>NC_134999.1:10164659-11473159 GCF_051020985.1 Nomia melanderi | reverse complement strand
TATGTACACTTTGCACTTTTCTTCTGATCGGAAGGGTTACGTTAATAATGTTGCCTTTCAATGAATTATTGAGCTCTTTGTACTTGAGGCTTGTTCCAACGAAGTCTCGAGACAAAAATTATACGTTGCTCCACGGACAATGTATAATAACTCCAGTTGGAATCCTCTCACGAAAAGGTTTCACCGAGTTTCAGCACTCGAAATTGATTTTCACTCGTATATTTAGGACAGACACCACTGAAGGGGGTTGGTTAATTTTAGCTGGCTAGAGTAGTCTTAGCGCAAGTGCTCATGACAAATGTTTAGATCGCGAAGGATACCAGCCGGCGGGCTTATATTAGGACGTAAACGAAGGCTTCGCAGTTTTCTAATTAATTGTCCAAATGAATTTCGCTCGGGTAATATTTCATATTTCTTTGAAATTATGCTAACAGAATGAATTTAATAAACTTTGAAGTGGTACTCGCGAAAAAGTGAATAATTTACTATGAAAAATCCTCGTAGAACACAATGAGATTGATTTAATTGTAGTCAGTAACGAGGGAAATGTTTAATTAATTAAAAATTTATGAAAGTACAACGATTTCGAATGAACAAAACATCATTCCTCGAACAATGAAATTATTATTTACAACTGAACCTTTTAAGTAACAGTTTTTCATTCGAAAAATCCGACTAACCAGATGTTTCCAGATTTTTCACGCAACCTGCACAATTTCTCACGACAAAATGGAAACGTTTATTTTCTCGTTGGCGAATACGCAAACGAAGGCACGCACGTCGCTCGACACAGGGGAGTTACGTTTCAGTTAAATCTTTCCCGCCGGAAATTCGATTATGCAGGTCGTAATCCATACTTTTCGCGACAGTCGACAGGTTTATTGTGCTTTATTACTAGATTGCGTGTCTTATTGCGTTTTAAATTAAAAAATACGGTCTCATTTTAATTTTCGTTCGTGAAGCCGCGTGAAAGACATAAAATATTACTTAATTCTTGTTTCCACGGATTCTTTTATAAAAATCAATTAACTCGCACGAAGTCACGCTTTGTGATGTAGTATTTGTAGTTCATCGCATTTAACTGAAAAGAACAATCGAAACTTTCAAAATTACTTCTCTTGGCGTTGATTGATCGCAATATCAGCACACGGTCGACAGTGAGACATGGTTTTAATAGGATTACAATTGGACGTATCTGACAAATAAGAAGTGCACCTCATTGTCCGAACAACTGACCCGTGACCTACTGACTCGATTACTTATTAAATATTTCATACGACTTCCATTAATTAAACAACAGATTTTTATAAATTCCTAGCTTCTGAAGCATTCCAATGAATAATCGAATTAAACTTTAAATTACATTCCCCCTTACAGCTTCTGTCAAATCATTAATACAATATCAAGATTCTCAACGATCCAAGAACTAGAAACTCGAATAAAACTGACTTCAGCTTATTGTTAACTTCTTACATCGTAGTATCAAGCTAGGCTCGCAATGAAGACGTCCGATCGAATTCGATAAATATTGAAATGAAAGGAATATTATTCAGCAACCATCGATGCAATTCTATCTTCATAAAACTCGCAGCAGAAGTAAAGTGTTCGAATGCAAATTTCGTCTGTAAATCGTCCAAGGAGATCGATTTCCGAGGATCGAAAAACTTCGAATCGCAGTAGATCATAAAACAATGGAGTCCCGTTAAACAGAATATTCCGTTTACACTTGGAATCTTTGCCCTTTGTGTAGTTTTCATTGGAATTTAACGGAGAAATAAATTTCGCTGGAAATCGCGAGTCCAGCGCACGCGTCGGCAATGAAATATGGAGCGCCATTGGCGTGCGCGTAAGAATGGCCGTTGAATGACTCGTTTGCCCGTCGACAAATACGCGTAACGAGTCCATTATCGGCGGTCGCGATATAGAAAAGCAATCAAGGCGGCCGCGCATTTAGCGGGCGTGTTTACGAGCATTGAATAACGCGAAGAAACGAGATGTGCTCCTTTGGCGATCCGATTGGCTGCTGATCTTTTATTAGTCAATTCAGAATTTTTCTTCTTTCGCGGGAGGACTTTCACGATTCTTCTCTCTCTCTCTCTTTCTCTTTCTCTTTCTCTTTCTCTAAATATTTTTCTTCGTTCGCGACATCGTTACGAAATCGACGACTAATGTATTTGTGTCTCGCAAAGGTATTGAAAATGTAATTAGGAAACGTCTAGGTAATTTCTATTTAATTAACTTTTTACTTCTATTTGACCGCAGTTTCTGCAAATTAACGGATGAAAGCGTAAACCTGCATAAACGTTTAGTGTCTGCCCGTTGTTTGACGGTGTTTACGCAGTTTTCAGTTTTCCTAGATACAAATCGTTGAGACTCAATTTTGGAATTAATTAGACAATATGATTGACAACAATGTTATTTTATAATTGTGATAGAAACCTTTTAATAGTATTGTACAGAATTTGTTCAATGGTTAATTAAAATTCTGGTGGCTTGATATTTCTTTTACACTCAGACATTATTAGTATTCTTGTTTTAATGCGTCGATAGCGATTTCGAACGTTGATACCTAAATTCAAAAGCTGCGAGTGAATAATTTAATTATCTGAATAACCAAAGACTGATGTGTGGTTTCGTTATGTTCTGCTTTATGACTTCGAAGGTTAATTCAGTTTCTTGTGGAATGAATTTGTGGAAGTTGAAAAAGTTCTTGTTCGCGAAGGGTTAATCTCGCGGGTGATTCGTTGAGTAACGGAAAAATAATTCACGGACGGTCAACCTTGCAAGCGTCGCTCAGTTTGTGGCAGTCTCGTTCGCGGTTTCGGTGAATCCAGTTTCCTTTGCGGTTCGCGAGTTGAAAAGGGGAGATTCCGAGCTGGTTTTGCGTGCCTCGTATGGTTATTTGAAGCACCACATCAAAGCGCGAGTGCCACGAGAAATTCTCCGCTTTGTTGATCAGAATGAAGATAAATACGTTGTTGTCTAATGAAAACGAAAAGTCCTCGGTTGCATTAAAACAAATGGCATCTCGTCGTCGAGCGAACGTGGACGCAAGCAAATTAACACACATTAATAAAAAACGATCGCTCGCGATCGTGCGGCGCATTAGTCACCCCCATGTTAATAAAGACTGACCAATAAAATAAATTTCTAACCAATAAACTAAACCTCAATACGCGAATATTCTTTGAAATTTTTAAATGAAATATTAGCCACAAAGAATATCAAAATAATTCGAAAATGTAAAAGTTCCAAAATATTCGGGACAAAACACGTATAAAAAAGAATGTAAGGAAACTCAAAAAAAAAAATAAGAAATTTCTAAACTTTAGAATTTATATGTGTACATATTTACAGATTTTCTTTTGAAGAAAGTAAATTCCCAAATTAAGTTTAGATTAATTGAATTAAAAATTGATTGAAAATTTAATTGTTTTCTAATTTTCTCATGATAAACGGAAATAATTAAGATTAGTACCTGATTATTCGCTATCTCTATATATTAATAACCATTGGTGACTACTTACGCGGTCGTAAGTCGCCACTCTTAAATTAGTGCGCACGAGATAAGGGGAAATCTAATCGCGGACGCCTTTCATTCACCCACGGCCGCAAATACGAAATAATTTCTGGAACACCGGGACACTTCTACATCCCCAGCCTGTCCAACTTCATTAATCCCTGGAATCCTTCAGAACCTAGCAGGATCCATAGGATCACGAAGCTCCCGAGCCATCCTAAGTAGCCTAATTTCAATCTTCACGCGTTTCCTTGAACGCTCGCTGCGCCGGCTGCCAGTCGACGAACTAAAACTAGCGGAAGATCTCCGAGAACTAAAGCGCCGTTACGAAAAACAGTGGAATTACAGGGAAATTTGAGATTATTTGAAAATCTGGACACTTGGTACTTCGGAGAGTGCAGAGATTTCGAATATGTTCATTCACTGCATATATAATGGATTTTATGACGTTAATTTCGCGGAATAAGCTGTTTTATTTCTATAGTAATTATATTTAGTGTTTTAATGAGATAATATTAAAATTAAAATCAAATTAACCTTGTTTCTTTGATTATAGAGCTAGAACTGTTTGAATTCATAAATGACGATTGCATATGAATTTATGAACCGCAAGATGGAAGAACTAGAAATTAAGGATACGTTTGTAGTTCAATTAGTTTTTTTCTTAAGTAATGATTCAGTTTCCAGTTGTAGTTTTCAAAATTTTATTATTTGTTTTTCTGTGATCGTTTTCCTAAGAATTGAAAGATTGCGTTAAAGGAGTATGTCATGAAGATTTAAGTAAATGTTGTTGCAGAATTCGATACGAATAATGGGTCATCTTAATTGTAATATCTTCTTTATTGTTCATAATAGAATGGAAGTTAAATGCTCCAAATATAATGAAGCACAAATGAAGCAAACGTGTAGTACAGATATCATTGACACTGTTCTGACCGACAAGAATTCATCAGCGTCAACCTTGACCGACAACAGCATTAACCGACAATAACATTGACCGACATACACATTCACCGAATCGTATACATTCTTCTTCGTTCAATTGTGTAAATCTTGAAACCCGACTCTCTTTAGAATCTACTACGTGCATATATATTTCCATCGATTTCGGTGTCTTCGTTAGTAGGTTTGTAAAAGGTGCAGATATTTTAGTATCATTTATATTTTATTTTAATATCAATGACATTGTAGTGTTAGCGAACAGAACTCCCGCGAGACGTCAAAACTATCCGAATCCTTTACTTCTTAAATATTAAAAAATTTTAATTTCCAATTTCCAATTCCCGATTTTTAATTTTCAATTCTCCATTTCCAATTTCCCATTCCTAATTCCTAATTCCTAATTTCAAATCCCAAACTCCAAAACTCAAAATTCAAAGCTCCCCGAGCACCCGTCCACTTTACACTCCACCTCTTTCCACAAGACCACCAACAAACACGTCCCACTCGAGCCTCTATTTATCATTATCACTGCGAATTTCCCAAGCAAACTATCCATCCCACCAGATCCACCAATCAGCGTGCTTCGTCGCCGCGATTCCAAATATTGCGCGCAAACTAAGCCCCGATAGCCGTGATCGTCGTAGCTGCGTAGGTCAAGCCGCGAGCGTTCTCTGCGACCAGTGTCAAGGCTGGTCTTCGCGGGTCTGCGTATATACCCAGCTCGCCACTAACAACGAAGAAGACAAGGACGAAGAAGACGTAGAGCTCTTAGAAAGAGCAAGAAGAGGAATCGGAGCGGCACGCAGCCCGCTCGCCCGGTTCCCACAAATAAAACCAGTCGCCGTGGTCTGGTCGTCTTTCTCTTTTCTCCGTGTATCCTCGCCGCTTTCGCCCGTGATTGCTCGTTTTGCGGTGCACGCGTGCCGCTCGTCATTAGTCAACCTCTCCCAGGGACCAGTTACGCGGCGAACCGGGCCAGACCGTTCCCGCCGGTATCCCGAAGGCGTTCACGGACGATGGCCGAGGATCCGGCGCGCAACAGCCGACGGGACGAGCTGCGGAGGCCGTTGCTGAGGAAGCACGGCCCGGCAACGGACACCGACACCATCGGCAGGCGCATGTTCGTCTCCAGCTGGCCGGAATTGTGCGGACATTCCGCAACCGTGTCCGGTGAGTCCTCGATCACGAGGTCCCAAGGCCTACGACCCTGATCTACGCTCAGACACTGACCACGTCGACGGTGTCTTCCATCCTCTTTGGATCATCGTTTGGTTATAAGTGATGTCCTGGTTATCCAGGTCCTCGAGTGTCAGTGGATGCTTCTGTGAGGCTTTTGTGTTTTCTTCTTGTGTCCGATGTCTGCTTTGACGTATTTTGGGATTGGTTTCGTGGATTTTGAGGATTTGAGGTATTGTTGTGCTTTTAGAGTTGATTTGGGATGTTTTCTTGTGTTATTGTAGTTCTGTTGTTAGTATGATGATAGTGTACATGGTTTTAGTTTGTTATTATAGGGAAAGAGAATTTTAGGTACCCTTGTGCGATGATTGGAATTTTGAATATGGTAGAGAGTTTCACATACAGGAGCGATATTAAAATCGGATGTTAAAAAGTACGTAGAATTGAAAATTGATAGAATTATGTGATCGATTATTTAATTGAAACGGCGGAGATCGAATTAATACTTGTAACACGACGAATAGCATCAATCTTCGTCTACTCGATTATAATTGAGTAAATTTTTGTTGCTCAACGTGGAGGTTGTCTGCGACTCAAGCCAGCAATCATTCATTTACATAAGTTCTCCGATGATCAAGTTCTTGCTTCGTTAGAAAGATTCCCCATTACACGATAAGAAAATAGTCTCCGATTATTTTCTTGTTGGAGCTATAATAGGTTTCTTTTATTACTGTAATTATCGAAGTATTCGAGACCGAAGTCGGCTGATGAATTCTGAATCTTTTTGCCCTATTCAAACTTCCTCCCGCTTTGAGATAGCGATCTCGGGCTCTGTTTAATTCATCTGCGAAATATTTTCTACCGGACTAATAATTATCTCCAGTACATTAACGAATGGCACGATCAACTTAGTTGCAAACTTCTTGCCCCCGAGGCAACGCTTCCGCTTTAATAAATATTCATGTGTTTGATAACGGCGAATTGGTCATCTCTTCGAGCGATGCAAATATTTGAATATTTAATTTGGCAGATTAATACTCTTTCGAATCTTAATTAATACTGGAGTCGATGTTCGTGAGATTTAATATTGCCTAAAATGACTCTTTGGCTGTTTTTTAAGAATGAAACAATTAATTCTCAAATGACAATTTCTTCTTCATTTCAAGAAAAAAATGACACGTGTTATTGGTTGTCTTTGATCTTATCATTTCGATACGATGTTATCTGAATGTTAAAAAAGTATTTTATCGATCATTGCAAGAGTTTACAGACGGAAAGACAGAGAAAATTGGAATAAAATTATCTTTTGTAGCTGCAAGTAAGTGTGTAATTAATACAGTATGAATTGTTTGGAAATGCAAACATCGATTCGGATCCTTTTCATTCGAAGAATCACCGCTCGATAAACTACGTAGTGATCAAGCGTTCTTGGAAGATGTATCGAGTTCGACAACAAGCCGACTAATTACGGACATAGCATCTCGTTGTTTTATCATCTCACGATGCAATTTGATAGATTCACAATGTTTACGCGTTACGTAAGAGAAATGGCTGTGCCGAGATTCCCTGTTATTCTTCGATCGAGATACCATTTCAGTCTCGTTTCTGAGATCGTTCGATAGTTTTCAATTGTACAGGGAGTTCTATAACTGGAAGTATTGCAATTAAGATGAAGACTTATTCTATACGAACAAAATTATACTTTGCTTCTGAAAATGCTCCTTCGACTATAAAAGAGAATAATAGAAATTCATAATCTGTATTATATTATATTATAATCATTAAACAGATCTTTACGCAAATTTCAATTAGGTAAGGATATAATAAAGACAAAATTACAGTGGAAAATAGTTTTTCCTAATAAACATTTTAAAAGTATACTCTTTATAAATTTTCTATATTTTTTCATCAACATTCTGTGCAATTTTGTGCTCCCAAATTTACCATAAACGCATAGAAACCAGCAGCCTAGTAATCATTAATTAAGATCAAACTTCTGTCAAATAATGTTTTTTAAAGAGTCCTTTCCTTGAGAAGGTAAAGAAAATATTTAAAAAATTGTTCGCGATGCTGAACGAAACAGTGCGATCAAATGATTTCACTTTCTGAATCGAATTGAATTTGTATGTTCGACTTTTTCACTGTTCACGGAAATTTGTTCCGCGTTCGGCCAACCGAACCGAACCAATCCAATAAGTGGTACGCAATGCGATCTCCGGTTCGGCGCATGAATGATCTCGACAACAGGAAAAGAGAGTCCAAGAGAATTCTCTCGGTTAACTGTATTTAATGGAGTGAACGGTGCCCCGAAGTTTTTACGTTTCACATGTGCGTGGTCCGCGGCGCGTTTCGAAGCTAAAGAGGCAGCCGATGGGAGATCGGAATGAGCTCTCGAGTGCGTCAATGACCGTGGAGGGGATCTTTTTTTTGCTGCGCGTCGGGTGCAGAGTGTGTATTTCTCTGACTACGCTCTAACGAGGTCTGTATCGACAAATAGGTTGCTTTTTGAAAAAAAAAGATTTGACAAGAGATAACTGGCGATCGCAACTGTTCATCCACAATGGCGTGGACGATCGTTGAATTTGATTTTCCCCGGAAATGGCTGCTATTATATAATAGTCGAAATTTATTTTATCGATAAAAAAATTCTTCATTCTATTATTGAACTGGACCTCTAGAGGATTGCAATATTCTCTAAGTGTCTAATTTATTTCAGCAACACTTTGAAAATCCGTGATATTTGAAATAAGATATTTTCAGTATTAAACATTTTTTAATATTTACTTGATATCAAATAAAATATTTTTAATGTTAAGATAATAATAAAGAATAATAATACTGAAAAATATTAACATATTTTTGAATCGTTGAACACTCAGGCTGGAATGTTCTACGAATGAATCACAAGAGATTCCAAGAAAACTTCTTGGAATAGTTCATAACAACACCGCAATAAAAATAAAGAAATCTCTTAAAATCCCTGTACATAAAGAATGAAATATTCTATGAACTGATCACGTGAGATCGCACAAGAATCTCCCACGAAATTCTCCAGAAAAATAGACGTTTCTCTGAAAACATTCTATCCCCGACAAAATAACTACTCGTTTGACAGGATCCTTTCATTTTTCAGGCAACGAGATGAATTACAAGGGCAGCGGGAAGGTCCACTTCGGAGTGGACGACGTGTCCCTCTATGGGACGCCGAAGGAGGAGCCTGGTCCGGGCCTCCCGGGCCAGGAAGTCAAGCAGAGTTTCCTGAAGAATCAGCTGCAGGCCCTGTTCCAGCCGACGGACAACAAGCTGGCCATGAAGCTGTTTGGGAGCAAGAAGGCGCTGATGAAGGAACGGATCAGGCAAAAGGCGGCAGGTCACTGGGTCATCCATCCTTGCTCCAGTTTCCGGTGAGTCTTCCCGCAGTCTATCAAACCCGTTCCTGTCTTGACAGGCGAACGGTATCGACCGGCGAACGCTAGGGCCGCGGAAACCCAGCGCTTCGGGAACACCGAAACTTATCGCCAGATCCGCGCGCGCGCTTGGCCTTTTTATGGGAAAAGTTGTTTAGCCTTGCCAAAGCCGCGAGAAGCTTTGCCAAACAGTGACGACTCCGAAGAAAATACCCCGCGAAAGCAACCTTGAGGTTTCGAAATGCAACGCTGGAACTTTGGCCAGAGTTAGGGGACTACGAGGACAGTATTAGCCGCGCGTGGGCGTCTTTAACCCTTTGGTCCTGGAGTGCACGTGCGGTATGCCGGTGACTTTGACAGATAGAGTCGATGACGGTTTCGAATATAGTAATTTTAGATTTCTGGATTCTATGTTTGTGAATTTTCTACTTGTGAATTTGATATTCGGGGATTTTATATTTCTATATCTCATATTTCTAAGTTATATATTTCTAAATTTTATACTTCTAAATTTCATATTTTTAATTTTCATATTTCCACATTGAGAAGTTTACGTCGTATTAAGAGAAAACAAACTATATATTTCATTTCGAAATTTCATATTTCTAAATTTTATATTTCCAGATTTCAATCTCCTAAACTTCATATTTCCAAATTAAGAAGTGTGCATCACATTAAAAGAAAACAAACCGTAGATCTAAATAAATTTAATATGTCTCGCAACGAAAAGTTTTTAGAGAGAACAAAATTTGTAAAGAACCTGGTCGACCCCGCTTCAAACAATTTTACGATGATTGGAATCTCTGTCGAGATTACATTAAACTATCAAGAAATTCTCAGCCGCCGACAAATTACTATTAGAGTTACAGTCCTGGAAGTTAATTTAGTACCACTCAGTTTTGGCAAACACGTGGGCTTCCACGTCCTGACTCACGGGTAAATAGAGATTGACGTGTCGTAAACCTCCCTATTCAACGCAGCAGTTAATTTCAGTTCAGTACCCTTACAGACCACCCCGAAGGAGATCGTCCACCCCTACCACAAGCTGTTCCATACACGATAATAGCCATCTTTTAACGTAACTGCCCACGCTGGTCATCTCGATCTCCTATTTCAGCAGTATTACTATCCCGGTTCCACAGTAAATATACTTCCTCATATTAAGACAGTTTGTCATTTTAATTTTCACTTCACGGAAACGGCCATCCTCGAAAGAACATTCTATGTCCTCACTTATGAATTACTGTACCACAGTTCAAAAACATAAAATTACATTAATCTTAAATAATAATAAAAAATATGCAAAAAAAACGTTCGATCGACAATTCATAAATCTCTTAAAGTTTCTAACGTTTTCTTCATTCTCGCAGAATTTGCTTAGTATTAGCAGTATTTACGAAGTACTTAAAGCTACTTAGCTAACATTGTAACACAAGAATTGTGATATCAAACAATTAACAATTCCTTCTATTTATCTTTGCTACGAATAAATAAGTGCAATGTGAAACCCTCATAATCGTCTTAGCAGTGTTGCTAACCCTAAGAATCCACGTGAAACATTCATTGCAAAGCGAAACGAGCGCCGCACGTGGGACGACTGCGCAGCGTAGAACACCCTGTATACCTTTATCGGAAGTTCGTGTATCGCGCGTTCGAAGGGGAGATGATTGTTTCTGGCTCTGACCAGTTTGCTTTGAATTGGGATAGTCGGTTGAACTGTCCTCCAGCGATCAGCCGATCCGTATGTAGAAAAAGTGGTCTCGGTTGTCGTCAGTTCCGTGAACGCTAGATTCAAAGTCCAATAGGTTGCAGTAAGATTTCCAACGGGCGATCATAACATGGTGGGAGAAGCTTGTCGTCGCGAGGGATTCGGCTGGAAAGGGATCAAAAAAGAGATAGAGAGGCTGGATCGCTAACGAGCGATGGAATTTTCGAAGGTTCGACGCATGGCGAGCCCGGCTCTCCTAATTACCAATTAAAACGTCTAATTAAAGCGCCTCGCCGCGAGCGGAGAGACCTCCGAAATCGAACGAATTGTTACGTGGAGCCCGTGTTTCTTCGCGATTGCGCGGTGATCGGCTTTGACCCAGTTCGCAATCTCACCGGAGAAAACAATCGATGATAAATCTGGCTGCGTTTGAACGGCACGCGGCTCCGTAAACACGCTTCCGCGGCGAATATTTAGCGGCCGATTGAAAAGTCGCCTGGAAACGGAAACGAGCTTCTAACGACAGTTTCAAGTCGTTTCTAAGAGTACATTGGCAACGATCACCACCGGATGATGCATCTCGTTATTTTCGCGAAACCTACGAAGGGATTCGGACGCGGAACAGTGGAATCGCCATTTTGTCCGGCGTTCGACGCTAGAACTACGGTACCGATCGAAAGGACTGGTTCAACTTTTCTTATTTTGTAATTATTGATATTTTGAAAGCCTCGCGCCTCTTTTCAAAGTTCATCGATTCCATCCGACACTAGAAAACGATACAGTTCAACTCTGAAATATTTTCTAAAAGTTTCTCTATCCCTCGAGACATTTTGTGTTTTCATTGGAAAAGAAAGAAACTAGAAATTCGTTGATACACATTTAATTAAAAGGAAAGTCGGACAATATACACTAAATTGATTAAAGTAGATTTAGATTTCAGATATAAATCTGAAAGCATAATGAATTACGAAAACAGAAAATTTAAAGAAATATTAAAAAATTAGATGTTAATGTATTAAATAATTATTGATATTTTGAAAATGTTGCGAATACAAAGTGATTTTAAGAGTACATTGCTTTAATATTTGTGTACTTAATGAATATCCGAAGAAATAAATCTGTTGTTACAGTTTTTATCAAGAATGCGTATTAATTGTGTTGAATGCTCGGTAATTCTAGTGTTAATAGGAACAATGAATGAAACTGAGAAATCTAATCGAGGAAACAGATTCGTTCGAGCTCTTTTTCGGGCGGGATACAATTTTTGAACGCGACTGTAGTGACCCACGTGGGAAATAAAATATTCAGAGGAGGATTTCAATTCAATTATCGCATTGCGTAAGGCTCCGCGTATTTTTCCAGCGTCGACCCTTCTGATTGCCAACTAATTAATGATTTACGGTGTTTCTTTATGAAGGAAACAGTTAAAAATCTCAATGTTTTTAACTGAATTGAAGAGATTTGTGCATTTGTGGGATGCAATGGTCTTTTAAACGAATTATACTGATATTTCCCTATAATTCTACTCTACTTACGTCGCTTTTATTTCACTGGAACTGTATACGTGTTTCACAAGCTTCAACAAGTTCAACAATCAAAATTTACCCGCTCAAACTCAAAGCACAAAATTAGATATCTATCTTACATTTGATATTCGTTTATTTAGATCTTAGCAGTCCAAATATAGACAATCAGGATACGTATTCGTGATACTGCATAAATAAAAATCAACGTAAACAGGTAACAAATAATGCTCATAAAATTCAATGTGCGCGAAATTGACGCGTTCCGTGAACCTAGTGTTAATGCTCCGAGTCCTACGTCCGCTCGCGTTCCAGGACCTCGAACGGGACCAGGCTCGGAAGTAGGTCGTTCAATCGACAAATTTCTCTGATCCTCGTTATATCCTTGCGTGTCAGTCCCGTTGGAAAGAATTATGGACACATTGGGGATCCGTGGCCTTTGTTTTCCGCAACAGCATAAAGCACTCTCCCGTATCGGGGTCGAATTCCTTGGCCGGCACGGGGTCCCGGGAACTGGAATGCATCTCCCCGCCGCGACATATTTCGCGGGAAGACCGGGCGAAAGAATGTATTCGTCCTGCGGGGGCAGGATAAACGCGTTCCTTCGGGTACGACCGATCGATTCGGGTCGTCACGGATGTTCCAATTCGCGATGAACATCCGTCAGAGGACCGGCCAGCGACGTTCCGATTCTTTTATCGGGTCGATCGCGTGACGCGATCTTCCCGAGACTATCTCTGAACGTGCCTCGCACATTCAGTGTGATCGCAAGCTAACGAGCGTCTCTCGTCGCTCGAATTAGTCCTCGTGATAAGAATTCTTGAAATCTCGTGAATTCTTGATGTTCTTGGGATCTCTTGTCGAGATTTTTTTTAATTGAACCGTTAAAGTTACCAGTGTTCTCGCATCTCTTGGTATTTTTACTACTTACGAGATCTTTTCTGAGATTCTTGAAACTTTTGACCTTGAACTGTTGAAATTACTCGCGACTTACAATGTTCCTAAAATTCTATATTATTATTGTTATTGTTATTATTATTATTATTATTATGATTGTTCTTGAGACTTTTTAAATTCAACTATTACAATTACTAGTGTTCTCGTAGATGTTAGTATTCTTAATATTTAGATTTTTCTTGAGATTTCTTAAACTTTCGGCATTCGTAAAGTTTCATGTTATTTTTATTATTATCAGCACTGTTATTGCTAGGATTATTATTGTTTTCAATGTTGGAGTTCTTTTTATGTTCCTGGTATACCTGGAACATTTCTTAGTGCCAAGGTGCTGTTTGAAAACGATTTTGATTTCAGACAGCACTGACTTTTTACTCTCCTATAATAAGGAGTCGGCGTTTCAGAAAATACCGGATCCCTTCCAGTTCCACGGGAGTCCGACTGACACGGAATTACCGGGCACCGTTCCATAACCATTCGCGGAACAGCGCTCCCCGTGCGTTCCTCGTGCCAATTGCCTGAAATTGCACCGTTCTTCCGCTGAGAATCTCGCTTAATTATCGATAACACCGGGAACGTTGGCCCCCAACCCCCGTGGACGCTCAAATTTTCATTTGAACGACTGCTAACGACCCCCGTATTCTATTTTCACGCGGTGTCCGATCGTTACAGCCGGAGAAATCATTCAATTATTCACACGGTGCCTCGTAGGATCTTGAAACTTGGCTTGTAATTCGAAAAGACGTTATGCTCCGGCAGTTTACGACTTCGTTAAACTTCGTAGCGTCATGTTTCTTCATTATACGCCGACTTTTGACATTATTTTTCCGTAAACTCGTTCCACAACGCTGTTTTTTCTTCCTTTCTTGCCGCTTTATTTTATGTTCCTTCGGGTTCGATGAATCACGCATGACTTGTTGCCGTGAAATATTCTCATCTACGATGATTTAATTTTGCGTTTGTTAAACGATCAACACGTTCCTATGAAAAAATATTAAACTTATCCAAACATTCAATTTATTTCAATGTATCGTAGATATTACAAAGTATTACCATTAATTTGGAACAATATTATTAATACAGTAAATAGTACATAACAGTATTATTGATATTAATTTAAAAGAATAACTTTAAAGTAGAATATTAATATTAACATCAATTCTATGGAGTCATTCTCACTGCCCAGTAGCTGCAGTGTCAAGAAACCGTCGACGAATCGGCAGGGTCAGCGGAAAATTGACAAGGATCGATGACGTCGGTGAAATATCGTCGAAAGAAGCGAAAGGAAAAAGAAACAGCGTCCGGTGACGCGTAGTGTCGCGGAATCAGCGCGGATTCCGTGTCGACGGAATCGTTGCTCAATCTTGCATTAGAGAAGTGGTCGCAATTATTGGATTTCTCCAGCGATCAACGAGGTTGATCTATTCTGATTCCATCCAGGAAGCGAGCGGTATTTACGGACCGCGGATTCTAACTATAAAAATGACCTTTGATCCCTGACACACACGAGCCAGATGTCAGATACTCATTTAAAAGGTTCGACTAAAAATAGTGTGGTCCGCGGTGGTAGTGCGCGAGCGCGCACGACACCATCGCGTCGCACCGTTGATATTTATAACCGCGGGATTTCTTGAAAAACGCACGCTTATTTCGTTCCTGGGAAAACATTTGTAACCTGCGCTGCCGGAGAAAAGTTTGGGATCACTGTGTCGGTTGACATTATGCTGAATAAATGCTGCGCGATTTCAAGAAGCAACATATGGAAACTGAAACAAATATAGTATCGACTTGTTTAATTAAATTGCATTTATTGCACGTCTCGGTCAGTGTCACTTAAGGTTGTATTATTTATAACAGAAATGTTTTCAAATAATCATTATTTAATTCAGTGAATTATAGTGTTTCAATTTGGTTGGGGATTAACAGGGACTCCATAGAATTCAAGGCGTTAAGAAAACCTCTATTCTGAGAAAATAAGTTTTCTGAGAATTTTCCAAAGAAAATTAAAAAATTGTGAAGACAACTGAAGGTGCAAAATATAATGAATTTCTAACGATAGTCGTTAAGCATAGAAGTAGTTGCAAATTTCTGACTAGCACTTTATACTCCATATTATGTCGAAAATCTCGCTGACCTTGGTAACACATCGAAATCCCACAAGACAGGGTTCATAGAGGTTAATAGGGTGGTTCTGCTAAATTCTAAGCATTCAAATGACCGGGGCTCACGAAAATCTTGACGCGGCCCTGCCGTTGACCTCCTCGTTAATTCTAACCGCTGGCTAAGAAGATGAGTCAAACGCTCTTCCGTGAGAAACGATTTGGGGAGCGGAGCACTTTCTTCGACCGAGTTAGAGCCGCCGCTGTTTACGCCGTGTACTCGAGGGCTATAATGCTTCACCGGTTGAACTCGAGCCCCGCAACTTCCGGTGTGGTGTGCTTGTTCCTCGAGCAAACTGTTCAATATTTCTACAAGCGTTTCTTCACGCTCGAACAGAGTCGTCACTATGGGACATAAAAACGGAAACAATAGGCAGTTTATGGTGCCATAAATTAGTTCGTTCTGCATTGCGGTCTAGTAAATTCATTCATATCGAACTGTACCAATGTCGATGCTAAAACATTCACATGCATCGATGTGTTCTCGTTTATTTCGGTTTCAGCGTTTTTCTGTCGGGACTTTTGAAAAATATTTGTTCGCGATTGTTGGAAAATTATTAGAACGAATAAACTGAAACTGAAACACGTTTTTCATTTGTGTTTCTTTCGCGATGAACATTGAAAATGATGATAATCGTAAGGACATCGTTGCACCTGCTAGAAAGTGAAACCGCTGCAAGACTGGCCTTCGTGTTCCATTCAACTTTCTCCCGTGCATCTTCCTCTGTACTCTGACCAAACAAGAAACGTAACCTATCCCAACCGAGTGACTCATCTTGGTCATATAAATTACATAATACAGTCAATATTTTGAACATTCCTTTACTTAGCGTAACAGGCATATGCAACATTCGCCTTGGCTTATCTTCCATCTATAATTTCAATTATATTCGTAGGATTTCGGATAATTCTTAGAAGTTCATCAAAATTCATATTCGTTATCGGTACAAAAAGATAAATATCGAATTTATGCTAATTTCGAAGAACATTGATTAAAATGTATGTTAGTAGAAAGCGATAATGACTGAAATCCAAGTTTAATTGATTTTGAAGAAATTTTCCGAAAATTCATGTTTGTTGCCACGTCAGTTAAAAAATACGAATCTAGGGAAGTTCAAGTTAATTCGATTTTAATACATTTTTATCAAAATTTCGTTTCCTTTCCATCTTCCAATTAAAAATGTCTACTAGATAATTTATATGTTTGGTAGCAGGCTGAAAAGTTTCGAAAATTTCCGAAAAATTTTAGTTTCGGATCCTGCGTGACGTGTTTTAATTCCGCTAATGGCTCGCGAGCGAAGACGAAATAAATTCACCTGGCTCGTCGAAAGCGTCTTTCGGCTTCCTCGACCAGCAAATATATACTTTCGTCCAGCGACAATGGGATGAAAGGAAAGACTTGCTGCCTCCTTTCATCCCGGCAAAGAACTTCCGTGGCCCGCGGCGTAATATTTTCAGCGTCGCGATTATAATGCTTCTCAACGAAAAAAAGCTCCTTTTTCGTCCTCCGTTCGCGGAAACGGTTGCCTCATACCTCTCTTCAAAGTTCATCAATTTCTTCCGATACTAAAAAACGATACAGTTCAACTCTTAAACATTCTCTTAAAGTTTCTCTATCCTTTCAAGACATTTCATTTTTCCATCAAAAAATAAAAGAAAAACAGAAAGTAGGCTTTCATTAATAAATATTTAATTAAAAAGCAAGTCAAAGAATATACACTAAATTGATTGAAATAGAAATCTAAATCTAAGAACATAATGAATTAAGAAAACTGAATTTTACAAAATTTAAATGAAACTAAAGTAATTAAATTAAAAGCAATAAAACAGAGAAAAATTTATAGAATATATGTCAGTGTCTAGAATTCATTGATGTAACAACTGTTTCGAAAAACGATTGGATGTGTGTCAGTGGTACGTTCGAAAAAATTCGAACTTGAATCGATCCTGCAGAATTTCGTTTCGCGATGAATAATTCAATGGCCGGCTCGTACAAATTTTGCCGCCATTTTCGGGCTCCCCTGTATATAGATACATCGTTTCGGGCATATTTCATTCATCATATCAGACGCGATTTGCATAACGTCTGGTTTATTCATAAATGACCGAGGCTGGATGGCCGCGGACGATGTAAAACATTAATCCGACTCGGAAGAAACAGAATTATAAAGCCAAATTGCGGGATCGATCGGGCCTCATTAATTAAACATTTCATCGCTGCGCCGCAATGATTCCATTGAACCCGGCCGATTGGACGGCGTCCAAAGAACGGGCCCGCCATCTTCCTTTCTTCCGATGGAAAACGTTCGGAATGCAATTTTAATCGGTAATCGGGGCTCCCGGCTCGAAAAACAAGCATTCCGCCAGTAGGTTTCAGAGCCCAGGCGAAACTTGAATATTTCAGCAATAATTCAAGCCATTTTCGAGATTGCTCTCTACGGAACGAGTCGCCATTTCATAATTTCGAACGGTGAGATAATTTGTTTGCCAAGCCATTAGAATTTCTGTGTACACACCAATGAATATAAATTCAGATTTCACTAGTTCATTGTCAAGATTCAATGCAGTATTGTCCATTAATCGAAGAGAATTATGCTATTATTTTAATAATAATTTGGGCTCCATTGTTATCAACGATTTCCTTTTAATATATATCCTTATAATATATATAAGATTGTTACAAACGTAACTATTTGTCGATGCAAAGTGGAGCACTGCAAATATTTCGATGTCCGATATTTTATTTGAAAATTAGCCCGAAAATTGTTTGGCGTTCCTGTTAAACATCGTGAACGAAGTACGTACACTGTTCAGGTTTTCCTTCGAAAGTGAATATTTGCTTTTAATTATATCTTCATTATAATAACACATAAATGAAACGAGCAGCGGTCACCGTTCCAAAGGAATTAAAACCAAATTGGGCACAAGTTTTTTTCTCTTAATTAAATTCAATTTTTAAAACCGAACTCATTAAAGGAATATTAATACAACGGATAAGTGAGATAGAATGAAGGACAAACTCAATGAACGATGATTCATAAGAGTAGATAATGTGCATTGTATAAATTGACGGGCAACTATTTCCGAATAAGTTCGTCCGTTCGTTTTCGAATCAATTGCATCACAACGAAAACCTGAAGAAACCGAATTGCCCGGTCACAATGGGGCCCTTGGCACGGCGGGGGAGAACAATCTGGACAGTGAGGACAAAGAAGGAGGAAGAGAAGGTAGATTGAGCGGTGTGCTTGGTATAATGGCAGTTAGAATCGTGCCGACCGGCATCAGCTGTAAGAATGATCTCAGAATAATCATCCGATTAAGCGAGACAGGCTACTGTGTCACTGCGGGCACGTTGCTTCGTGGATCGCACGTGTCGCGCGTGTAACTCGTGTCTCTCTGCGCGTGCATCGATCATTCTCTCCGCTGATTTTCAGCGACCGTCGCGTTCATAGCCGCCCCCATCTCATTTTCAACGGATGAACGCCTGCCGAAATGTAGAATTCTGATTAACTCTAGAACTACGTTTGAGTCACGATGATTCCAGCGGATTCATTTTGAAATTTTTAATATTTTAAAAGTTTTAAGTATTTGAGGTTATTCGAATTAACGCTGGAATTTGATTAATGCTACAACTACGTTTCATTCAAGATAATTCTAGTGAATTAATTTGAAATTCTCAATATCTTGAAAGTGTTGAATATCTGAGGTAATTTTAAATTAACGCTAGAGCTTGATTAACGGTAAAACTACGTTCCATTTAAGATAATTCTAGTGGATTCATTTTGCGATTCTCAATAGCTTGAAAGTATTAAGTATCCGAGGCTATGTTGAAAATTAATAGTCTCACTTGTACACGATAATAAATGCCAGAAGAACTTTATAAAATTCTATTGTCACAACTTTCATCAGTATTATATATCACTCACATTAAATACTCAGTAGCTCTGATAATAAATATAAGAAGAAATCCAATAACTAAAGCTATATTCACTTCAAACATTAAATATTGTTCGCGGAAACATAGTAAACACTTTGTTGAGACTTTCATTAGGCGAATAATATTTATACTATATCTGTGACTTTCGATTTGGAACTTTCTTAACCACTTTAATCACTATTATAACTAAGTTTAGAATGTTTCTGGGCCAGATAATATTACAATACAAGAGTTTACATTATAGAAACAATCAAAGATCTACAATTCACATTTCATTTCTTTCTCCAACTTTGTTCCGCCAAAATGCACGTCTCGTCCACAGCAAAATATCCTACAACTCCCAACCTTCTCTACATCCTAAAGCACACGTCCAAACACCACCGAAAAAAGTAGAATAACGCACAAAGAAAAGGACGTGCTCCGCAAACGATATATTCTATCTTCTTATCCGCGCCGTTCCAATTGTCCAACACTTGGACGCGCGGTAACGTTGCCGCATGTAGCGTAGTTCGATCACCGCGACTCGCACTCACCTGTCACATCCTTTTGTGTTTCGGCTAACGTATCGACCACGAAATTGCTCGCAAATCGCGGCCGCAGCGGCCGGTTCGCGTCGATACGTGAACAGAAATACAACGAGGAATTTTTTCCCCCTCGAAAAAAAAACATTTTTCCACCGCGGCCTTTTTTTCGTTCCTCTCGTCGAAGCCCCGTGCACCTCTCGAAGCATTTTCGTGCGCGTTTCCGCTCGACCTGCCGTTTTCGTTCCCACCCCTCTTTCTTTTTCCTCGGCGAAGTTGAACGCGATGCCTAACATTCTTCAAGATCGAGGCCTTATCGGAATGCTTTCCGCGGTAGACGGAAATATTCGGCCACGCCGCCGCCATAGAGATTCAAGCCGGGTCGTTTATTGAGGCTGCAGTTGGTCAGGATGTTCGCAGATAAGCGTTCGATAACGCGATGACCTTCTTCGATGGGGAATCGGTTCGAGTGTGTGTTTCAGCAAGTAAATTGTACCAGCGAATCGTCGAAGTTAGCTTGGAGAAACGGAACGTACGCAAAGGTTGAATAACAAAATAATTAAGGAGAGATTGGGAAATGTATTCTTGATTTAATACCTGAGAAGGAAATCGTTTCGATCAAATTTAATTGAATGAGCACGTTTTATCGTACTGTATTACTAGATACTATCGGTTTCTAACAAGTGTTTAGTAATATATTCATTTCAATGGTACTGTTATTACATTATACCCACATTGTAGGTTTACGAGGAATTAGAAAGTCGAATTTAATTTTAATGGAAAACTGAATGTAAAGAAGATTTTGGAAATCCTCGCATAATGACTGACAAAGCAATTCTATGTTAAAGAAAGGAAAGCCTTAACCCTGCTATTAAAGGTTATCAAATTATATTCTATAACGAGAGACTAATAAATAGAACTACGTCACTATGGAAACGTGTTTACCAGTGATCTATAAAAGTTCCAACAGTATTCGAGACGTGTTCGCCACTCAAGGACCAAGGAATAATCAAAAACTCGCTGCAGTGACTAAGTTGCCGTTTTCTGGCGTCCAGCTGACGCGTTCTTTTCGAAAATTGGGAAGGGAGGAAGATTCGAGAAGTTCACGAGGACAGAGGGAGGGGATTAGGCGTCAAGATGGCGCGACGTAATTTGACGTCCCGGCGTGCTACACGGCGTCGCGAGACGGTTGGCGCGCGGTTCGGTGCAAGACAACGCGTATCGTATCTCGTGCAGTTCATATTCACGCATTCCCCCGGGTCAATTAAGACGTCTCGTGGCTATTCTATCATTCCCGACCTGGTTATGCAATTCTGCGTCGAACGCATACACAGGCCCTGCTCCCGTCTATTTCAGTCTCTCCTCGTGAATCGTATCGCTTCACTTTAATTTTATTCGATGCCTCGATTTTATTTCATTTCACGTTAAACCACGATGATATTTTTCCCGCTTGCCCGATGTTCGATACGCATTAACGCTTTGATTGAGTTTAAAATGAATTTTCTTGGTGGACACACTGAGTTTTATTGGATTCGTGAGAGGAAAGGTGGTTAAGAGAGCAATTGTTGTAAAGTATTTTGACTCTTGAGTTTCGGTTTTATTAAAAATTGTTTTGATTGTATGAATGATTCGATGAGCGTTCATTCTGTATTTTGATTTATAGCTTATTAGAAATGATTACTTACCTTCCGAAGGCATCTTTGATAATCGTTCAAGATAGTAGATAAACGGTCAGGAGACAACTTAATTACTCTATTAACTTAAGTCAAAGACTATGTCGAAAGAAGTTTAATCTGATAGAATTTCAATCGTTTAAGAGACTTTAGCCATTGTCATTTCGTTAAAAAAATATATGAATTACTTGAAATTCGTATGTTGGTCGTTTTCCCGCGCTTTTCTTGCGCAAAAATGGCGGTCGCTGTTGAAGAATAAAATTGAATATCATTCACAGTGGAATAGTACGGTGTCTATACGTTTTTTTTTCAAAGACAAGCTTTTAACTGACAATAGCAGATCATTTGCTGGCTACGACTAGTAGTTCGACAGTGGGATGAAATTTTATGATCCAGGACCAGCACCTAGAGCACCTGGACTCCCGTCCCTGCTCGAAGTGCGATGACACTCTCCTGCCGTTCTAAACTTAGCAGATGTGATCGGAAACTGCGGCTGGCAGTTGAAAATTGCAGAGGCCTTGTTCGGCTCTGTCCTATCATTAGGTAGTTTGCAAATTTAAACAATGGTTTCCTACCGCTAACGCGAACCGCCGGTATGTAGCACGGTCAGGCCAGGTTACGTAATGGCCGGGCCACGTGACGACGCTGATTGAAGTCGACGCACGTCGACGAAGAATCGTTGAACGTCCGAACGATCGACAGAAAGGAACTCTCTTCCTTGGTTTCGGTATTCGTAATCTTGTTTCCGGGTAACAGATATTCGAAAGAGGAAGCACAATGCAAAAAAAGATATATAATCAACTAGACGAACTTCTATTCCATTCATTCTGATCATACGATAAAAGTATCTTTATTACTATTATACAACTTTTTATTATTCCAACTTCAATTTTTTAGATAGATGAAACTTCATTAAATTTAACTTTCGACAGTCCAGTACAGTTTTGTACAATGAATACTTTTGCATTGTTGCATCGTTTCATTCGATGATTGATAAAATAAAACAGAAAGCTATATTTTTTTAGAAAACCTAGGTAAAAACTAAGTAAGATAATTTGGAAGCTGAAATAAAGTTATGCAGGAGATTAAGCGAAGTGATTTTACAGCGAAACAAACATGTTCAACTCCATATGTAAATCAATTTGTAAACGAGCCTACCGACTACTATCATTAGGGTTCAATCATTTATTATTTTCTATAATCTAACATTTTCATTTGTCGTTATTCAAAGTCGGAACGTAGGTATCAATCCGTGGAGAAATAGAATTCTAGAAACGGCGGTAGCCTGGCGTCCATTCGTTACTCGCGGCGGGGAGAAAACAATTTCGCAGCGATTATAATTCCGAGCCGGGGTCTGGAACGCGAACAACTGCGATACTCCCGGAACAGGTGGACATTAACGAAACGGCGCCGTTCCCCGGCGAACGTTTTTCCCTAATTAATCGGCGAATAAAACTCGATAGCCCGCGAGGGTCGGAATGGCCGTGCAGTTAGGGAACAAGCAACGCTACACTTTCTCGGCCCTATTGTTGCGCACTTCGATAATAACAGTTTGTACTTGGACCAGAGGAACCAGACTAATCTTAGCCAACCTGCTCTGCCCTTTGTTCCACCTGGACATTCGAGACACGCGTGTCTTTACACTTGACCCTCGATTTCCGCGAAAATCCGTGCCATGTGGATTCCCTTTACACGAATGAGAATCGCGTAAACAGAGTGTGTTGGTACAAAAGAAAGCAAAATATTGGAAAGAAAAGCTGGTATAAGTTGTATGAATGCATATTTATTTCACATAGTTAAACAAAAGAAGTAATATTAAAGACATTTCGGGAAGCGAAAGTATCTTTTATTCGTTGTTATTAAATTCAGATCGTGTAAACTAAGATCCCGTATGAAAACTACCGCGTAAATAGTGTTCTAATTGGCCGATGACAAGGCTGATCGTGTGTTCGTGTGGTGCTACGATGATTGTTCTATTGTTGGTATGTTGGTTGACAACAGCTATGTTTGAAAAATGGAGAGAGTTTGTTGGGAAAAGGAGGAATTTGGAATAGGTACTGTAGAATTTGTAGACGGTGGATTTTATGCAATTATGAAAAATAAGAGTGCTTAGGATATGAAATAGAGAAACGTTTATAAGAATTTAAGAATGTTGTTCATTTATTTTCAACTCATTAAGAGTCCAAAAAGAAAAAATGTAGAGAACTGAAGAAATTGAGTGAAACCAGAGTTAAATAAGAAATTAAATGATAATTAAAGTACAGCACTGTTTCTTAAACTTGTGTAGAAGTGATTTTGTTAGATGAAGAACCATTGAACCTAGCGAAGGTTGATTAAATTTCAGTGAAACTGTGCCATGAAAATCGTTATGAATCATTACTGCATAAAAGTTCAGGGTCTGGTAATCAATTAATTTCTTCGGGCTAAAATGATCCTACTAAGAACAATTAAACTAAGAATAGCCGAACGCACTTTCCCCAATAATTGTTAAACGGATTACGGCAAGAGTCACGCGAAATCGTAAAAGTTCCACATTAAACGGTCACACGAATCAAAGTTTATTTTCCCCGCGTCGAAACAGTTTTATGACAAATAATTTTTCCTCGCGCAACCGCTTAGGTACAAAGGCAAACATTCGCCGTTACAGAAACTATTTAAAACATCATTCAGGATCCATTTATTATTCATCATTCTCTTGGCCACTTGATTGTTGGAGTAGTTGCGCAAATGATTTGACCCCAATTTTCGCCTCCCGGCTTTACTCTTGACATTTATTCGACTAATTAGTCATTTAGATAACTTTCGTTTGCATGCAGTGAAATGCTTCATTTCTTAATTAGAATTTCGTTTCTCGCGTAACCAATGCTGCGTCGGAAAACAAGAAACACGTTTCTTTTTCTCTTCGATCATTTGAAATTTCCAGTTATGAGAAAGTTTCATGAATTCGAGTCTATATTTCCATGGAGATGCCGGTCGTATTCACTTTCGTCGATTAATATTAACGAGAACAGTTTCGAACGAGCAATCGCGTTTATGCCAATAAATTACAATAACAATGCGCGAAAAAATCGAGAAACCATTAACGGAAAATCAATGAACGGGCGATCGGTCTTTTCCGTGGGACACAGAAATATTAATTACACGTGAAATCGAGATACTCCGGCGGACCGTTTCGTCATCGATCAACGTCAATTAACGCGGCCGCCTCGCGCCACCCCGCGCCATCAATTTAAAAGTTGCTGTCGATTCCCCGGAAGCATCCGCATTAAAATATTGAAAGTGTTGCGTGAGAATATATTAATTGCCCCTGGAATAGACAATACTCGATCGCCGGGAACGATCGCTCGTTAATCAAACCAGCGATACAGCGTTCAGCCGCGCGGAAGAAAAATCATACCCGTAGAAATTTCTCGAACGAAAGAGGGAAAAAAGGTTCGAATACACGAACAAACGGGTAACGAGAAAAAGTTCAGCGGATTAACATTTATTCGATGCTTCGAATGAAATGAAAAATGGAGTTTTATGCACGCCGGTGAACCTACGAGGCAACTGAATTCATTCTCGCGACCACCAGACGGGAATCAATTATATATAAAAATGTTATCTCGTTTTCTTGGGAGTCGCGGGAATTTGTTCCGTTCTGTTATGCATTAATGACTAAAGAATAGATAGAAATGAATATTAATGTTCACAGTTTTCGAATATTTCTGTGATCCCATTTCAATTTAGAGTTCGAGGAATTTCAATTTCAATTTGAGATCGTTAAATAGAGGACTGAATAAAACATAAATTTATTCTTCTTATTTAAGTCAGGTTTCGTTTAGGCAACCAAAATGTCTATTTTATATCATTCAGTAACTTAAACTTACTTATTTATAACATATCGTATTTCGTTGAAAGTTTCATTTCAAATGGAATACTATATTGTTCAAAATAATTGTTCCATTTAAATGATCCTTCAAATAAAAGTTCAATCTATTATTCATTATTAATCCACTAAGAATTCGTGCAGTTCCTATGGTCTCCTTCAAGAACACAGTCGAGTGCAATGGGTTAATAGCGCACAAACACTTCCCGCGACGATCGTAACCAGAAAGATTCGGCGACGATAATCTTCTGGGTAAAACGAATAGAATAAAGAAAGATAACGCGATGGTATCAATGAACCCAACGACAAGAATGGCGATCGATCGCGTAAACTCGGCTGATCCGACTTTAATGGCCACGCAAACTTGAAACGTTGTGGGATTACTTCCGGGACCGAGTCAGCGACTTCCGTTCCAGAATCTCTCGACAGAACGTTTACCGATCTTATTAAGCACTTCAGATGAAAGGAGATCGACCACTAGACACGGTTTTCACTTGTCTCCATTTTTAAAACGATACATTCAAGACCAGTGAAATCAGGATACTGCAACCACACCGAGAAATCAAGTATTGTTAATATTTTCAAATAAATTAAAGTATAAAGAAGTCCGTATATCATTTAAATAAAAACAATGAGTTAGTTTATTATATGTATTGGATTGACAATTAGAATAGGTCGAAGAAAATTAGATTACAAGATAAATCGGATTAAAATAAGAATCCAGTCTATATTTCTTCCATTTTAAATTATATCTTTCATTTCTTATTTCCCATTTGCAAAAGAGAAATTCGAAAACCCTGGTTCACGTTTTATCTGTAATGCTTCAGAATTTTTATTTATCTCTTTTTTATTTAAGTATTTTCAATCTCTGTTGAGATTATGTATAATACATTAGTATTTTTATTTTTTCGTTGTGAAACAGTAGGCGATCCAATTCACTGCGATCTATCCTATACCAAAACCGTAAATAAGTTATGAACCATAATTTCAGAGTTGCCCTGTGCAACTGGTTTTCCGCATTTCCAAAAATTTAGCGCAGTTTCGGCTGTGAATTCAAAATGATTGGAGATTCAAACGATCGTGAATAGGAAAGTCCGTGCTGCGACAACGTCGAAAACTGCCTCGAACTGCCTCGTTCTAGCGCGACCCCGTCTGCTTCTCAATTCGGAGGAGATCAGTTGTGAAGTCGGTTGCAACACAACGATCACGGCGATTCAAGGTGTTCAATTTTATTTCGAGATTAGCGTGTCGATCGCACACAGAAGCTTCTCAGAATTACAGTGTAAACTTTCAGAAAATGCGGAGTCGATTTTATTTCACCCCGCGTCGACCTAATGGAGTGCACGTGTACCAAACGGATTTTCGTGAATCCGATTTTGAAGACGATCGAAACAAAATTCGCAGCAACGAATACTTTTCTACACTTTCAATCAGTCGATTTTTGAATAAATCTCATCGATTTCGTTTCGGTTCATCGCGAAATTCGCTCAGTCGAATTATCATGTCGCAGCCATTTTCAACGAATAAAATTTCTTGTGCCTCGAAGTCACAAATGCTAACACCCAAGAACATTTCAACGAACGATCGATGTCGCGTTTATTTATCCTTGAAACAGAGCGAAGTTTTCACTCGAATACGTTCACTAGTATTTTGGGGATATTAAATTCCTTGTTAATTTCAAGTGGTTGCGTACAGTGCAATTTTTTGCCGAGTATTCTTGAAAACAGGAGAATTTCGATGAAAGTGATTGCAAAAGATTGGTTGTGCCTCGGAATTTTGAACTCATTTTATTTAAAATTTTGAATTTTGAGTTTATATAACACTAAAACTACCGAACACTTCTCAATTGACATTTAAAATTTCGCTATAGAAACTCCAAGAGTACATCTGTTCAGACTTTAATTGATTTACAATTCAATTTGCGTAGTGCTAAATGAATTTCTTTAATAACTTCTCAGAGATACATTTGTTACCTTTCTAATAATTGCAAAAAGAAGACATCGGGCATGGGTAATTTGACCCATCTGGTAGTTTTAGTATTAAATATTTATTCAAGAATCTCATCACAAATTTTTACGATACTTCACTGCAGTTGAATGAATCGTCAAAATATACCTAAAAATATACTTCAAAAGTTTGAATGTTTGTTTGAACATCTGTCCAAGGATCGTCATGAACTTTTTCAAGAATTCCCTGTAATTGGATAAACCGTCGATGAACAAACGCGGCCGGAAATAAATGGTGGTGCAGAAAACTCCCGAGGGGACCGGAGGGCGACGTATCGCGCATCGGACATGCATAACCTTTCACGGGAGCGTCGCGGCTCCCTTAGCATAAATTTGAAATTGCAATCGACGTGCCTGTTGTCCGTAGTGTGGCGAGCCTCCCAGCGAGCGGGTTACACGCCGGCTATTTATGTATAGTGTCGACACAGTGCGCTTAATTTAGTTGAATCGAGTGAGCCCCGATGCTCGGAGACGCTATCGATCCTCCAGTCAGCCTCCAGCTAGCCCGAAAACGTCTCGATCGCGAACCTTGACGTAATCCCGGCTGATTTCGTCAATCGTGTTGCTTATTTTTCAATGACTCGGACATCCGGTGGGTGCTATTTCTGAATGATCCGTCTTTATGATCCGTCGATCTTCTTGACAACGCATATCCTTCCTCGTTAAACGTCAAAACATTTAGATGGTTTGATACTGACATCTCGGCGATGAGAATTTTTAGAGCTTCTAAAAGTATTTAAGTATTTTAAGTATCAAAGCTTGACATTAACATTGTACTGTTATTAACATTCTTTTAGCGAATATTCTGACATATCTATACTGCTCCGGATACTCT
This sequence comes from Nomia melanderi, assembly GCF_051020985.1. Lineage (NCBI taxonomy): Eukaryota > Metazoa > Arthropoda > Insecta > Hymenoptera > Halictidae > Nomia > Nomia melanderi. The sequence goes on along the minus strand of NC_134999.1, from coordinate 11,444,930 downwards.
GGAGGTTGAATCGCAAAATACCTAATATATCCTCAACAAAGTTAGTGAATCGGTCGCTTTTCTCACCCTAAGTAACAGTTACATCACGAATAATCTATATTACACGAAAGCAATCGTTGGTGCATACAGTTTACACTGCATCACCTTTGAACACGAATAAGCATACAAAATAATAAAACCCTTAGTTCATAAAAACCTAACAATTTTAAATTTACGGTTATCTGAAACTGAAGTGCGTTCAGGCCAACGCTGTATGTGTAGCGTATATACCCGCGTTTGCGTCATAGACCAGTATTCGCCAATCGAATAGCTTTTTAAATTCTCCAGCTGGACAATTAAAAAAGCAATTTTATATTTAGCAAATCTTGAAAATCGACGTTCCCGAATTGAAACATCCCCTTAAATCGGTGTTAATAACAACAACAATAAAAACTACAATAAAGCAGCAGAAGCAGATTTCGACAAAGAATGATCAACGACATTAACCGCGAAGTATACTTCCCACCCGGGATTAAGTGTGCAATTAATATCTAGCTAGTCAGATAACCCTCCTTCACTATAACAAAGTCTTAGTTTTCACTTAGTGTACAAGTAATATTTCCCTTGGGTAATTAAAATCTCGGAAACTGTATTAAAAGTATAATAATAATAATAACAAATAATCAGAATAACCTTGTATACACAAGGAACACGGAAAGAGAAGGTCGGTCGCCGCTTCCGATCAACATTTCCAAGTCAATCGAACACGGTGCTCGCCACAGGTAATCTCGCGAGAGGTTGTCGCGCGAGGCAACATCGAGAGGCGGCAGGTTATACCCCTGGCGAGAAAGGTGTCGGTGTTGGTGGTGGATGGCGGCGCGACCCTGCGCACGATTCGCTCTTTACTGGGCCATGGCCGCCCGGTTTAGCTATAAGGAGCAGGAGGGCGGCTGAAATATTTTATTAGTTCAAGATTAACAGGCTTCCCCCGATGGACCCGTTCGCTTCCGGTGGACCAAGAAGAAGGGGGTGAGAGGCCGTCGAGGGTGGTAATCGCTCGAGAACTTGAACCCGCCCGTTCCGAACGTGATTTTGACGCTGATTCCGCGGAACCGAACTCGACATCTTATCAAAATTCAAAGTAATTTACCTTAACTCGGATAACGCCGGCGATCGATGGGGCAAGTTCAAGCTCGGTTGGCTACAATCAAAGTTTCACGTGGCCCGGAATCCTGGCGCCTCCGGAAAACCAAAATTTATCGACGGTTTGCGGACGTTTATGCGTTCATTGAAGTTTCCCGACACGTAGAATCCCGCGGGCAAAGATTTCCGTGAAATTTGAAGTTCGAATTAAAATAGATGAACGCGGCTACGCTGAAACGGAGACCCTTCGAGATTCGTGGTTTACATGTCTACGACATGGAATCAATTTGTATGTAGAATTGGGGTACTATAGCGGTGCTTTTAGCGTTTAATAAAAAGTTTATTAAAAAGATCAAAATATTAAAAAGATAAACATGTATGTGCATTCTTCGATACTCGCTGAAGATTTACATTTGAGGCTCGTTCGCTTTAGACTCTCGTAGACTGTTGTGCAGATTGTATTCGACTAACTCTACCGTTGAACTTTCACGCACGTTTATCATTCATCCTCGATTGCTCTTTCCTTTTTTTCGCATACATCCCTTCTCACTTGTATCCTGTCCCTTGCATCTATAGCTAAAACTCTCGCAGTCAAGTATACGCTTTACTAACCGATAAATATTCTTCTTTCACACCTCTCCAGCTACTCGAGATCATCTTGCCTGTAGTCATACTTTCCTTAAACATACTGGCATCATCGTTTAAGGTTCCTACACAAGGTTTGAGTCTCTCAGGCTTTTATAACACATGTTGCACTCAAACAAAAAATGGAAAAGGCTCAAATCCATCGCTTGTAGCCATGCCTGCATCGCCGCATGTTTCAACGTGAATTGGGGTTGTAAGAAACTAAAGCACTACAATGTATGTAGGTATACATTCAATTTATTTGAGGCTTTCACGGCCAGGAATACTGTGAGAAGTGTTCAAAATTTCCGGGTGTAAGTCATGTCCATTAGGAATTGTTTCCTGACGTTTCGCTAGCATTGTAGCCGGTATCATCGGGGGGTTTGAGGACTCACTGATACTAGTTAGCAAGGATCAGTGTATCGTATTTATGCATACCTTGCTCGGAATTACGGATGGATGATCACCAATCCGGTGTTTCTAATTGATCAGCTGATCAATTAAAAGAAATACGTACTCCATTGCGACTAATCGGCAGATCCTTTTGACGGAGGCGGGTCATCGCTTTCGTCGCAGGACGTTTCACGTTCTACATATACAAAACCGAATTTCAACAACCGTCTTCTGACTCTTCTTTTCGTTCTCTTCTCGAAAATTCGCGTTTAAAGTCGCGAATTCACGTAACAATCGCGCAATCCGTCAATCGCCGAACGATTGCGCAACAGTTTCCTCCAGGATTTTTCATTTCGCCTCAGTTCCGTTTAATCCGTGGAGCGAGTCACGTGCGTGCATTACTGCGCAATCTATATTCTACGAGAACGATCGTAAAAGATCGCGTAAAAAAACCTGCCGCCGATTAACGAAGCGAGCCTGCCAGCGCTTCAGCCGCTAATCGACGCGAAAATAAATCTCGAATCGGGCGAGATCAAAGGATATTTAACCTTTATCAAACTTGTTCCCGTTTCGTTTTTTCGCCAGACGTCACTTTTTTACTCGCCGCCGGGAGAATGACTAGGAAGCAATATCCCCCCGGGGTGGATCTCGTTAATTACAACGGGCGGAAATCTCAATCTCGCGAGTGGCCGTTGCGCTGGTTTTCGTCGTAAAGCACGGAATCGTAAACCCGCGAGCCTGAAGATGTAGTGGCGACAAACTTGCGGCCGTTGTTCCTCGTAAATCCTCTGTAAAACTCGGAGTATATCGGAGCGCGCGCTGCCCGCTCTGCAACCGGGCCGCGTAAACATGGCCGCCAGACCCGTGGCCGGCCCGTTAAACCCGAAATTCCAGCCTCCAACAGTCGCGGAACCATAAATCCGCGGCGGAAGCAACTTTAACGATATTATTCAGCCTGCATACAGTCGAGTTGCTCTCATTCTTTCCCGCGGAGCAGCTTTTCGTCACAGATCACGTTTGAAGATAATCTTAATTTCGTTGAATACGGATGGCTTGATTTGAGATATACCTTGTTGTTTCGGAGATGTCGCCATCATTTGCTGGGTATTGCTTAAATGTTACGTCCAACCGCGGGCAATGTGGAATTCGCATCCTAAATATTTCCTTAAATATTCTTGTTTGTTGGAATTTTAATCTCTTTTGAGTATTTTATCAGGTTATTGTTAGATAGCATCTGTCCCGATATTTATTAGTCCAATTAGTTTCTATCTAATTCTGACGCACCTGTGTAACAAATAAAAGTAGCCCGTGATTTGATACCGAAAAATTAACAACTCGCTCGTGATTATAGTGTTAATAAGATTAAGATTGATCTGAATATTGGATTATTTTTGTTTCGGTAATTAGATGTTATTGAAATTTGTGTTTTATTAATTGTTTGGTGAACTTTTGTACTATTGATTTATAGTTCCTTCACAGTATCGATAGAAAATATAAATATTTATAGTCCTATTTGTTTTTAAGTTTCTCATTCTGGTTATTTAACATCCAAAATTTTGGTTATCGAATTCGGTCTTGAATTCACCGTTTATATAAAACAGCAGTGCTTTTCTGTTAACAAAGTAATTAGTGTCGCCGTGTAGACTGAAAATAGAAGCTACTCGCGATTTGTGTATTCCCGTTCTCTAATGGGGTACACATTCTTCGAGCAACAAGAAGGAAGCATTGTCGTCATCTCGAATCATTCACGAGCCGGCGATCACACGGTCGATGGTGGCGACACGTGTAAGTAAACACCGCCGACAGATTTCCCACCGACACGATTATCCATTCGCAATGCGACATGAATCGCAGGAGGAACTAATTGCCAACATCGCGACGTCTAAATTGTCCAAGACATTCTCATTCAGCTACCGACGAGAAAAGAATGTTCTTTCAATCATGGCAGTCGCGTGAAATCAAGATAAGAACTGGGCAAAAATTAAAGAACAAACATTTTCAGTATTATCCAGAGACCTAAAATAAAATATCTCGTTCTAATAATTTAAAGCACCAAATTAAATATTTCTTTTTAAAAAGACTTTTCTCTTAAAACACTATCAATATCATTCAGCCATAACACAAGCATTAATTTTTCTATGATCGTAAAACAAAAGAGTCCCCGATGTCAAGATAAGAACTAAAAACAATAAAATATCCATTACCTCGCTAAATTTATTCACCCTTAGCACTTCAGATTTTATAACCTATCAACAACTCTTAGTCATTCTTATAGTGCACCCGGTGAAAATGAAGCAAATATTATATTATAGTTCTCTATTTATTTATTTCTATTATAATTATCATTAAATTTCACATTCTCTTTCTTACGACAAAACCCGCATGTGCAGCAAACGTAATAATCTCAAGGTAGTTTTTCCAGTACTGTTCACTAAAATATTTCATACTATAAATATCGTCATAGTTGAGCCTACACATTGAAAAGGGTTAATCAACAATCATCGTGCGTCATCAAGAAACCGACGTTAATTCCCATTCGAACATCTCCGAATATTCGATAACCGCCTACAGAACGACAATAAATGCAAGAAAATCTCGCGAACGGTTTTTCAAGCGTTAACACGATCTCGTACCCTATCTCATCCGTCGCTGATCAAGACGACCGAACTCCTGTTGCTGTTTTTTGCCGCAGAGCGTCGCAATTAGCTGAGCCCACGCGTCTCGCACCACTACCGCGCGATGAATTCCACCAGGTCTGCAATTAAGACGACTTAATCAATTAATTCGTCTCTATTGTTGCGTTAATTCCCGGGGCGCGAAACCGCGGCGACCATGACCCGCGCCCACCTCATTCGTGCATTTTTTTCTCCCTTTCCTCTCTTGTTTTTCACCTTTTCCCCCGCTCGTTTCCGCGTTTCCGCAATCATGCATTTCCCGTTTCCCCCTTTTTTCTTTTGTTTCCGTTCCGGAGCTTCCCGCCCGAACGTTCCGGTTAAACACATTTTAGCCGTTCCGTGACGCGGCTTCTAGAATATTCCATAACATTTCATAGCGTAAAAAGTTCGCCGAAAGAATATTAATAGAACAAATTACACCTGCTTCGAACCTTTGCGGTCTCCGTGTATCTTCTTTTCTTTTTCATTTTGTACTTAAGGTTACACGCTAATACACGTGATATAGGAATATATTTGAGGAAGTCAAATGTTTTGTTCCTGGAACCTTTTCCTTTCGACGTGTCAGACAAGTCTGGCGGCTCGTATTGAACTCTTTCCACGTAGAATTTATACCATTAATACATATTTTTTCTATTCATTGTACTTATTCGTGAATTTCAATTTGTGACTTTCAATTGAATAGGCTATTTGCAAAATAATTCAGCCAAGTGATTAAATAGTAAATTTGGCATACATGATTTACCCCGAAGATTAAAAATACTTTGTACCGCGTGGATTGTGCTTTCAATACGAAATATCGAGAACGAATAAAGGAATAATAGCATAAAATTATTTACGAGATCAAAGGAATAGAATCTCGAAAGGTTTTGATGTTCCGAGACGGAGAAAATCCGTTGTAAGAATCTTGCGAGAATTGAGAAAGGCGCGCATCTAGTTTGGGACATCGTAATGTAGCGGCACGTATAGACGATGGGAGTAAAACAGTGCCCCTGGAAGTCACTTCAATACGCGGAGCCGACGATCAACGCTACTTGAGAATAATTAATTGAGTCGTTATAGCGCGCAGCGGACGATCAAACGTATCACGTCGTGCTCATTAGCCGAACACTTTGCGAGCGTTCTCAGGGAACGGGTAGCATGGACATGGTTCTAAGGCTGTTTTGAAAATATTCGCTTTCGAATTACTTGTTTAGGTACCTAGTGTATACACAATTTACTTACTGTAGCACAGCCTGTACATTAAAAATGTGATACTTCAATTGTGGAAGATCTTAACACGTTGATTGTTACGGTGGTCATCGATGGCCGGAAGGTCCAAATTCCTTGAAAACAATTGCAATAAAATAATTGATATCGAATAGAAATATTTAGTAACGTAACTGACTAGATAACAGCATGACACGAGTACTGTCACACCAAACAATAATTATTCCCAATACCATTTGTGTTTATTGTGAAAAATAAATTACTACAGAAAACAGTCGAAATTCCTGTGGCAATTAATGAAATAATGCTCCGGATCTAATGATTATTTTACAATAGATAATCTTTCTCATAGATTTAATGTATTAAAGATTTCCTCCGTAAAATGCTAAATTATACAGCTTTCAAATGCTGGAACCGAAGGGAACTATGTATTTATTATTCAGTCTTTATTATTCAAGTAATCAGATCATTCCTTTGAAAATTTCGATTTTATCTGGATACAAAAACCTAATTTAATGCTGCCAATGGCCAATAAATCGGTTTAAAACTATTATAATCTGATTAACAATCTACATTCACTCTAAAATGCAAACACATATAGGGAACAGTATTATAATTCATAAAAAGGCTGATTTCAAAGCTTTTCCCTCTTAATCTAACTATTATACTGTGAATCTTGATCTATTTGTAAGAAATTTGACTGTGCAAAATTGCACAGAATGCACGCGACACGAAGGGCAATATAAAATGCACAAAATCTAGTATTCTTTATAGTATTTATTAGAAACAACTGTCTTCTATCGTTATTTTATTTTTCCAATTACGTTCTTAACACGTTGACTGCCGCGAAAACCTTCAAAGTTTTGTGTATCACTTATTCTCTTGTAGCAAAAATAAAGAGCAACGGTTATTTATTATTTGGTACCGAAATGCTTACGTCAAATTGTCTAGTTATTTACACTATTTAACATTCTCATTCGACATTAGGTACCTGATAAATTAACATTGTTGTCAAGTGATTCAGATGCTCCGGTCATCGGTGACCACCGTGGCAGTTAACGTGTTAAAAATTTGAAATCACATAAAGATCAATCTTCCAATGATCCAGACTAGTTTCAACATGATCGACGCCCACACATAGGAGATAGCAATGCGATAGACAGAAACAGATATACAGATAGATGGATAGATAGAGATAGAGACATAGACAGAGAGGGGGGAGGGAGAGAGAGATGTATATCGACAAGCCTGAAATTTGCATCGTGCTATAAAACGACACGCACGCGGCCGCTCTTCTGGTTATGTCAGCATCCTCTGCCAGACAATGGACGACCCCGCAGTATTGTTCGGCACGCCTGTATGCGCCGGCTGAGTGTGCGGCTACTATTTCACGGTGATTCTTACTAATCGATGTAATCGCGTGTACGTGTATGCGCCACGGACGCTTCCACGTGCACCGCTTGTACAATACCGTTCATAAGTTACAGATCGTTACCTTAAATTTCGCCCCGTTACCGATCCTGCCCGCGCCGCCCCGCCGCAGCGAGTAATGCACGCCGCGGATCGTAAAGTATTAGGAATCTCAAGTAAACCCTTTACAGAAGAGGTTTTTGAAACCGTTGGAAACCTTCAGTGGCATCTCATTGGCGAGAATTTTTCGAAGAATTCGAAACTTTTTCCAGAGAAAATGGAATTTCTATAGCGAAATATTGAATATTATAACATTAAAAGTTGAAATGAAAAATGTTGTTATTGCAACGTTTTATTATAGATGGAAAAGTCTCGTGTTGCTATATTGTCATGTTGATAATTGCTTTCGAATGGTTAATTTATGTGAAGCCTTGAATATCGTAGAAGAAGGCAAATGTATGTTGATATTCTGTTGTTGAAGTGATATACAATAACTGAGAATAACTAATAATAATTCGGTTATATCTTTGTTTAAATTTCATGACGCATTTCGAAACCAAAGATTGTATTTACTGTTACTGTTACTTCCTTGGGACAAAGCTTGTCATCGTTTTTGCGCTATCTTGAGGAAAGCGTATCACAGATGTTTCCAGGATTTGTATAATCGTTCTGTATTTATTCAGAAGGGAACTACTTTGAATAATGCATAATAAAAAGCGTCTGTATCTTCGGAAAAATTGCTGTTTTAATTTATCTCTAGAAACTGTTCAGACATGCCAGCTGGTATAAGTATAATCCTTCACGATCCTGAAGATACTTTCAAACGCTGTTGCGAACTACACATGTTCGGAATCTGAATTTTAATTGATTTTAATAATAGAAAAGCATGTTTATTAGACTTCACTTATACGATATTTAAACAGCTCTGAAATGTGTTCCGACGAGAAGAGTAGTTAGAAGTAAGAATAATGATCTGAGATGTAAAGGGTTGAGAGTAAACAGCAACGCATACGACGTCTTACAGAGCAATTAGTAGCATAACAGACTTGAAAAGAAATTGGCATCCTTGGACACTCGTTCTTTCTGTGGCAGTCTTACGTAGCTCGCTATATAGATGACCGTTCCATTAAAGTAAAGTCCACCAGAGCAATAGAGTTGGAGCAATAGAGCATATCTTAACTGTGTGTATCGGTTACACTGAATCGTTGACAGAAAATCCCATTAAAACAATTGGCACGAGTGACTTAAATATTCTTCACTGACGTTTCCTTCCAGTTTCTGTAGAATTTTACGAGTTCTCCGCAAACAGCTAATAAAGCTGAAATTATGAAATATTTAACGTTACTAAATCACAGGAATAAAAAGAAACAACATGTGATCTCAAAGAATGAACAATTTAAAAGCCTCTCCATGAATAATTTTAAACAGCTTCCGATCAAGGAAATAAATATTTTCGACGCTAATATGTTCGTTAGCCATCGAGATTGAAAGTTCCACAGGATAGGGTGTATTTAAAAATGACACGTCTTATATAAGACCATCTTCCAACTGGAAATATCTGGCAGATTAATTAACCAAGCCCATACATCACCTTAATGAGAAATAAACTCGACTGGATCGTTTAACGCGCACCTGGAAATACAGAAACACCTGTGACGGATTAATCATCCCATAGCAAATACGCTTTAAGCGGCGTACGATTTCATAAAACCGGTTGTAACCAGCGGCCCCTGAAATGTGTGCGCGTGCAATTAATATAATTAATATTTGCTATCGATTAATCGAACAGATAGACTATTCTACAGTTACCACACGATTCTCCATTCGGACAAATGAAAATTGACCTAAAACAAAGAAATATATATTTATTATAGTTTCACGATGGAAATCTATACATTTATTATTGCCATATTTGCATTCTATGTTTTCGAAGCGCCGGAACTGTCAACGCGGAAAATAAAATTCCATTTTGCTTCGCTGTTCGTCGCGAACCGCAATGGTCGCCGGTAAAAATGCAAATTCGCGTGAACATTCGCGGTATAATAATAAATGGCACTGTCAGAGGGAATAACAGACGTTTCGCTATATTTGTGCGGAGGAAAATCGCGTTTCCGCGAACGATCGTGTCGCGGGTAGGGGATCGTGGACGTTATGGCGAGGTTTCATCGGTCAATTTCTCGGTTTCTATAGTACAATAGACGCCGAAGAAACGACCAATGAGACGGCCGGAGGATTCTGTACATACCAATCACTGTCGGGAGGATTAGCTGATGGCTCTGAATACATTGGCCACCGGTACTCTAATGACTGTTCCCGTTCAATGCATTTCAATGCGGTCTGAAAGTGCGAATTTTCTTCGCCGGTGTTAGTATAATGGATCCCTGGGGATTCCTTGTTCCGTAGTTCTGAAAAATCGGGATCGAGTCGCGAAGGTTAGGTCACGGAAATAAATTCAACCCGCTGCCCAATGATTTATTTCTCAACCACGATTGATACAATTATTTTGTCATTGATAATTATGTCGACAGAAAAATGCTATGGATATTCTATGCTTATGTTTGCTCTAAAGTATAATAATTCGTAACAGAAGAATAATTCATTTCTTCAGAAAAATCGAGTAATATTTATGCTTGTTGCATTCTGTGTAAACCCTTTGCCACGAATCATATTGTTATAAGGCAAAGGCTTAAATAAGCATTTTCGTTTCGTAACTTCGTCACTCATTTTTTTAGAAAAAAAAAACACAATATATATATACAATAAGGATGTTGCAATAGAAATTTCACAAAAAATTACAGTAACTATTTTCACATTATTTATATGATAAGTTATACTCAACTATACATATTCCTATGTTATAGATTTATAAAACAATATTTATTACTGTTTTTCATTTAGAAGCACACATATTCTCTCTATTTTTATTCAAATAAAAAAGATTAATGAAGACAATTCAGCTTGGGTGAAATAACTGTCGCCATGCTGCAGTATCATTAAACAGCAGGATTCACGATCTCGTGATAGTCGAAATATATCGTAGTGCAGACGTCGAATGCCATCAAGCAACGATTATTTGGTGGGCCATCCGGTTTTAAGTGTTCCGGACAAATTGATTCCGTATTTCATGTTTTTATCGGCCGACACCCGATACCCGTATTTTCGGCCCGGCCTCCGGCTTAACTTGCATCGACGAGTCTTCGGGGATTAATCAACGTCTTCGGGATTAACACCAACAGACTCCTCAATATTTCACGGGCGCTGGCCGTTGCTGCAGCTCCGCCGAGTTCCCGTACACAGATAGGTACTTAGCAGAATGGATTTCGGAGATGTCGTTAAAAAGATTAAACGGGCCGGACTGCGCGCGCCAATTAAAAATTCGACGCCGAAAGTGCTGCAGACGGTATTGGCTTCGATCCGTGTTCTATACCCTGCTTGTCGAAACTTCGGGATTACTTGACAATTATCGTCAATCTGAACGATGTAAGTTAAATGAAATTTGTTTCCTTTTGTTGTAGGTTTTGCTATGTCTGAATATGTCTAAAGTTTCTTAATAATTGCAGTTTAATTTTCATTTAAAATTTCAGTTGAAATTTCGTTGTTAGCAGTTGATGGTTCCTTAGTAATAATAGTAATTTGTCACAGATAAAACAACGGAATATTGGGTGATATGCGTTAAAAGCATTGATAGGACTTTTTAATACGACGGAAACGAAATGTATTATCATATACAGAAAGTTTAATAAATTAATGAATTTTTTACATGTCTACATTCTGGAGTATTCTCGCTATTAAGTGTTAATATTGACGATAAGCTTAAGGTTTAAAAATTTTAATTTTATCAAAATGTATCACTGCCTCTTTATTTTCTGCTCTGCCGTTAACTTCTTTCCAATTTTTGTTCTTTTAATTGTGAATTATTATCTTATCTTAACCAATGGTTAAAATGAACATTTGTGTATCGAAGAAATTTTTCTTCTTCTCGTATTAACTGAATTGCCGAGCGATTCCAAACTTTTTGCCGATAGTGTACATTGCTGTTCATAAGTCATTGGACACTTATGCCAGTCAACGCAGAATCGGACTGAATTTGTGTTACGAAATCACTCGAATTGTGGAATGAACGAATTCCTGTGAATCCTTCTCACCGAAAAGAAAACATACGCTACATTCCTATAAAATCATATAAAATATTTACCACCTAAATACCTTGAACTTAAACGAATACTAACAAATATTATAATATTTATCTATATAAACAACTTACATTAAATAATTACGTGAATTTTCCCATAATTAAATTGAAATAATTCAAATTACAAAGATTTGAACATTTTGCATTAGTGGAACATCCTGTGCATTAAACATTTGAAAGAGAAACAAGTTCACTGAGTTCTTTCCGCGAAACGGAGAAGCAATGCTCACCGTGTTGATTGGGAATACATACATAATGGTATGGTCTCGTGGATTGCTGTTCCGATTCGAGCTTCCTTAAATATACATCGGCCATTGCTTCGCTGCAAATGTATCGATGTCCGGATAAGCTCAGAAAATAATTGCCTGTATTAAACGTGGGAGGTAAGCGCGGGTTATTATGCGCCCTGTTATTCCACAGCCCCATTAACGCACTGGAAAAATTAACAAACACCGCTAAATATAGCGCTTTTTGCGGAATATATCGCCGGAAGCTCCGAGTTTATCGGGCGCTTCCTGACAAAAATGCGGAATTCTTTCTTACATTTACGCTTTTTTATTCTGTTAAATATTTCTCGTCTAACTGTTCAACGTTTGTATACGCTGAAAACAATAACAACGAAGACAAAAGCTTCACGTGAATTTTACGAAACAAAGCAGACGCATGAATTTCAATTTCTGCACAATATTCGTAACGTTTAATGATCTTTTCTAATGCTCAATAATTAATGGATATTTATGAAACGGTACATTGTCATGAAGCATTTTGTATTGCTGCATCTATGTAGCATTAATAATGTGTTAATTAATTATTCCTAAATCATCGTTGAATCGTGTACGAACCAACGTTACATAATATCGAAAATTCAAATAAATTTTTGATATTCGCTTCTATTCACGGGACATTGAATTTTAAAGCTCCGTGATTGTTTGAACGATGCAAGATCGTTTAAGTTTCGTTAAATTGAATTGATTCTGTTTTTCAATGCGTGTTACTTAAAAATATGCGCTTTGTTGGAGGCTGTTTTTAGCGAGAAGCGCAACTTGCGTTCACCTGAAAATTGAAAAAGACGACTGATGGCAATACTCCACGGCATGGCAAAGTGCAGTTCCCCGTAAGTTCAGCTCTCTTTCGACGAACGCACCTGCAACGTGCCGCCTCATTTTTCTTTCCCTTTAATGAAACCACTGCCCTCTCGAATTACAAATTCATTATCCGGCCAGAAGGAGCAACAATATTTTACACCGCCCCGGCTGGTTAGCTTGTTTCGTCAATGTGTAAATAAAAAAATGCTGTCAACTTTTAATTTCGATAATTAAAAATGCGACGTGTCGAAAAAAAGATACGAGCTACATACGAACCATCAAAAGTTTTAGTTCTTGATGCAACTTAAATGTATGAATGGTAAATGAATGTTTCTAGACTCTTCATTAAAATTATCCGATTCAAAAATGTAATTTGTTACGTTTCAGGAATTTTACTTTTGAAAGGTAGTGGGATAGAAACTGGCTGAGATTTTTTTTTTAATTTGAATGTTCTACCAGGACTATTAAACAAACGGATTTTGATTCTCTCGAGAACACAATAAGGAACAGGGAGAAAGAGGGAGAGGGAAAGAGAAAGAAAGAAGGTCCGTTCTTAGAGAGCGCAGCAGGTAAACCAGGAAAGTTTTGATGTATGACCTCTTTACCTGCTGAATTGCTTGGCGTAAATGAAGACGAATGGCGGAACCCAAGGAAGAAAAAGCTTCTGGGTACCGTGGAAATGCTTATCCTTGCGATGGAACGACGTACCAATGGCCGAAGAAACTTTGCCAGTATATTCTAACCGCTTCGAGGACGAAAGACTTTGCATTAAAAACTACCACGCCCTCTTTCAAATCCAAAAACGCGCGATTGCACTCGTCCTGAAACACTTCGAGGCATTTTGACCATTTGTACTTGCAGTACCTTAATTAAAAACAATTGCATAAAAATCTTTAATGCAATTGAAATAGTTACTTAAACAATTCCAAAGATCAATCAATTAACTATTTAAATAGTATTCATTTCATCATTATCATGAATATAATTAAACCCATCAATTACAGTCAAATGTAAATATCCATAACGCTTAAATTACTGTTGCCACGTTCTCAAAGAAACGGCGATTTATTGACTGATACAGCGATGAAAATAAACGGAAACGAGGAGGAAACGGTAACACCGGGATAATTTAATATTGAAACCTCTCGGCGAAATCGCGCGAGAAGTTCGGTATTCCTGTCGCAGACGAGCGAAACGAGAATCCGCGATAGAAAATTCTTACTCGTGGCGTTTAGTGAAGCTCGAGATCTCTTTTTCGCTGTCCGTATCGGTCATCTGTAATGCGTGGAACACGTCAGGCTGCCCGTGAATTTTTCATTTAAAAATTCGCATTTCACCGCGTAACCCAGTTGCTTGGCCAAGGCCAAGTTCCCTTCAATCTAGGCATCCCGAGAGTCCTTACGAGGGCAGCTTCATTCGATCGCCGAAACCTAAACCGAAGTTTTAACCGGCAGAACCACCGCGAAACACCCGGACTTTATTTTCATTCTGTTTACTTAAGAGCTAGCCTGCCGAGTTCCAACAGAACCCGCGTCGAATTCTTTTCTTTCGCTTAATCTCGTCTGCGAGGCGAGAGAACGCAGCGAGAATTTCGCGCGACCCGTGAAAGAAGCAATTCCCTACCTCGCTGACCCTTTCACGGCCGTATAAAAAAATGATACGAGCCTCGAAGAAGTGTACATTCTCCCGCGCTGCTGGTGGAAAGTTCCCCGCCGCGTAAAAATTTTCCAGTAAGGAAAGCGAAGCGATGAAGTTTAACGTTCAACCCTTCGCGGGTTAGAATTTTTAGATGCCTCGCGAACCTCTCTCATAGAAAGGAGAATGGTAAATTGAATTCTTGAGTATTAGGGACAAAGAGAGTTGTGCAATAATTCTCTGCCATTTAAAATAAATACGTTTTATATATTGCATATGAAAGCTTAGGCCGATATGACGATTTTTATTAAACCACATTTTTGATGCTTCAATGTTATAAAAGTCTTAAAGAAAGGAATTTTCTACTGTCTTCCAAATTTGTAATTCACATAATTAACATACTTCTAACTACCAAATTGCTAACGTAAAACATTAAGAACACTTCCAAGCAGTCTTCGTTAAACGTAGAGAAATAATTGTAAAATGATCAGCAAAAATGATGTATCCGAATCTAAACGATCTCGAGAAACTAAGCTGAAAGAGACCAGCCGTAGGGGACTGCGCGGGTGCAAGAAAAGCTAGACGAAAGGTGCCGGAGGAGAAACGGGACGAGAGGTGGTGGGCAAACAACTCTAGACTCAGCCGTGGAGGTGTCGCGTGAAGTGGAGCCGCGAAAGGTTCGCGTTCATCGGTGCGTGCCTCGCGAAGAAGCTCTCTCCGGCGGCTTTCGAGCACCGTCATCCGTGCAAGCAGCCGCGAGCCGTGGGTGGTTCAGCCTGCGCGGAGGCTGCGAGCACATTTATTGCCCCGATGTAGCAACGTTATTGCTCGGCGAAGTGGGCCAATGTTGCCAACCTCGGCCCCGAATCGGGCTGATTAAAGCGGAGCTTTTAGAAATTGAGCTCCCATCGTAGGTACCTTCCTTTAGCCGCTGGTCTATCCCCTTTTTTTCATCCCTCCGAGATCTTAATTGCACGGTATCCACGTGCGAGAACGTCTTCCCCGGAGATTCACCTGGAGCACAGGGATTACTTATCCAGAAATTACAATCGGAATTGCCGTTAGGTCGATCTTGGACGTTTTCCCGAACGAAGACGCGTTGACGAACGAAACGCTCGAGTCCTAGTGGGTCACATTGCTAATTGAACTGCCCTCGTCTTCCGTGAAACTGCGGGGGTTATCGGATTCGTTAGGGATAATACTGCTTGGTATTTACCGAGTACTTTTATTGCGTCCGTCTCGAATTTATGGACAGCGAAGGAATTATGCTTGCTTCGGGATGGTGGCTTGGTTGGCTGTTCGAACGTTGCTCTGAACGAGGGTGGAGCTAAAAATGGAGTTGAAATGGAATGTTTATTATCTTGGAGATTATGCACGTGTTAAAATAGATTGAAATAGGTTTACTTCGACAATTATTTCATTAACACTAGGTTTACTAGATTTGCACTATGTTTATTTATTGTACACTTTATTTTATTAGTCTTAGAAAATCTGATATTCGTTCGTTTAGATTTCAGAAATTAGAGGTTTGAAGATTAGACGATTAAAATACACATTTGAGTTATTGGATCAAGCAAAATGGACATTAGCATTTACTAAATAATGTTTGTAAAATTTAATATGCGTCAAATTGACGCGTTTCGTAAACCTAGTGTTGATATATCTAATAAGAAAGATTAACAATATTAATAATATTAATTAAGATTAATAATATTAATCAATATAAATTGAAATATATTGACCACTCTTTGGTCTCCTTTCGAATTTTTGATTGCAAGAATATATCTCGTCGTACTTCTCTCTTTCTGTTATTTATTACAATTCATTGGAATCGTTGAAAATCGATACAGTACGTTCAACGAGTAAGATTGAAATCAATTTCTTTCCAATTAATTTTAACCAATCAAACACTGATGACAGCGACGCAATTTGGACCAGCTCGTTCCCAAACATTTCAATTAAACAGTCCCATCTTCTCGACTATGGATATTGTTGCGGCTAACGCGTGAAGATTGAATGCAGGTCCGACTGCGAGCTTCCTAATTAAACGGGCGGCCTTGAAGAAAAGCAAAAGCCCGACACACTTCGTTCTCGCGTTTACTACGTGTCTTCGGTGAGGAAGCCGAGCGCGGTTTCCGCTTTGCAGCCCGATTTCCGCGAGACTCTTCTACCAGACTGGCGATGAATCGCCATTTTCTTTACCCGCGGCTGCCTCTGTATAACGTAATGATTTTGCGAGGTCGTTGTAGGTCGGCCGAGGATCCAGGAGTGCATCTGATGCACGATATTTTCGTGCGTGCACACGAAACCGAAACGTAAATCGACTTTTAAGACCATCCGATTTATTGAAACCGGAGGTAGGCGAAATGATTATACGTTATTTATAACGTGCAATGATTCGAATAAAACAGTTGATCTGATTAAAAAACAATTTTCTATAGTTATCTATTGTTACTAACCCGTTACTTCATAACAACGCGTTAGACTCGTGGTGAAGATTTTAAACGAAATTTAACAAGCCTAAGTATTACTCGATTCTTTTGAGTTCAAATTATATACTATTCTTCTATTACTAATAAGTACACTTTACACCATACATAGAAGATGCCTAGAATTTCTCTTTTTTCAATAAATTATTCGTGGCAATATAGTTGTGTCGATCGCAGTTGAAAAGTAAATTATAGGGCAAGGGGTTAATCTGAAAAAGAATTTAGTATTTTTAGTAATCATAATTTGAAGTAATTAACTAGGAATAGTCGACTAGTAATAAGTAACTAAGTAATCACTTAAGCATAATTGAAATACTTCAACATGATAGTAATTTAATAATTAATTATTGATAATAATGAATAATAACTGATTCATTTAATAATTATGGTGATGCTTTAATCGACATTATTTCATTTCTAATTCCAGATTCTACTGGGACCTCTGCATGCTCCTCCTACTGGTAGCGAACCTGATAATTCTGCCAGTCGCCATTAGTTTTTTCAATGACGACCTAAGCACTAGGTGGATAGCCTTCAACTGCCTTTCCGACACGATATTCCTTATAGACATCGTCGTCAACTTCAGGACAGGTGAGTGTTGTTTCTCAGTTAATAAAAATAATTACATTCAATAAATAATATTCTGTAGAAATTGAATATTTTCACAAGCACTCCGCTCGGAAACGAACAGAAAAAGCCTAAACTCGGACGATACTTGATATCTGGAACTACATTTCACTTCGAAAAGAATTCCCCGAGTTTCTTTGCGCGATTTAAGGCTTTTATAGGTACCGGGGAGCAGTATACAAAAACGTGGCTCGAACATCCTCCCTCTCGAACCGGCAATGATCAATCCAGAACGTGCGGTAACCTCGTATTCGATGCGAAAGTTTGCATTGTCGTGGGAGAAGACATAACGGAGAGAATAGCCGACCTCGTTCCCTCCTCTTTCTCAATTTTTCCTCCATGTTTTCTTGAGAGCAACGCAAGTAACAGGCCCTGCGATCTATTTATACTCCCCTGAAAAAAGCCTTCGGTACTTGGATTTGAATTGTTAATTAGTATCTCGCGTACAATCTTCGCTGGCTTAGTTTTCTATTATGCCACTGTTCATGTTGGAGAACATTTCGAGCTTCAGGTTTAAGATGAAGTGACGAATGTATATACAATACATTGAACAGAGTTTCCTTCGGGAATTAGATGAACGATCCTTTTTCAAAATACTTCACATTCACATAATTGAAATCTTATTGCATTTAATAATATCGTATTAATTCTATATTATTATTCAAACTGTAAATAACCTGTAGATCTTTCGTTTCCCTCTTTTTCGAGTTTTAAACTTATTTGATTGTGAAAAACCTTGTCAACTCAATCGATTCTACCTTAAAGAATGCAAGAATATAATCTTGTAAGTTCGCGATCGACTGGCTGGTGAAAAGAAGTTCTCCGAGACTCGTTCCTTTGTTCATTCCGGCACGTTTTATCCTAGACTCCGCCGACAGCAGCTTCCCCTTTAATGTCAACAATTAGAAGTTCTTTCTTTTCAAACTCCTCGCGAGCTTTGCCGGGCCGCTGACACTGACGGCTTTTTGAAAGGCGGCTTGAGCCTTCAAACACCCTTAGAACATCATTACCTAATCGTGACCGGGAGAAAAATGACGGGAAAAAGTCATTTGCAGAGATGAAACGATATTTACAAGTGGCACACCGTCTTTCTGAATTCATCCTCCAAGTTTCGTTCCTTTATGCTTTACCTCGTTTATTTAGTATAGATATTTGTCCGTGAAATTCTACCAAAATTCTTGCGAAAACATTTAATTTCCCTCGTATATGCCAAACTATAACTAATATGAAAATATCAGTCGGTTCAATACTCTCACATCAATACGTCCAAATCAAGACGACATTTAAATTGCAATAGATTCAACTTATCAACATTATCAATTATATATTCACAAAAACATACGACATTTTGAACGAGAATCCGACTAATAAACGAACCTGAAGAATAAATATTTTCACTCCATTCAATTCGCAAGCAATAATTTATAATTTCGTTATTTCATTATATTTTTGTTACGGAACATTTACGATTCAATATTTATGTAACATTATTTCCTACCGTTAGTCACAGAATATGCTTGTACCATTTATCGAGGTAAAAATGGAGCACCCTGTATTTCATCGTACGAATGTTCGGCTGTCAACCCTTCAGTGCGACACGACGCGCAGTAATGACATTGTCCGACACGCGGGTGGAGTACTCCGCGGCTCGCAGACGTTTCGTTATTACCGTGTCGGTGGGAGAGGGCAAGGGAATTAATTTGAAACGCGTTTGAGTTGGTCCCAGGAACGGGGAAATTGGGTCACGTGCCCTACGCCCGTTCTCGCCCGACCCCGAGCTGCCCCGCGATGAAAACCATTGTACGCCGCTAAACCGGGTACGTGTGCCGCGTCGACTCGGCGATTGTTGCGAATTCTTGATCCAGATTATCGGCCGTCGACCAATATTACGTTCCGCGAGCTGCATACTAACGCCTGGACGCATCCAATGACCGAGTCGATCGAGGATGAAATATTTGTATGCTAATAGGGGTGTAGGTCGTTGCTTCCGTATTCCACGGGGCGCTGGCAGCTGTCGAATTAGCCAGGAACGATTGGTTATTTGAAATAACTTATTCTTATTCTGACGATTGGAAACTTTGTGTTCATTTCGAGGGAGTCTCTTATTTCACCAAAGTGATTGGTAGACGGAAGTGATTTTATTTTCAAAATTTCCGGAAATAGTTTGAAAAAGAGGAATCATTGATTATTTGAAATAACAGGTATTTTCGTATTGTATTTGAGACTTTGCGTTGGTTACATGAGTCTTTTACTTAGGCAAAGTGATTGGTAGTAATTTTATTTTAAAACTTCCCGGAAATAATTTGAAGGAAGAGGAACAATCTGTTATTTGAAATAACTTATTTTCACATTACAAGTTGTATCACGTTGATCTGAAGCAAGTCTTGTACTTGGCCAAAATGATTGGTAGACGATAGTCATTTCATTTTCTAAATTTTCTGAAGTAATTTAAGAAAACATGGTTTTAGTATAAATGGATTTCTTGTCTAGTGATTAGACTCATCAAACGAATGCAATTCAAAATTGAATTATTAAATTGAATTAAATATTAATTTCGAAATTAATTCATTTCAATTAATTGCGTCGTTCCACTTTCGTTTTTCAGGTATAATGCAGCAGGATAATGCCGAACAAGTAATCCTGGATCCGAAGTTAATCGCGAAACACTACCTCAGGACTTGGTTCTTTCTCGACCTCATTTCCTCCATACCACTAGACTACATTTTCCTCATATTTAATCAAGTAAGTGCGTATTAATATGTCTGTGTCCCGGGGCACCATGTTCTTTGTTTCCATTCATTTTCCGGTCCCGTTTTTATTCTTCGGTATAATGTGCTCTTTTTGCATAGTTAATCCTTATGTGTTTTACGCACAGTCAACGAGCATAAAATATTTTTAATTATCAGAATTTGCTGGATACTGAAATTGTTAGAAAAACGCTTGGCACGGTGACTTGTTGTTCGAGAATCTCCCGCAGTCGTTAAATACGTGTGACAATTAAATGCGTGCGAGATCTGTGTAAAAATTTCCTGTGAAACTATTAATGAATATTTGCTTATAACATTTGCTCGTTTCGAAAGTTATTTCAATGAATTCGCTTTTATCCACAGATTTCGTTAAAAAAATCCTCATCGAGAAAATGCTCCATATCTTTACAGAAATGTTGTAAATTTCGTTTAATATTTTAATTTATTTATTCAATAAACGTGAAGACGTTTTATGAACTTTATAATGTGAGATTTTATTATAGATTGTTCTTGTAGAAAAGCAAGGTGGGTTATATATATATAAAAAAACACACAAAGTTTCATGTACCACTTTATATTCATTTACAATTACAAATTGAATAATATAAATTTTCACAAATCAAACACAAATGTTACTGGTCAGATACAAGAAATCTTCCATAATATTTGATCATTACGAACTGCTGTTACAACTTTTTTTTTCTGTCAGTCTCTTTCCTAGAAATCAAATTCATTCATCATTCAAAACTTTTATCGACACTGTAACTATCAAAACAATCTTGGACACAGCAGAAAACAGGAGGAATTATAGTCATAAACGACGACGATCGACGAAGCAGCCTGCACCAAGCTCAAACCAATAACTAAATATGAATTTCAGTTTCAGGACTTTAGCGAGTCCTTCCAGATCCTGCATGCTGGCCGTGCTCTCAGGATCCTCAGACTTGCGAAACTGTTGTCGCTCGTTAGGTTACTACGGTTGTCAAGACTGGTGCGGTATGTCTCGCAATGGGAAGAGGTCTATGTGAGTGTTAACCACAATTTCTTCTACCGAGCACCGTTTTCATTCTGTTTTTTTTTATTTATGTCTATCATTATATAAATACCCACAGCTCGTGTGATCCTTGTACAAAGAACGAAAGAAACCAAAAAAAAAAACAAACAAAACCAAAAAAAGTAACGCAAGAAAAGAAAAGCAAACCAAAACAAAAAAAGTGAAAAAGAACGAACCCCCCTCCCCCCTAACCGAGAAAAAAGCGTGTCTCGTCGTCAGTCTTTGATCGAAGTTTCCGAAATATAAATCGAAACTAAAAAAAAAAAATCGAAAGAAAAACCAGAAACCAAAAATAAGTGACCGAATTACCGTTTTCCCGAGGCTCGGTCCAGAGCGCGGCGCCGCGGCCATGTTTACGGCCATGTTTACGGGCAGCCGTCCGCGAGAACACGTCGCGTTGACTTTTCTTTTCCGTTTCCCGAATGTGAAAAGGGGGAGGGGAGCCAAACGGGTTGGCTCCCGTTCCGCGGCTCGTCAACAGGTCAGTTTCTCGAGCTGTCCAAATCACGGAGCGCCACGTTCGCTACGGATTGATCCTGATGCGATTGAGGCAGATCGTAAAGCGAACCGGAAGGAGCCCAAGAGAAACACAAGTCCCAGGCGAGTTGGATAGGTTATCTCCGCCGGGACCGATCGCAGCCGCGCGAGCGGCCGAACCTTGCCTCTCTACTTGTTCACGGACGGTACCCGCGTTCGCCTCGAGTCGAGAACTTTTTCGATCAGGACAATTGTTCTCCGGAAAATGTAAAAACGAACACGTTACCGGTGCCAACGTCTCTAGGTTCCCGGCTGTTCTTTCGTTAGGCAATTGAATACACGAGGCGACCGGGAATTTAATCTTCCATTGCCGCACAGTGCGTCGAAGGAGGTTTGGGGACGAAAAAACAAATCATGTTTTGTAATCGATTCGTTGGTAGATATTTATTATAAGTTGAAAGGATTTTGGTATTGTTCCTTTTAGAAATATTATCATCCTCTATTATGAAAACAAAATTTTCTTTTCTTCTCCTGTAAATCTTCAGTTATAATTTGAATTTTTCATGACCACTTTTTAAAATATTTCTGTTCGTGGTAACTGGCTGTTCTGGAAAGGTCATTGATTTCAACTGATTGTTTTAGATTTATTATTTTACACTACTTATTTTACACTGACACAGATCTGAAGGAACGGATTGTTGTTTTCGTCGCAACGCACTGTGCATCGCGGGGAGTTCCTCCGAAATTGTTAGGTCACGCGTCTCGTTTCCCATCTCATCGGTGTATATTATGTTTACATCGATTTTCAGCGTCCCCGTGGCTCTTAACAATCCCAATATTCGCAATGGAGCTGTCAGCGAAATTTCTGCGTGCCTTTTTTCGTGATGTGATTCATTATTTCTGTATTGGTCCCCGTTATGGCTACGCCGTTGGCCATAAGAACGGCGAGTTCACTTCCGATTCTCGGATAACGGGGGTGTTGGTCGGATTGGCAGGCGATTCGACGAGGTTTTTCGGATTTAACAACCCTCTTGAAGCTGATGGTTTCTGGAGTTTTTTCTCGGAGAGCTTCCTGGGGCGTTAGACTGAAATTTAAGCTACATTTTCGAGAGAATTCTGTTCGGAACGGACGTGCCTCGATCGTTTTCTGTCGTATTTTTCGTTGGAACAGCATATACATTGAGAATTTCAATCGAGATTAATCTAATTTTTATTTTATTTTTCAGTTAAAAGTTTCGACACACACATGAGATCATTTACCTTGATCAAACATTAATTATATTTACTGTTTACTACACAGTTTTCTGCAGAGTGAGAACTTCATGAATTATAAAACGATTGAACAGATTTCTTTTATCCATGATGTGACTCTGCAATCTATCAAATAAATGAAAAGATGATAAAGTTGTGTAACACAGTTTTAAATTTAAAGTATTAAACACATTCAGTATTAAAGAAAATTGCTTTTTTCACATTTGAAAGCTTTCGAGACAAATCGTGGATAAATGGTTTCTTCATAATTATCAGTTATTAATTTTTCATTATTACACAGATTATTACCAATCTTCAATCCATCACCTTTCGTTTTTCAATTTGATTTTTCTTAATTCTCCTACGAACACAAACACAATTACCACCCAGAGACGGGTCGCTCGTGAGTCCCGACCATGATCGGTAATTATGTTTCCCGGATTTCGAGTGTTTCCGCTCGATCGGCGTTCTCGTCAGAGTCTCGCTTGTCTCATTAGCGATCGGTAAGTAAATCTCCTCGGGATGGAAGTCCTCCAGGGTTCGATCTTCCCCGTGTACGTGTGGATCTTCGAACATTTCGAGTAGGTGTGTATGCGTGAGCGTGTGCAAGGATATTCATTCTCGGAGTCAATGTGTCTAAAATCGCACGTAAAGCTGCTTTCACACGGGGATACGCATATGGCGGTACACGTGTAAATAATCAATACTGAATACACATATAAACGTTCGAATGACGATTCTCGTGCGATATAGTATTCGCTATATTTTTCGTGTATAGGCAGCACACGAAACACTAAATCAAATTGCATTAGAGTACATTTGTAGCTATTAAACTACTAGTAATAATAGACTTTGTAATAGACTTTACAGTAGAGCTACTAAATTACTAGTGAACTTTATAGTAGACTTTATAACAGAGCTACTAAATTACTAGTGGACTTTATATTAGATTTTGCAGCAAAGCTACTAAATTACTAGTGGGCTTCATAGTAGACTTTACAGCAGAGCTACTAAATTACTAGTGGACTTTATAGTAGATTTTACAGCAGAGCTACTAAATTACTGGTGGATTTTATAGTAGATTTTACAGCAGAGCTACTAAATTACTGGTGGACTTTATAGTAGACTTTCCAGCAGAGTTACTAAACTAATAGTAGACTTTACAGACAAGCTACTAAACTACTAGTACACTTTATAGTAGACTTTACAGCAGACCCACTAAAAACTACTAGAAACATGAATATCTTTCTTTAGTGCTTTTACATTGGAGCTGTAATAATAGCATGGTTTCAGTCATTTACACTTTTACAAAGACAAATAAGTGATACTACAAATATTTTTGAACAATTACTGATATATTTTTTATTACTGATTGTGTATCGCTCACGCGTGCCGCGATACGTGGTATCAACATGTGAAAGCGGTCTAACACGACTAAATTCTCCGATCGCCGCTCTTCCGGTGCAGCTTAAAGGGAACGTCTCCGCACGGTTTGATCAGACTTCTTTACTACTCACTGAACCCTGTTTTTTTCTTCTTTTCAATGTGCATGCCACGCGAACACTTCTGCTGTATAAACCGTATTGACGCCTAAACTAGGGTTTTTTACCATTTGGTATCAGCACGTTTCGCCGAATCGCTATTGCACCAACAAATTAATTATGTATGATGTTTTCAACGTGTACATGGATGTATAAATATGCTTGTATGTTTTTATTGGGCAATCGGATCGTACGATGATAACAACAATGATGATGATAATAATAACAACAACAATAATAATACTGATATGTTTTAATTTTCATGATTAATTAAAGTTTCAATGACTCGCGTGAGAAAAGTATTGTGTCGTAGTGTGTTACAGCAGAATTGATCGTCGAGGAACAGACATCGACACACCACAAGCGACAACAATTGTGACACTCTCCCATGGACAAAGTTCACGTACACAGTTACAAGAAACCGCATACATGTCACAAACATAAACATACTCACTGTGGCAGATACGTCGAACTTTAAAGGGGCTCGTTAAATGCTCGTATTTGAATCATTGAAGCAAATGTAGCAGAAAAGTCATCAACGAATTCACTAGAATAAATTAAATTATTTTAAAATTCTTCATGTTATTATTATTATTTTTATTCAAGAGAATGTTGACGCAAAATAAAAATTTATAAATTTAACACTCTTCACGAAGGTCGATGACTTCTCGTCACATTTGAAGATTATATATCCTTTGTCAATTTTCTTATTTTCTTACTTACGATTTCTCAATTTTTCCCAACGATGATTCGTTAATTATACATTGTGGTCCCCAATTAGCGAGCATTTATCAAGTTCCCCGTTGTATCTCGGATTTACAAACTCGTTCATGTATTTAACCGGAGGACACTGTCAAGAGTGCATTCGGCAAGGGTGTCAGCGACGACACGCGTGTGTCACGTCTGCGAGAAACGAAGTTCTTTCTTTTTCTGTCAGTTTGATTGTGTCTTACGGTTTAGCGTGGCTCGGCGAACGTACCAACGAATCAATCAGGCTCCTCGTCCGATCGAGACAGCAACCGCGTCACCTGTACTCTGTGTATGTTTAATTGCGCTTGCGTTGAAACGTCTTGTTGCCTCCCTCTGCTTTCTCCCCCTCTGTTTTCTATTCCGCGAGCCAAACTCGCCGGGGCGAGCTCGCGTCGTGATTGTTGATCATCAGGTCTCGGAAATTCTGTTCACTGGCTGCCAGACTGCGGATTTTATGCATTTCTTGCGTTCTAGATCATCGAAGATACTAGAAATCTCAAAGAGAACTCAGTGTAATCTTCGTTTCATTTGTAGTACGATAGAACCTGATAGAAATTAAAAAGACATATCAATTGTTCAGTTAAAGCTGAATTGTTCTATACAAATTCATGAAATAAATTAGCATCTATAATTTCATAAAAATCTACTTTTTTCTTATTGCTTTTCTTGTATTTTTCATTTCTAGTATTGCCTTTTGTCGATATAATAAAATATAAAAGATATTATATATTTTTGAAACGGTAGAGTGCTAGTAATTTAAAAAAAAAGTAGATGACTATTTGGCATCGAGAAACAGGTGAATACAATGTTTGACAATAATCAGAAGCTAGTGATAATAAGTTCGCTGTAGAATCTTCGGAAAGAAGCTTTTAGTAATTCGTGTAATTAACGTCTTTCATATTGTCGTCGCATTCGAATCGTCGTTGAAAAGCGTCTTCAGCCGCCCCGGTTGGATTAGTTCTCTGGCTCGGCCTTAACGAGCACAGTCATACAAAATGGCGGCTGTAATGATCCCAGCAGCGAACTGCTGACCGCAGCTTTCTTAAAACGAGAAACGCTATAAGGGAGAAATTTTCAATAAATTAGACGAGGATTTCGTTAGCAGACCACGCCGATCATCAGAGCCCTGATAATCAGTCGTCGAGAGCAGCAGAAGCTCCCTTCAGCAATCAGTCTTCTACTGCAAAGCGATCAGCCGATCGACAAATCTCCTGTCAAAAGTTCTAACAAATTCCCGATCCACGATCTGATGGAAATTTACTTACAAAATGCCAAACAAAATGTTCCACGATTTCTCCAACTACAAATAATGAAAAATACACTACACGTTGCAAAAGAATGGAAAAGTTTCTTAGTATAATGCCTAGCTACAATTACAATTTTTCCTATCTAACTATAATTCAATCGAAAATCATATCAAATTTAATTATACATTAATTTTTAATAATATCTCTAGTATTGTTTCATTCGCAAAAATCCGCAGTCCAGTTATTCAGTCCCACCTAGAACATTTAAAAAGGATAATTGATCGTATGTCTTCCAGATGAATATCAAACCATTTGTATATACGCATATAGCAATATTTTCAAGGAACACGTCAGAAGCGAACGGAATAAATTGCCGAACCTTCCTGGGATTAGAGTGTCGTCACGTGTGGGGGTTGAAAGATGCAGGAAAATTCGGAACACGTTCCCGGGAAATCGTAAAAACGTTAATCGTTCGTTCTCGTTAGAAATTAGTCGGCCTACTCTCGGTTTTCTGAAAATCGCCCACCTCGGCGGCGCCATTTTGTTTTCCGCGAAAGCTCCGCGGCGGGCATCCCTGTCAGAAGCAACACCAGCAGATTAGCTGGAAACCGGTCGTTTATACGCGACACACTCGACCGGTTCCAGACACTGTTCAATATTCCGGAGATTAGTCGTAGATTTAGACTCGGGCTTTACTGCGCGTCATACGGGTTCCACCGTGATACACTCGTGGATCGTCCCGGTGTTAACGGAACCTGGGGATCTTAGCCTAGAACCAGACATTTTACACTGAATAATCTTTTTCAGTTTTGATAACGATATTAACGATTCTTTAGTAATACAATATCGACACTTGCAATTACATACAGTAGGGACTAGGGTTAAATAATTTACACTCGTGGGACTGTTATGATTTTTTTTCTAATATTTTTGTACTAATTATTCTACACCGATCTTTTTTCAGTTTTGAAAACAATATTAAATAAGGTTACAGAAATAACACTCATGGTACAATCATGATTGTTTTCTGTATTTTTGTACTAATTATATTACCCCAAAGATCTTTTTTTAGTATTGATAACAATATTAACGATTCTTCGATAGTATCGATTACACTTACACACTAGAGCCTACAGTTAAAGAAATCATTTACACTCGTGGTACAGTCATGACTTCTTCTAATAACTGTGCTCTAATTATACGTAGTTTAATTGTCAATCTGTTGGCAGAAAAAAATTCTCTTTAATACTCGTAGAAATTGGGATCAGACGAAGTGAATCGACTCACGATTCGAGGGAGAATTTTTCTACCAATGGGTTATCTGTTTATTTCTCTCTTTGCATAGGAGATTCACTATTGTTTCGTTAAATTTTGAGTAAGTCTAATACTATATCGCCCGAGGCCGTAACCTACATGTGGTCGGCACAGAACATCTCGGAATCAATTGAGGACAATGACACATCAACCGCGTATTGTCAGCTTGAGATTAATGATGATGATGAACTAGAAACCTCTGCAACTATTACGCGGCTACATTTAATCTATTATTGATAATTCTGTGCGTGCCGGGGGACTACACCATCGCTGTGAACTAAGTAACCATTATCAGATTTAGTGGCGTAATCGATAAATCCAGAGACACCGTTGCTGTATATGCTCGTCATTCGTTGCAGATAATGTCCTGCGTCTCGTGAGGATAGGTTGAAGCTGAATGCATTAGCCACAGAAGCTATTTTGGATTAACAGGGTGGTTCAATTAGCTTGGCAGCTTTCGATTTCTTTAATGCTTACTGTTGTTGACGAGCTATTATAGCTTATTGATAATATTGAACAGCTTAATTGACTATTGGCTAATTATACGATAAGCTATAAATGTTGATGGATATAATTTCATAGAAATTGTCTGCAGTTTAATATTAGGTATATCCAAATCTTGAAGCTTCTAGGAATAGTACATGACTGTACCACTGACACTCTACCAAACTTCGTGACGTTGATTGATTTTTGAAATGTTCAGAGCAAAAACTTCGATTCTATAACACTCCACTGATGATCGTTAACTAATGAGTGAAACAAGTCGTAAATGTCTCTGGACGTTCTAACGTTATACGATCAGCTTTGTGTAACCAAAACTAATGGTGCAAGAGGTATTTGCCTGGTAATCAAAGTAAGTATCGAACGTTCCGGGACAAATATGATACTAAAGTAACGTAACCCAAGTGTTGTTAACGTTGAGGTAGTAACTATAGCCACTTTCGAAATTACAGCAGAAAAGAATTTATATAAGAAAAATTGCATGATGTAAGGATTCATCATTTGACAGTGAATTTTTGTTTCGTGATGCTTTGGAAGTCAGAAGGTTTCTTTTTAAAATACCGTATACATTTCATTTTTCATGATTTTCATTTAATTAATATCAAGAATACAGATAGCGATCAAATATGAAAACGACAAAATTCAAAACACAGAAAGCCAAGATTTATAATTGAAATCACAAAAGAGGAATAATATCTTCATTAATTAAAAACAAAGTTGACCTTCAGCCTTCCAACCCACCTTAACATAGAACAAGAATTGATCACTGAATGTTGTCCTATTGTCTTCGGCAATTTCTCTCACAAAAATTTGTCGTCTGCTGTTTTTATAGTTCCAAAGATACTGTAAAGATGGCGATAGTTACCGTCTCGGCCTATAATCTCACCGAAAAATGCTTCCGCGGCCTTATCCCCACACGGAACACACAAGATGGCCGATGACCATAGCAGTCTGTAGAATCACAAAATACGTACTAAACGAAAATGAAATGAAAATAAGAAACAAAAAAATAATGACACAAAGAACAACATACATAATGAAGTACCAGGCGTATTGCGAGAACACGTTTCCGAATGGGTTTGCAGATCCCCCTTTATCAACAGCCGGAGAGGCACTACGAGCGTCGGGCGACTCCGCCCCAACCAGACCGAACCAGCAAGGTGTGCCTGCCTAGTAACCCCGAAACCACGGCCAAATGCCCTTTCTTGATTCAAGCGTTCGTTAATATTCAAACTTTAATGTTATCTACGTATAAATATGAATATATATGTATATATATATACATATATATAAAAGGAACAGAAAGAGAGCAAAAACAGAACAACAAGTATATATATATGTATGTATATGTTATACGCTAGATCCAATTACCTATTACTTAAATATTATTCTTTCTGTTACGGTTCTTGATTATCGTTACCGTTATTACATGATTACTGTTGTCTTTTTTTCGATTGAGCCATTCGTTGTCGTTTTGATTTGTAACAGTTCCCTCTAGAGGTCGTGCTTAGCATTGCCGTGTAAATTATATTCACCTGTACAACCAGTTTCTTTGTTCAGTTCCATTTCAGTATTAACCAGGTCTCGTTTTACTGAAAACGCTGCAACAACGATACCCCGACACACGACACCCTGTTGTTCTTTTGATTCGTTTTCTTAGACCAGTCTCGTAAAGCGCGTCCGATCAAGAGCCGTTCGATCGATCATCCTGAAACTTTCGTCTAATCGTCTTATTGTTAGTGGTCAGTGTTGCACGAAAATCCTAGCAGTGTGAAAAATAACATAGAGGATAGATCGTTGTTGTTTCGTTCCTGCATCGTGGATATCCCTTTCGTGTATTTGATATTTGGTCTTCATATCTCTCGAAATTTCAAACTGACGGAATGATAAATTAGTGTTAATCGTAAGAAAGAGAGAAAAATTAGAGGTTTCGATGGGTCTACAATTAAGAGATCAGTCCATGGTTCCTGCACGACATCCGTTGCGGTCAATCCGACGGATCTGACGGTGACAGAGCTTGAGTCAGCGACTAAGCTTCGGAGCTTAAACCGGATAGCTCCGACACCGGATCGAAATGCCGGTCAATGGAACAAGCTCTTGATCAGCCTCGCTTTTAGCCCCGTAGTCCTGGAGATGCCAAGTGTCACATGGATCGCGAGCATCGATCAACGTTCTATAATACTGGAAACATTTATCGTGACACCTTAAGAATGGATTTATTTACGTAGTCATCTTTATGACAGTATAACTAATGAAACAATGAATATTTTATCAATCTTAGTTCAAGACGCTGGTTTAAACGCATCCTGCAAAAGCTATTCCCTCAATTTTCTAACATATAGTCTATCCAAACTTCGAAGAAACAATCATTTCCATTGCCAATATTTCCAACGATCAACAGATAAATGGTTCCATAAGCACATGTAAAAGCAACACAACAACCAAATCCATGTCGCACTGACTAGCTCGATCCCGTGAAAGTTTCGTGAGACTTGATGCGACTGCTGACCGTATGTTTCTTTTATTGCCCGGGTCTTGAAAGTTTCTGTGTTGTTAGGAAACAGTTCCGTTAACCGCATAGTTGGTTCGTGTCGAAGTGCCTACTCCTAACAACAACAACAACCACAACAATAACAACAACAACAACAACAACAACAACGAAAACAAACCGAATGGAAAATCTGATAGTGTGCTTGCACCTGTCTCTGTTCTTAGCCGATCACCGCGTGCTCGCTTCCTTCTGGCCTGCAGACAGCCGCGCATGTATATTAACCGTGTGGATCGATAGTTGGCCGTTAACGTTACTCGGGAAAGGAGTTGTGCGAATGATAGAGGATCATGCATGTAACTGGTTCTCCCCCATCCGTATAGTCGCGGATAGCGGATCACGGTGCGCCATGATGCCGACGGTGGCGGCACTTCCGTTAGAGTACCCGGTGATGATTAAGAACGGAGAGTCCTCTGAAAATAATAATAGTAAAGGGAAAAGAACGGAAAACGAGGGAAAGTAAGAAAATGAACGAGTTAGAATGGAAAACGGAGTGGGACAATAGAGGATGGCCCAGACAATGGCGCAAGAGAGTAGGTATTCGACACGAGACGCCGTAACGGCTGCTCTACAGACGAGAAAAGTTGGTTGGACTGATCGTAGAAAGGTCTGCCTGTGAGTGTTAGGTGTGTATTGACCCCTGTTTGCCCGAAATTTTTGGCGATGTGCCCGTGTTCAGTGTGTACTCCCCTTTTTGTTCGAACTGCCCTTCACCCACACACCCGAATCCCTTAACTTTCCGACCTGGAAAGAAGAGCATAACCGATCTTAAACCTAGATTGCGTTTCAACCCCTTGTTCCTAGGTGCTTGCTGTTGTTCTCCGTGTTATTCATTAGATGCCTGGTTTTCTTTTCAGAGAAATTTCGAAGGAAAGGCTCCCGTCTTCCCCTTGAGAGTCGATTTGTGTTGTCTGTTCAGACGAG
This sequence comes from Nomia melanderi, assembly GCF_051020985.1. Lineage (NCBI taxonomy): Eukaryota > Metazoa > Arthropoda > Insecta > Hymenoptera > Halictidae > Nomia > Nomia melanderi. The sequence goes on along the minus strand of NC_134999.1, from coordinate 11,413,118 downwards.
AAGGTTACGGCATGTTCAAATGGAAATATTTGGTTTTTATATTCATCTATACTGGATGTTAGATTGTAGTGCAATTGAGAAGGAAAAGGATCTACATGAAAATAATAAGTTGGAAAAGTAGAATGAAGTTTCCTTATAAGAGTTTCTATATTCGAGATAGTTTCCAACATGGATTTGCCACGCATATTTATAATATCAGTAGATACTGTAAGTTATGAACACAGTAATCTCAATTCCATACCACACACGACAAAACTTCAGATGTGCGTATCTCGAAAATGGAGTATCATATGATAAAATATTCTATATATTTTCCACTTAACCCTTTCGTATAGAAGGATTCCTTGCCAGTTACACATTATTCCACTCCCAATAATAATCTTTCGTTTGAACAAATATACAATCATTCCACGTCTGACCAAACAATACGACTCTCCTGTATCCACGTTCCTCACCCAACAAGCCCCCGTTGTATTGTCTTTGCGTTGCGTCTGACGTGCCACACTCGGCGAGGACAACGATCCAGTCGGACGTCGTCGATTAGAACACTCTTTTCTCGTATCATAGATTACAAAGTAGAATTACGTTCGTTTCGGCCGGTCTCGATCCGCAGTCTCCAGCCTCCTCTCGACTCGAAAGAAGCATGCGGGTTCGATGATCCATCATCGATCCACTCTGTCGAGTATGTATTTACACATCAGACTTGCCCGTGGTTGCGTGCGTACGTGCGTTTGTTTCTTGGTTGCTGCTCTCTCTTTTCTTTGTCGTTTTTTGTATTGTTCGTGGGAATGCAGTAGAGCAGGAGAACTGTTTGCGTGTAAATACGTACGTATGTACACTTCGTTGGCCGATTCCTTTAGCTGTGCACGTGTGGACAACGAGGGACCGTTACGTTTCGCGTTAGATGCGACGTCTACGTGCGCGCACGTAGGATCTTCCAGGGAAATCGTGTCTGAACGTTCGAACCACGATTTCCGCTGCACGAGCGATTCATTTTAGACAGACCGTAACAGTTTCGAGGAAGGCCAGGAGAAAAATGTAAAATCGGAGACAACCGATCATTCTGAGGATCCGCTCGGCCATACTCGGCTCGCGGGTCATCGAACCAACGATAATAAGTTAGTTTTCCCAACACAAAGCCCACTCAAGCCTCGAGAACCTCGACCGAAATGGGTCTTAGAGCACGATTAATCATAGCTGTCGCGGAGAAGTGATAAATTACAGGTCGCTCCCCTCGCATACCCGCGGCCGAAACCGCCCCCGATCCTCGCGAAATTCGTGGGAGCCTCGCCGACGGATTTTTCGATCGCGAGACACACCTTCGACGTCGACGGGAACGGGATGATCGTCGTTTCCGTGGGTCCTTCTGCACGCCAGAAAGCGATGATGGGACGGGATCGGTTCAAGTTCCGATAATAGAGAAACGAACAGAGAGGAACGATTCGGACAACGAATAAGTGATACTCAGTGACCCTCCTTTTGTTCGTGTCGTTAACGAAACCGTGTTTCACACGGAGTGGTTGATCGATGATCGAAGAAAGTAACGAATGTGTAACAATTCCCCGCCAGGACCTCTCAAGGAATGGGAATCGAGCGTAATTACCGGCGGGAATAAGGGAGGAAATCCTGACAGTCTGTCCAGTCGTTCACTGTCTCTTTTTTGGTTCTACCTTTATTCCATAATTTTATTTTTGTTTTTCTTTGGTGTTACATTTCTGTACATCCTACACACGAACGGCCGGCGACAATCGTAGGTTTTAAATCGGTTTTTGGATTCGAGGAAACTCGGGTGTCGAACATATTATTTTGTGTTTGGCTATCTTATGATTTTCCATTGCGAAACATTGGTGAAACTCTAGTTTCTTATTAAATTGATCGAGATATTACGTTTCGAGGAAGATCTGCTTATTTTCTAAATACTTTCTTCATTTGCGCAGAGTCGTAAGATTTATGGATAATGTATTTGACGAGTTACAGGTACGGTGAAATAGAAACGAACATTTTAATCGCGACAGGTAAAAGGCGATGATAACCGACAGAAAAAGACACTCTAACGAGCCAATGCTAACTTCCACGAGACTCGACGCACGATCGGAAAAACGACGAGACCGAAAAGAAAAACGGGGGAAAAAGCGACGAGAGCAAAAAAGAAAAGAGGTAGACGGCGGATGCAAACGGGTCTCGGCCGACAATACTTTTCAATTTCATCGTGTCCCATTTTCATCCTCCATTTCGAGCTTTCGTTTCTTCCCCGAAGACCAAAAGATGAATCGCTCGGACACTTTTTTAATTTCCACCGGAAGTTCTCGCCGAGTCTCGCCCGCCTCGCCTCGAGCCAATCAGAGGTGGCCGCTGACCGTCGGATCGCGGCGCGGACTGGGGTGGAAAATTAACGAGCGAAAATAAAATAGAATAAAGTAAAATTTTAAAAATCAATGAATATACAAATAAATAAAACGAAACGAAAAACAAAAGTGTAAAACGAAAACCGATACGCGCCGATTGTTCGTCGGAGCTGACTGACCTGCTGAATCGATCTCTCGAGCCTTTATATACGAGCTTGACAAAAGGGACTGCGGCTTCACGCTTGGCGCGCGACTGCTGCAACGAAAAAGCTTGTAACCTGAACGAATGGCTTACTTGATTTCTTACTTCTTAACTCATGATACCCATCAAACTTGTTCTTCTTCTTTACCATTTATTACATTTACTTACTTATTGTTATGGTTATCCTTATTGCGCTGTTTGAACGGTGAACTTTTTGTGCAACGATCTGTTTTCTCCGCCCACCACCAATGCGCCAGACCTCTATCATGTAATCTTCATCGCGTGTATAGCACCCGAAATTTTATATATATAATATATGATATATAATATATAATATATAATATATAATATATGATATATAATATATGATATATAATATATGATATATAATATATAATATATGATATATAATATATAATATATGATATATAATATATAATACATGATATATGATATATATATCATATATATATATATATATATTATACATAAATATATGTATTTCTATACATGCATATATAGTGATTATTAATTAAAAGTATTGTTGTATAATTCCCACGAGAATTCGTCGACGACAAACGTCAGACGGACGAACGAACGAAGTATAATATACGAAGCACCACGTCTCCCTCACAAAACGATCAGTTTCTATTCTTTATGATTTCCCTCACGTCTCTTTTCGTTTTCTTTTTTCTCAAACTCGTCGTGTCCACTTTTACACGAGCCAGCGTCCGAGGGGAAGAAGATCGATCGGTCGGTCGATCGATCGATCGATCAGGTCCGGCCAGCAAGGCGAAACACGGCGTGCACGCGACGATCGACGAGCCTGATGGACCGAAAAACCAAGGGAACGAAAAAAGGGGAAAATGACGAGAGCAAAGCAAAAACAAAAAAAAAATACAAAAGCGAATGTAGAGAGAAACGAGAGAAGAAGCGTCTCCTTTCAGGGACACGAGCACGGCAGAGGGTGTCGGCTTGCGTGCCACGGTAGCGCCCCGACACGTACACCTACGAGAGAACGCGAAGGCGAAAAGGAAAGAAAGAACAAAAGAAAAGAAATATTTTGCGATCGAGAAGAACGAAAGGGAACTTGAGATATCCTGTCGCCTTCGACAAAACCAGAACTGCTCCTTTCTGTTTTTCTGTCTTCCTCCTTTCGTCTCTGCTTTGTTTTCTTTTCGTCTACTTTTTACTTGTAACGAACACACATAATACAGCCGACTAATCAAAACCCCCCTTGAACCACCATTTTCTATTTTATTTTCCACCATCTTATCTCTAACAGTTCTTCTTCTTCTTCTTCTTCTTCTTCTTCTTCTTCTTCTTCTTCTTCTTCTTCTTCTTCTTCGTCTTCTTCTTCTTCTTCTTCTTCTTCTTCGTCTTCTTCTTCTTCTTCTTCTTCTTCTTCGTCTTCTTCTTCTTCTTCTTCTTCTTCTTCTACTTCTTCTTCTTCTTCTTCTTCTTCTTCTACTTCTTCTTCTTCTTCTTTGTCTTCTTCTTCTTCTTCTTCTACTTTTTCTTCTTCTTCTTCTTTTTCTTCTTCTTCTTCTTCTTCTTCTTCTTCTTCTACGTCTTCTTTTTCTTCCTTTTGTATTTTTTACGTACTTTTTTCAGTTTATCTCTGTTTCTCTCTTCATCTATCTCTATTCCACTTTCTCTTTCTCTTTTTCTCTCTTTGTCTCTTTCTCTCTTTCTCTCTTTCTTTCCATTTCTCTATTTCTCTCCCTTTCTCTCTCTCTTCTCTCTCCTCTTTCTTTTCTTTCTCGTTCTCTTTATCTCTCTATCTCCGTCTCTTCTTTCTCTTTTTTTCTATCTTTCTATCTCTGTCTCTTCTTTCTCTTCTTTCTCTTTCTTTCTATCTTTCTATTTCTCTTTACTTTCCATTCTTTCTCTTTCTTTCTATCTTTCTATCTCTCTCTTCTCTCTCTCTCTCTCTCTCTCTCTCTCTCTCTCTCTCTCTCTCTCTCTCTCTCTTCTCTCTCTCTCACTCTCTCAGTTCTCTATTACGAATCTCTTGATAAACCTCGGCCCTTTTCTTACTACGTCTTGCTATGTCCCGCTTTCTTTTGTTTCTAGATATTGCAGAACCTACAAAAAAAACGCACTGAGCGGAGGGGGCGCCTAAGTTCTGACAATATGAGTAAAAAGAAGTCCGGTTTCAGCAAAAGCGACCTTATTTTTAAGGTAACCCGCCCGAACGAACGCGCGAGCCCGCGTCCACGGGGTTCGACGGGAACCGTAGGACCCGGCCTCGGGACCATTTAACCGTCCCGTTTTCATGAGACCCGAACGATCGGACGCCGACTCTTGTTCACCCTGTACCGTTCCCCCGCACGTTTACTCGTCGTCTCCGAGAATTCGTCTAAACGCAAAAAAAAACTAGAAAAAGAGCCGAAATCGAAAGAAAAAGTAGAGAATAAAGTACAAACGACAGAAAAGAAAACTAAGAATGGAAAAAAGCGAAACGAAAAGAAAGAAAGAACGACGAAAATTGAACGAAACAAAAAAAATACGTGTACGTTCGCGTGAGACGACGGTCGAACAAGAATCTTTCGAAAAAAAAATAAATATATATATATATATATAAAAGAGAATGATGAGCACGAACGAGGACGAAAGTCGAGGACCGTGGTTTCGCGAGTCAAGTTCTTTATCTTTTATTTTTTTCTCTTCTCGGGGGAGCACGAACGGAGGCGAATGACAAGAAAAAAAAAACAAAAAAAAAGAACAACGAAAATAAAAGAGTCCAGAGAACGGTCCCTCGAGCTCGAGGTCTCAGAAACCGGAAGCGGCGGTCCGGAGGACGATGGACGCAGGGGCTGTACGCTGATTGGCTCGTTGGTTTATTACAAACATTCGCTTACTACTTTCCGCCGCATTATACATTACATATATATAACCCGCAGCAATAGGCTATGCTTCTATACATCTCACCATCGGCACCCGCCTAGCGATGAGAAAGTACCAGAAAAAGTGTGTTTCATTCCGTTTTCTTTTACCTGGTCTCTGTTGTTGTAATTTTTTTTGCCTTTTTTTCTCTTACTCTTCGATTATGTGTGACATGTTGACGACACGTACATCTCGGCATTGTGCGTACATATACGATTCCAGACGCCACATTCCGTTTAGAGAGAGAGTTCATCACCGGTGCGAATCAATCGGAATCGGATCAAGCCCCGCTCGCAAGACACTTGTAGCTGAGTTCTGGTCTTGTTGCCAACTCGATTGTCCGTCTTTTCTCGTTCGAAATGGATACTGGAATTACCGAGCGTTTAGTATAATCGATATATAGTCCATAAAATTCAAACGATAGATCTTTTTCAGCTTCGCCGTGTATTTATTACAGTTTTCAACTGAAACTATTCATTTTTACAATCGTTTTGGGTATTTGATCCTTTCGAGATATGAATAATTGCGAAATAGGAAAACCCATTATTTTATCGGTAGTTCTAGTATTAGAAGGAAATCAATAAATAAATATAAAGAATATCCTAGAAACTATAGTCACAAGAAACGTCTTGCCCTCCGTGCGTGATAAAGAAAAACGAGAAAAAAACTAGTCACCACGAAGAGAAGCAAAGTAAAATCGCGGTACGATCCGAACAGACATTTTGATTCGAGACGCATCGAGAAACCGTGATCGTCTATCGTGGATCCCTCCTCTCTCTTTCTCTTACTTTCTGTCTCTGTCTCTCTATTTCTCTGGTTACTCTCGTCTGATTTGCTATATATTTATATTTTTCCGAGTATATACCCGTCCTCCTATCTGTTTCCCGTCTGTCGCCGTTCTCCTCGCGGGTTTTACCTATTTTCTTTCGTTCTTACCTTGACGTGAAAATCCAAGCACCGGTGCGGACTGAGTTCGCCGACCCTTTAGGACGTTCTCCAACCAAGGTGTTCTTGAATACGTACTTTATCGAACCCCTTTTTTCATCCCACGCCACCCACCGCATAGAACCGCCGTAAACAGAGGAACGGTTGATCCGTTTAAGTAGCGCCGGACGAACAAAGGCGGCCGCAGCGTTCCGTTGACAAAACTAGCCACCATTTTGTCCACGCACTGAGTCTCTTGGAAATGCTTTTTTGATCGCTAGACGGTGTGCACGATCCTTTGACAAACGAGCGCACGTTGATTGGGCGTCCCTTCTCTGTCGCTTTGTTGCAAAATCGCGCGAGCACTGTGAACCGCTGCGGGCGATGGGCGCGATATTCCTCGCCGCCATCTTTCTTTTTTGTTTCTGTTGCTGTTCTCGGTGTGAGCCTCGTGTCGCTTTGGATGTTCTTTTTGTTTTCATTCGTTTCGTTGTTGTTGTCGTTCTGACTCTTCTCCTTTGTTTCTCCGTTTTCTCTTTGTTTCCCGTTCGTTTGTTTTTTCCGTTCTCTTCGTTTTGTTCTTGGTAGAGTACACTTTGTGTTACAGGGTTCTTTGGGAAATGACGGACGCGGAAGTTGAAGGGACCCGGAAAACATTCGGATGTCCGGCTCCTCCGTGAATATGACTGTTACAGTTCACAATTCCGATATTGTTCAACCCTTTATGTCCTGGTGGTACTTTGACCCTGGAACCACCCGGGCAGCCACGGTTAAAACTTTAGTTTAGAGGGTTCGTCGCGAGAACTAGAAGAGCGCGTCTGTTTCTCGCGCGACCTTTTCTTTTTGCTGTAGTATATTACTTACGTATACGTTTGATCGATTGGACCGTTTTGATTATCGGGTAGACGAGTATAATTTGTTTTTTTTTTTCTATTATTTCAGTAATTGTAGAATGAGTGTTGAAGTACCGTTTCCATTGAAATGTTGCTATGGATATATATATATATACATATACTTTAGATATTCTCCCTTTTCATTTCGTTCAGTTTGATTTACTGTGCTAATGATCGTTGACAACGTTTTGTACTCCGTCACGAAACGTCTGGAACGAAGATGGCAGTAAAAAGATGCCATGATTCAGGACATAAAGCGATTTGTTCATGAGCACGGATCAGTATCACAGTATCGCATCAATGTTTCTTAGCGAGTTAAGAAGAGAAGCGATGTAGATTTTCTTGCTCCAGTAGAAGTTTCTTGTTTGAACAGTTCCATTGTACCGTAGAAATTTCAACTCGCCAATCCCCCCTTTTCTGACGCTGTTCCGACAAGCGTTCATCGAAGCAACGACGTTCGCGAAATTCTCACCAATTCGATTCGGTTTTGCGAAACATTTGATACATTTATACCAGAAGTGTCACCTGTTATCGATCAGTTCGTACTTTAACCCTTTAATTCACTCGACTAAACTGTTAAACCACTTCTGCACAAAGCAAAATTATCGTTTATCCAAAGAATATCATTATGTCCTTGAGACTTCACAGTTAAGGGTTAAATATTCTACATCCAAATAAATAGAAGCGAAGTGTGAACGTTGTTAACAATAACGTTGAATTCTGTCAAATTTCTAGTATCAGTATTACTGTAATCAGTCATTAAAGAAGATTCAATTTCCAAGCATTAATGTCGCCCTTCTCGAGTCCACGATTACAACGTGAAAAAATACCAAAGAAATGATCTACAATAACATTCTCTTCCGTCGATATCAATGCTCAAATGAAATTTCAATGTTCCACTGAATATTTTTTTTTCAAAATCTGCAAACTTTGCCAGTTAATCTCAAAAATTTATATTGAACCATTAAACAAATTTGCTCCATTCGCGAGCCCGAGAACCCAAGAATCACCGTGAAAACACTCGGATCCATTATAGAATCCGACGAACGTAAAAGAAGCTTCCCTGCTATCTTTTTAAGTGCATTCTATCATTCAAGCAACTGCATGAAATAACGTTCAAAGCGTCACGGGATCCTCGTATCGGACGTTTCGAGCGCGTTTGAATCAAGTGCGAGCCCATCGCCGGCCATCATCATTGAAACCCGCCCCTCGAGTGCCCAATAGACCTCTCCTTTCCGTCCGAGGCGTATCGCTGTTCTTTTCCCTAGACACGAAGTAACGAAAAAAAAGAACGGAAATGAAACGAGCCAGAAAGGAAACGGAATAACAATTAGGGCGCAGTGTATGAGAGTAGAGAGCTCGCTACCAACCCCTACCGCCACTTTACGAACGACTTTCACCTTTCCAGCGCCCGGTGTTCTAGCCGCTGTTGCTCCTCGGCCAAGAAAATCTGCACCCTTCAGCCTCATCCAACCCAGCCCAGCCCTTAAACCCCATCCCCGGCCCACCTTTGCGCGATACTGGCTGGCTATCTTTGTGTGGCTGCAAGCAGGCGCAGAGAAACAGAAAAAGACTATAAAGAACGATAGCGAGAGGAAGAGGTGGCTTGCATCGTTGCTTAGAGCCTGGCTTTTTCGCCGCTTGATGATTGTTTGACTTGGCAGCTGGCGTTCTTTTTTACGTTTTCTCTCTGTCTCTCCTTTTCTCTATTTCTATCTGTCTCTCTTTCTCTCCCTCTGTTTCTATGGCTGTCTCTATATTTCTGTCTGTCCCTTCGTCCTCTTCTCCTTCTGTCTTTCTTCAGTTACACTATTATTTTTCCTTCTATCTTCGATCCTCTAAGTATTACTCATTGATCGTTCAGTGTCTCTGTGTGCGCCCCTGTTCTCATTATTTATCATTCGCTGGATCATCTTCGATCGGTTGGTTATTGGTTGATCATTTACAGCCATATTCTTAGTCAATCTTCATTCCTCTTTGCTTCTACATTTTTAATATAGAGTTCTAACTTTATGTTTCCCTTTCTTCCTTTGATCTTCGCTTTTTCTCTTAGCGATACATACCATTCGTGCTGTCCTGCGTATCAGTACCCTTCATGAATTATTGCGAATATACTAAGAACACCATTGTCACTTGTCACCGAACAGTTTCTCATCAATTATTTTCTATTGTGTTCCTCTATTTTCTGTTAATTTGTCTTGTTAATCGTGAACAGCTGTCCCGAATACAGCTGCCGTTGTTTCTTTCCAACGAACTTGAATTATCGTCCATCGTGTAGAACAGATAGCTGGATGTTCAGTTACTCTGTGCACATGTATACATACATCGTTCCTTTGTTCGTCTCTCTCATTCTAATCCTCCCCCCCCCCCCCCCCCCTCTCTATCTTTCCACCTCTCTCTGTCTCTCTATCTCTCTATCTCTCCGGTTATCTTTCTTTTGTTTCTCGTTTCGTCTTTTGTTCCGTAATTCTGTTTGTTTTTTTTTTTGTTTTGTTTTCTGAATGATTCAGAACCATGCGTATGCATATCCACTATGCGCGCGCTCCCATGCGTGAACGAAAGAAAGAACAAAAAGAGCAAAACAAACAAAAAAAGAAAAAGAAATAGAAAATAGACTAAAGAGAGAAAAAAAGAACGAAAGAAAAGAAAAAAGAATAAACCACGCGCCATTCCGTAGATCTGTTTTACGCGCGCGCGGACACACCACTACCACCGCCCGGATACCGCGACCAAGTTCGAGACCATCATCATTTACAATCAAACTCTTTGAACTTGTAGCGCTGTGTGGCGGGCGCGCGCGCGCGCCCGTGTATGTGTACCGCATGACGATGTTTGTTAGTTTGTTCGTTCTATCTTGTTTTTGTTTTTATATATATATATATATATATATATATATAGATATATAAATAATATATTTTATATATATAACATATATTTATATATACATATATACATATGAACTGTTTGTTTCGTTGGTTGGTTTGGTTATTAATTGCCAGGTAATGTATTGATAATTAGTTGTGGTCTAGCAGTAAGTCTTTCATCGCCCTCCCCCCACGCCCATTTACCCACAACCCCTGCTACCCCCGTAATATTATACAACCCGTAAATTGTCCAGTAGGTGCAGAAGCAAAAAAAAAAAGAAAAAAACATGAAATGCAAAACATCGAATCGTTGTTTTTCGTCAGCCCATCGATCATCATTGTTGTCGTTAGAAAGAGTCGCGCGATCCATTTCTACCATACATCTTACATTATACAGCCCGTCAGTTTGGCCGGACACTGTGTGTGCTTTGTTTTTAGTTTTCGCTCGATCGAAATCGAATGGCAATCCACCTTCGGACTTTTCTTTTTCTGTCTCTTTCCCTCTACAGAGAGACTGAGAAGGGAATTTTCGATGTAACGACCGATCGTCGCCATTTGATTTCGACGTATTACACGTGAAACACGCGGTCGCCCGTTACTCCGAGAAAAAATCTCGATGGAATCGAATCGGGTTGCGTTGTTCGCGAGAGGCACTGATTGCATTGATACGTTTACAGCGTTCGTTGATTAGCGTGTATTGATTGCTAGAGTAATGTTATAATAATTTGAGACGCGCATGTTAATATTGTGATGGAAGTAATCGTATAATTTCCATTATATTACGGTATCGAGTGGGACGTAATGAGGTACGGTTTCGATAATATGAAGTCTGGTTTGCGCGATGGAATCGATTACGCGTTATTAGGTGTCTATTGTACTGTAGCTTCGTTGAAATTAGATTGCTTTTAATTTTCTGATGAAATAATACTTAGTCGATGAAGCAAAATTATATTTGTTGCCTTCTGCGATTCTGTAGTAATCAATTATTTTGAAGTTGATGAAGATTATCTTTTCTATTCACTTATTTTCTAAGAACCATAGCAACAAAGGTTCAAAATGCATACGATGACCAGATACTTCATACAAAAAAGTTCAAGAATATATCGGTTCAATTAAATATTTCATTAATACTTCCGTTTAATTCATAATTGACCCTTTTAAACCTAGCAATTTGAAATACATTACTTCTCGCCTTAAATTATTGGGAAAATATTTTTTCAAAATTCAAACTTCTTAAATATAACATCTACTTCACTGATATAATATAATACAATAAGCGCAGTGCTATTTTCCATTTCAAAACCAAGGACAAAGTAAAAACCTTAGTTCGAAGGGGTTAACAAAGTGTCGAAATTCCGATTTTACTAATTTCCTCTGCGATTCTTCGCAAGAGCTGGTCCAGATAAAGAGTCTCAATGCAATCAGGCGGTGCTAGACCGATCGGCTAAGTTTGCGGACCGGTCCCCGGGTCGGAAATGAAACGACAATAAGAATGATAACACTTGTTCGAGTATCGGGCCGAGCCGCGGTTTAAATTGGAAAACTTGCCGAGATCGGTCGCGGATTACCGGGGTCGGAGATCGTTTCCCGCGACTGGGCTTCCTTTCGGCGCGCGTTTCCAAAATGGCGGGTGAACGGAAACGGGAACGCTCGCGTCGGCCGTGTGCTGTACATACCCCACAATACGCACATACTCATTGTAACCCCCTGATACCGATCCTTAGACTCTAGACCCCGGATCGATTGGAGAGCGCAGAGCACAACCCCTCGACGAGAACCGAATTCGAGAAAGCGAGCTTAATTGCCTGCTGATTATTCCTTTTTAGGTCATTGGATTCCTGGGAATGATAACGAAGTCTTGATGACGCGACGGATGATCGGAGAAAAAAGTTCGCGGTAAAGCAATAAAAAAAAAAAATGAAAAATAATAAATCCGACGAAATTATTTAGATTTAATGTATCGCTGAATAGAATATATCTTTTTTCATTTTCTGAACATTATTTTGAATTAAACATTGACTTGATTTATTGCAACGAAGTGTCACGTTTGATAATCGAACACTTTAGTCGCGAGAAGAAGGAAATCACTCAATGAAATCGTTCTGAATGAAGATATATATAGTGTTCGCTTATCCGGGATGAAGACGTTGCACTAATCCGTGCCGCATCACGTTCCTATTTTTTCACGAAAATTCGGTCCAGATAGGAAATAAGTATTCTGTGACGAGGTCAGAAGAGAGAAGAATAGAGGAAACAGCGATGGTAAACTATGTTCGGAGTGTGCTTCGGGCGCGATGTGCGAAAAGAAAAACGCGATGGAATCGACTTGATCCGCATTTCTGAAATTCAAATCGCTTTCAGCTTGAATCCAACGCGGTCGTATTGCATGAATAATTCCGTGAACTGTACTGCGTCGAATTTCGAAGTCGTACCTGTGTTCGGGATAAACGCCGGGAAGGAAAAAATAAACGTACGCGTCGGTTTTATTCCATTAATGAATCTTTAATCAGCCGGTTAATCGGTCCCAATAAATCTCCCGTTGACACGTTTAATTAGTTCCGTCGACGACTGGTTCGCCGTTCGGATACGACGCGCGCGTCAATGAAAATTACGAATTAACTATCAGACCCTGTCAAAGGAAGATGATCGGTTATGTTTGTCAATTCGATTCTCTGATTCATTAAAGAATATCTCGCATCTACGTTTCTTCGGAATTCGATGTCTCAGAATGACTTTTTCCTCCGATTGGAATCAAGCTTCGCTGAGCTTCAAACTGTTAATTAATGGAACTTGTCAAACGAGTCTATTAAAAATGAATTATGCATTCGGTCGTTAAAGTGTTTATCGTACGTTCAAATGGTTGCTTAAATATAATTAAACACGGTTTCCTGGAATACTGACTGATGAAATCTTCAAATCTATTCGTTCAACTTCCCTGGAATTTCAATGATCTGAATTGTTAATGAAATGGGTAAGATAGATGTAAAATGTTTACTGCTTGCGTACATGAGATACTGTTCACAACAATAAAAAATATTCAGCAGAAAATTTGTATAAATTAAAAATAGTTCTAAGTATTTCAAACTACAATTTTACTATAGTCATTTTAAGATCACCAATATATATAAGACACCAATCCAATTTATTTAAACATTGAAGTATGCCATTTTTAAATTTATTTCACAATAAATATATCATGGAAAAATATATATTTCCGTTTAGAATCAAGATTATTTGCAATATATAAAATCAAAATGGCGCTGATGCGCGTCTGAAGTAAAATGGCTACCAAATACAAAATTGCCGAGCCAAACTGTTTTCAAATTGAATATACGTTATGAACAGTACATGTGATGTAATATACATATCGTTATTCGTAGCAGAATACAATTAGACGTTGCAGATCCAAACAGGAAAAACGAGAATAGAAATGCAAATCGTGATCTCGAATAGTACCTCGCCCTCATTCGAGTAGTTCCTGCGTTCTCCAGCTTCTTTTACTTAGAAAAGGACTTAGATTCCCATATCGTGCTTATGGCGCGCTGTTCAGTTCGAACAGTATTGCAGTTCACGTTGCAGTTGAATGTAACTTGCGATAAAGGCGTCAGGTTGTTTGTTTTCGACGCCATCACAGATTCTGAACAGGTCCGGCCTATAAGCGGGTCTGCGAATCTTGGCCAGCAGTGCAAATGATTGGTACATTACGTATATAATATATATGTATATATTCATATATATATATATATATATATATATATATATATATATATATATATATATTATCTATATACAGTTATTTTTGTTTCTTCTGTTAGAGCATTTGTAGAGTAATCATTATTATAAACGTTTTTTAGGTTATATTGACTTGTTCTTTTGTGTGCCACGTGATGCGTATTTTCTAATGTAGCATGCTTTTTTTGGACTGAGAACTGAAACCCGGAAGTATGAACAGCGAAGACTACTTAGGAGAGAAAGTACACTGATAACGTTCACGTTCAGACCTGAAACTGTAGTCTGATTTCATTAGAAAGAAATACAATGTTTTTTAAAACTAATTCTGTTCCAATAGTATTGTATTCTTTTAATAAAAGATTATTGAACAGTGTATGTTAACGTTGTTTATAGTATTCCGATTAATTATACATCAGAAAAAGATGCGAATTGTTCAGACGATTGATTTCGGTCTGGATCGCGGAACGTCAAGGTAGTTTACTTGGTCTTTGACTCAGAATTTTGGATAACAATTATTAAGATAGTTTTGACAATGTATTCAGTGAATTAATATATTTGACGCGTTTTTGTACAACACTTGCTTTATTTGCTGTACACTACGCAACCGGAGCTTTTGGATAACGAGAGAAGTTCTTTAATCGGAGTGTGAACAACATCGTGACAACCACGGCCGGCACGAGAGTAAACTTTTACCATTGTTGTTGGCAGTTCCTGAATATGGCATCGGTGTTCATGCGGATTTTTAACCTGATTTGCATGATGCTACTGATCGGCCACTGGAGTGGCTGCCTGCAATTCCTGGTTCCTATGCTCCAAGGGTTTCCTAGTAACTCGTGGGTGGCCATTAACGAGTTGCAAGTGAGTATTCCGATTGTCTAAGTACCTTCACGTGCATCGATGGTACTGCAGATCAATTTAATGCTCGTTCAAATTTGATTTTTTATTTGTGAAAAACAGAAGTGTCTCACTCGTTGAGTCTATAGTTTAATATAATAAATCAGTAAATAATAAATTAATATTTGAAATCAAAAAAGCAAAGGTACATTTTATGATCGTTAATCTATTTTTTAATCGAAACAGATTCAGAAAAAATGGCAACGTAAAAGTGGAAACCAATCGTTTCAGCTGTTGCATCTACAGTTTGGTATAATGAATGGATAAATATTGAATCAATATTTGAAATAGAAAGGCAAAGGTTTCGCATAATTTATAAATGTTAATTTATTTTCTAATTGGTTCGAAACAGGTTCAACGAAAAAAATTGCAACATAAAAAACTTCGAAGCACGGAAGCTCAAAGTTTGTTGTTCGGTTCGCGGACGGTTTTAGCTGACGTAATATTCCACTCCAATTTTTCCAGGACTCGTTCTGGCTGGAACAATACTCATGGGCCCTTTTCAAAGCCATGTCGCACATGCTCTGCATAGGATACGGAAGGTTTCCACCGCAGTCCTTGACCGACATGTGGCTCACTATGCTCAGTATGATCAGTGGTGCCACCTGTTACGCACTTTTCCTCGGACACGCGACGAATCTCATCCAATCTCTCGATTCCTCTAGAAGACAATACCGAGAGAAGGTAGTTAACGTTCCTAAAATAAACGACATGAATGACGACGCAGCAATAGCATTCAATTTAATAAATATAAATAAAAAGTGTCATTTTCAAAAAAGGGACATTATACCCTTTATTTGAGAAAAAAAAGTTTGCTTTACGGAATCTTAAACGGTCTAGATCCGTAGTGATCTAGAGTCTTCCAAAAATATAGTCCAACCTTTCGCTATTCAACCAGTAACTTGGATTATTAGTTATTTGTGAAAAATTGAATAATATAATACATATGGAAAATATGAATAATTAAAGATCTCTAAAAAAGATCAATATTATTGTCTTACGAAAAATCGTCAGAAATGCCAATTTTCCTAATATCAAAAGAGTAAATCCTTGATTGAAGCTGATGTCTTTCGAATTACTGAACGTTCTTACTTAAACCAGGTGAAACAAGTCGAGGAATACATGGCCTATCGAAAGTTACCACGGGAGATGAGACAGAGGATCACGGAGTACTTCGAACACCGTTACCAGGGCAAATTCTTCGACGAGGAATTGATTCTCGGCGAGTTGTCCGAGAAACTGAGAGAAGTACGCCTGGACGAAAAGCTGGTTTCACTAGCATCCGTTCTTAATCAGCGGACGAAAACTTGTAACGTCGTCTTCGCGTTTATTTCAGGACGTGATCAACTACAACTGCAGATCGCTGGTCGCGTCGGTGCCATTCTTCGCCAACGCCGATTCGAACTTTGTCTCGGACGTGGTCACGAAGCTGAGATACGAAGTCTTCCAACCAGGTATACACTCAGATTGGACGGCGCGGCGGAACCCGCTGTATTAATTATGTTTAATTGTATCTTGTTAAGAAGATCCTGAGAGGAGGATGATATATCCGTGTAACAGTTTCTTAAGTGAGCTAAATTGGGCCTGCGTAAAAACTGTGCGCAGCCTTCCGAACACAGTGGGACAGCCTACGTTGATCTTCCTCGATGTTCGTGGAACGAATGCTAAAAATAATTCGTGAAACCCAAAAAAAAGTTGGAATCTTAGACTGAGAATTATTACATAACTGAATGATTTCTCCGGCGATTTCTTTAGCCGTGTAGCTCCTGCTGTTTGCAAACCATATCGAACATCGAGAAGAACAGACACTTAATTTCTGCTAGAATCGAAGATAGAGAAATATCGACCTTGAAATACTAATTCTAGTGTTAACCTAATCAAATTGACCCATCTCAGATTTCCATTTTAGCAATTGTTAAAAAAGTACACTTTTCCAAAAAATGACTTGACTAATTCGGTAATGCGAATTCGAAAACGTGAATCAATCGAAATCTTAAACCCGTTTTGATATTTGTGTACTAATTTTAGTGTTAACTGAATCAAATTGATCCATCTCAGATTTATACTTTTGCAATCGTTAAAAAAACCATTTGACTAGTTAGTGAACTAGTCTAATGTGCGTTCGAAAATATAAAACAATCGACATTTTAAACCCGTTTTGAAATTCGTCTACAAAAATACATATTAGTCGATTCGCTCGATAGTTTTAGCGTTAAAGCATTTGTTCTCTAGAGACAACCGAACGGCATGGAAAGAAAGAATGATCCTGTTAAAAGACGATCGAATGACGCCACGGAGTGGTTGCCTGTTGCAGGTGATATTATCATCAAGGAAGGTACAATCGGCTCGAAAATGTACTTCATACAGGAAGGCATAGTCGATATCGTGATGGCGAACGGCGAGGTAGCGACCTCGCTGTCAGACGGCTCGTATTTCGGCGAGATCTGCCTGCTGACGAACGCGAGGCGGGTGGCCTCGGTCCGCGCGGAGACCTACTGCAATCTCTTCAGCCTCTCGGTGGATCATTTCAACGCCGTATTGGACCAGTATCCGCTAATGCGCAGAACGATGGAAAGCGTTGCCGCCGAGAGGTATAAGCTTTGGTTAGGTTTGTTCTATCGAGTTGGTGTGCTACTAGATGTCAATCATCACTCCCACCTCCATGTTGATTTTTTTCGAGCATTGTGTACTGTCCGACGAATCGAATTCAATCATTGTTCTTGTTGTCCAGACACGTTCAATCATGTCGCTTCTCTTTCAACATGTTATACTTCGATTTGTTAATTTTCACTCTTGTATGCGCTGATTTGGAACACGATATGCTTCTTTTACATATCTACACATTCACACGACACAGAATAAAACTTGTCTTGCTGTGGGAATATTGGACATACCAAAAGGAAATGATACAGAAAGAAGGATAACGGAGAATACGGTTGTACACACTCTGTTTTGATGTTTCTATAATACGGGACAGTGCAGAATCTTTTGGGGGAGAAAGTTTACAACGAGAGCGCACTAACTTGCGAACAACACGTTCGAAATGAGTTGAGAGGGTCACTGACAAACGCTATTTGCCACTTCTGGTTCGAAAATCCGTTTAAACGCGCAACCGCCGATTCGACTGGACGGTGTGTCGCGTGTTTCGAATTTGGAATCTTATGAACTCATTGGGTTACCGTGGATACATCGCGACAATATATCTCTACACTCTCGACACATTCACTACATAGTAATGTTATATTCATAAGTTTGCATAACATATTTTCTAAATGAGTTGGATTCTCTTTTGCTGCGTCCACGCAGAGTCACGTCTCGCAGTCGAAGCTTTCTCGATTGGAACATCGAACTGTGGAAATTCGATTTTCGGAAATTGGTATCGGTAAACGAACATGCTAACACGGAATTTTGCACGAAGACATTTTGGTAGCTTTCACTTGAACAAAAGTAAATTTACCTTGTACTTACAATGAACAACATATTTTCAAATTTTCGATTTATGTAGCACTGGAAACATTTACTGTCACGCTATCATTGCATTATTAGCACTGTGAAGTTAAGTGAAATAATTATTTATTGCAAACGCAAATAGCTCATTGTGTCAACAAGCATAAATTTGACATAAACCATTAACATCTTCTACAGCAATCATTGTGCCAATGAATTTGAAGATTTTCTGAATAATCTTTAAATGCATTTGTAAACGTATTTCTGAATGGAAACGTGACTCTGAATGGACACGTTTCAAAGCTACTGACTTTCTTTTACCCGGTCTTGTACCTCACATTGTAAAACCTTTAGCGGTGCAAGTGGTATTAGAACAAATAATAACAAGTCTGTTGCAAGTCGTGGGGCAGGATAATAATATTTGGTTAGGGTAAACCTGTGTACTGCTAAACGGTTTGTAAGTCAATCGATGTGAAATAATCGTTGGTTGTGTTCCGTGCAACATTCCCTACGCTTAATCATGCTCTCTTTGTAGGTTAAACAAAATTGGTAAGAACCCAAACCTGGTGGCCCATCGCGAGGAGGATCTTGGCAGCGAATCAAAAACGATAAACGCTGTAGTGAACGCGCTCGCGGAACAAGCTGCGCACGCCAGCGCCAGTGAAGAATCGGTAAACATATCTCGTTAACTTCTTCGTGATCAATCATGTCTCTCAGAGCAATAAACTGAAGACACTTTAAAGACCCTTTAATTAACTGCTTGAACTTTCTCATTTTGCTTCTATTTCTTTCACTAGATTTATTTCTCTTTCATTTTTTTTTAGATAACTGTTGCATAATATATAATTACTATTTTGTTATAAGTAAAATGATAAATATTATTTTTTATGATTTTTCATAATTTTAGATATACTTATGCAAATATTCAATAATCATTATTTTTCTATGTAACATTGTCTAGATTAGATATGTCATGTAAACCAGTATATAATAGAGTTAAAACGCTAGAAGAATAGAATTCAATTTTGAATATTAGAATAAGAAGACCTAAAAATGATTTACAACGATAAATCGGTTTCCAGGTGCACAGCATGGAGCTGAGGACTCTTCCAGCTTGTCTGTTGCCCAGACCGAAGTCTGAGAACAACTTCGCGAGCCAAGAGCTCTCCAGGGAGGGACGGAAGATCTTCCACAAAAGCGACACTTTCCACAAGGAATCGTATCAATGACGACACTCGCTATGCTAGCATACGGAGAGATACTAACGGCTCCATGTTGAAACCAGTGGCGATGCCCCCCCTCACCACTGTCCGCGGGATCGTTGGTCACCGTTTCGAGTAACGGATTCCGGACGCTACTCTAGAAGCAGTCATATAAAATAGTTATACTATGCCATGCCAGTAGTCCTCTAGCGATCGGTTTCTAGCGCCTTCTTATATTAACCTGACGGCACGTTTGTCCGGAATCTGTTCATGGAAAACCGCACTGACCAAAGTATCCCGTTCTCCAACGGCGGCGCAGCCTGACAGGACACTGTTTTGGATCGAGGACAGACCGAATACGATTTCCAACACAGCAATAAACGATTAACCGGAAAGACACGGCGCGGGGATGAATTTCGAAGGATCGAAGCGCTCCATAGTACACTTCGTTGCGTTAAACTGGAGGAGCCATTAAACGTTCGAAGGTCGCGCCGCCGATTGGAGAAGACACGGAGCCGTTCCCTGCCGCGAGTCTCTTCACCAAGCCTGTCGTTCGGACGAGCGTCGAGCCACAGCGAAAACAGAAAAGACGCGGCCGACGACGGCGACGGATGAAGATCTTAAACGACGACGAAGAGCAGGCCTAGAAATTTATAGAGCGTATTACTACATTGTCCGTATCTCGGACGGACGCATTACGAACAAATCCTAAACGAGAACAGCTGTGCAAAATGACTCTCTGATCGTGATCACGCGAGTGATCGGCGTTTCGCGCCTCGAAATCCCGCGAAACGCTCTTGGTGACACGGGCTAGGATCAATTTCGAATTTTTATGGGGGGGAAGGATGGAGCGAAAGGGATGAGGAAGGTTTTCATTTGGTTCAACTCTTCTTTCGAAGAAGGCAGGAGACTGTTGCAACGCAGAGAAAAATACGTGCCGGATTATTTCAGTTGTTAAGTTCGTTGACCGTGTTTTAAACCGTAGCTTCGCGGCTTGCGAGTATGCGAATTCCCTGAACGAAGATGGCGGCTGGGAGGCAAGATCGCGACGAGCCGACAAGATGGCGAACGCTCGCGCCTGGCGATCGGGAAACGAGGCAACTGACGAGAGCGACGCGGATGGGAGAGGCAAGAGGATTCCAGAGTTTCGGAACTCGCTCACTTCCGCGCGGAAGATTTATTTTCTAACACGTCCGATTCGAGGATCGCCATGGCGGAGTTGATTGGCCGAGCTGTGGCTCACAGCCGGCGGCGATAAGTATCGGAGTTTAGGAAGACCGTCCTGAAACGTTAACAAGATCCGATCTACGGGGAAAAGAAAGCTAGAGGAATGGCGCGAGAATTTCATAAAGGAGTTAGGGGTTCAAGGGGGAGGGGCTAGGGACGTGTGAATGATTAGGGAACGTACTACGGGAGAGAAACTACTATTATAGGAGAACAAAAATAAAAAGTCTAATCCAGTAGGCCCAAAGAGACCGTGTTAACTTGTTGAGAGTTCTTTGGGCTGCCAGGACTAAAACGTCAATGAATGTTCGAAAGGATGAAGGAAGAAAAGAGGATAAAATAGGTATGTATTAAGTGGAACGCGGGGGAAGTAACATTTTTAATCGGGGGCGAGAACAGACACGATGTACTATAAGAGACAAAGAAAGATAAAAGCTATAAATATTATGTAATAAATTATTATTATTGTTACGATTATCATTGCAATGATTACTACATCCACTACCGCATAAATAACTAATAGGCAGTTTATCGAGGCGTGCGCGTGGGAATTAAGAAAAATAAAATTCAAATAAAACACGCACGACGCGCGCCGCGGCGACGCGCCCGCGCGCGCGCGCGCGTACGAAGTACTATCGCATAGTGGTCAATACCGTGTTGCAAGATATTATGTAATGTTTTAAAATTGTAACGCAAGGAAGGGTTTTGAACACCGACAACACCAAATAATACTTACGGACAGTTTTCACGCGACCGATTTCACCGGGATATAAAAGCTTCTTCTGATGAGTTCACGAATCGTTGGACGAAAATTTTTGAGGTTACGCGGATGATTAACGTTCGAAGTCAATTGACCAAAACTGTAATTGTATTATTTTTGTAGCTGTTGAACGCGCATCCCGATAGCGGTGATATATTCTTTGCGTATTCGAAAGTTTAACGCGACTGTTGATGCTTCTGATGTTTCTATACTAGCGGCAGGGCCCGCGGGCCAGCTCCGAGGAATATATTTTTTGGATTGGTGGCTTCTGAACACGAACACGATGATAATTTAGGAGTTATTGTTAGATTTACTGGATACCTTTACGTTAGCCTTTTCGCTACTTATAGAACGCGCGAACTTCATATTTTATAAAAAAAAAACTAAGCATATTTGTTACTCTGTAGTATCATATAAATGATTAACTGTTTCAGTTAATACTTTGCTCAAAATATATTCAATGATAAAGAAAACAAATAAATGATCAATTGCAAGATTATACGAATCGTGTTATCCGGAAAACATATTTTTATATAAATTATAGATTTATTTTATTATATAATATAATATTTGACTATAGATTCTTGTTCCTTTTAATGTACATTTGATCCTTTTTAACAGTTGAACAGGGTCTTTAAATTTCTAATATAATCGGAATTGTTAACCAATGTAAAATTTAGAATGTAATCACTTGTACTGCATAAAAATGGTTGTTCAGTGTTGGATGACTATAGTTATGTTTACTAAAAAGCGAACCGTCGATTTTAGGTAACTATAGTCACGTTTAGTACAAGAAAGGCTCAGTTGTGACTAGTAACTTTCAGTACACAATAAGTGCTCAATCTTGGGTAACTACAGTCGTTTCTAGAAACAAGAGGGCTGGCTTTTTAAATGTTAACTTTACACTTGGATTTAATTTTTATTTCTCAACCAAACGTTCCTTGTCTAGAAATTGCCCACTTTTTTCATTGATTTCATCAAATCAAAAACCTCGACAAAAATGTTGAGTTTAGAAGCTTCAGAAATTTGTTAAGTACTAGAGAATTAATTAGAAACCAATTAATTCGTTAAATGTTTAGTCTGTCCACGTTCGATGGTTCAGGAGCCACTTACAGTCCTCTTAGTGTTAATCGACAGTGCACAAGTCACATCTGTTAACAATAATACTCTTCTTTAAATGAACGCTGTAAAGAGTCTAATTTAATAGAAAACGTTACTCGTTACTTTGACTATATACACACACATACACAGTGACACACACACACACACACACACACACACACACACACACACACACACACACACACACACACACACACAATAATTATTATACACAACATGGCGGGTGAATGAAACGTGCCATTCCGTTTCCTAGTTGAACACAGTTGTGCACATATGATTATGCATACATGTGCGTATATACACATGACACACACACACACGCGCGCGCACACGCATACGTGTGTGGGTGTGTATGTATTTGCGTCACGTATATATATGCATAAGTGTGTGTCTATATATGCATACGTATGTATATATGTATATAAAAAAGATAAAAACAAATGAAAAATGAGGATACCCATGTAAGAGGAAAAATAGGCGTATTATTACCATGCGTTTCATATTAAACATATACATATGTAAACATAAAGTGAAAAAAACACCCTTACACACATGCGAGGAAAACAGAAGTACCTATTTTTCATGTAAGAGAGAGATAGTTTTCTGTCATTATTTTACATCTCCTCACGTCATCCTGAATATATACATATATACATTATATATAAATATATTATTGATTAACGATAAAGAAAATGAAAGAAAAAATGACGATTATGTAATAGCGGCGGGACGATGATGAAGGTGAATGCGCACTGAACGGGGCCGGACGAGTCCCAGTATGAATAAACAAAAAAAAAACACAGTGGTAGAATACTCGTAGACCGCATGACCGACGTTTTTATAGTTTAATCTATACACACAAAAAAAACCGGTCTAGGACTAATCTGCCAGCATGGTTTCGGGCCTAAGGTGTGCTGTACGCGTGACTACCATAAATTACAAGAGCGAGCGCGAGGGAGTGAGAGAATGAGCGTGTGAAAGATGACGGTAAGAATGCAAGAAAGGGAGAAACAAAAGAGTTTAAACGGACGAGAGATAGATTATTCTTATTAATTCGGAGCGGATTGCGAAGGCTGAACAGCGAGGACGATTTAATTAAAATTCGCGTGGAGGACAAAGGGGTAAAAGTGAAGCTGTAAAACTCTTTACTATCACTGCTAAACTAATAGACGAAAACTATTTAACCACTGTCTGCTAATGTTGATAAAAGAACAAAAAAAAAATGAAACGATCGACTGCTCGACAACCCGAAGTGCTAACCGTAAATGTTACGCATTCTAACATTAATCTGTACATAATTGTATCGCGCACGTAACGCAGATTAAAAAGAAAAGAATAAAAAGCATAGCATTCCCGGGACGCGAGGAAGAGCACGAACAATTTTTGTTTGGAATGAAAAAATAAAAGGGAAACAACCGTGTGGCTTGTATCGAATCGAAAGTCGGATGAGCGAAGGGAGGACGAACGGAAATAATAATAAAATAAAGATATTTAAAACAAAAAGCCGTGCGACACTATTCGAGACGCGCTCTCTGTGCACGTTTATTGCTAAGCGACAAGAGTGAGACGTAATTAAGAGAAATAACGAGAAAAAAATGTTTAAAAAAAATGGACAAAAACAATACAAAGGCGAATAGTTTTTGTATCAACGGGAGATAGGTTTCGCGGGTTAGCTGAAACGGGATGATCACAGTCGAGGTGTCTGGAAATCGGAAATGATGAAATTTGGAAAAACTTCGGGGGAACAGGAATGGAAGGGATGAATTTTGGAAAAGGGACGGAGAATGAGTTCACAGGAAAAATTCTTCGGTTATTGCTGTTGTAGACACGTTAGTGAATTGCGGGATTGTCTTTCGGAGAACATATACATAAGCCAGAGCCGTCTCTAGAGCTGCATATAAAAGTATAACACAAAAGACTGTAGCGCCGTGAATGTGTATCTCAGATCTTACATATCAGACAATTCGTTTTGAGCGATCAAGGATACGTTCGCAACGAGATCTCGCTGGATAGTGGGCAGAACCCTTGCAAGATGCAGCACTGTTTTTAGATCTAGCGATAGATACGCGGACTCTGATTGGAATACTGTTTAAAACTGGAGTTTTACAGTTTTTTCCTTTTTTTAGCCTTGAACCACTTATGTTAATAAGGAATCCTATAGATACATGTTTCGGCAATACGTAAAACATATTCTAATATCTTCGTTATATAGAAAATTATTTTAATATTAATCTTATTTCAATTTTGACGTCATGTCTATGCTGATGAAATTTATGTTACAAATCTTTGAAATATCAGCGACAAATATTAAATACAGAATTTGTTTTCTCATGTCAAGTGAATGTACAAGTATTCCCAGTGGCGATTCAAATATATTTCAACTTCCCACGCGTTGCCATTTAAAAGTAGCGCGAGATTCAAATGTAAAGATCTGTCAAACATTCTCGTAGCTTCATTGTCCCAATATTATTCTCACTTCCATTGATTCCACTTGAATATCCGAATTATCGAGAACTCCCAGCTTACCACAGTATTCCAAAATGTGGTGGGAATAATATTACACCCTTGTAAACAAACGTAATACGACAGAGAATTCTGAATATCCGTCGCTAGAGGAAATCCCTTTGCTCACAGGAGATATACCTTTCAATCTCGCAATTCGCGTTAACTTTTAAACATCATTGGCTCGTAAATTCGATTAACGACGAAGACGAGTTTCCCGTTTCCATTTCCGGTTTCAACGATCGAACGTGATACAAAACAAAAAAAAAAAAGAAGAAGAGTTGAAGGAAAAAAAGCGATCGATAACGAAACATGCGACTGTCCAATGCCAAGTAGAATGCTAAGCTTCGTTAGACAGTACACTGACAAAAAAAGCGTTTCACGATGATCTCTACAGGGTGACACAAGACTGGTGTTTGACCGTCGAGCAAACTTGGTAGACCCTAAGCGTGACTCGTGCTCTCTGTGATTTCCGAGCGTGATCCGATTTTTCATTTGTCCGGGGGCAGCGTTCGTTCAATTCGCGCGCGCGCTCGCGATTGGAACAACGAAATCAAGGATATTAATCACGGACAGTGACTAATTACACGTCGATTGCCTTGTAGATCTCATGCAGGTTAACCCTATAGACGATTAGCGATCGTGTTCCGCCGCATTCTCCGTCTTGGACCTCTTGCCTCGCGATACCTGATCGTGGCGTCCTCTGTTTCATTCCTTTGGATTGATATTATTAATAAAGATTGTTAATTATTCATTGACACAGCAGTCATTTCACATTGTTGTCTAGTTACTCGCGTTACCAATCCATTCTTCACTCCACCGGACGAGAAGTTCCATGCGAAATTCGATGAGAAAAATCGAAAGATCGACGAATACTTCTCGTTCGAATGTTTTCAATTCTTTCAGTTGCTGGCTGTAGAATTTGACAAGGATTCAAAGACGTTTAGTGGCTAGAAGAGAAATCTATATTTATAGCGAACTCGTAGGGATCGTTGTTGAGAGGCAAAGGGGTTGATCGTAGATACTCAAATGACAACGGACTCTAGCTCTGTTTCTCCGGTAGATTGCATTTTTATTAAACGACAACAGTATCGTTGCTAATCGTTAACTAATAATGATCCAGTAGTGTGGCACCAAGTAGACGTCATCCTCGTCATGCGAGAAACCTGCGTAGAAACGCCTTGTAAAGAAAACAAAAAAAAAAGTATAAGAGAGCGAGAGAGTGGGAGAGAAAGGTAGAACGAGAGAGGACGAAAGAAAGGCAGCGAGAAAGGGAGAGAGAGAAAGAGAGACAGAGCGAAAGGGAGAGAAAGAGAGAGAGAGAAAGAAATATAACATTACCCTAGCGTCAATTTTCTACGAAAGAGTTTTCTACAAAATTCACACCATAAGCGTGTATCTTGTTGCAATCACGCTTATCGTATGAATCTATGTATGTATGCTATGCAAGCGCTGGTACGAATCTCTTGACGTTTTTCTATTAGACATCGTTCGCTAAGTTTGTTACCAATGTTTACGGGGTACGGTGAATTCGGTTGGAGTTCAATGTAAAACTGACGGGGGATGCAAGCCCAAAAAGCAAGCATAGTAGCGGATTAAATTAAACTCATAGATGCTTGTTCGAGACGCAGTATAATTGTAAAAGTGACTAAACGAACCAGATGAAAAGAAACCAAAAAACGTTAAAAAAAATATGTACGAACAAAAAGGAGATAACGAAGTGAAGCAATTATAACTATCGTTCAATTATTGAGTTCTCGTGTCAGTGGGCAACTCCTCGCACGCGATCGAACGGTCGTTCGCGTTGTTCAAACTGTTCCCGATTCTGCAAATAAAAGACGATTCTTCTCTGTCCTCCCTTCTTTTTAATATTTTTTTTTTTTCTTTTCAATCGTTCATTTCACGGAAAAACGAATCGGGTCGTTCAACGCGTGCGGAAGTTGGGACACTGATGAAATATTCTTATCGCTCTGGGAAGAATAGTGAAGTTATCATCCAGGTGAACAATCTAACTAGGCGTTGTTGCGAGTATAACGATTATAACATGTACTTTCGTTTGAATTGTGTATGACCGTTGCGTGAAATGCACTGGTGTAGCGTACTGTATCGGTAGAAAGTGTTGGAGCGAGGCCGCCATTTGCCGGCGACTCGCCCCGGCGTAATACGATTTCAGTTTCGTCGACGAGGGGGTTGAAAATTCCGGTGTCGATACATGTTCTCCAAACAGCTTACACGAAACGCTTGTTTTCTGGTCACTGTTATGGAGAACCGAAACTTCAGACATCATTCGTGATAGAAATTCTGGTTACGGATTTAACATCGACTCGGTGTTGATTAAGCATTCCTCTATCGTTGTTACTGGAACTATTTGCAAACATTTGATTTTCTTTCTGAATTTCGAAATTCGATTTTAGTACATTGTATTTTTATTAGCACATAATTTTATTTAAAATATGATCATTACGGGGGGTTGGATAAATGAATAATGTTTATTTCGACAAGAAAACCTTCAACGTTGAAGAATGTTTAATGAGTTATGCGTTGATATTGAAATTTGAAACTAGCTTTTATTACTTTTACTTCTAATGATTATATATATCTTCCAACGCATGATGTTAATAATAATTGATTATATTGCAGTGTTTAAATGTAATATCTAACAACAGGGAAAGATTTTGGATTCGTAACCAGATCCAATTCGAAACAAATTTTTTAATTTCTGATGTTTCAATTACAAAATTATTTCGGTTCTTCGTAACCCGTTCAGCAGGAATCCTCGCGTTATTTTTGAAACCGCTTTTCAACCCCCGCAGTTCTCTGCCCGAGCAATGATTATGTGATCAATTTTTCCTCGAATGCTCTGTATGTGGAACAATGTACAGTGCGTTATTGACATGGTCTCAACCGGCCGGTGGCTTAAAAGTGATAAGGGGCAAGGGGATTCGGCCGCACGCTCCACCTCAGTTGGCGGCTCGGCCAATAACAAAGACGTGCCGAAACTAATTCCGCCATTACTATCGGGCGGAGCGCCACAAATGGACGTCACCCCTTGCCTCTCTTAAGTTTTGAGCCGTCAACCGGCTGAGATCACGCCAGTAAGGTACTATACATACCCGCCAAAGGAACGTTGAACGGCTTTTCGGTTGGTAATCGTTATTTACTGCTGTCGGTAAAGAAGAACTTACGTCAACTTACAGAAACAAACTGTCTACATCGAAACAACCCCTTCGGAGAAACACTTCGATATTCTGTTTTGGAGTTTTGACATAGATGCAATAAACATTTTATTAGCAAATCTTGGAAAGATGAATTTGGTCTCCTAAGTAACAATCATGCAAACAACAAATCTTTTCTTTTCAATAAAGTAGGAATCTACGAACCAATAATTATCGTAGTAGTTATTTTATCAAATTATCTGCATCTCTTACACCTTAACTAACTTGTTTTCATCGAATCATGAAAATTAATTTTTAAGTTTGAAAAAAGAGGATACGTCAACTGTGTGCGAGTTACAAAGCGGTCGAAGTATTAACACATTCATTGAGGATGTCATTTTGCGTTTCCTGTCATTTAAGAATGTTTAGACAATTAATAAATGTTGTGAGTTACTTTATGTTTCATTTATTTAATAATCATTTAATGATCAAATCGTTTCCCCGTTGTTTCTGTTCGTTTCAACGACAAGAAGAACAGAAATTTTCATGAAAACAGTAACGTTCAGTAAGAAGTTGCTCTCTGTTCCTCTGGCGGATACATACGTGGTCTGTCTCAAATGTATAGATATTTCTTTCTTAAATCTATTTTTCATCATTACAATCAAATACAACTTAAAAGTTACCTAAAACATTCCAACGTTTCCTTCCCCGAATAAACCATTTTCCATAATTTGGTCAAAGTTTAACCCTTGTGCAACAGTTAGATTATTTAAGAAATATCAAGTCAAACATCGGTCAAAATAGATCAAATTGAAAATCTATTTTTGCTCTTAATCGCATGTCAAATTTAATCTAATTTCATTCTCAAAATATTAACGTCACAATCGTCTAAAACAGTTTAAATTAATTTATGCTCAGTTTCAACATAATGTACTCAATTCTACTGCAATGTGTAACAATTAAATTCTTGTTGCTTTTGAGACAGGACACGTGAGCTCAAAACTATTAGGTTGAGTCGTAAATATTAATCCATCGAAAGCTTTTAATCGTCCTCACTCCAGCTACAAATCAATCAAAGTACATTCCTTGATTCACTTATTCAATCATCATTCGATAATCACGGAAGTATTCACGACTAAACCGAGTAGAGGCACCCGACTCTCTAGTCGCGGCCCACACAAGCTTCCCTTAATTCCACAACCGTCATTCCACCTATCAATTGCGACGAGCAATCGATGAACTCAACACAAACGCGTTCGTAGTCGAACTTCTAGTAAACGAAACCAGATTGTATCCGATAAATACAATAGGTTATTAATTAATTATCCCGTAGATTAGAAGCTAACGCTTAATATACCCTACACGAGTACTATAGTGGCTAGAGAGTGAGAAAGAGAGATAGAGAGACAGAGAAAAAGAGAGAGCGAGAAAGAGAGAGTGAAAGTAAGAGAGTTGTTCACGGATTGTTTTACACCGATCTTTGTTGAGCGCTCGAAAAGAAAGGAAAAGAAAAAACGGAGACGAAAAACAAAAATTGATAACGCAAAAATAGCAAAACAACTATTGTTCGCAGAGTGATACGGCGCGCTTGAGCGATAGGTGTTCGCAAGCAACCAGAACAACAGCAACATCGACAACAACAAAACGACAACAACAGAAAATGATTCAAAAGAAAACAAAAAAAGAAAGAAAGGAAGCTATCCTCACGCGCGATCTTAAGTATGTATGCGTGCGCGTGTGCGTACGATGACGATGACGATGATAATGACTTCGTTTTAGGCCAGCTCGTGGCTCGAGCAAGTAACACTGCGCAAAAATTCGGGGGACGCGTCAGCGCGGACCGAAGGGTTTAATTGAAACTTCTACCATCTGCATCTTGGTGAACACTCGAAACTCACACGTCGATACTCATACATATATACACATATGAACACACAAACACGGTAAATGAAAGTTTGTTTGTTCGTTTATGTCAGAGTACATACGAAAAAGAAGGGGAAAAAGGGGAAATGGAACGGAAGGGAACGAAATGGAATTACGGCGTGGACGATTCTCGTCTAAATTAATGATCGTTGGAAAACGACAAATGTTTTCGAGAAAATAGGTGAAACAAAATGAATAATAACGACGGAATTATTCTTCGAGGCGCATACGTATAAGTACTTCTTTCTTGTTTCCGGTTACTTTAGCCAGCGGTTGAATTGTATATTTTATTAAACGGTACGAAGAGAAGCACAAGGACATACGATTATACACACGTAAAGGAAACACACGGACGAATAATGAGCATAAGTAACGTTTGCATGCAAATCCTAGAGAGTATAAAAACAGTTTAGTGGCCGCGGATTATAAAGGCGCAAATCGTATCTTTAAACGTGACAGATGATGATGAATAAAAGGAAAAAAAAAGAAGACACAGCAGAGTAGTTCTTTTTCTAACGATGCGAATAATAATTTTTTTAATGTGATTTGACACGTAGCTGGCTAACTAGTGGTTACAGTAACTTGGCCAATATACTTTTATAAACTGTACAAAACAGACAAAAAGAGAAAACGGTAAAAAAAAAAATAAGAAGAATAAGATGAACATAATAAGAATTGAACAGAATAAGTATATTCACGCGCGTGTAGACATCAGCACTTTTAAAATATACTTGCCATAACAAATGCCTTAGCGAAAAAAAGAGAGAGGAATAATGAGAACGACACATTTACTGTACATTGTGGCGAGACGGAAGGTGAAATATATATGTACATATACATACATACATACATGCAATATATGTGTGTATATATGTGCGTAAAATGAATACGTGAAATGTCCTTATATAAAACAGAACAGGTGAAAATATAAGAGATTGACAAAGTGAGCCAAAGTAAATAAATAAATAAAACCAATGCACACATCAACGGTACATTAGTAGCAGAGAGAGAAAGAGAAGAGAAAACGATATACATACACGTATACCTTACGTTTAACAGAAAAAAATAAAAATAACGAGGACCCGTTCATCTGTATAAAATGTACTCGCGAACGTTTCCTCCCTGTATGTTTTATACATGTAACGCATCGTTCGAAGGAACGCAAGCAGCAAGTGGTTATAACGATTAATTAAAAGATACCAAAGTAAAAGAGAATAATAATAATGATAATATAAATAATATTAATAACGAAGAATAATATTATTAATAATAATAACGATAAAATACAAACAACAGTGTACATGAAACTTCTCAAAAGTGCACTAAAATAAAAGTGACAAAATAAAAAAAAAACAAGTAAAGAGATGACGATGCAAAGTGAGAAAATATTATTAAATGTATTTAGATTAAGAGATTTAATTGTTAGGGGACGAGAGATAAACGATCATTATCGTGTATATACAACATCGTTGGCAATACTCGACTTCGCCCGTCCATTTAGTTTCTAAACCATATGTCTCTACGATTGTTCCTTTCGAGCCAGCATCGAATAGGTCAGAAACGATTTGACAAAAACGCTGAAAACGAGAAAAGGGTAGAGAAAAAGAAACACATACACACGCATAGGCACACACGGAAACACACACGCGCAGCACACAAACGAGAATAATTTTGCGCCTGTAATTCTTGTTAATCTGTCGTCGGACACATTTAACGCGATTTAGTCGAAGTGTTTCTCCTTCTCACGCAGAGAGAATAATAATTATAATAATTTAAAATATAATCATTGTTTATGTTTAAGACACAACTTCCGAAGAGAAAAGAAAAACAGGAAACAGATTAATCCGTGTTCATTGTTCTTCTTCTTCTTTTTCGTTCTTCGTTCTTCTTCATAATCTTTTTTTTTCCGTTGCGTTCGCCCTCCCCTTTTCGCGCGGCTAGTCTTTTGTACATATGTGTATGTACGCGTGCTGTTCAAATCATATCGTTTATTGTAATGCAATTAACGGCATTCAATCAAAATGAATTTATAAATGAAAACCTGTTGACGCTGTATTCGATGCAATTGAGAATTTTACCCTGGTTAATCTTTCACGTCCTCTGCTAAAGGGGAGGCGCCAAAGACATCTACTGTTAATAGGGTTTCTTAATTTTTTGATTAAGGACATGTAGCTTCTTTCAGATTAAAAGATATCCGAAACTTTTCAAAAGTAAGGAATATTTATTGACTGACGTGTAAGTTCAGAGAAAAGCTATTATTTTCATTTTTGAATGCCAGGAGAGTAATGGAAGTTCATTTTTTATTGATATTTAGTTTGTAAAAGTTTAGCCTGTCCAATAAGAAGAATTACTCGATTCTTTGCGATAAATAAAAATTTACCACGTGTTGTCCTTTGGAACTACAGAAATTTTTATGTAGCATTTATTTAATATCAGAATGGTGGATAATTTTGCACCTCCCTCCATTAGCAGCGATAAGGTCAAGGTTGCTAATACTCTTATGATGATTTGTATGTATATATGAATCCATATTTGTTTGATGCAAATTCTCTATAGTACTGTTGAGAAATATATTCTTATTATTTCTTTATTACGATTCTTTTCATAAGACAGTTGCGTATAAATTTTGATTGGATTTATTTTTACTTAACATAATTAGTTTCTAACAGTTACTCAAATATCTGATGATTTTTAACGGTTCGCTTAAAAGTTTGTTAATTTTAATCGAGACAATCGTAAAATCCTTGATTTAGAATTGAAAAAGACTAAGCAGATGTTAATTACATTTTGTTGACTTGAAATTAGTATTGAAAACAATAGTTATTAATTTATTTATTTATATATAGCTTAATTCCGTAATAACTCAATCATCTCATATCTACCCCTCTAATGTAATTTTTTATGAAACACAATCAAGACTTATATTTTTAATTAGTATCAAAGGGTATTGTTGCTAATAAATAATTGTACAATATACAAACATCTTTACACACATTTCAAGTACACACATTCTGTACAAAATTTATAACTATTACCTAATAAACAAATTTCGGCAATGAGTTAATCAGATTTAAATTAATTTTCGATGCTTGTTTTTATATTTCGATACACTATATAACCCTTTATACTAGAAATCATGACAAATGTTATTATTCAAATTATCCAGCCGATTTCACAGTACCGTATTTTTGATTTAAATTTGAATTAAAGTTCGATATTTCGACTATCGATTACTAACTCGTGCCTACGTTCTTCGAGCAACGATGGTAAACAATAAAGATGTCGACGATGCGACAAGTTCCGAGGACGAAGTATTGAAAAACGTGTTAAAAGAAGCGACAGATCATGAATTTTTGAAAGATACTTATTTTTCCAATACTGAAAACAATCATTCAACAATTTCTCAAGAAACGAGCACATATCGTAAGTAACATAACCTCACTTCTCTTTATTTTTCTAACCTTAACCTCGTTACAATTTATTTTGGTCATCAATGTTTCTTGATCTTACTTATTCGTGTTGTATAAAGTTTTATGACAACGAAATTAGGCATTTTGTTGTCTTTTTTTAGATAATTCTACGTGTTCAGAGGATTTAACGAAATCGAAATCGCAAAGGCCCTACTTCGTGCAGAACGATAAGTTTGAAAACTTTGGAGTAACCCCATCATTTCAGAAATATGTTGCAGGGAAACTAGATGAAATAATAGAGAAGTATATAATTTGAAAATAATTCGTTTCATAGGAATGTTTTATGTTAGTTTCTGAATCTGTAAAATTCTTCAGATCTATTAAGATAAAGAACAAGAAAAAGGGAAATTGTCTTGTAACCGAGCAACAAGATACAGACAGTAAGTCTGGTATAAAACTACTCAATTCTTCAGTAGAATTTTTAATAGCAGAAGATGAGCCTGAAATACTACCTAAAAGAAGAAAAATCAAAACAACTATAGATGAAAAAGCAATTCTATTGAAATGTAAAGAAGTTGCAGTAGATCCTGAGAGGATATTATCGAAAACAGATACAAAAGCTTGGACAAGTAAACGAAAAGAACCAGAGTTTAAATATAAAAGATTAAAAAATGGTACCTTGGTTGAACAAATCTAATATTGCTTTAGATTTTTAATATTTTGAAAATTGCCGTACGAAGCGAATAGAAATAAATATTTTTACAAAAAAAACTTAATGTTTGTACATATTACATTTCTGTCTTTGGTATTACATATGTTTTACAGTTATTTTCGTCTCATCTATTTACACTGTGCACTTTTCAGGGTAACTATAGGGATTTCAAAATAATTTAACATTATTAGTATCAGAAACAATTTTATTTCTATCCTTTTATTTTTTAATTGAATATGAACAAATAACTCTTTTATTAATATTTTGATACAGAGTTCGTAATTGCGACGGATGTTGTTATATCATTGATTTTAATCTACATTCGTGTTTAAAATGTATGTATGATTTATTCCTAGAATAAGTTACGGAACATCGTTTCACATATGCTCAAACAAATATTTCGCCTAGATATACGCCCTCACGTATTACATCTACATCGTTATTCAATATCCCATTTGCGAGCACCGTCATCGATGATATTTCGACGAAAAAATTATTTAAACCACTTACATCGAATAAACGATAATTACTTGTAAATTTTCAATACTGTTAATATTATACTACAAACAGATATTCTATAGCAAGATACAGTTCTTCATAAAAGTATTTCTGTAACTTTAGATAAATTGGTCCGAAAATCACAATACACTTTCCAGAACGATTTAATTTTATTTCATCACAATTTTTTTTACCCAAACTATTTTTCACTATCTACTTTTATATTATTGATTTCACCAAATACTTCCCTGAACGACTGTAAATATATAAGGTATGGTAACACAGGTCAATTCGATTATTTTATACAATATTGTACCATTATTTTCTTCACAAATGATAATTTTGCATTGTAAGTAACACATTGAAAATTATAACAAGGAAGCACGGCTGTCGATCTTCTTTCCTCTTTGTATTTTGAATCGGTCGTGGAAATTGTCGAACAAAGTTTATCATCAATTTCTCGACGAAGGGATCAGTCCAGTTCTATAGAAGTTCGATTTCCTGGTTGATATTTTGTGGTAGCCAAATAAGTTAATGGACTCCCGAATGTTCTCATATCGCCCGACAGATAGATAGGATGCAGTTTGAGAAACAAAGGCTTCGCAGAATCTATAAAGTCAGAGATTCTGAGTATTGAAGATGAATACCCTAAACTTTCTGATATAATGATTCCAACAACCCAACTAAAGTATAAACTTCCATTTAATTCTAGTTCAAAATACATCCACAATACACGAATCGTCCATTAAAATTTCATAGACTAAACTATAAAAGTATGATTTTCAATAGGATATTTATTACAAATTAATTTCCTCATTAGAGTATTGAAATTTTTTAATGGAATTTACAGTAGAAAATGAATTGATCGTCTATACTTCTAAATGAACATGCTTATTTTTTGATAAAAGAACAGATTTTATTTGTTTATTGAATAATTTTATACACAAAAACGAAGCAATTACTGACCTGAAGACACATTTTCGATTGTCGATCGTTGTTCGATATCGTTGCGTGTGTTCGCCTAAATAAGGTGAAGAATTCGGTTTTAAATAAATCAGAGAACGTTTCTACTGCTATTTGAATGAATGAAAGCCGAAGAATGAGCAGAGAACAATGCCGTAACGATGATTAGTTAATTGCCTTGAAACAAAATTCTTCTAATGCAGCATGCATTTTTTTTCTATCCCATGCAATATTGATCGACATATTCCTTAGAATTCGATTGATTTATTCAGCGTTCCAATGTCAAGTCATCACTAATTATAAATCAATCAAACTGTCGTAACATGTTTTAAAAAAATATATCCTGTGTAGAATGCTCAGAATTTGTTAATATGAAAATTTATTGCCTATTGAAGTTCTTCGTTTATGTTTCATACATATAACATACGCAAAGTGTATTTAAAAACCAATTCTCATGAAAATAAATAATTTTCGTAAAGCGTATTTCTTCATTACAGCGTGCAATAACGAGTAATTCATTTTAAAAGGAAAGGGGAGTGCATAGAGGACGTAATCAATGGAACAAGCTTTGTAATTGTAGCCGGATTAAAATTAATTTTCAGCTTAAGGCCATTGAGTTAATCATTCTCTTCGTTTCAATATTATATTTTCAGTTTATTATTATACATATATATTTAAACAAAATTTCTAAAAAATCGAACTGAAAAATAGAATTCTCAGTTGAAAATGGAAACTTAGTCTTAAGCAGATTGTTAGCTAGCCTTAGGTTGATTAAATTTGATCCAGCCATAAGAATGGTACCTCTAAACTTGGTTCTCCGCATTCGCGTCATTGATCGTGATTTCGGGTTTGGCGTCTAATGACTCAACGCTCTCCTCAATACTTATCCTAGACGAATTATTTGGCTGAAAGTACCATATATTTCTTGTTTTATTCGATTCTCGTGCTACCGAATACTTTCACGATCCTAGTTCGATTTATTGTTCTCGTATCAATGATAAGTAGATGAATTTTTCATTCGCAGGAACTTTTCATTCACAGGTTTCGGAATTGTTTTCATCGAGGATGTTTTTATTCGTCGTATGTAACATTATCGATATTGCATACTTTTATTCGAAAAAAATATAAGGATATACACATAGAAAACCGACGATGGATAAAATGTGTGTGCATGTGTGCATGTTTATACGTGTGTATGGCAATGAGAGGAATGAATAATATTGATGTTGCACATCAGTCTTGAACACATTTATTTTATGAGTAAAATAAAGTCAGTCCTTGAACACGAAGTTTCGTTTGAATGGTGATTTGTTTTGTATTTCTGGGCTCGAGTTCCGCCATATTGGTTTTTTAACTACGGTATATAGTTTCCTTTTAATATTAGAATTCAATTTCATTTATATTATTTGAAATCTTTACTTCAAAGTACTTTGTAAGTCTTAACTTGTATTTATGTAATTTAATATGATATTAATATTTTAGACGAAATTCGGGTCCAGAATATTTTCAGATATCGATGATAATGATCTATCTATTCAAGAAATAATTTCTCGATATTTCCCTTACCGATTTCACAAAATCAATGTCGTCTATACTGTCCGCTTTCGACTGATCTGGTTCCTCCTCCTTTTGGTTCAGTTGTTTAGAGTCCTCCACTTCTTCATCTTCGTCCCCATAGTCTCCAGCTTCCTCTTCCTCGCGTTCTTCTAGTTCCGGTTCCTCTTGTAGATCTTCCATCGACTACAAAGGAAGAATTTAATATATTCGAACACAAATTGCATACTCTCTTTAATACTATTGCAATATTCATTTTTTTGCATTACAAATATCTACTGAAAAATATTTGAGACAAAAAGTAATGTTTGTTGTGTAAATTATAATTGAACTGTACTGTTTCTTCTTAATTAAATTAAACTTAAATTTAAAGTAACGTATGTAACAAATTTTATTAAATATCTTCGACTGCTAACATCGACAAAAATTGAATTATTTAAGAATTTGTCTTGAAGCTTTTCGAAGCAAGCCTGCAAAGTGGACACAATTATTATTGAATTCAATTATGAGATTGTGAACTGTATAGATTAAAAGGTGTAATCAATTGAAAATGAAACGTTTGCCATAATAATAGTGTTACAATGTGATTCCAGTCTTCTTTGAAAGCTGCTTGGAACTTAATATGTAATTTTTATAAAAAAAAGAAAAATCTTTACGAATGGATTCGGTTTCGGAGGTTTAGTGATGTTGCCTGTATTTACCCCTAGGAGCTCCTTCTTCTCTGATTCTTCATCTGCTGCGAAATAAAAACAACATACATCTCAAAAATCATTTTCAATCCACATACTACCCCCATCTAAATTTCAAACCAGTGTCACTTTAGATAATTATTCAACTATCCACAAAATGTCTAATCAAAATCTATCACACAAATATCTAAAAAATATCCCTTAACACTAAGATTTACGTTAACCGTACTCTTCATTGTATTGTTCCCAGAAGAAAGGAGTTCATTCATATACAATAAACCTTATAAAACAGAGAATTAGAATATCTATTCATAACTACTTCGATCAAAATCATTTTTCGCAAAAGATTATTTAAAAAATTCGATATCCATCAAAATCGACTGACCAAATCTAGTGTCAATAATCCTATGAATATTTACACTTACACGGAAACCAATATAAAAATATTCACTTAATCTCCGATAATCGTGAAACGTACCTTTTATATGAACCCTTTTATCGTTAATTAAGTCTTTAGACTCCGCGTTGGGCAACGGTTTGTACTCTTTGCTCGGCGGCTTCACGTGGGTGCCGTTCGGTCTCTTCTCGTCCTCGTTCACATTCTTGAAGCCTACCGTTTTCACGCCGGCCGTCATCGATTCCGTGTACTGCGGTGATTGCCATCGCTGCGAGCTGGAAGCCGGCACCGTCGACGTGGCCGAAACGACGGACGCCCGTCTACGGCGCCGGTCTTTCCTCGCGCTACGCCACACCTCGTAAATGCAACCGACCACCGCAGTGACGAACACGGAACAAAGCAGGATAAAGATGTAAGTACCAGCACCTTGCTCCTCCTGCGTCGCATCCGAATACTGGGACTTGTACAGTATCCTTTCCGGTGGGTCCTCCACCCACGCTTTGTCACGATCCTTCGACAGAAAAACAGGGATTCAATCATTATCAGTAAGTTACCATCACTCGGAGCAAATGAATGTTCATTTATAAAAATTCGATTCAAATGGAATTTCGGAAATGTGTCTGAAATATGGCGTTAAAGACGTTTTGATATTCTTGCGATCGTGTTCACTAGAATTACTTTTTCGTCGGAATAAAAATTTAGGAGACTGATATTTTCTCATAAAAATAATTTTTCTTAAGAATTTAAGAATAACATAAATTTCTAAAAAAGATTTGCTAATTTTCTGACGGTTAATTTAACACGTTGAATGCCATGGGCAATCATAAACGATGATTATTTGAAAACATTTCTATGTTATAAATAATGCTACCTAATGCGGTGCCATTCAGCTATATCAACGTGCAATAATAATAATGCAATTCAAGCAAATGATTTAATATTATATTTTTTCCATTTTGTGTACTTTGCTCTATGAAATCGTGCGATATTCAACGTGTTAATTGAAGGTAAGGGAATTTTGGTAATATCGCGAACCAAGATAGTAAAAGAATACTACGTATGAACGATTAAATATAAATATTTTTTGTTTTACCACACTATCGTTTCTAGGCGGGTCGAGGCCACGTGGCTGGGCGTGAAAGACCGCGCACTGTGCGCTCCTGACGCCAGCTGGTATCGTCGCCCTGACCGTTTCACTTCCCTGTTTCGTAAAGAGCATATATTCCTCGAGTGGCTTCATGCCAGGGCCTCCGTTGATCGATACCACGACGTCTACAAGAAGAGGGTATCCGTCATTTCGAATTCGCATAGTGGCTGACGATCGTTTTGTCTAACATAAGAAAGACAGTATTCCGTTAGAAACAGCGGCAACCGTGGGTACCGTTCGGAGATGATCGTAACGCGAGCAACTGGACTATCCGATACAATTTTGATTTCTTATATAATCGTGTCACTCACTGCTCAAACAGCCGGTGTATCCTTTGTAAGCGCTGAAGCGGGAATCAGTTGTGTTCAACCCACCCAGCTGAATCTCTGTCATCCCGGGACTCTCATCTTCGCCTTCGCTTAGGTTCAGCACGGGGATCGGCAGCAGTTGCACTGGCTCACGGTCGATCTGCATTTAAATTGAAAATTCAATATTAATATATCGACTTTTTATTTAGTTCTCCCTTTTAAGGATAAAGTTTCAAAGATATGAGAAATGATGTCCTCTTATCTATCGAATATTGTTAAAATCTAAATTTATTGCATTTTATCTAGTAGCAACAGTAACTTGTTCCTTCATTTTTATTCAGGTATTGCATTTTTAATTAATAATTTTAATGTTTACCGCTAGAACTACCAATCACTTAAACTGACTTTCACGAATTTCTTCATAAAAACCACAAGCATGCGTTTATTAAGACTTCAATTGAGTTGCATTTCAGTTTTGCTATTACTGAATTAGTTTCGTTATGAATTTTTCGTATAAGCATTTGTACCTTTTTAGTAATTGTAAAAGAAGAAATCAGAAATAAGTCATTTTGACCCACCTGGTAGTTTCTAGTGTTAATCAATTAATGATATGGGCCAGTAGATCATCAAGAGCTGAATTAACAAG
Organism: Nomia melanderi; assembly: GCF_051020985.1. NCBI lineage: Eukaryota > Metazoa > Arthropoda > Insecta > Hymenoptera > Halictidae > Nomia > Nomia melanderi. Next base: position 11,372,716 of record NC_134999.1, on the reverse strand, counting down.
AATATATAAATTCAATTTTATTAAAGGTAATCATCGTACCAAAAGTGTGGCAGTATTGTTGTCACGAACATAGTAGACACTGTGTCGAGCGCTGTTCAAGAAATTCCTGTCGTTGAGACGTACTCCATAAGCAGAACCCTCCCTGTCCTCTTCGAATATGAGCTGACCTTCTGACGTTAGGGCGACCAGCAAGTAGTAGCTTCTTCTGAAAGGAAAAGTTTTCGAAGGACATCCAAGACGCTCAAAGAGAAACTGTATAAATAGGGACGCTCGGATTGTTGAGAGCTTACTTGTTCTCAGTCTGCAGAAGCAGCAACGCTGTGGTACGTTTGCGAAGTTCATTCGTTGAGAATGCTAGTTGAACCTTCACTTGACTCACTGGTCCAACGAGGTCGAATTCGCGTTGAAGAACACTCTCGCCGCTGAAGTCTGCTCCCTTTTCTAACAAACATTATATAACATTTCAAATAACCATTCCATTATATGGTACCTTTCTATCAAATTGGTCCATAAGATTCTGTATCTATTCAGATCTACAGTCTGTCTAAAATCTAATTATTGGTATACGTTATAGTACCATGAAACTATAGATCTTCATATAAATTGCAATATCCTATATCTCACTTTCAATAAATTGAAATGTTTTAAGCTTTCTTCACTAGGAATCACTTTACTATAAGACAATAGCAAATCAATTAAATCTTCTTTACGTGTTACATTTAATTACAAAAAGTCCACAATCTACCGATTGCATTGGATCATCCAAAAATGTATTACCATCAGCACAATGCTCCCCGAAATAAGAAGTCAATTCGCAGTTGCAGGAGGACTCCTGTCTACCAAAGTCCTCCGTGCAGATACCCAAGTTCTTGCAGGGCACTGCATCACATTTCATTTGGCAGTCTGGCAGCACACCTTTGCTGCCTTCATGATTAGCCTCGTTAGCAAGATTAGGCAGATTGACCAGATACTCCCCGATCATCAGCCCACGGAGACAGCCCACGTATCCTTTTATCAACATCCCCTCTTTGCCGACTCTCAGTAGGTCGTCCGAGTCGAAGCCTCCTAGATTCACCTATGTAAGATTGCTGATCATTGCTGGTCATTCGATTCGGCCATTGTTGATCGTTCGACTTGGCAGTGTATGTTCTCACCTGGAAGTAATTGGTAGGAGGAGCTGGTGGCCTCTGTGGTGCTAGTACTTCTTTCTCTGGGTTTACCCAGGGTTTATTCGAATAGGTATCTATGAACACAGGAGTTGCATTCAGTGTTGCATTGTGCTCATTCACGTGCAGTGTTGTCGACTTTTCGTTACGGATTATGGCGATCTGCACTGAGATCCCTGTGTTCACGCCTGGACATATGAAATATTGTTCTTTATAGAATTTTCGTGGTTAAATAAAAATTGTATTTAAGAAAGCTTTCCTTCTATTAAACATTTTAATGTGATCTTTGTTTCACTAATGGAAGAAGTACGAGTGGATGTTTGAATTATTATATATTATACTTGTGACTAAATGATAATGATGATAATGAATCACTAATTATCACCAGAAAGCAATCCACAATTTATCACCTGGATACTCCACAGTAATATTCTTGATCTCGTTGCCGGCGTTGAACAAATACACAATCGACTCATTGGATATATACAAATGAGCGAAGTTGTTCAAGTGATCGTTAGCGTATAGGATCAACGAGTGAGTGTCGTAAGTCCTCAAATTAATTAGTACATTCTGTAACAATATACTCTTGAGTAACAACGACTCTTCGTTCTCCTCGTCTGTACCGAAGAAGTTCTTCTTCAGGAAAGCTCCTTGAGACGTGAAGGTGAGAGCTTTTTCATTTATATCTAATTATCAAGAAAGAAACAATTATTCTCGAAATAAGAAGGTTGTAATAATTAGTTTAATCGATGTAAATTACTCCTCTCGCAATAGGTGCCCAGGTGAGCCCATCGATTCTCGCAGACACATTCGAAGTTGCTCCAGAGTTCCACGCATCTAGCGCCGTTCTGACACTTGTTCGGTTGGCAGGAGGGCTTACAGTCCTTTATAATCTCTGACAGGTGGACAGACATGTAGCTGTGAATGTCCAGTATCTCCCCGTTTACGACGAGGCCACGGAAACAACCGATTAGGCCTTGGCGAACCGAAGAAGTTCTTAAGTGCTCACTGCAGATAGATTGTGATCACAGAAAATATATTAAATTATTATATTGATAAAGAGAAAGTTGTAAAATAAATGTTGTAATAAATTATATTTGTAGAAACCACGTTAGTACCAGCTCAATTCTAGTTTATACGAAAAGATAAGGTAGTACACTTTTTTTCTCGTGTTCTATAATTTGAAATATGTTCCATACTTTCATATTTTCTATAATATAACTGTAGAATCAGAATAATTAATTGATTGTTAAATAAATAATTAAATGTACTCACGCTGTGGCGCCACCGATGAACATAGAACCCTCAAAGGGACCGAACTCTTCTTCAGGTAAAAGATCGACCATTTGAAAGTCAGTGTTGATCATGAATCTGACATGGTAGTCGTTGTAATCGATCCAAATCTTTTGCCATTCGCCATTGTTTAATTTTCGTCTACTTTTTACCTCTAACTCTCTAATGGTCCCAGTGTTCAAGGTGAAATTGAAGGTCAAGCGGTATTCGGAAGTTAGAGCCACCATGAAGGACGGATAGTTGCTTCTGATTGGTGGTTGGTACAGTAAAATTGCTTTTTCTCCGGTTGTCCGGAAGCTGAAGGCTATATCTCCCTTCCGCCAGCCTGGCACTTCGATGTAGGACTGCGAGGTTGTGAAAGTGACCACGTACTTCTGCGTATCTTTAAATGGAAAACACCAAGTATATTCATTTCTGGATAAATTTGATGTAGCTTAGAATTTGTACTAAACACTTGTAGCTGCTATTTTAATTAAAAAGATACCGATAAAAAGTTATTTTTTGCTGGATTAACGACTCATTAGAAATTGCGTGCAGTATGCAATTTTTGTTAGGAAATCTCAGATATTAATTTAATTTCAAGAATTCTAGAACGATCTTTCTTCGGGATCAGTTACGTACTCGTTTCAACGCATTCTAATGGACCCAAGGTAATTCGACCTCGAGCAGCCTCTTCAAGATCTCTTTGCTGAAGGAAAACCATCCCCGTGATGCCTAGAGAGTCCGGAGTTTCATAGTAACCTTCGTCGGACAGCCACTTTCCAACATTCCCAGCGAAAACGTCGCAGTTGCAACTTAGATTCGGTTCGCCGCAGGTTCTATTCACTGAATCAATCAATTATGCAAATTTTAACGTTCATAAATTCATTTATATTAATATATTAATACGTTGAAAAGATTATTTCTCAATAATAGCAAATAAGAATTTTTGCATTTTCTAAATATAAATTTAACAAATTTCAACATTCAATCCTTAAAAACAACTGATAATAGTTCTAATAAATAGTGCCAAGAAATGACTAGCTGGCATAGTTTTCAATAAATTCTTTTCACTTAAAACTGTACTCACTTCCGCAAGGACAGGATCCTCTATTCACGTTCCCAATGTAGTCCACAGTGGTTCCTTTCGAGCTCAAAAACCACGTGGCACTGTGTAACTCTAGAGGTGCTTTATAGCAGTCGTACTTGACGTATTGACTGCAGTATAGAGAATGAGAGATCAATTCCTGCAGCATCTCTGCAGTGAACTGTCTGTATTTGATGTTAAAAGAGAAATCCGACTCGTCAATGGACCTGACGTCAACTTGCGAAGGTAGATTATGTTCGACTATAGTTTTCGTTGAATCTTCGATGGATTGAAACTCGCATTTCACTAAAGCTGGCGGGAATCTGCCATTTCCATCTATGTCAATTTTGTAGACGTCATCCTGCGTGTAACCCAGTAGAGCCAGTTCTTCGCACGTTTTTCTGTACTGAGCTGAAATCAATGAAACCTGAATTTAGATCGGATCTAGATTCTAAAGATACTTATTAAACTTCGAATCTCATTTGAAATTGTCGCTTACCAAAATGACAATTTTTTCCGATGTAACCTGTGTCCGTACAGTCACAGGTGATCCTGTCCTCTTTCACAGAACATTTGCCACCATGCTCGCAGGTGTTCGGTCTCGTGCAAGGATCTACGAACTGACAATTGTCCAAAGCTACTTCACCGATCACTCTCTCGGTGTTCACTACGTATCTAGGCTCGATTCTTTCGTCGTTCACTCGTATTTCTCTCATGCAGCCAACTAAACCTGATTCAGAATATAAATGTTCTTGAACGTCCAATTTTTTATTTTATAAACATTCAGAAACCTTTAATTTATTTTGTCAGAGTAAAGAGTGAGACTTTTTATTATCATTTTGAAGACGGCATGAAAACTAAGTAGCAGATACAAATGGTATTGTGTGATAGATATTATAGTGTATCGTTTACTAATGACAAGTGAAGAATCTCTTTTGTTGTTGATTTATGTTTTACGTTTATATTTTAATGAACAGATTGATGAGACAGTTTGAATGTAAACGCGGCGATTTCATTAGGTACCTGCATTGCCCTTTCCGCTCCCGATGATAACTTTGTCACCTAGTTCAAAAGTCATCGCGAACATTTTGCTTTGGTTGTTCTTATAGTCGACCAAAATACTGAGTTCTCCTCTGGTGTAGTTCAGTTCAACCGCATGCCAAGATGTGTTATACGGGGGAAACTTCACGGCGGCTGTGACCGTAACACTCTCGTTAACCACTGGGATCAATTGAAAACGAATTTCATCGTTGACTAGACGAAGCTGTGGACATAGAATGCGACCAAATAATTCACTCATGAAAAATATATCAATTCGCTCGTTTCAATAAATTTGTATATTTTTTCTACTTGAATTAAATTACAATAATTTATTCTATGATTTTCTCAGTTATTACTTTTAATGTATTTTTGTTAAAAAAATCAAATGAAACTGAATATTTCTTGTTAGCTACGTTTTCTATTCAATTTTTATCTTTACCTCCCAGTACCCAAGGTCGTGATTACTTTTTACATTCCCCGAAGCAACTACTGCAACGGGTTTCGAGCTCTTGAAATCGAAATTCAATTTCAGAGAATCGGTTCTCGCTATGGGCCACCAAATATGGCTGTCGGCGAACGGATACGTTATCGGGATTACATCGACATCAGCTTCGTAGTATTCTGGTTCTAGGACGCCGATATAGTGCACCATGGGATTCGATCGTTTTAATTCGTAAATTATCGATTTGTCATTGAAGAACACGTATTTCAGCGAACCTAAAAATCATTAAAAAGATTACTTTTAACATATCAAACGTTTCTCACAATAGGGAACTGAAAATTCAACTATAAATTTTATAAACTTCTACAGGCTACTTATAAATAAACAGTAAAATACTGAAATAAATCCAAATTGTATTTTTTTTACTATTATATTAAGTATATTTATAATTTTATTTGTCAACATCGTTGAAAGAATACAATATACCCGCAAAATTGTTGTGTGAAAGTAACCCCTTCTTCTTATGCAACTCAGGCCCACCACCGATGTAGATTTCAGGATCGATGATCATATTATAATTTTCTCCAGGGACCTCGAGCACTTTTATCTCATCGTCCAAACTAACGAACACCAGAGAACCATTGTGGAATATCGTCAGATTGTTCCAGTGGTTCGCAGTGATGTAATCACCAAGCACTGTGGCAATCTTCGAATTATGACCGAAATCTAATTCGACATGCACCGATCCGTTCACAATGGAAGCTGCCACGTAGTGAGGAGTCCCATCGATTTCTCCGGATGCGTAGAACAATGCTGAATCGTCCCATTTTGTCTAAGCAGAACGAAAATATATTTACTTGGTTGAATTCCGAATAACATGATATTTTTTAATATTAATTAATTGTAATACCTTGAACGCGAGGCTTATTCTGTTGACAGACGAATGCACTCTGTCTTTCCAGTCGTAAACGCGGAAAGAGACATAAGAAGAGCCTCTCAACGTTAAAATCGTCGCCGCTGAAGATAAATAATAATATATTACATTTTTTAACGGTATATATTTCTTCTGACAATCATAAAGTTACATACTGTACACGTCGCAACGTTCTCCCTCGTACTTCGTCCCAAAGCAATCGCAGGATAAACTGTTATAGTGATTTACGCATTGACTGGAGATGAAACAAAGGTTCTCTCGTGTTCTACACCTGAAATCAACCAGATAATTACATTTTTAAAATTCGAAAATAAAGAAATCTTGTAGAGAATTAATTCCATTGAACATCTCACATATCTATGCAACCCTCTTGCACGTTCTCGTGTTTCGTAGCTATCAAAGGCTGAATCGGCAATAAATCGCTAGCCGATTTGCCGGAACTGAGAACCATGTCCATTATGCAGCCAACGAACGATTCTATTATGTACTTCACGCCGTGTAATCGCTCTTCGGAACTCAATCCTGATGGAATATAAACAATTCATAGGAAAAACCACCCTCTATACAAAATATTTTATCTTAAGAGAAGGACTGAAATTAATTTCAGTACGATAATCAATGAAAAGAAAAATAAAGAATCTTTTCAAAGGAAAACAATTCCTCTTTATCTTCGGCTGTTATTAATTACTAATGATAAACGTAAATAATAGTGTTTCTCAATACTATTACTTATTAAAGTTATATTGTTTTATATATTAGTAATTAAATATAGTAAATCAATTACTTTCATGCTATATTTATTAATACTAAAATTCAATTTTTTAGTAACAACATTTATACAATGACATAGAGAGAAAGATCTATTTTCTACCTCCAATAAGGACGACAGACGCCAGTTCCTCGGACACTCCATAATTGACCACGTGCTCCAGAACTTCGAGGGTCGTCTCCTCTTGTTTGTCGTCCACTCTGGCGATCAGTTTCGCCCCGTGCACGTCTATTCTCACAAGAACGCTGTGCCATTCGTCTCTGTTCAACCCTTCGCCGACGGTCAGGCTGGTGGATCTCTTACCGAACACGTGGACAACTTTCAACTGACCCTTCTCCACGATCACGTACAAGGCATACGGGTCCAAACTATCCGGTCGATCCTTCACGCTGTGATACACTAGAAGACCGTGGGGCAGTTTTGTGCGGAATTTGAACGATATTTCGCGACACAGTCTGAAAATTAAAATTAAAAAATAAAATTGCGAATATTGAACGAACAAATAATTAGGTGTTTTAGCATTGTTCATTCAAAAATATTTTATAGTTAGTTTTTATTCAGATTTATCTAAAGAAAGGAATGTATGTTAGAGTTGAACATTAGAAATTTGTTGAATGCTCTTACCGTAATTGGAATGGTTTAATACCGGGCCCGTCGAGTTGAATAAATGTATTACTTTGTGCAAACATAAAGGTCTTCTCGTATCCTGATTCCATAAAAGTTAATTCCTATAAAATACATTTCAAGATTCTTTTAATACAAAAGGAATTATTGTCTGAACATCTGAATGTGAATTTACAGGTTTCATTCAATTTTACAACCATATTTCGCGCGTTTGGAGTTGAAGAACGAAATGGCTGTCGGAGCATTTGAAATGTTCTTCATGTTTGAATATATTAAGGATCTGTTTTTACTCATTTAAGGTAAAAGTTTGTCTAAATGTATGCTAAATTTTATGCTTTTGAACTTCAGTCAAATAACTATTAAAACAACTTTTATGTCTCCTTTTGAAAACATATATTGTATATTATTGCAGGAATGTAAAGAATTCAAAATTTGTTAATAATTTATTTTCAGTTAATTTAATAATTCTACATTTGTTATTAAATTACTTTCACCAAGTGGTAACTGGTTAACTGACTAATAATCTAACTGATTAGTGATCTAATCTCACAAGCTGGTCGTTCCCTTTGAACTTGTGGGACTGTGAAAATTTTCTTTGACATGTAAATTAACTGAGATTACCTTTCCCCTTTTGTACTTCGGTACAGGTGGTCTCGTAGGTGCGGGTGGCACGAACGTTGGTCGCGGAGTAATGGCGGTGGTAGAAGGTACTGTACTCGTAGTCGCAGTGCTCGTCACAAAGACGCTACCCTTTGTGACCAAATATGGCGGTAGCGTATCTGAAACAATTAGAATTACCATTTCATGCTCTCTATATTTTTATAAAAACCTGATACATTACGCTAATACCAAGAAAAAAAGAATCAACATGCCATTTACATTCACTGTGCCAAAACAGATTAAGTTTATTATATAAATAGACAAAATTACTTAATTTATTTAATTAATTACTTAACATTTTTACTCTTTTCCAAACTATTATGAACATAAATTCAATTTAAACGTCAATTAATTATTCATTTGTCGAAATAAATAAACGAACGGGTTCACCGAGGCAGCTGAAACTATTCCATTTGTATATCACGTGCATTCGATTATGAACGATAAGTTACTCGACCAACGGTTATTCAAAATTAAAGTGAATTGCTTACGTTCGGGGCCACCCACACAATGATGAAGGCACTCGGCTTCGGAATTGAAACGGTTCTCGTTTCCCAAGCAGCCGCCGTAAGGGAACATCCTACATTTTCCTTCAGTCTTGTTGAACGACCACTTGTGGACGTACTGTTTGCAGGGGCCCGGCTCGGTTTTTACTAAACACCTGTCCGGTAACGTTCTCTTGGTCGTCGTGAACCCATCCATTTCGTCGGACAGGTCTATCTCCGACGAGTCCGTCGGATTCGTTAGGATTACCGTGAAAACATTTGCCCAAACGAAGATACCGATGATCCGTGCGACGTGGCCCGCCATTGCTGTCGTTTTGCTGTAAACGGAATAATCATCTTTTTTCTCTATATATCTTGGAAGTTGCTTACACACAAGAAAAAATATGACATTGCAGTAAAACGCAAGTCACAAGTAGTAGCACATTATAATCACTGACTCTTCATTATCCTTATTCGAACATCTAAAATATATTTGCTAATTAATTTCTCAAACATCCTCAAACATCACCAAAGCTAATTCCACACTCTACTACACTAATTCCCATACCACCATCCCATAATCCCATAACTAAACAACACAATTCACTTCCAGCTACCTCAAACCACAACAAATTCCCTCAAACATCCTTATCCACAACGTCCATCATTAAAAATACCAACGAATGCTCACAACGAACCATCACAAACTCCCAAAAATCAAGAAACTTCAATCAAACTTCTTCAAACCTCCAGAAAAACCCGTAACCTCTCCACTTTCACGAGAACAGTTCAATCATGACACCAAGCATCCCAAAACTCACTCTTGTCACCAGTTGCAACCACAGAACCCTTTCCCATGGTTAAATCCCCGAATCGGCTACCGTTTCCTTTGAATCGCGGAAATGATCCTTTGGTTTTCCACGGGTGTCCTCGCGCCGCGTCCCTCCCATCGCGGTGCCCCGTCGGAAAACCGCGCGAAGGAGGAAGAAAAAAAAATGGGAAACGCCGAAGCGGGTCGGCGCGATCCAGCTTGGTAACGGTCGAACAGTTATCTGCGTCCAAACATTGAGGACGCACGAATCTGCGTACCTTGGTGTGCCGTGGTCCAAACGAGATCGCGACTAGCCGAGAGGACAGGATGTGACGTCAGAAGGCCCCCGGCCAAGCACGGCGGCGGCTGCGAGTCAATTGTCTTCTTTCGCACTGGCGTGCTCGCGCGCGTCCACCACACACGCGCACACGAAGAGAGCGCGCTGCGGCTGGGCACACGGCCGTACGCCACACCGACGAAGACGACGACGTCGACGACGACGGCGACGATCGGATAACGCCCGTTGCGCGGCCCTAACCCGCCGCGCCGCGGTCCACCGTCTCCTCTCTTACTTGCCTCCACCTTCCCTCCTCCGTGCCTCGACAGCGAAACCCCTTTCAAGCCGCCACCTTCGTCATCCTCGTGACCGGCTCGAGATCATTCGGATCACTGGGAATGAGACACGATGAATCGGGGTCCGATCGTTTGCACCGTTACGATGGATGGATGGGTAGAGGTCGGACCATTGGTTTCTGATCAAGTGGGGTCAATTGAGTTTAGGACGCTGGCTATTGTTTTCGGGAAATCGGTGGTTTCGTGGTGGTCAAGTTTATAGGGTACTTTGTTAGGGTGGTGGAGAGATTTGGCAATGATCCGATGGAGGAAGGAATTTGTATTTTTTGGTGTGTGTGCGTTTGATTTGTAGAATTCTATAATAAATGGAATTAATGAAAATATAGTAAACGAATTGTGGGTATGTTCTTTGTTTGATTTTAGTTTTGCAAGTGTGCTGTGTGAGGTTGAATATTTTTAAGCTACAGTATACGTGAAATTGAATTACACTTGGGTAAAGTAAGTCAGTAACTTTTGAATGGTCCTATGTATAGAGTGGTTTAAAGCGATTAAACTCTACTATTAGGGTTTTTGACATTTTGGTTATAATTTGTAGCTAACTTGTTTCTTGCGTTAATGTCGAAACATTCTGTATAAAGTTTTCCATTTTGAGGATGATATAAGTCGAATCACGTTGTGTGTTGTTAACTGACTAATATACTCGAGACAGAAAATTGTTTAATATGTACGATTTGAAGAGGTAAAGTTTGTGGTTGATAAAATGTTTAGACTGTCATACTTTCTTGAAATTCAAGGTCATCGAATAGTCATCACTATCCATCATCGCCCCCATCATCTCCACCTCCGGTCTCTTCCCATGCGTTTTCCTCTTCTATCTGTTGTGTGTCGCCTCCTCTTGTTGATGCTCCTGCTGCCGCTGCTTATAGCAACTAGACACTAATTTATTAATACCACTCCGACTGCTGCTCTCTCTTACTCATCACGGTTTATTGGCTATCATTGCGATCCCGCCACCACCAACGCTTTCTCGCACAACCCCCTTAATTCTTACTTTCACCCATTTCCTTTTGATTTAGCTTTAACTGTTGCTGCTTCGTTTCATGAGGGGAGCTGACCCTGAAAAACAAAATAATATGATTAAAGAAAATACTGCTTCATTATTTCTATGAAACAATGCTGATTTTTAAGTAAGCAATAGCTAATTTGTTGAAGGATACATACGTTTTTTAGTGACATATGCGTTTGTATACCTGTATATTGTAAATTAAAATTAAGAAGAGTGATATTTATGATAATTAATATTGATGATTCAAGATACTGAAAATAAAATAAGGAAACTAAAGTGTATGACATAATCAGCATATTATGAATTTGAAGGAAGAATGAAACTTTAAGAAATCGTTTAACAGTAACAATCGAGTTCTAATTTTAATGGAAGTGAAGTGAAGTTTTTATATTAATTAACTGAATTTTAATAGAATTAGAATGTTTATATTGAAAATGGAGGGTAAACGAACGCGATGTTTTTTATCCAGGTGGCAACACACGCGCTTCTTAATTTGGAGCAGCAGGGCGGAACACACTTCGTGGGCACTCCTTCTGTTGTCCTCGGAAAATCGATATATCGAGCAAACCTGATGACTGAGTCATTGTAGGAACTGGGGTTTAAAGAGGAACGTGAACAACAAAGTATCTTCTGCCCATTTATCCAATAAGGAATCGAACAATATGCTCATTTACGTTCGAGAAACAGTAGCTTTAATTTATTCACAACAATGGAACAATATGATAAAACAATAACATGCCTATTACTCTAAATAATAAACTCACATATTACCTTCGTAATGAACAGAACGTATGCATACCTAAAACGTCGAATTACTATAGAATTCTTTTTAAATTTATAAATTAAAATATTACCAATATTAAATAAAATATTAATAATTTATAGTGCACGTTTCATTTAGAACGTTTTCTACGTTATATATTCTAATGGATTGTCATAAATACTGAAGGAGACAGTCCACAGAATTCTCGACGAACACAAAAGGGCGCCATATTGTTAACGGCAAGGAAAAGATTAATTTATCCGGGTCACGAAGGGATAACATCGGCTACAGAAGCCAAGGACAGCATTTGAATCTTGATGCCTCCAATGAAAAGTAATCCGTTACTCATAGTCTTTCTTTCGAAGAGGGTTTCATCTGACAATAAGACGAAAGACTGCCGCGCGACCGGAAGTCACGTAGGGCGCCTACATCGATCTTATCCTTTGAAAGGAGACGATTCAATCTCCATAAAGGAAGTTCGTCTCCTAGAAACTGAACGTTGGATGTTGCATGTTAATAGAAGGGAAGAATTAACCGCTGAATCATTCGAGAAATCTGTTGTTTATTCGGTTTAGGGTTTCACTGGAAACGTTGCATACGATTTCATTGAATGACGCGTACATTAATGAATGAAAGTCATCGAGAAGAAACACCGATTATAAATTAAAGTGCACAGTCTATAATCTACGATGCATCACATTTTGTTAAGAAAATGTTTTATAAGTTAATTAAACTGTAAGAAAATATTTTATAGGTTAATTAAACTGTATTAAATAGAAAAGTGAATTGATGTAAAATTAAATTATTTTGGAGTTTGAATATAATTCAGATTCTGAAGATCATTATTTGAAATAATAATTAGAGTTTATAATTAAATAAATAAAAATAAAAATTAGAGAAATAATAATTAAATTGTTAGAAGGTGTTATGTACACGTTAATGATGTTAGCCTTTTTGCACAATGATTTCTTATTTGTCTATCAAATTGTTTAATAGAGGAAATTGATGATTTTTAGTCTCATAAAAAAATCACGCTTTTAACAGGTGATTTTTTTCTAGCCTTAATGACCGGTTTATTCTATTAACGGAGTTGATTCTTTAAGGGCGAGTTCCTAATTGGTGCGATTAATAATCGCCGTGCACGGAATCACTCGGTTCCGAGTGCGTCATGCGTTAAAAAGGTTCCCTATATTCACTTTTTTTAATATTAACGAGATGAAAATAATAAAGATTGTGTTACGCTTGGAAAACAACCTTTCCTGTAATTTTTTAAAGAAGCTTTTAGGGAAAACACTCGCAAAATAGTATGAATATTCATATCGACTGCTGTGCTTAAACCTTGCACCATTACAATTCTTCTTTAAGTACCTGTTGCATGGTATGTACTCAGTTTCCATTCATAAAAATTGTTAATTCTTCTTTCAAAAACTAATTTTAAGGAACACTTAATTTCTAAATATTTTTCTATCAACATTGTTATCGTAATTTCATTAACTTTTGCATGTAATACTAAAACGTATACAAAACGTCACACTGTCCTGTAAAGTATACATAGCTAATGCTATATTTAAATTATTTGCGATTTATGCTTATAATGTTACATTGTAAACATTGCATCAATCTTTCAAACAATCTAATTAATTATACCAAATTACTTACACTTTCCGAACGCACTCACAAATTGTCACCGGAAATCAGGAACACTTGTTGCCCGAACAGAATCACAACACTTGTGATTAAAAACAAAAGTAATTAAAGTATCTGGCTATACAAAAACCTGTTTGTCTTTCAAAGTCAAATCTTTTCTATTTTATATTGCCAACACATTCATTGATTCCACAATTAGAATAAAAAGAATATTTATGTCACCCCAACTTCACTTAATACAAGCATCAGAGTGTCACTAAAGAAATCCATAAAAAAGTTCAAACACAAATACAAAAATTACACGATTCAATGTCATTCGAGTCACTAACAAACAATTAAACAAACACGCCTCCTTGGTCCTAGCAATACATAAACCTAATTCGTCACGCAACTCAAAACAGAATACAAAAGTCTAAATATTAAATTCACAAATAACACGCACAAACAACAGAGTTTTAAGGAAACTATGGAATTATTCAAAAGACTCTATTGTCATCCTAAAGTAAATGAAAATGTATAAACGCACAATTGAAAATAAAATACTGTACAATCTTATCGCTTCTTGTGATCGTTGCGATTGAAGGATTTTCAGTCCTTAAAAAATGCTTCTCGCAGCAGGGAAGATTGTTAAAGTTATTGAAATAAAAAGTAGAAGGCTTGAGGATGGTGATCCAGAGTCACCGTATCACTCGAGACGCGCGCCGCGACGGAATCGCGCTTACGACTGACACATTAACTGATTCGACGGGCCGCCGCCACTGGCACACAGGGCTTTTCCTCCACCCACGCAGCCAACCGCGTATCAATTGAGGGTACTATCACGAGGTCTAGTTCTGTAAAAGGTGTCTCGGAAGTGTCCGGTTAACTCGCGAGTTCCTTCGCGAAACTACGGTCAATTGGACACCAACAATTTTCGTTGATCGCCGATTACCCGCGGTGTCCATTCATTTTAATTCGACTCGTTTCACGTGGACTCCTCGAAAACTGAGCGAATTAGAGGAAAAAAAACAGTGGCACGGTGTCACATCGCTCGGAAATTGCACGCGGTTCCGTGCTCGCATAACTGAGATTCCGGTTTCACGCGTTTGAGGGTACGAAATGCTATAGTCTGTATAAAAAGATAGATAAAATGAATTTTTTTTGTAAATTTAGTAATCTGGGGATTATTTTTTGTGCTTTAGTTAGTAGTCTGGAAAATTGTGAAGATTATAGTGTTTTTGAGAATGCGATAATTATAGATTTAAAACATTATAGAGCTGTAAAATTGTGAAATTATAGAACTACAGAATTATAGAGCTGCAAAATTGTGAAATTATAGAACTACAGAATTATAGTACTTTGGAATTGTAGAATTATAGTACTGTAAAAGTATAGAATTATAGAACTATAGAACTATAGACCTATAGAACTATAGAACTACAAAACTACAGAACTATAGAACTATAGAACTATAGAACTATAGAACTATAAACTTATTTCAAAGTTCTTCTGATTTTCTATTCATTACAAAAACTTAAAATTCTGGTCTTCCATAGATGTAAATCTTCCAGTTCCTGCATTCTTCCTACTTTAAGTGCATTGATTTGTTCATCTTTGTGAATACAGCATCTATTTACAGAAACAATTAATATAGCAGTAAAATCACGTTTCTTTTCGAAGAAATGTTACTAAAATTGAACGTGATACACGCGACATGAAGCGCTCATTGAACATCGTTTATTTTTGTCGGTCTACTTGTTAAACAATTTTGACCCATCGATCCAAACACGAAATTTTCGTATCGGCGCTAAGTAAAATGCAAACGTCATGTAGGTCAAGCAGTTTAGCGGCAATTATCGTGCAATTATCAT
Source organism: Nomia melanderi (assembly GCF_051020985.1). Classification (NCBI taxonomy): domain Eukaryota; kingdom Metazoa; phylum Arthropoda; class Insecta; order Hymenoptera; family Halictidae; genus Nomia; species Nomia melanderi. The sequence goes on along the minus strand of NC_134999.1, from coordinate 11,357,526 downwards.
GAATAATTTTTAAATGTTCGCTAAACATGTTACATCGGCGAATTTAACAATCAATAATCCGCGGGGAACCATTAACAACGGCGTGCCATTTTTTACTTGAACGTGTCAACAAATTACGCTTGATGATCGTTGCTCGTTATTAGTAGGATGCATTATGCAATTCCATTTGATCGTATTACTCAATAAACTGTTCAAGAACGAATGTAAAGTACTTTAATAGAGTAATTTATTAGAATAATAAAATGTTAGCAATACGTTCCTTCGTTAATACTGTTTATTCCATTTTTATTATTGCTATACAGATTAATTTATTTTCTTGCATTAAAGAAACGAATATATTTCTATATTAACGAATATTTTTCTATATTAAGTAATAACTACAAAAGTTCCTAGAACCTCGAACTGGAGGATCTTAGATACATCACAGTGTGAGTCACCAAAAGTGTAATAAATAAATCTGATAACGACATATTGAACAAATTGGTACTACACGCATCTGATGCATTATCGAGAATAAGAAGGTCGTGTTTCGTCCATGCTGAAAGGGTCATTGATTCTTTTCAGTAATTAAGGAAATAAGTAAACAAATAATCTAAGGTTACAAAAAATAACATTGAAAAAATTCAATGGTTTTTTATCGTTGTCAGATAAGTTAGTATTGAGTTGTTACATAAGCTGGTGAACGTTTTATGTTCACATACATTCTTTAAATCTACGCGATAGCGTAATGCTCGACTTCCGGAGATTGAAAACCTTTCTCCATTATGTTATCTTCGGTTTCCCGCATTACCTGTTTTTTGCAATATAGCGGTTCACCGATAATTAGTTGTTGTGTACGATAAAAAGAAGTTAAATCGTGTAAACGTGCACGAAACTACCATAAAAACGAAGACAGATAATAAAAAGTGCACAAAGAAGATAACGACATCTGTAATTAACATTAATAACAAAGTGAAAATAGATCAATAAATGATAAACTACATTTTTTAAAAATTCACATGTGTTTATTCTGTAACGTTGATACTCCGAGAATTTATTACATTATACAAACATAGACATTTCGCTTTTACACTAGTATATATTTAGGGTCGACGTACCTAAGGTTGCATTATTATAATATTTTTAGGCATGCAGTGTTTCCTTCATTTCCCCTTTCATCCATTTACTTCGCAAATTTACGGTGCGCTGTACACTTATGAAAGAATCAAACACTTGTCCAATCTTCCACCTACATTAAGTACCTTGCAGATTTTCACTATTAATATCAATTTTCAACGTAAGCGTCGAATAAACCGTTACTCTCAATGCTCGATTCGACATCTCTTTCCAAGTTTCCGATGAAACGAAAAGTAACCAACTCAGTTGTAAACCCAATCGAATCTTCATTACCAAAATCATTTAACTGAGGAGCTTTCGTTAGAACTTTTATAATACATAAACTAAAACCAATCAATTATAACAATCTATTTATCTTCAATTAAAACGTCCACTGCGAAAGATGCAGCGAATACTGTCTCAAATACGATTACCGCAATAATAAAGCAAACTTCGAGAAGTTCCTGGATACATACTGTGATTAGATCGAAATTATTTCAATTAAAACGAAGCCTCAATTTTTCCCATTAAATTGGCTCGTAAATCTACGATCCTCTCTTTCAGCAAGCTCCTCAATTATCTCATTAACGCGCCTCAGTTACCGGCCTCGACGCCATTTTGCCCTGGAATAGAGGGTATTGAAATGACCACGACGTGCTTATCGAGAAGGAACAATAATAATTATATTTATTAGGCAGTTTACAGTTATTTAGGTAGGTTGAGTCATGATGAAACAAATGCTTGTTCGGTTTCCCCGGTGGCGGAGCGAGCCGACCGGAAGTGCTCTCGATGCCTCCGTGAGCCCAGGGAACACGCGACGGTTCAGATGGTCCGAGAACGGTAGCATTTGCTATACTTTTTTTTATTTTCTTATTCCTTTTTTAAGCGTAAGACTCTTAAAACTGGTATACTTCAGTCGCATGCGCTATTAGTCCACCGATCCGTGAAATATATTAATGTTTCTTCGTTTAAAGTAAATGTACAAATATAACTCGTAGGAATTTCGAGCAATCACAAGTCTCGAACGCTCTTCACATCAATTATTCACCGAATTCTCCGTTTCTCTTTCTCTCTTTCTCTCTCTCGCTCTCTCTCCCTCTCTGTCTCTTTCTCGCTCTCTCTCCCTCTCTGTCTCTCTCTCGTTCTCTCTCTCTCCCACTCTGTCTCTCTTTCTCTCGCGCTCGCTCTCGCTCTCTCTCCCTCTCTCGTTCTCTCTCACGCACAGACTCTCTCACGTTCTCTCTCGCGCACGCTCTCTCTCTCTCTCTCTCCCTCTCTCTCTCCCTGTCTCTCTTTTTCTCTCTCTTACCATCATTATTGTCCGATACAGACGTTAAACTTCGTAGAAAATCTCTCCCTCTCTTTCTCTCTTTTTTTCTCTTTCGCTCTATCTATCTCTCTCACTCTCGTTCGCTCTATTTCTCACTTTCTTCCTTTCTCACGTACAATTTTTTTCCGCTGTGTCCTTCCTCCGTATTTCTCGCATACAAAACGTCCCCGCGCGACGCTTTAATCTCGTTACAAGGAGAATCACTCGCGCGTACATGTTTGGTCGAATGCGGAATTCATTAATGACTACGGCCCTCGCGATTTCCTTCGTGTAACCGTCAGCGTTCGTACAGGTTCTAAGATGTCTTGGCCTGATCTCTGTGTCCTTGGTTGTAACGGGATCGATTCGTTTTCAGAACTTTAGCGGGTGTGCTCGATCATCGTTTTCATTGAGATTGCTCATAATATTTAGTTGTCTTTTAAATACTTGCAAACCTCTCAGGGTTTTAAGGTAAATCTTGTTTGGTAATTTCATTTTGTTGACGAAAATGTGAAGCAGTGATTTTAAACTTTAAATTGGTTACTGTTCGAACATATGTCGGTTCTGAGAAATTCTATGATAAAGGAAATTTGATTGTCATTTTGAACTTTTAAATTGAATTTTGAATTTTAAATTGCACATAATAATTGATCTTGGGTCAAGATCCTGTATAGATTTTATAGTGATACAGTTAAAAACTTCGTATTTCCTTTTTAAAATAAAGTTCGTGGTATAGTTTACATTTCGATAAGTGTTTCAGCTTCTTCATCGTTTAAATATTGAAATTCAGTGATTCGTAGGACGTACTCAATTAGCTTAACGACAAAACAAATTTTAGTTTAGGGCTAATTTCTATCTACACGAACGTCCTTACAAGATTATCATGTTATGTAACGGTGAACATATATTTTCGTCAATGAAATCTGTCTGAGTTGTGTAACCGTTTCTACTGATAGATTGAAACGACAGGAATCTGTTTTATCTTCCGCACCGCTCGTAAATCGCTGCATCACCAAAGATGGTGCTAGTAGACAATATTCTGAATCGATAAAACAGAACCAAAAGATAATAATATATTAATTTACATCAACAAATAAATTTCTAAACAGTGAAACAAGGATATCTTAATCGAAAATATTCCACAGCAAAACATGAAAATATAAAAAAATACCACTAAATTAAAACAAATATGGCAAAAATTGAAAATTCAATATGGCAATTGTTTTTCTATTTCAAAATTAACATCAGAGTTCTGAAAACGTCTCGGTCGTGTCTGTTCCTGCTTCTTTCCGTTTCATTGATAGATATTCAGCTTAATACATTGCTTACCATCCGTACTCGAAGAAATCGAACGAATTGAATGTTCAAAGAAAATACTTAATCGTTTCACAAATTACTTACAAATTACCTTCAGATTTTTTAAGTCAACGAGAGAAATTTTTACCAACGACATAGCTCGACTAACTCCCGGAATGGTAAGCGATGTGCTAACAACAACAGTGCTCGATGATCCGTGGTTGCGAAACGAAAATTCGAAATCGAGAATAAACGAAATTCCTCGGGAACGCAACGCTGTGGGCAACTTACGTTACTACTAATACTATGAAACCGTAAAATACGTCGCTATGGTACACCTATTATTTCACTACGATGCGTACAAGGAAAGAAACCAGTGAACGGTAAGTGATCGTAATCGACGTGCTACATTACATGCTGCGTGTCCGTCGTTTGTTTCCCCCTCGTCTGCTCGACGTTATTTACTCCTTAATAAAATAGAAGGAAACGAATACACAAAATGATAAGAGTAACATTTATAGTAAAGAATTCTATAAAAAGAAGAAGTAGAGAAAAACGCTCGTTACAAAATCGTCCCGCGTCTGGGACGCTAATACGACAATGAATAACGTAAAATAAAAAACTGTATTAGTTTCTCGTGCGTAAAATATACGAATCGCTATATTATCTAACGTAATCTAAAGATATAGTTAAGAAAAACTCGTCCACTTGCGGTACGGCACTCCAAAGTGGATATGTATGCCATCCCGACAAATATTTCATTTGTTCTAAACATTCGTTTGGTTCGCACCCTCGTTTAAGTCTGTCGTGAACGATACAAATCGCAGAGAAAATTATTTAAATGAAATAGAATGAAGGTATTGGCCTCGAGTGAAATTTAGTATATTAAAATTATTATCAGACTCATGAAAATCGGAAAAACTGTACGATTGATTAGACTCTAAAAGAATACAATTAAAATTAAACAATTTCATCGAAGCCTTCAAATAGTTACTCGTACCGAAAGGGTGGAAAGTGTTAAACATTGTGCATGTACCGTTGAATATTTTTCCAAAGGATATAACCCTTTGCATTCTGAATTACCCTTCTACATTGATACATAACAACCTGATTCAATTTTAAAAACATTTTCTATAAATCCTATCTAAAGGTTGAGAAAGGCAAAGTAAATAGATTAAGAAAATAGGTTAACTATTAAAATGGCGGATCGTGTCCGAGGAAGATCCAGAATGCAACGGGCTCGATCGTACTCTGTACGATTTTCCTCGCGATCGTCAGACCAATTGCTAATGCGTGTTACAAACGTGTTTAAGGGTGCGTTGAAAGGTAGAACGATCGATCGAGCAACGTTTCAAACGAAAGAAGAATCTATACGAAAATGTTTCTCGTTTCCGGTCGTCCGTAACGAATAAATACGACTTAAATACTGGCAGTGGAAGATGTAAACGCAGTTGTATCCGCAGAATAGGTACACGTTTTAAATATCATATGCGAAACATGCAGAGGGACTTAAGTAGCTCCAAACGAATGATCACACCTCCCCGGCGAAAAAAAATCGCAAAAATCATCGCTGACGCTCGATTATTATAAATAATGTGCTCATACAAAAATAATTGCGCGGTCCTCTCGCCCGAAATTACATTAATTACGCGCTCGTAACCGCCGTCTTAAAAAATTCGTTTCTCTATCTCCGACCTCACTTTCTCTCTCTCTCTCTCTCTCTCTCTCTCTCTCTCTCTCTCTCTCGCTGTTCTGCTTTCTCAGCGTGCAATTAGCACGATGCGCAGCAAACGCATCTTTAGGCCGTGGAATGAAAAGATTCAAGGCTCCGCGATGAGAGTCCTTCAGCCTTTCGCATCTCGGTACGCCCGTGTTCGCCATTTTAGAGCGTCCTGCCGCGCAAGACGAATCCCGAACGTTTCATTTTCGTTTAATCATTTCACGGGAGAGTTACTTTAGTGCAGAAACATTTATTAATCGCAGTAGACTTCCTTTTATCCAGTGCTGTACCAACGAATTATATTTACTTGGAAATTTTCAAATTTTCATTTATTTCTCCGTACATTTTCCCCGACGAAGTATTTCATCGACATACGCGAATAATCTAATCTAATTTACAACTCGTAAATGATACTTCCTAGAGGTCCGAACACCTGGAAGTCTACTCTATTTCCGTTTTTCGATCTAGTATTACAACGAAACGCGTGAACAGGACAAGAAAGGTTGGCAGTGTCTTTTCAAATGCACGCTTCTCTCTTTAACCATTTAAATTAACGACAGTAACCGACAGATTAAATAGAAAGAAACGTTCCTTAAACGATAGATGAATGAAACCCTTTCATTATCGGTGAGATATCGGCCGCTTTTCCGGTTTCCGTACGCAACAGCCTCCTGTGCCGGGAACGTGTTCGTACGAACGTTTACTCAGAGGACAATAGACCTAACAGCCCCGTCGAACACCACGATTAACTGGAAACATGTTTCTTGATGAAACGTGAAACTCCTTCTATACACAGTTTTAATACTTACGTGATAATCCGACTGTGGAAATTCATGCATTCGCAACGTATCAGAACTCTTTGGTAGAATTATAAAATACCAATTTCAATGAAACCTCATAAACCATATGAATATCAAATTTATTGGAACTACATATAAAGAGAATGAAATTTTATTAAAAATTAAATATTCATTTCTTTTTTTACATTTTTATAAGATCATTTTCATGTTTGCATGAATCTCCACAGTCTAGTGATAATTATTCGCGCGACACTTCGATCTCGCCGTGACCGAGTTACAATGAAATTGCGAATCGCAGTGGCGTTCGAGTGCCGCGCGCATGCGACAGATTCGGAAAAATACAGTTGCACGAAGCTCGGCTTACTAGTGAAGCGTTTATTAATAATCCGATGGTAGTTCCTAATGCGATTGGTTTTCGACCTCTCAGATTTGCTTTTCCACGGTTCAAGGTAAAACTTTCCGACGCTTCAAAGAAGAGTGCTGTGATTCAGTCGAATTCTTTTGCACAGGGCGTTCCGAAATCTTTAGCTGATAAATTCCACCTGCGTTACACCATATCAAATATTTTATAAGTCTACATTACACTCTCGAGTAATTAAATTATTTTATTTGTCGATTTTATACCTTCCTTTCGCGTTCACGATGATAAACTACATTTCAAAGTATAATACAATCTTTAAAAAACATAATTCAGACAAAAGTATCTTACATCAATATTTATTCAAGACGAAAGTGATCGACGTTATCGAATATAAAGGTTTTATAAAGCACCTATTACCTTCAAAATACGGTTACCATAAATGTCCAATATGGCCGCCAATAATACACTCCCAAAAGGTTTCTAAATTTGTCGCATATGTTGCATGTCAATGCAGAATACAGTATAAAAATGATTCGATTTAATTCTAGCTCGCTTCGCTTTTAATTACTATATTACTTCGCTCCGACTTCAAGTCAATCCACCAGCGCAGCTAACGCAGAAATCCCAACGCATTCAGGTGAAAACCTCGCTCTCGATCAAGGAACGCCCTACATCGAACAAATGTCTACAATTCATCTCGAAAGCTTCGTTCGAGAGCAATCGTCACAACATAAAGGAATTCTGAGAGATCGCGATATCAAGCGGGAACTCTTTCATTTGAAATCCATACACCCGATCATGCTGCATCCACCAGTACCACTTAGTCATTCATTAGATCTATTTCACACTGAGCGAACGACATTATCTGCGTGTGTGTGAGTGTGATGTGGTTCATCGTGCGCGAGAACGAAAACCAAACAAGTTTCTTTATCATTAATCCTAACGTTCCTTCGTCTTCCCCTTCGTACACGATTAATAATACCTATGTATGCGGTGAAACTGTTTCCAAATACCGAGTAAAGTCCACATACGCACGATTATAATTAATAATAATAATTCTTTCTCCACGTCCGAATATATATATCACACTGAGCCGGCTGTGTGTGTCTGTGTGTGCGCACGCGCGCGCGCGCGTGTCTCTGTCTGCTGAGTGTGCTTTTCGTGTGTGTGTGTGACTGTGTGTGTATGTATGAATGTCTGCCATTTGTTTCGCGTGTCTATACTTGTGTTTCGTGTTCGTTTAACGCGTGTATTGTTGCGAGTGTGTGTCCATCTTGGATCTCGGCATGCGGCGGCGAGACCCAACGCTTTCGAAAGCGCGCTACCACGAGGATGCGTCGCGTGGGCTGCGTTTTCTAATCTAATCCGGCTGTTTTCCGTTGATTAAGTCCCGTGGGCACATCACTCGTGGTCTCTCCGTGGAAAGTTCGTAATTGGGTCACTCGCTCGGTTCTAGAAAGGGGGCGGGGTTTCTTCCTCTCGGTCTCGATACGTTTTCGACGAATATTTATGGAACACCTGTGGCTGCACCTTCGGCCCTTGCTAGTAGCATTTCCGGGTGCACGTACACTTGCGCACCAGGTCCACGTCCTTCGTGTACCGCATCCCGTTAGCGCAGATCAGTCGAACCTGCGGTGAATTATAACGGAATTGTCACTGGCAATGATACGGAAATATGTTTATAGCTTTGTGTGAAGTTTTGTTTGAACGATGCACAGAAGATGAGAAACGTGGATGATTTAGGTGTTTTAAATATTTGTTGGAATCAGATATAATATTAGCATAATTTTTTATTATAGTTCTGTTTTAGTCAAACAGTCACGGAATATTCTAATAATGAATAGAAGCTAAACGTATTGAAACAAATGTTATATTTTGAAATTTAACCCTTTGCACTCTGTTGTCGCCCACGGCGACACGGCGCGGCAACATCTAGAAACAATGTTGTTTTCTATAAATGATTTGTCGTATTGTTCTATTTGTTATATTGTAACTGTATTAATAAAACATAACATTAAAATGTACATGTCTTTTTTCTTTCAATGATAAAACACGATCTCGCGTCACCGTAAATACTTCCAGAGTAGCTGCTAGCCCATAGTAGAAATGACTCGGAATACGAAGGATTTAACATATTGTTTAAAACCGTGTCTCTTATTGTTAGTCTTCGAAAATCGATTGAAAGAAATATTTATTAAGCAGTCTGATGTCCTGGACAAAATTGGTTTAGTATTAATTACTTTATTGGTCGTATTGCCACGAAAACTGCGTACTATGTAAATATAAGAGCAATACAGTAAGTTTCAGTGGTATGTATCAAAAGTGCAGCGATATGATAATGAATAATTGAGTGGACATGCGTATACATTTCGTAGAAGAGAATCGTACCTTGCGTCGTTTTGTTTTTCGTGGCAGGCAGCAGGAGTTACCGCAGCTACCCCAACACTTGGCAAGCTTTACCGGTCGTCTACTCCGACATCCGTTTTCGCTGTAGAACTCTCTGGTGTGTTCTTTGCGACACGTCGGTGCTGCAATTTAAACAACAGCCGTAGTAAACGTCTCGATTCACTGCTTACTCATTCATGTAAATGGCGAAACAGCGTAAATAAATAGCAAAGATTAATGTACCTTTTTCGCAGTATCGTCCTTGCCATCCAGTCTGACACCGGCACGTGTAGCCATTCCCGATCGGCGAAGGCACGCATTGCGAGCCCTTTCTACACTCGTGGCCAGTGCAAGGATCGGAAATTAACGTGCCTGGCAGTGTCATGACGATGTCTGTAATTAATATCGTTTCAATTAATTTTCTAGCTTGAAATGAATCACTGGAAGATCAGAAATTGAAGTGATTGATAATTAAGGAATGAGGCTACTTTAGGAGGTTATTAATATGTAAATTAGAAAACTGTGTATTAGATTCATTAAATTTTAAGCAATGTAGTATATTATTTCCTCAGTTGTGGAATAATTAGTTGGAACAGTGAACCTCTTAGTTCAAATTATATAGGTTACAATTAGTTTCGTAATATAATACATTTTCAGTGAAATTTCCATGTACTTGGCTTAGTTGTTCTGGAGAAAATTAATAGACACGTACCGGAATGTTCATGTGCCATGTTGTCTTCCGGTAGAGCTTCCTCGTTGCTGCCGCTGTTGCTCATGATGCCTTCCGGCTCGACGACGTCTCGCGCCTCGTCAGCCTCTTCCTCGTTCGACATGCATCCGGGAGTGACTCGGTGCATTTTCGCGGCGTTACTGAAGTCCACTAACTTATGATTGATCCACATCTCGGAGATGCAGCCTGATAAACAGTAAATAACGCCGTCTATCAGAAAATGTTGATAATAAGGAGAAATACCTCAGAGAAGAAATTTTAAAATATCTATTTTCATTTGATATTGAAATTTGTTTTATAAAAATTAAATACGATTAATAATAATTATTTAAACATATTGCCCAATATCTGCACATCTCTAATCTTCTACTACCGAATATTATAAATACTACAATTTTTATACTGTTACATTTGAATCTAAATTGAGAACTTATTCTATTCAAACTCATTGCCCAATATCCGCACATCTCTAATCTCCTACTAATATTATAAATACTATAATTTTCACATTGCTACATTAGAATCTAAGTAGAAAACTTCATTTTATTTAAACTCATTCTCTAACTTTCCATTGGTAAATGTTATAAACAAATGAAAAACTGACCTTGGAAGCTCGTTATATTTCTCAAGTGGAATTCCGTGAACGCGATGCTAGCGACTTCAGGCGCGACGCCTGCGACGTACATCGGGGTACTCAATTTCAGATATTCCTTCGGACCCTCGTTGATGATGCTCCTAGCAGGGCCGCGGTCCACCCTCATCGTGAAGTTCTTCTTGATCGCGAGAAGCTCAGCGATGTGGGGTTTGCCGTCGGCCACCATTTCGTAACTGTACATTGTCGATGTGGGATAATTGCCCACGTCGTACGAGACGCGTACACGGCCGTTGAACAGCTCGACCGCGATGTGGTCGCCGTTCTGGCCGTTGTAGAGGAGAACCCCGTTTTCCTGCATGGTCGTGAAGACGATGGTCACGTTCGCTTCGGGCCTCGTGCGTAGCGGCTCCAGCTCGACCAGCGAGCTGTTGTCCACGAAGCTCAAACTCGTCAGGTACTCGCATCGTTTTCCTGGAAATATTATCTCTTGTTGTTCACTGTTCACTGGACATTATTGCATGTCAGTTGTATTGTTTCCTTCAATATTTTACTTATCGGATGTATATTAATAAATTCTTTAACGCTAGAACTACTTAACACGTTCGCTACCAGTGTCACATATTCGTGACGGCCGCAATCCTATATTTTATATAAAGAAAATGAAATTAATCCTATAGATATATTTAGTTAAAGTTATAAGCTACGAAATTACATTTAGGGATTCAATGACTCGGTTTAGCATCATTTGCTTCAATAGTTTCTTTAGAAGATTTATTGAACGAATAAAATATTATAATTGAGAGGACCACCACTGAAACGAATACTGATAGCGAACGTGTTAATGTTTGATTTTTTGCTGATTTCTTTAAACAATTAAAAAAGTTTATTTCTTGAGATTTGAACTGTTTTTTATCGTTGTACCCGTAGAAATATTCAAATTTATTTCATAATTTTGCATAGAAGTATTTTCATAATTTCTATAATTGTAAAACGGAAATTTTCGGATGGGTGATTTTCATTCGTTTGGCAGTTAAAGCTCGTGCTATATTGAAATGAATTTTAACAGATGCTTCTCTTTTAATTAATAACGTTTAAAAATATTGGTTTGCTATGTTACTTAAGAGGATTTATTGTTTCCCGATTACAATTGCTATTGCTAGTGAAAAACTGATCAAGAGTAATTAGTTAATTACCGGTGTAGCCGGGGTGGCACTGGCAAAGATAGTCCGCGGCGGATGCGGGAGCTGGCTGGAAGCATGCACCGTGCTGACAGTCATGATGTGCACAAGGACTAGTCTGCGGATAGAGCATGACTGTCGAGGGTGCTGCTTCGCAGTACCTCCCAGTGTATTCCGCCGCGCACTTACACACATAATTGTTTATGCCGTCGATGCAAGTAGCACCGTTCTGAAAAATACAGGAATAAACAAATATTATTTCGATACGAATATCTTAGTAACATATATTTTTAATACATTGCATTAATTAACCCTTTGCACTCGAGAGGTGACTCAGTCACCATTTGATTTGATATAACAAAATTACAAAGTATTATATATAACATTCAATGTTGTATATTGCATCAATGGGTGAAATATTTATATAAAATAGCCTTGTTTCTTAATTTACGTATGTTCTTTCATTATTTGGTTTCAGATAATGTCGTCTACGTCTCATCGGAAAGTATCGAATGTTTCTAGTGAAAAGCTTCCGAGTGCAAAGAGTTAAAATATAAAGTTCCATGTAATGAAATGTAATTTCGTGTTACATTATATTTGCTACAGAAGTTATTAGTGTGAGATATTAAATTATCATTAGATATTGGAATTTTTAAAAAATTGTCAGTACGCAAAGGTAAACGAAGGTAAGTTGAAAAATGGTACCTGGCACATATGATCAACGCAGTCATCCAGGTTGGTGGAACAATTAAGGCCGGTGAAGCCGATTGGGCATTCGCAGCTATAGTGGGTCCCGTGGTCGACGCATCGGCCCCCGTTCTCGCAGGGGTCGTGCCCTTTTGTGCAAAAGGGTATTTTCTCCTCGCAGTACTCGCCCATGAATCCTGGTGCGCAGTCGCATCTGTAGGCCTGGATGAGGTCGACGCAGGTCGCGTTATTGGCGCATTTGTTGTTCTCGCAGTCGTCGACGTTGTTCTCGCACCGAAGTCCCTTGTACCCGGGGGCGCAGTCGCAACTGTCACACACCGACTGATCGTCAATCGAGACATTGACCGTGAGCTTCGATCGCGGTCTATCCGCCAATCGATATCGCCATACGTAAACAATTTATCGACTGATTCTATTTCTCAAACTGATCGATTCTTTACGTTTCCTTCACGAATTCCACCAGAATTACCGTTATCGTTTTCTTTGAAATTCAAAAACTCGTATTCCAGTTTTAATATTCCACTGATGATCATTAGACTCTGATAACATTGATTTACATGCTACTCATCTTATCAGATTGATGTTCAAACAGATTACATTTACAGATTATTTATTAGAAATTATTAATCACAGCTGTTTCGTCGATAAATGGTCACGCGTAGCTGCTACTCTTCGGGCCTCACGTGCAGGGGTCCCGTTATCGTTTTCATTCAAGAGACTCAATCCTACTGATACTACGATCTATAATCTACTCATCAACACGTTCAACTGTTTCTTCGTACAGTGCAAATATGTTTTATACTTTTCACAGCACATTCTTGCTCGACGCACGAACAATCATTGACTGGAACTACTATGTACAATTAATTTCACCGAATCAAACTTCCAGTCAACAACGCAAATTCCAATTCTCCTGAAGATTTACAATGCAACGCTACCGTTTATCCATCGACATTTATTTACATTGAATACAATTGAGTTATTCGTGCACGTCTACTCAATTATCGACCAATGCTACTGTGTATCCCACGTACGAGGGATTCTACAGTGAATGCAAACTCGTGATCCGTTGCCTGCGACAGGCCTCTAATACAATTGGAAACCTCTACTCACTCAATCGACAGAATGGTAATAGAAATTTCCAATTCCCAATTATTCAACCGAGCAACATAAAATATTTCTTACAAAATTACCATTTAACCCTTACGTTAGCAACCGAGATATTTATATTCGTTTAAACTTCTGTATTTCTATTAATTTCAACATTATTATATACATTTCTTTATTTTCATTACAAATTGACGTTGAAGTCTTCAAGAAATAAAGATTCGAAAGAATGTTACCTTTCCACAATGACGAATGATCTATATAATACAAACAATTAAATTACATTGAAATTGTTTTACGAAGACGTAAAGAATTCTGTAGACAATTATATGATTAGCTAATTAAAATAATTCAACTGAGATGATAGAATGATTGCTGACATAAGGATTAAAAGTATGAAGATACACGAATGTTTTCTAAAAAAAAATACGAGCCTGTCGCAGGCGCAGCTACTACGGGCACCACTGAACGAGCAACTGTAGATCAGACCCGAACGAGCTGGCTAATAGGTTGCTCGAAACGCAGATTTTGTACCTGAATCTTCCTTCTTCCAATACTTTACAAGTTCCGGTGTTCCGGCAAGGATTTCCATAGCACGCGTCAATTTTATGTCCGCACCGGTCCCCATGATATCCTGGCGCGCACTTGCAACGGAATTTCCGATCCGGGAGCGCCTCGCAAAATCCTCCGTTCTGGCATGGCGAGGTGTAGCACAGGTCGCACTTGGCCAGGACTTCGGCTGGCTGTTGGCTGGCTGCGCGGAAGAAAGGTCTACGATTAATGAGCAATTTTAGTACCCCATTGTGACGTACGGGCCAAAAAACCATGAACTAAACAAGACTGCGTCACGGGCCAGTGAGAAAATTAAAAACATCTGCGCGCGTGCGGCGGTAATGGCGATCGGTCAGCGACAGCGGCCGGTTTTTCAATGTTCATTCATATATTTATGAAATTTTAGAATTTCTTTTACCGTATAGTTGGTTTTTAAGGTGTCTAGTGGACATTTAAGTAAAGGTCAACCACTTGTTGTACAACAAATAATATTGATCTTCGTTGAACTGTTCTAATAGTCCTAGTTATACGGCAAGGGGTTAATCGAGTTTGTACAATCGTTTTCGCGTTAGTTCCAGATCTTGCAAATGATTGTATAGAGAAGTAATGTAGAAATATCAGTAATTTAGTTATGCTACTAAGATATCACGTACACTGAAGATTGATAGAGGATATCTCGCCTCATTTTTCACAAGTTTCTACGATTCGAAGCATTTGATAACACAAACAATTACGTCATCTCATATGTTAGTATTAAATAATTCATTTGAACAAAATATACAAAGTGTCTCGTCAGAAGGAATCCAAAGCTAAATTATTCTACTCCTACCTCTCTCTTCTTACAACTTTAACAACAGTTTCCTGCATGCACAGTGATCAATAAAAAAGAAACACATGTCAGATAATTTTTTAAAAACTACATTGCACCTAGTTTCCACAAAGATTAGCGCAAAAATTCTCTTTTAATTATACAGTAGAGCCTAGATAAATGGAGATTCCAAGAAGACATTTATCAAACCATATTTGCAAAATGATGAAGACTCTGAACGATCCATTACTCATCTTACTTCTAAATGACGTTCAAAAGCTTACGCCAAAACCTATTGCTTTCAATGTACTTATTTACAATATTCATTTCTACCTTACAATACAAACGCCACATCGAAAAGTAAAACAATGAGACACTTCAGCGCATCTAATAAATCACAGAAAACAGTGACTCGGTTAATCGACATCTGCAATTCAGAAGCTCAATCCCGAGACACTCTGTACCGTCAACAGCAATCAGTATGATCAAGTCAACGCGAGCGATCCTCTATCGTTCACTCTAAAGGCTCACAAACATATTGCAGCATGCAGCGATGGCATCGTCGCAAGTGTTAGGTTTGAGTCCCCTGATATATTAAATACATGTTGCACTCAATTAAAAAGTGAAAAAGTCTCAAGCCCATCACTTGCAGCGATGGCGTCGTTACAAGTGTTACATTCGAATCTCCTAATATTTTATGATACATATTACACTCAATGAAAAAGTGAAAGAGCCTCAAACCCATCGCTTGCGGCGATGCCCGCATCTCCGTATGCTCCAACGTGTACCGCGAGCTTCAAAACCAGCCGCCGTGGCCACGATCGCGTTGTTTCAACTGGGAATACTTACTTTTACATTGGAACGCGGCTGCCGGCGTGGACAGCAGCAGCTTGTCCATCATCGCCGGTGGCTCGGTGCACTTGGCGATCCCAGCCTCCAGGAAATCCTTCTTCACCCACTCGGCCAACCAGCGCATACTGCAGTCGCAGTAGAGAGGGTTGGACCCCAGAGCGCTGTAAACAACAACGGGCTCGTGAATTATCGACGGACGTAGGGACGGCATGCGTCTCGAAACGATCCGCGGATACTCACAGGTGGGTTATAGATTGAAGATCCTCGAACGCGCCCTCCGGGATCACCGATATGTTGTTGCCGTGCAGAGACCTGCCGGGAATCGGAATTTTATATGACCACCACCGAACGAACCGATGATGAAGGGACCTTCTTCGCGAGAACGTCTGTTAAACTATGCATTGCCGATCGATCGGCCCGAGGAAACGAGATGAAGGAGCTGATCATGTATGAATAAAAAATTCGTGACGGGAGATAGAGGTTTAACACGTTGAACGGTGGGATCACCCGAATAAATCATCATAATTCATTCAATTATACGATTATCGTTTCAACATTTTTCTGTGTTATAAATCATGTAAGTTAAAGGTATGATGTGATGTTCTGCGAGATAAACGTACGATAATAACACAACTCAATGAAATAATGTGATTATTTAATTCGTTATACATTTATTTGATATTTATTTGATCTTGTGTATTTTGATTCATGAAATCGTACGATGTTTAATACGTTAATTGGATTTCTGAGAGCAGATTTAAAAAAAGTATTGTTATTCACTGCATATGAAGTGAAATGAAAATGAATTGAAATGCTGGTAAATGACATGTGGCGGACAGAAGCTTTGCATTCTTCCGGATTAGAGATGGCAAAGTAAATCCAATGTGTCGTTAAACGAACGCGTTAGCGATGATTGCGCTTCAAATTGTTCGTGTGAATTTAATACCGCAATCATTGAAACGGACCTAGTGTATCGTAGATCATTGCGACGCGATAAAATAGCACGATTGCTTGTTAATTCGGCGCAGATTGTCCCGCCATCGCCAATCCCGTTCGTGCTACTATCGATCCTCAACACATGTCCCATTATCAATTATTCTTTGAACAAACTATACTGAGTGACGTTATTCACTGGGACGGCGCTAAAAATCACGGCCATTGTTCTAGTATTTCATTGACCCTTCTCGCGTAATTTGCTGCGTTCATTGAAATATCGTGTCGCGAAATAATAACGTAAATTCACGCATTGTCTACGAGGAGATATAACCGGTGGCAATCGAAACTCACATTATCCTCAATGATTTCAGGCCGGCGAGGGCGTTGCGTTGAATGCATTGCAGTTTGTTGTAGCTGATTATACTGTCAAACACAAAAGCAACGCATTATTGAGTATTCCTAAAATTCATAAAAAAATCGTACATTTCATTTCAACTGAAAATGTCACAGCAAACGAATATGTTCAAAACATTCACCATATTAATAACTAACCGACTAGTTACCATAGTATTATAATACATTCATTTCAGTATCAAGATTTCGTATATCCAATACAAGTTTTATCACTTTCACACGATTTTAAAATCAAAATTAGTGCTCATTACAAAAATTATATTATTATATTACGTTTCCACGGTGTTATAATCAAAATATAGTTCAAACTTATTGTTCATAAACGAAAAGAACCCAGTTACACGAAGCAATACTGCAAATTTATAAAAAGAAAATCAACAAACGTATTCAACAAAATTAACTTACAGGTGAGACAGCTTGGTGAGGTTTCTGAAGGTGTCGTTCGACAGCATTCCGATCTGATTGTTGCTCAGGTCCCTGAAACCGAGCGAACACCGTTATCAACGTTCGATCGACCGGAAAAGGAAAGACAAGGTTGCGCAAAATGGCACGTGTGTTTTATTTACAGTTTAGTGAGAATCCTCAGGTGGTTCAGCCTCTCCGGCTGGATCGTCTTGATGTCGTTCACGTCCAAATACAGCTCGGTGGTTTCCGGCGGAATCCCGCGCGGAATCTCCGTAAGCTGGGACCTCGAACACCTCACCACTGACCCGGCGCAATTACATTGGGGTGGACAGTAATCGTCTCCTAGGCAACCCACGCTGTCGTCTGCGATTCGTAAAACGGACGGCGGCCCGTTAATCTCGGAATCGATTTGGAAGATCAAAGGGAACCGTCGGGAAGAAACGGTTTCCGCGCCGTTTTTCGATACCTGGTGTTACTTTTCGCGAATCTCCACTAATGACGATATTTCCACGACAACAGAGGTATCTTAATAGTTTTCGATTTGAGTTTTGTATTTTTTTAGATAAAAGTTTGTTCTACTATAAATTGTGTTAAATTACGTACAATTTAAACAACATTTGTTGTAATAAATATTTTAAAGTTTTCGGGATCATTGAGAAGTTTAGGAAATTAAGTTTGGGTACAAGTGTGTGCTTATTCAAAAGACATTGAATTTCGTTTCAATCGATAAAAGAGTGATTTTGAAATGATGACTTATTATAAAATTGAATTTCTATTTAATATATGCAAAAATAATTCATTTAGTATTGAAAATTCTATGCAATCTTCTAGTTTCAGTAGCATTGAAAATTTATGAAAATTAATCTGACGATTAACTTGAATGAAACATTCAATATATTTAGTTCGTTTTGATGTGAACATTAGGAACAGCTAAAAGGAATTTTGTACAAAATTGTAGTGTTCTCTCTAATTTCGATTGAAACGGATTTCAATCTGATCATTTTAGAAGATATAACGAATTGTTCTTACTATTGCATTTGAACTCGTGATGGGGAATATCCTTGACAACGGCGTCCTTCAATCGCGGCGGATCGTGACAGTGGCCGACCACACCAGACATTTCGCGTTTCCTCAGCCATCCAGCGAACCACGCGAGATGACAATTACACGACAAAGGATTGCCTTGCATGTTGCTGCAAACGCGGGGCAATTTATTAAACCGGCATTAATTATGCGCACGGAAGCCGGAAATATTTTACCGGAGCGTGTTAGGGAAGTTAGTGCACTTGTGTATTAACACGATAATAAATATTAATGAAGCTCATCCTATACAATCTCCGTGCAATATTGCGGGAATTAAATATTCATCCGCGATGTAACTATTGCAATGTGCACGGTGTTATAAAATTTTATCGCACTATAATACAAATTGCAATATTACACCAATTAAATATTCAGTTTGCAATACGCTTTATCCTCTTCCGTAATGAAATTTTGTTTATCTAATTTCTGATATTCCGTACAATCGAGTAATTCATTCACCGACTCGCACAATTTCGTTTTACAATAAATGTATTTATTGAAAATATATTCATATTAGAAAACTACTCGTATAATCACTTGTATAATCTTTTAAAACTATAAAAGTAACAAGTTCTCTAGGTCACTTTCAAAACTTTTCAAGCATACGTAGCTTCTTTTCATTCCTTTTCAAACGGGCTTCTTATGATTTCATACGACTTTTACTCTATATAGGTTTACTTAGCATATCTCGAAGAATGAGTGACGTGGACGTGACCATTCGTTCAGAAAGTGACACGGTGGATATCAAAACAACAGTGACACGTGCACGAGCGACGTGGCAGGAAGCCCGATTGAAAAACGAAGCCTAGATCTGTCTATCCAAGATGGCAGGCGCTGCCACAACAGATATGTACTACTCACATGGTGCGTATGTGTGACAGCCCATCGAAGGCGCCCTGCATAACGCAGGTAACGGCGTTCCCGTGGAGGTTCCTGCGAAAATGAAGTTCGAAGGATATAGTCCTCCCAATGATACTGTTTTATGAAGGGCCGTAAAAGTTTCTACTCACAGAGTCTTAAGATTCGTCAAGCCGGTGAACATCTTGTTGTGAACTTCCCTCAGCCTGTTCTCCGACAGGAGTCTGCGAAACGACCAGTCGTTACTCGGCGAAGTGTATAAAGTTGGTGAATTATTAGAAGCGGGCAGAAAGAAGAAGAAAAGATGGCGGCGCGTCATTAGAAACGGCGAAACTCGTATGAGTAGTTCACAATAATAGTGGTCTAACCCTTCTCAGTTTTCAGGGAAACAAGGATTGAAAGGTCCTTGAGTTAATTAAATCGTAATATTAGAATTAGTGATATTAATGATAGTCAATAATACTGGTAACGTTGTAATATTAGAATTTAATTGATCAAAGAACACATTGCAGAAGCTTCTTTTCCTGGAGAACCAAAAAAACGGCAGTTGTGCCACTATTGTTTTGAGGCAATCTATATGTCGTCGAGTCGAATTTGAGTTGTTTATTGTCAACAAGCATGCAACCCGCACGAGTTTTCGATGAATTGCAGCTGACAGCGGAATCAAATACTGAAAATTGTTGAGGAACGGGAAGATGAATGCTCCGTTGCGTTTTGGGCTGACGTTGAAGCGTTCTACCGTTTTATGCGTCCGCGTCATTTAAAACGATTCAATTTTATTCGGAAATAAAAGTTGTTAATGTTCGGGGATGATTGACTACGTTTATTCGTCCTGTGCTCGACATAATTCATCGGCGTTCTTTTTGATCGAGATCAATGCAGTGTTTTTTTTCTGTAACTCGTTTAATATCCCTAACAATACATTTGTTACCGAAAATGAGTAATGTCTCGCGTATTTCAAACTCTCCGTTACACAACAATCGAGTAAATTAATTTCTCTGATATCTTTATAGCTGCAAAAAATTTATTCTTTTGTAATTTATCGTGTCGTATATCTTAATCCTTTTTTATTTGGACCAGATGATTCATATTGATCAATTGAATAAAGTAAAAGTAAGATTAGTTCGTTAAACACGATCAAAGAATTCTTTCATCTGGAATGCCGACTCGTCGATGGAGCTGCTCGATCTTTAATTTGTTTTTTTTCGGTATACAATATTCTGGATCAGTCTGTTCACTCGTCAGCGCCGAAACACGCGCGAGCCAACGGCAAACACCCCCATGCCCCGTCGACTATCTAATTAATCGACCCATTGTCCCGTTAATTGCCTTTGAAAATTAAATCCTATTCTGCTTCGTTAAAGCTCGTTTCAAAGTCCCGATCGAGCGAGGCACAAATAACGCAAGTAATCTCGACCCAGTGAATACAGCCGGTGTTATTCCGAACTTTCTCAGCGGGGAGCATTCCATTAAAAACAAGAGACAATTCACGCGAATTCACCTTCATGATAAAACAAAACTACGGAAACCGTACGATTCCCCGGAATAATTGTGACGGTTAAACAAACGGCGTATATTTTATTAAATTTATGATCCTTTTTACGATCTTCACGCAATAAGTTTCATTTTTAATTTTACATAAATTAAACATGAAAGCTCGTTTCCTCCCTTGAAAACTTTACAAAATTTCTTTCACTATTAATATCTGACAATTGTGATGCTCTATTTTAAATTTCCTAATCATTCTGACAAGATTCTTTAATCGCCAATTTTTAGTTACCTTATACACTAGTGATCCAGATTACACCAATCGTTACAGGAAACCTATTTCGCTATCTAAAAACCCTACAAAATTTCCTTTTCGTTTAATTCTTCCCTCAAATTTCCGATACGTTATCAAATCCGTAAGTTCTAGCCACCCTATACGTTCGTGTGCCCTACATTAATCTGCATTATCTCACGATTAAACGGTAAAAGTAGAGATATTACACCAACAAATTACTCTAGCAGAAATCTTATCCGGTTCCTGCATTTTCCCCAAACATTCTCGCCGGAAGCAATAAACGAAATCCACGGGCATCGATCGGTCCAATTAACCGAGCCGCAGTGAAGTACGTGCGATTAAGCTCGGTGGTGCGTTGGTCGAGCGGCTAAACAACGGAAACCCCCGAATAAAGGAACCGGACGGAAGCAAAAACAAAAAGGGAAGAAGTGGAGCATGGTGGTGGTCGGTCGTAGAAAAAACTTACAGGTCGGTGAGCTTGTACGCTCCTTGAAAGGCCGACGCCTCGATGCGTGAGATTTTATTCTTCCTGAGGTCCAAATGCTGCAGCTCGGGCAGCTTCTCGAACAGGCCGTCCGCTTTGATCTTATCCAGCTTGTTGTTGGCCAACAGTCTGGTCGCGGGTGGAGACAAAAGAAAACCGGGAGACGAGAAAGTTAGTGTCTGTCGTCGGCGTGTCCGTTACCGGCGAGCAATTAATCGCGCTCTACGGGGCGTCGGTCTATTAAACGGGTTCGAATAATTTATTTCGAATAATAGCCCCGCTACGCCCGTCCCCGCCAATCCGGCCTTTTAATCGGATAATTATCTTGTCGGCCGATTGAATTCCCTCGCGCGCCGGGGGGAACGATTCGTCTCGATCGATCATGAGCGATCGATCGACCCCCTCGGTGTCTTATTGCTTTGCACCCTTGTAAACAATGACTGCTAACGGGTACGTCGTGTTGAACGTTAATCGTGTCATTTGTAGTTTGTCTCGTTAATTTGTCAAGTTTATATATTGTTGTGCAATACGTTTGAAATTTAATACTTCCTCCATAAAATGTTTAGGTGAGTTTGTGATGGCACCAAATATGTCATGTCGATTTGTCAAGTTTATACGTTGTTCTATAATATTTCTGAAATTTAATACTTTTTTCATAAAAGATTTAAATGGCTTTGTGACGACACTAAATACAGTAAAATATAGGGAGAAAATGTTATACTTTCATTTGAAGTAGGTTTTGATCAATACTAATATTTTAAGTGGACTACAAAGTGGGGTGATGATTTATTATTTTCTCCATAGAATGGAGCAATTTCAGTTGTATACGCCATTTTGACGTTTAATTCGATCAAGATGGCGTTAAATGTTTGGAGGATAATTATAAATAGTATTAATAACTCATGATACCGTTATGTTATTATAATTGTCATGTTAAAAGACGATACTCACAAGGTGGATGTATAGATTGGCAGTTCCTTCGGTATAGAAGTTAGTTTCTTGTTAGAGCAATCAACAGTGGCGCCGTTGCAGGTACACGGAGCCGGACACTCTCCAGGCAGGATGCACTCGCCAGCTCTCTTTGTTAAGAGCTCCTCGTCGCCTAAGAACATGCAGCACGATATATTCTACTTCAAACAATCCTCTCTAAATTATCTTTCCATCTAACAACCACGAAACCACAATTTCTTCAGATGAGTTAATGATGTGAATGATTAAAGAGTTGATATCCGATTGATCCCTTTCCCAGTTAGATGATGACCGCCGCAATTCAACCAAGATGAAAAACAATAAAACTTTAACCATATAATACGATTAAAACTTATAAATACAATATAGAGATGAATATAATCGACTAATAAAACTTCCTCGTATACTTCGAAATCACAAAACTTATCCACATTCTATCGAAAACTATTACAAATATTTTGCCCCCCCCCCCCCAATCGACGGAGAAAAAGAAACGAAAAGACTATGAAAAATAGTTACATGATCTAACTTTCCTCATTTTTCTCTTCAATCAATAGAGAAAAGAAGCAAACGAGAAAAGAACAGTAATTTCAAATTTCACTTCCATCTTGCCACCACCGTCCGCCATTTTGTATCGCGAGTATTTCCGAATTGATCGCGACGTTCGAGCAAGAGCAAGTGGAAAAGGATTGTTGAACGCCTCTCCGCGAGTTTCTTCGGAACAACGTGCCCGAGTTCCGACCGAATTTTTCTTCCGCAGTGGGCGGAAGTTAAGAAAGTTCGCCGGCGCAGGGGAAGGGGCGAAGGCGGAGGGCGAGGGAGTCGAAGTTTTACGTGGGCACCGGGGCGCGGCGTAAGTTCTCGTTTGCGGGAGCGCGGCGTAACGATAATGTGCGGCTACCGAGACACATATACGTGCCGACGAAGTGTTTATTTTCCGGTGTCATTTACTCCGGGTGAAGTTGGCGTGGCACGGAAGCAGCCGCGACAGGGGAACGCGATTATATTCTGCGCGGCCGGGCGCAATTAGAGGAAATATACAACCGTGAAAAGGAGAAACACGAGGTAGCCCGTTGTTATTCTTGAACACGCGCGTGGTTTCAAGATTGCCGTGCGGCTCGCACGCTCGTCAAACGACGCCGCTACTTACGGAACCGTCCCGTACCCGTAGTCTCTTTTGATTCGCAACAGTCGGCACATTTCATGCTTCGGAAATAGGTCCGCCGCGCGACGCCATTTTAACGGGCCGCGCGCGATCGGGATCGTTGGAGCCGCAGATCTGTATGTGAATTCGGGCCTTTGAGAATATAATTGGAAATATGGAATTAAACAATTGGCTCTTTCTGCGGAATGTTATGGTAAATGGAATAGTTTAAGTGTTTCATGAATTTGGTGGTATTGTTCGCATCCTAAGCAATTTTGGGCTGGAATGTTTCCTATATATGCATAAGGATCTGCAGTCTATTATTTGCCGATGTTAATCCTTTTGTAGAAAAATGTATAATTATTTTTGTTAGTTTTATATTTTTATCGTAAGTTTGAATTATTTGTCGAATTACAGGAATTTCTTTTACTGGGAATTTCAAAATATTTTGAATCAAGAGGAATAACAGATTTTTTCTTGACAATATTTTATGTAAATCGTTAGTTCCGAAGCACGATAGATCGTGAAATTTTTTCACGTAATAAATCTCCTTAATTAGGTAATAAAGTGCGATATAGAAGGACGCAATAAGAGCACTGAAGATTACAGCCACACACACGGCCTTTAAATGGCGGGTGTATAGACTTCGTTTGCATTTTAACGTTAATGGAAAAATTATACAATTGTCACCGAGTACGTGATAGTGGTCCCTTAAGGAACGCAGTGGCTGACGGCGAGCGTGTTAAGTAATTGTAAATCAATGAGTTTATTAGAAGTTGGAAGATAAGTGCTTGAATAATCACCGCAGAAAATAATAATTTCGCGTCGATTTTGAAGCAGCATTCCGAGGGGCTAAAAGAGTCGCTGAAATTGACTAGGTTCAGCCGAGATAAGGGAATTTTAATTGGTCGTGATTATAAGGCACCCGCCGTGGACTGAATTCAAAATATGAACCTACGACATAATACATAACATCAACTTAATCGGGAACCTATTATTCCAAGCCTCGGGCTATTTAAAAAATTCTTAACATCTCGCAAATGTCTATCAACCCTTAACTTCATTCGTGACAAAGTTAACTAACCTTCCAGCATTAGCTCTTAATTTTTAATTAACCTCTCAACGTTTCCATCCTCAATGTCCTCCAACCACTTCAACTTCAACACTAATCAAAATTTCTTTTTCAATTAAAACCGTCTTTCACAGAGTACCTTCAAAAATTCAACTATCCATTCATTCGCATAATTAACATATACTTTCAACCCGCATTTTACAGTAAAGATATGTCGGAACGGTTATCAATTATTTACCGGCCATGGTGATCACCGAGGCAGTCGATGGGTTAACCTAACGTCGATTGTACTCTTATATTTGATATGAATCGTCCGAGAATTGATCGACGAATTTAAGAACCGATTCTTGGATGACTGTCGATTCGGTCTTCCTAAAAAGCCCGGCTGATTAATCGAAGTCAAACCGGCGTGGTCACGCGCGCCGGGTTACCATGTTAACGTCGCGACGATAAATTTTGATAATGAACAGTAGTAGCGGGCGATATCATTAAATTAAGCATCGGCGCGATACTCTCTTTCTCTCTGTCTGTCTATTTGTCTCTCTCTCTCTCTCTCTCTCTCTCTCTCTCTTTCTCTCTTCTACCCCTGCCTCTCTCTCCCTCTCGTACGTTAATTGAGTGTTGAATGTCATGTGCTCGGAGAGGTGAATATGTTTATGTATGAGCGTACGAGCGCGCAGGTGATTTATCATCACATTATACGCCGCGTTACAAATTGTCCGCCGCGGTACACGCGCGTAATTATATCGGTAATTTGCGTTCGCCGTTTAATAATACCGGGTAGGTACGCGTCGCGTGGCCACTTTCTCCGCGAGCTTCATTTCCTCTTGGCTGCCCAGGCCACGATCGTCGCGGGTCACTTGTGCAATGGCGATCACAATATGCGAGATATGGGAGTGATTAATGCGAGTGGCTTGGAATTTTTTTTATTAATACCTTTGCGATTTATCTGGACGAAGATATTTGTTGTTGCTGATTAGATGAAAGTACGTTTCGGTGTTTTTAAAGAATCTTGGAATATTTCTTAACATTTTTTTGAGTAAGTTGTAATCGATTTTAGGTATCTTTACACGACGTTCAAGGGTTATTCTAATACAAGATAGAATCATTTAGCGAGTATTCGAATGTTGGATGTTTCGACGAGTTACAAATTATACGTTGATGTTTACGCAAGGAAAATAAAATGTGTACTTCAATATACAGGGTGTATTAAATATTTCTATCAGTTCAAGAAACATCAAAATTATGTATTTATAAAGGATAGAGGCATTATAATATTGTTCAGAATAAGTTTTTATGGTTTTTACATTTTGTGATCGAATGTTGCAAGTAATTTATGCGATCCACCCTGTGTATCAACTTCAGCGAGAATGATTCTGTTCCAGGTGATGTGAATGGATGTTCATGAGTTACCGACCTGCGTCCGTGTCCCGGCGAAGCGTTTAGAAGAGAAAATATCGGAAAAATCGTGTCGTGCTTACCCTTACATTTGAACTTTTCGTTCCGCAACGAATCGATCCTCCGCTTCTGCGCCCTCTTCGGTGACTCGCACTTAGCACCCGACGTCTCGATGGGGTGCGCGTGAAGGTACGCGCTCAGCCATCGCAGATTGCAATCGCAGATGAACGGATTCTTTGCCAAATGTCTGCGAGAAATCGAGGAACGTTTCTTTCAAGCGGCTGTACTCGAGGCTTCACGCTGTTTCGACTACGTTTTCCCTCGAATCGTGTGCACCTCGCACAAATTTAACCTAATTTCCGCGTCCGCGAAAATTTCAACCCCTTCGCAGCTTAATATACGTCTAATCGGAGAAATTGATATTAAATCAAATTTCATTTTACTGGCAAAATAAAATCAAGTTCTGGTGAATATTATTGAAGTCTGGATTTCATAAACCTTGAAAGATTCTTAGATACTGTAAACGTATGAATTCCTGCAATCCAATTATAACCAAGTTCAGATGAACTTGTTAAATATTTCATTAAACTACGTAAGGGTTATTCTTTGTCCGAGAACATTTTTTTAATCGTTTTAATAAATTCCTGCACACTATAATAAAATAACTATGGGCGGAATGTCGATATATTGGAAAAAGGTTTAATAATTTTTAATGAAACACAGAATTTGAAAGCAGGAATATCAATGAAGATTGCAATGGTAAAAATAAAATTATGAATTATTGTAAATCTCTTATTGTAATAGGTATATTATTAGAAAAATAAGTGTTTTTAGTTGCTGAAAGAAATTAGTAAATTTTCTAATATTTTGTATCGATTTCAGAGAATATTTAGAACAACGTTGCGCAAATAGCGGCACACGAGTCCCCAGGCAGTGAACAAAAAGCTCAGTGACACGCATCCGCGATTCGATCCCGCCGTTAAGTGGGAAGGGGTCGCGCGAAACGCTAAAGCCACGGTAATTTGTATAAATTAACGGTTCAATGGCGGAATACAAACAGCGTTTCAATGCTTCGCAGATTGGCGAAAGTTCCATTGGCCAGGGATCTGATGTTGTTATCGTACAGGGACAACAGTGTCAGGCTGGTCAGATCTCGGAACAGATCGGTCCGTATGCAGGATATCTCGTTCGCGTTCAACAATCTGTAAAAGGTCATTTTAGTTTGTCAATTTCCTCTTTTTAGTGCACCAAATTAATTACAGTGGGCCATAAAAACAAACAATAACGACAGATTTATGGAATATTTAAATAAAATATTCTCAACAACCTAGGAAGCGGAAAAATGTCACTGTAAAATTACTCTGAACAAATAATAAATATAAAATATGATTTCAAATGTTGGAAATAGGAAAATAAAAATGAAATTTGAAAAATAATTTTTAATCACCATTTGAGATAACAACATAAGGGACGATATTAAGGATTGAAAAATAAAACTGAAAAATGTTCTATTGCTGATTAAAACAATCAATTTTCTAATTTTTCTTCTAAACATTCACTTACAGCAATTCTAAATTGGTCAAGCCTTGGAACAATCCACTGGGCAGTTCGGTGATCTTGTTTCCGTACAGCACGCTGGAATCATGTTGCAATGTTATTTATCAATTGCAAAAATATCGTGCATTTGATATCGTATGTTTCATACGTACAGTGATTCGAGGGATTTCAATCCGTGGAACGCGTCCGCAGCTACCTTTTTGATCTGATTGTTGCTGAGGTCACTGCGAATGAATAAATGGAAGGATATCGAGCATTAAACGTTATCAGTTACAGATTTGAACATGTTACGGGAGAAAACGGATAGATAGTAATATCGCGAACGTCACTCACATTCTGCGCAGCCTCCTGTATGGGAAGAAAGCTTTCGGCGGGATCTCCGTGATGCTGTTCTGCTCCAACCGACTGTGAACGATCGAACAGAGAACAAATAAATTAACAAACGTTCGACAGCTTCGCTCGTTTGATTCCCAGCGTAGTTACAGTTGCGCAAACCGGAGAACAGCCTGCATTGATCGATTCCACGTAAAAGAGAATTTTCAGAAGCGTCGAGTCAAATGCAATTACTGCGGGAATCTTTGTCGAATACTCGGTGCAATTACTCGACGTATCCATCTGTTTTAAATTTCGAATATTCTCCTTTTAGTTTCCTGCGATGTCATTTATCTCAATAATCCACCGTCGTATTTTAATTAATTTAAAACTCGCTAGATATCAATATCTTTGATTCAAAGCTTCAAAGTAAATATTCAATTTTAGTAAAATTCAATTTAAAGTTATTGCTACAAAGTCTACATTTCTAACGAAAATTTCATTTCTTAGACCTCCATTGATATCTCTCCCCACCAACTCATCATAAAACACGACGCTTCCAAAAATTAATTAATTCAGAACTCGCGAGATATGAATATTCTTTAATCGAAAGCTTCAAAGTAACTTTTCAATTTCAGTCAAATCAAGTTCAAAGTTCTTACTGGAAATTCAACATCAACATAAATTTAATTTCGTAACCTTCGTTAAGAATTATTGCCGACCAGTTCTCATAAAACAGGATGCTTCCAAGATCTATCAAAACCTCGCAGGACTGAAGTTCGAGACAATTTGAGTCATCCATCATCAAAACAGATCGGTAAAAACTATGCTCGATTATGCCGATACTTCGCCACGCTTCTAAAACGCTGGCCAAACTTTCCGGGAACTTGCGAGACTACTTTTTCGCGGTCGATACGCGAACGTGGATCGAGTTTCTTAGTTAACCAGGTGACGATGGTCGGCCGCTGTGCAGCGGTTAATTGCGAAGTTTACATCGATATCACGTCTCGAACTTCATGCAAGAGCGATTCGGCAACTGTACGCTGGGATAGTGTAGGAGACAATCTCGTTTACGAACAGCTCGGTGGTGTCCTCGGGAAGGTGGGTGGGCACTTTCGTCAAAGAATTCTCCCTGCAGTCGACGATACCATCGGCGCATTTGCACGGATGCGGGCAATGCGGTTCCGCGCTGCATTCGGATACTGTCCGCTCAACCGGGCCCGAACACTTGAATTCGTGCTCCTGTGCGGGGAACGGAAACAGCAAGAATTTTTAGTCAAAGATACGTCGGTTTGGAACTCTCCGCGACAGGGCGATAATAAAGCGAGCCCGTCCATAGTCGGATTACAGCTGTAACCAGCGCCATTCCGCGGACGCCCGAGATAGGACTGTATTTTAATTAATTATACGCTGATAAAATGGTCACTCGCGTTTCAGCGACTTTTCTGGAACTTTGACGGAGAGATTGGGAGAAGACGGCTTCAATAAAAGGTGAATGTCTCATTTGAAGTTCAAATTTGGGAATGTGGAGCTTTTAAGAAATTTAGGGAAATTTGGAACTCATTGGAGATCATTTGATTTTAGTAACTAGGGGAATTTTTGATGGTATAAGTGTTTTCAGTATCGTAGAAAAGACGCTGTAAGTAACGGTTAAAATTAATGAGAGAGTTTGAGATGTTAAGTGCGAGGTCAGATTGTTTTCATGAGTAGGGGGATTTTTGAATACTTCATAATAATAGGTAATAATCTATTGAAAATTTAAATCATTTTAGAACGTAGGATATTTTTGATCATCTTTAAGTACTTCGACATAAATGGTATGCTTTAAAACATTCGAAGGAATAGCGAGAAGTTCGGAGAATGTTAAAATAAAAGAGATTTTCTAATTCACGAACCAGCAAGTCGACGATATTTCGATTTTTCAGCTGAATCGGCGAGGCGCATCGTATGTTGTGTTGGCCGAGCCGCGGGAACGTTTTCAAATGTCGTGACAACCAGGCCAAATGGCAGTCGCAGGAAAGTGCGTTGTCGACGAGCATCAGCGTTTGCAAATGGGACAGGCCGTTCAGCATTTCCCTCCCCAGCGTAGTCAGTTTATTATTATTCAACATCCTGCAATGCGGCATTAACAAATACAACCTCCCTCGTTCCACAGACATCGAAAAAAAAGAAATTATGGTTTCATGAACGATCACTGAAAATCAACAGTAATAACACAAAAAATCTCAAATACAAGCAACACAATAATTATCGATTCGAGCGAACCAGAGAATTTACTTTCAGATTACAAATATTTGTTTAATCGACTTCGCTACTTCGATTTCTGCCGTCACAATAAAATACGAAAATCTCATTTTCATTCGTTAGTCAGTAATTGAGCTTCATTTATTCTCTAATTGTCCGGCACGAAAATTTCAATTCGACGGTACAAAATGTTCGGAACGAATATTTAATTCACTCACAGTATTTCAAGATTCTTCAGCTCCCGTATCGACGCTTCATCGATGCAGGTCAGCACGTTGTTGTCGAGCAGCCTGCGAAAGCAAATGATTCATGAGGATGTCCGCCGAAATTCCACGGTTGAAAAATTTAAACGGTATTTTATATCTTCCAGGAGTTCGCGTTCGATGTTATATCAATAAGTTATCGGCGGCCACGATTCATCGAGCGACCGGTTCTCCTCTATATTTTTAATATCCGGATGAAAGCAGTGGCTGCGCGATGTTACGGGAGACCGTAAAGGAACAAGAAAGGCAATTAATTATAGACCGAGGTGAAGAAAGCAGTAAAGCAAAAAACCAGTACCGTAAGAACGAGCTACGAAAAGTTCACTTTACACGGCTCTGAACTATCTTTTTTACATTAGCGAGGAATTTTAGATTAAACCGGAATTAGCTCGCCTGCCGGCGACCGTGTCCGACTAGGTCGAGGGACGCTACTTAGCTGTCAGAGCTACCGTTGACCTGTTCCACTAGCTTCGATCCTTTTTTTCACGGACAGCAGTTCAATTACACTTTCGAAAAAGTGATCCAACATATAAAGATAACTTACAGATATTTCAGAGACGATATTCCTCTAAGCGTCTTCGGACCAATAGTAGCGATTTGATTGTGGCTGAGATCCCTGAAACAAATCAAAAGCAAACTTATTAAATTCATGAATAAAATATCCCATTCGATTAGAAACTTAATAATCTATCCCACATAGTACCTAATCATTTAAGTATTCCACATACAAATCTCCAACACCCAAATCCGCATAACTTAAAACTAATCAAATGTCACCTAACCTCAAATTCGCTTTCCGAAATCTTTTAACATCATAAAAATCCTAAAAATGTCTTAAGAAGGATGCAACGCCACAAATTTCGAGCACTGCTTGAACACTTGGACTCATTAAAATTAAACGCTCTGGCGATCAATTTATCAGGCTCCACCGCGAACCGCTCCAATATTCAATACCCTTCGCGCCGGAGAAAAGGTAAAACCAATTTCCGTGTTGGTTGCTGGGGACAAGGGAGCCATTACATAATCAGCAGGAAAGCCGCGGAGACATCGATCAATTAACCTGTGCTGCGGCGGGTGATGGGCAGATATATGCCGTCGACCTTTCGAACTTTCTATCGCGCAGAGCAGTAAAGACGGTTGCCGGACGGCCGATCGGCCCGGCGATACGTTAGTCCAGTTCGCTAGCAGTTTGTCTCGAGTTCGTTCCACATTCCCGGTAAATTATTCAAAAAGTCGCCGACTGCCACCGCGGATCGCCGGGAAAAATTGCGGACGACTCACGTGTGACCGTGCACGTGCACGCGGCTCACGTGGGCAGCTATGGATTTCTTTAAGGTTTCACGGGGTCGTTACACTGGGTAACGAGTGACCGTTTCCTACGGTCTCTTCACGTGACAGGCCGAACGCTTCTCCTTCGGCTAGAACCGAACACCCGTTTCTCTCGTTTCCGATGGTTTTTCCGGGCGCACCGTGCTCACCCGATGAATATTCAATGGAAATTTCGCCGGGTCATATACGCGCGCTATGGCCACGTCGCGCTCCATTCATGGCACCTTTAATCCGCCCAGAATCAAATTTTTATTTTGCTCCAGGTCCACGACGAAATGTTTCTCTATTGTTCTTCGTCTGAATATTCGGGCTCTTCTTGCGTTCGGTCTTTCGTTGTTTTTGGGTACTTTGGGAATGTATAAATAGATTAAGTATGGAGACGCCTTTTTCACAGGAGTACCATTCTTTGGTAATTGCGTTTGGAAGTTCTTCCAATGTAAGAGATATTATAAGGCTAGCGAATTCTGAAAAGTTTTCTGAAAATGGGCTTTTTGAATTTTTTGGGTAACATTTAGGACTTAAAGTACATCAAATGTAGAATGCTTTCTTGAGAGGAGTACCCTTTTTTGGAGATGATTGTTTTCGAAGTTCTTCGAATGTGAGAAATATCGTGTTGCAAGGTTACGTCTATAAAACGAAGTTCCAATAGAACAATTTTATTCCAGTCTCTTCAATTCATTCTGTCGCGTAGATTCATTCGTTCAAGTTTCGTTTTCTATTTACATGCCAATTCATTTGCAATTAGATGATGATTTAGAACACTCTCGACGCATAGAATTCTACTTAAACAGTTTCAGTGGAGCAGTCGTCCTGATTAAAGGAAAACAAAAGTTCGTCCCAGTGAAGACATTAAAAGAAACTTTCCTTGAATTCATTTCTTTTTGTCTTTGGAAGAGAGTTGATTTTCCGAGCGGGAAAAGACACGCGGGTTCGGTCGGTGGAAGCTCGAGCGGCGTGTTTCATAAACCGAACCCGCGTACTTACTTCCGCGTGTACACGTACGTGTGGGTGGTATGTAGGTCATCGTCTGAAAAGTTTATGCGATAACCTCCGTCCTGTATTGTAGTGACGAGATAGAGACCGCGACGCGGACTTTCACGAACGCCAGCCACGGGCATTAAGCAAATTCCCGTCGAAACGGTCGAGTGTCTTCGCCCCAGTTACTTTTTCACGCGTATTCGATCGTTCTCCGTCTCGGAAACTGAAACTCGCGCGGTATGTAATTGCAAGTTGATGTTCGCCGCTAAATGCCAACATTTCTGTAGAATATTCAGAATGTTTGGGGCGAATGGAACAAGAATGTGTAAACGGTAGAACGTGGAAAAATATGTTACGAGATGAAATGAAAGGTTACAAAGGATTCTCCCTTTTAATTCATTTTAAATAAAATTTTGTATTTCTTTAAACATTGTTAGAGGTATTTTCGAATTCGTTTAAATGGATGAAAAGTTAACGGTGATTTTTCTACCCTATGGTTCGACCTATATTCGAGGAACATCGTGCAGAATAGAGTACAAAGGAGGGAATAATTTCTAGTACGATGTTCCTATCTCAGCAAAATCCGATTACAATGTATATCATACTAATTATTCAAATTTCAATGAAGAAGATCAATATAACCCAGTTACAAGGAGAACTTAGTTAAATGAATTTTCGAATAAAATTGAATGAATTCCTAAAGATATTATAAACTGACAACTTTCAAACCACCTGCACAATTCTACAATAAACGTAAACAATAAAACACAACAAATTCAAATAAACATTAAAACATATCTACCCATACATTTCCTCCAATTTCACCTTCGAGAAACAATTCGTTTCACCAACAAAAACCATTTGGAAAATTCAGGACGAAATGGCCCACATTTTGTAAAACAATAAGTACACTATAAATACTATTAATCCTTTGCACTCGAAAGTTTTTCACTGGAAATATTCAACATTTTCCGACGAGATATAGACGGCATCGTTTGAAACTAATTTAACGATAATTCAAAGATAAATTAAGCAACAAAGTCATTTTATTTAAATTTTTCACATAGCGATACAATGTTTCATTCAAAATATTAAACATTCAACATTCATAGTTCTGTTGCATCAAACCAAGTGGTGACTGAGAGTCACCTCTCGGCTGCAAAGGGTTAATATCTAACAGAAAATCCACAGAATATTCCACTCGAAACAAATGAAACCCTAGATATCGAACGATCTAAATGAGACCGGTTCTCACTCGGAATTACCGTGTAATCGTAAATAGAAATAAATCATCCGCGAAAGACAGAGCGCAATCTTCATTAATCAAAATCCGGAAGACCGTCGATCGCAATAAACGGTGCGTGGGTTTTCTCGTTTCAGATGCCGCGGCCGTCGTCGCTGTTTCATTGAATTGATACGAGGCGCTTGTATAGCACAAGACGACGTCGCGTCGGGGTCTTGGGCCGATCGTCGACGGAACGTGTGATTAACCCATCGCGCGGTGCTGTGGAAAGCCGCGACGGGCTCGGAGGTGGTAAGAGGATGAAACTACGCCGGTAATAAATGGTTTGACACAATGGAAAGGGGCGCGGACACTCGGGCTGATTAGTATCACTCCGTCGTGTAAGCATATTGCGCCTGTTGAAACGCGATACCCTCGGTGCGCGGCCGAGGTCCGCGCCAACGTACAAGCTTGTATTTACGAGGCAATAACATTTGTTCGCTGTACACTTAAGCCGATAATAACCGGGACAAACGTTCCTTCCTCCCCTTTCACCCGCCCCTCGCGAGCATTTGTGTGCGCCCGTGTACGAGCGTGTCGCTTTGACAGGCCGGCGTTGCGGTGATTTAAGCAACGAAACGCATCGGCGAGTGTCTTGCGAATCGCGTGCACGTGAATTTACTGCCGCGTATTATTTCGTCGCGTAAGACGGCCCGGTCCGGTGTCCGGTGACCCGTGGAACGCCGTCACCGGCCACTCCGAGCTGCGAAAATGCTGTGTTGATAAGTCCCAAGGAGAAGGGAAGTTGAAACGATCGTGGAATGGGTTCCTTCTGAGGCGAAGCTTGCGGAGTTTGTTATTTATAGGGTATTGATCGATGAAATGTAATACATTTTGTTTCGTTTTCTTCTGGGAGCATCGAACTACCCCTTTGGAATTTACTATGATATCTTTTTGCAGGTAATATTTCTCATATAATAGCGATCTTCTATATTTCTATATTTTTCTCTATACATTTTTCAAATGACAGTATGATCTTCTAATATAATATTCTTTATCTGTCCCATGAAACTACCCCTAGGAAATAAATTACGCTAATCCTCACTGCGAAACACCCTTACCTTAATATTCTCTTCAAACACCATTCACAGTTACAAATTTCCCACGCAAATCTTTCGAAATTAAAGCTTAAGATCCTGTTATATTCGCCAGCGAGTAATTCGAAGGTTCAAAGAGAAGTAATTCCTCGTTCCCTTTGCAACACAGAAAAATCGAGAGCGCGCGAGAAAGAGGAAAATTCCACGACAAGCGAGCAACTCTTATGATCCTGACGCTATCAATCCGGGGTCTAGTTTCACTCGACTGTTATCGCGCTCGCACAAACCACGGCGGCGACAACATTCGGACGTCTGTAGAGGGGCGAAGGGTCCACGAGGTCCTTTTGTTAGTTCCAGCGAAGGAGCGGCCACGTCGAAATTCGGTAATTGCTTTCTGGATTGGCCGGCGCGCGGTGGGAGTTTAATCTGTCCGTCTCACGCGCGGCGAAATTATCGAAACGCTCGCGAAATTCATTTCGCCGATGTGTTCGCGATGGGGAAATAGAAATTCATTTTTCCGGGGACTCTCGTGCCGTGGCGAGTTGGGAAACACCCCGAGGCAAGATCTGAACGCGACCTAGCGAATGAAAACGTCTTGCATCATTTGTCATTATCTTGAGACCTGTGTACCCTCGTACATTTATAAAACGTCGTAGCGGCGTTATAAAGCGCGGTTCCGCTGAAATGAAATGGAATGAAATGAAATGAAATGAAATGAAATCGGTGAAAGGACTTTTGTATTAATATACTGCGGTGGTTCTTTGTTATCCGAACTCCGAGTTCGTTTAAGTATTTTTCTGTTGTATAGGTTTGGTTGAAGATTACATGAATGATTAATATGTACGTTAGAAAAGAATTAATAAAAGAGAAACTTTATTTGAAATAATCGAAAAATATAGAATAATTTAATAATTATTTGCCCTGATTCATTTTCTTGGTTGAAGGGAGATTAAACTTTTTACTGAATCGTTTCGACAAATAAATAGAGGGAGAACAAAATCGATTATCGATGTCTTTTATTTTATTTTATAAAGGATTTCTTTATAAATACGTAATACAGAGGATATGGAAAAATGTTGAAAGAAAACGAAACATAGGACACACATGAGCAAAGCATGCAAAAGAGGCAAATCAGTAGTTTCGTTATAGAAAAGTAGATACAACCACGTGCAGGAAGAGAGGAAACGAAGGAAGCAAGAATTCTCGAACGAATCGCATCTTCTTTCCGCAAATGGAAGACTTAGAATTTAGATGCCGAGCGCTTCGCTGGAACGAAATGTTTCGCCGTGGAAAAGAAAGAAATAAGTCCGATCCCCCGCAATACCTGCATCGCTATCAATAGAAACATTCTGCTCGCGGTCGTACCAAATTGCCCGTTCAAATTAGGAACTTATCATGATCAAGCCGCAACAGCAGCTCCAAATGAAACTGGCAGCACTAAGAGCTCGTCTTCCTTTTGCTCCTGGCATGTCTACGTGGTCGAAATTCGGTAATTGCTTTCAGGATTGCCTCCGGTAAGCAGCGAGTCTAAATCTGCCAGTTCTTGCCGTATGTTCACGGCTCACGGCTCCAGAATACCGTGGCAGGGGCACGGAGCTCCTCCTTTTCTCGCGGCTCGGGCGAAATTCTCCTCCCTTTTTGATATTTAATCATCTTCCGTTGTTAAAGGTGTCGGGGCTGTCCCGATGCAGACGTTTCAGATACCGGGCACAAAGGAATATCTCCTGGAATTATTCTGATCGTTGGAAAAATACGTAATCAATGATTATAATATAAATATTGAAGCCTAGTTAATGAATGTAAAAATATAGATAATAATATACTGTAAACGTTAGGTTGAAATTTAAACTATTTAACTTTTATTCAATAAAAGAATTGTTCGAATCCTTCTTCCTATCCTATCATTCATAAAATATTTCACGATTATTGTAAATTTAATATTCATTGAATTTACTATCAAGTGATTATTGAATTTAATCAAGTTTATTCGACGCCAGCTATAAGAAAGAAAGGTTAGTAAAAACTGAACGAGGCTTTGAAGATCGGTAAGAATTTCGTTTCACTGGTAAATGAAGAATTGTTGACTTTCCAGCGTATGTACGTGATGAATAATCTCGAGAATACTGTTGCCCGCTACGTCCTCCCCAGCAGTAAATCCTCCCCTTTCCAGTCTCCGGAGTCACTATTTTCTATTTTTGTTTCTCATCTCGACCTCGTCTAGATGCTCCGGCCGTGGTCTCACTGGCGAGCATAATTACAGAGTGCGGGTCTCGAGCCAATGGATGGTCAACGGTGAACCGTGCACCGAGACCTCTAACCTATCATCGCGAACGTCTGGTTAACTCGTGCACCGGGCGGAGAGGAACCCGGGTATCTCGCGGCCCGAGACGCAACGCTATCTGTTTAAATAAACCGCGGAGGATCCATTATCGTGACCAACCGCGCCGTTGAAAAACCATCGAGTTGCTATGCATTTATGTACGCCGTTTCATTCCGAGGGAATTGCCGTAGAGAAACGGTTCCGCGACGCCAAGATGGCTGCCGCACAGTCAAACAGCCGTTTTCTGGGCAGAACTCAAGAACTTAAAAAGCATACGTGATACAAACAAATGCTTCGGACAAAAGATGTAAGGTATAGAGCTAAACATATGGTGGTTTACATTTGTTTTACGTTATGGGGATATTCTGAAGTTTTTTCGATGACAATGGATATTTTGCGTTTCGATTCCAACGTTATATAAATAGAGAAACGGAATTTATTTGTACAAAATTGTTATTTTTGCAATGAAAATCATTTTGTATAGCAGGGGCTACTTAGCGACGTATTGGCAACCTTCAATTTTCGTTATGTGAATAATCGAATTTGGAGGTTTGTCCATAGGCGACCACATTGTGCGCCGAGGTGACTCGTATTCACTTGCTGCGAATGTTCACAGATACTTTCGGTTCAGAAATTTACATGCGCTTTAAAGGAAAGCCTGGAAATGAGACTAGACGAAATCAAATCGCTTTAAAGTCTGCCGAACATTCGCTGAATCTATAGGATAAATACTGTTTCTGGAATATATCACTGGTTTTACTTGAAAAGTCACATATTTGTGGCGTCTGTAATCACATATTTTACATAATGAAAATGAAATTAATCCTACAGATATTGGTATTAGAAATTATAAACTACGACATTATATTTAGGAACTCAATAACTCGTTTCAGTTTCATTTTTCTAATATTTTGTTTAGAAGATTTATTGGATTGAAGAAAATGTTATAATTGAGTAGACCGTCACTGAAATAAGCGCTGGTAGCGAACGTGTTAACCTAAAGATTGATTGCTATTCTAGAGAAACGCGATTCAGTGATTCAAGGATACCTAATTATTCTTCTGCCATCTTCATTTCTCTAATTCTGTTAAATCTTCCAGTCGCAAACTCTATTACCTAATAATTTAGACTTTCCTACACTTAAAGTCACTTAAACTCTATAAAATACAAGAAATAATAAAAATTCAGCAATAAAAAGAAAAATATATACTTCTGTGAAAGCTACCAATGCGCACAGACGTGTTCGAAGGTTAAATTGAAAGGCTTTTCTCTGGGCATTCCTGGATCCTGAATCTTAATCAACCAGCAAAGAGCACAGGGTATTCTTGCGCGGTCGCTTAAACGAGGAAAAACAGGGAAGTAGAGTAGGAAAGTAGAAAAGGCAGCGGTTCTATCGTGATCGTTGGGTGAATACGCGGTTCCCGCTTTCGCGATAGCTAGGTCGATGGTCGCCACTCGAGTCAAAAAGCTTGGCCGTCGCGTCGGGGGCAAGAAAGAAGGTCCCTTTTTCCCCAGTGGCCGGCCACGGCCGCGGCTGACAGCGACGATTTCGAGGAAGCGAGACGAAAAGGCAAAACAAAGGGAGAGAGGAAACGGGAGGCGGGAAATGGAGATGGGCCATCTATCATCCGGTGAAGTGGCCGGACGGGACTCGAAAGTTCTTCGGGTCCGGTCGGCCGGCCGGCCTTCCTTCCTTCCTTCCACCCTGCTCTCGGACACGTAACCTACAGTTTCTGATGATAAGGCCGGGATCAGCCAGCTTACAAAAGGACGTATTATGTTGCGAGCTTCGGCGAGATTCTCACGGGCATCCGGACGCTTGATAATCCTTCATCTGCCGTGGATAAGTCGATGGCCCCGACCAAACGGAAACGAGAGAAGGCCGGAGCACTTGGGGTGTTGCTTCGAGATGCGTTTAGTGTTGCGCGCTTCGATTCATTTAAATTTTATGATTCTTGGATGATTTGTTTGGCGGTGAATTTATTAAACTATTGTTACTTTTTTTGTATCTCTGAAGAAGTATTCTGGATCGATGGAAGATTCGAGAATTGAGTGGGTTTTACTACCTTTTTGGTTTTATCGTTTTTGATGACTTTCAGTGTAATTGGATGAATTATATGCTAAGAGAAATTGATTGAAATTGTAAATTGTAATATACTTTGAAATATCGAGGTATGCAGGAAGTAATAAAGGGAGAGTTGAAATTGTCACGCTCCGAGGATCCTTATATGGTTATTGCAACGGCGAGGAAGAGGAGGCAGGATAATTTCATTAAACTGTGCAATACTTACAGACGCTTTAAGTTCATCATGTTGTTGAACAGGAGATCGGGAAGGTGACGTAGCTGGTTATTGTTAAGGCGCAGCTTCTCGACGGCGACTAAATCCTGGAAGGCGCCCTTCTCGATGGTGTGAATCTGGTTATTTGATAGCCAGCTGCAACAGAGGCAACACCATGTATCCGAAATAAAGATATTTATTAATTCTGCATTAATTAATTCATTCTTATACGTTCTATCATTAATTAATTACTTCTTATACATTCTAATCATCAATTAACACTAGAACTACCGAGTGTTTAATGTAACTGATATGTAATTCCCCTAAAAATTATAAGAATAGATTATTTTCAGTTTCTTCATATATTTATTATAGTATTTAAGTGAAACTATTTATATTCAAACTTATTACGAATATTCATTGCTTTTAAGATATTAGTAATTATGAAGTAAGAAAACCGAAACCAGTCATTTTGACTTGTACGATAGTTCTAATGTTAAAATCATTAAAACAATTGCATCTAACGAACATCGTCGTCGTCAGATAAAATTGAATAAAGTACAAATATAACTTAATTAACTCGTGACCTATACGATCCTATATATGGATCATATATTATCCACACCAATCCCCGAATCGAATTCCGCAAACTCGTTAACATCTCGATCTCCCGGAAGACCGCGACTACGTCGAATCCCGTTCGCAGACGTGGCTCCGCAAAGCCGTCAGAGGCTTCGCCCTAACTCACTTCGTTACTTAGCGAACAGAACGGATCGTCTACTCACAGAATGTGAAGCGTGGCCATGTCCTCGAAGTCCGTGTTGAATATCACCGAGATGTTGTTCCCCTGCAGCTCTCTGGAACAAAGAGGAAACGGGATTTGAAGTCCGTACTCGATATCATGGTATCACGTGAATATTAAACTTATACATATAGCTTTTAACGTAATTTCAATGTTTCATTTCTGATTTGGCATACAGGAAAATCGAAAGAAAAAAACACTAAAAGAAAACTGTGCATAAAGAAAGGACAGCTTTCAGATATTGCAGAGCAAGACGAATCAGATCAGGGGGTGAATCAAAATAAAAATTCAGCCCATATTTCTTATACCGCAAATTATATTCATCTGCATCAGAAAGATTATAATCTTTCTTTTATAATCTTTATAAAGATTATAATATAAATAAATTATAATCATTTGCAACAGAAAGATTCAACAATACTTTCTAACTTCTCATTATTAATGTTCGAGTATTTTTACTTCCATACTGTCGAACCTACAGTTTCTCTCTATATAATATTAGCCACGGAAATTATCTTTGATAAGAAACTATAAAACTTTCTCGAAAATAGAAAGAGATCGTACACAAAACTAACCAGATACGTCGACGACCGAAGAACTGATGAAAACATTAATTCATTATACTAGAAGTTATCATAAAAAAAGACATTACTTATATCACAGAACGACCTAATATATGTAATACTTAGCCATAGTATATTACATTTTTTCTACACAGATCTCTACAATATCAAAGTCCAAGGCCAACGAAAAAAGAAAAGGAAAAAAAGCAAGACGAGACGAGATCGTAATTTCGTTCTTCCTAAAAATCTCATAAAAATGGCACTTCTCGCCGGCGGGTTTTCCGCGGCGGCAAAAGGGCGTCCGCCCTTGTCTCCGCGGCCCTTAACTAATTCCATTTCGACCGGCTCTGTCCCCACCGTTCGCCGCGCTCGTATTTATTCGCCGCGAATAAGTATTTCTGTTTCCCGGCCCCGCAAATATTTGCCTCGCGAAACAGAGTGGCGCCGACACAAAGAGCAACCTTCGGAGGATTTTTATCGCGAGCCCTTCTTTTTTCGTATTTTTTTTCCGCCCTCGCTCTTCTCTCTCTCTCTCTCTCTCTCTCTCTCTCTCTTTCCCCCTTTTTTTTGTCCCTCGCCCGAAACATTGTCGCCGTTTACGCGCCCGGTCAAAGCGAACCACCCCCGAACGGTCAACCCCGTGACTGCGTAATGAGTCCATCGGCCCGTGAATCGGTATTCGTCCAGCGACGGTTTATCGAACGGTTTGTCGCTTTATATTCCGCCGATTCCGTTTGAAGGCGATCCCCGTTGTAGACGAATCGAACGAAACGATATGACGTTTAGAAACGCTTTTTCTCTGTTTTTAATTATCTCGGAAATTTGTCTATTCGCTCTGTCTCTTCTTGTTAGTGTGTAAAATGTAGTAAACTACGGGTTTCGAATAAAATAAAGTTTCTAAGGGACGAAATACAATTCTATTGAACTTTCGGTATAGTTAAACGATATCTAAAATTCTGAATTTGTTAAATGTTAACAGTTGCGGATTTCTTTTGTAACGTAGACGTTGTTAGAGTTTCCCACTGCTAAGTTTATCAAACAAATGTTCAATCTCTGCTTTTAACAAATGCCTACGCGAAAATTGAAACCAAGAGAAATATTTCTCCGCTTCCCTGTAGAACTCGGAACGTTTTTACCTAACGAATTCCCGGACTAATCACAGTCGAGGCATTCGAACAATCTCCGTCGAGCATCATCGACGGAATATCATTGTTCCAACGGTGGACGTGGAAACGCGAATTCGCTCTTCACGGAGGAAAGAATACGAGGAAGGGGATACAGCCGTCAAACACAGCCGTCTGCCGCCTGCCCCCTTCCGTCCAGGCAAGTTATTAAGGCCTTATTAAATTGGTTCCTTTTTCCGAGGAACTTTTTTACCTGACAAAAAACGCCAGACGTAGGAACGAGTAACGAGGCAGGCCTACTCGTCAATTTCGCTTCGCGCGAATTCTTTCGCAACCATCTTTCCCCGTGTTCTTTTTCTCATCCCCGTCCACTCTTTTTCTCTTTCACATTCTTCATCATTCTCTTCCACTTTTCATTTTCTCTTTCCATTCTTTTCCTTCTTCCTTCTCGATTCTCACGTTCTTCACGGTACGACGCAACGCGACGCGACAACGACCACGCGAGACACGTAAAAATTATTTCCTTGTTTTCGGCCGTCGCGTCGCGACGCGACTCCGGCCCCGGTTCAACGACGAAACGAGTTGGAGGACTGTTTTTTAGCGGCACTTTTAAGCCTTGCGTGAGATTTTAATTTCAACCGTGGCGGCCCTGCGTTTTAGGTTCGTTCCTTTCCTCTTTTCCCTTTCTATCTTGTTTTCTTCGTTTTTCGCGGCATTTTTCCCCGCGACCCTCTATTTTCCGTCGTCGGGCATTGTCGTCGCGCGCCTTCCCCGTCCGCGGCGGAATAATTGCGCGACCGGCACCGGCAGTCGGTGAACGGCGAAGCAGTTCCACGAAAAGTGCAAGGGAAATGTTGTTTCAGACGTTTTTCCCTCGTGCCGGACCGCGTTTCAAAATTTTATGTTACACGCTATCGCTCGCGCCTTTTCGCCTGGAACGTAACACAAGAGAAATGTTACCCAGTTCTCAAGGAAATGTCTAGGTTCCAAGAAAGATCCAGGATTTCAAGGTACGAAACCGTTTTATGCATACACCGGTGCAGCGGGTTGGGAGACTTCATCTTTTAAAGCACACGTTTCTACGCGACACGTGGAAACCGTCGTTTTTATCGTAGCTGCAGCGCGATTTTCAGTCTTCAAGAAAACGGAATTCATGACTATCCCGTTTTTTATGCTGGTCGGTGTCTATTATTCGATGTTACACAGTGAAGCGATTTTAGGGCCCGTATTTGATCGCGTTCATAAAAAGGGGAATGAAAGAGTGATTCTCGTCGTTTCGAGTTCTTTGATTTTAGTTCGGAATGAGAGAATCATCTTTTGAAATATTTACTGTGTGTGGTGGAATATTCTATGTAAGTTAAAAATGGTTAATTTAATTTTTAAGTTGGGTAATTTAAGTGGGTAATACGTTTTTAATTCTTTTGATTCGAACAGAGTTAGTATTATCAAAGTTAAACTTGAAAATTTACGAATTAACGCTCGTCGACACGAAAGTTTAAAAATTGGAGCTACTTTCGAAACCACCACCACTGTCTCAAACATCAATTCGCACATCGCCCGATAACATTTAAAATCACTGTAGCAATTCAGAAAAAAAGAAAAACAC
This sequence comes from Nomia melanderi, assembly GCF_051020985.1. Taxonomy (NCBI): domain Eukaryota; kingdom Metazoa; phylum Arthropoda; class Insecta; order Hymenoptera; family Halictidae; genus Nomia; species Nomia melanderi. Next base: position 11,313,788 of record NC_134999.1, on the reverse strand, counting down.
TGTTCCTCCATAAGCACACGAAGAATCTACGCAATTCCAATAAACGCTGAACACGATGATTTAAAACTGTATAAATAACCCCTCCCGCCTCGCGGTAAGTCCCATTAATATTCGCGTCACGGACTCGCACTGCCAATAAAATTACGATCACCGATTGATTTTATTATTCATTCATCACTACCCGAACGGGCATAAACTTCAAGTATAATATCCGACCGATATTTACGATCGGCCGCTGCGGAACGCTCGGTGTCAAACGAACGCGTCCCGGTGTCGCAACCAGAGTGGCGCGACGAAAACAGAAATCGAGATAGAAAATGTATTTCAAGAGCCCTTGGTCAAATTGAAAGATCAAATCACAGATACTCGATTCCGGCGACTGAATCGAGCCGACTCGTTGTCGAGTTTAAAATGAACAGAAAAAAAACAAAAAAAAGTAAAAAGAACACGTCGCATACGGGAAAAAAGGGAGGCAGACAGAAAGGGAGGATCGAGTGCGTTTAAAATGCAGCATCTCGATAGGGATACCGATACCCAATCCTCTTGATAATGGTTAAATGAAAAAACGTGTTTTCACGGTGGGTAAACAGGAACGCACAGAAAAAAAGCAAACATCGTTCGTCGGGCGGGAGGGGGGTGTAGAGTGGAGGTTGGAAAAAAGGAAAATCGGCGAACACGGTTACACGACATCGATCAACACTAGTTCCCGGCGACTGCTTTCCGCGCAGTGGCGTGACTTTTCGCTCGTCCCCGCGTGAAGAGGGTCGCGTGCGTATCACAGGCAACACAGGGGATGAAAATCGCCGCGGAAAAGGGCAACGCAAACTTTCCAACGGTGCTTCGTTCGTTCTCGCGCGGCCGCTTTCCAATTTCGCCATCGAAAAATCGAGAATTTTTTTGTCCTATCTCCGCCGCTGCCGCCCCCAACCTCCCTCTGTAATTTTTGTTTAATCGAAAAACACACGGGAAATATTGCCTCCCTTCGGGAGGGAGACCGGTTGATTTTTGGTGGAAACGTTTTTATATAATAAATAAATAGCCGGGCCGCGAGCGACGGCTCCAATCCACGATATCGATAGAAACGTATCGGCGGGCATTAATCGAAGGGAATGTTATGTTTGATTGATTCCTCCGAAATGAAACTTGCGGCCGGCCGACAGTAAATAAATTGCTGGGGATTCGGGTCAGGGTTTTTCTTCGCAATTCGAAAATGTTTGGAACGGGTTTTTGGGAATTGACGTTGAATAATGTGTTTAATATTGAATGGTATGTTTGAAGTTGAATGGATAAATTCGTGGAGAATCGGGGTGAGAGTTTCTCTTCGAGAGTTGGAAATATTTGGGAAGAGTTTTTGCGAATTGATGTGAAATGATTTGTTTTGAAATTATTTGTGCCATTAGTTATACTTGCTAACTTTTTTGGAATACAGTATTTTGATTGGGTGCAAGAACAAGTGACAAAGAATATGGTAATGAGAAAGGTGAATATTATTCTTGAAATGAAATAGAAATAATTCATGCAATTACTGACGGTACAAACTCCACGGTTATATTATAAAATAATATAATTCTCGTTGATTAATCATTAACTGCGGTCGCATACTTTCAACTGGAAATATATGCGCGAATTTAAATTATATTACCATTTTATCGAGGGAACAATGGATATTCATTAATGGACTTGATAAATAAATGCCCGGGAGCAGAAATTGAGCGAATAAACTCCGATTTCGGCGGGAGTTTATTCAGTTGGACGTGTCGTGTGATTCTTGGCGAAGATTAAATGATATTACATATTACACAACGCATGTACCAAAATTTTCTGAGACACTAAGTTAACATTGAAACATTGAGTTAAAGTAATTATCGTTCATTGTCGTTCCACCAAATTATGCCGTTGAAATTTTCATTCGGGCAGAATAAGTAACAGCTTCGAAGTTTAATCTACTTATTGCAGTTGCCTTCGGCTGATAATTAATTCAATCTTAAAGGTAACTTACAGTTAAAGCTACGGCCGACCGCGTGAAATAAAGCATGAGGTTGGCTTAAGTGGAACTACGAGGCTACTTAAATTTGTATCGTTCTTTTCTGTTACGGGAAATTGTCCGATCGCAAAGTCTGCGATTGAATATTCAAACGTGGAAGAAGGTTTTAAGAACATAATCTGTTTGTGTTGCAATATTTTAGTAATATTTAGTAACATTCACTTTCGAAGGATTACATAAAACGGTGGTAACATTATCGTAAAAGTGTTTCAAGGCATCGCGTGTGTCTTGATATCGTCAATGAATGTTATTTGAATTCATTAAAAAAATGTTTCTTTACTGATAAATGGATTGAAATGCTGTTTTCACAAAGACTTGAGTATTGCGAATGAAGAGGGAACATCGATGATCAAAAATCAATGTATTTTTCAATCGTTTTATCACTGTACGTCTACAGGAACGGTGTTACGGCGGAACGTTATCTGAGGTGGCCCATTTTCCTTTCAGCAGAATATTCTCTTACCCGAGTCTTTTCATCTTTCAGTCAAGTAACGTCTAATAACGACGCGTTTCACATATTTCTCTTTAATATACCGGGAAAACTTTTTTAATTCTGTTATGGGACTTTTACTGCAACCTGGTTCAGGCTTTGCATATCCCGGTTCCCTTGCTCCTCCCTTTTCGCGCGCATTTATGTCATTGGAAATTCTTCTTAGTCTTCTGCCAGCTTTCTACTAACTCGTTACTTTGTTGCAGATAATGGAAGTTTTATAATATGTAGCTTTATGTGTAATGGTATTAAATATCACGTCGATCATTTAATTTTATAGTATACCATATCCAGTAGCTAATTAAATGTTTTAAAAATAGTTTTAATTTATTTGAGATTGATTAGTAATAAAAAATTCTCATTGTGTTAAGTACTTAAATTCGAATAATATTTTAAAATCATTAAAGGGACAAAATGGAGGAGAAATAAAATATAGAAATTTCAGCGAGTACAATGTCGCCGTACCTATTGCTGTAAAGGGTAATTCAATTTTCCCGCCAGAGTTTTTACACCGGGTCGCGCTAACTAACCCGAACATTGAAGACCGAACTTTTTAACAAGCTCGAACTTTCCAGTAGTACTCATAACTCGCTCCTTAAAAAATCTGTTTGAACTTTATTAGGCGTTAACGAAGACCATGGGTCACCCTTCGATAATTAATGGAGGGTTAGTATCCTTTGATCACTTTTCGACTGACATCATAACATTGATTACGAATTTCCGTTGGGTTTAATCGCTCGCACTTAATCACCTTCAAAATGAAACCTCGACATTAAAATGATCAATTATGTCTCACTTAAACCATTGTATTCCGCTTATTAAAATTATAAATAGTACACAACTTAACGTAATTTTCCCAATTTCTCATAGTCGTAATTAAAATGTACGACAAAGTACAGAAACTAATCAATCATTCACGAGGCAAATATCAAAAAAAAGTACAACAAAAAAATTAAAATAATTTCTATATTCAATTATCAACAATTCGAGGATCAAAAGAAGGATGTCAACCGCAAGATGAACAGACTTCCAAAAAAACATTCGAAACTGATTTCCAGGTATAATTATCAAATAATATTTATCAATCGCCCGTATGAAAGGCTTGCCAATAACTTCCCAGAAGACGGAGCAACGTCCATCAGTCAACTTCCACGAATCAAAGGCCGGCCGGGCCGCATCCCATAAATCGTACGAGTGCTAATGACCCAGTCATGTCCGTCTCCGTTCGCCAGGAATAGCCCGATAGTCCCAGTTAAATTTATCAATCCCTAAAAACTGATACATGACCGATTCCGGGTAGAGTGAACGACCGACCGGCTCGATCCGCGGTGGGCCATCGTTACGCCGCCATTCATAGTCGTCGATGGCATCGTGCACGATGAAATATAGGAGTTCACGGTCCGACCATCAGCAGGCAGAAGGGACGGCCATTTCGTTTCCCCGACAGATTTGTGCTTCCAGGAACGGTAATGTGGCTTTCCGCGGTGGTCCCGGGCTGCTGTGTTCAATTAAACCGGCCCGCCATCTTCTCGCCCGACGATAATGGCTATCGGCTCGCGTTATCGTTCGCTGTACTACTTTCGTTATTAATACCAGATTTACGAAAGCCGTCGATTTCACGAATACTAAATTTTACAAACGTTATTTGGTGAACGTTTCTGTTGATTTTGATTGATACAGTTTTACAAATGTAAATTCTGATTTTCTGTTCTTGAAGATCTCATTTTTAAGGTATATATTAGGGAATAAAGAGAAATGACGTGTTTATCTATTAGTACACACGTTAAATGAATTATAATATTTTTACCAAGATATTTTTATGGTACAGTATACGTGACATACACTAAGGTACCAGTTTTTTGGCCATTTTTGGTGAAAATGGTAATACATTTTTCTTACACTGTATCTGATTCATTTTCAGAGAATTTTCTTTCGCCTTATCACTGTCGCGTGATTGTTTAACTTTTGACGTGGACTTCGAAAGTTATAAAAGTACTACGGCAAACGAGGGAATTAAAAATTAACCCTTTATATCTTGAATTATTGTTCTTACTTTTTACGACTGTTCTTATACGAGATACTTTCGAAGTGTTTCGCTTCTAGCCTTGTCGCGTCGAGTGAGACGGATGTCGGAAACTTTAATTTGAGTTCCATAAATTTGCGCAGTGAAAATTTGTTCTGTGATGAAATATTCCATGGCAGGGTAAATGGGCGAGTGTTTATGGTGTGAATATATGTAAATGAAAATAAATTGAATGAAGGAATATTTATTGCCTTTTTAAGATATTTTTCATCGATAGTAATTTCAAATAACCAACAACTAATGACTCTTTAAATAAACATATCGAATAACACAATCCAAGCAATTCCTTCTAAAATCATAATTCCTAGCACAACCATTAGTAAACTTCCCCATTAAGAAAAATAAAAACATAAAAAGCACAGTCATCAAACAAAGAATGCCATCGAAATGCGCAAACTTAAATAAAAAAAAAAAACAGCACCCGGAAAAAACAAATTCCTTCCAATTTATTTTCCCCGAAATTCATGCAATCGGAAACGCCTTTGGTACCGCTTAAATCTCTCTGGTGAGCGTGTCGCCGGATGTCGTTCATGAACACGTTGAGCACTTTGTTTACCGAAAAATAAAACAAAAAAGCAAGAAAAACAAACACAGCCCGGGCGGCGCGCGGTTCGGGAAACGAATAATTCATGCGTGAAAAGTGTCCCAGCTCGCGCGGCTGGAAGCAAAAAACAATCGATCGATTCAATTTATCAAAAGTGGCCGGGTTTTTCGAGTGACGCGACCGTATAAATTTGTCTCCATTTGCGAGGGAACGCGAAACGCGTCTGTATACTGCGAGCCGAAGTCGGGAAATGGACGGGCGCACCTAGCATTCTTCCCGGTTCTCTTCGCCTCCCTCCCCCATCCTTCTCATCCCTTTCACTCCGCAGTCACGATTATTCGTGAGTAGCAAGCGAAGTGGAAAGCCGTCGATACGTCAAATCGACTCGTAGCTGCCCTTTTTCTTCCCTTCCGGCGAAGACACGCGGACCGTCGACGCTCCGCACCGGTAAACTCAATCAAGAGATTCCATTTGCATTTCGACGCCTAGGCGGTGCCAACGCGCGCGCGCCCCGGTGCACCCTGTTTCGCGAGTTACACGGCAAATGGAACCGACTCAACCCCCTTGGTGTTGTCGGAGAGCGAAACTTTTACTACTTTTCACGCGCCGACGTGTCTTTATCTTCTTCAAACTTCCGGGTTCCAGCGTCTCGTTCCTCGATACGTCTATCCCCGGATTAGTGCAACTCGAAGTGGACCATTCGTGTGCACTAATCCGGGGAGCGCGGGGATTTGCGTAATTAGGCAGGGCGAACGTTGAGTGGAGAAATTTGTGCTGATAGCGAAACGTGCAAAGTAATTTGTGAATACGGAAATTACTGAGAAGTGTGTTCCCATTTTAGTAAATGACGGGACTAGGAAGTTTAACTAAACTTCGAATATGTTATTCGTTGTAACTTATTTTATGTAAGAATAAAGAAATCTGTGAAATGTATTTATCCATATTTTTAAGAAATATTCTGGGGTATTATTGTATAAAAATATTCCATACGACAGTGTGTATAAGAAATAAAAACAGCAGAGTATCCACTAATGAACAGTAAGATTCACATTAATTGAAAACGGTTTCCGGTGGCAATTTCTCAACTTGTCAGGTATATAAAAATTCCAACACAATAATTCCATTAACTAACGCGAAACGAGCTACACACGCGAGCATTCTCGCTTCATGAACAAAGCACCAAGACACCGGATAAGATCCATCCTAGCCGGCAATTCATAAATAATAAAATTAATCCGCGCGCGAAGGTTCAAGATAAGGGTGCATCGGTAGAGAGGCTCATAACTATTCATACCTGCTCCAATTACTCGTCGCGCGGGGCGCAAAATGAATCCACATTTAAAGGCTCCGAGATAAGTCATCATCGGGCAGGTTTCATGGTTATTCATGCTGCGCACGGTTGCCCTACATGCGGTCAAAGTACAGTGGCGTCTTGGCAGTTGATGCATTTTTACCTCGTTGGTAGACGCAGAGTCATTCTCGCCGTTTTTGAAACTAGACCGTGACGAAAATATCGAACGACAAAAATTTCTATTTTTCCATTTGTTATGAAACGTGTGGGCCACCAAATAGCTACAATCATTAAATACGACACAGCACTAGTAATTTCCAAATTAGTACCTTTTCTAGCTCTCTTACTAATATACCTTACCCTGAACTATCACTGATAATACCACAATATTTCCCAAACATTCCCAAACCAAGATCAATTTTCAGAAATAATTATTTCCAATGTCCAATATTTTACTTATAAATTTAACAATTAATTCAACATATCTATCTTGCTGATAGATTACGTATCCTCGTAAGCAAGACACATTATTGATAGCTTCTATCACTTATTGACATTTTATCGACAGGATTTATGTATGTATTAGTATACATAAATCCTATTTCAAAATTATTCATAATTCATCAATAATCAACTCCAACTATCACTGGTTCTTTGAGAACCTCTATTATGTATCAGCCAAAGACGTCGCTGTGGAAGCTTCCGTTGACGAAAACACGGTTCGGCGCGCCGAAACAAGATGTCGGATGGCGTATCGACGCGGGAAAAACGAACAGATCGAAAGGGAACTGGTCATTGCCGGAAGTGCGGTCTCAGGAGTGGTTGTCTGCAAACTTTGATTACATCTGCCAGCGGTCCATCTGAGCGACGCCAGCGCAAATATAGACGCCTAGCGGCGCCTTATTCCTGGACCACCCCGTCCCTCATCCCTCTTCGTCCGGGTTTCCCCTTCTCCCTCGAGCGGCTTCCTCCACCGCGGACTCCACAGACCCAGGTTCCGGTCGCGGAAACCCGTAGAAACGTATTTAGGTGGATGTCCCGACGACGCGAAAAGTAATTCCGTTAGCAGGCACGTGAGCCGCCTGTCAAGATCTCGGTCGACGATGAAAATGTGCCGCCGGGCACGCGATTGGATTTCCGCTGGACGTCGTTGTTAACGGAGAAACGGAAAAACGGGTTCGATCGATGAATTCCTGTGGGACTAAACGACTCCAAGGTGATTTGAGCGGCTATTTAATTATTATCGGCAATCCGAACTTTCTTCTTCTTCGTTTGTCCTGGTCTTTCCTTCTGTGATTGGGGATTTGGGGGTTAGTCGTGCGGCTAGGGGAAATTAGCGGACTAATGAATTTGAAGGTGAGGCACTAATGAATATTGGAAGCCTCGAATTTGCGATTTGATAAGAATATTTGATAAGTTGCTTGGAAATGTTTTTAGCTAATGAATATCGGGAACCTTGAACTTGTGGTGAATTAGGAATGGAATTTGATAAGTTGGTTGAGAATTTTTCAATTGGATTTTGAGAATTTCAGGCTTTTAAATGTTAAACCATATAACTTAAGGTTGTCGTCTGTACTGTAAGTGATTTTCTAATTCCCTTTTCTTTTGATTTATGCAGACATCACTTCGTTAGGGAATTATTTATGAAGATGGATGTCCCTTGCAACGAGCTGTGACACATTTTCTTCACGTTTCCGTACATACTTACATTACCGTTAACAAACGATCGCGTTAAACCATGAACAACGAAATAACTAATGTCATTCGTTGTCACAATGTATTCTCTTAGATAAAACAGCGCTAAGCCAATGATCGCTGAAACTTTCGAAACAACATATTAATCAACTGCACCTTGCGAGTGTATTTTCCGTCCCGGTGCTCACGTAACGCGAGCCTCATGAGCGCTTGATCACTCAATTACGTAGACTAGAATCCCTCCAACGAAAGGAACCGTATAAAAGGCATTAGATCAGTGTCAAACAATTTATTCCGTAATTATCTAAGCGGCCAAGTATTCGCGCGGTTGCTGAAGGAACTATTCACTCCTGACACTAAACGATCGCCAGACAAGTCATTAAAATCACCGTTCACTTCGCTCGGTACAAATATCCGCGAACTATGGCAAAGAATCTTGGAATTACCAAAGCAGCCCACGCTGCTAACGCCTAGATCCATCAACATGATATGTTTGAACACGGAGAAACAGCAGTATATAGCAGAGACAGAGCGATAAGGCGATACCGAGATGCACAGGATTATTATATTACGGTAAACATCGTCGGAAACGTCTACAAACAGAAACCAATTCCAATGAAATTACCTCAAAGAAATGAAATACGAAATATAACCAAGAAGCAATAGTAACAAAAATCTTCAAAATATATTAATACGTTAACCGCCAGGATGGTACCGATTGCCAGAGCCCTTAAATTGATACAACGATTACAAGAAGAAAACTAATATGAAATCAAAATATTTAGTTACATTTGCAATAAAATAATAATACAACTTAAAAGCTGTGACACCAAACCATTAATAAGAGACTCTAATACCATCTGCCTTTGTTGTCAGCGAGTAAGTGATATACGCCCGAAATTCTCGTGGTGGTCAACGTGTTGACAAGTAAAATTATTCCCCTAAAACAACATAAATACTAGTTTCGTATATTCCCTCTAGACTCCAATGTATGAATAGCATCTTCAGCGATTCATTTACAAATCCTATAGTTCTTCCACGCGAGGACAAAACCAAGGACGTAACCACGAATCACAGACCGCCCAAGCGCATCCCGGACATCTGGCAAACCCCAAAGACCCCGGAGACCCGTCCGAATATCGCTGGATGCTCGGCTGGTAGTCGGACGCGTCTCTGAATTGATCTTTCCTCCTCACCGTATCATAACATTCAGATTTTATTGCGCGGCCGTGCCTGGCCCGTACCGTTTGCAATACCTTTCACCTGTCAGCCACGGCGACGAAGACGCAGCTGCAACAAGGATACCGTGACTCCTGGAATGCCCGGGCAACGCGCGCACCGCACCGTTGCGAAACTAGCGTCTGAATTTATCGAGCTGGCGCGCCTCCAGATGCGGGTTTCTTTTTCGCTCGTAACCGTCCGGTTGTTCTTCATTTCCCTCCCCCGCCGGGCCGCCCTTCGCGCGCGACGACGTCAACCCAGTAAAATCAAATATTAACGATCCACGGACGGGAATCGCGGGGACCGCTGTTTTCACCGGTTCGCAACATGACGACACGCGCGAGGACACGGGCCGCGTGATGTATTATCCTTGCGTCATCCGCCGCGAAAATAGCTCCAGGCGTTGCGGAGATAGATAGAAAGGGACGAAAAGGGAGAAAGAGAGAGGGAGAGAGTGCAGAGCAACACTCGGAACTGTGAAAAACAACGGCGAGAAAAATTGTCGCTGCGGACACGGCAGCGGTGTCGGTTAATTAAACGAAATATGCTCCTCGATCGGAGCTGTTCGAGCGTCCAGGACCTAGCGCAATTGTTTGTCCGTTGGACGGTCGGACTTTTTCCTTTTTTTCAGGGCAAAGAGAATGGGGATGGTTGCCGAGAGTTACGGGTGTTTTCGCCGGGGCTCGTCGGAATTGTTTTTTGGTAGTTTGGCTCGCGAGTTGTTATTGTTTCCTTTCTGTTGATCTTTGCTTTTGAGATTGAATATTCAAGAAATATTGTGCTTTCCCTGTGAAAAAGATATCAGTCTCTTATTTCTACAATATTTTTTCAACTTCTCACCCTCGAATAAACTGAAAAGTAAATTTGCAATTTACGCAAACCCAGGACGCCGTTTAATTTACAATTTACAATTACGATTTGCTTACTTATTTACCTGAATTATAGGTGACTACTGATAAATTATTATTCACCCAAGTCCTGCAGAATAATGTGCAAGCAATACGCTGTCCTATAAAATGTGATCTACCTTCGACTAAAAAATTCTTCAAAACCATAATGAAAACGGTCGTCCGATAAAAAAGTATCCAACAGACAGGCATAATCGTAAAGGAAACAGGCGTAAAAGGGTAAATTAAGCCCGCGCCTCCCACCGGCATGCAACAGGAGCAATGCCGTGCGATAAACTGTCATCGGCGGAAAGGCGGGAGGGTCGGTCAAATAAATCGAGTCGGCTCACGGACGCGGGAACAATGAAACCGCAAATCGTCCGGGAACAATGAGAGTCGGCGATTAGCCTGGACGAGGAGGCAGACACCGTAAACGTGCAGCAATTAGCCCAGAAACGGCGTGGAAAAGTCGCGAGAGCGTAATAACGGGGATGGCCTGCCGTGTGAAGGGATAAGCGGGCTGGTTGGAAGGAGGTTCGCGTAAAAATGCGACCCGCGACACGTGCAATTTTCTGATAGGGTCGGCCGGAACGAGGCCAGCCTGTTTATCCAGGATCTAAGGGCGCCGCCGCGCCGCTGCCTCGTATTTCCATCGTTACTTCCGCGGCAATCGGACCTGGCGCCGCCTCGCCCGCTCGTTAACAGCGGAACTACCCACTGTTTAACCCTTAGCACTACTATAGACATTCGAATTTGCAGGAGTGGTATAAGAAATCTCAGGAATTGATAATCTTTTGTCGTGGTCATTGAATTATTTTAGTAACATTGGACTCTAATTGAGAGGTGTATACTATAGGATTACAAATTATAGAAAATAATTTATAATGATTTAATATCACAAATTGTAATATAAACACTTTAACGTTATGGAAAAAGAGAAAGTACAGTCAAAAAGTTGTTTCCGAACTTAACATGTTAATACGATTGGTGAGCTTTTCTTATACAAATGGGAACAGTACATCTTTCTACTGAAATTCAGTTGCTGTTCATTTTTCTAACTCTTAGCCATTCATTTCTAAGTATTTTGAAATACCTAACTCTTCCATGATACTAACATAGTAGCAAAATATAAAGATTAAAACTATTCACTTAGACTAGTAATTTTAATGTTAAATCATTGTATCGAGCATTTGCCTTTTACTAAACCGGCTCGCTTTCGACCAACGAATCACCTGTCACCGCAGACAATACCGTTCCGCATTGCCCTCGGATATGCCACAATTCTACGCGTCAATCCAGCTCGGACTATGTTAACGGGATGCTGCTTTACTCGCGGGTTCGCGAAACACGCGGAGATCGATCGTTGGTTCCGCGCGGCCCTCGCTTCGGCGATTCGATTTCGACTTGGACCGTCAAAGCGATTTGGACAATGCGGACACGGATACGGCCCTCCGGCGCAAACTTTACTACTGCCTGGTCGAGCGAGCTGTGAACCAGTTCGGGAACTCGGTTATGCCGGCCGTCCACTTGTGGATAACTCTCGGGGGTAGACAGTTTGCAGTATAGATGTCCGGGGAGAGGCTCTCCGGGTACACTGGTTTCGCTCTCGAGAGCGAGTTTCGTTTAATGATACTCGCCGGTGGTCGTTGAGGTTAGGAATATTGCGTGCTGGGACGCCATGGTAATCACGGAGTCGCGCTTGCGCGTGGGGAGATCGGTTTTCAATGGTCACACTATAGATCTTGTTTATCTTCTTTATGAAATGGAGCTACATTTCGAGACAATTTAAAATGATAATTTATTAGATAGGAAATTGGACCAAGTTATAGTGCTTTCAGTATTTATATTGAAGATTAAATATTGTTGAAATCTTCATTTCACTATGCCTTGGAGGTTAGCTACCAACGAAAATAATTTGTTTCTTCTCCATTGAGAGATCGGATTTTTAGTTTAGGGATCAGAAGTTGAGAATATAATTACAGGAACAGAGTTAGATTTAAATTCACGAGTAACGTGCTATGAGTCAGTTCTATCATCCTCGTGTAATGCTCATTGTCCGCGCCAATACTGACCTACCTCACGCGCGCCACTATTGTCTCAGGCCTACAGTCCACGAACACTTCTATCCCTAATAATTTGAATACGAAGCTTCTACCAGAATTTCATCCCTCTTGAGTTTCGTCTTATTTTATCTTGCAGAATCATTCCTTGAAGTACTAACTATAAATTTGTGCCTATAAAAAGGGCACGCGAAAAATTCCAAGAAATGGGATACATACCATCGGATATGGAGCGAAAAATGATCTGTCATGGAGTTTCGAATGTGACCTAAGAGCAATAGATAGTCTTGGTATTGCCCTTTCGAGCAAACTGCACCTTAAGGATTACCCCATATCGGTTACGCCGGCCTGATGTTGTTCAGCCCTACTTTTTATCTGCATAGCTGCGAAAGGAAGTGTTCAGTGTAGATGTTCCCAAAAGCAACATCGAACTCTGTCCCTTCTGGTTCACCGATTGTTGCAAAACGAGCCGACCGGCTGGTAAACGGAACGAAAATAGACGAACGAAAACTACCGAAAAGAAAAGAAAAAGAGTAAGTGACGAGTACCGGATCGATACTTAATGTGATTTGAAAGGTACAATCGGCGGGCAATTGACGGTTGCATATACACGGTATCGTGTCGCGCGATGTTATCGATCCATTCGCATTTTTCTCCTCTTAATCAACTCTCATTGGGGTTTCTATGAGCTTTTACTGGCGGCACACCTCCTCACGATTCGATAAGTAAGTTGCTTGTGGTTCGAAGTGATCAATTTTGCTTTTTAAGTATTTGAAGATTTTTATATAAAGATGGTTAATTTGGTGCGCGCGCGCGTGTGTGTTTGTGTATGTGTGCGTGTGCATTAAAAGATTAAATAACAAACCAATTTAGTAGAATTGATAAACTAAACTTAGATTAAGGTAAAATTATAAGAAGGTAAATATAATAATGGAGTTAGACGAATTTAGACGTAATTAGTTTGGATTTATCGCTGATATAATTTTCTCTAATTTTTCTACTTTTCATTTTATCGAATTAATCACTTTGCCAAATGAACGGCACAAATGCTACGTACGATTTGCATAGGGCTCAGTCGAGGCGTCAAGGGGAACAAGCGAAGAGGGGGTGGACTCCGGCTCGAATGCCGGTGCTCGACGCCCACGCGTAGAATCCAAGAGTTCCCTCAGCGAAATAGCGTGTCGTAATAAAGCGAGCCACGTATAAATTACCTATCGACGCGAATGTTTATGAATCTGTTAGCCCATACGCCGCTGGCGGCGCAGAGGTGTCCATTCGATATAAGATGTTTCTGTCCGGGAAGAACGACCGAGGTAAGACCTTTCTCGCTATCTGGCGATGTGAAATAATAGCGAACACGAAGTTACGTCGGTTACGAACGCTCGAAGGTAGGTACAATGTTACATTGTCGAACGTTCGCGAGGAGAAAGTTTTCAGATGAATTTCTTTGATTGTCGGGCTGGGGTATGTTACGAATGACCATTCCGCAGGAACGAGCGGAATGTGTGGGAATGTGGAGAACGAAGTAATATGTATTCCGCGAGAGCTGACGTTTATAGCGAATATGAAGTTTCGTCATCGTGTTCGTGGAAACTTGGATAAAGTAAAAATTAGTATTACGGTAATAAATATCCTGCCTATTTTCGAATAAAATGGAAACGTTCGAGGAATGAAGCATATAAAAGAGGTAAGTAGAAGGTAAGATGGTTGAATCTAATCATTTTTCCATTGATTCTTTAAAGTAATTGCTAACTATTCAAGTTGAAGTTAACGGGATTGGTATGAGAATGGAAGAAACGACGTAGTAAAAAATGAAACTGGCGAATCCAGTGCGAGCAACTCCCATGAAAGATGGCGGGCAACCGAAGTCGAAGTTCCCGGCGTCGAGCGGATAACACCGCGAGAAAATTATCGAGTTTCGATGTATCAGAAAATCATACTGAAGAAGAAGGAAGTAAGGACGCGTGGCGAGAAACTGTAATGGAGCTATTAACTCGCGAACTTATGAAGTGGGCAAAGTTCCTGCGACTCCACGGCCGAGTATATCTATCGATAATGCTGTATCGAGTACAAGCTTACGGCGGGCAGGGCCATTCTATAATTCTTGTTGGTGTTCGACGTAACAACTTTCACGTACAAATATCTCAATGATACGGCGATAATTCGATTCTATGGAGGGCGCGAGTTATCGGTTATCCTATCACGGATCTATGGCTATCCATGTGTCTGCTTCGTTTTTTTCTTGACTTTTAACGGCGGCTACCTCGTTATATTCTATTACCGATTTCTAACTGCCGAGACACCTGGTTCTTTTGCTATAAACGATCCGAGTTCACAGCCGTTTGCAATAAACTTGATAGAAATATATTCGTTGGAATTGCTGTTGACATTTTTAGCGTTTCAATTTTTTTTATAGAGAACTCACGATTAGTAGATATCATTCAGACAGAAAAGAAACATGTATTTTGTTGCTATATTAGATATACTTAGTAACCTATATATTATCAAAATTGACATCACATAAATCTCCAATATCATATTTATTGTATTTACATCATATTGATTTCTGACATACAACAAAAGCAAATTAAAAACACTAATGATTCAATAATATTTAGTGCCACTCCACAAAAATTACATATTTATTAATCTCAATCTTTCCAAACCTTTCATACATCCCAGCATCAACAACCCTTTCGCTTATTCAACAAAAAAAAAGTACAATCCCTCCACCAAATGTAACAATTGCAAAATCAGCAGTTTCCTCAAGTCCCACTGCTCAATCCCCGTAGGCAAAATTTTGGAATCGATCAATTTCCCTTCGCAAACCGCATCCCCTTTCACCTCTCAACCTCTTCTCGCCTAAAACTTTCCGCGGTTGTCACGGTTGTTATGATTTGCAGCGGGTGTCCGCGTCGCGGTTGATAAATCACGGACGACATTTCGTGACGCGTGATGAACACGCGTGATGAACTCGCGGCCGTGCTGGCCTACCGAGCCGCGGCCGAGGCGGGTATGAAAGGGTGCGTGCTGTACACGGCACAGTGTGCTTTCATGCTCGGAAATCAGGCGTCTAAATCTAAACGGCGTCGCGACACGACGCCTCTCGCCTGCGCGTCGACTAATTACCGTTAACGCGACCCGCTTAATTAACGGCAACTTTAATGTCCCGCCGCAAAACCACCCCCTCCCCGCACACTCACGCGCGTCTCTTCCTCTCATATCGCTTTCTGATTCCCCGACCTCGTGGGGAAACACGCTTTAAAACGATCTAGACCGTCTGGTTTCCCGGTGCGAAATCGGATTTTATTTTAGACCTCGGTCGCTTTGATCCGACTTAGCCAGCGATTTTCGAGTCGTGGGCGTTTGAGATCATCTTACGGTTTCCGTGAATTTTTCAGTGGCGGTTAATTAAAGTTTCCGCGGTAGCTTGACTTTGGGTCATTCGGCTGGGTGTCACTGGTTTTTAATTGGTGGATATTTTACTTTTCGTGCAGTTTATCTGAAATATGTAATTTATGGAAAGCTTTTGTGAAACGGAGGAAGGAAATTTGACGAGACGTTGATTATTCGACAATCGGAAGCAGTAAATTCACTTAGTTAATTTCGTCGATAAATATATTGCACTTTTATCTGTAGGTATAAAGTATTCCGTGAGCAATTCTGGAAGTTCGTGAAATTGTCTTTTTATTACTTCCACGATAAATTTGATTGATCCCACGGATCTAATTCACTTTGTCGTGTTTCACTTGCCGCATGTCGCAGACTTCTTCCCCAACGTTTGCCCGGCGGCTCGTTTAAGATCAGCCCAATTAGATCGAGATTCTTGTTTCGATAGATTTTTATAGACGACTGTACGGCGAAACCGCTGTAATTACATGATTATTCTACTTCAAGAATGAGCTCTCGTAAAAAGCCGATAAAAGGTACGGCGGACAGCGGCCGGGGCCCACACGAACGGGAATTAAATCCTTTCCTCGTGTAACGATGCTAATCTAACGAAGGCACGCCGCGGAGAGGAGAAAAAATATATATTCCTATGAACGAAATTAGCGATTCATTTCGCACTCGAGGGGGGTCCGCGGGAGCGACGAATAAAAATTTTTTCGTCGCCCCTCTCGTAGTAGTTGGCGTGACCACGCCGCGATCTCGCTTATCTCAATTAACGTCGCTGTTAATATTTCGTCGTAGCCTTCAGGTAAATTGAACGAAAACGCGGCACGATTTTTCTCGTTCCGCCCACTGTGCCGCCCTTTCTCTGATGCGCCGCGTCATTCTATTAGCGCCGTCGACGACTCTCGCGGAAAATTTAACGATTCTACGCTGTCTACAGTGATTTTCATGCAATTCTCTTCTTCGCGCAAATTTTTATGCAATCATATGGTTTCTGGGCATTTTTATGTGACTTCACTGCCTGTGCATGTGCTGCAGATTTTTACAGATGAATTTTCTTATTTATGATTCTACTGAAGATTTTTATGCGTTTACGGAATTTCTAGAAATGTTTGTGTGATTTTCCTCTTCATGCGTGTACTGTGGGTTTTTGTATAATTTATGGGCACTTCTGTGGAATAGGAATTTGAATAACTATGTGATTATCTGGACGGAGATTTAGACAGTAGTCTACACCGTAATATACTACACAGTGATCTAGATAGTGGTGTGTACCGTAATCTGGATATTATCTAAGCAGTAATTTGTACAGGAGTTCGAACGATATCTGCACAATAATTTCGAAGACAATTTAGATAATCAGATGGATAGTAGTATGTAAAGTAATATTGGTTGTAATCAAGAGGGGAATCTAGATGCTTCTGTGGAAAGGCATTTAGATGTAGCTAGTAATTGGTTTACTACCTTCTCAAGTAAATAAAGTAATATCTTGAAATGCTGTTAATGATCATGTATGTACTGAGTAGAACTAGTATAATTGAATGAGGCTTAATTCTTCTTGAGGAAGTACTGCTTCTACATTGCGTTACATGAAACCAGTTCTATATTTATCTTGGGTTAGCCAATCTATAATATTTAATGGATCAATTATGAATAGCCAAAGACATGTGTGGAACAGGTTGGATATACAGCCCGAAGGAATTCGCAACTACAATGGCCGTGTTGCAATGACCTTGTGCAGCGAAACAAATATTGACACAACTGTATCACTGTTCTCGCGTAATTTACTCAAACGGCTTGTAAGCTAATGGAACGCTTATAATAAGCGGAGGTATTACAAATCCCTTCGAATTATCAACAAAATAATACTGCATTTTATTTGGTATATCGATACTTTCTATAATCCCATAGAACCCGCAATTTATCTATCATTAATATGTACCTTCCTACATACAGGAATTATAGCCATTGAGATTTAAATCCTCAAAAACAATATACGCGAGTCCCTCTTTCCACTTAACAAAATTAGGAACACTCTTTCATATGAAATGGAATTCTCGTAAATTTATACGACTGCACGAAAAAGTAACACCTAATTTTCCAAAATTTCATTAACAAAAACAATAATCCTCTTTAATGAGAACGAGTAGCGCAGCGATGCAAAAACTGAATTCATAAGAAGATTAATCAAGTAAAAAAAAATAATATCATTTACATTCTCCACTGTATCTCAGCTTTCCTAATCGGCGCCTCCTCTTCAAAACACTCTCACGCA
Source organism: Nomia melanderi (assembly GCF_051020985.1). Taxonomy (NCBI): domain Eukaryota; kingdom Metazoa; phylum Arthropoda; class Insecta; order Hymenoptera; family Halictidae; genus Nomia; species Nomia melanderi. The sequence continues at coordinate 11,295,805 of NC_134999.1, read as the reverse complement.
ATTCCGAGTAACCGGAACATCCCAACATCATAAAAGGAAAGAGAAAAAACTGGCAATCGATCATCCCAACCCTTCGCCAGTCCTCCCGCGAAATGAAGACGAATCCGTCGAAAATGCGAACAGAGAGATCCAGTTCGAAGCGCCGTAAGGGTTCACGTGCGTGTCGTAAACGGAGGCCAAGATTCGATCCCCCGGCGTATATCTCGAATCATTCTCGAAGATGATCTAAATGAAGATTTACGCGGCGCTCCCCCGCACGCGCTCTGTGTGACACGCGTATCGCGGAGTGTATATACGGCGGTCATAAATGACGCGTCGGCGATAAATTACGTTCCGGCAATAAGTAACGCGAGAGTACAAGCTGAAAAACGTCTAAAGCGCCGTAAAAACGAGCGGATTAAGACCGACGGGCAACGGTTTTCTTTCCGCGAGTTATTATACCCTCGTTCCCGCTGTCTTCTTTCACGTTTTCGTTTCCTCCGCGCCTTTCCAACGATTTTTCCTTTTGCCTCTCCTCTCATTCTTTTCTTTGTTTCCCTTTAATTTTATTTCCTTGGCCGGGCCCGCTCGCTCGCTCACTCGCGCGAGCCTGCTGAAACTTCTCCCTGGTGAATAACGCGTTAATCGCGGCTGTTATTCATCGGCAACGGGACGAGTTAAAGCGCGCCGGGCGCCGGGCGCCGCGGCCACCGACGCGGTGTAATGTGTTTTAGTTAAAAGCCACTTTTTTACGTAATTACCGCCCTCCATTCCGCGTCAGATACTTTAGACAAATATTTTTCACATTATGGCACTTTATTGCCAGCTAACGATGCCGCCACCGGGTTAAAACGCGCACCTCCGCGCTCATGCCGTAGCGCCGCCTCGGCGCGTAGTAATCTAGCCCGTCGAAAAATTATGTTTTACGCCTGGTGCTGCTCCGCTGCCGCTGACTTTTATTCAAGTATCGCGTTATTTATGACAGTTTATTCCGAAGCGGTGATAACGACGCGTTAAAGACTCGTGCCAGCTAGAAACACGGGAATTATGTTTCGCCCTTTACAGCGTTCACCTTCCGCGAGTGTTTTCTTTCTTCACCTTTGTAACGCTTCGTCATTCGCTCGCCTGCTTTGTGTGCCACCGGCTCTGACTGCCGTGAATGGCACGCTTTGAGAATCCAAGTCTGAGTGGTTCTGTCTTTTAATGAAACTTTCGACTGCGGAAGATCGCGTTTAATTTGGATGCATTCCTTGCGTGGCGTTCACGATCGTTTTTAGGAGTTGCGGGGGGTTGGAGGGGGAACGGGAAGGGAAACGTAAAGTAAATGTTTTAATTGTGGTCGTAAAAAAGTGGTCATGACGGAAACTATGAAATTATAGAATATAAACATTTGTACGTTTTCAAATAGTAGAATTTTCAAAATCTTGAATTCTCAAGTGTTCAAACTTCCAAACTTGCATACTTCCAAAATTCCAAATTTTCAAACTTTCAAACTTTCAGACATTCATATTTCCAAATTTCTAAATTTTCAAATTTCTAAATATTACAAGTCGAAAGTGTTAAAGTCTTCGGCGTGCATTTCTTCAGTTCACGCAGTTTACGATACAGTAATCACCAATGACCAACAGCAGAGTGTACGAGGGGCCTCCGATTTATCAGAGTTTATGTTCCCGATCAGGCGACCGTTATCGCTGGCAGCGTATTTTTTTTTTAGAGAGACGCTGCAGGCCACAGCGAGGCCAGGAACGCTTCCAAAGATATTCGCGGACTATCGGCGGCATTGAATCCGTGCTATCTGGCGTAGAGCTGAGCGGTTTCGCGTCCGTTTTGTCAGGTGTTGCGGCGTACCGTGGGCGTTTTGGCAACGCGACGCTTCAGGTAAACCGGAGCGATACGCGAAATGGAAAAGCCTGCGGCTCACTTTCGGCCCGATAACGCCGTCATTGATAAATTATGCGTCCGTTCGGTGGCCCGCAAGCGGAGAGCAAATCGATACGATGCGGATAAAAGGGCCTGGTTTCTTGTCTATCTTTTTGCCCTGCAATGGCAACCATCGGTTCAGTCTTAGTTACGACTTTTTCACCGATATTGCGGATCATGGATCATTAAACAACAGATTTTTATGCAGACATTTTCTACTGATATACGATAACCGCATTCCAATAGAAAAGTCTGCGTCTTTTTATTAGAAAAAATACACAGATAACTTTATAAAAGAGCATTACTTTAAAGTTTCGATTTCTTTCCCCTATATTCTCATTTTATTAAATTCTACCACCGGTGTACGTACTGTATACTACGTACGAAAGCTACATCATTCTCTTTAATTTGTTAAAAAAATAAAAAGGACTCCGCATTCATTGTAAATCCACTTTCACTCTAAATACTAATTATAACTTTTCAAAAGCAACGTATCTGTTTTCATCTCGACAAAAACGAACAGCGTTCGCATACATTCAATCCAATCTCAAATCTTTACGACGAATCTGCCTCCGCATTAGAAAGCAAGGGGGTTAACAGAACCATTTCACTTTACTACAAATGTACTGCATCTAATTGAGGCAGAGTGAAAAATGGCTCGTTCAAGGTCGCCGAAAGAAATATCCAGACCGATTTTCTTCTTACAAATCTAGTGTCTGTAACGCCGCCGGCGTGTTTCACGTGCAATTTACAGTTCACGCGATGCCGCAATCGCGGCATTGTCAAAAGCGGCGATAAATTCAGTCGATAAAGCCCACGATGGCGGTCGGTGGGCCGGACCCAGTCGAAAATCCCGCGACCCCGTTTCGTCGCGGGACGCGCGCCGTTCGGTGACAATTCCACGCGAATATATTATTCGTCTAGGTGGTTTTTACTATCTGGCCGGCGCAATCGCGGCAAAAACAGCCGAATAATAAAGCCAATTCACCCGAAGCGACGTTATCGCGCGCTGTTTTTCGCGGCGGAAACCCCCGGCCTCCGATGGCACGCCGCAATGAAATGCAAATACGAGAGCAAAGGATTCGTCGGGCCAGTAAGGTTCGCGTTTAATGAACCGCGCGAAAATTTTCGCCTTTCGCCACTGGCGGAAGCTAGTTCGTTTTTTTTTTGTGGGAAATGAACGGTAAAATGTATGATTATTTAGAAAACGATTAGATACTTGAACATAACTACATAATTCACGTGTTTAAATATAACAAGCGAATGATCTATAATACAGATAAATTTAAATTATAGATTATCTGAAATAGGTAAAATAGAACATTCCAAGAAATTGCATATCACTTTCAAAAATTTGTCAAATTAACAGAAATATTAGAAGATTAGAAAAATTTATATTGAAAGTATTTATAAGAAATTGAATACAGAATTATAGATAACTTAAGGTAGAACGATCTAGGAACTACTATCGGACAACTAAATCAATCTTGAACGTGCCTCGAATAGATTTTAATATGCTACGAGCTTTCGATAACGTATTTACTATTCCATATTAATAGATCGAGACACGAGAGCTGGCGCTCGCGATTTATATCGGCACGGTTATCTAGCGCAGTCCGTTCCAGCCAGTTCCTTTATTGAATATAATATACATAGTACAGAGTGTAACATCTTTGTTAAGATTTTATAACCCTTCGAAATACCAGTTAAGCAGAACCACCTCCCACGTGTGTTACCGTGGAACGAGTTCCACGGGTACAGTTGTAAACGGCCGCTAATGTGGCCAGAGGAACGCCTCCATTCGTTCGAGAGGCATTCGCGGTAGCCGGTTCCCGTAATTAAACCAACAAGTCGGATTTAAGCTGCCGCGCGCTCCTGGCCGCCGAAGAAAAAAGAAACGAAGGGCCTTTTACGATCGACGACCAGTTCCACGGTTTCAGCCGATGCCACCGTTCGTTACACCAGCGTCGCTTTTATAATTACGCGGCGCAATTAAGCCGCGCGAGCCCTCTCTCTCTCTCTCTCTCTCTCTCTCTCTCTCTCGCGATAAATGCCCGCGCAATTAAACCGCCGCATTATGTTAATTAAAACGTTGATATTTATTGAAGCCGAACCACGGCCAGCGGACGCGGCGATTTCTCAAAGCAACAACTAGAGCTTGTACCTCGCGGCGGCCTTTTGTTACCTTTTCAACTTAATCGCTGAACAATCTGTAGTTCGAGCAATAACGCGATGGGCTCTGCTCTGCGAAACATTTGCGAGGGGATTATGATTGAGATGATTTGGTAATCTGAAATTTTTGGGAGTTAACATTTCGTAAATGAAAATTTCCGCGGAATTTTGCTGAAAATTGAAATTTATGAAATTTTAGGAACAAAGTTTTTGAATCGAGCATTCGTGAAATTTTAAAGTTGACATTTCGGGCATTGAAATTCACGAAATTTGAAAATTGAAGGTTTGCGAATAAAAATTTGTAAGATTACAAATTTGAAATTTCGTGTATTGAAATTTGGGGAATTTGTATATTGAAATCAATCACACATAAGAACCGTAGACACAATAACACGATTCCCATTTCTCTTTTCAATCCAATAAAAAGAAAACAAAATTCCCTTTCATCGCTATCGGGACAATCTCAAAAGTCCGATCTGCCGTAAAGCCTGAAAATACCGCGAAACCATTACATCCCTAATTACCGCGTAAAGTGCAGCAAAGACCACGGTCGCGATTAAGAAAATTTTCTGGATCTCAACCGTGCCTATTACACGTTAACAATTTCCGCGGGGACGTCCATTATTCCTCGATGTCGGTTCCTTCGTAGTCCGCGGTCGGCCGCCATTGTTCCTTAAGTGCAAGAATCGCAATCGTTCTTTACGATTACCTCCCAGAAATTATTCAGCCGTGGTTAAGTGGCCCGGGAGAACTTTATACCGGAAGCGTGTCGGGCCGGGTGGCAATAAAAAATAGAGTTCCATTAGAGAGCAATACTACCAAGAAGTATTTCGACCTCATCTAGCCGTTTCTGGCTAATGGATTCATAATCTTAATATGTCCGACCTCGCGTGTCCGTGCTCGATTCAATATTGCCCTCGATATAATCATGCTCCCGGCTCCCTTTCCGTCTGTTCCCGGTTCCCTTTCCCTCCTTCGCGAGAAACCATTCCCCTTTTCAACCCCGCTGCTGTGAAATTCTTCCCAAACTTCTGATGAAAATTATTCCAAGTAGCCGCTCCGCTTCCACGCCTAATAATCGACGTTCGCGTTCCTTTTTCGGGCTATCCGACCGCGACGTCTAATCAAAATTCAATTAATTCCGATGGAACGGCTCGCTACGGGGGCACACTAACAGCACTTCCGACTCCGCGCGAGAAAAGTTTCCATCGGTGCTCGATAACTCCGCGCTCCGAGTTGTTCCCAGTCAATAAGTACTCTCGCGCTCAAAAGTGTTCGATCGTTTGTTCCGCGAACTATTCTCGAAAGGCTTTCCTTTTCGCTGAAAGGATGCTAATTGGTACTCGAGACCTCGCCAGGCTGAAATTGTCGCGCGAGCCTGAACGAAAAATTGTCAAGTGATTGTGGAACAATACAGTTGTTATCTTGATTGATATTTCCTTTCAGTTTTTCGAGTTCGAGGACTTGCGGATTGTTGTTTTTTGACAGTTCCTGGCTTTTCGGGGTGGAAATATAAGTTATTAACTAATGCTGGTTTTGCGTACGTAACAATGCTATTAGCATGACAGTATAATGCTTTTTACTACGCAAAGTTGATTCTGCAGAAAAAATGGCGCGCTGTGTGTTCAAACCAAGTTTTTTAACAATTTTGTTGCGCGATTTTTCGGAGTACGAAATTCCACGAAATGTTCGTGCTGACAATTTTTAACAAATCGGCTTGTGAGTGGACTGCTCGTTTGCGTTAAATAGGGGCATTATATTAATGTAATTTTCAAAATGTAATGTACATTTTCTTGGGGAGACGATGTAGCAAATGTTTTAGTAATGTTTTGAAATATAAATATACTTATAATTTGTGGACCGTTTTGGAAAACTGCCTCGAAAGCAATTATTATTTTTAATTAATTTACGAAGAACGGATTATTATCTTGCATTATAAATTCAATTATTATCGTTCTATATTCGGCATCGATTTCACGAGATACGCGTTCTGGGGCAACAAGGAAACAATCGAGCGAGCACCCCCGAGCTTCCAATCATTTTCCTCAGAATGCAAATCAGTCAACCGGAGCAGCACAAAAGCAACTCGTCTCTGCGGCATTGACCCAGTTCCCAGCATTAAATTATTACGGTGCAGCAAGCTGGTAATGGCTCGGTAGCGTCCCTAGGGCTCACGGCGAAACAGCATCAAGCACTGCGGTCAATATTATCAGGCCAAAGGGAGAATGCCTGGGTTCCGAACGTGGATTCCCGTAGTAATTCTGTGACGCTTACAGAGGCGCACGAAGTATTATGTACCGTGACTACTGTCGGGCCAGGAAGTTCGTGATTCATTGGAATTATCCAGATTTCACAAATTCTAATACTTCTCTGAAACGAAACGAGCAGATTCGTCGCGAAATCAGAACTTATATTTATTAAATTACAAATTCATTTTTCCATCGATGCACTGAGTAAATTGAACGTGATATCTATTTATATAAAAACAAAGATTCATAAGTACAAAGTTATTACTACTTCTGTTAATATAAAATCACTAAATCTATAATCTATAAAATACGCAAAATAATCAATACAACGAAAAATTCTATTTCAATTTCAAGTAGAATATCGTATTTCCAATCAAAATGAGACATCCACATAGATATATTCTTAACTCCTTGCCCTGTGATCCTTCTGAACTGTGATCGATTTACTTTGTTATTAATAATTGATTGAAAACAAGAAAAAATTCTGATTTTATTCTATGTCAAATCATGCTCTAAAGAATAACATGTAATTTGCATTCAAACAAATTGAATAATATTTGTATTTGTTAAATTCGATTCGAAAACTTCACCGCGTGTCTGACGCGATATTGCAGAGCAAGGGTAAATATCATATTCTAACCTTTCATCAAAAATCCTTAATAAGTACAATTGTAGCGGTAGAAACTCAATCATAAAAGCTAGAGCACCGGAAGCGCCATCTTGGCGGTAATGGCGCAGAATGAAAGAGCGGTGCGTTGACACCTGGCCCTCGGTAACCTCTGAAATTCGTTCCATTTCGAACGGTGTTCGCGGTAAAATCATCAGGCTATACGCCGGGATCATCGTGCCGGTGTCAAACACGGCCGTGGAAAGGCTGCGCGGACGCTACGGCCGACTGGGTGCAGCGACGACCGTTGTAAAAGCGAATTTTTCGCCGCTTTGGGGGACAGCCAGCAGGGTGATAAAGCTCGAAACGAGCACGTTTTACCGGGGCAGAACGGCCGAACCGGATTTTATGGAATTATTACGGCTAATGGACTGCCCTCTGGGCCTGTTACAATTACCGGCTCGATGATAAAAAGGCCGACCGTGGATTCGCGAAAGGGACATCCCTGGCAGCGGCGCGGGGGCGCCGCGTCGCGTGAAACTTGTATGACGCTGCTCGATGCAAATGTAATTATGCCTGAGAGGATTGATATTTCGCTGGCAGCGCTGGAAATCGCTCCGCGAATCGATGGAAACGCGCGGGGACATAACCCGCTGATTTTAGCCCCGGCGCTACATCACTGGGATGATAGGTGATCGAATTTAATGGAAGGTTCGAGCTGTTCGATCTTATTTTCCGGCGCTATTCTATTCTTGATGATGATACGCTTGTTAGTTTGGAACAAAGGGCAAGTAACTCGACTCTTCTAGTGCTGAATTGTTTTTTATGAAAGTAGTATTCTTCGGTGTATTCGATTCGTAATGAAGGTATGAAGTAATTTATTTAATGAAATAGGGATGGTGACATTTAGATTTATTACTCTCGTTCGTGTTACTGAAATGGAGGTATTTTAAAATAATTCTGCGAAATATGATAATTCCACGACCTCCTGATTGGCAAACTATAATGTAGGAGGTTGTGAACGTTATTATATATTACTAAAACAATCACAATTGGAAAATCCTAATCCGAATACACATCAAGAATTTCAATAACAACTAGAATTCAACACTACTCGATTATTCCCTAATTCAAGCAAACAAATCATCACAAATCAACCAGCTACAAACTTATCCTACCATATCTCATTAAAATCCATATAAACACCATACCGGGCAAAGAAAAGCGTAGCATCCACTCTGGTTGTGATTAAAATTCAGTCGAAGAAAAAAATCCATCGTCGAAGGGAATATAAAAATGGACAGTAAATCCCTCGTTCGCGTTCGTCCTCTTCTCTCCTCTCTGTTCGCCGATTCTTCCGGCGTTGTACCGTCCCGCTGCGGGGAACAACAGGCTCTCGCGCCGGTGTTGCCGCTGTTCTATGGGGTTCCCCGGTCGATGGGGCATTAAACCGGCAATAATTACCCGCAGGTTCGCGGTGCACCGTCGTAATGTCTTTATGGTGCTTCCTCGCGGCCAATTAATATCAATCCGATATTGCGGGTTTATCGCGTGCGTGGCGGCACGAAGCCATTAATCGACCCCGTTCTTAGAGCGTCGTTTGCCGTCCCCGACCCCGGTGCATGCTCAAATACCTGCCGAACACCTGCTGTTACACTGTATGCAAATCTTTGCATCTGTTCCGACGAGTAATCTCCTCGCTCGCTGCTCCGCGGCGATAACTTATTGGCCGGGGACGTTTTTACGAGTCGCGGATGACGGGGCAAGACATTAGAGCTCCGTTGATGGAAAAACGATTCAGAACGGAACTATATGTTTCCAGCGTTCCTTGGATTATTGCGTGTTAGTCTGGATTTATATTTTACGTCGCGCCGCGTTGGAGTGGTTTAAGGTAACAACTTTATTCGAATTGGAGATATTCAACAGATGTAGAATGTAGAAAATTATTATTTTAGGGAAGACGATTCGGAAGATCCTGTAAAATATTTATCGAAAAATTTACTATGAAACTTACCGAGAAATTTGCTATAAATATCACATTATTAATCAGTGAATCCTGCATTCCAATCGCCAGTGTAACGAAGGCATAGTAGCTAACCAATCGTCATTCACAAATTCGAAGAAACCCACGTTCCACGTCTCAATCATCGAAACCTCGATAAAGAACACAATCATAGCATCCTAATAGATTCGTGAGAGGATAGGCCAGGCATAATTCTTCCCGGGGGCATCGGCGATTGTATCCCGTCCCGGTATAACGTATCGCCGCAGCGTAGGAAGCGGTAACTCATCCCGAACGTTTCACTTTCCAGTTAAAAGGGGTGCCTCTAGGCTTTCGATTTTGCCTGTGCCCAGGCAATTACCTGGCAAAAAGCGCGTCTCCGCGCTGCGCTAGCGTTCGTTCTCCTTGGCCTCGTTAGCCGGCCTACCGGATTCAATTTTCCGAGAAAAGGGCCGCACGTGCGAAACCGTCGGGTCTTTTTCGCCCGGTGACGTTCCGCGGCGAGGGTGTCGTCCTCTAAATATAGGCCGCGGGCCGCCCCGTGGCCGTGACTTTCCGTTCTCCGGCCGTACACCGGTTATAGCGTTATGTCACGTTAATAACGTCCAGCCGCGGGGCCCGTTTTCTTGATCTTTCGGCTATCTCCGGCATCCGCAAGGGTGCCCGCGGACCCGGCCGACGACTTTGAAGCTTTAATTAATGACGGGACGCGCGCGAGACGGCCGCGCGGCAGAGGAACGCTTGAAATTGCTGTCTGTCTGCTTCTCTCTCTTTCTAGCCGTCGCTGTGCGCAGCTATTCTGCCGCGATAAATAATTGTCAACGTCGCCGTAATCGTTATTGCGATCCCAACGACCGCTACGGGATATCCCGCCGGCCGATTGAATCCTCCGCGATACGACGACGCGACGACGACGACCGCGACCGAGCTCTGCATCCGTCACGCTCGCTATTCGGCTCGTCGGTTTTGTGATAGGCAAGCCACCGACGCGGCGGGCGTCGTTTATGGTGCAACATTGTGCTTTCGAATCAACATTTTCACACGACTACACCGATTGCTATGAATCTACGCGAGTTATGGAATCATTTCTTTGTGGGAATTTTGGGGTTTTCAGATTTTGGGTATTGAGGGTCATTTGGAGGTGTTGGAGATGTGAGTTTTGTTTAATGTTCAACTTCGGAATTTGAAGTTCGAAGTTTTTTAATTCATGTTTATTAATGTTGCACGTAGTACTGCAGTTGGAGAAAAAAAACTAAGTTGTTGGTTTGGAACTCTGTTTTCAAAACAATCGAACTTATAAAACGTGAAAGAGCAATGTAGAGATACTCCGACCGAAATTAGGTTAGAAAAATTGAAGGGAGGTAAGTAGGGAAACGAGTGCGAGTATTTAAATAGTGCGTCGGTTTTGATGTTAAGGGCACAGGGAGCTTCTGTTTGCGAACACGTGAGCAAGCACGAAGGATGATAATCAGAAACGTGTCTATTTCACGCGTTTGGCCCACTATTACCGGGACACCGAGTGGATTTCGCATGTAGCCAGATTCATGGCACGATAATCGACGGTGATCGACCTCTTGGAGGCTCGAGTGCCGCCCTCTCAGGAGTTCAACGAGCCGGTTGTTCGGCGAGGGACGGGAACGAGCCACGTGCAATTCGCGAAAGACGACCGACCGGCTTCTTATTTATAAACGGCGCACTCGAGAACTTCCCAGCCGACGTGGAAACTAATGGAACAAGATGAGAAGACGGCGGAACGACCGGAAAAAAGAACTTGCGGTGCAGACCGATCGCTACCGCCGAACATTTAAATCGGATTTACGGAGCCCGTGCTCCGTTGGGACGGAGGAACTCGGAGATTCGTCAAGTGTTCCAGATTTATTAATGAGTCAAAGGTGTTCCAGTATTCGTAACATGTGCCGGTTCATAAAATTACAAAGAAACATGGAAGTTAACGAATTAATGAGAACAATGTTGAAGACTGAACTGGCATTAGCGATGAAAAGAATGTTGACTTTCTTAATTCGCATTGATAAAATGCTTCTTAGAAACCTTGGGTGTGATATCTTGTTTATAAACATTGTTAGGAGAATGAATTTAGAATGGTAAATAATGAGTTTCGGAGTGTAATTATTAAATTGTAAGAGGAAAGATTAAAATGAAGGATTTCCGACGTATTTCTCGCAGAAGGAATAATTCTGCGTGAGATTCCTGACCGCGCCCTGTATATATCCAGTCTTATCTGAAGTTTCGCGAAAGAAGGAACTGTTCCTCGCGGTTTTACCACTCCCGAACGAGAAGTTTCTGCGATCGAGACCGACGAGGAGAGTTTGAAGAGTAACGCGGCTGCGATAACGGAGTAGCTGACTTCCGGCCTCTTTCGCGTCCGGGCTGGAGGACTTTCGAACAGATGGAAGTGCGCGTCTAGCAAATTTCTTTTGAAGAATTGCTTTCGCTTCTATTTTTTTTTTTATTATTCTTGTTTTTCGAAGCTGATAAAACTTTTGTTTTCAGGTGGAGAATATTTCACAGGCAAGCCGCACTCTATGAATCCTGCGAGTCTGGTATAATTACAACTATGATTGCTTAGCGAATTGTACAGAAGCTAACGTCTAGCGCCTGGTATAATTAAAACTATGAAAAGCTAGCGTCTGGTATAATTAAACCTGTGACTACTTAGCGAAATGTAAAGAACATAAACGTGTAAAATTTTTAACTCTCTTTCTTAAAATAATTTTTAACTTAGTTATGACGGTTTGTTGCCTCAGGTTTCTTATTTTATAAATGGTTTATATGTAATATTACTATGCGATTGAATAAACTATTTAATGCAATTGTCTTTTGAAATCGTACAAACATTTACGTACGATTTTGAAATAAACGAATCTAAGTGTTTCAGCGCCGTTCATGTTTCATTCGATACTTTAATCTGGGAATAAAAAGATATCGATTGTTATTTCACGTACGATACGATTATTTAGACATCGGTTTGGATTAGCAGCGACTTGGATTAAATTCACCTGATCCCTGGCAGCCGTCGTTATGTTTGATTTTCCTTCCTTATAATAAACCCCCCCGTCTGGTACGTGATCCCATCGACTACCTTGAGATCAGCCGAAAACCACGTTTCGTCACATCGAGCACGCGATTACAGCGGCCGATCGCAACGACGTGGTTTAACGAAAGCAAAGGGATCCTGTAATTCGCTCCTGTAGGCTCTGCAAACGTACACTCTCCTTCTTTGTTATTCTACGCTTGTGTTTGCTAACTACAGAACCTTGGAAGCAATTTTCTAAATGTGTGTGTGGGTCTAATTGGATGTAGTTATTTCTCGGCACTGTTTACAAACGTGAAAAATAATAGTTACAAGAGATATTGATGTCTAATCGATTTTAGAAATAATAGATTTGCTAATAAAGAATTACACATATGAAAAGCATAATATTACTTCGGTAATAGAATGATTTTCACTTGTAAACACTTTATTGATCATAGCTTGAAAGAGACATTTGTTAAATAAACCTAATCCTATTTCGCGATTAACATTCCCGTTAAAATTTTTAATACTCTTTATGACCTCTTTCAAGGGGAACACTTAAATACTCATGTTTATTAAAGCGGAAGCAACGAAGAATAAGCAGAGGTCGTAATTTTCAAGCGATTAACAACGTTTGACTTCTCCGGATAAGGGATGAAAAAACATAAAAAGAAAGGGGAGAAAAAGTAGCGGGCGGACGTCTCGCGACAGTTCTCCGAGGGAAAATTTCTGAGACGCCATCAGAAACGGCCGAAGGATAATAACGATAATTCATAAGGGGCCGGGGCATCGTGACTGAAATAACTTAAAAGCGCGAAACGTTCCTCGACGTCGGCTTTACGTAGAAGTATCGACCCGCCGCCGGCCGAGTTTATGCGCCGTTTCAACTTTATGCTCGATTAAAGTCACGCGCGTTTACTTCGGAACTGCAGCTGGATAACGCTTAAATCCGACGAGAATGGGCCGGCTTGCGCGCGACACTGTCAAAAACGTAATATCGCGGACCAGCCGGCGAATGGACCAGAAAGTTTCGAGGGCTGCGACGGGCAATCTTCACCGCGGAACCGTGATCACTGTCGCGTGCAACATTTCGAATCAATTCATCCGATTCGCTAAACTTGCCGATCTCGTGTTCAACAGCGCTGTTACTTTACTCGTTACAAGCGAATTATGAATTTTGGAATGTTCTCTTGGATCTTATAATTCACCTTGTTGCCATTTTGTGAAAATTTTTACCTTCCTGTTCAACTTCTTTTAGGTTTAACTTGTTGGAAAACTGTTATTTTACTTGTTACAAGCGAATTATGAATTTTGCAATGTTCTTCTGCATTTTATAATTTGTTCTGTTACCATTTTGTGAAACTTTCTTATTTTATGTTCAATATCTTTTGGCTTTGATGTTTGGAAAATTTTTACTCGATACTGATAAATCATGAATTTTGAAATATTTTTCCTTATTTTGTAATCTGATGTGTTTGTGAATTTATTGTTTTCGGAAACTTTTACTTTTATGAGTGGATTATCCAATTTTGAATTACTCTTCTTCTCATTATATTTTGTTTTGTCGTCATTTTGAGAAACTTTTTGATTCTGCATTCGAATCATTAATTTTGTATTATTCTCCTTCTCTTCATAATTTATTTTGTTGTTATCTCGGGTGATTACCGGCTTATTTGTTTATTAAAACGAGGGGTTCATCGCGTATAATTGTAAAGACACATTGTCCCGTGAAATGAATAAATGAATAAATTAATAATGTTCGAACGTTTCACGGAAATTCAATTTATACGGAAATGCCTGACATGAATCTAAATAGTCACATCAATTCAAATGAATCTTCATACATAAAAGGATGAACGTTTGTTATCGAAATAAATTGGATTTTGAATCTTATTTAGATTAATGTTGTAATACTATTTTAATTTATTATTTTCCATCAAAAACTTCACAAATTGAATCCATTTTTAAGAGAACAAAGTAAAAAACTTTCGGCAAATAATTCTTCCTTCTTTCCGAAACTTTTCATCAATCTTTCACACCAATAACACTTTGTATTATTTTCCTAATCCTAAATGTTGCATGACTTGTTTCGAAAATAACAGACCATGATTTTTAAAAATAATATACATATATATAAATATATATAAATGGCACCATGTAACATTTGCTCGAAGGCAACAATCTAATTCTCGTTCGAACGATACGCAGCACAGCGGTGCACTCCGACCTCATATCAGATCCTTGCTAGACGCGTCATCCAGGAATGACTAATCCATGGGTCATCGAGATATACAGGTGTCACTCGTACCACTGTCCCAGCATCGTGTAAATAACAGTGGCGGGATGAACGTCCCTATCTGCGAGAGAACCACGCAATCTGCGGTAGAATCTCGGCAATCCGGATTTAGCAGGAGTCTAGAGATGCTGGATGACATCAATTATCAAATGGACGCGTCTAAAGTAAAACACGAAGAAATTGAAACTACTCAAACACAATGAATCCCATAAAACATAACACACTAATTGAAATGTAATTTTCATCGAATAAATGTTCCAACTAACAACACAAATTAATTTCTCAGAATTAATTCTTACGTTATATCAAGTCAGTTACGATGAGGATTTTAAATTCAAATTAACGAAGACCAATATTCATAATTTTTTAATTTACCTATCAATACTACTTTTCCTTCATGAATATTCGTCCTTTAAATTAATTGCAGATTTGAGAATATAAATTTCCTCTTTCGTCCAGGGAAGTATTAATAAAGAGGTATATAATTAACGCAACAGCGAAAAAAATCGCAAGGCAATAGGATAAGTAAAAGTTGATATTAAAATTAAATATGGTAATTATATCCTTTTCGCGGGAGGGCGTTGCGGGAATGGAGTATACCGTGGATCGTAACGACATAATTTTTCGATTCCTTAATCAAGCTAATTAATGCGGTTCAAGTGAACGAGGTTCAATCCTGTTTATTGAATTAATTAGTAAGGTTGCCGGGGCAACGTAGAAATAATCCGGAACTACGTAGAAACGTCTCATTTCATTAGGGCACACGTATCGGTGTTCCCTGGTCGACGCGGATATCGACATTATCCGGATAATCTGGTTAATTCCGAGTAATGACAGATTCTACAGGCGTCCGTGTTATCGGGGTTACGTGAACCGGTAGTTATATATTATTCAAAGTTTGTAATGCCCTGGTAATGATTTCATCGACTTCTACCGGCGAAAATTTTACCATTATATCCCGATCAACGCCGATAAAGCTACTGAATTAATTTAATAACACCGGCCTTTATGATCTTTCTCGTTACGCCCCGCTACAGCGCGACTGGTTACCCCTTTATTACGTAATGAACAGCTCATTACATAAAACAGAAATAATTTGTAACATTACTAAATCAGCCACTTGTAAAAGGAAACGTAATAAATGATCAGACATACTCATTCGCAATTACAAATTATACCAAAGGTTCTCCACGTTTCACCCACGAAATTCAGTCATCACTCAGGCATCATTCAATCAATCTCCACGAAAGTGTCATAAAAGTATTTATATCATCGAGACTAACAGTAGATTTACGAAAAGCGTCAGCTTGACGCGTACTGAATTCCACAAACATTACTTGGTAAATATTTACATCGATTATGCTGATACAATTACACGAATGTATATCCTAATTATCCCAAGATCTAATCAAACGAATACCAAATTTTCTAGGAACAATAGGTACTAACCAATCCACTAAAACTTCTTACACTTCGTTTTATTGTGAATGTACCTTAATTTAAGGATCATTATCTACCACGATCTCTCGCTGCGGAAAGGTCAGTTAAGTATCAAGCATCCGCGCGGCAACACCATCCAAGCGGTACATCGCTTCTCAAAAAGCGGTTTCGAGAAATTGATCTGAAAAAATCGTTCTCGAAAGAATTGAATAACGCAGTGACGAATGGAATAATAATTACATCAACGGGACAAGGAGTCCGTGCCAGGGAAATGGTACAAACAATAAATCATCCTATTCCAAAGAACCCCCAGTCACTCTGACAAACGTCGTTAAGCCGACAAGCCTAAAACAAAAAAACGGAAATGAACAGTTCGACAAATAAAAAAGAAGAAGGCGGAATTCCATTTCTAGGGTACACATCAGGTTCACGATCGATACGGTGCACGTTGCCTTCGCGAAGGGAACACCTGAGGTGGCGCACGAGGCAAATAAAACGATCAGTTGGACCCCTCACGATCGATTTCTCTTCGTGAGCGAGAGGTCGATCGGCGGGAGAGGAGACCCGTGTATCGTCGGGCGATCGGTGCCATCGATTACGGTGGTTTAATTAAAATCCCTAGGATCGACGATGACGAGGAAATCCGAGACGTTACATCGGAGGGACGATGAGCGATCGTGGAACACGGTGGCTGCCTGGCTGGCTGGCTGGCTAGCCTCTCGCCCTCCTATTCCTCGTGCCTTTTCGTGCTATGACAGGCCCGACTTTGAAAAGTTGCACCCGTCCGACAGGCCTGTCATCCGGACGACTTGTTACGGGGCCCCGGAGCTGTGCTCTAACGGCCACGGACAAAAATACGCTTCTACACGCCGGCTACCATGTTCCTTTACGCGCCACCGTGACCGAGTTCCGACTCCGAATAAATTATCGCCTGCGCCGCGCGCCGCTCCGCGAACGCCGATTTGCATAAGTCGATAAAATCGGCTCGCTTGTCGAATTCGAGCCAGCCGGCGCGCTCGTTATCTGCGAGGCTCTGGCCCGTATCGACGTGGAAAAGTGTTCGACAGATGTTCCGTTTAGACGCCTGATCCCCCGTGACCTCGGCTATCGGTGAACCGAAAGAGGGAAGTGGTTTCGGCTGATCACTGACCACTTCTGGAATGATCGGGACACTTTTCCGCGTCATTTGCTTTTCATTGTCACGGTGTTTGTTTGAGGGAGGTTTTAGATGGGATTTGTGTTTTGTTCGTTGACGATTGATAAGTTCGGTGGCTTTGAGTTGCTTTCGGTGAGTTGGTTCAGGTGCATTTGAGTTTTGGAAATGTTTCTAGGTTGAGGGGTGGAATTGGGGGGTTGAATAGTAAATACAGCAGGTATCATGATATATAAAATAAAAGTAAAATCATGAGGTAAAAAAGCTTAGAGAAGGTAATCGTGACCACTTTTCTTATCACCTTTATTCTTCATTTTTATTAAAAATCTCTAGAATAGTGTTCATACCTACCAACATCTGACTTAAATTATAATATTCATGAAAACGATTATTTGAATCTTCGAGCAGGCAAAGAAATGCAAAAAAATTCCTTTTTAGCGTGGAAACGATTTGCCAAGAAGAATAAAGTATCTTCCAGGAGGCAGAGTATCTCGAACGACTAAGAGGTTTTAAAAGATCCACGAGGGAAATCATTTTATTAGGTTGCCGAGCGAAGTATGCAAATGATCCCGGCGATCGCTTTCCGCAAAGGGAAGTTTGAACGTGAAAGTCCGGGAATCAGATTAGCCGATTATTATGCGTCGTTTTCAGGGTCCATTATTTTCTTCGTGCTTCCAATTAATTAGCCGGTCGGGGTGGCGATCGACGCGTGACCGAAACTTCCACGGTCTTGATGGAATACAATTAATAAGCGAAACTTGAACCGCCTCGTTCTAGCAGGCGGGATCGACTTACGGCGATCCGAAAGCCGTGGAAATTTAATCCGGCTTACGAAGCTGCACACCCTTTAAACTGCTAACTAGCGGCATTCGTCCCGGGAGAAATAATTGAATCGCTCTGTCACGTGCCTGCGATTCTGTTCACCTTTCTTAACGGCGCTAATCGTTCCGCCTAGTTCAAGAAATTGAAGAAGAGCAACCCCTTTGAGCCATTTTCTAAACCAGCCGTATAATTCGAATTTAATAGGTTCTCGTACCTTACAACTTGGTCAGAATAGTGTGGAAAGTCTTAACGATTGTTACGTTTAAATTTAAAAAATGGATTACATAAACATGTGCCTGATACATTTTCTCAAATTATTTTTGTAATTAACTATATACTATCTTATATTTAGATAAAAATAATGGGGTCCATTTTTATGTGAAATATATTGAATATTTATTAATGCTTTGTGTATATTTTGTTTTAGGAATCAAGTAATACAGTCAATTATAAAAGAGATAGACAGATCCTAACCTAAAAAGTCACTATGAGCTAGTTACTTTCTGCTGGTACAGAAAGAATACACAAAACTCGCTCGTGAAATATCAATGAAGATTTCCTCCGTGATTTCATTCTAGCGACTCTCGTCAGAAGAAACGAGCTTCGCTTCTTCTCCTCGGGTATTTATTTCCGGCAAATTCAATTTTTTCCGAAAATTAGATCGTCTCAGATCTTTATTGCGCCGTTCCCGTTAAACGTGGGAAACTGGGGAACTCGATCGCGGGCGCGGTTAAGCAGAATAATCGATCGCCGATAAAACGAAGATTTATTCGCGACTCCCTTCGCGAGATACAATTTTCTTTCATTAAGTGCCCGGGGTCAGACAATCGTCGGTTCTTCTTTTCTAGAAACACGTTCGCTGAGTTTCTCCCTTCCCTGCCTGAAGAAATGATTAAACAAAACCCTTCTCTTTCCCAAACATTCGAGATCATGCAGGAAATTCTATAATCAAAATTCTTCATTTGCACACCTTATTTTCCACGTATTAATACACTGAATTATTTATCCCGCATCTATACGCCGTTTCGTACAAATGTAATTAATTATTCACGTATCTTATACTGATTATATAAACTACAATTTATCCCTTCATTCCATCGTACAGCTGCCTGTATCCCATTATACGAATGAAATTGATTATTCATTCATAAACGTTACTTTCCATAAAGTTTCATTAATTATTTATACACACGGCCAATAGGTACGGTATATATTAAAATTACACGGTTCCTATCTTCATCGCGAGGAATATGATTTTGTGACTGAATATAATTTATTCCGGGATAGGTCTGTTTAATCGTGGCTGTCCTTTTTTATGTTCTTCCCAAGGATCATTCCAGGTTGAACGTTCCAGCAGGATGCTGAAGAAGGTCTGAAAGACGATGCTGTCGGTGAGAATAAGCCGGCACCCACGTTCACCATGTACGGACGATTTGTATCGCGGTTTTTAATCAAGGAATGAACCTCTCGGACGATGGTTCCTCGAAGGGCTATGCACGCCAGAGGAAAAGAATCTGCGGGCAACCGAGCACGGACTGAGATTTATTTTCCACGAGATCGTTTTACTCGATACGGCGGCCGTGGCCACGGAAAAATCTCACCGGCCGCGGCCAGAACTAGATGCGATTTAAGTGTACCATTGCCGAAACAAACGAAAAACCCTTGAACATTTCTGTTTTCTTTTTTTTCCCCCGTAAATCCTTAACGCTTCCGTTGGCAATTACTGCGACTGACGGAGCTTTCAATTTATATCGAAAAACTCAGTAAATCTAATTTACTTGGATAGTGATAGTAATAAGATCCTACTTCGTATTGCAAAATTAAGACTATATTTTTGTTTCAAATTATGTAAATGGCGGGTGGTTAATAAATCTTATAGGTTAATGAATAGAAAATTAGCTGTTCGCGATAATAAGAAGAACAGTAGTAACAGTTCAAAAGAGATATAATAGATTACTTTTATTACTTTTTTCTTAAATGAGAATTCATCGGAAAGTTAAGTTAAATACTTTACCAACAACGAGGCACATTGTAAAACAACGCTATTAAAACTTGGTGATCATCCATTCGAAGAGAATAGAAAATTTTTTAATGAAAAAAACAGCTGGGTTGCTTCGAGCTTTTACGTCCTCGAAAACGCCAAGTTACATTTAACGAGAGTTGAAGACGCCCGTTTGAACCTTGGAAACAGAGAAAAGCAAGTTTTTACTTTGAACGCCAGGTCTTGTCGGGGAATATCTAGAATACTTCTATGTCGCTCCCGGTGTACATACTTTCACGCCGGTTCTCGGCCAGACAATAATGGTTTCAGACGGTTGCCCGATCCGGTAATCCGCTCTGGTCCTGGGTCAAAGTGGAGGTTCGCACAGGACACGGTCCTAAAAAGAAGAATCTGCCTCGGTTTCTCCCCAAGGGCGCGGAAAGCAGATTTTTAAATCTTTGTCTGGAAGAATTTTTGACTGCTCTCTTTAAAGTGCCTCGGAGAGATCCGAAAATCCCATTGGAAACGGACCAGGGAGCACCACGGCCGAGCGGAGGTCTGGCGTAACAGGGAATCGAGGATTCGAACGCGTTCCATGTGGTTTTGCTCTGTGCTCGTTACTCGGCACGAAAAAAAGTTTGCGCAAACCAGTTTTTCTCGTAACTCCTCTTTGGTAAAAATGATTTTTCAAACGGTCCACTAATTGACACCGGGTATTAGGGGACCATTTTAAACTAATATAAGTCGTCGAATTTCTAAATAATTTAACGAAAATTTACGAAAATAATATAAAATTTCTTTTATACACCCTATAATAAACTACTAAACAAAATACTATATATTGCAAATATATAGTCACATAAATCATCAGAAATTTAGAAATTCATTATTACAAATTTTAAATAATTTGTAAGCTTTAATGAAGGAATTAACGAAAATTTGTGTACACTACCTTTTTATGTAGCCTATGTTAAAATACTAACGAAAATACTAAGTACTAAACAATATATAGTCACATAAATCATCAAAGGAATTAAATATTCCAAAGTAGAAATAATTTATAAAACATCTAAGAAGCTATATCGAAATAAACACTTAGAAATACCAAACGGCACCACAAGTTGTTTATTTCCAAATATCACCGTACAAAAATTTCACCAGAGAAGCAACATTGTGACTAATCATAAGATCAATGTAAAAACAACTTTCGTTCAGTGCTAGACTTCACCAGGGTAGAGGAAAGGGATTAACATATCCGAAGAAACGCAGTCGACAGCGAGGGGGAAGAGTAATATCATCGACAAGAGACGCGAACAGGATGCCCCATCGTCTAGATAATCATACGTGGAATCCGTCTTAATCTTCCAGACGTCCATCGCGAAGCGTACTTACTCGCCGGACTTAATACCCAAACCCTATCTCGCCGAGTATTTTTAGGCCGCCCTCTAAACTCGATACAGCGCTGACCCGCGGGTACAGTCCACTTTGATCTTGTTCAATTCGGCTCCGTAATCCATCTACGCCGGCAGATACGGAAGAACAGAGCGCGGAGGGTCGAAGGAAGCCGAGGAGTCGATAGCTTCCACCGCGGAACGGTTTCCCGCGCCAGAACCTCGTCTTCCCTGTATTTAACCGTCGAGTTATCGGTGGCGAACAACGTTTCGATGAGATTGCGACCTCAAAGCAGCCGACGGCGAATGCACTCTCTAATAATTGCAACTCTCTTTCCACGCAACCCCTCTCTCCTCTTCGCGTTATTTGACTTAATTCAATTCCCCGGCGCTAGGCGCTTTCGCCGACTTTTCACGCGCGGGATCCACTTAATCATGCGTCCCCCGGTGCATTTGTCTAATTGCTCGCGATCCTCGCCTGGGACCAATGTTAATTCGTGTTGTTCTATTTGCTGCTACTATTACGGGAGAGCACTTGAGGGATTTGGGCTGTTGATTCGTGAGGAACCGTTTTAGGGGAGTTAGAATTTTATTTGTTTCGATGGAGAATGTTTGCTATGGTTTTCGTCGTTTCTTGTAGATGGAATTTAGGTAGAATAAGTGTTCGTATTAATGCCAACATTAGCTTCTAGTTTCGTATTTTAAACTCAATATACTGAATAAATTGACATCAATAATTCCTTCGAATGCACAAATAAATTCCTTTGAATCTCAACACAATGCATCAAGTGTGCCAAGTTCGAAGGAATCTAATACAAAAATATAAAATCAGAACTTTATCGAACAATCGCAATCTACTCCAAATAATATCAATTACAAGTTCGACAAGCAACAAAGTCACTTCAACCAAATACTCCCGACTGATAAATAAATAATAATTCTTCATTCATTCCAACCTACCGACATCGAGCTAAAATTTCCCCATCAACGCTCCCACGCAACTCCTCCAACCGCTCCGACCGCATATTCCAAATAACCCGATTCACTTGGCGTGCACCCTGGCGTTCCACTCGAACCACCCGATACGTGGTGTCCGGCCGCGCTAAGTGCATAGTTGAGAATTTTACGAAGCGAGTACCGGTTAGACGAGCTGGGCCCTTTAGCGGTCGGCAGGTGCAGCGGCACCGCAGCGCGCGGGATCGCGTTGTAACGCCGCGGACGCGCTGTTTCGGTCCCGTTTTCCCATCCGCCGCCACTTTTACACGGGCTCCCAGTGTTCCACCTACGGGCTTGTAACGGCCCGTGTAAACATTTCCATGCGTCCGTGTAAAACACGGGACGACGCGCGAAACCGTTTCTCTCTTCATCCGCCTCCGCCCGTGGCCTCTTTTCATGGTGGATTGAATCGATTCGGGGATTCTTGCGGCGAGGATTGTTACCGGGGAAATCCCCCGCCGCAGCGTTCACCCGCGCCGAGGAAATTGGAGGAGAGAAATTCTGATGACTCTGCTTAAACGGTAGACCCCTATGGCGCAAGATTCTCGCGGAGAAATCCTGGACCAACTGTAATGGTGGATTGGTACACAGGTTCTGGGAAGATTTTGTAATTTGAGGATGGAAGGTTTTTTGCGCACTTGGAGGGTTTTTGCGATGGGGTTTGAGATGTTTAACACTGAAACTACAAGGTGGGTCAAATTGGCCCATTTCGGAAGTTTTATTTTGGAAGTACTTAAATTATGAAGGCGTTTTTATGGAAGATTCTCGATTACACTTACGTATTTATACAGATAAAAGACTAGGAGACCCTTCGAAGCTCAAGAAACGTATTGTTCTAAGTTTTATAAAAAATTGGATGTAAGTCACTCTAATTGCTGGATAGTTTTAGTGTCAACCGCTTGTCCTGTATTTCTTTTACAACTGTGACTGATAAGATTTCTTTATTATGAATAAAGTGTTAATAAATTACTTTCTAATTAATGAATTTATTAGGGAAAGGAAGAAGTTTGTGTTTATTGTGTGTCCATTTTTTTTCTAAGGGTCAACGATTGATAACTGATAAATTGATAATAATTATAGGACAACAGTTTTATGAGATACAGGTCAATTTCTTTTTGCTGGAATATGTTAAATCAACATGCATAATTTCAACCGTTCCACCAGGTATATCTAAAAAATTCAAACGACATTGGAAACCGTAGATCTGCGTAAAGCCCTCCGTAAAGACCTTTCTGCGCATCGAAGTCAAAGGTACCTAAACTTTGCCACTGCAAACAGGACTGAGCCTTTGTACCTCAAAAAGATCAGGCCACTGAACGAACATCAAGGTTTCCTTAAAAGGCAGAGGGTGAAACAGTTTGTCATAGTTACAGACCTTCGTTCAAAATAAAATTTCCTACGTAGTTTACAAAAGAAATCATTGTTTACTAAAAGTCTCAACAGCTTAGCATTGAGCTAAAAATATTATGCATTCATATTCAGCACAGACGCATCAAAACTTACAGTTTAATAATAAATCAGAATATCTAGTCTCCCGTTTGAACCGTCAAAAACAGGAGATCACTGAAGTAAATGAGAAGTATTACAATTCGAGGGAAAAGGAGGTCGTTTAGGTTTGAAGCTCGAAATCAAAAAGCGCCAGACTTTAACCAGGCCTCCTTCATCCTTCATCCCTTTTGTCCCAGCCTGTTAAAAGACCCTTCAGAAATCTACATCGAAATTGCCAGGCTAGGTCGGCTTTCACGAACGCCTCGAATATGCTGGAAGGTAACGATTTCCTCTGCGTGGTCGCCAAAAAGGGACAAGAAGGAAAGAAACGGGCGCGGAGGGTGCGCGCTACGGACCCGGCACGTCAAAAGACGCGGCGCGGTCGGACGAATATCGTCACACACGCCGGAAAGAACGAACGCCGTGACCAGAGAAGCTCGTTAATAAATCTTGCCGCTGCCTCCGGAGTAGAGAACTCGGCCGTCTAATCTCTTTTATCCACACTCATTACTTACGCAGTGGTTCTCATCGCACCTTCCCCTCGGCTTACGAGCAAACCGAAGTTAATTTTTTCTTCATTTATTTCTTCACACCGTTCAGCTTGATTGAACACCGAATCTAGTTTCCATTTCCATTATCTTTCCTTATTTTCAAGCTGTAATCCATAAGAAATATATGTTTGATTTGAAAAATTGGAATATTACCGACGAAGTAACATTTGCGAGAGACTGCAGTTAATTGTTAACACTTAAAAGCGATAATTTAAAGACTATTAAATAAAGTCCGATCAAATTTAACGCTACAAATATACCAGAATCTATATGATCAAACTTCTAACTAAAATACATCTATGATAGCGCTTCAGCTTGGTGACCAATACCGCGGAAGCTATCAAAGAGCTGCTACCCCTCAAAACTAAAATTAAATTCCAAGTGCACAAAAACGGAACAGTAGCTCCGGCATCGAGCATCCCAATGAAAATTATTTCTAAAAACCGCTTTATGAAAACTAATCGCCGGACAATGAACGAGCGAGCAGAATCAGGAGGTCGCGTTCAAGCTTCGTTTAACGGAAAGAGGAATGTTTAATCGGGAGCAGAGTCACCCCTAAATAACGCCATTCGAATATTAGGTGGGTTCTGGTGGGGGTTATATAAACCAGTGAGCCGCGCGATAATTTCATGGCTCGCGGGACAAAGTGATTCGTCGCCGCGGGCGATTTTAGGGGCGCGCGGGTAAACGGCTTAAAAAGACAACGGAACATTTTTAATAAAATGCGTGTCACTTTGTGCGGCAAAAGTGGCCCCGACGATCGACTCGCCTTCGGCGATCTACGGTTTAATTCTGATCCCCTTTGACGCGGAAGGCCTTCGCGTTCGTTTCATGATTCATGTGTATCCAAGCGGGCCATGTGTTCTGCGTGCGCTCGCGCGCGTCTTCCTGAGGTCTGTTTAAACGAACTGCGTACGGAAAGGTGGAACATTCGCTATACGAGCCAATTGGAGGACAAAAGTTAAGAGGATTTTCATATGGGAGAAGAATAGACGCTAATAATCTAATTTGATGGTTAAAAGATTGCAGGATATTTTTTGCAAGAGAGTAATGAGCTTTTCAAATTAAACTTTCGCCAAGCATGGAATATGTTTTAAATAGATATATAATTATTCAATGACAATGACTCTTTGTTTGTTATGTGTTAAATAAAGGAAATAAGAGAAACAATTGAAGAAGCTGAAAGAATGAAAAGTAATGCGTTATTGAAAGAAATGGAAGATTTGTAAATATTAAAATTGTAATTATGTAAACAGTTATATTACAATATTTATGCGTTGCAGTAGTTACATACTGCAAACGTTCAAAAGCACTGTGTTCACATGACAAGTATTTGTATAACGAAGCTTCTACTGTAGTTCTCTATGCGGTTTTCTCGATTGCATCCCCGATTCTCTCTTTACCTCGAGTTACCCTTTCTGAATGTAATCGGGAATCGTTTAACGAGGCGAGTCCGGATATTTTGAAGATTGAAAGCATTCAATTTACCTAAGTCGTCTCGAAATTAGAGAGCGAACGGGGAAAGAGAATGAGCGTTAAAGGAACTCTCTCTTGTTGGTTTTCAGCTCGCTAAAGGTTTCTCTATGGTAATTGTAGTGTTTGCCGGATGATCGTGATGAAGCCGCCGTTTGAGAGATGGAGACATTTCCTGTAGAATTTTCATACCAACATAATGCTTTTCGGAATTTTTCGTTTCATGATCATAGAATGAGCCGTCCACCGGGAAATTAGTGAATAATTTCGTTTATAACCGTGCATATAATAAAAATAGCATCAAATTTCAGAGAACATACTCTCGTAATTTCTATAAAGAATTAAAAGAGAGTCAGCTTTACTGCTCGATTTTTCTACGTTAAACACCCGGAGCGAAACTGTATAGCTGCCAGAGAAGTTACTTGTACTAATAAAGTACATTTTAATTACTTCACTAGCATTCTTCGCAATCCTTTCCCATGAAAATACGTAAAAACGGTATTAACGTACACAAGAAAAATTACAAAATCTCGCTATGCGAATACGTGCTTCCAAAGTGAGGAAAAATTAAACTTGAATATTTCATTTCTTCGAGTCAGCGATAAATAATTTTGCAAAATGTAAAGTTACGTTCAAGTTTGAGATTGAAAATTATTTTTCTGCATTTTCCTTCAGTGGTTCACTGTAAAGGGTCCAAGACAATAGATATTCAATATTTAGGGGTGCAGCCCAAGGGGTTTCTTACGACGTCACTGTATTTGCTTCGCGGAATGTACCGTCTCTGTCTGTCGGAACGATTTCACGCCGGAATTGACGACTACGGGATGCGGAGGGTACGTCTGGGGCGAGGAAGGTGGAAACAGGGATGAATATTTTTCAGTGGAACGTGGCCAGCCTGATGGGGATGCGTGTCACGTGCCACGTGATAACTGGTGGTTTGTGGAGCTGCGGCAAATGTGGGGTGCAGGTGGCTTGCTATCACTCTTCGCGATGTTGTTCCCGGCAATCTTGGAAATTTTAGGGGTACTCCCTGGGCCATTTATCCTTCAGTATGTAGGACATCAGCAGGGATAAATCTCTCCGCCGGGTGTATCACAATTGTTATAGTAAATACTTTACTCGAAAATTCGCAATTACAAAATACAAGTGAAAAATTACTGCAGCATCCCCTATACAAATCGTCAAAGAAGTGAGAAATCTGTAGAATTTGTTCATAACGTTAGTAAAACAAAACCAATAGATTTAAAATTGAATAACCTTAGTTGGCCTTATTAACAAGTCCCATTTGCAAATTTAAAAATGACCAATAAAGGCAATTTCATCCAAAATACATAATAATTATTACTATAATACTACATTGAATTTCTTATAAATTTCCCAGCTTCAAGGAAAATCCCTAGAACAAAACAAGAGGTCCTATCCTAAACGCTCGCGAATCCAACATTTGGAAATATGTAATTAAAAAATAATTAAATTCGGAATACCGATAGGAAACGGAGAAAGGGAAAGGGAAAGCAGTTAACCACCGAAGCGCGAATACATTAACCGTCGGTCGTTTATCTTTTGTTAGGCGACCCGCTGACTCTCGATGGGATTAATTCAGGAGTTGGCAAATCGGAAGAGAAAGAGAAATTGTGTCTGGCTGAGGAGGCGGTAGTCGCCTTGCTCAGCCGCCATCCTTTGCCACCCCTACCGTCCCCGCCCCTTCACCTTTCGTCCTTTCGACGTTGCATTCAGACAAGTTCACGGAAACTGCGTGCAGGCAGACGTTGGCTGGCTTGAATGGCTCCTTTCCGGCCGTTCCGCCTCAAAGGAGAACCGAAGCAAGCAAGATTTGCGTTTGTAATTAAATATTTGCCGGCGGTTAATTGAGTCGCGCGCTGTGCTTTTATTCCAATTTCTTGGCTTAAATGAAAACGGCAGCATGGTGACGGCGGCGGCGGCCGCGGGGAACCACCGACGTCTGTGCGCGCACACGTTCTACAAGGTGTCCCGGAAATCGCCATTACGTCGCCAACTTTTTCAATAAAAGCAGCGAAACTTATTAAAAATGGCGGCACCGAGTTTCGCGTTTCTATTTCTCTTTGCGCTACCAATTAGCTACCTGTTTATTGAGATATTAATTCTTCGAGTCGGAAGAAAATGACCGGAAGCAATGATTACACTATTGAAACAGAAATATGACGATTATTCAATTATTTTAAAATAAAGACACGCCTTGTAATGAAATATAATTGACAAATACTGAAGGTTACATTATTTTTAGAATGGAAACATATAAAAATGAATAGTATAGTGAGCGGTGACAACAAAATAGTGGGCGTCCATGAGTCTCTGCGACTGGTCACGTGACATCCCACAGCGGCAGCCATTACACTGCCATAAACAATAGATTTACGGCAATTTATTCTACCCTTTATTCTGTCGCTCCTATAAGACTGCACGTTCGTTCATATAAGTCGCGGAAATTAGAGTTTCAAGAATAGAGAATTATAATGTGCATTCCATAACCGCAACAATCAAAATCCACTTAAATTGTTACGAAATAATGTATAAAAAATTCAATATTCGTCAAATTGACGGGTTCCGTAAATCTAATGTTACGAATCATTTCTTCTTTTAATCTTGACACCTGTTACAAGAAAAAGAAACAGTTTTCTTCTCATTTATTCTCTATCGAAGGCACCGGTAATTACGAAGTACCCTGACGATCGCAGTTTCGCGCCGTCGCGAAAGGATCGATACAACAGAGATACGGTGGTATCCGTCTGGCCTGTAACTCTCAATTCTTTTATCAGCTCTCCAGGCTTTAGGATCGCGCGAGATCGGTTTAAGCCGCCGCCGCCGCCGGTAAGCTCCGGCCGGATACGACGTCGGCCGACACGTAACACCGCGGCCCTTCGAAATTTTATCACCTGCCGCCTACTATACACGTAGTAACAGTGTCGCGGCCGATGCGCTAAAGAATTCAGGTGCCGCCCGTTCCGCCGGTAAATCCAATATCGGCCGTTTTTACGGGTGGAGCCGTTGTAGGACTTTATGTAACGTAAAATTAAAAAGCTTTCGTAACGGCGAATGGCCGGTACCTGTCGACGAACCCCGGAGGGGGCATTAAACGAACTCACCAGCCCCGCTCTAGGTAGCGACGGTCCGACCAAATGCGGGATCACGTAAAACCCGAGACACGTAACTCCATCGATGTATCGTTCGCCGATGTTACGCTTTGGTTCAGATCGATTCGAGAAGTAGTCGTTTGCCTTCCACCGCAACAAAATTCTGGTTCGAACGAGTGTTCCTTCATGCTAGGGAAATCATTCACTGGATGTGTACGAATGCTTCAGGTATCTTCCAGTTTGGTTCACAGTTGAGTAAAATGTAATCTGAGTTCACGTTAAATTGAAATAAATAATAAGTTTAATAATTATAAAAGAAGTACTTGTAAAGTTTAACGTGATTATTAAAAGGCAACATTCATTCTGTTACAAGCTACTACCACTAATTATTAATCAGGATTAATTACGAACACCACGATCTAAAGTGTAAATCAGTAATTATCGACGATTATATTATAATAATTTGTAAGTGAATCAACCGTTACATTTGAATATAATTTAGTCTTCCCGCTTTCCTTTACACCGAACGCGCCATAATCAGCTATCGTAAAGGCCGAAGCATGCACGATTTACCGCGATCTCTCAATAAGCCGAGGATCGTCATTATCTCGATGCGGCGGTGTCTCGGGAACGGCGCGGCGGCGAGCTCGGCGTATCGTGACTGGTGCCGTGACTTAAATGCATCTTTGTATGTACGATGGCGAGCGTGTGCATCGGTCCGTGCACCGGCCGCGCGCGGAAAAACGTCGCCGGACGCCCGCTACCGTGTAACACGTTGCAGCTTGCGGGGATATTTATCTCGTCTCGTCTAACCCTCGGCCAAGGCGAGCGTCGAGCGTGTTGCGCGACGCAAAAATCCCAGCCGTATCTCTCTCCTCGTGTAACCAGCTCGTTTTGGACGTTTTTTCGATGAGGGACTCCGTGGACGAGCATTTGATCGCATTAAGTGCTGAGATTGTATCCGTCCAGTCTTTTCGAACACTTTTTTTCTGTTCCCGCTCGACGGTTTGATGAATTATCCGCTGTCGTTTTGCTGTCGAGAACGCCTTTTTGGAGCAATTTCGATACGCAGGTGTGTCGCAATTGAGTTATAGATAAGACTTCTTTATTAGGCTATACGATGGTTGCGATAGCTATACTTGCTTTACGATAGCTGTGTTATTTACCGATCATTAGATTTATTCGATAATTGGAGTGACTGAACTGTTAACACTTTATCCATTGAAAATCCATTAATAAACTTCTCAATATCAATGTTATATAGAGAACGAACTTAAAAAAATGATTAATCAATACTTAATAACCTCGAGAAAAAATGTCCTCGATTCCTAAATTGAAACCTAAATTGATCAAAAAACAGATTCGACAAAACTGAAAAAACCTCAATCTTCACCAACAATGAAACAAAATAACGATACACCATCTCTTACAATTATCATTCTCAACAACAGTCCGCATCCATCCCGAACAATCGCAGAACGTTTCAACCGCAACATTCGTACTCACATTCGAATCACAGTCCAGAAACATTAGTAGACCACGGAGAGCTCGGTATCTTCGAAATCCGAGGGCCGGTTCCTCGACGAGATTTCGGTCGAATATACGCGACCGAGGGCAGCTCCTTTGCGGGCGCAGTTATTCCCCAGGACGACTTCCGAAATTGCTAGCGTCGCTCTCGCCCGGCCTAGACACCTTTAACCCCCCTGGTGCTCCTCTCAAGCCCCCTCGTCCATATAGTTAGATGGAAGAGGCTGGGGCTTGTGTATCGGTATACGGTGTATACATGTTTATACCCGGCATGCCGTGCAGGTACATATTATTGTGTGTATTAGCACTATGTATGTTTATTAGATAGCCGGGTTGTATACCGTGCACCGGTATGTTGGTTCAAGGGTTCGGTCGTTACGAGGGACCTCGTTAGCAGGGAAATTTATATTGTGCCCGGCCGTGCGCAGCCCGCCGAATCTTGCCAGGCGTGTTACGATAGTGATCCCGTACTGACACGACCTTTCGTAACTGCTGATGGGCGACCGTATTTCCGTGCTAGACACCGTGAAGAGCGTCGTTAAGCAATTGACGATCATCCGCGCGGCACCGGGGACACCCGATAACGGACTCCTAAGTTTTCGTCGATTTATTGCCGTCCCCGTGTGTTACGTCACTGTACCGTATCGATACCGTGCAGGCCAATACTGGGTTAATATCGTGAAACTAAGAGGCGCATCTCTGCGGAATGATGGCCTGCACTAGGCAGCTGTGCTTCGCTGGTAATATCCAATATGGCGGCAGCAATTGCATCGTGAGACTCGAACTGCTGCGTAGACACACTGTCTTGTGAAAATCTGAGAGATTATAGGAAAAAGAATTAAATGTTTTTAGAAATGCGGATTCGATTATGGCAGCAAGGATATTAGGTATCCTTTTATGAATTTGAATCGCTGGTATTTTGTAAATTTAGAGGGTTAATGTTTTATATGTAACCAGGTAATATTTTAGAAATATAATTATTCGGTTCTCTTTTGATCTCGGTATATTTCTGTTGATTCAAAGGATTCATTCAAATTAATTGAAATATTCACTTGATTATTCTATATTGACTGCCTCGTTTAGACGCAGGATTGCGTCAAACTAAAAGCATAACAAATTTCGCGAATTCACGTATCAAAATGTACAGAGCACTAAATGAAGGTAACAATGCAGTACGTAAAAAGGAGAAAAGAATAAATGGGTCAGCAAGACCCACAGTGCCCGTCGAGAATTACCGTGTAAATCACGGGTGACGAGAAAGCCGGCGCGTCGGAGGACAAAAATGGCGGGAAGTCGCCGCGTTAACGGCGATAATTAACGCTGGCCCGTGT
The DNA here is from genome assembly GCF_051020985.1 of Nomia melanderi. Lineage (NCBI taxonomy): Eukaryota > Metazoa > Arthropoda > Insecta > Hymenoptera > Halictidae > Nomia > Nomia melanderi. The sequence continues at coordinate 11,264,280 of NC_134999.1, read as the reverse complement.
CCGGGGATATTTTCACGAATCTGCTAAATGTAACGACCTCATCCGTTTCGTTGACGCAGCGAGCTGGTGTTATCGCGAGAACTCTGGCGAGCAGTCGGCCGCCTTCATGCATAGGGAAGCGGTGCTCACCGGACTCCCCGGATGTTTTTATTTTCATCGCTGATTTCCGTTACTTTGCGAACGAAACCTCTCGCTTCGCGATCTCCAGGTTCGATTGCCGGAAGTGGGCGAGGCGGATGAGAATTAAAATATAACAATTAAAACGTTGAGGATAAAGTATTAAAAGAATTAAACCTATTGCCTATTGATTTCCTTCATAACTTCGGTCGATATATTTAATTCGATGTTAGTAAATTATCTAGATAAGGAACATTTTACGCTTTTTCTGTAAGTACATTTACTATAAGTGTAACAATTCATTAAAAAAGCAAGATATTTAATTTGTATTTGAAAGAATAGAATAATATTTGTGTTTGGCAAGTTCTGCTTGAAATATTTAATTAATACTTAACATTTCAAACGTCGGTACTCTAAGGATTTTTTCCCTCGACGCATATCAAGGAAAATGAAGTGAAAAAACGTAGTCAAAGGTGCGCCGCTCTGAAATCAACTTATCAGCGAGTTTACGCGCTGATTCGCCTTGCCATCTGGTATCAGTGAGATCGTGACTGTGTTTGTTATTAACAAGATTGACGTCGTCTTTTATTAATGAAGTTCCAGTTGCGATACTTCTAGGCCACCGAGTTGATATTTAAGTAACCGTGACTTCAGCTTTCCATATTTTTTCAGTAGAAATCAAATGAAAATATTTTTCTACCGATAAGGGTAAAGGTTAAAGAACAGTTTCTTTTTAATTAAACATCCCACAGTAATATTCTAAGGATTAAGAAAAATATCACCATTAGGATAATGTTATTGGGTATTAGAAAGTGCCAAGAACATGAATCTAGTAATAAAATAAATCTTTCGTAAGCATTACGCAAACCCTACGGGAACATAAATTGGTCTCAAAGTGAAAACCGTGGAAAGAGTCGAGGCGTCAAGGCGGGAAATTTAAATCAGCCATACGGGAAATGCAATTTTTCCCAGTAGCCGGCGTCTAAACCGGCGCAACAAAGTCGTCAGACTTGTAAAGTACTCGAAACTGTCCCCGAGTGGATGTAAGTAATTCAACTTTCATGCTTGAAGAGCGATGGCGGTGGGGATTAATAGTCGCGAATCGGGCAAGTTTCGCCAGCGGAACGGCCATGCTCTTTTACTCGTTTGTTGAGCGTTTAAGTGACCCGCGGGAAAGTACTGTGAAACCTCGTTGTTCAAAACGGTTTTCGAAAAAAAATCGCGAACTGCGAAAACCACAATCGGTGAAAGTTCACTAAAAACAATTATTAAGAAATGGAGTTCCCTAGTTTCTCGATAAAATAACTATTATACCTATTCATATCTAGAAAATAAATGTTCGTTGAATATAGTTTAGCGACGTAGGGTTGGAAAATAGAAAAAAAGATATGAAATACACAGATGGTCCAGAGAATTAACGAGTTCAAATAATCGTAAATTAGAACCGCAAGTGATCAAAGCTAAATTCCCATGGAAGTCGATACTCAAATACACTGGAAATCGATAAAAATAGAAAAATCATCTTCAATCGGCTACCGCGAATAAACAAAGCTGCGCTCCGCAATCTACGAAATAGGTTACAAACTCCCTGCCGTGAATAAGCGAAACCGGAATCGGTGAAATCGCGCGCGTATTACATACTGTATCCTCGAAGAGGCACATCGAGCCACGTTTTTCTTTTTGCGGCCGTGCACCGCGCGGCTGCACGGTAGCACGAGAACGGACTGCGCGGCGTCGAGCCATCGATGAACCGCTCGCGATTAATTTCATGCCTGGATAATGATCCGATCGCTCGTTTGTTGCCCGGGGCCCGACGCAAACATATGCTTCTGTTTGTTAGTAATCTCCCGGCGCAAACACGTTCGTTTTGTTCCGCCATGTTCTTTTTCAGTGCGCGGTCCTTTCATCCTCTCTCTGTCGTGTTCGTTGCCCCAGCTTGTTTCTTTTCGTTCGGAATTTATTCGATATAACGCTCGGCCGATCGCGCGGTTCCATTCAGGCGGACCGTGTCGGCTTTTAAATTTACTACTGTGAATAATTAAATTGAAAGAAACGGCATTTTGTACATTCGGCATGCTTTTTGTACAATGTTATACGTTTCTATACATTCCCGTACATTTTAATTTTTCTCCGATGCATTCAAACAGAATATTATTCCAGAAGTACCGCTTAAAGTAACGTCATTTTAAAAATATACATGAAACGTTGAAACAATGAACACGGCGGTATTCATTGAAACGAAGACAATAGCAGGTTACTAATCACAGAATTGTTCAAAGCAACAAATTATCTTTCAAATACTTATATATCTTCATCGCATGTTTACCGGACACCCGGTACGTTTCCCCGTCGCCGTTACAAACCATGTACTTTGCATAATTGTATATTCCCAGGAACACTTTTACCCGCGCCGGGTTCTTAACGGTCGGGCATCGGGTTGTTAAAAAATCCAGCGGATCATTCGTTTCGCGAAGTTGTGAAATTTTTTCCCCGGGGCGGCGTCACGAACCTGAACCGAGTCGCGAACTTTTCATTACGATACTTCGCGTACTTCGCTCGAATGTCCGACAGTCATGCATCAGTTTTTACTGCGGCCCGTATTTTTTCGAGAGTATAGGTTACGTGTCGTTGTGTAAAGTTCGCCGGGGTAGGGGAGGATTGGAAGGAGGTACGTTTTGCCGCCAATTTCCTTGAGCGCTACACCTGATGGAAATATCTGGGTCTTCGGAGTCGCCTTAATAAGAAATTCCACGCGAGGTCGTGTCGGCCCATACGACGGTTACACGGTCTTAATACCCAATTTTCGAGCGGTCAATTTCCAACGAGGATGTTGTAACCAGTAATGCCTTTTCTTCCCTCCGGGGAACGTTTAGGGAAGCAATCGGAACACGACGCCATTCCGGAGAAGCGTGCCTTCTGTGCCCTATATTATTGTAATCACTGTCAAGCACTGTTGAGTCAAACTTCATTTCCCTAATGAAACGCTGATTTGATGGGGTGTCCGTTATGATTCGCAGAATCTACTGGGAGCTGGTTTCTTTTGTTAAGTTACACTGAACGCGTAAAGAAATAATACGATAAATCAATTTCTGTTTGTCAAAGTGAACTGATCGATTCTTGTTATTTATATATAAACAATTGTTTTTTCTTCATTTTTGAATGGGCAAGGAGAAAAGTTATTTGAGCAAACTTTTGGTGTTGCTAAAGCATTAGAGAATTGAAATGGAATTTTTGGAAAGAGATTATTTTTAAGGAAATTTAGTTTTGGAATTTGAAGGATACTCGAACGGGAAGCTGCGAATAAACAAGCGGAGGAGTTAAAGTTATCAATAACGTCGGATAAACGTACACGGTTTCAATAGCGTGATTAATAAATAATTGAGTGTTTTCGAAGCTGAATTGTGTTCAATAATCGTATCGTTTACTCGCCAATAAATTCAATCAATTTTTAATTGATCCACAGCCGGTAGGTTTCAACTGCTTATTAAATCTGATCCATATTATCCATAGTTTATTATTCCATTAAGCCCTATTATTTTCCGTATGTAAACAGATCGATTAAACGATGAATTTTCACGCAAACTTTTTTTCAGTTTCTGTTCTGCTCCATTGTTTCTCGGTTTTTCCAACTGCAAAAGGTGGAAATCGAAAAAACCCGCGGCTCGGGGTATGATCCATTCCCGCTTTCATCATCGTAGTTTTTTTTCACTTGCCCGCGAAAGAGCGGTCGGCTTTGCAGCCTTTTAAATTGATTCTACCCGGAAACCGAATTTTTTCGCTCTCCCGCGTCCGTAATTAAAAAAACAAAATATCCTGCACGGGGAAAATGTATCATGAAATCTGTATCTGAAACGTGACCATGGATCTAATTTTTTTTTACTAAAGATCACTGAAATACTAAACAACGCATCGAGAAGTTGCAAAAGGAAGTCTGCAATATTGAGCGGTAACATTATCAATTTTTAAAATTCAAATAGGTCCACTGTCTAGGGACATTTCACATTTGCATAGCCTGCGGTTAACTTGCATGACGCTATTCCCAAGGAATGGAAATTCCAGGCAGCGCAGGATCTTTTCATTATTAATATTCTTTCCATTCGGAATCACCCAATCTGATATACAATATCCCCCGACAAGAATAAAACTCGGAATACATTACAATCCACTAATGAAAAAGAAATATATTAAAAAATTGAAATAAATGAATAGCAATCAAACCCCCCCCCATTTTCGAAAGCACATTAAAAACTTAAACTCTTCTACGCTCTGCTGAAAACAAAGTAAATCTCATTAAAATAGTCGAAATTCAGATGAATTCAATAACTTTCTCATTTATCAGCGCCATTTACTCTTTTACTCTTTATCAAATTAACCACATCCACATTCCGTCCAAGACAATTCTACATATTCTTCTTTCCTAAATAGTATCCCAAGTATAAAGATAAATTGCGAAGCGCAGCAAGATTAATCCTAACATTAATGTTGCCGTCGAAAAATATCATGCAACATTAAATTGAACAGCGGCGGCTATGTATGCCTAGCGCCATGTTGAAACGTCACCGGGATAGCGCACGTCGACCGTACTTACGAAGACTTATGTAAGGGCGCACGTAAGTGCAGCAAATTGCTCGTAAAACGTGCGCGGGGTGTTAATTTAGTCGAGTAACGTCAAAGTAAATACGGAATTACTTTCGACTGGTAAGTAACACGGGTCCGGTACGTACGTGTCCTCCGCTGTTCCCCCGTCACGCGACAGTCCGCGGTTCGACCGTGGAACCTTCTTTAAATCTGGACAGATGCAATTGGAATACCGAAGCGTCGGCCGGCGAAACGTGAACCGTGTTTGCGTCGCCTCTTTACGGTAATTATCGCGCGCTTCGCATTCGACGTTCGAGCCGCGAGCTGTTGAAAATAGTCGCATACGTAGCCCGACAACTTCGGCGACGAGGCAAAAATTATTCCGTTTACGAATCGTGCCGTAAAGGCTGCACGTGACGATGTTGAGCCGTTCGCTCTTCTTTTTTTTGCGAGCCGCAGTTTTTCCAGTGTAACCATCGGATGTTTGGTAAGTACTTTGTATTCGATGCAATGGCCGCGGGATCACGGACACCGAAACGGACTGAAAAATGTATGCGTCGGAATGAAATTGTTCGGCTGACTGCGACGGGAGTCGGCTGTCGATTCGTGTACAACCGGTGTCCCGAAATTGCCGACGTGGAAGTGGTTTTACATTTAAATTAACGATAGCGAGATACGGTTAATAATATTGTTGACTATGAATTGAAATAGACTGTTTGATCTTTGGAAATATTGGAACTTGCATTTTCGAATGGTTCGCAGGATTCTTCTATCGATGTTTTGGGCATCGTGTTACCCGAATTCGAATGATAGAATCTTATTAAATTTATAAATGAATTTTCTACATGACATATCGAACTAACAAAATTTTCTTGGATTCACTAGATCTCCAAGAAAGCTAAAAGAACAAACATAGAAAGATATTTGTTTGGTTAGTGAAGCTTTCAAACACAAATTATTCGTATGATCAAATCAGCATTCAAATTCATCGATAAACGCATCAAAAATACATACACTTTCCTCCGCAGAACTTCCAAAATCAAAAATACTACAATAAAATGCGATAAATCTTAAATTTATAGCAACCCCAATGCCCGATCCTCCTCGCGAGCCACCCGATGCGTGAAAGACAAACTCGCGCGCGACAAGAATAACTGCGGAGGAAACGGTGCGTCGCGATGCGCGTCGAATCTATTAATCCTTCATCGATTTATATAACATTGAACAGCGTGAACCGACGGGATTGATAATCATGCGATCCCGCGGCAGCATCGGGAACGGTTCCCATTCGTCCACGCGGCGTCGATGCGTGGAAAAGCAATCGGTTCGCTGCAGAAACGAGCGAGATGCTTGAGTATGAATGCAATCGAAAATAAAAGTTTGTGAATATGTTTTCTGTAAAGCCCAATGAACATACTAACAAATTTTAACCGCAGATATTGACAATTCTGCATAATTTTATGATTACTTCGATTACTGCGACGGAAGTATTGAAACAGATAGGAACCATGTCAGGACTTATATCTTGAAAAACCTGTAAAAATTCAGAAACCTTGCGGAACTGAATAATTTTTGTGCTAGATTATTCATTGGGCTTTATAAAAAACACATTAACAAATTTTAATTGCAAATATTTGCAATTTTGTTATAATTTTATCATTTTTTTTTAGATATAAACACGGAAATACTAAGATGGGAATTTAAAAAATTTTGATACGAGCTAACCTTGTTGAATAAAAGATATATAAAAAAAAATATAATTTGTCTTATTTATCTTTTACTTATTACAATCTTTTTACTTACGCCTTTACGAAATTAAATAAATTAAACCGTTCAATACAATTATTACCTATTTCATTATTTTTATATATTACGCACAGTTTCTTAAGAAAAAGTTGCTTCTCTTTTGTTTCAATGAGTTATATATCAATTGGGACTTTTGTCCAGCTGGATTGTCGAAACGGACCACTGCGCGGCGTTTCGCGAGGCGTTCTGCGAAAGGCGGCCGGATGAAAATCCGCGCGCGTCGATGTTATTCAGCGATTTTTAACGCGGCCGTGCCCGGCTTAATATTCCCCGCGATTAAAACGCGGACGCATCGGCGACACCGGGCGTAATTGGAAAACGTGACGTTTGGCAAATACATACATATACGTCCCGGGGAATTTTCATCGACGGCCGGCCAACGGCGAAAAAACAACCGGGCCCGGAGAATTAATTAAAGTCGACGCGCTCGGCGCCCATTATACGCGTAATTGGTCCTCCCGCGACGCGGACAAAAGAGAGCGTGGCGCTCGAAATTCACTCTTTTTCTCTTTTCTCAACTCACCCCTCTTTCTCACTCCTTTTTAATTGATTTTTCCCCTTTTTACTAGTTGCACCTCCTTTAACCCCTTGCCCTATGATTTATTTCTTAACTATACCCATACAACTACTGTATCGTTAGCAATTTATTAGAAAAAGAACAAATTTTTATACTTATTCTACGTCCACGTTTACTTAAAAGGTTAACGATTGATAATAGAAAAGTAACATTTAATTTATATATTATTTAACATTCAGATGTGTTAAATTTAGTTTATAGGAGTAACTATTTTCTTACACGTTTGAATGTATTTTTCATTAGACAAATGCATTTTTTTAAATTATTCAGAGAAATATTCTTTGTAGGACAAAATGAGTTTACGTTAATCAAGTGACTACATTTCTCCACATAGATTTCACGTGGCCCTTTATTGTCCTAGTGATCTGTATAGTTTATCTCGCGTACCGACGAAAAGTTTACACGTATTACATACTGGGGAACCAGGAATTAATTGTTCGCTCACAATGGGGGGTCACTTTTGACCCGTGTTTTGCTTTTATCACTGGATGAATCATAGAATATACGCGGGCCACGTTGTTATATGGAATTGCACGGACATCCGCGGGATTTATAGGTGAACGGAAAAATGGCGCGCCGCAATTCGAGCAGTTACTTTGTTTATCGCGTTTGATTCTGATGGTGTGCTTTGTGTAATTGTGAATTTCGGAGGAAACTGTTTTGCATGGGTTATTTTTAATAATATTACTTCTTCGAGAGAATGCTTCACGCTGCATGAATAGTTCGGTGAAATTTCATTTTACGTAAAGTAATTTAACTTTTATAATATTCTACTTTACATCACTGAATTTTTGTAGCGAAATGTAAAGTACTCCGCTAAATTTACTTGAATGTAATGCTGTATAAAGGGAGAACGGGTAGTTGTTGACATTGTGTATTCATGCATAATGTGCAAAAGTAAAAAGTGATTTGCTTTCGACCTTCAAAATGATACACGTAACGATTTCTGCGCGAATCCCCGCAGATTTTAATCACTAGCGTGTTTAGTGCCGGGCCATGACAGAAGAAATTAAATTCTGAAGTGTGTGTCATATAACGCGGCCATATAATCGTTCCAGCACGAGCCATCCGCCCCGTAGTGCGAGTCCGCGTGCTCGACATAAAGGTATCACCGGCTACATGTAGGGCAATAGCTTCATAAAGCGGAATAGTCGTCTCCTCGTAATTCCAAGCTGCTAATTATTGTAGCCGAGCAGTCGTTTCGACGAATGTTATCACGATTTCTGTAGCCGTTTACTGCCGCGGAGCATGAAACTTGAAGTCGCCGCCTCGGCTCAAAGTATGGCGGCTCCACGAGCGGGCGACTCGGTTGGTCGCGAAATAAGCGAACTGGTCGATTCAAAGTACCCACACACTACATCTTATCTCGGAATTAATGAATTGCTCAAATATTTCTGGAATAAATCTACAATTCCAAGTGGGTACCAGCGAACTGGAATGATAAAATAATTTAGCATTTACTTTCGCGAAAGTATTCGTTCCATAAAAATTACACATTAGCGGTGTTCGTAGCAGAAATTTCTTCGTGTCACGCACTCGAGAATAATTATGCATGTTACAATTAAAGAGTGTAGGATCGTTCATTAGACTTACGCTATAGAAACAAAATGAAAACTTTCCAAGACGGTATGCTATTCGCATAAGAATTGAAAATATTTTCGAAATACATCATTCTAATTACTGCAAAAAGATCTAAACACTTAGATCTCGGTATCTGTACATCTCCAAGTCCATCTACTCAAACTTCAAAATAGCCAAATACCAAATCCCAGAACCCAGTCACCTAGTTCTCCAACCTAACCTCAAAATCACAAAGCGGGCTCCCCGAAACGGCCTACCAAGGAATGAAAAACACTGACGCCCACCAGAGCGTGCGCATAAATCTCCAATTAAGAGCGGACAGAGGGACGCTCAGAGTAACGTGTATATAAATTGATTAAATCCAGATTTACGGGGAAAGCTGCGGCGCACGAGTTGTGTAGGTAGCTGACGCCTAACCACAGGCTTCTCGAATCAATTAAGCCTCTTATCTGGAATCTCTGAAGCGGGGTTCGAGCCACCGACACGCATTCCGTCGCTTCGTTTTTCCCTCTTTGCCGTCACCTCTCTCCTCTCCAACCCCCAACCGCCCCCCTTTTAGTCCCGGCTAAAAATCGCTATCCATCACCGAATCAATTAGCAACTTCTCAATTACCGGAGTTCGCCTTTTTTCCGGCCGGCACGACTCCGGGGCCCTCTGTTCGCCCGGTGAAAACCACCCCGGACGGATGGATCGATGATCGAGCGTCGAGTTGGCCCGGCACCGGGTCGAATTTACGAGCGGGACGCGTTTGATTTATGACGGGCAAGGCCGCGAACCTCGCCGTTTTGATCCACGATCGATCCCCACGCGCGCGAAACGCTGGAGGATCGAAGGGCGCGGCGAGCAAACACGCGATACGCCAAGTTAATCGTTATTCTTGTCGGTGGGATAATTAATAGCCAATCAGCGAGCGTGTCGGGCCGAATGTTAAGTAGAGCCGCGGCTACTCGCCGTGTTTGTACGCGCGCCCGTCGCCGCCGCTGCGGTCGGACGTGCGTCGATATCCTGCCGGCGAGAATATCGCGCGACCCTGCGGCCTTTTATCGGGAAACAGAAAAATGGAGGTAACAAGGAAACTTGTGGAGTTATAGTGACCTTTCTGGTCGTTTCAGCGTATTTCAATCTTTGCATAGGTATACGTTATTTTTTGATTATTGAATTAATATTACGTGTATATTAGTATATAATGTGATGGATATTGGATTGAAGGTAGTTTATAATACTATTAACAGAGAATAGTTGGAGGATTTAATAATTTAATTCAATTCGAGTGTTTGGAATATTGATAGGAATTAGAATAAAAATGTTGTGATAATCCCCTAAATGTGGAGGATTGTGAATATTAGTTATATATAATTATTAGAGGTGAAAGTTATCAGGGAATGTTACAGCAAAATGTACTTCAACGGAAGGTGATCGTGATGGCACTTTCCACGGGTAACAGTGAATGCACAGTGTCCCTGTTCGTAAAATAACAATAGAACACACCATCTGTAATGGAAGTTTGCAGCTTCGGAAGTTGAAGTTTCTTCCTTGGCCGGAAGGACTGCCACAGTTTGCTGCTCGAGCAAAATAAACTTGCGAATCAATACGCTACAGTCCTAATAGTCGCCGGAAAAATTGATATTATTCGTAAGTTCAACCGATGCGGAACAGCGAACTTCACGACCGTGGTCAGTGCTCTTCAGAACTCCTAGGAACTTTCGTGTACCATTTTGAATGAGGTGAAACGGCGAACTTTTACGGCGATCGGAATGATTGTCTCCGGTTGCGATGGAAGTAGAAAATAAGATAGCGCAGCAGGCGAATTAAAGTAATTGAAGAAAGAATTGATGCGACGTGAATTATTTCCTATAGCTAATCAGTAAACGTAGATAAAATGTTTAATGTCCCTTGAAATATTGATATAATATTCTTCAAAATCCTCTTAGAATCTATATTTCCAAATTTCTGTTTCAACTCATTAAAATGAAACAAATTCTCAAAAAGAATGACTAATAATAATAACAAAAACAATAAAGAATATTTCAATTCTAAATATATTCAAAACAACCCGAACAAAGTCGAAGGAAGTAAACGGATATAAACGTATCAAAACATCACACAGATTCAATGCAATCGTATCATCGATTTCTCTCGCAACAGGCATCAGTGCCAAGAATCATCGCCAAGCGTCTCATTTCCGATTCCCCTGAACGGGTATCGGGTCGCCTGAAAAGCACCGGTCGCGTTCGGTATCACCGGTATCGCACGTACGCCTACGAGCATCACCTGCACCGCTGGAAGATTCAGTGTTTCGTTAGAACACTTTCGGCCGATGCGACGGTTAGCGCGTACCGCGCGCTCGTTCCGTGAGAGCGAAATATGCGGCAGATGCATGGAACAGATAGACGCCCGGGGAGCGTGAATTCTAAATGAGGATAATGTAACGCGCGCCACAAATAATCCTAGTGTGCATGCGCTGGGCATCCCGGCCCCTTTCTCTCTTATTCTCTACCCGCTGTTCTCGCCCATTACCTATGTATTCTTGAATAACGAGATACCGGCCGACCGGTGTACGGGCCCCGTCGATGCAACGGGGGACCGGCTACGGAATTATTCAACGATCCGGCGCGCAGGCGACGCGCGGATCCGGTGACCCGTCTTCCGAAAGTATTCGTGAACGCGCGTTAAACTAATAGAGAGCGCACGGTTCCGCGGATTATGCGACTGGCTGAGTGTGTCCGACACTTTGCCCGCCCACGCTTTCTTTTTTCCACCTGTCCGGTGGATCGCTGAATGATTTAGGGTCGGGGACTAAGTGGACGGGATGCTGGACAGTTTCGCAGAGTTGAGGAATTCGTTTTTAATGACTGGAAGTTTGCGTCTGGCAGGTGTTACAAATTAGTTTTGCTTTGGAATATTTCGTGGCCTGCTGTTCGAAGCTGGGGTTGATTTACTTTCGATCAAGTTTCGATGAAATTTTTTGGTATTGATTGCTTCGGTTCATTCGAATTTTTGAGTTATTCGTTCCTGGATATTTTTATGAGAGAATATAAGAAGTGGAATTTTCTTTGGTGTCTGTGGTATACTGCGAATTATTTATTTAAAGGAAAAAGTATATTTCGAGAATCAGATTGTTAATTATGGAAGTAGGAATATGTAACAAAGAATGTAACAAAATTCGAACATATAACCTCCCTACCTCACCCGTTCCAAGCATTACAACCCTCCACGTTTTAGGAATGCCCAATCCGAATACCTGTGGCGTACATTCTACCTATGCTAATTGATTCCACGAGGGAGCGACGTTGATGCTTTACAACGATCCTCCCTGGGATATCGCGTCCAAGCCACCCCCTCCGAACGTCGCGGTAATTAATAATTATATCTACGAAAGTACCGGTCGGCCCAAGTTATAATTACACCGGGAACAATCAACAACTAGTAGCATAACCGGTTGAAAGCGGTGAATCGGGGGTTGAGGGGGTGAGTTCGGCGGCAAAATTTCGAGGACGTTGGAGAAGGGGTTGAAACTTGGTCCAGAGTCTCTCGAGACACTGTACACCCAGTCCTGACAGGGAACTTTATTCCTTGCTGCCTGGTCTTCTCCACCCTTACCCCCCTACGCTTCCTTCCTTTTTTCATCCCTCGCAAGCTCCTTTATCCGAAGGTCTCGGCCCTCGAGAGTACGAGTCTCGAGGTCGTCTTCCTCCTCCGCTCATTCAGTTTATCTCGGCCCTTTCTCCACTCACCCCCCAACTACCACCCTATCATTCTATCTCACTCTCTTTCCCTCTCTTTCGACCGAAGTCCGTCTTCTTGCTTCCGGGCACTTCATTCAACCGTGAAAGGAAAAGTTTGCAATGAAATAAGTAGCGAACGAAGCCTCGGGGATCATTATACTAGGGGGTTGAGAGAGGGTGGCAGAAGGTGGGGGTCGGCTCCGGTAGTCAGGCTACTTGTAATCGTTACTTCGAACGCAGTGGACTCCGGAGGTGTGCAACCTTGGGGCCACTGTATGCAGGGTTCGACGGGATCACGGGCCGGAGACGGGGTAATTAACCCCCAGAGCTTCTTTCTTTTGAGCGCGTCGCGAGACGCGGATACCTTAATTTGAAACTTAATTTGCCGGCCCCGGAATGGACAAGGGAGGTTAGTGAAAGGCCTCGGACCGAATTGAAGCACCACGCGCGTGTAACCCTTTCCCATTTTGTGCCGACGCTTCTTTCTTTCTAATTAGTGAGGATCCTGTTCTTGGAGAATTGAGATTTAACACAAGCGTGCTTTTTGTTGTACGAGTTTACGATTATGTTGTATGCCTTATCCATGAATGATAAGAGGGAAAGATTAAATGAAGACATTGAAATAAGATGAATGGTATTTAAAAAGGAATATAAGGAAATTGCTGTATTTAATTATCAATGTTTCACCAACTGAGAACTCAATGAAAACGTTAGACGTCCACCTATTTAACTCTTCATAGTTCCTTATTATTTTACAAAATCTCCCAGAACTATCAACTACCCTCTACAGAAATAATAACTAAAAATTAACTACAACTTATAATATTCCAACGAAAACAATCCACCCAAAATTAATAAAAACTTCATTCGAATGTCACGCCTTATTCCTAAGCGAGCTTCGATCATAAATTTCACTAGTCATTTTTCCAAATTCACAGAATCCATGGTTCTCGGACCCAGATTCACCGCGACAGACTGAATAGTGTCGAATGCCAAAGTAGCCCCGGCAATCCCGCGTCGTAACGACACGAGCCGTATTAAACTCGCCGGTGGGCGGGGGATCGAAACATCCCGAAAATCCAGCTCGGACAAAACTAAACGCGGCCGCGAAGGATTAAAACCTACCCGGGGCGGCGCGCGTTCGAAACTAGATGCAAATACCCGGAATCGTTCGTAGTACGGTCGGCACAGCGTGTAACGCGGCATATGTTGCAATATTCTGCGGTCGAATTTACACACACAGACTCGGCCAGGCCGCAGCCGACGCGTCCGCGCCGTCTCCGAGGGATCCTCGGTATCTGCGCGAACAGTAAGAGCATCGATCACACCGCCGGGGACAATATTGGCACGATAATCGGAAGGGATTCGGCACGGTTACGTAGTAACACGGTCCAAGGGGCCCGGCGCCGGATCGCAGGGGGCTGCGCGCGATTATTGCCCATCGTGGGGCGCCCATCATAAATAACAGTCGTTGGAAAAGTGAGCGCAATATGGCGCGCTGCGACGCGACACAATTATGCCGAGGTGTTCCAGGGTCTCTTCATTTTTGCGGAACCGATAGGTGTTGATGGCTTGACAGACCCCGTTGACAGCACCGCTGTTCGACAGGATTGGTGGGTAGATCGCTGCCCGAGGGTAGCAAAATTGCTGACTTTTTGTTGACTGTAGGGTACCGTGACATGTTTGATCTGGGAAATTGGGTCTATGTTAATCTGTTTGACGTTTTAACGTTCGTAGGGGAATCACGTAGTATTTGAACATGCTATGTGGAGAATTGTATTGTTTATAAATAGGAGAGTTATGGAGAGAATAAATTGTTCTCTCCGGATTTTGGTGTTTTGAAGTAAACTGCTATATTCTATAATAACCGTGTTCACGCAACGTTCGAAAATACAAATTTCACTTTACGCATACGTGGAAATGGTTCAAGTTTCTAACGAACATTTATAAATGCAATAATATTACGTTCCTGTTGTCCTATCACTTATCCATTCATTCTTATTAAACTTACAACTACGTCGCGCCTCGCGCGGCCGCAACGCCGCAAATGTATCAAATTCCGTGGGCAGTATTAACAGCGACAATAACAGTTGTTACCAATAACAATAATTGTTAATATTAATTACAAGTATTATTATTGTCACGATTATATATTCGTCCCCAGCCTGTCGCTGGCACTCCCGTCACACACTGTCCCCCGTCCGTTTCGCGTGTGTCGGTGCGGCCGGCACACATGCGCCGGCTAGCGAGCGTGCACCCCGCTGTCGCATAATCGTGTGCAGCGTGCATACCATTTTGCGGCCGGGTGTGGCGCGATGCGGTTCCCGGTGAATCATGCGCCACCCTCGAGGGATCCATCTACGATTAATTCCATCACTTGACACGCTGCCGCGCGGCTTCTCGCGCGGACCCGGCAAACATTTAAGCCGGGCATTAATCCCGCGTACGGAGTGGAAAATGAAGACGGCCGGGGCCAAATGTCCCGTGAACCTCCACCCGACGATGATCGCAATCGTACCCGATGAGACGTGTCGTGAAATCGTTCTTTGGATCAACCCGTGTTGCATCATTCCGCTTCAAAGTTCAACTTTACCGGGGGTCACGAGTCATTATTCCGTGGGTGAATGCGGAGGGTGAGTGCCAATGTTTCGTGCTCACTGTTCGGGATTTTCTTTGTAAATGTCAGTTCGCTGTGGTGTCGGGTAAGAAGTTTTTATAGATCAGGGATGTTTTTATGAGAAGATTAGGTTTATTAGTATTCTTGATGCATTGGAAATTTTAAAAATCAATTTTGAAGGTTTCGCTGGAGAGTAACGTTTGATAAATAATTTACTTGTTACAGTTGTAATTATTGTAAAGATATATAATACATATAATAAAATTATCCTTTCTCGAATGCAACTAAGACAGAACTAACTTAATACCAAAAATCTCTAAAAAGAAAATTATAATCAGATCAAGTGTTCCATAAGAACAATTGCCCCTTCCTAGACGAATTCACGTTCAACATAACAAAATCAATACTCCGCTCTCAAAAAGCCACAGAACCCCATATAACGAATTTCCCTTTGCGCATGAATAACCACTCAAATCGTAAACCAAAATCGCCAGTTCCATATCTCGCCCCATCGATCTGCATCCCCAATAGTTAACGACGAGTCTAAGCGGCCAGCGAACAGTCGCTAAATAATTTCACGCCCGTGGCAAATAATACACCGCGTTCTCCGAAAATCCAATTTCTAATCTCCAATGCCATCAACGGTGCGCGCGGAGCGGCGGCCCCACGCGTCCCTCGGCATCTCCATTTCGACGGCGCACGCCCGACCGGCATTACCATACTAATTGCGAGCAAAGTTCTAACCGGCGATTTATCGGACCGCCGGTGTATCGCCGATAAAACCTTCGCCCGGGCTCGGCCGATTATGTCCATGCGAACGTCTCGGCTCCCTATCGCCGCCACGGCGGCGGATTCAATGCTCGCCGCCCTTCGACACCGCGGAAACAGTTCAGTCTAATGGGCGGAAGTTCGGGCGAGTTACGCGCCGTGTGTTCGTTACTCGATACCGTCGATTACCGAAAATTGAGTGGGCAAGAAGTAGATTGCCTCCGCTGATGGATGACGGTCCCGCCGGCTTTATGAATATTAAGATTGGTTGCGAGCCGGTTAATTAAATTACTTCTTCGGTGTTTCCTTTTTCCGACGTAATACAACTTCGTGGAAGTTCCCGACGTTCTTCGTGCCAATTTATTCGTTCAGTAGGTGGAATTAATGTGGCACTTTTTATTAACATATTCACCGTTATGGAAACGTTATATAACACTTATTTCTTCTTTGGCACAGATATATTATAGAGGTGATCATTAATTATTTGACATCGTAATCCGTATGCTACAGTATTATTATCCTATTGATGTTGTTAAACACTTTTACTCGACATCGATTCTCTTACATATTAAAATGCAAACGTGTGAAAAATGTTTTCTTTCGGTTTCTATGTTGGTTCAAGTAAAAGTAGGTTTCTCGTCGAATGTTCTAGAGACGATGTTTTCTTTACTGTATGTGAAATATGTATATTCTTCATCTTCATTTTCAAACCAATATTGATATTATCAGCAATAACTTTGTATATACAATACCAACGATGACAACTTCAACTAACTTCAGAAACACGGAAATTGGCCCGCATACTAAAACAATAAAGCAACCCGAAACTTGTACAATTCTACTAAATTGAATGATTAACCTTTCGAGATTGGTTACGCAAACGGATCGGAGCGAAAGAATTGGATAACCTAGGCGTTCCTGAAAAAAGAGAAGAACCCTCTTCTTTTCTTTCTCCTCGGAGCTCCGTGATGTTGATCTCCTCAGAATTTCCATGAAATTTCAGTCCGGGTACGGATCGTTATTTCCAGGAGAACGGAGAGTCTTAGCGAGCGTTCCATTAACCCAGAAATCGGATATTATTACTGAAAGAAAAACTTAGAGGGAAAATGGGGGACGAGTGCTTTTGTTTCCGCCATTCTGAAATAATCCACGTATTATCGTTTCAAATGAGAGACCGGGCCGTTGGCGAGGAAACGGACGCGCAACAAGCCGATACGATTGCGAAACTGGTTCCCGGTCGCCGATGCTGATTTATTAGTCGAAAGCTGAAGAGCCCCAACGAAGCCGGCCTGATAAACGAGCGGAGAAGAACACGCTGTCATGCCTCGAACTCTTCAATCCATCTCTTCCCCCCGGGCCGGCGAGGTGTCGCCATTAACTTTAATACCGGCCTCATTACACCGGCCGACCGATATTAAAACGCCGAACACCGGGCCGGCGGATGATTAATCGGCGTAATTGCGTTTACTCGATTCCGTAGTCAATCCGCGATCGTCCCGGATACGTATCCTTAATATTCGTCCTCGGTTCACTTAATTGCGACTCGCCCGCGAGCCTGTTTCGTCTTGAAGATCTGAGCCCAGACGCGTGTAATCCGCGCGAATCGCAGCGATCACGGATGTTTCCAGGAAATTTCTAGCAAAAGTATATGGACTACATTTGTACCTGTCAAACTTGATTAATATTTCGCGTGCTTATCAAGATATTTTAATTCTGGCAAAAGAGAGTGTATCGAGAGTATACGTTGCACGCACTAGGCTCGGGGATTAAAGCGTTTTTGCTGGAAGCGAGTATTAACTAATGGTTCTGAGATATTTTTGTACTTTCTTGAGGCGAGAGTTGAATTTGACGTCGTCTTGAAAATAAACATTGCTGAAAGTAATGATTCCGGTAGCTGCGACAAGAAATTCTAAGATTGACTTTTCGTTTACTTCTTATTTGCATCATCGGAAATGTAGATAACTTTTGTACTAATGTTTGAATAGACTGATGAGTTTAATAACTATTGTATATCGTGGGAATAACAACGCCAGTTGAGGAACAGATCTCTACAAACCACATGAGAACGTAATTTTCTCTAAAAACAGTGAACGACCTTGAAGTGTCCTTGGCGCTTGGCGTTGCCCGCCCACCCCCGAAGATTTCAACGACACCGGCTAATTTGAATTCAAAGTACTTCCCAAGACTTTCGGTGCAAGTAAATGGGACACTCTGTATAAGTAAGTTAGGTCGTTCGCCGGCTTAATAATTCGGATGCGGTAAACCGTGGAAATCCAGCGTTCCACCGGCCCAATTAGTTCTATATTATTTTATGCAGAGCACGTTTAATTCTACAGCTAGATTCAAGTTTAGACCGGAAGGAGGTTAACGCGTGCCTGCGCCGCAGGTTCAAGTTCTTTGGGCTAATTGGATACCTCGGGAAGAGTAATGCTCCGGTTCTAAAAAAGAAACGAAGATGAGAGAACAACAAAAAAAAAATAGAAGATCCGGAAACGGATTGTTTGTTTTATTCCGCCGTATGTTGGACGACACGCCGTGGAGTCGTTTCGTTTTACTTGTAATTAAGGCGAAATGAAGCTCTCGTTTTTTTCACCGCGGCAGCCAAGAGAAACATTATTCTGGAATGAAAAAAAAGATGGAGGAAAACAATTGTATGTTTAAAGATGACGGAAGCGTTGCCGGTTATGTTTCTTCATTTTTTCTCGTCTTTTTATAAAGTTTCATTCTTTCGAAGGAATTTAGTTTAATATAACAATTTGTATAATTATTTTCTTTTTCATGGGAATTTTCTTGAAATGAGAATAGAATGTTTTAATAGCTAGGGGATTGATCAATGATCTCCTTTCGAGCGACGCATGCGATCCTTGCACTTCGAGCGGCAGGATTAATCGCATCACGCCGCTCATTAGCAATAACTCAATACGCACAGCTGTCTGGCCCGTTGCATAATTGATTGTTTAAACTACCGTTGCTGATTCCATCAACTGCTAACCGAGGTAATCCAGCGTTCCGAACGGAAATCAATCAATACCAGATTGCCAGAGCGAAGACGAAGAAAGCAAGCGAATGACTTTGCAGATCGACTTTCTAAAACGTGAACATCAAATTTCAATCACCGGCGCCGATAATCCAATTCGAATACTCGGCAAACAATAGAATCGAATTTACTAGACAAGGGCATCAATAGAAAATTACTGTCAGAAGCGAAGACAAAGAAACAAGACTACACATTAATCAATGGCGACGCTGAAAGCAAACAAAGATAAAGTCCAGTGTCTGAAAAAATCAGCGAGCCGAACGGACGCCAAGCGGGAATAGAAAAAGAGCCTTGGAACAATGAAAGACGGATCACAATGGACCGCGATACGTTCCAATCAATATGTCGCCAGACGCAGTCGCTAGATCAAGTCGCCGATAGATACTGAGCGCGAAAATGAAAAAGGAGGAAGGAAAGAGAATAGACAATGTGGGTATGCCTGTATTGATGTGTACGCGTGAGTGAAATTGTAAGTGAACATGCCTGGGATTTTGTGGAAGCATTGCCCTGTAGGGTAATGTTTAATCAGTAATTAGAATTAGAAATGTGATTGTCTTGTAATGACCGAATAGAGAAATAATTGAATAAAAGTGAAAATCGAAAAATACGATTGGAATGGGTCAAGGTTGTATATGAAGCGTTGCCTTGTGGGTGAATACAATGTTTAAAGCATAAGTATTAAAATTATATGACTCAGTAAGTAACGAATAAATTTTAAAGAACGAGGATGTCATATTTTCCATCATACCTGTCCTAAAAGCGAATTCATGTGTGATCATTCTACGAACAACTCGCTAGATGAAGCGAATTCAATCGATCGGTCACCTACTATTTACAGTATATAGAACGTAAATAAAAAAAAACGTTCCAACAACAGTGGAACACCGATCGAGAATGGGGACAGGTAACGAAGCCGACATCCCTCGGGAAAGAGCAACGAAAACCATGGCCGCGTAACTCGGTGCCCGCGTGGGCCGCCCACGCGGTACGCTGGACCACCGCGGCGATCGCGCGATCGTCGCCAGAGGTGGCGCGACCGTTGCCAACGCCTTTCGAAATCACTTAAACTGATTAGGCCGGTCGCGCACTAGCTTCGCCCAGGGTGGCCCGTGATTTACGACGGCCAAGCAATTTCGCGTTTTCGATAGTCGAATGGTCGCGCTCGTTACGCCGGCCGTCGTAAAACAGCACGTGCCACCGCGGTGCGTGCTGGGTTAATGGCACCTTGTGAAGCGCGATGGAACAAGATGGCGCGTCACCTCGTTCCACGAACAGGTAACCGGCCGCTACAACTATAGTTCCTGCGTACAGGATACTTTCACGCGTCGAGCCCATACGATTCACCTTCGAATACATCGCCATTCTGTTACCATCTGCTTTATTTTTGTTTGAAAATGTGAAGAATGAAATGAAGGTTCAAGTTGAAAGTTGGAAAGTCATAGCTTGAGATTTTTTGATCTGTAATAGTGATCCTCTTATTAAATATAAAGGAAACTTAAAAACAGATAGTGTTTCTCCAATTATTTTTTTGTTCCCTACCGCCACGTGTAATCGATCATTTTTTAACATTCCATTACTTCTATGGAAACCGCGTACCCATTTAACGATCAAAGAACCTCTCCCGACGCACCCTTTTTACAATACCCGAATTCCTTTTAGCCACAGTTACAACGAGTCCAATAAAAAAGAATATTCCGAATAATGGTCCCAATTTCGCGGAACAGCCACACACGTTCCAAAATCCATAAAGACGCTATTTCATTAGTACCGAACTTCACAAAGGCCGTCGACGATAAACCGCCGCTATCACTTCTGTAATCGAATAGCCAGGGGCTAGGAGTATGGCGGGGAGTAGAGGCGCACGGGAAAAAGAGAAAAAGACAGCCCCATGTAGAAGAGGTACGAGACGAATATGGCTCGCGACGGGTGGGGGCAGAATGAAAAAAGGAATATTCGTAATTCAGACTTGGAGAAATGAAATTGGAGAGGAGAGGATCGATCGCCGACAGCGGACCCGGACCGGGCATTCCTCGGAAGGGAGACTTGCACCCCCGATGGGTGCACAATGCAAAATTCCCCCGGCGAGACGGACCTTGATCCCCGGGGAGGAGTTCCGTGCCGGACTAGCACGCGGGGAATTAGATTAAAAACATTAAAGCCGCCCCGCGCAACCCCGACCTCGTTCAACTCCCACCCCGTAGACCGGGCTCGTTGGCTGAGAACGCAGTATCTTCGCGCCACTAGTCATTTCGTGATTACCCTCACAGTCGAATGCTCGCTGGACCGCGAAACGAAATTAGAGTTCTAATAATACGCGGGATTTAAAGTTCCCGGCGGATGAACAACAGATGCGCCGTTTCGATGTCTCACCGCGGAGATCGAGATTAACCGCGCCAATTGGCTAGCTCGGCCGGGGGAAAGCGGCGATAAATATGAATTTTGTAAGCATTATTCACTGCTAGTTGCACTGCGTTTGTTTTCGTGAGATTTTATGGTCGATTGGTTTCTGGATATAAGTTGGGAATTGGTGAAGGGGTTGGAAATAGGGATTATGAGAAACAGGAATATTTTTTACTTTTATAATTGTTATATTAATATTGTGTACCGACTGTTGGTGTTTCATACAGTTATTTTAAGATATATAAATAGTAGATGTATCGAGAAATTCTGATATAAAAATTACGTAACATTACATCGTAACATTAAAATTTTAGTTTTTTCAAATCCATATTGCAATGCAGCGAATTACAGAGGAATAATTCAAAATTTCCACTAATACGCAGTAGGCGCTTATTCCATAACACACAATTAACGAACTCTATCCAGCCAACGATCCTCCCCGAAAACCGCAGCCCTACTTTCCCAAACCGAAGAATATTAAACCTGCAGCTTTCTAATAAATCATAGAACCCATAAACACGTCCATACGGGAGGCGACAGTTCTCAGCAACACCTTGCACGGGCCCGGGGGCAATTAAATCCGGCAACAAAGACACCTAGCCGCCCGTTCCCGCGGAAGACACATAAATCCCCACCCCCGTCGCTAACGAGACCCTTTGTCCGATATATTATCCGGCCGCACGCACCTATATCCATACATTAATACTCGGACAAGGACGTAGCGTGACGCATCTAACGAGAAAACGGTCCACGTGCGGCAACGGAGGGATACTTAATCTTTTTCGAGGCTCCCCGTGCGATCCCGGCGAGACATTGCTCGCCCCCATAAGAATATTTTCACACTGACGGGCCCCCTAGAAGCCTTTTTCCCCCCAGCTACCGTCTGTTTTGTAACTATTTTCCGCCACCTCGACGCCCTGTGCCCCTTCGGCTCCATGACTATGCGAGTTCCGCGAGTTAGGGGATCCACTTGCCGCGTCTCTGTGACCGGGGGGCGCCCCTTTCACCCTTACGGAGGATTAACCGGGGCGACGCGGTTAATGGAGGAAGGGGGAATACGCGGCACCGGATCCAATTTCTAATTCTACGCTCCGCAGATTCGACGGGTGCGCCCGGGCACACGCGTTTTCCTCTTTTGTTCGATTCGACACTGCTGTGCAAGCCCTGTTTGTTTACTCGCCGCTGCCCTCCGGAGATGAGCCACTCGGTTTCGACGGGGGTAACTCGTGCACTTGCTGCGGAATTTAGTGGACTCTGGTTTTGATTATTGATTTTTGGAAGTTTTCCATTTTACAGAGTAAGTTGTGGGAGGAAATGTTAAATAGAAGTCTAATGCTTGATATATTTGAATCTTATTAAAAACTAAGTTTATGAGTAGATTATGTTTTAGCTTATGCTACAAACAGGTATTCCAATGATTCTAATTTAATTATCACTAACTAAAGGTACACGTCTAAGACATATTTTTTTCATCAACTATCATTCCTATCAAAACAAAGCAACCCTCAAAATTGGGGATAGAAAACATTCAACAGAATATCTCACAAACCACTATACCAAACATCCTAAATACCAATATACCCTTTCCCATTCAAATATACCACTCCACCCAATAATAATAATACGATAACAATAGCTTCATCCCTATATTGCAATAGTAACCAACAAACCTTCCCCGCGAATCTCGTCAGCGTTATTATCCAATACGGACGCAAGAGGCTGTCACCAGACAACGAAACACGTCCGAGGATGTTTTTCCTCGGTTACAGTTTCCTCGACAAACGAGCTGGATAATTCACGGCGGTGCTGATTCACGCCCGGGTACCGGTTACGCGGAGGGCTGCCGATATCCCACGGGATTGAATTAGGAGGACCGATCGCGCCAGTTTGCTCCTCCCTCTGTGCCAGCTTCCCCTGGATGCTCCTTCGATCGTCCTTCGAAGCGTAGGAGACGAGGAGTAGCGCTCCTCGTCGTGAGAAGGGTCAGGTGCCGCTTTTGTCTTTCGCCCCGGAAACGATATTAAGCGTCGTTCGATGTTATCGGGCCCGAGGCGCGTTCGTCCCGGCGAATCGGCCAATCCTGGACGCCCCATTTGTCGGAGAATTTGATCAGGCTCCCTCCTCCGATCGTGGATTTCGCCGCGAGAGAAACGAGCAAGAGAGATCGAACACGCTGCTTAAAATGCGCCGCGCCGGATTTCGCGCGGTGAAAGCTCTCGCCCCATCTAGAGTGACAGCTTGTTCTTCGGGCTGCGCCGCCATTTTCTCGGGTTACCGGGGGAGGCTTTTTATTCATGGATAGGCTTGAGCTAAGCTTTTGTTTGCGGATGAAGGTCTTGGAGAAAGGATTGATGAACTTGGAATGTGGTGTCTGCAGGTATCATTGTGATATAGCTCCTCTGGTAATTTCGAATAGCTCAATATTAGATAGTAGATGGCTGTGCATTAAGCATCGCGTATAGGTTTGGTTCCAGTAATTCGTAGTAATTGTTGAATAATTTATAACCAGTTATCCAAAAATAAATTAAAATATTGAAAAGTATATCAAAGATTAGAAGCTTAACCAATCCAGATCCAACGGCAAGAACAAAAGACAAACTCTCTGGACTGAAAATCGATCGCTCCCGATAGAAAAAATTGGCCCGGTAATCACGTTAAGAAACTTTCCCCGGCAGTCCCTGATCGGCTCGTTCACGAGTCATTGCCCCGGAATCAAACTGCATTGTCGCGCTCCTTATCCGTTGAGAATCGAGTCGTCTTACATGCAAATGATCAGTTCACTGGCGGCCATAATTCACTGCTGTGGCTTTGAGTCCAAACATGTCCACACAGAAACACACTCGCGCCCAGATATTCTCCCATACACGGACACATGCATCGAAGCGTAGCAAGCCATGAAATCATTTGACCTCTAGTTACTTCGATTGCACCGTTGCTAAGAGTGTGGCGGGGTGCGCGCATTATGCATCTGGGCCCGGCGCAGTCGGCCGTTCAGCCCGCTAAATATTCGTATTCATGTATTCATTGAATAATTGCGGGATATGCGTGTCTCGTCGTTGCATCCTGCTCCATAGGGTACCTACGCGGCGTTCCCGCAGGAACAGGACACGCCCCGGCGATCAGACACGCGGCCACAAGGTAGGGTTGCTCTTTCTCTCTCTTTCTCTCTTTCTCTTAGCGAGAAGGTCGACTTTCACGGGTCGTCAGACACCCAGACCACCGAGGGTCGTCCTCCAACGGCTCAGGCCAAGCAGCACCTGTTACAGGGCGGACAAGTGTTTTTTAGAACGACATCGACGCCCCTCCTTTTTTCACTCTTTCACTGCCACCGCTAACCCTATTCCGTTGTGCCTCGAAAGGGTGTACGTGTTCCGTGAATGATGCTGTCTCGTTAATCGCTCGTGTTTCCTGTATATGAAATGTGGAACGCTGGCATTCATAGATGATTATATCCCCGATTTTGGTAACAATTGATTTTTGTACATTGTTTCGCAGATTTGAAGATTCGAATTTTGGCGAAGTCTTTGGTCGAGAGTTTTATTCTTTTGTCGAGAAATTGAAGATACAATGGGAATGCTATTAAATGGTAGATACAGTATAGCATTTGTTCTCTGTGTCAGGGTTACTTGCATTTTGCACACGGATGCATAAAATTGTTTGTTTTACCACCAAGGTAATTATTTCACTAAAAATAATATTTAAGTGCAGTATCGATTACCACAGATAACATTGTTAACGTTCTACGCACAGCAAATGCAACGTCCCCACTAGGATACTGTTTCCAACAGAAACGCGACACTGAAAAGAACACGAAACACCTAGGGATGTTGTGCGTTTTCGAGTCCCGGGCAGCTATTACTAAAGATATGAGTTACGAGCTGCGTAATAACAAGTCCCACGAAGCGGAGAATAAGAAGAAAAAAATATCGGGCACCTTATTACACAGTAACGTTGATTTAAGAACGACTGAAATCAGGCATTATGAATATAAATGAACAGGTTCGAACATGACCCTCGGGAGAAAGGACGAAGGAGACCCTGCGCGCTCCTAGTCGAGGGCGAACATGATGCATTAAATCAGGACCCAGGAAGTTTACCCTTAACTAGGTATCGAGGAGCGAGGGGTAGGGGTCCTGCGTCGTGTACGGTTCATTTGTTCCTGGAGAACAAAGGGGAAATGCCGGCTCGCTGACATTCTACTTTAATTAAGAACTTTCTATGCCTATTAAGACGCCGAGTCTCTGTTTTCCTTAATTTCAATTTAATTTAATTGAAAACTGAAAACTTGGCCCGCGATATCTCGGAGAGATTTGACTTCTTATTAGAGCTGACAAATAATCGATCCTGAAAGCATCTTATATAGAAACTTGCAGACAAACTGTAGGAAGTTCAACGGATTGGATAGAGTCCCTCTCGAATCTTATTAGAAATCTTTATTCATTCGACAAGAAACAGATTCCTCGTGTCTCCAAAAATATGTTTTCTTGAACAGGCAAAAAATATGCTGGTCAACAGCACCGCGACTGTTTTTAGAGCCAAATCATTCCGCATTGATAAAAACAAGCAAATATCGACCACTGCTATACCTAGAGGATATTTTGTTTCCTCAACCAAGATCCGAACTTTTTCGTCCAGTGTTTTGCTGCGTGTGGTCTTCCATTTCGGGAAAACAATTTCCTAGCGAATTTTTGATCCAAACACGATACGCCGAACTGTTTGCGCTAACAAAACCGATCCAAGTTTTTCTAACATTTCAATGCGTAGGAATAATAAAAAACAATACCGAAAGCCCCCAACGCTGATCGTTAAAATAATTCCTCGACAAAGCTCCTTTGAGCTTCCCTTTCCACCAGCGAAAACCTCCAAAAATCAAGAGAAAAATATTGAAAAACCTTGTACACCGATAAAATTCCGACGAGCCTCGATACTTCGCCAGATCTACGACCGATCTATCGATGAACGTGACCTAGATTCAACGACTGGTCCGAAATCGCAATATGGAAAATTGTCGCCGGGATCAATTAGCTCGCGATAGTTGGCAATGTAACCAACTGGGAGGCACTCGGCAGGTTTCCCGATTTGAATTTTCATTCGATACCGCGGGCGGATCGCGGAAGTCATATCGTATGCGCGCGAGGCGCCCGGTCGAATGTGTCTCGATCGATTCGACGGGAGGCCTCGTAACACAGCGGCATTAATTTCGGCGACGCCGCTTCATTATCATATAGACGAGTGTTTCGTCGAGCGTTATTGGATCTCACGCGTCACGCTGGAATGACACACGCACGTGCGTGTACGTGCTTAGGGTAAACGGGCGCGCGCGGGCCGCCTATCCGTGGCTTCCGGCCAAGGAATAACGATCCCGATGAACACGGACCCGATCAACTGTATCGGCGTACCCAATGGACCCAAGTAGACACGCGTCTTTAGGACGTCGCCTGTTATCGCTGTGGGAGCCTGGCCAAGTTGATCATCCACTCGGGCTTTAACTCCTTATTGGAGACGGGGGCCAGCGTAAAGGACGTCGTCCACTTAACAGGATCGCGCGAGAATGGCATCGGACCAACGTCAGCGTGTTTATGTTATTATATGCGGTTCAATCTTGGGTATGTGTATCTATATACCCATGTGTCTCGTGCGTGTAATGATGTAAACGTTTGACATTGATCTGGTTGTATTCATGCGTGGTGCTGATAACGTTGTATGTAGTGGACAGCTATTGATAGGGTTTTCAGTGATTTATAATGTTGCATTAATAATGTCGAATTGAAATATTTTTAATAACTCGTGGAAGTTACAGGAGTATCATTTGTTGAAATTTCGATTGGCATGTTTGAGTATCATGAAAACAAGTTGTTTAGAAATTTCTAAGAGGTTTTGTGTCTTCTCAATGTTGCTCGATGAATTGTTGATATTTGATTGACATTACTATTGAAGGTTTCAGTAAGAAATTCTCAAGTTATTGATTAATACCTGTTGGTAGATAACTTGTTAAGTGGGTGAGAGCCTTGACTCGGATAGTGTATAGTGGTCTCGCTCGAACGCTTTGGTCTTGGTATTTCATTTGTATTTCGGATATTCTATATTGAAGTGAGGACTGATAGAATTGTGAAGCACACGTGCACTTGGCGGAGGTGATAGAACGCAGATGGCAGAGTTGACAGGAAGTTATTCCATATGAAAGAATAAGTTAATGATGTGGGATAAAGTTTTTTCATTTGAGTATTCGCCGACAGGTAAAGTTAGTTTGAAAATTTGTCGAGCATTTGGGTCACTGCTGTCGGACTTATTCAAACTCGATTTTATCGGCAAAGGAGTTTCGAGTGAAAAAGTTGTATTCTACATTCTTGACTTGCCTTTTCGTATAGGATTAATCAACATGTTTCAAGTTACATGAATACAACGCGAGGTTATATGCTACACATTAATAATGAGAAATACATTTCTCCAGGCAACCAATAACAGAATGCTCAACACTATAAACATCAACTACATCGTATCAAACCAAGCACTAAAGCAACATAATAAAACTAATAGCTAATAATAAGGCAATGATACATTAACTAGCCAAGGGACCCAACCAAACCAGCAAAGCTGCAACTTCAACCCCTTAATCACCTAACTAACTGCAGTAGCGTCCCATCTTATCGTCCTAAAGTCTGGTTACATTTGAGTTAGGGCCGCGTAGTTATTGTTCCGGAAGCTGCTCGAACCAAGGCCTGGAAGTTATCGTTCCAGGTGACCCGAAGACGTCGGGTCAGTTAGCTACCGCCTAAAACGCGAGGGTCGCGTCGCGTAGAGTCGGTCCCCACGTAAAAGCTCCTAAACGAATCATTTCTCCGCAGCCGAGTGCATGGGGAATCGAAAGTGCAGGTAATGCAGAGCTTGTCCCCATAAGTAGTGGTACCGCGGGTGAAGGGGTGGGACCCAGCCTGTGGAAGCAGCCTATGGAAGACGGAAATTTGATCGGAACGCCTGATAACCTATGCCCTTTTCGGCCGCGAGGCTCGCCAGACTAGGGGATGCGTTTGTGCTCGATGCTCATCGACCGTTTTTCATAGTCTATGCTCTTTTCTACCGTGACCTTTTTCGAACGAGTCCAGGGGATGGTCGCCTGCTTTGAGCTCGTTATCGATAGCTACAAGGATTGATTGATGTCTGGCTAGACGGGGACTAGGACCAAGGAGAATTTTTGAACACCGTAAGTGGGCTGATCTTAAACCCGGCTATGATGGAGAGGTTCTAAAGTGAGGTTGATGAAGTAGATCCGGGGATATCATGTGTCGGGACCAGCAATCCCACTTTCGGGGATCTAGCCGCTGTGGTGGTTGGGTTTAAAGTTTGCAGCGGAGAAGTCCAGGTTTTACATCCTCGCCGGAGGAAGTTTGTAAATCTTTGAGTTCCGTGCGCTGAATGTCGCGGGAATGCAATCTTCGAGAGTGTTCTCTTGACAAGTATCCTCTGACGGCGTGGGAAGACGTTGGAAAGAATAGAAGATGCGGATATTGTTGTCAATGATCGTTTAGATCCGTTGTATCAATGATTTGCATTCTGCATCAATTTCTTTCTTTTTACTGGGCTCTTTGTGCTTTAAGTTGTATTATACTGTCACAGGTATACTGTCACAGGTTATCGACTTTCTCTTGATGTTTACTTCTAAAATTTGAAAAAGTACGACTTTTAGAGAACAGTAATTGCTTTTCGTTGAATAAAATATACCTGAATACTACACGAGGTTTAATTCAAGCACTAAAAAGCATTCTTGGAGTAAGTAAAGAAACTCGTGTACCGAAGAATGTAAAGTGCCCTTCCACGCATTACATGCATTATGAATGTTACAGATATTGCTCTCATCGTATATGCATTACAAAGTTTTTGCGGAAATTCAAAACTATTTCCCAGAGAGCACCGACCTATTAGGAGCACTTTCCCTGCGAACTCTCGCCATTACAGGAACTATTGTGCAAACGCCACAGCTGACGTACACTTTACCCTTTGCACTGCAAGGTGGCACAAGCATCTGTATACTTGCATAATATATGAAGATCACATTAAAAACTTCTCAATGGAAAAAGAAACAGAACTCCTACAACCTCACTGCGTAAACACATTTTTATAATTATTATATAAATAGTAACTTTCAGCCACATTCAAAAACCACTCTAACTAATAACATAATAATATTAAATTTATTAATACTGTACTCCTACAATACTGACAGTGACATATAGTACAATATCCAACCTCAAATACACTTAAAAAGAAAAACCAATAATTTTCCATTATCGAAACAAAATGACTAACCCACAAAAAAGAAGCAAACCCTATTGAAAGCAGAGTACGTCTCTAACCTAACACTCCAATAAGCTAGGTTGTCCAGTGTCGCGCGCGAATTCAGAAATTTTCCCCGGAACTCGAAAACATTTCCCATTTGCGAAAAGCTGCGATGCCGGCGCAGTACGTGAATGTATTTCCGTGCGGCCTGCACAATGGTCACTCGCGTAACCCGGTATAATATCCGATTTTCTGCATGGGAAATTCCATATGGTTTCGAGGGATCCTCCGACCACCGGTTTCCATTAATGGTCTTCCAGAAACTCCCGAATATCTAACCGTACACGCATCTCCTCCCACTTTTCGTCTATTGAATAAAACGATGGCAGGAGAAGCGAGACACAGAGCGATACCATAACTATGCCAAATGTTAAAGCGACTCTTACGTGTCCCGTTCTCTCAATTATGCAACGTGGCCACGAGCGCGTCAAAGGATAGTGTCGGACCCGCTGTTTTGCATGCGATTCACGAGCCACGGATCGCCGACGGCTATGCAAAAGTTTGTTACGCCGAGGGCGTCCAATTCTAGGCTCCATCCCGCACGAGAATCCTTACGGATAGGATATTCGATGTTCTGGGTTAACCCTTCGCGTTCTCAGTTATGGTATTCATATTTTTCGGTTGTAACCTATGATATATTGTTCTAGACGATTTGAGAATGTTTGAATACTTCACAGTATGAGTATTCAAATATTACTATTACTATGAAATCAGTATTGTAAGTTGTTAGATTTATGTAACAGGAGTTTCAATTCAATAAAATTGAACAACAATTCGAGTTCCTTTGTGATAGTATCATAGTGATGATAGCAGCACAATCCATATTCAAAACACAACGAATTAGTTAACAGATCTTTATTTCATTTGAAAGAAAGTATATATTTGTATAACATCCAGAACGTTCTTCGCAAGAAGTGAAACAAAAAAAGGAAACAGAAGAAATATAAAGTAACTGAAAATAAAAGGCTACTAGAGTTCCCGCAGCTGCAAGAATATTACAACCCAGGCGCCTGACGTGTCAACATTAGACCAGTCCCGGCGCGATTCTAATTGGCGCGGCAGGTTCGCATAAACCTGATCCCATCGTGATTCGTTTCAGACGGAAACGGAAAGAATGAGCCTGGGGGCTGGCGCGGCGGGCGCGCAATCAACGACTTCATTCACCGTCCGTCCCTATTAGCTCTGTTCAGCGGGGCTGACATATTGCGAGCCGTATCTTCCGAGACGGTTTCCGGAAATGTTGGAAAAGGTCGCCACGGCGATTCACGGCACAATGAAGGAGCAAATAGCCCGCGAATAAACCGACCAATCCGCAAGCGTACATGTGTACGTCGCATTCATTCCGGTACAATGGCACTCATAATCGGCAGAACGAATCGTAACCAGATACGCGAGTCCGAGTTTTAGGCCTCGATAGACTTAACCGGCTGATAATGGTCGGCGAGCACGCGTCGAGACCTGGACGCGACTTGAATGGGGAATAAGAATGGACCTAGACTAAACTCGCGCGCGCGCCAAGGTTTGCGTAACGCGAAAACAGTAACCAGAGGTGAGCAACAACGACCGGCTGCTCGAATCACCGGGCATTGTGCAACCTATCGTGTACAACGCTGCACGCGGCGAGCTTACGTGGCTATACCCGGGCAAGGTATTACTTAATTCCCATTAGCGAGCCACCGTATTTCTAATCCGGTCGCTTCGATGTCCATTACTCAGATTGGGGGAATCACGGCTGCACCTTGACGAGGGTGGGTCCAAGGAAACAGTGTAGGAGCGACAGGAAAGGGTGGTTTTAACGGTTTTGGTAATGCAGTTGATAGTCTTGCCTTTGGTTAGGTGTTTGGTTGGATTTTGGGGAAGTGTTTGAATGTTTTGGTGAATAATGATTTTTGGGAGACTGCTTCGTCTTGATTTGCGTTCATGGAGGATTGTTTATGAAATTTAGGAGTTTAAGAAAAGAGTATTGGTTTTTGAAATGTATAAAGTGGTAGACAGAGAAATTCATTTTACATCTAACGCGGATAATCGTGCATTTTTGTATCCTTTGGATGTTTGATATCAAATTTGATGATTTACCTTCGATTTTAAAATATCAATGAATAATTCTAAAACCAGAGGTAAGTATTTAAGTTTGAGATGCATTTGTGAATGATTAAATGAGGAAGCATCGGATTAATTTCTATGTTCATTATTCTTGAAGTATTTACACTTGCCTGAACAGGTTTTCTTTAGAGGACACTATAATTATTTGGTAAATGAAATGTAGATTACCATGAAAGAAAAATAATTACAGATGTTGGTGTTATAATACGAAGTAATTGGAGATATAGAAGAAGAATGACGAAACAGGTTGTCATCGGAAATAATTATGGTGACTTGGACTTGTAGCTAGATTTGAGTACCCAACGACAAGAACACTGATGAAAATTGATGACTTGCACCTTGCAGCTAGATTATCGTATATTTCGTAGTCGACCAGAGAGCGATGGTAGCTAATGACATAGAACAAGTTATTCGTGGTTCTCTAGATACATTAACGTAATTGATTCTTATGAATACAATTAGGTACACAAAAACTCGTATAAGAAGCTACAATCCGTGGCAAAAAGTGTTCCAAAATCAGAAATATTCTTCCCACCAGAAACAGTAATAAATCGAAAACCAATAAACGTCTGTACGATTTCTAAAAAAAGAGAATTCCACTTCGAAGACAGAATCTTTAACTGCCAAATATCGATTATTAATTTCGCAGTGCATCATTATCGAGATTGAATTAAACACTATCGAAATGCACACGAGCTGTTTACAGGAAAATGCAGCTGAGATTATTTTGGAAAACTAGAAATTCAAGGTTCTCCTATTCTTCTTTCATTGAAACAGAACTTCATCCCTTTACTGTTGAAAAGATCAAAAACCGATAAACGTCTGAATAACTTCTAGAAGAAGAGAATTCAATTTCGAAGGCGGAATTCTGTGCTACCAGATATCAGTTATCAACTTGGCGGCGCGTCATTATCGAGAATTAGCAGTTCCGCGGAGGAACACCGACAGCGGTAACGTCGTCGTTGTTCAGCAAGTTCAGCTGTCTGAAACTCAAACAGAGGACGGAAGAGCAACTATCCGGCAGCGTCATAAAATAATTCGGTAGCGGAGCTGACGCGCTCCCGCATTCTGATCCCGGTGCCCCGGCTCGGCGGTTCCCCGGGGACGGGCACGTACATCCGTCAAAACTACTCCCGTCATAATCAAGATTCCGAACGATATACCGGATGGAAATTGTCGGAGGTGAAGTTCGAGCTGCGGACGGGGACTTGAAATTCAGTTGTGTTAATTCCTGCGGATTTTCGGGCGCCCTCCGGGCCGCAGGCCGGCTCTCGTTCTACCATTACTATGTATCACGCCGCACCCACGCAACAAACATTCCCTCTGTGATCGCCTGCGTTGGTATTCGTATCCCTCTTTCTACAGGTCGGTTCAAGTTACTCGTCGATTATTTTTCGGCTGAAAACTGTTCGAAGTGGAATCGAAATTTAGGCACTTTTAGTAATACTGTATACTTGATTGTTGTAAATCGGCGATAAATTATTGAAACTGTAGCGTGTATTTCTGTGATAGTTTTATAATTGAAATTTAATCTTTTTTGCCATGATGAGTACAAATGATAAATAGTGACTAACTGTTTGAAACGTTTGAAATAGATTAATGCAATGAAATATTGTAAAGCAGAAGAAGATGACAGTTCTAGAAAGAAAAAGAAGTTTGAAAAAAGAAACTTTTTCATGTACAGCTTCATTTTCAATAAAATCAGTTAAAGTTAGATTAACACTGTCACTTCACTGTGTTTAATAACTTAGGAATCTCTAGAAGTGCATTAATTTCTCTGTTCATCGTAAATCTCAACCGGAGTAAACGCATTGTTTCATATAATCCTTGCAACATTTCGCGAATACTATACTAAAATGAGAATACCGTCGTCACGTATAAAGTACGATACCCCGTAAAAAATTCGCCGGAAAATGAAGTAACGCCAAAAAGAGAATTTCCCAGCTGTACTTCGCTCTTCCAACTATTTCATAATGAAACATTCCTAACAATGTTATCCTACAAAAACTTCCGTAAAATGGCGCTTCCTTTATCGCGTAATATAGGGAAATAATTTGAGATACGGGAACAATGTTTTTCCGTTACACGTCGGGATTACTCGAGTGCCGGGGACCGGTTGTTTGGAACGACCTGTACGCGAACATGCCGCCCCGCGAATCCATTAGCCGTGTTCGCTGGCTCGTTTCCCTTCGGGCGATCGGTGTTGAGAGCGGCGAACACTCCGATTCCTATTTCAAAGTGCTCGAACGACAAGCGCGCGATTAGTCGTTAAACACTCGCCCCGAAAATTCGGGATCAGGCGGTTGGAAGGACGCTTTTCCATCGACACCGCGTAGCCGAAGGGGTGAGGTCTGCCTCTGCACGATGATTCAACGTTGTTTTGCACGCTAAACGAGTAGACGATCGTGAAAAGATTGCCACTCTTGGCAATTTAGTTTATCGTTGTTTTATTGCTATTGTGAATTTGGAAGGAACGAAAGACGAAGACTCAGAAAATATTTTTTAAAATTAGAAGCGGAATAATGCATAAAAAAAGGATTTAATCTGAATATAAAACTTGAGTTTCATGATGATATATAATTAGTTCTTCATATTTATTATATACTATTTGGAAGTATTTATTGCATTATTTGAATATTAAATCTGAGATTCAGAAATTTGAAATTTAAAAATCCAAGATAATTTTGTTACTTTCATTTCAAGTTGATTTCACCTTAGGAAATTTTATTTATCTTCAATCAGAGAATTGAGGAATTATAAATTGTTTGTTATACTGGAATTAAGGAAACGTCGATTAACTGTTGCGAATTTTAATTGACATTTTAAAACTAGCCAGATTCAGCTTTCCCATTCAATGCACCCGTTCCCAATCCAGGAAACCATATATTACCAGTGTTTATCGTTCACTTACGTTACGCGAAGACTAAGAGAAAAAGGGTAGGAGGTTGGAACACCCGAATCTGATGAGCGTAATAATTGACGCGACTAATACGTGGGATTAACAGCGAGCACGGTCGAGATAGGATTGCCGGTAATTGAAATGAACCAAACGAGCTCCGTTTATGACGGTACTAAACTTTTACTACGCCAGGAAAACTCTTATTTATGCACGCTTCCGGCGACGCGGCGGCTTGCCAGTCGGACAAATGCTTGGCCGACGTTGAGCACCCGAAAAATCGTTCGGGAATCGTTCCTTGAACTTGAAGAATTGTCGAGTGTTATGTTACTCAGAAGAGAACGATGATTGCCTTTGGCTCTGGGAATCATTGACTAGGAACTTACCTGAAACAGAAAAGGAAAATATTTGATTAGATGATTTCTAATCCTCACAGATGATAAATTAGACATTATTTACAAAATTCTCAAATTATCGGATTATCGGATTATCTGATTATCAGATTGTCAGATTATCGGATTATTGGATTATTGGATTATCAGATTATCAGATTATCAGATTGTCAGATTGTCAGATTGTCAGATTGTCAGATTGTCAAATTATCAGATTATTATATTATCAAATTCTTAATTCAAACTCTCAAACTTCCAGTAGCTATTAAGCTTAAGAATATTTAAATATTTAAAAAATGAAGAAACTATTATCAAACCTATAGAACTATCAACAAGAACATACGAACCTATTTTTAATTTCAAAGGAAAGAAAGATTAACTGACAATGAAATCACACATAATAACAGCTGAGCGCGACCGTTTCTCCTCACGAAACGCGTGACGTTCGGTGAAAGTGTACGCACAGGTTAGGAACCAAAGGCTAAAAGCCATCGATCAACTTTTGTGCGGCAGTGTGGTTGACTTATGTGTTTGCCGGCCTTTCCATTGTTCGTGGCCGCTGCGGAACAGGCCAGAAGTGTATATTACATCCGACCTGGCGTAATTACATTCATCAGCTGGAAAGTATCCGCGCGTCGATGTCGGTGAGCCGGGTCTCTCGTCGAAACACGCCGAAACAAACTTCCCCGTTACATATTGATTGGCCAACCGGAGAGTCAACCTGTATGAGTTTCGAAACAAACGTATCCGAAACGCAATTCAACAGGTTTTCGTGTACCGCGTGTAAACACCGGTTTGTTCATGTTTCACGGACTGCTGGGAATTTCTGTCGAGCCGGTGAAAATGTAATCGCCGAATCCGTTCATCTCTCCCGTACGCGGTTAATCAGTTTCGCGAATCCCTTTCTCCGTGTCTGATCAGCTTTTCACGCGAACAAAAAATTTCGTTGCTGAATTTCAACGAAAAACGTTGCCTCCATGTTACTTCCATTCCAGTGAAATCACATCTTCATTTTTGCTATTCGAGATAAACTGGATTAAACATTTACCTCCGGTTTTAGAACACGATATTACAAAATAATGGACCCTCTTACCGTAATAATTCTATTTATTAATCAGATATATTTACTTTGCATTTATTTCCATTTATACGATTAAATTTATAAATCATATGACTATACCTAACATTGCACCATTTAGAATAAAATACAACAAAATAACAGGGAATATTATAGTATACATTGTAACGATTGATTTATTGATTAAATTGATTTATTTGCATTTGTATAATTGAATTCATATTAAATCACAAGATTATACGACCAGATGACCGTATTATCCATCCACCAAAGGCTTAGCCACCATATCACGAGCCAGCCAATTGTCTAAGGCCTAGTCCCATTTACCTAACGCGCTCGACCTGACCCAGTAACCCCGTCGATCCTTCTCGGCATAAACGTCCTCCCATTGAGCCGGAGACCGCCTCCTTGCGTTCATAAAACGACCCCCCGCGCGACTCAAGAAAATAACAATTCCCAAACGTGTCGGGTGAAACTCCACGCACAAAAGTGTGTAGCACAATCAAGTCCGGTGGAATATGGTGATGGCAAGGATAAATTTTTACTTCGCGTTTCACTTGGCTCCAGAGCCGAGTCGAAAGCCTCATGAAACGTAAATGGCCTGTGGCGTGCGCGCTCGATAAGTTTGTCCCAGCGTATACCTACTGTACAGTGCACCAAAAAAATCTTGCGAACGGACTGCTGGTTTAATTGCTCGTAGTGTTTTCGATATTTTCATCACTTTCGACCGTAGCATTCTATTTATACTTCTTTGCACTCAATTGCGAATTTTATTTACTTCAAAATTTTTCTCAACTTTTCATATTACAGGTCATAAATCCTTGTTAAAAAATTAAAAAAATATTTTCGTAACTTTTGAAACTCAGAAAATATCAGTTTGTAAAGAGGCTTTATAATATTATATAATATAATATTATATAATATTATATAATATAATATTATATCTTTAAAATATTCACTCCCTCGAACTAAACTATTTCCTTCACTGCTTTCCTATTATCAAAAAATATCATATAACTTCAAAGTTTTCAAGTTATATGATCCACCTCGTATTACGTACACTATTTACCAAGGCGTTTATACTAATCCAATTACGTGACAAGTAACCAGCGAAAGATCGCTCTCGCCTCTGTCCCCAAGCTTTCTTTCGTACCCTACGCAGCAGGCCTTGAAAAGGACTCGGTGCCTGGCAACTGTTCTACTCGCGGTCCGCCACCGCAGTTGCAAGACCGGCAGAGATCTAGGGGCGAGATTGCCGCCTCATTCAGCGCATAATGCGTACAGGTTGGCCGGCGCGGTGTATCGTCGTGTCTCGTTGAGGCTTGCACTCGTTAACTGCCGAGCAAACAGACCTCGACGGACACTCACGCGAGAGCGTATCGCCTGCGACGTTCTCCCCAGGGAGACATGAAGAGAGAGAGGAAGATCGGATCGGCTGAAATTCTGCTCGATCCGACGATCCGATAACCAAGATTGCATTCCGATCGATCGAGCAGAAGCGCGCTCGAGATAACTAGATCTAACTGGTCTTCGGCTTCCAGTAGCGAGGAGCCGGTGTTGCTAATTGCGACCCGATTATCTTCAACGTTCTATCTATATGATCCGATTCGTGGATAACGACGATCGGAGAAAAATATGCTGCCGGTTCGGCTTGGATTGCTTGCCGGCTGATAGTGGAGTTTGATTGTTTTGGGGCTCCAAGTGTATTTGAGTTCTGAGGAGAGTTTGGGCTGGACGTGATGATTACGGCCAGTCTACTTTAGAGGACGTACCGGAATGCGGCTGCTTTACCGGGCTTGGAGATTAGTTTTGGAAGAATGTCTAGGATATGATTATCTGAAATGTTCTAGCAGAAGAGAATTTCTGTTAACTCTTTGGTCTATGATTTCGCAACTGTGCTCGATGGAGCTATTCTGTAGTTAACACTTCATTAGGAGAAGAAAAGAGTTTGGTACTTATGGTATATTCATTCCAGAGGTTAACGATTGATAATAGAGAAGTAATATGTAATGTATATTCAGAATGTAAATGAAGTGTAGCTTCCCTAAGAACCTAGCATCAAAGGAACCTATGCCAATAACATAATCTTTATATTTAAAGCAAAGTACTTATCGGAAGCTATACTTTTCAACCCTTTGAATCCCAGGTTGCGCGATCGCGTTTCTCCGTTACACTGCCTAAAATGCTAGTCTATCGGTTCGTAGAATTAGATGAAGCTTATTTATTTCTTTACCTTCTAATTATTTATTTTCATACTTGTTATTACCCCAGGACTGGAAAACTGTAACGATCGCATTATTTAAAATTTGTTTTTGTAAAAATAAGAAAGCGTGATTCAATATCTGAATTGAAACGAAAGAAGCGCGATCGCGTCACAAAACCGGTGGGACTCAAACGATTAAATAATACAAAAAGTTTCCGTTACTAGTCGTCATCTCTCAACGGCGTTAAATCATAAAAATGTCACGCACAAAAGTCCCCAAGCCTGAAACCTCTCCAAAAATACCCAGAATCCCGATGCATCCGCACGATCTCTCTCCAGTTCCGAAAACACTTGATCCCCGAGGCGCGGATCAGGATTTCGCAGCCCGTAGGCCTCTAAACGGCTGTCACCGTAATCCACGGGGCACAACCGCGACTAACGAGCAGAGCACGAAGATGATGCACGAGTATTATCTCGTGAATGGGCCGCAATCTCGGTCCTAGATCTGTCGGCGTAGGCAGCTAGTGCGCAGTCGGCATACCCCGCGAACCTTTTCGGCCGGAGCATGACGAGCGTAAGCGGATGTGATGCAAGAGATCGTCGTTCCACGCGAGAGAGTTCCCTTGAAAAGCTGCGGCCGCGGAAAGAGCCTACCCCCCTCGCCGCCCGTCACGTCGAATGCGAGAATAGTGTTTGTTCTTCGGTTCTCTATTCCTCCTCTGCGCCAGAAACCCTCTCCATTGATTCCGCGCGCCGAGTTGACCCGTCATTATTTTAATAAACACCGCAGCCCCAGTTATGTTTATCAACCCCTCGAATCGCTGTGACGACTATCAGTCCGCGAATTACAACCCTTCCACGTTACCATGATTATTAAACTGACCTGTTCGCCGTTTCAATGGTTCTTATCTAATACAAACAACGGCCAGATGCCAGGATCATCACGGAAGTTCTGGTCCTTCGGTCCTGCAGACCCAGTTACCCGAAGTTCGATTCCAGATCCCACGTCGCTTTGATTAGCTGCCGGTAACAATCCTAGCACCGCTGATCCAATCGCCGTAACTAAACCAAACAACAAGCCAACCGCGAGAAAAAACTAGTATCTGCGGTGAAACTTTCGCCGGAAGTTTGAGGACCTTCCGAGGAAGTTTCGCTAAAGGTACCGCGAATCTCCGACTTGAGAACTTCGACTCTCCGAAGCGTTAAGGATAGTTGCAATTTTCCTGCGATCGGAAGGAACTTGACCGCAATCGCTGCGCGGGTGAATTGGGAAATTCGGGGAGTGGTGTCGAATGTTTCGAAAGGGGTTATGATGCTTTGAAGATTGAAAATATGAGATTTTATCACTTCTTACGTGGGGAGCTGGAAAGTTTGTTGCAAAAGCAGTGCTTCCCGGCTGTTGCAATTTTTTAAATAATTTCAATCAATATTCACTAAACTTTACATCACACTTGGATCAAAAGAGTCCTCGATTATAAGGAATACCCACAGCCAATTCGCCACCACTCAGACTAAACTAACAATAGCAGCGTATTAAAGACAACAAAGATACCCAATGATCAGTCGGAAATAACACACGTCGTTCAGAAACACAATTTCCACGCACGCGATGAAATTGCAAGGCCGTCGTCCAGCGTTTACTTAATTTTTCCGTGATAAATCAGCCGAACGATTATCGGGGCGTTCGGCGAGCGAAGGAGATCGCGCTCCCCCCGTCCATTCGCAACGGTTAACGAGTGCAATTTCATTCCGCGGCCGCGTTGTACCGGATCATAATGCTACGTCCCGTATCCTCTCAATTCCCGTCCCTTTTCTTCTTTTTTTTCCATCGATGCAACGGACAATCTTTATACGTTCATTGAATCCCCGGCGTAAGACCGATTCGCTAAACGCGTGGTTAAATATTGACGCGCGATGAGTGAAAGGAGGAATGGCGAGGATTACAGTGCAGCAGCCGGCGTCGTTCGCCATCAATTACGCGGTCAGGTGTTAAACTGGCTGCGGTAATTACTCCGCGGAGTAATGTTCATGCATTGAATGTAAATCGGCCGATTAAGGCTGCCACGAGTCGCTGACGCTCGCTGCTTTAACATTCCGCCTCGCGGTCTTTACTCGCGACCATGTTACTTACACCGGGTTGACCTACAACTTCTGCCGGCTTTTTATGCGAAAATGAAACTTGTCTCTTTTTCATCGGAGATAAATTTGGTTCAATGCGATTCAACATGATTCGCGGGGTATTTTATTCAGTCGCGTTTTCATCATTCCATTCGACGATGTTTCGTCATCTCCAAGTATCAGCTTCGCCGAGGAATGTTTTGTGAAGTTGGCTTCGAGCGAAGGTAATTATACAGGCAGCTGACAGAATTTCGCAATGTTCACTGGTATTATCAATTGAAAGCCAACACTTTCGAATCATTTCGAATTACCATGTATTCCTGTATCTGATGGTCTCTCGCCGGCTTCAGCTGTCAAGAACAATATCCTCTGAATTGTAAACTTTAAATTTAGACACAAAGATACCGCAGGGACTGTATTGATCTGCGCAACCACCATCAATTGAACGTCAACATTTTTAAGTATCTTTCCACGCAAGTAAATTCCTCCCTCCTCGAACCCACAGTTCACTTTCAACCGAACCAACCGGCGAACTCTATCTGTCTTTCGACGTCAGGCGGTCGCGTCGTTAGAATAACAATTGCGCGATCATTCACAACCACGTCGGAGTCGTCGAAAGGGTTCTGCGCATCATGACATCTCCACGTCGGGCGCAAACCGTCAACAATATTAACGAGCCCGGGGGCGACAATAACCTCTCTCTCCCCCGCGGTTTTTGGGTAATTATCCCGGTAGCCGGTCCATTGTGAAGGTGTCCGGGATCAAGCGCAGCCATTTGTCCCCGGGAAGCCTCGCGCGTGTCCGCGGGCTTAGAATTCCGAGAGCTCTCTTCGGAAGATAACATCGGGGTCTTCGTCTTCGGGAACGTCACGGTGACTTGCAGCCTGTCTTTCGACCTGCTGGGTCTACATCGCGTTCGTTTTCGGTGTTTAGACTGGCCAGACCTCCCGACCTGCTGCCAGGCCTTTGCAGTGACTCCGGAGTTTTCGGGATTCGTTTATCGGACAGCAGGTCTTTGTCTCAGAGATTTCTCCTATCGCGCGGCGTTCTCACGGGAAACGTATCTGCAGCCTTTCATCGTTCCGCGCCGCTAGCGGAGCGTTTGAGCGATACGAAAGAGGCTGCAAACGGTTTAGGGGATCAGATGGAGAAAAAAGGCATGTCGGATAGGGTAGGAGCGAAGTGAGCGACGAGGAAGTGTCTGCGGAAGCCACTCACAGGGGGCCAGAATCAGACACGAATCCTCCCGCCCCTATACAGCTGATGTCCGTGTGAGCTGCCTGCAGGTCTCCGCCATGTATATGCATAAAAGATGCTAATCTGAAACGGTAGCTCGCATTGCCGCGAGTGGAGCTCGTCGTTTCTCTCCCTCTCCCGTCCTCTCTCGCTCCTCGACTCGCCAACTGTTCACTTGGCCGGCCGGGTAAACGGGAGATCCTGGAGCGAGATTGCGACTCCATTCACGGGGGAACCGGCGCACGGCGCGGTGTGCACGGTGTGCATCGCGGTGCCCGACGTTGCACTCGTTAGCGCCGCTAAATGGACACCCTGATATATCGGAGGCAGAGCTCATTAGACGCCCCCGTAATCGTTCGGTCGATTTGCCCCAGAAAAATCTCTAATTGCCGGTGTTGATTTTATAATTGGCGTCGCGGCCACGGATATAGATATCGCGCGCGCAGTTTTCGCTTATCGCGAACGAGCGCCACTGTCGGTTCCGATTATAATCGTTAATTGATGCGACCGATCGTTAGCCTATCCCCTTGCCGGTCGCGGTTCGCCTAGCTTTCTTTACGCGCGATTATCTAAGCGATCCTCGCTTAAGAGATGCGAACGGGACTTGGTTGGGATTCTTGGTACCAAGTGCGCGACAAGGTTGGGAGTGTCTTGTGGATGGAAGATTAAATTAGAGGTGATCTTATGCAAAGTATTTTCTTCAGAAAGTATTTAAAAAAAAAATTGTGACTAAACGTTGCGATCGGAACTATTCATTTACATCGGATAGGGTAGTAAATTTTTTTTTATAATTTAAGGGATTAAAATATCGCAGTAACAATTTTGTTACTGATAAGAAGTATGTAGAGCATTTAGGAGTCACATTTGTGTTCTAAAATGGAGTGTTATAAAGAAAATGAATCTAGAATTTTGATTGAGGTGTTTCAAATAGCTCGAGAAACTTCAGTCACCTGTTTAAATCAGAGGATTAAGGTAATTCAAGAGATTAAGAATATATTAATAAAGGTTCTTTGCAACCTGACAGAGCACATAAATATGTCTCTCACGACATTCATAATATACTGAAGATATACATCAGAGCCTACATTGCCTGCGTTTCACATTTAGACTCGCATAATCTTGGTGCCTATAACTATTAAGTGTACCGAGGGTGCAACCCCTAAATTGCAATCTATGCACTATATATACCATAAAGTATAATCTACACTAGCAATATACCAAACCATTACAACGTATGGATGCGTAAAATCAGTACAACTCGGCACGATAAGCGGCGCACCGAGTATAACCCACATACCGAGAATGATCACCTATATGATCTAGGATACAAGTAAACCGTAGCTTGCACAATTTATAAAACCGATGTAATATCTATAATTTAAATCATACCCGCGTGTTCGATCCGTGCGAGCTTTGCGCTGTACCTTGAATCACGTTCTCATTACCTACATAACTTAACGTGCGCGCTTAGATAATAGCAGATACCGACCCACGCAACCTTCAAAGCTTGATTTACGGGCCGTGTAACACCCACGTCCTGCCGCAATAAACATATAACGAAAATTCCTCGCATTAAACATAATATTAAGCATAAAACTCTGACGAGCAACAATGAAATTGTCCTTGCTTGAGTTGTAATACTTGGCGCGGACGCGAGACAGATGGAATAGCTCTTTAACGCTTCTACCTTACTAATAACAAATCTATGTAGCATAGAAATTGTAGGGAAAATTTTATATTAATATTCTGTAGTAATTATGTTCAGGATTCTGTAAGGAATATCATTTGTCATAGACTGCAAGCTGACAGCTTCCGCTAGACATAAAATCAAACAACATTGAAAATCTCTACTATTCCTTATAAAAATCTTTGTTCCCTGTCAATTACACATTCTAAACCTCCAAGACTGTGTGCATTTCACTACTAGTCATTTACAGGGAAACAAGGAAGGTTATTTACTGCAAGTACAGATTTACTTTGAAGATTAAGAGTGACAATAACAAAATAATCTTGCACTTCTCTTGATTTATAACATAGAAATGCTTTCATGTAATCATCGTTTAATCGAGTGAATTATTAAGAAGAAAGAAATTCGATGTTTATTCCGTGTCTACGTTTATTTTACATATTAGAGATTGATAATAGACAAATAATACTACATTTATACGAAAAATGAATAAATAATAGTTAGATTTGTCGAATTCGTTTGATAATTATCATCAAGAATCTGCCACAATGTTACAGGGCAAGGAGTTAAGGGGTTAATGTCTTATGAAAAACCTATCGCGAGTCCGAGTTAAAGTCATTCGCGGGCCAGACGTCCCGGTCCTTTCGGTGATCGTTATTTAATCGAGCGGGGAACTATGAATGGAACAGCGATCCCGAACCCGCCAGCTGCCGCCCGCTGGTTTCCGTCTGCGTCAGGTTCGCACGTACCGGCGGCCGAGATTTCCCTTGTGTTCTGCGCAATTACCTCGGAGGAAAGCACACCGGTCGCGCGAACCCGAGCCTCTTTTCGCCTCTTTCCATGGAAATAACGCCCCGGAAGAAATGAATCCTTAGACGCCGCGCGATCATTCGGGGATCTCGGTCGGGGGACACTCGAATTCGGATTTTACGACAGACGATTCCGCGCGCGCCGAGCCTGTGTTCTGGCTGAAACAACCCTTGCGCGATAAAATACATACTCGTAATATTAGTGAATTCACTGGGGGATAAAGTATACACTCGTCGTATCGGTGAATTTACTGGGAAATAAAATATACAGTGGGAAATAAAATGTGAACTTATGATTATTGATCGTTTCGATAGGAAGAAAAATCGACGATGATAATGTTCAGGAATCCATTGGCAAATATAACGTACAATCGTGGTACTAATAAATTCCGCGGGGTTTGTTAATTCTTGCGTCAATGCGGTAGATTTGTGTTTAATATTTCATGTGTTACCTGTGGTTTCTTAATATAGGCTTCGTCGGATCGTATATCGAACTCTAAGTACATCTCTTAATCGGATTATCATAGTTAAGCGAAATTAGTCTAACATTAGTGATTCATTATAGAATAATCACCTATCTTGGC
This sequence comes from Nomia melanderi, assembly GCF_051020985.1. NCBI lineage: Eukaryota > Metazoa > Arthropoda > Insecta > Hymenoptera > Halictidae > Nomia > Nomia melanderi. The sequence goes on along the minus strand of NC_134999.1, from coordinate 11,219,633 downwards.
GCCGATAATGTAATCCAGTGCAAATACAGGAATAATCGATCCAGTCAGGCATGTGAAAAATTAATGCGCTTGTAACAAGCTCAGAGAAATCAGCCGCGAGATACGCTTGAATAATTCTATGGGATAACTTTGATATATTTATTAATTAAATACCCATTGCTTCTAGATTCAATAAATAATCCACCGCTCTGTTTGCATCGTTAAAATATTTCTGACATTTAGCAACAATTTTATTCTTATTTTTCCTCATTTATTCATTTAGTATCCCGTTCTTATACCCATTCAACTTGTTTCATAAATTACACTATCATATTCAAAAGTATTTCACAAGAGATCTCGAAAATTCAACTACGTCAGGACCATTTGCTCTTGTCACTTCCACTATTCACTAATTCTCTAAACAAATACTCTAAAAATCACCAGTAACTTCCCAAAGAATTTACTGTTCTATTCTTCACTTTCCAACCGAAAATCCAATTACAATCACGTGCCAAGACACCAGTTCCCATCGACGGACGCATGAAACTCAACAGCATCCACCTCAAACGCGTGAACGCCGAGCAAATCGCTTTACCATGCCGCGGAAATTGCTAATTGCAACTGCCATGGAGCTCGACACGCGCCACTCCAGACACACCGGAAGAGGGCGGCCGCGTTTCGCGGCCGGTTATCGACGAAACTGTACCGAATAAGCAACATTTTTCACGTGGAACCGTCCGCTTCGCGCCGGGTTATTGCATTAGTCCGTTTTTGCATACAAATTTCCGCGGGACGACGTGATAATATAATCTTTCTCGCGGTTCTTTTTTTCTTCTCTGCCGCGCCCGGTCATCCCGGGTGCCTTTTGAACATGTGTTGCAACGCGTGCGCGCGCGCGAGAAAGCGAGCGAGCGGGGTAATTTTGCATATAAATTGGCTCCCAGACGGCGCATGCCGAGAAATGGGAAACCGGTATTCAAGGTGCTTTCATAGGGACGAGAACACCGTGAATACGATTAAAGCGCGCGGGTTCGTTCGCGCTCGCGCTCGCGCGGCCGCTGGTCACTGAACAAATTTCCTGCTTCCGACAGGGAAGGAGGCTATATCACTGTCGGCCTACTTAATTCTCTATGAATCGCAGCGGAACGGGCTCCCCCGAGCGGAATGCGCAATGAAAATGCAATGAAAATGTAACGAGTGAAACGGGCGTAATTGAGGAAAATCCTTCAGCGGGCAAATGAGGCCTCGAGTGTCAGCGGAACGTACGAGCCCCGCTCTGGAATTGGAAAGGATCGCGGACGTTCCTGGGAGATATTTACCATACCGGAATGGCAAATCGCTATCCGCTCTTTACGCTGCCCGGGTAATGTTTATGTGCGGTAATCTCTCGTTAGTTGCCGCTATTTCAGGCCTTATCGCACCGACTGGCGGCGGGGGGGATGTTTCTGGAATCGATGCTAGCCACGGATAATCGTAGAAGTCAGTGTAAGAGAGTGCATGGCGACAAGTTGACCGGTCTTCTTGTAAATTGCCAGGTTTGTGAGGTAACGTTGGTTTTAATGGTAGAGGTTTTGGATGCTAGAGATGTTTAATCGTTGAAGAAGTAACATGTTTGCGATTGTTGAAACTTTGGGTTTATGATATGTCTACATACATTTTTTGCCCTTGATATATGATGAAAGGTGAAAGTGATAGAAATAAAAATAAGGAATGAAGGGAAATGGTTTAAGAAGAAGTTGGTTGAAATTTTACTTTGCTGCACTCTGTTCAGTGGCGTTTGTTGTAAATGTCCGCAGCCTAAGCGTGTAGACGTGATGTCAAGTAGAACAAGCAAATTAGGAAGTTTCAGTCGCCTGGATGCTGGGTACGGTTATTAGATCTGATCATTAATTTTACTGTTATTGCGTTCTTCCTCGAAAGAGAAAGTACAACTGGAGAACAGCTACCGTATAGTAATTAAATAGCCATCAATTAGTCTGAACTAGGTTTATAACACCGACGTGCTTCCCTCGGGATGTTAGTAATTGCAATTCTCAGTGTACTTATGTTTCAGTTTATATCGTTAATTTCTATCATTTACACGGTGTTCAACTTTTAATTAACAAACGAAGAATCCATTAAAGTCTTGATTTTGATTTATTTTTAGACATAAAATCAATCGAATTCCCTACTTGTTTGTAACTCACTCGGTATGCGAGGGTTTTATGCTTCGAAATCGTTGGAATGCATTGTTTCGGAATGTTCGTCCGGGTGTGTCGTTCGGACACCCTGTATGTAGGATCACGGTGGCCAGATCTCGTTCGATTTCGACATTTTACGCTTTTTGCGCTCGTCTAGTATGCTAATCACGGTGTCGTATAGTATCGTTAATGGTCGAGCGGAGCGGAAACGTTAACGGAGCTTCGATCGAGCCCCAGGACCATGAATCATAAGTCGCGGAAAAGATAAATAAAATCGTACAAAGCCAGCGTTGCGTGTAACTTCATTATGCGCGACAAGCTTCTACGAGTCGACTGTTCATATTTCATTCCGATCAAGCGATGTGTGCCTGAAAACCCGCGGGATTTTTAATGACGTTCCTGTTCGGTACGAGTGTTATTTATGGGCGTGAGCGGCTACCGCGCTCGCTGAAAGCTCGGTTCTTTTTTCCCCTGCGGATTAGTCGCCGTTTGATAGTAAAAATCTTGCAAATGTTACGTGACATTCGTCGATATGTTCCGTTCCTCGTGAACAATCGAGTTCTATAAACTCTAGCTACACTAACTAACTGATTTTAGGAAACAATCTTAACCAGGAATTTTTTGGAAAATTTTTAATTCGAATTTCACTTTTTAAAATGATAAAATTGAAGTATATTAATGAGTTTTCGAATTACTTTTGAAACTAAGTCAAATACTGAATGGTATATTCATTTTAGAAGAAAAAGAATTTTAAGAGGAAATTTTAACTGGGAATTTTTCGGAGAATTTAAATGCGAATTCTAATGTTGGAGATTACAAAAGTAAAAGATATTAACAGTGAATTGGTAAATTAATTTTGATGTCAATTCGAATTGATAACATGTTCAGCTTGCAAGAGATTTATAGTTGACGAAAATTTGATTTCACTTTAGACGGAATTAATAGAATTTTTAGGTTCAGTTCGACTTAACCGTTCAACGGAATCTCGAGAATGTGGTTGGAGTTGAATATTTTACAAACGAGAGTAATCTCCATCAATTTGGAACAGTAATTTAAGCGAATAATTAAGAATAATTCGAAGTCGATGAAGGGAACGTCTTTTTCGGAAAGTTTGGATTTCGGGTGCAGAAACAGCTGAACTTTCTGCAGAAGTTCGCGGTTCGCCGAGCGAAAGAGAGGAAACAGATCCTCATAAATTCCGTCGGCGGTAAGGAGAAAAAAAAATGCAGAGCTTTCGCTAACGTTGTTTGCCATCGACCTCTTTTCCTGAACAATTCTTCCGGAAGCTTCGAAATTCAATTTTAGTCGGAGTGGTAATTTTGACTTAGACTCCAGTCGAAATTCCGCTTTATTGCCAATGCTAACTTCAGGTTGCAGGCCACGCTGTCAGAGGCAGTATTCTTTCCGCAGAAATTTTAGACCCTTTCATCGTTTATTCAAAGCTTTTTCTGAAATTTCATACTTCCGTCCGGGGAAAAATAAAATGAGTCTCGAATTTTCACACCTTCTCTCTTATAACAAACCCGAAACAATATACTTACATAAAATTATTTTCTCACGCAATATTAAATATCGCGATTAATTACAAATAACTTTCTAAAAATATATTTATCATTTTCGTATGGCGATGCTTCTATCATTAATTTCAAAAATTTTTAGTAGTTTATATTATTATGAATACAACATACAACATTTTAACTACTAATAAGAGAAGTTAATTATTTCTTAATTTAATAGTATTGCTATTAAACGAGGCAACAAGAAAATTGCACAGTAAACAATTTAATTACAGTCACGGTGCATAATTCGAAATCAGTTTCTTGGGCGTCGTTCGCGGCCAACTGTTCGAGAAATCGTGTGCGCGCGGCGCACGCCCGGATCTCGACTAGTCGGCCCTGATTAATTACGAACGTCGAACAATTTACAGTTCCATTATCGCGCTAACCGAACACTAAATGGAAACAGCGGCGCGTTGACCAACAATTGTTCTACTATTAATCGCTGGCCACATTGCACCTAGCTATCTGGAAAATCGATACACACCGCGGTTCAGCCGGCCGTGTTAAATTCCACCGTTTTATCGATTCACGCGCTCCCCGTCTAAATTACGTTGACTGATTGGCGAATTTTTGACGCGGCGGTGAAAAACAGAAAGGTGAAAAAAGCCGCCGACCCGCGTGTCGACGAAACGATTTTTAATCTCGTTGCTGATACCGGGTATACCAGTACACCTTTGTTTATTGTTCTGACCTGGATCGTATCCAATGGAATGCGAGAACGTACCTTTCTCCTTGTTTTTATCCGGTGAAATTTCGCTGAAAAATAAGAAAAGAATTTTTGGCTTTCGTCGGTCGTTGGGCTTCCCATATCGACAACGCTTCTTTATGATAATGGCGGATCGCCGGTCGGTTGCGCGCCGCCAACTGTCTCCCATTGCCAGCGAAACTGTTCGGATTCGTGCCGCGAACTTTACACAATTTTTCGGGTTACCGCGGTTCAGCGGCAAATAACGAGAGCGGGTTCCTCTTCGGTTTCGCGCGCCCAACTGGGTCATTGCCACTGTGCCTCCCCGACTTCCCGAACTCGAATATCGCGGACCGCATTCCTCCTGCACACAGCGCAAACGAATACCGGGCGAACCAGCAATTTCGCGGCCAGAGAGACAGGACAGTTTTATTCGATGCTGGCCTCGGACGCTACGAAATATCGATTTTGAAATAACTGTAGTGAAAGGAAGCTGCGTCGCCCAATAGCGATACTTCGCTGTGATTTATGTACAGGGTGCATCGTGTAAAACGTCAGGTGAGGTTTGTGCGAGGGACGTCGCTGATAACGTATATTTTCTCGTGTTTTTCGGTTTTCGTTGGGTTTTCTCTAATATGTCGGGTATATGTTCCGTTGTTCTGGATAAATTTAGAATTGAGTAGGTTTCCCGAAATGTTGATCTTCTGTAATTCTGTGATTTGGAATTTCCGTAATTTGGAATTTTGAAATTCTGAAATTTCCTGTTAACGCTATCATAAATTTCCATAAATGTCGCGTAATTGGAGCAACCAGGCCAGAGAAGCACAACCTCGCACATCAAAAAATGAAAAGCGAATTTTATCTCTGCAACCAGCGGTTTTTATATATATGTTTTATTAAATTATTTTGCGTCCTCTCTTTAAAAATTGTCGACCAATTTACTTACATAGTTTATTATGCACTTCATCAAGGTTTGATTTTTCTTTTCCAAGTATTTGTCACCCACTCGCTGCCGAGTAACTCGGAACACGTCTTTCAAGCAAGTTTTTGCCTTACGGACAAGTTCTTAATTAAAAGCTGCAGCCAACAGGCTTTAATTAAAAACGTTATTTTTCATTATACTTGGCCACAAATAAATCAATATCATGCGGAATAGGGGGGGAGGGAACTCGGAACGTGCACGTGGATACCTTTCAACACAGTCGAGTCAACCTCGGTGGTCGTAGTCTGTTATTAATTAGATAAATTGAGTAACGCACGTTCCTAGAAAATTGTGTGCAGAAGGTGTCACACTCATGCAAACACGATATTAAATAAACCGGATTATTTATCACTATGTAGGATTCAGGGAACTTGTCAAGATTAACCGATTCCTACTTATGTCAACATTCCTACAGTAAATTTTCAATTACAATTCCACCAAGCTCTTTAATTCCAAATTATTACACATCACTATAACAAGAATAAAATTTTCAATTAATCCTCTATTGCCATAAACATTCAGCTACAAATTGCAATATCACAAAATTCAATTACAGAAATAATCCTTCTAATCTCTCCTTCTCATCAAGCTCTCGTAAATCATTCGCAAAAGTCATCGTTTCAAAAACCATAAACTCTATCCAAATACCATTTAACTAATCACTTCTTATAACACTGATCAAACTACCATAAAACATTTCTAAAAGTAACCACTTCAAAAGCCATAAACCCTATCCAAATACCATGTTACCGATCATTCCTTCTACTACTAATCGAACATTTCAATCGCAAAACATATTCACCATCAAGGAGGTCATTTACCTCGCAGGTCACCCGGTAGCTTCGATTCGCTAAACGGCCCCGCAGTCCATTACATCGGACGCAAACAGAAATTCAAGTAGCACTCGAGATGTTTTCCAGACACGGGCGGGCAGGTCGAGCAGCGAACGATCGCCGGAAGGGACGCGTGACGCTGCGCGGCCGGCCGGCCGGCCGTACGGAAGCCGATCGGCCTGTTATTACGCGATCGCTTTCGTTATTTAAAAGCGTGGCCGCGTCTGCATCCCCCGCGGCGACTCACTTTAATTCATCCGGGACGATAAGAAGCTCGCCAGAGCGAGAGAGGGAGATAGACGATGAAGATTAACGAGCGAGGATCCCATTGACGCTGAACACCGCGCCGCGCCGCGGATCCACGAGGTCTGGATCAGTGACGGACGCACTATTTGCATAATCCGCCGATTTTTGCCATTTCTGCGGAAAACCGGAGATGGGGTGGCGTCGATTCCGCCAAGATTCTCCTGATTTGCATAAAGTTATTCCCCGCCCACCCTTTTTTCTTTCCCGCGCCGGAGGACGCGGAGATTGGTTCGTCCGCCAACGCTGAGTCGTCATTCAGAACGGGACTGAGCCCGGTCAACGTGTATGACAAGTGACGCTTTCGCTCGAGGAATTGAACCGTTCCGTACCTGCTCGGAGACTTACCATCTCGTTTACATTGTAGACCGAGGATTATTCGATCCCCCTGGAAATATTGGATCGAATACGTTGGCGGCGGATGCTTGAATATGATGACGGATGTTGCTGAAATTGGTCGCGGATTTTGCGTTGCGCTGTTAAGATATCTTGGTCAACGGTCGTTGTGGCATCGATTGAATTCGAGAAAGTTGGAAGTGGAGGTAAATCTTTATTCAAAGTCGAACTCGCCGAACAGGTTTGTTAAGAGATTGTTAGCATCAAAAGAAGTGTGTTAATGGTATTTACTGTGACAATTAGATATTAATAAGTAACAATAGCATTGTTCACTTAACACGTTAAGCGCCATGAAAATCTTAAGCGTTTTCCCGTAGAGTTTTTCTCTTATAGCAAAGAAAAGCAGGATGAATTATTAATTATTTGGCGTTACAATGTTTGCATTACACTATAATCAAGTCAGTTACGTTATTAAACATTTTCATTTCACATCGGTTATTTTGTATGTTACGATTGTTTTCTAGTTATTCAGAAGTGTCAATTGACATCAGTGACTGACACGGCGCTTAACGTGTTAAACATAAGAAAACTGAATAATATTAATATCTAAAGTTTTTCATTATTCCAGAAAATCATTAACCTCTCTCTCAAACCTCTTCGTTCCATCGACAAAAAGGCCAATTTCAAACTCGATAAGAATTGATTTCCTATTTTCTAAATTTCCTAATATTCCCATCAGGCTTCTTCGTTCAATCTTACCTCATCTACCGATCGATCAACAGTGACGAGGTTGGACCGGATAAATGAAAAATTATGCAAGCCCGCGGGGATGAGCCTTTCAGCGTCAGGTAGGATCGATCATCGCAAACGGTCGGGCAACGAACAATAATCCGTTGTAAGATGCAATTCTGGCGTACACCGCAGGCGGAGATTCCAGCGGTACGCGCGATGCTGGCCGGGCTCGCGGAATGCCTTTGACGCGCGTAACAGAACAGTGCTGTAATAGATTCATGCGAAATCCTGGCCAAACATAATTACAATAATTCTGTGGCGGCCGATCAAAGAGGAAGCAGCGTCGGCACCGGTCAGCAATTACGGTTGTAACATTATTACAGGGTCGCCGCGCGGATAACGCTCCAACTCTTCGCACTGGATTTCCATGATTTTTCACGCGGTCCCTGAATTATTCATCCTTGCGTATTCCAATCGCATTCATTTTCATCGAATCCGGTAACAAGCGCTCGCAAATTCATCTGGCCGCCATGACGGCGATCCGCCGGCTGCCGTATGAATTGTTCGTTGGTCAGAGTGAATGACTGACGCCAATTTTCAAATGTTTTCGTATTTTGCTGCCGAAACGTTGATTGCTTCTTGATAATTGCAGTTTCATACAATTTTTGTAGTTTTATGTTTTGTCGAGCAGAGTGATCGATACAAAGATTGGAAATAGGATACCGAAGAAAGAAAGGATAAAGGATACTAGCGTTTCAATGTTCACTCGTAACAATTTCGAAAATGTAGTACACTTTGGGGGTGTTAGTACGTCAAAGCAAAATTGAGACATCTGGACAGTATGGAAGTTATTTTAGCAATTGAGTGGCTCATGCATCCAGCCTTCTGTCGAAGTATTGAATTAATAACAATTTCATCGCCGGAAAGTTTGTTTAAATTCCAGGAGTTGCGTTCGAAAATTGGAGTTGTTGTTTGTTGAAGGTTACGCGGTTAGCGGATTAGCGTTCGAGTACGTTCAATCCCGACATTAAATGAGGTTAGGCGACTTTGCTAGGCTGCAGAGTAAAAAGTTATTGCGAGAGAACTAAGTTAAAAGATCGATGAAACTCTACGATCTAGAAAGTGTTGTAACAATGGCGAAAGAAGGGTTTGCGCAAGAGTTAGGTAAGTTCCAATCTTAGCTTCTAACCCTGAGCGAACTGTGCTATGGGTGCTCGGAATATTGTACTGCGTTCGAAACGCGTCAGTAGTGTAGAAAGTTATTCGACTTTCTCTGGTTGTGTCTAGCTTCTTACTGAAAATACACAACGGTGACGTTTGCACAATGTTAGTGGAATAGGACACTCGTTGTCAGACTCAAAGGAAATCCTGAAAATCCTATTGAAACCATTACCTATAGAAATACAAAAAATATAGGAAATATAAAAGTTTGAATTAACATTTCAATACAAATATTTAATATACAATAATTCCAATATAAAATCACTAAATATTTACAATGATAGTTTAGAATTATTTTTTTCTTAACTTATGAAACTATAAATACTTTCAAATTAATTTATTAAACTAAAAATCACTCAAGAACATCTATTTAAATCCTGCTACCAGGTGAAAAATAAATTCATTTAATTCCACGTTCATTCACTAATAACCAAAATCACCAATTAACTATTCCAATGCTAATCCCTCCTTTCTCACCATCAAAGTCACTCCAGATATCCCAAAACGTCTGCTTCAACCTCAGTCACCAAGCAACATTGCATCGATCGCCATCATACTACAAATTCTAAACCAGGAATAGTCACCCAAATGATCGGACACGCGAGCAGCGGGTTCAATCAGGTCAAGGATCAGACTGATTTATTTTATTCCCGGTCGAGTGGCGTACTCGGTTTCATCGGGGTTTCGCGAACGTCTGCCGCCCCGTCGACAGACGGACGGACAGCGGTGCCCAGTGATTGGTAATCTAATCGTAAACAGGCGAGCGACGAGGTCACAGGCTTCGGTTAACAGTAATTCGTTATTATCGGAGGATTTTATCCAATGGCGACAGGATCCACGTTGCGATCCGACGATCCACGCGACGAAGGGATTTCACCGGTTTTCGAGGCCTTTATTCGTTCGTTCGTGCGTCATCGCGCGTCTCGTCACGCGGACGAGCGGCTCGATAATGCACTTATCCGCGGCTGGATGGGGACGCCACGGCGCGAGGCCCGGCAACAAACGCGATGAATGCCGGCTTGATTGGAACCCCGACGAACACGCGACGATACGTCGAAACGCGACGCCTGTGGCACGCGCGATTCGATTACGCGCCGTGCTGTTTGCCGCGTGAATCCGCGATGCTCGCCTCGAACCATGCCGAGCCGCCGCCTCCTTCACTGCGGACTGTTTTTCGAAACGAGGGTTGCATGTAATGCGAATGTTGAGTGGAATGTTCTTACCCAGTGTTCGAGGTTAATGTAGGCTTTTAGATTTGGAGGGTGGTTTGTTTGTATACTGGATGAAAGAGGGGGGAAATTGAATTTGGCGATGAGGATTAATTTGAATAATTATTTATCTGTTATATGAAGAAATTGATTATTGTGTGTATGTATTGATACAGAAATATTATGTTTAATGATTTACCAAACAGTGAAGAGAGTTGTGTCATTATTTTAAATTTATTTTTGAAATATTAATAATTAGTTTCAACTTAAGGGTACGAAATAATAGTCTGAAATACTCGTCACGAATTTAAATGGGTATGATAAACCAATAAGTTAGGTTGAAAGGAAAAAATGGTAATATCTGGGGTACATTTTCTTTTTCGTTTCAATAAGGTGACGTAATTCTATTGGTCTCGAATCGATTCACTGTTTTTAATAATAAAATCTCGATTCTTGTGCGGAGGTCGTATTGCAAGCTACCCGACACCCTGCGAGGGATTTTTCCCTTTTTTTCGTCCCTTGAACGTTGGACGCTGATAAAGCGAGGATTCTGAGCGCAAGGATATCAATGGTGGTCGGTCTTCTAGAGATCACCGCGTCGCCCGACACTGCAGGGACAAGGATATTCGGTTTCAATGATATCGATGCCGTCGTGCCGATACGTCGGCAACCCTCGTCGCGATAGGGTAGCGAGTATGAAGGGCGACGTGTGGGGAGAATGGCACCTGATCGTCTACGATGGCGCGACAGACGTCGCTCGTTCTTTTTATGGGAATGGTATTTTGTTCTTCCACGGTCTAGAACGGGTAATGAACATATCACTGTTTACCAGGAAGCTAGAAACCTGAGGTTTGGAAAAGGAAGATGGGAAAACGTTTTTGATGCTATTTATTCAATAACTCGAATTTCAAACTTTGAAAGAATAAATTTATTTATCGAGTGGTTAGAATTTTGCACTTTGGAATAATGAAATCAAAACATATTTTTGTCATACGTCATTCTATCGAAATGATAATTCTTATATAGTGAATTTAATGAAGTCGTGGATTTTTTTATTGATATCATTACTTTCTTACGTTAAAATAAAAGTCATTAACATTCGAGGAAAATAACTGCAGTGACATGAGATCGTTATAGCTCGCCGCCATTTTCCAGACTCTTGGCCGCGCATACCCAATTAAACAATAAGAAACGTTCAGCAGAAAAACGGCCCCATTTTCTCATAGCGCGACGTTGCCAAATAGAACCGTTCCTAATGCCTAGATCATCAACCACACTCCCGTCCTGACACCAGAAGCAACCGACGAACGAATTGGCAAGTTTTCAGGCTATTTCGCGAGGATGTGCCGTCGCACGTCACGCTGTTCGGTTAGATACGGCCAGCAATCTGCATAGAATTCCACGGTGATGAACACAATAAAAAGACGTCGAAGGAACTTTTCGTCTGAGTATTCATAAAAGAATTCTTCAAAATGAAACAAATCATTAACATAAAAACAATATACTAAAAATTCATATAAATCCTTTTGTTGCACAAAACGTTTCAAATTGAATTTGAAAAGAAACGTGTTATTCGGTTTTTATCAGTTTCTTTTTATAAGTACTCACATATGGTAAGATCATTCAAATTTCCTTTACATCAATGAAAATTATTCCCTTCCATTTTTCATTCAAATGTTTCCGTTCTCTTTTATCCTATGCTGAAATTTAACCGAGCGTCTCCGTGTCCCATCATTTTCGTCCAGTAATGTAGGTCCCTCCGTTGCATTCACGATTGCATCCTTCGCGCTCCGAGGATTTGCAACGGAATTTGGCAGTGGTTGGCTCACATACGTAAGCTTGATATATACTTGGAAGTTTATGCCGCGACACAGTTGGCCGGGAAGGCTGGCAAGCAGGGCGTTAAGATCGTTCGACATCTTCCTAGCCCGCGGACCGGATTTCACCCCCTGCGGAAACCTTGCTCGATCATGAGAGCAATCCACTTCGTTCGGCCGGACTGACAAATCGCTCGTTCGTGAACTTGCATTCGAAACGACTGGGAAACACGTGGATACGTGCGCGGATCTGTTTAAGGGGGATCGATTTCCGTTGTACGAGCTGGGTTGGGTTAGGCAAACTCTGCGGAGACTGAAGGAAATTAGGGTTAAGTGCCTAGGGTTAGGAAAGTATTTGTACAATTTTACATTTTTTAAAGTACGTTCAAGCAAATAACCAATTCTTTTAAAATTAGGAGATTTTAGACATAAATGATTCGATGCATTTTGTATGGAAATTTTGGAAGAATATCAATTTGAAACAAATCTTTCATTTAGAAACTTTCCTATGTTAATAAACTGAGGCTTTATAACACTGAATGACGTAGTTTGAGAAAATATTAAAAATCAGAACTATTCCCATGACTACAAGAAACATAACTCATTAAAGACAACACTTCTCCCCGAACTCCAACACCAGACATAACGGCGAGAACATTAAAAAGCAATATCCCTGAATGCAAAACATGTGGCTCGAACAGTCCACGCCGAAAATCCGCAGAAAAGTCGCAGCAGCCGGAAACTGAAGATTATTCAAATGATATTCAGACATCCACCTCATTCCGAGTCCACTCACTCAGCGGAAAAACGAGGCCACAGGAATAATGCGAGGAACCTAGTTACAGCCGCTCTATCAGAGCCTCTCCGTACATAAATAACCGCGATAACCCTGATATCGAAGCGTCCTATCAAAAAGTAAACCGCATCGCTCAATGGCAACGGCATAACCAAAGATATTCGAAGACAGGGTGAGAAGCCGCAAGAAGGACCTATAGTAACCGACGAAAAATCTCGTCGCTCCCGGCCATAGTCGTCGTTATCTTTCCTCGCGCATCATGCCAAACAATATAAATCAATGGACCGTCAACCGGGGCGGGCATTAGCAAATATAAAACAGACCGGTCGCCGGCGCTCACGTATCTGCCCTTAGCCGTAGGGGGTGGGCTTTAAGCAGGTCGTTTTTGTAGCCGCGTTAAAATGCACCCTCCGGCAGGGAAGTGTCGCGGCACCCTCGCCCCCGGCCCGACACGGGCCACCGGATAATTCTGTTTTAGTTTCGCATTACAATACGACGTACGGTAGTGTCCCCACGGGGGCGGGGGTGGCGGAGAATAGGGGGCGGACACGGTTACCACCACTAGCACTAGTCCCCTACACTCTTCGCGTTTCGGTCTTCTCCCTTTCACGAAAATTCGTTTCCCGACGCTTAACTTCGTTTTCCTTTCTTTTCCACGTTCTTACCCCCCCCAGCCCTCTTTCTTCTTTTCCTTCCTTTTTTTCTCGAGTCCCTCCGCCCTCGAAGACGTCACTTAATCCAAGCGCCTGGCAGGAATTTGACTAATGCAATCGCGAATGCTAAGAAGCCACTTCCCCGGCAGCGTTATTTCCTCAGTCGGCGAGGAACGGCGGCCGCGTGGACGCTCGAGAACAGCCCCTACGGGCGCGGATAGCCGAGAGAAGGGCGACAATGGCCGAGAAGTGTACTTGTTGGGTTTCGCGCGTCCTCTTTTCGCCACTCGCGGGGATTTCGAGCACCCGGGACGGATTTAAATGTTTGCCCCCCTCCGGACACGCAGGGACTGCGCATCCCTCTCGGTGATTTTCGGCTCGCTCGGACCTTGCCCGCCACTTACCGCCGAAGTTCTTTTTCTTGTTCGGGTTTATGGGTTAAGGGACCGATGTCGAGGGCTTAAGACGCTGGAGAGACCCTTCTGCGTTTGGTTTTGCTCCAGTTTTTTGGGGTATCTTTTAGGGAGCTTTGTGAAGTTTGCGAGATACTTCTGATTAGGAGTTTTTAGAAGCCTATTGTGACGGTGATGATTGAAGAATTATTCGTTGTAATGAATTATTGTTTCCCTTTAATTTTATGGACAATTGTTATTACTTATGATATCATTGCTTTGTATAGGCATTCGATAATCTTCCTTGATTGTGTATCAAGCATGAAACAACAGAACACCATTGAAGTTGAACTCTTTATTCTGTTCACGTAACAATAAAATTCATTTCTTCCCCATAATCAGAATTCAATCCAAATTTACAGTACTACGTTATGTACTATACGTTTTACTTTACGGTTCACTGTACGCGGATCAGACTATTGCTAATATCTCATTAACTATTAGGTTTAGGATATATGAAGGTCAACACTTTTATACTCAGAATCTGATGCTCTATCGATGTATGGCACAAAAAGTAGGTCATTCCATTTAAAAAAATCAAGGTGACCTTGAAATCTCTCCAACGCCTCCATCCACAAAAAAAGCACGCACCTTGTAAGATATGTCCTCTAATGCCATTTAAACCCCATGTTTCAACATTTGCATAAACTGTATCGTTAAGTAATTACTCGAGGTTAACGCGATAGGTGCCTCACCCTATATATCACGCAGCAAATTTCTACGAAAGGATCCTGCACTTTCATTACTGATTCCAAACCAAATCGACCCGAACAGCACAGGAACATCGAGGGGTGAGTAACGCCAATTCGTCGCGTTTCAATAAATCTCGCCATTCTAGGCCCGCTAAAAAATTATTCAGCCCCATAAACAAGCTCGTATCCTTAGACGAACATCCTACTATTTCCGTGTAGGCATAGCCGAGTCGCCCGCAATCGTAAACTCCGCCCGAATGAACGTAACGAGCGGTCCTTACGCCCTCGCAGAATCTACCCCACGAACGATCCAAGAGAGAGAGAGAGAGAGAGAAAGAGAGATTCGCGGGCTACATTTGGCTGGATCAATTGAATCGATCGACCCCTCGTAATTACGGGGGTGTCCCGACTGGACGCCACATTTTGATGGTATAATAATCGACACACGGGGGTTGAATCGAACAGTCGGTCGCTCGGAGATAATCCTACGGATCAGAGGAGCCGGAGGAGAGCGCGACAACGGTGCCTCGTAAATTCCACGGTGGCGCGTGACTCACGACAGGGGTTGGATTAACCACCGCACCACCCGCTTGCCCTTTTTCCTCGAAGGAATACGGGACTCACAAAAACTCGGGGATGAAAATGAGACGCGGGCCCGTCGGACCGAGAATTTCGCATCGGTTCCGCGTACACGGAGGAAATGTGCGACTCGCAGATGGACGACGCGGCAAGCTTCACTGCGCACGCAACCCGACCGTGACTAGTCTGGTCCTGCGTAGGGAATTTGGAAGAGTTGCACGATTACGCGTCGCTAGATTGTATGGGAAACTTAGATCGACAGGGTTTTAGATGGCTCTCGTATAACAGAGATGTAGATTTTTGGTGTTGGTTTACTATCTGGGAGAAGATTTTATTTTTGTAGATTTTTGATATTTTTGTTTTGAATTGGAATATTTATAAGATCGTAAACTTTGTTGGTTTGTTTGTTTTCTTCAAACTGTTCCAGTCCCAAATTATAGAAAGAAAATGTGTAGATTGCTTTGAATTATAAATAACGGTAATACTAACCCCTTACCCTACGATTTACTTCTTCATTATGATCGATACAACTATCTTGTATAATTATTAACTATCTCGTTAATAGTTTATTAAAAAAGAAGAATAATTTTAGGTATATTATATATCTACGTTTGCTCTAAAGTATTGGTAACAGAAGAATTGGTAACAGAAGAATACCATTTAATTTGAATTCAAGAAAATTCAAGTAATAGTTATGCTAAATTCTGTTTGAAATCTTGGCCACAAGTGTGACACGATGTTATAAGGCAAGGGATTAAACAAGACGTTCTTTAAAATTTTAAGAATCTATACAAGTGCAATAAAGAATGTTTTCGTAACTTCCATCTTGTCGAACAAAGGGGTTGTATTATACTACACGAAAGAATAATTAGTTATGAACACGTTAATCCGGTCACTAATTCGAAAGTAACAAGATTCCCGAGGACACCGGATTCTTCGAACTGTCGTGGTGCGATCGATTGCAATCAATCTTTGCGACTAGCATCCCTTCCGCGGCATTATTCCCCCCCGTCCGTCCCTCTTACTGGAAAGCCGTCGCGCGACCCTTCGCGGCGGTGCCGCATTGCTCGATTATTATAACATCGAAATACACCGGTTCGTTAACCCACCCCCGCCCCATCTCCTCGCTCCGTGGCCCCTCTTAATTACAGGCACTGATCGATAGGACCGATTTTCATGAACGCGACCCGCAAAATTGTGTATACACGACGCCGTCGAACCGCCTGTATTTACAACGATAACGCGCCACTTGGTCATACGCGTTTCCGCTCCCCTCGTTGTCACTGCGCCGCGTTACGCGGGAACGTTTGAGTACCGAGCCTAAAATTCGAAGAAACTTTGCCGTAAAGCTTTTCGTCCAGTTTCGACGAACAGATAATTAAAAACATTATCCGTCGAACTCTTTGATTCCTAATGAAATATTGCCATTTCTCAGTAATTCTATTTATTCACTCTTACTCGATAATTTATTTATTTCAATCTATATATCTTTTACTTTGACAAATGGAATCTGGAAATTAAATGTTTTAATTGCTATCGGATTCTATGAATCAGTATGAGAAGTATATTATCAAACAAAATCGCTCCGAAATCGAGATACTTAAATACAAATAAAAGCAACAAATTTTCATTTATTTATACCATTGAAGTTCCTTCGTTTACTTGGATTTACTTATTTACCGATTCGATAACCGAAGAAACTTTCCATTGGCGTATGACGGCGAAAATAGCGGGGAAAATCGTAAACAGCGGTGCCCCAGAAAATCGAGCCGCCATCGTGTCCCTCGGGCCGTTTATTAAATCGCGTTCAGCGTGTACCGATCGCTCGTCGGAATCGTTGGGCGTTCGTCGCCGCGGCATGGCGTAAATACGTCGTAATACGTTTTCTCGCGGAACCGATGAATCTGTCGCCGTGGAACAGAAATAATGAGCTTTCGCGAAGTGATACGTCATGGGAACGGGCTTATTATACCATTCGCCGCCCCGTAATATTCGAGTCCGGTTATGAAAACCGGTCGACGACAAATTAAATACTGCCGCGACTCGCAAATACCCGGACTGCGCCTACGAATCTCCGATTCCCTCTTCGTCGCTCCCTTCGGCGCCGATATTGGTAATTAAATCGGATGATCGCGCACTTTTGCGTGACGTTCTCTCATTAGCAAATCTTCTAACAATGTATCGGACCGGCGACACGCGATACTATCGCGCACAGGCAAACGAGATTACGTTTGATCTGATTAATCGGACCCGGGGAGCGCGGGCCACGTTTAGCGTCCAATGTAATTTCGATGTTTGATAATGTTAATGTTGCCGGGGCTGAACGTACACTCGACGTCGCGTAATGAACGGACTCGGAATGTTTTCCTTCGACCGTGCCACGTGTTTTCCGGTATTGCTGTTCCATATCCCGGTTGCGAAACGTTTGCACTGCGTTCCGAGCTAATTGGATCGCTAAGGAAGTGTTTAACGGGCTGAAATATCGAAAGATTCCGTAATGTTCCTGATACCTTGGTTTTTGCTTTTTGTTGCGAATGGTTGCACCGTGATCTATGTTTAATTAATCATTAGTGGGTTCTATAGTTTCTGTTGCGCATAGTTGAACGTTGAAATAGTAAATTGAACATAAGGGAAAAATACGAGAAGCTAGAAATATTGGCAATTAATGCTGATATTGAAATATTCAGTAATTCCGCGGGGTTAGGAAGTTTTGTAATGTTGAGTGAAAATGTTATAGTGAATTTTGTATATATTGATTCCTTTCTATTGGCTGTAAGAATGATATTCATAAAAGAATAGGTACTACTGCATACAAAAGGGTGTAAAAGCTGGTTCTAGGATGAGTAACTTTAGTTAACCTTTAAAGGTCAACGTGCGAATCACCTTTTGTCTTCGACATACACCTCCATGCGACTTTTATTCTCCGCCGCGGGTACCATGACTTGTACGTTACAATCTTCTTCCTACCTTTACACGCTATCTGATCAGTGGATAATGTGTTGCATAATTTTTAATATCAGATGGGCACTTAACAGTTTCATTTTTATTACGTCTTCCCGCAATCAATTTCTTTTCGTTCGTTAATGGCTCCATTTTTCAATTACCAACAATTGACCTAACAACCCTCGTAAAAAGGTTGCATTATAATAGCAAGTAATCACTCTCCCGTGATTACTAAATCGATCTTTTGCAACTAACGATGAAAAGGTAAAGGCCGATTAACTAATTTTTTATCTTGCCAGCAAATTAAAATCCACATTCAATAAGCCACTTTATTCAACGGAAAATGTATAAGCTTCTTCTTTGTATTTCTCATGGATTAATAGCAAAGTACCTTGTAGAACAATAAATCATCCAATAGATCAATGACCCACTACGACTAAAGTGGCAAGCCATAGTAATTAAAATTAAATAACTAAAATGAAGTATTTAAAAAATACAAATCCATTCATTATTGAATAATAATGACATCAAATACTTTTCAATCTTTAATTTATTTTTCTTTAATAAACTCTTAATCTTCGAAATAAACGCAGTTATATTGCGAGCATAGAATTCCTCTTTACTTGTACTAAAGCATCAAAAATAAAATACTTGGTCTACCGGAAAGTTCTGTCCAATACATCTCAAATTTCCAAAGATGATTCCATTACTGCACAGAAATGCAATCCACAAATTACTATTATTAACCCCCTGCCTTATAATAACGCGTGAGACTCGCGGTAAAAATTCTAAGCAGAATGTTACATACATAAACATTACTCAATTCTTGTGAAATCAAATGAAATATTATTTTCCCTTACCAATTATATATGTCAGAGCAAAAGTGGTCACAGAATATACACAGAACTTTCCTCTTTCTCCAATAAATTATTATTATATTGTACCATAAATATTAATAAACCCACCGGAAAGGTATCATTTTCTTTCCACTCAAAAATAATCTTTCCGGTAGACCTAATAGTTCTAGCGAGCGCAGTCGTCGAAGAAAATCATAGAGCAACCAGTTAACTAGCCAGAAGGAAGTCGCCGCGGTATCGATTTCTCCGGCGAAGAGTTTCTTAAAACGTGAGGCGAATCCGCGCGAGTCAACCGTCGCCTCCACCTGACAACGGGAATATATTTCACAAGGAACCCCTGCGAAGTATCTCTCCAGGGAATACGAGATCCCAGGGCGCGTTGTATAATGCACTGGAGTGACGCATCGGTGAACTCTGCATAACTGCATACGCACCCCCTCTGCCGCGGCCGTGTTACGACGTGGGGTGGTTCGTAGTGGTCGTTCATCATCGCCCGCCGGCGCGCGCGTTCACCCTACAGCTCGGCCGTCGTTCTCTCTGACACACTTGCCGGGGCTGAGTGGTCGATTGAAAAAGACAATCGGTAGGGCCGGGCTTCATTAAACGTTACGAATTTTCTGTACATTCATTGGATATATTGAACGATCGCAACGCATTCCGCTGTCCCCGGGGACGTCCACAGATGATCAGGAGCCGCTGGGGATGCACCAGTACGGTTCTGGGTGGCTTTTGAACGGGATTTTTCGAATAAAATGGATTAACTTTTAGAGACGCTGTGTCCAATCAACCTTCAGAGATGTTGTCTTTTTGTATTGGTTTTGTGTGTGTTCTGAAACCTTTCTGGGATGCGATGGTAGGTAGAGGAATGTACCGAGGGAAGAGGGTTTGATGAAGAATTCGTGTGAATGGAACGATTTGATGTTTGTTTATTTTTGATTAATGTTTGTGAGGCATGTGTTATAATTAGTAAGGTATAGAAACGAAGGAAGTAAGAGGTTTAAAGATAAATATATCCTTGTAGAAATTCTGTTTATCGAGAAATTCAATCTTTATAAAAGACTGACGCGAATATGACTTTACGTAATATTCTCTGTGCCCCGAGTTGCTCAGCTCGACGAGAGTGCTGTTACGTCACGAGCTAGACCGCTATTATTATTTCCGCGAGGATGTTCCTTATTCTGAATAAACGATATATTCAAACGGAAATTACTGTTGTAGAATGGCAGCTTTCGAGCGTAAGATCCTTTAGATACTTCGCATATTTTGGTAAACATACCCCACTGTATTTCGATGATTTAATCTTCGGAAAGCCAAATATGAATTTAAGCCTTTCGCGCAAAATTGCCACTTGCTTCGCTGCTTCTAAAATAGAAAAACATGTCAAATGCAACTTCGATGCTTCAAATTATTTTTCTGTTACTCATTGACACGAGTAACAGAAAACATTGAAACATTCAATATTTACAAATATGGTGGAGATATGAATATTTTGAAATCCAAGGTACTGACAGTTTTCGAAGCATTATGCATTTAAGGGTTGATTAATTGTAAAATCAAATTTCAGTACTGAATTTGGTTTCAATGAACGGTGTATATACAGTTGAATTAGCTAAATTAGGTCCGACATGAGTAATGCCCAAAGGGCGAGGATAGGTAACCAGCCTAAAGGTTAGGTCTACGAAAAAGGAGACAGGTGCGTTCATTCAAACAAATGCGGTACTCTCCAGACTAACGACGTTAAATCGCGCGCTCTGTTCACGCATTACGTTACAGTGACACCGAAAAAATGCGATCCCATTCGGTCTAATCTTATTCCACGGAAATCTCCTGAGGAATAAATGTCCGAGCTTCCTGGCGAAGATTAGAAAAAATCTGTGGCGGTCTCCCGCGTTCTTCGCGCACCTGTTCACGCCGTTAAGGGATTACGCCGATTCGAGGGCCAGCAAAACAAAAGAACCCGGCCGAAATCTTCTCTGGTGAAATAATACACTTGACTTAAACGAATCTTTTGTTACTAAACTGCGGATTAAATTATAAATCCCCATTTGTATTCCGCTCATATTCAACGCCGCGAGAAGACTTTAATTATCGGTCAGTTAAAAAAGAAAGGAATGGAATGATTAAACTTTCTAATAATAAAAACGAAACGAAACCGGCAAATATTTTCGCTGTTACGTGACCTCCCCGAACTGCTAAGAATACTTATACCCACCTGAGCGTAGGAATTCAAGATTCTCTCTCCAAAAATAGAAACCAATTGAGAAGTTTCCTCGGGTTCTACGTTCTCAAAAGAATTCTACTCTCCGGAGTATCATTCTCAAGTCAACAGGTAGCCTGTATCCTAACTTCTAGATCAACTGTACTCGAAGTGCTGGTGTTTGCGAGTTTCACCCTCAAGAAAAGAAAACACCAGAAAATTCATTTTTGTTCTGCGCTCGCTGCAGAGTTCTACCCTTGAGCTTCACTTCTCGAGGGAAGGAAACAACTGAGAATTTATTTTGGTTTTTCGATAACGCCAAGATCTGCTCTTGAGTCCATTATTCGCGAATCGGTAAAGTAGCGATTGATATCTCGTGGTCTGGTTCAGACGTCGCCTCGACCGCACGCGATATCACGGTTCACGAAAATGCTGGCCGGTTCTTTGAAAGTTGCCGGAGCCTGCGAGATAGGGAGGCAGTGAAGTGTGCACGCTGAACAGACGCGGAAAAAAGGAGCGGGATAGGTGGTGCTGCAGGGTCCACGTAATCCTGTGACTGATTGTGGGTAATTACGGCACTCTGGTTCACCGTACGGCGCCACGCAAATACCGTGGCTGCGAGGGTGCTATCTCGGGCGGAAATAAAATTTCAAAGTCCTTTGACGCTCCCCAACAATCTCGTTCTCTTTCAGTTTCTTTGCCACCACCCTCCGAGGCCTGCCCTGTTATCATTCCTCCGTTCCCTTCTTCCGCGCCCCGCCTGCGGAACCATGTTTCTTTTGCGATCGGCCGCGACACTCGCAGACGTCGTTATCGGATTAAAACGATCGACCTCTTTCTCGCTGAGTGAAATATGAACTCCGGGATTTTAGTGGGAATTCTGATGGAAATCGAGGTTCTTCTCATTATTAGCGAAGTTGTGAGAATGATTATTAGATTCATAAATAAATAAAAGCAATAATTATTCATGAGTAAAAAAAAACGTTAAATTTGTAACTTCATAGTATTTCGAACGTAATATTGAAGTTATATTTCTTTGGTCTACCGACAAGATTTCATTAAAAAGATACAAAAATCTCAAACTATAAATAACATGTAATTCAATAACATATCATTCTAATAATATACCTCCAACTCATATAAGCAAAAGAAGAAACAAAGCTTCATTTCACTGCCTCCAGATTCACCAAAAGAAATGTCAACGAATAACAAGCCCACAGACCATTCGAATCTCCAGTACGAACTTCAAGTACACTGAAGGTCCCAAAAAAGTCGAGAATACACGATCTCGATCACACCCACAAATCCAACAGTTTATTGTCCCGGGTCTCCAGCCTGAAAGCACTCGGGCCATAGTTCCCTCGGAATTGTATCGCCTACTGACCTGTCCACCATCGAAATTCGGGCTGCGAGCCAGCCAATAAACAGACGTGTCCGTCGCGGGGCAGCGGCAGACACCCGTGAGGCCGTCGGCCACTTATCAGATTATCAGTATCGCTATTCAACGCCCACGTCGATCTTGATTCCAACCCCTCCGCCATTGACTCTGCCGCGTGCACGGCCGCCAGATACTATCGGAAAGATCCGGGGAGCAGACAAGCGGGCGGATAGGCAGATGTGTAGATAAATAAGGGACGGGTAGGTAGACGGGTCCAAGGAGCGAGGCCCGGAACGAAGAGAAGAGGGGACGGGGCGGGTGAACTCGAACCCTCGAGGGTATTCAGGGGATGAGGCGTTGACATGATGCACTCTGTCTCACCAATGATTGGACACATTCCATTTACCTCGTCGCCGATGTCGAGCGCGCCGCATACTCATTGTTTCGCGACAAATTAGTTTGTCAAAAGCAGAGGACACCAACGAGGAGGGAGGAGAGGAAGGCAAAGGAGGAGTGGAGGAAAAAACAGAGGCGGAGGAACGTTCGAAGGCAGTTTGATTTTGATGTGAAACATGGCTGGGCTGGAATTGAGGAAGATGGATTGAGCAGGGATTGAAATCTGAAAATAACTGTAATTGTTATGTATTGGTTATGTGAAACCGTCGTGAGAATTGTGGGATAGTTGTGATTGTTATGGATGGATCGGTTCTGACCTATACTGGATTCGGTTTCGATTGTTTTAAGAAAGAGTATTTATCGGTTCCGTATGTATTATTCTTCGGGTCGTATTGGTTCTGTTCTACAGCTGCTGCTCTTCGGTTCGTATTGGTTTCATATTGTATAACTATTACCTTCATTTCCGTGCAGGTGATATGAAATTTTGAAGGCAAAATTGATAAACAGTCAGAAGCGATATATCCATAACAGTTATAGTTTCTTTTTTCTATTTCTCGGATTGCTTCGAAAACTAGAATCGATACCATAACCGTTTCCAATTCCTGGGATTAAGCAGAGGTGCACGATGGAAACGCAGAGAGGTTAGGTTATTCCTGGACACGATCGGACTCTTCTTGCCTTTCTTTTCGTTCCTTTTTTACCTTTTTTTGGAGGAGTTTGTTTTTAATGCCAGGTTCAACGAACGATGCAGAAACCCGAGCACTCTGTATTTATACCAGCGCGAGTGAATTTGATTTCCCGTTGAACGCACAGATTTTTTTTTTATGTCCGGAGAAACACGCAGCGCGTATTTGGATGCGAAGTTTCGAAAGGGAAAGCTATTGACAAGAAACACGAATGGGCATTCAGGTATTTGTATTCGATGAAGGATTCAAGAGTCGTATTGAACTTTCTGATTTTTTTTTTTTAAAGAGGTTTGGTTTTTATTACGAACGATAACATTTAAGATTCGAATTGATGGTTGAATTTGCTATATATTCAGTTTGATTGTGGCCGATATTGGAATTACTTGGTCATTGTTAAATTCTGTAGCTGATTGCATTAAATTTGATATTATTAAATTTAACGGTATTAAGTTCTATAGAGATTCATTATCGCGCAATATGCAACAAATGAAATTCCAATAAAGTGCAATCGAACTTCAAAGTAATTCCCATTAACAGATGCATAAAATTAGACAGTTTATAGCTGCTCTAATTCAAAGTGACTTCAACTAGAAAGTGATTCGAATTTAGCTAACGTTCTATTGAAACACACCTCGGTTCAGAATATTCACAATTCAAACAAAATCCATGTTAGAGCGGTACCAATTCAAAGAAGTCCCAATGCAGAACGAATTCCGTTTAGAACAATTTCAATTCAAATCTCATCCAATTCAAAACTGTTCAAAACTCACAAAATCTCCGACTGCAGAACTTAAATCCAGAAATCCAAATGTACAATCAAATTCAAACTACCAACCCCCAATTGAACTCCAATGCCAATAGAACCCAAAGCAGCCAATAAACCATAGCCATCAATTTCATCTACATCTCTTAATCGAAACTTTATTCAATCAACTCCAAAGAAAACAAATCCAACCACATTTTACCACTAAGAAATCAGAAAGCAGCCCAATTTCGGAAACTTCTGCGATAAACCTCTCCACCGATCGCCAACCCGAAGATCGAATCGCCGGTGATAGTCCGCTGACACGAATACTTGGATCGGTCACGCAATAAGCTCTAAAATTTTGTAAGCGTGTAACGTTCAGGGTGTCGTGAATCACAGATTCGGCGGCGCCAAAATTCTGGGACCCGTATCAAAGCGCCCTGCGCAGGGTGTACGCGTTCAGAGCGCTCGTGTCGCCGCGTTTATAATCATGGAGGTTCGCCGAGTAGTCGCCGCGTGTTGCTTTACATGCAAATCAGACAATTGCGGCCCGATATGTACGGTCTTGCGTCCATAGTGTACCTACACGGGTTTAGGCTCCTACGACTATGGGCATCGGCAGTTTAATTAGATTACGCCGACACGGTTCATCGAGCTTCACGCTTATCCGCCCCCCTCTATAGGGTGACACGTTACGCAGTCGGATTGATAGCCGGATAGACGTCCGTTAAGGGGACCGACCGTGGTTCAGCGCGAAGGGGATGGAGAGAGAGAAAAATACTGGGCGCTCGGGTCGGGCATGAAACGCAGTGAATTTTTATGTCAAGTATTCCGGCGGGGGCACACACGTGCTCGAATTTCGTGCGCGTGGCACCTTGATGTATCGCCTCTGGTCCCGCGCACGCGTAAAAAATTTCACTGTGGTAATTGAAAACGTGTAAAAATGCAGCCGGCGAATCGAAATAAACCGTCGCTCGCTCGCTGCTCGGTCGGTCTGGCGTCCGGGTACGCGTGTGTGCGGTACGGTGTGTTATTTTTTTTTACTCTTTCCCCCTCTCTCTGTTCCTCTTTCTCTCTCTCTCTATCCTCTCCCGCGACAGCCTCTTCTCGGCTGACTATTCCACGCGACCAAAGTTAAATGAAGTTCAACCCTCGCCGACCACCGGTCGACAACGCTCGACGCGACGCGATCGTGAAATACGGACGGTCGGGACAAATTTTTGAATACGTCGCGATTCATGGAAACTTGCTTGTTTTTGTATATTTTACTTGGCACGGTAAATATTTGTTCTCGGTGTTTATTGTTTGCGATGATGTTTCTGGTTTATTATTCTGGTTTGTTATTACAACGGTTGAGAATTCACACAGTTGATTCTTTTACTGTTTTTTAATCACTCTCGTACAAATTTGTGAAATTTGAAGTTATAAAATATTGGTTCGAGGAGTTTTTGGATACCTCAAATATCTACGATAAAGTATCGAATATTAAACAATATTCTCCATCGAACATTATCAGAAACTCAAAAATACCGAATACAAAGGAATAGTATTACCAGTGAACGTATTACCAATATATTATACTAAGCGTCATGTACGCGCACTATCATATTATAGTAAAACACTACTGCAACTTGCACAAGTTCGCTCTTTAACAACTGCATAAGTTGATGTATTGCGGGCACGAGTATACTCGGCGGCCGGCGGACAACATGGAAACACGGGTACACACTCGTGACCCGTCGACAGCGCGTTAAGATAAATGAAGTAGTTAAGAGACAGGCTCGACTCTACGTCGCGTCGCGTCGCGTTGGGCGGGGTCGGGGATTTTTCCGCGAATTTCGATGGCTGAGGAATTAAAGCGATTTCTTGGCAAGTCGATAGGATTCCCTCGAGCAATTTCGACCGGCAAATTGAGTTCTATGTTTAGGCTCGTCTGAGAATTTATGCGTGAGCTTGACAGCGACGATGACTAAAGTCAGGGCAGAGGAAACGTTGCGACGTGACGCGGCGCGCGAACTCGTTGTCAGCTGCTGGATATCGATGCCGGACCGGCTACCCGATATTCCAGGGCAGTGTCGATATTTCTGCCGCGTCGGGACCCGATAACGTCAAATTCGATCGCGTGAAATTTCGCTTGTTCGAAGAGGGATCCCGGAAAAAAAATTATCTTGTCGATGCCCTTCGAGTTTCGGGAACTGTCGAAAACTTGACGGCCGGATATCGCCGCTGCGAAATTCAATGACAATAAAAATTGATACAATCGTATATCGGGCTTGATTCCGCTTTGCAATTCCGTCAGTTTTATAGGTTTCGAATTTTCCATTTTGTCAGGTGGAAACGTGACTCGAATGAATCTTTTCTTGGGTGCAGCCGGCTTTGAGTTATGGTAAGCGATTTGAAAATCGAGCCGCGATCCTATGCTGCGAGCGGAGTGGTAATGGAGTATCGTTTCTCGTTTTTTAATTGGAATGTTTGAAATATTGTAGTCTCTGTAAGAGTTAGCCCGTAAAGCTATTATCGAAAGAAATTTTTTCTGAGTGATGCCACTATAGATAATATAGTAGTTACTGTAGCTTATAATGTTAAAGATATTATGAATGAATTCCCAACGAATAAATATTACCAGTCGTTGCTTTTATCAGTAACGTTAAGAGACAATTGTATCAAAAATAGTATTATCAATATTATCATATATACACTCCCAGAATAAAAATGATGTACTCTAGTACACATAAAGATTCACGGCGCAGATCTCCAAGCTACCAATAATTATTCATCAAAAACCCATCAGTAAAACCATCCACCCTCCTAGACATCCTGATGGGCCCGTACGTGATCACGTTGACAAGTTCCTCATTCTTCGTCAACGTCGTCCTCGGCTTATTCAGTGCGCAGCAGCAGCTTATGAATTTTGACAGGCCAATAACACGCCGGCGAAGAAATTTCTTCGCCTGGCCCGACCCGGCCTTTCCACCCCTGTTTTGCCGGCTTCCGCGACACGTTTTACGACAAAATACGATTTGCATTCGGGGAGCCGGGTTCGTAGAGGTGCGAGTCAGTTCGAGATGAAAGGGAAGAGGCCGCGGAGTAGAAAGAAGGAAAAAAAATTGATCAGGAAGCCGCGCGGGGGGGCGGGAGGAACCGGTGGTTGCGGAAGAAATGCGAAGAGTGGAAGGAAGAAGCGAGGAAGCGGGCCGGGGGAAAGGAAAGCACGCCGAGCATGCGTGTAGTTACATTTCCATTCGAAATACGGGTATGTACTTACGGGTTTGAGAATGTGGAACGCCATAAGTAATTCAGCGCGGCGGCATTCTGCGCCGAGGAAAACGTGCGTCGAGACGCGATACCCGGGGAAAGAGGGCGAGCAGCCAATGGGAAACGTTTTACATTCCACGTTGGCTTCCGTCTACGAAACGTCTCCGATTTTTCTTATGAAGTGGCGCCCCCGACGCTTTCAATGCCCACCCTTTCGCCGCGGTTACGTGGCTATTCCGAAACAGGGTGGGAGGAATTGATAGGAGTTTTGGATTTATCCGCGAGGATTTAACTATTAAAATGGGGGGGTGAGAAAATATGAAGGGATCTTCTGTTTTTGTTTGTTGTTCTTAATTTGTGTTGTCTTTTTGGGGATTTGGTGAGTCCTTTTGATACTGGAATTTGGTTCTGGTGTTTTGAATCTTTGGAATTAGTAAAATATAAATTTCAGTGATAGTTGATATCAAGTGCTCTGTTTTATTTTATGAGATCAGTCATAAAGAAAATTCTTCTTTTCTGTATTTCCAAAGAACAGGAATCAATATCTGTAACTTCACATTAATTAACTTCCAATGAAGTACTCATTATCATGATAAAACGTCCATTAAATGCCAGTCCCAGAAAATGACCAAAACCTTTAAACTCATCCCTACACAATTCCCTACCAGCCAAAGGCAAAAGAATACAATTTCATAATAACTGCCAATAAAACACTTTCTCATCCCGAAATACCAAATGCCGGCGAAACGTCCCCATTTACCCGTGGTCAGAAATCACCGAGCAGAATCTCCTGACATCCCCCGAGCAGCCCGTCCGCTCGAGAGCTGGGCGCGTCACGCGAAGAATGAATCGAACGGTCCGCCGAAACTCGCCGCGCATAAATCATCCGGTAATTTAATCGAATCGTCTCCTTAATTCGCCGATACTCGAATTATGGTTACCCGGGAGAACGCTTTCGCCAGACCGAGCAGAAGAGTTGTGGCGGCGTGCGCCGCGGTCGAAGAGAGCGGGACGGAGAAGAGGAGTGATTTATTCGTCGCGAGCGGGACCGGCGAACGGAAGTGCCGCGGAATTTATGGGCGGGCCACTTCCGTCTAGATTTTATCGTTTATCAATAACGTCCGAATAAAAGTAATACGGCTGAGGGAAGGGGTGGCAGAGGAAAGGGGGTTGAGCGAAGGGAAAAGAGAGGAGGGTTCGAGGAGGCAGTGCCGCGGCCACGACAAATGGATATTTCGTGAAGTGTGTTACGGAGTCGCCGGCGAAATAAATGCGACCGATTCCGTCTCCGGTTCCCAGGGAATGCTTCATGTAAGTATAAAAAGCGGCTCGGCCTTTGTATCGCTCCCAGACGCCGCAGCGCGGCTCCATCGATTTCACTACACCGCGGCACGCCATAGTTCCGTATTCTATAAGAGGAGACGTATCAGTGCGCGAAACCAACGGTTCCGCCTCTTATTATCGGATATTCTTATTCGTCTGGGATATTATTCCTTTGTTGGGACGGTCTATGAACCTTCGGCTGGATAATTATCGGTGATTTAAGGGATTCTTCCTTGCCACCCCCGGTACTCCGGGGAAAAGAGTGTTGGGATTCGAGAGAGTAACGCGACTGTTGAAACATTGGCGAGTGCCAGGATAGAATTTTGTTTTATGGATTCGTGTTGGCCGGTTGGGACGGCGGAATCGAGAATTGAAAGCTTGTACTTGATATAAGGGATTTTGTCGTGGATTCCTTTGAATGAAGATGTAAAGAGGAAGAATATTTTTCGTTATTTTCAAAACTTTTAACTTCACTCATCGAACTGGAACTGGATTTCGCAAATTATTTGACAAATATGCTGTATCTTAATTAAGATGATTTTATTATTTTCATATATAAGTTTAATTGAAGCTGTAACAGTTCGATTTTTTTTTAAATAGTTGTGACCGTAAGATTGTGACAAAATTGAAAAGCGTAAGCAGGAACGTTTCATTGAAAGTACATACTTAGGCAAGGGGTTAATAATCTGCATTGTCGATGTAAACACTTTTCTAGTTTAAACCCAAAGTTAAAACTTAATTTATCATATTTTTTCTCGCCAACGTATCGAACATTGGTTTCTCTTTTTGTCTATTAATCCTTAAAAACGAGAATTCTGGTAAACATCCGCGAATAAATGAAGGTTCCAGCGGCGAGCATAACGCAGGCAATCGTTCCGCGAGGTAATTGTTGCGAACTCCGACGGAGAAAACTCCCGGATTCGCGGGGGCGCGTTTAAGTAGCGAATTACGCCGCCATCGCGTGACACAATCGGTGGTAGCTTGGATGTGAATCCGGGCCCTTTTCACGCGGGAAAGTTGTTACGCAGTTTTGCAGGGAGTTCAGCGCTGAATCGAGCCTCCATTGTGCCGGATAATACGGACGTAATGGAGTAATCGTTGCATCGTAAGGTGCGGAAGCCCCGTTCCCGGTAGTCTATTAAGCTCATTCCCTCCCTGTTTACCCGAAACTTGGAAAAAAACAACGATAATACCCGACTAAAAAATTGTAACTGCGAGCTGCACTGGATTACGGTACAATTGTACCGAAATCGTGAACAGCGTTAAGCAAGATAGGCAAACGGATGGTAACACGTTTCTTCGAACCGCGTGGAACTTTCGCGAATTAAGCAATTTCCTCGTGGCGGGAATTCGTTACTTGCGTCGAAGGTGGTGAGAGTTTCGAATTGAGCCTTCGTTAGACAAGATAATACGAAAATAATGGAATAATTATGGACAGCGTTGCTGTAACATTTATTAAACCTGTTCCCCCGCTTGTTAATTGAACCTTGGAGAGTTTAGAATACGCTCGAGAGCATTTGGTTTTCGTACGAGGAATAAGGGAATCACGAAAGATGCGTACCGGTGATCTTGATGGAACCATTAAAAAAATACTAAGTGAATTTAAATGAAGCCTCCGGTAATGTCGATACTTCTTACTGTCGGCGGTCGTTGAGTATCGAATATCGGTTTTCGCGTATCTGTATTTACGAGGGAACTGCTATTTGGAAGCGGTGCGCGGCCCCCGGTTAACGAACAGACATAATTCCCGCGTAGAAGTTCGCTCGTTAATTAAATACCAGCTATTCCCTCGGACTATCCATAAACGCCATTAATGCGTGGCCATGGTTATGCTCGTCTTTTTATAGAGGGACGCGCGCGCGCCGCTCCGGAGGTCGTAATTTGCGTGGCTACGCCAAGAAAGAAGACAAGTCTTAATGACCCGGCCCCCGGAACGAAATTAAGCGGGCCGAGTGGCAGCCACGGAACGCCCGGAGCTTCTAATCCCGTGAAGTGCACGGTCGCGATAAATTAATATCCCGAAAGCCGGCATCGGGAATTTTTTGATTGATTACGGACCGCCTCGGCGAGTGTCGCCGCTATAGGAGAAACTCGGAACAAGTTTGCCGTCGCTTCACGGCGGTCCTTCGATTTTTTTTCTATTCCTTGGAAACTTTCTTCTCAATAGCTTTCGTTGATTAAAAGCGAAAATATTTGAAAGCAACGTATTATATTCTTTTTATTATAATATTGCATTAACAATAACTATATAATATTTGATATTTTAATATTGTATGAACAATATTAATATTATATACAACTAAAGCCTTTTATGAATATTTGTTCTAACCTCGAAATAGTATCAGAATTAGTTAAAAAAAAATGAAAATATTATCGCGGTAATTGGTCGTAAAAGATATAAATATCTTAATTTCTGTAAAATAAAAATCCATTTTACATGTATCCGCACGAAGTTTAGTGAGATACAAACGGTAAACGACGCAGCAGATGTTGCTGCCAAGTAACGTCGTCGCCATCTTGCCCCGTGCGCACGTATACCCGCGCCAAGATCTAGGGAATCTTAATGAACAACGTCGACTTGTTAGATAAACATCCAATTGAAATGTCATAGGACAAGAGGGCCGTCGTGAATGTTAATGCCGTCGCGTTATTGTGTCCCGTAAAAGGATTTTAATTTCGGTCTCCACGGAGAGTCACGAGGTCCTGCGTCGCGTCGAATCGCGATAGCTATCTGATGAGAAAAATACAACCGGGCACAATGGCGAGGAACGTAATATCCTTGCGCGCATCGCGTATCAGCTTACATTCAAAAGACGGGACTTAATTAGATCCATCGAGACGATAGCGTCGCTGCGACTGTCTGATGAAAATAAAGCCGTGCTCGCACGTGTCGATTGTGGTCTCCCGGGCCGGATTAAGTCGTTCTCTTACGGGGTGAATGTAAAGTGACTACTAACTCGCTGATCCGAGCCACATGTAGGATGTCACTGTCAACTCGCGATCGTTTGGGGCACTTTTACGAGGCATTGTCGTATCTAGGCGGAGGATCTTTAAATAGATCGTTAAATGCGAATCTATTTGCTCTCTTGGAAATTTTAATAAATTGAAAATAGTACAACGATGTTTTTATACTTTTCTGAGGATAGAATAATAATTGACGATTTTAACAAGTTGAGAATGAAATAATAATGTGTAAAAGTTTCTTTTTAATTTGAGAATTTTTAATAAATGAAGAAGATTCCAGAATTTGAGTATGTCGAAAATAAAATAATATTTTTAAGTTTCTTTGAAATTTTAGAATTTTGGTATGTTGAAGATGAAATGACGATATCGTTTAATTCCTATGAAGTTTCTCTCCGTATAAATGCATAAAACTCTAATCGCAACGCTTTAAAACTTTTATAATTTATGCAAAAGGACTACACAGTGTTAAAAGATGTAATAAGTTATATCAACTGAATCATTACACCTTTGCCCACAATAAAAATTAAGCCACGTTCACACATATCATTCGGTACCACGAAAAAAAGAGCGAACCTCACGTGTCGGGCAACAATTAAACTCTTCGAGCACGCTAACAGTGTACGGCCGTTCTCGTGTTACTCTGTTCACAATTCACTGAATCGATCAAGTTATCGTCTCTCATCGAGGAAAGTACTCTGTTTTTCAGGTCTTTCTATTGCGATTGGTCAAAAGACGCTTCGGTATTAACTGGACTCCATTAGGATAAGGTCAAACACAATCGTGTTGATTGCTCCCTTCAAACTACCCTAATTTATTTCTATTTCTGTGAATTCTTTCATTTGTCCCACGCTTTTATGCGACCTAATAAACACATTTTACTATTGTTAAATACTATCACAATGCACTTGGAAAGCAACCTAGCATTTAAAAAATGCATCATAAAAATCAATCATGATATTTCCTAACAAACCAAACGAAAGTCACCAATCCAAGCCATAAAACAGCAATAATACAGTTCAATATTTGCTATAAATAATTGTTAACAGATACTACACAAAAATACCACAATTCAAACTTTCCACAACAAAATAGCAAAAACCTAAAGGCCCAACAGCATTAGCTACCAAACCTCCCTCGCCATCAAGCATAAATAGTCATCACACCCAAAGAAAGGGTGAACCGTTTCAAAAAAATTCGATGCCCACAAAAAAAGTGAATCATGGGTCCGAGTTAAAATTATCGGCAGAGCGATCTCGCAGCTACAGATTCGCCATCTCGTAGCGCGCGGCATCTACGCTTTATGATCCGTATAATGCGGTACAATGGGAATTAATGTCTCCGTTCGTGTCCCGATAAAATCATCGCAGCGAGAAAGAGAGCCACGTGTTTTATGTGTATTCGTTCGGATGTCTCGCGTCGCGTTGCGTTGCGTTGCGTCGCGTCGCGTCGCACTGTGCTCGTCGTGGTCGTCGCCGCTCGCGCCAGTGAAATCAAGCCGTGATTTATAGTGGGCCGGCATCTGGACGCGGCGTAACTCTGTGCCCGAGCGTACGCACGCGCGTTCGAGCGGCCGGCGTGGCACTGGACTGCAGAAAATCACAATAAAAAATTTAAATGTTCCGTTGCACGCGTTTTACGAGCTAGACCCCGCGTGCTCGGGAATTATTGTAAACTTTAATCTGATCCCGGACGCGGGAAACGTATCCTGGTTAATGGACGGCTTTAAGGATATTGTTACTAATCCTAGATAATTATCGCGTCGTGTCGGCGACACGGGTGACCAACCCCCGCGAACACGTGAGCTAATTTTTATTTAGCTACAGTTGGGGGTGTAGCTGATGGATGATTAACAGATTCGTTACTTGAGATCCTTGGTTGGATTGTTAATTGGCGCTGGTCTTTATGGGAGTGCAGAACTTTAGGTTTGTAGTTTTGGTTTCTTTTTTCATGGGTTTGTAGAAGTTAATAATGTATAAATTTATAGATTTATGGAAATTAGTACGTAGATCGGTATGATGGTTATAGATGACTGAAATTTCGAGTTGATTTGAAAACGATTAGAAAAATATTATTGTCACTTAATATTTAAATGTGATCTAGTAATTTGAGATGTAAGAAATATTTAGCGACGGAAATAGGTAGATAATAGTGTAATGTAAGAACTATGATAGCAAATCATTAATAATTATTTCCAATGCTGTTCGTCTTTGCTATGATAGAATAAGTTCAGATATACTTTGAGGAACACATCTTTATGAATAGAGGACAAAGTATTCAGTACACTGATGGATGACCGAGATAATTGACGTCTTCGTTTCGACGACTAATATGGTCGTGCATGATTGATGCACTTATTGACGTATCAACGGAACCGGCCTAACGCGGTGTCTGACTAATTCAGCGGATTAATCTACTCGTAGTCTGATTAACGTGTTACCGACTGATGTAGGTAGGTACTATTGCCAATATGCGCTTCACTTCTGCGTAACACATCGGAATGTGAAAATACTGGTCAGTAGAGTAATCGGTAGCTTACTAGCTTCCTAATTGAATTTGCCAATGGCTACAGCAAGACTAATATTTAACGATGTAGTTGTTAATCGATTCTGACGTGAATTGCGGTAATTATTAGGTAATCCTCACAAGAATTTTACTACCTACCACTTAATCTTCAATTAGTAATCTACGGTACAGTCAACCATTAATACGTAACTGAAAAAGAAACATAATTAACTTCCTTAACTACGCACAATTTCATTTCAAAGTACATCTAACGAATGGAAACCTGTATGAGAAAAACCGGCGCAGAAATTACTATTCGAACCAGCTACGAATGA
This sequence comes from Nomia melanderi, assembly GCF_051020985.1. Taxonomy (NCBI): domain Eukaryota; kingdom Metazoa; phylum Arthropoda; class Insecta; order Hymenoptera; family Halictidae; genus Nomia; species Nomia melanderi. The sequence goes on along the minus strand of NC_134999.1, from coordinate 11,185,045 downwards.
TTAAAATCTGATTATTATCTCGAACACCTGCCACACAAAAGATCCTTACCACTCGCAGAGTGAGCGCTCCCAGCAAGGATCATTCATTGGGCGTAGACATCGGTATTCGACCGGTCGCGGGTATCGAGACCGCATTCTAATGAGGGAAACTTTCTTGACGAAGTTTCCGCGACGGAACACGATGTCGCGGAGGGGTATGTGTATCGCGCGGCCGTGCACACCTGTCCAGGTATGTATCCGCGACAATGAAACGGCCGTTGGAAGAGTGGCACACGTTTCAGGCTATAGATCAAGATCGTTGAATTATTTAAGTCGCCTGGGTACATCGATCATCGCGGGTCACGCGATACACACCAACGGTTTATCGTACATTGCGCGAAAAGCTGAACGGGACAACTGAAAGGTTGGACCCTGAGTCGAACCGTCGACGACGATTATTTTCGCGACTTTTTTTGGATTAACAGATCATGGGTTAAAGTCGTGAATAGTATTTTTTGGATACTTTTCAGTTTTAGCGACAGATCATTTCAGGGTTTCTTTATCAACGTGATTTAATGTATATATTATCAATTAAAATGTTTGGGTTTGTTTAAGGTTTAGTATTTAGTACAATATTTTTGAGAAAGGACGCTTAGATATCTGCCTGCGTTATATTGTAAGGGTTCGTTAAGCACAGCGTCGATCATCGATAACCGATGGTATATCAAAAACGTGATACAAAATGTACAAAGGAAAGCTTAGATAGTATACATTTTAGTATGAATACCTTGATGTTAACGCTATGAAAGCAAAAGTACCCTTTTTACAAGTACTATTATAACATAAACGAAAAGATAATTAAAATTAGATCGTGGCTTAACACAATTATAATGGGAAAATTGATCTTCAATAAAAATATTTAGTAACCTACCTTAATAAATAACAGTGTAACGTAAGAATTGTGATAGAAAATCATTAATAATCACTTTCAACACCACTCATCTGCGCTATGAGGAATAAATAATAATATATAAAGCCCTCAAAATTCTTGCGGTCAACGTATTAATACATTAATAATATTTTTCAATTTTCCTGTTTCGTGGGGTTAATCACTTTCCCAAATGAATGGCTCAATTATGGAAATCTCGGAAACAACGTGTCACGGAGGTGGAGTGGGGAGAAACGTGAACGCGATGATGCATCGCACTTTCTTTGCATTTTCTCCAATGCGATTCGGCACTCGACCTCCTTCCCCAGCACCCCTTCTTTCTCGCGGGCCTGACCCACTTTCGGAAATTAACGTGTTAAGCACGAAGCGTGGCCCCGTCGAGGATTCTCGTCCGCGGACAAGGAACACCGAGGCCGCGTTCGTTCTCTCACTGTCGCTCGGACACCGGCTCACCTTTTTCCGGGTTAATGAAGCGGACACTTCCCGTCGAGAAGACGGCTCGCGGACCACATACTGCCACGGGAGAAATTTATTCCGCCGGCTTCGTTATTGGAGAACGAGCTGAACTAGTGCTCGTTATTAGAGCACTTGATAAAGAGACCATTTCTCAAGAGTCTGTTATTCTTCGAAATTAATTTAGAACGCAGTATATATTGAGTTTTAGACAAACTTTTCTGAAGAGTAATACATGGACATAATCAACATTGATTAAAATTTGATACGCTCGAAACAATTTTCGTAATGAAACAGAAATTGAAGAGCTAAAACTTTTCATGGGAATTGCTATTTTAACGTTAGAACTACTGAGAAGTCAAATTAACTTCTAGAAGCTTTTTCATCGAAACTCCAATGAAGCATCTGTTGAGGTATCTATACATACTGCTAAGTCAATGTTTTTAGTATTTTTAGAAAATTATCTTTGCTTTTTTCAATAATTGAAGAAAGAAGAAATCATGAGTGGGTCGTTTTGATTTGGCTCATAGTTCTAGTGTTAACTTTCGATAATAGATTACATATCGATAATATTTGTATCATTCCGTGTATTGTCGAGAAAATTCTAAGTCTAGTGATTATTCGCAGAGAATATTTAGAATTTTAATTATTCCAACGAAACAATAAAACAGCAAGTGATAATATACTCTTCGAAATGAAGAGTACAAAACGAATAAAAGTAACGAAAATAGCGAGCGACCGTTGGATGGCAACGCGAAAAATGGAATAAGTGTGGAGCAGTAAACACGAGAGAGCCTGTTCGAAATTAAAAACATAGAGTTTTCATCGAAAAGTACACTTCGTTCCGCTCTACCACTCGCCCGATATCGCTGCCCATAAAAAATTCAAAGCATCGAATTCCGATAACGAGCCGGGCCGATCACGGTTCTATTGACGGATACAGGGTTCCCGGTCGATTCCGATGAAACGATACTGGCCGGGCGCCAAGAACACTTAATTATCAATTAATCGAACCGCGAATCCGATAACTGCCCGAAAGTTGTTCTCGTTACGGAGTTCGCCGGGCGGTCTAAAAAAAACACACACACCGTGGAGAGTGAATCGCGCGCACTGGAGAGCAAGATTTCACGGTTTCCTGTCGCGAAACGGGACGGGGACGCGCGAATGCTTCTTATAAATCGAACGAAATCCGATTAGGCTTTCTCTGGACCGCTCCTTCTTCTCGGAATCCTCCTCGGGACTGTCGGTTCAGCTTTTTTTTGCTCACGTTTGATCCTTGCGTCCACGGCTCGCGTTGGCGTCTCCGCGCGACAACTTCATTCGACCGTTCGCCGTGTAGGTGATTTCTTCGGGTCCGTAAATCTTATTAGGGTGACTGGCAAGTTTTCCTTGATTTTTTCGTATCGAAAACCTTCCGTTGTAGTTGCTTCTTGCAGGAGCTTTTCATCTACTTTTATATTCCAGAGGCTATGGTAATTGAAAGATCTTACGAAGGAAGGTTGTTATCAATAGACCAGATCTATTGTATTTTAGATTTGCCAAAAAAGTATGTGAATTTTTTCAATTTTTTTTAAAGTTTGAAAATCGTTATTATTATTATTACTATTATTACTATTATTGGCATTGCTGATCTATTATTTAAAAAGAACTCATTAAATATATAATATAACACAGAAGAACAAAAATCGTTCAATCGTCTCTAGAAATTTTCACTTGGCTTGTCGTCAGATTTTCCGTCGCGTTTTCATATATCAAACGGAAGAAACGGAAATGAAAATAATAATTCTTGTCTGTTATCGTTTTCAGAAACTCTTCGGAGCATCGACAGGCAATCGGAAAGCTTGGAAATAAACACGCAGAAAAGGTTTTTCAGCTGTGTCGGATAGAAACGGCGCGCGCTGCCGGGATCGACGTCGAAAGAAAAAAGGAACGGCGGATAGAGAAAAGGAATTAATAGAGGCTCGTTCCTCCGTAGATTTTTCCATAGCACGGCCGCGCCCGGGGATGAACGTCGAACTCTCCGGTCCAGTTCTCAATTTGCATTCTAGACAAATCCAATTTCACACGGACAAAACTGACGCGCGAGCGTAGAATGGCGCCGGCCGCTCCATTTTCTCTCTTACAGCTCCCGCTGTCGGTAATTGCACGAGCCACGCCTGATACCTGATTATTAGAGCGGCTACGCGCAATGCTTTCGCGCTCCGCGTGTCCTGCACGTTATACGCTTGCCGCCATATCGCCATGCCCGATTCGTAATTCGTTCCGTCTCGTTCACTTTCAATTTCTTTGTCCTCACATTCGGTATCGACGAAACGAACCGTTGCTTATTAATTCTTCTTCGCACAATGGTCTCGATATCGAGATTTCACCGGTTGCCTCGCTAATTCGGAAGTGTAACGGAATGTTTGTTATAGAAATTAACCCTTTGCACTCGAAAGGCGACTCTAGATTAGCATTCAAAACGAATATTGAAATAAAGTAGCTTTGTTCCTCAATTTACTTGTGATTTTTCTTGAAATTAGCTTTAAAAAATGTCGTTTGTATTTTGTTAGAGGATGTTGAATATTTCTAATGAAAAACTTTCGAGTGCGAGGAGTTAATAAAAGGGCAATGGTTCGAGCGAAATTTCAAATGACAGCGAGAGGAATTTTATGCTTTAAACGGAATGGCAAATAGAACGGATGAAAGCAGGACATAGGTAAACTATGCGTTCAGTATTTACTCGCAAACATGAGGAGTTCATTAAATTCAACTGCGACGTGTACAATTTGCTGAAATTGCTTAATTACTATATATAATGCACTCTAATAGGAGCATAAGAATGTTTTATGGAAAATGATACTTCTGAAACGCGCATTTAGTTGCATAAATAATGCATTTGTAGTCACTGTACTCACGAAACGAAGAATTACTGCGTTAGCAAAGACTGGTGACTTACCTGAAACAGAAACAAGAAACAAATTAATTTTTATTCGCACAGTATGATGAATATGAAAAAGAATAAGAAGATAATTAAACATTAAAAATAGTAAAAGAGAACGCGAAGAAAAATTCTTTCCAACATGTTCGAAAAGAACGATTCATCGTAGCGAAAAATTCGTATGGATTTTCTGGACAATCAACTCGCAAACCAAATCGACGCGCAGCCAGTCAGCTTAGCTGTCGATTATTTTTATTTCGAACCGAGCAAACGGACGGGAAATATTAACGAATTTCCGTATCAAGTCGATCCAAAGTGTATTCGATCGCGCGCGGCCCGAGCGCGCTGATTAAACAAAACATTGATTACTCTCATTTGACGGCCTGCAAATATATGTATTGCGCCGGGCCAGGTCGATAAATATTTGGCAAAACAATGAAAATAACATTCGACCATAAGCGCGCGCAAGTCACGATGAATGTTGAATGCGTATCCACCGTTCGACGAGGTAATATTATTGGCCGGCCGATCAATTTAATGAGGGCGCAAATTAATTACGACTCGAATTACCGTCGAAAGTCTCGACGACAACTGCTCGCATTATTCGCTCTTGATCGTTTAACGGAAACAGGGTAGGAATACTGTATCGAATCAATTCCGATATATAACTTAATTATCATTGTGCATAATTTAAAACCAGTTTTCGAGTTTGGAACAGCAAATCGAAGATACAAATTTCTCCCTGTGAATATTTAAACCTCTACTTTCCTCGTTAATTGACCTCTTCCACAATCGTTTACGTATCACTTCGAATTTCAAATATTCCAAAACCTAATAAAATCACACAAATAGTACACGATGTTCAATTATTACTTAACAAGCCAGTTACAGAAAAATTCCCAGGAAAGAAGCTTCACCGATCCGAATACGTCGCACTAAAAAAAAGGAATCCCCGATGAACAGCGTTCCCATAAAAAATTTCTATTTTTTCGCATGGGGACATCGAGGCTGTAGAAGGGTGGGCGGTAAACGTCCGTTAAAAGGACGCTCGCGCGCTGGAACACGTGAAATAGCGCACAGAAGTGTAATTAAAATCCAATCAACGTTCGACATTTATCAGGGGCCAGTTTAAATATTTTACTGCGCGTATCGGCGCATCAAAAGTGTACTTAACGCAAATCGACGCGCGCTTATCAATTCCATATTAGCATCGGATCCGCGTTCGTCGATTTTCAAAATGTTTCGCCTCTTCCTCCTCCTCCTCCTCCTCCTCCTCCTCCTCCTCTGCCGCCCCCTCCTAACCCCTTGTCCGTGCGTATCGAGGGGTCCCGTTTGAAACGAGCGGCAACCAAGCGGTGTATATCGATTTCCAGATAAAAGCAATTAACGTTTCGCCGCATTCGTTTCTTCACGCGCGAGCGAGCAGAATTATACGGAAAACGGTGCGGCGCGCGCGCGTGTCCGCCCCGATTTCGCAGCGACAGGCCCGGGTCCGGGGGAATATTTTATCGTATCAGGAAGAAAACCTGATAACCAGGACCGGTACCGGTCGTGTAATTGCGGTGTCCATTAATTATCGCGGGGCTCGCACGCGCACGCGCGTCCGTGCACCTTCATTAGCCCTCGAAGACGACGACGACGAACTGGGTTCGAATGGACGTTTTATGATGTCGTTTACGGCCGAACTGGCCCGTCGCTCGATCGAGTTTATAATTCATTCCAACTGCTGGACTTTCTTCAAACTCCGTTTACCGCGCGCAGAGTGCCGTTGACAGCGCCACGGATTAGCGGCGTGGTGCCGGACTCGAGGTTCTGGCGGAATGATGAATGAAAAGTCGATCGGAAGTGCAGACCGATTTCGTGGGCGGTTACACGAAGGACGTTCGAGGCGCGCTCGAGGTGTGTTTTAATGGCGAGTGACAGTGACTGCGGAGATAAGAGGGATTTCTTGTTAAGTGGCTTTACGAGGAAAGTTTGTTCTGCGGGATTAGAGATTGTGACGTGGGGTGGGTTGAGAATCACGGAATGGGAGGGGGGATATTGTGATTGCGGATGAATGGTCCGGAAGAGGGGGAGGTTATTTAGAGGAATGCGTTGCGTTGAGAACCGCTGGTGTGGAGTATGTGTGCTTGAATGATTTTTGTGGTAGTTGGTTGTGCATTGACATTCGCAATTTTGATTTATTTGCGTGATAGTGTATGCTGCGGTTTTACAGACGTAAAATAAAATGATGAAAATTTGTTGGAATCGTAATCTTATATTCCAATATTACTCGCTCGGAAGTTACAAAAATGATGCCCTGAGAAAGGCACTGTTTAGCCGGAGGATCCACTCTTGTCAGCGTGCGCTCTATTTATTGCACCCCAAGAATCAGATTGACAAAATGCAGACGGCCAGCGTTCGAATTTTCCTTCACTAAGATTATCTCTCAATAGGAGTAACTAATTTGCAAATATTAATATTATAACTTCAAAATTTCAAGGTTGAAATTTCCAAATGTTAATATTACAAATTTCGATATTAACATTTCCAAATATTAACATGGAAACTCTCAAATTCTAATATTATAGATTCCTAATCTTAATATTATAATTTCCAGTTCTTAATATCACAATGCCTAACACTAAATATCGCAATTTCCAATTCAGAATATCACAATCTTCAATTCCCCGTGATCTCCTTGTTGTATTCCACTCTAAACCACACCACTGATTACAAACAATCGCTACACTTTCGCATCCCGCAAAGATCAATAACGCCTTCCCCAAGAAGCATCGAAAACTCGGCTCCCACGCGGTGGCTCCGCTCTCCCACGGAACAGTCTGCTTAAATCCGGCGATATTCATCCCTCGTACGCGCCAAACAATATCCTCATCATCCTCCGATCAAATCAGAACGACCCTGTCAATACCTCTATATAGAAACCCGGCGGCTTTATCCGGTTCCCCGGGTAGTAGCATCGTCGTCGCGTCGACTGTATCATACACCCGTAGCTCGAAATGGATTCTTCAGCATTTGATCAACTTCCGACGCAGGCCGATCGCACGGAAGCCCCGTCGGTTATTGTCCCACGTACATCGGATACTATTCGATTATCGACTCCCCCGAGGCCGTTTCACTGGAAGAAATGCCCCCATTGCTCACAGCACCAGTCTTCCTCGAGACAGCAGCGTAACCTTCCTTCTTACTTATTTAACGCGCGTTTACTTAGTACCCTGGCTACTAAAGATAGAGAAAAGCAGAGGAAGGGGGATCGAACTGTTCCTCCGAGTACGTATTCCCAGGGTTTTACGGTTTGAGTACTTAGGACTCGTTTAAACCCGGACGATTCGGTCCTTTTCGGGATGCGCGGTAGTTCTAGCCAGAGCCAAGCGCCATTGGACGCTTCCTAGCAGGCCTTCCTAGATTAAATGGGTCAAAGAAGTCGACTATACAGGTCGAGAAGCCTGCGTTTTATGGCAACGAGCCGCGGAGGCTGTCTTAATTGACTTTTTCGCCGAGAATTGTCCGGTGCTCCAGGAACTGGACTATGGGCTGCAGATGAGAGTTTGCGGTAGACTGAACGTTTGGAGAATTAATGGAGCCTCTATGAAGTTTAGATTCTTCGATGGTCTTTTTGGTCGGACTATTCTTTGTATTATTATTGTAGAAAATTGTGTTTAGAATGCGAAATTCGTTAAGCTTCTTTTAATAGAACTTTGAGAATTATTCTAATACTGAATCTGTATGTTCCATTCACTCGAATCCTACTTTGACGATACTCAAGAAAAACTAACAACAATAATAAATAAAAAATGCACAGAACTCGCCCAAAAGTTACAAATTCCTGTTGCACCAAGTGAAACACGGAAACTCGAATCGGCACTAAAACGAAGTTCAGTTCACCTGAAGTTAACGATGGATGCTACTCGATCAAGCTTTCAAAGTGTTAAATATTTTATGAAAATGGGAATCGGAAATCGAGGAAAAAATAGGGTGGAACGTAAATCCAGTCCATCAAGATACGTCCGCGGGTAAAAGCCCCGCCGTGACCGGAGATACATCTTTCATGGATATTTTTCGATAAAGTTATCAATTATTGAGCGGGACGTACGTGAGCGGAAAGGTGGATCAACCGGGCTCACCTCGCCTGAAAATTCTCCGTCCGACGAGAACTTCGTTCGAATTTCCCCCGAACCGCATCGCGTGTCCGTCGACGTTGAAGAATTATAATCCGTAACCTGGCGAGGAGAACGGTGAAGGCGGAACAAAGAGGGAGAGGCGAGTTCGCACTAACTGTACGCAAGAGTTTTTAAGTCGTCGCGACCGGCGCTGTTATTGTTATTCCCAGTTTGCCAACTTTGAAACGCCGCTATTAATTCCCCGGCCAGCCGGGCCGGTAAGAGGTCCGCGAACTTCCGAATGGAATTCTTCCGACCGCGGAAACGTTCCGCTTTTGATGTTCCCCCTGTTTTAATTGCTCCGGCTCGGCCGCAAATAGGCAACTGCTCATTAAGAATTATGCTGCCGCTCAAAAATGTTTTACCGGAACATTGTATTGTAGTTCATCTAACAGAACGTGTTGCGAGTATAATTTTTACTTCGAATTAAAATCAAAGCTTTCTTTGATTCCTTTTTGCGCGGAATTAATGTTTTCTGGGAAGTACTCGTTTGAAGAATGAGATTGTTTGGAGACCAATATATGCTGCGAGCGTTTGATTTATTGTTTCGTGTCTGAATCGTATTCTATTTTTTTTTTATTCTACGTTTTTTCTGCGGAATGTTTCATTCGTTGATGTTCGTAGTGGACTAGATAAAATGATGCTCTATAGTTTCATATATCATTTAACTTAATAATTCAAACTTTTAATTACACTTCAGAACGAACGAACAATTTCAAATTTCTCAAGCGTCATCCCAAATTTTCCATTCACCTGTCAAAACAAGGATAATATAAATAATCCCAATTATCGACACGTCTGCAATAAACGCCCAAAATCGGCGATCAATTCGCGAAATATGAACTCGAGCCGAACTCGGCCATCTCGGCGAAATTTACGCACTCGAGCCCGGTACCTGAAAATCGTTGCCCGGATATTAAGTTACACCCCGTATACGCGGGGGTCGTCGCCGCGCGGCCGTCAACCGGAAGCAATAAAAGAGGCCGGGTGTCAAATAAAGCTACGGAGCGTGTCTCATCGCGATGGAATCCCGGGTCGCGCGGATCGTCGCCGGGCCGCACAACGGGGCGAGATCGGCGATCGCAAAAATCGCCGGACGCGTCTGCTCGATTATCGTTTCAAATGAAGAACTGAATGAAGCGGGGGCCATAAGTGCAACCGCGTGGGCGGTTGTATAAATACCTTGGCCCTCTCTCGCAGCGGCCGCGGTCGTAAGTCGGCCCCTCCGGCCCGTCTGAAGGAGGCACGCGTATAAAGACACGCGAAAAAAGAGGAGTCGTGACGAACGGTTCGCGTGGAACGACCAAGAAGACTCAAAGAAAGGACGAGAGAATTAGAAGGAGGGAGGTGAGGAGAGGGAAACAGAGAAATAGAGATGGAGCGAAAGAAAGAGGGAAATACTGGAAAGCAAAAAGAAATAGAGAAACGGAGTTGACGAGGAAGAAGGAAAAGAGGGAAGAAAGAAATGGGAATGGTCTAAAAGAAAGAAAGAGGGGGAAACAGAGATGCAGAAAAAGAAAGAGAAAAGATTGGAAGAAAAAGGGAGAAGCAGAGATGGAGCGAAAGGAAGAGGCAAGATTGAAAGGAAAAAGGAGAGAAATGCAAAGGGAAAGAGGAAAACAGAGAAAGAATGGAAGACTAAGAGAGAAATATGTAAAGACAGCAGAAGAAAAAGGGAAGAATAGGCAAAGAAGTAAAAAAAAAGGAAGAGGGGAATAGAGAAGGGAAGAAAGAGAGAGAATCGACAGTAGAAAGAGGAGAAAAAAGTGACAAGGGGTGGGTGGCTCTCGAAGGAAGACACACGTTGTACCCCGGGACGCTGAGACACGCCGTAGCCACACGGACGAATTAATGGCCGACCTCGCTCCCTCCCTCTCGCTTTTCCTTCCTCTTCGAACTGAAGGACAATTATCCGAGGGAATTTTATTTAGCCCGCGACCATCTTCTCTCTGTCAAAATATTTCCAGCTTCCTTGATGATCGACCAACCCCACCTTCAAACCTCCAACTCGCTTTTTTCTCAGATGGCACCGCGCCAAGCTTCCTTCTCTCTCTTCCGCAGGTTCCTTCCGTTTCTTTTTTTTTTTTATTAGTGGCTCGCCTCGGATTATACACCCAGCCCTCGGGAAATGTATCGTACGGCTGACAACTACATTTTTTCGACGCGCGCGTCTTTCACGGGGAATAATGGGACCCCAGGCCGGGGGCTGACCGCGAACGGGATAGCGGGACGCGCGATGAGAGATTTATTCGTCGTGATATCGCGGCAGAGGTGAATCCTTGAGTGGTTTACTTTTGATTTCGATAGCTTCGTTGGATTTCGAGGCGCTGGGTTTTGAAATTTTTGAATCGGGAGTCTGGAAATTGTTTTTTTTTTGGTGAGAAATGAATAGTTTTAATGATCTTTCGTGGAAAGTGTTCCAATTGATTATGCACTGATTGATTATTTTTTTATCGAAGATCTTGTAATGTTATTGATACTTTTGTTCCATTTCATTGTGCATAAAATAAGTTGCAAAATCAGATTAAAATTTGAGTCATTGGGATGCACTCGAAGTATTAATTGAAATAAAATTCGAGTCGTGTTAAGAGCATAGGGAGAGAGTATTAATTTTATCACAGTCCCTAATCATTAACCTACAGAATTATGATTCCATGAGCTTGCAGAGTAATAACGCTTCATTTTGCTATATTATCCTCTTCGGGTCTCTTCAAATGTCCATGCAATCGGCAAAATTCAAAGTAATCCTCGCTAACACGAGTTTCAACCTGCGTATTCAACGGATTTATAATACAATACTATCAAACAATTTCAATCACACACAAATAAGCTAAAAACCGAGATCATATAAATCTCAAATCCTACACTAGTTTCATGCCAGAACCCGAAAATAAGTTTCGATAACAAAAATCTCTAAATTCTTAATATAAACGAAAAATAATTCTCCTTATTAACCCTTATAACACCAACCGGCAGTAATGCTACCAGGCATAAACCAGCGTGCTACACCAACCAACAGTACCACGCCCGAATTTTGCAATTTTATTATTACATTCGGAGTCGGCTAAAAATCATTCCCTAATGTTTTTTAAGTGATAAGAGTTAATGTCCATCTTTTAAAAAGGACTTCGGTCTCAAATGTGTTAAGCAGTCGAGGACGAACGGAAATCCTCTTACCATGGAATCCGTCGAAGGAAGGCGCGAGAAGAGGATGCAAATGAGCGGGCGCCGACTCGATCATGGATCACAATGGATTTAATTTCGCGTCTGGTGGCATCGTCAGCCGTGGTCCACGGTAATTGCGCTTACCGATGTAAAGCTCCGAGCATCGACGATCGGGAGGAAAAGTGGAAACGCGTGGGTCGCCGTTCGCCGCTCCGGTGGGCGTCGCGTCGCGGACGCGCCTTCCGGTTAATGACGAGGGAAACACGGGACCGAAGTCGAAGGGAGCCAATATTACGTACTGAATCAAGCGAATCCTCGTCTGGAGGCAAACACCAAGCGGGATGAACAAGTCTCCACGGTTCGCGCAGCTAAATAATGCGCCGGGAACGATGCCCGGGCCGTGCACCCCGGGAATTTCCATTGTCGAGGACGCGTGTCCGGCAGGCTTAATGATTTAATGCTCATTGTTGCTCATTCCCGTGATTATGACCCGGCCATTGTACGCTGACTGCGCACCGTTGATGAGCCAGGGGAAAGTGTATCGGCGAAGGATGTGCGAGACATAGGTGATCACTTGGAGGGATCAAGTGTGATGGTTTAGAAATCGCTTCACGGATTGGAGAATAAACTGAGTTCGAGTGACATTAGTGACTTTCTGAGTATGGGACGATTTTGGTGGGCTGGACTTGTTGGTGGTTTATGTGTTAGTTGGGTTATCTTTGTGGACTAGGGTATCTATAGTAGAGTTGAATGTAAGTACTTTTATCTAAATGGTATAGTATATTTGTGTATACAAATTTGTGTAACTAGTAAGTTGACTTTAATAGAATGAATTTTTTGAAATGATATAGTTTGCTAGGGTTATGTGGTGAATCTTTTTTTCAGTTGGATGATTTGGGTGAAATGTATTTTCTGAAACTAATTTGGTAGCACTATTTACAGAGGACATTTTGTAGAGTATGTTGCGATGGAATTATTTTCATACGTCACATATGTATTACTGCAATCATTTACGCATAACCTCAGGATGATGAAAACGAACAATTCGGTATAAAGAGAATTTGCTTATCTTCGCGTTATACTACAGAAGGAGGAAGAAATGAGTGTGTATTCTTCAATAGGACGAGTCAATTTAAAAAATGAATCGAGTTAAGTTTCAATTTATTTTGAACGATGAAGTCGGGATTATTTTCCGCCGGAATAATGGGACTGCGTGGGAGATTATTTTAGGATATTCGGATAGAACCGAAATTTTATAATCTGGTAATTAAATTCCACGTGGGGTCCGAGGTTGACGTCAATGTTTAAATTATCAGCTTCTTCGTGACGTTACGAATACTAATTTATTCATATGTTAGACATGCGAAGCGACGCGAGAGGAGTCTCATTTCAGGAGGTTCTGTCACAGTAAAATGAAAATTCAAATAGACTCGAAATTTACATACCAGAGAAGAGTCTTCTGTCCTCATCATCCTCGTCCTCGGCGTTGATCAAACACACGCACACACTCGTGGACACACACACACACACACACACACACACGGACGCACGTGTAACACCACAAAGCGCAGTACGAAATTATACATATACATACGTACACTGTATTACTTTCTCCCTAATCGTCCATGCATCGTCACGGTCCAATAACTACTCGGACTTAAAATTCAAGTTGTAATCTGTCGTAACCTCTGATACAATAACATCGACCAATCAAGAATCGAAATATTATCGAAGTAAAATCAACAACAAATAAAAATTGTCATATTTAAAAAGTAATCACCATTTTCATTGTGCACGTTGTATTAAAATCAAAATCAATATCCTAAGTATTAAATAAAAAATTCTAAACTAAAATGAACAGAAAGTGCTATTTGAAATTTTATATTTGGGAAAGCTTCGCAAATTTATAAATCGAATTAATTAATCGGAAATAATATTCATCGATCGGATAATACAAATCCAATCAAAAAATAACTAAGAGCTCTATATACTACCACAGACAAAAAAAGAAAGAAAAATAAATAAATTGAGCTGCAATCTCAACAGAAATAATAAAGAATTAGGGCAAAACCTTCGATCCACGAACATCGATTAAAACCTCGAATCCAAATGACCACTGTTTGCATCTCCTGCCTGATCACCCGTTCCAATCACGACCCAGATATTTACAAAGTAAGGCAACCAACCGATTGGAATCGTCGTTGGTATCAACAACAGCCAATCTTCGTGTTGCAATTTACCTGAAGTGATAGAGACGAGATCGACAGGTCCAGGAACCAGCAAGAAACAGATGGAAACTAGAAAAAGGAGGGTGGGGGAGAGGGGGTGCAGAAACAGAGGAAGATGGAAAAAGAGGGAAAAGAAAAGTAAATTTCTGGAGCGTGGCATCGGCAACGTGATATGTTGCCCGGGGATATTCCGCGATCGAGGAAACCGCCGGCGTTCGACTTTTATTGGACGCGAGACGATCTACTGGCCGGGTAACCGGGTGAATTGTCGTCCGTGGAGAATACCCGATGGGAGTTTTTGTCTCCCGGCCCGCCCGTAAAACCACTGTCGTCGGCGTAATTAAAAATCTAGCTGGCAAACAGGCGCGGCCCGAACCATCCAGCTCTCCCCACCCTCTGTCGCCCACCTCCCCCGTCCCTTCTTCCCTCGAATCGGTGTTCGATCGACGACGACAAACAATGCTTTTAAATGGAACGCTGCAATTAAGCGCGGATATTGCAACGATACGGGAGAGAGACGCGGAATTAGTTGAATATCGACGGCACAATTTACCGAAACTTGAACGGCATCGAACTCACCCCATCCCCTTCTACCGCGCAACCGATATAGCCGTGATTTTTCAGTCGCCGCGTCTTCGCCGACGTCGTCCCGTGGATAATCATCGGAAGAAAGAGGGACGGTACCGGATCCGTTGGAAATTATTGGGGATACGAGGGGAACGGGGGCCACCAGTGTAATTCGATCGAGACCGTTCTTCATTTCCGACGCAGCGAGATTTTTTAATCGGAGGAATTCGCTCGCGTTTGACCGTTTAATTGGTTTCCGGTTAATTGGCAGGGCTCGCGTCTGCAGACCGGGAAAAGGCAAATGAACAATAATATCGGAGGTGGAATTTCTGGAACTTGAGCATTGGAGAAATAATATTTGCGAATGTAGTGATTAAATATATGATTGTACCTTTTGACTAAATATATATTTTCTTTTACTACAATCTTCTTCACCTTTGCTCTTTCCCGATATAAGTTAATATAAAGCTTCTTTACTAATATTTACTGAGTATTTTCGAAAATTACTATAATTTCCATCTTCTAAATCTTCCTAAATTAGTGGACGAAAGAGAGATGTGTGGTGAATCTGCATACTGCCAGGTTTAATAAATCTCGTTAAAAACGGCATGATAAATTTCTGCGGAATTATTAGGGAGCGTGATGCGATGAAACGGAATGCAGCCGGCATGGAAAGTATACCGGTTAATAACGACCTAAATTTAGGTACAGCCGTCACTAATAGCCCATCGCGAACGCCTCGGGCGACGCAGAAACATTACCCGAGCTAGTTTAACGCGTCATTAACGTGATACAACGAACTCCTAAACCGGCAGGACCCCTGGCCCCGTGCTCCGAAGAAAAGAACGCACCGCCGCGGGTCTACGAGACATCGTCGTAACGATGACAACCGCTCCCGACCAAGATAGACCCTGTGATCCAGAAGATTTAACACCCTCGTACAAAAACAGAGTGGTTGATTTGAGATTTAGTGGCCCGTAAATGCGGCACCGGAACGAAAACAAACGACAATACCGCCCAGTAACGAGGACCGCCGCACGGACACGCGCATGATAATTAATGTAATTAAAACTAGCTCACAGACGACGGCTACGCCGCGTCGGTGACGCATAACTCGCGAAAAACTTCTGGTCCAGTTGTTTTTCCAGGCAATTGCTAATTTACGGCCGTTGTTCCGCTGAGTACGATCGAAGCTAATCGACCGTTTAACGAGGGAAAAAAGTTTGACCGATTGCGCGTTATAAATGGATGCTCGTGCTTCCTTTAATTGCGATTGATTGTTTTATTTAGTTCCTATACCCTACAATCAAGCAAGAAATGTGAGAGTACATTTTTCCTTCTTCATTTATAATCATCTGGAATCTATCAAAACAAATTTCCCCGTTTCACCGAACAATAGGTTTCATCGTCAAACTCTCAATATCTCTTACAAAACAAAATAAACCAATCGCGCTTCATCATTCAGAGCAACATTTCACCGCGCGCATTTCACCCGACAGCCATTGGATCCGGCCAGTCACGTGACCGGATGTCTCAACCAATCGGAGAAGCTTCTCCACGGTTGTCGTTGGAGGGCACGCGCGGCAAATTCGATTTCCTCGGACGGCGGTGCACGCGCTGCGGAACCCCGTTCGATGAACGACAGGTGAAAAAAAGCCCTCAGATATCCCGGTAATATACCGGCGCGAAGAAAAGAAAGGGAAGCTGGCTCCTCGTTACGATCGGCCGGCGTGAATTTCTTGAAAGCCGGCCCCCGACGTTCAACGGGACAGGCGTGAATGATATTCTGAAAAGCCGTTTGAGACAGCTCGCGGGATAGAGGGGTGGGGAAGACTCGGCCGGATGGATCGCGGCGCGCCGTAGCTGAATTACATTGAAGAGCCGGCTGAATGACAGCATTTACCCGCTTGTAAGCCGCACAGGGACGCGTGGATGCGGAATAACCCGGCGAATAAGCGCTAGGTGGTGGGTACCTGCTGAAATCCCCCCGCCTTTCTGTTGGGTTAACGGGATTGCACATGGAAAATAGAGCAAAGTACGCGACGCCGCCTAACCCCTACCGAAACCCTCTTCCCGGGCGGTTTTAAGTAGATTATAACAAATTACGCGTATTAAACGCCGCTCCCTCCGCGTCTTTCTATGCGGCTGCCATACGTGAGCTTCACATGAAATCCTTATTGATTCCTTTGCCTGTTTCTGAGTCTGTTTTCCGGCTGCGCTGCGTGTTTGCACTATCCTACTTGGATAACGGTAACGCGCGGGATCGTGCAGTTGGTCTGGGTAGTTTGAATAGGATGAACTTTTTATTGGAGGTTTGATATATGGATGTAACGATAGTCGATTGAAGAATTTGGGATGTTATTGATGCGGGATCAGGAAGAACTTATTTATAGAAGGAAATCTTGTGTTAAGATTCATGGAAATTTGAAACTTGAAGAGTTGGAAAGGATTTCTTAAGTTTTCTTGGAGTGGAGATTCTTTTTGTTGTAATGGAGTAATAGTATGATGTATGTAAAGAACTAGCTTGAGCTGGGAACTTAACTTGAGCTTCTTTTTCGAAAGTTATAACTGAATAATGACTCTTAATTTAGATATTTGGAACGAAGAAGAACGGAAGTAGCTTCGGCATTTCTTTCCGTCTCGACAATAAAACGCCCCAACACTTAACACATATACCAATTTAATGACCAGCGCCAGTAAATAATACGCGTAACCTTGACCAGCACGATTTTCCCACTCACCGTAAACAAAAAAAATCCCATTCCAAGCGTTCAGGTGCTATTATCCAGCGCCACGAAACCACAGTCCAATAAAAATCATCCAATAAATCACCGCTCGGAAAGGTTAGAGACGACGGTATCGCAGTTGGAGAACGTTCCTTCGAGCGAAATTCCCTATTTACCGGGGCGGGCAAACAAACCGTTGGTTGGAGCGAATGTTCCGCGTGCATCGGATCCCGGGCCTGTCACAAGTTATTACTCTTTGTCGCTCGGTTACATTGAAAAGGAACCGTTGTATAGGTGGTCCTGGATGAATGACTCCTCCGGCAAAGTGTCGATGCATTGAACGGCCGTGGAAATATGTCGAATGGCGACGGGGTTTATTAGGCGGAACTAACGCACGGTTAATTGCGAGTAACGTGTTACTCGGCTGGATACGCCGATACGACAATTTTATGCATAATGGCGGCGATCATTCACGGGAAATGGTCCCGCGACACTCGAACGTTATCTCCTCGCATGATTACGCCTCGCAACCCGTGTCGAGTTGCGAAAAACTATAGAACCGATACGAGACGGGTCGCGTGTCGTGTCGTGTCGTGTCATGTCGCGTCGTGTCGTGTTGTGTCTTGTCGTCTCGGTGCCTTGCGCGCCAGTCGACAGTCGGTACTGGTTTCGTAACTTCGTTCCGCGGTCGGTCGGATCGTTGACGCCGGATTTTTTCCTGACACTCAATATCGCCGCGCATTAACCCCTCACGCCCGCGATAAATCCAACCCGTTCCATTCCCGGAATTCCGTAACGTTCGCAATTCATCGCGACGTGCCAATGGCCGTTTACTTTCACGCACGTATCACCGTTACTCGTTTTTTTCTCGCACGCGCACAAGCGAAACCGTGGTTAAGCGCATTGTTGCCGGACTTTTACTCGGACGAGCCGTTTCCATCGACAGATTTACGGGCAACCCGGTCACGCGTGAATTTATTTTTATTATTAAGTGTCTCGGTTGCGTGGAAATTATTTACTGTGTGACCGAATACGCCCGAGAAACACACCGCGGAAATTATTTATCGCGGCATCGCTGGCTTCGCATCCACGAACTTTTTCGGCGACACGTGTAAAATTTCATGGAATCATGATACTGGAATGTGTGTCACGTTCAATTTTTATGCTAATGGTTCTTTTGAGTTGCTGAGTGCAACAGTGGAAGACGAATATTGGAATGACGAATAGAAAATATTTTTATTTTTTATATTATGTTCTTTCCGGTTTGATTATTTTTAGAATGAGCGTTCAGATATTGTAGAACGTTATTTGAATTTAATCTTCGAGGACAATATGCTATGAAAGGTCTAAGGGATTCGTCTTTTCGTTCGAGAAGCTTAGGTGGCTTTCCGGAAGGCGCAAGATCCTGTTTAATTGCACGTCCTATTAAGCCTGCCGAAACGTGTCCCGCGTTTCGCGTTATTTCGGCGGAATGCTCGCGGAACAGTTAACGTTTCTTAGAATTAACGCGAGCGTTGCGTAAGCCGCTTAACGATTTAATGCTAGAACACGCATTCGGAAGTGGTGAACCCCGTGTACCAGATCATAATGCGATTAGACTCGTGTTTTCTCCACGGCGCGCGCGCGACGTAGCGTTCACGAGGGAGCTTCTCGTACATCGGTCCCAAAAATGAGGCGAGAGAAACCTGGACCAGACCCGGGCGCAATAGATCTCGTAGCAGCGTTATCAAATGACGCAATTTATCTCCACCTTGCTAGATTACTTTCAGTGCAATCGTTTCCCCGCGTTGGTTGCGGCGCTGTGCATGAGCATCTCTTACCCGTTTCCGGGGAATAACGGGAAATTCTAAATAGTGGAACCGCCGGCACGGTTTAACAGTTGTATCTGTACTCATAATAAAACTCGGTATATTACTGGATGATGGCAATGCGAGATGAAATATCTCACACAATAGAAGCAGTGGAAGGATTTATATTAAAAATATTTGAAAATTTCAACATTCATAGAATTCGTTAATTCAGTAGATTTCCGATGAAAATATTACTCTTCAGCAATTTGTGTTAATTTTATGATACAGTATTAAATTATATCTTTTCCAACTTCCTCATTTCAAAAATTTATACAGATATGATACATTCTTACAAATCCAATTTCTCTAAGAAGAGAAATACAACAAAAACACTGGAGTCTTAGAGAGAAAAACTGAACTAGGTCAACAGAAACCGCACCCGGCCGCTGGATCAGTATCAAACGCATCAAACGCCGCAATTTATATCTCTCCAGTGGCGGGTCGTTTTAACAGCGTTGGCGTCGAACCCGTGGACTCTTTCCAAGATTCAACAAGTCTCTCCCGATGTGGTGATAAAACGACAACCGTCTCGGTCGTGTCGCGGACGCTTTGTCTCCCGGCGATACACCTTGCGCGCCGGAAGAAAATGGCGGCGGAGAGGAGACGCCGATCGACAACGGCGCCAGCCAACGCGATGGCCTCTGGCCGGGACAGGCCGCTGGCTTGACGTTAACAAATATGTTAAGCGGCGAAACACAAATCGTCGGGAGTAATTGCTCGCGGAAGAGAAATGGCCAGTGACAAGGCGAAGAGTAAAGTAAATACGTCCCGGGCGTTCGTTCAAACACCATCCCGCCACCCGGGCCTCGTCAAACAGCCAAGACATGAACTACTTTGGATAAATACGAACGCCGGTAACCGAAATTCATCGCGGGCTAATCTGTTTGCGTTACATTGTTTTAGTTAACGCCCCCTCACTGTTTGCACGGGACGGACGGTTTTTACTTCCGACGGAAGTCGCGCGCTGTGCCCGCGACGTCCTCTAACGGGCGCCTTTTATTTATTTTGGGGGATAACGCGCACGAACTCCGCATGTAACTGAGTAATATTAGGATAATGGATGAACGTACTCGAGTCGTTTTCTGAGGTTTAATTCTTGAGAATACAGGGCAGGTGATATATGAAACTATAATTTTGTAGTTTTTTGAGCTTACGTTGGAACGCTAACTATGGATTATTCGAGTCGTTCGTTATATTTGTAGAAGTAATTTTACAAAATGAAAATACATTCAACGGAATTATGTATATATACATGAAGAATGGTTTAATATTTTACTAAAAATATTTATTTTACACAATTTTACAATGTATTTTACAAAATAACTCTTTTCTTTTTGAACGCGGAAGGGAGTCCAATTTATTTCTACTGTATTTGTTTCGTGTTTCTAGTTTATTCTCGGATTAATTAAACATTGCGGGGTTGCAGTAAATTCACCGATTACCAACATACACGCAAGAAATTTTGTTATCCGTTCGACAGAATCGTTAATTGAATTATTTGAATTTGTGGATGAAATTTAATTTGCAGACACAATTTTTAGTTAAAGTAACAAGCTGCCGCGAGCATTTCATTCTACGTTTATTAATTTAGCGTGGCCAGGGTGATTTCAGGTGCGGAGGGTTGTGCTAAATCGTTTAAAAGGAGATTTTCATTAATACCGGAGCCGTGTTGACTCTGCATATCGAAAAATAAATAATTTAATCAATTTATACCGATTTCCTTGAACCGGGTCAATCGAGCAATGTGTCCGAGGCTCGTTACAGCGAGTGAAGCATTAATCATGCGGCGTATCAAATATCGATGATCGGTAGTGAATAAGAAATAGAAAAACTTGGGAATTTCCTAAAATAATCAGATTTAATTATAAATAAACGCGATGGAATGAAAATTTTTAATCCCCAGCGCAATCTGAACCAAACGAATAATTCTCAAATCGAAAGCTAATTTATTCTCTTATTAGTTTCCCTAATTAATATTTCGCAATCGTTAAAGCAGGTCTCCATAAAAAATCCGGCAGGAAACGTTGTCACGTCGACGAAAGTGACAAATATTTAATGCGTTCCTACTCAACAAATCTGAAACGTTCGTCGACAAAGCAAGCACCAACTATTAAAACGCAATGAAAGAAACCCATTAATTCACGCAATTAAAATTCTAAACCAGTCAGTCGGATTTCCTTAAATCACTGCGAAACAAAAGACTCAGCCCCAGACGATCCAGAATCGTGGCGCCTTAGCAGCGAGAATAGCAATTTTCTACACACCCACGAAGGGTTAATGAACTTACCGCAATCAACGTTGCATTTACCTAAAATCCACTACTCTTTCCCCTGTTCCGCCACGGCGTTTCAGCAATTATCGATCCGTCGTTCTATGAAATTACTTGCCGAACAAGAAAAGGATAATTTCGCCAAATTGAATCCTGCTCGCAGAAAGCGGTATCGACCCGGGAAGGGGTTGGTTTCGGCAGAACTACGGCGCAGCCCTCTAGAGGGGATGGACGGGGCCCGAGTCGAAGCACGCGAACAAACGTATGGCAATTTATTGCAATCAGTGTCCTGCATGTGGCTCGTTCGCGGAAAGGAACGGAAAGAAAATGAAAAAAAGGACGGCTGAGGGTTGGTGAAACGAGCGATGTATCGGTTCGGAACGCATCCGCCAGCAACGCAAACGCGTGTTGTTGGAGTGGCGCGTGGGCGGAACACGGGAACGAGCCGGTTCCCCATTAACCTGCGAAATTAGCCCCGATTTTCTGGATAATCGAACCGTTCCACGACTCTTTTCAGGGCCCTGCCCCGCGCTGCTACCGGTCGACTTCTACTTTTCATCTTAATATGCACTCGGAATTGGATCCATTCAGAACTGAGATTGAGGGTATTATGAGGGAAGAATGTTGCCTTCTAAGGGTCTCGCGGGGGCGGAGTCCGGGGCGGGAATTGTAATGGTAAATATTTGGAAGGTGGTTCGCTTTTGGCTGGGTTAAACGTGTCTGTGGACGTAATGTATTTTCGTTCGGAGATGCGATGTCAGACTTCGTGTTGAGACGGTTTAAATAGCATTTTTATTGGATGTCGGGTAAATCAAATATACTTAAATTGTTTTATTAGTATCATTTAAAGTAAAGTAGTTCTGTTTACAGTAATTACGGTTTGAATTTCGTTTAAGTGGTGTTTGTGTAATGATTATTGCAAACGATTTTTCTATTTTCTGTATTAACGTTTCGATTTCTACGTTTGATATGTAGATTAAAATACGAATTTCCTTAAAATGTTTTTATACGAACTTTTATGTATAAAAATGAGAAGTTCCTCTCAGTGATATTTTACGTGGAAGCTCAATAAAACTTTAATAAACCATCGCAGCCAATAAGTAATCATCGTTACAGTCCATTCAATCAAACCCGATGAAAAATTCAGAACCAGTCCTGCAGCCTCCCACGCAAAAACTCTCTGCCCCGAAGTGTTTCAAACGAGACTGTTCGATCGGAGAAGCGCATCCCGTTCCTTTGCATCCAGCGACTTCTCCCCACGTCAGAATCATATGTCATCATTACCAGCGCGGCACGTCGATGTCGGAACCGTCGATTTGTCAAAGGAAACGGTCTAGCATATAGGGAGAGGACAGGCGGCACCAAGTATCTGTCGACATTAAAAGACCCGTCGACCCGTGGAATTCCGCCCGGTAAGAAGTTCGCGCGTAGTCGTCGACTTCCTCCTCTTTAATGATCATTCTACAGCCAAAAGAAATAACCAGGAAAATGAATTCTGACCTATTCTTGAACTCCATTAACTTTAAATTGAAAAAGTACTTTCAGATATTGCGTATTCATTTCAATTTCTTTCATTCTGCCTCAACTATGATGTTCATTGACTTACTTTATTTATATCAGTGATCATAAAACTCCCATATTTTAAATATTAATAGTTTCGCTGTGGCCATCGCATGAATAATAATTTGTGTCATTAGAAACTGAAACAGTAATAAATCATCGAGTAGTTCAAAACAAATATATCTGAATTACCTTCTTAAATAGTAGAAACTTTAATCAAATTTAAATTGTTCCAAATCTTCCTCAATCGCAGTTACATATTACTACCATCAACAAAATTACCTATTGGATACCTATATTGATTATCGAACAAAAACATCCTGCCCACCGCGCTCTCAAAAAGCATAAAGCCCGAAACACAAAAACCGTCGCAACAAATCCCACTAAACATCCCCGGAAAAGCCGAAATCGCCGGGAACATCGCGCAGAACAAAGACCAAAGATCGGCTCGAAAGAAAAGCCACGGACTCCCTCAATCGAGGCAGTCGCAGTTTCGTTTATTCATATTCAAACGGCGGGCAGAAATCCGCCGGTGGGATCGGGCCATCCGCAGAGGATTTTCCGCGTTCGCAAATTGCAAGGCTGCAGCTGCAATGCGGCTATCAACGTGCCCGCGGTGGAAGGGGGGTGGCGGCGCCGAGCAGGCGGAGGGTGGCTGGAGGTGACGTAGGCTGCGAGGGGCAGGAAAAGAGGGGCGAGAGGAGGGGAGGATGTTCGTTAGAAGCCGTCAAATTAACGCGAATCGAATTAAACCGGTGTACACTTCGAAGTCGCTGGCGGCACGCGGGAACCGTTCCATCCAGGAAATATCTTCTGGTTACACGGAACATCATCCCCCCTCCCCTCACTCGACCTTGTTTAGGGCGCGTTTACAGTGGAGCCACGGTGGAAGCTAACAGAGTGTCGATCAGAGCGGCGATGAAATATCTTTCTTCGGTGCATTTATAGCGGAGCACTTGAAAGGTGCTGCAGCTGAAGAATCTTCATTATCTTCGGGTTAAGTAAAGTGATACATTACGAGAGAAGTACGTCGTGAACGTGAATGTTATGTATTACGCTGCAATTGTTGAATATAGTTCTATAAGTCTGTTCAATGTAAACGTTATTAAACAGAAGTAAGACGTAAACGTAGCATAGTTCCAATTAAACTTCTAAGATATTGAGTGATTGATATGACGAGTGATTCTAAAGAAAAATTGAAAATATATTTTACAATTCGCATCATTGATCAATTATTAGCTCGACGCATCCAATGTAAATGCCATTATAAAGCGAAAGCATGTATCTCCACGCCCTCATCGTCTCTGATCGAGTATCGCAGTTCCGCTGTAAACGTACCCTTACAGTCCGTCCTCAACGTTTGCTTTCTCTCTTTCTGCACGAGCGATCGCTCGGAAGCGTGCCGGCGAAAGAACAAGGGTCCAAGACAGTGAACGGTGGGTGGAGTTGAAAGGGGCTGGTCGACAGAGGGAGATGCGCGGGGGAAATCAAACGTGCACCGTTCTCGTGCTCGTCCTGCCGCCGTTACACGGAGACGCTTCTTCGCGATGTTTGCTGTGAAAACATGTGCCCCCGTCGACATGGACGAGCGGAACGTTCCGCGCTTGCTAGGAAGACAGGTGGCGAGGCGGGAAGAGGAGGGAGGAGGGTTACGGAGAATATTATATCGCGAGCACACATCGATACCCGGCCTTCCGTACCTACCTAGCGTTCTCTTCGTCGACAATGTTTCGGAATTCTCCTCGCGGAGTACGTATCCACGTCCTGCCTGATCGCGCCTCTGGATGCTGCGAGGAACGTGCTCCAGACAGCTACGCCCGGAACGTCCGCACGCCGATGGGATTGTTGAACGTCGCAGCCTTTCGACGCTCGCTCTTCGCCTGTCAAATTTACTTGTCTTCCACTCATAACACGGACAAGTTGTTCCACCTCTTCTTAGCTCCTCTCCTTCTGTCTCTTCGGATGCTGACGACTCGCGTCCCCACGGGGTAGAGGAATTTTATAGTGCGATCATGCTTGGATTAGTACTCCGAGGCTTGTTCGCGAAGTTGTAGCTACCGGGATCCAGTTGAAGTGGATCGATTCTATCGGAAGTTCGAGCGTAGTTCGCGGATCGGTGACACGGATTATGCCGGGTGAGG
Source organism: Nomia melanderi (assembly GCF_051020985.1). Lineage (NCBI taxonomy): Eukaryota > Metazoa > Arthropoda > Insecta > Hymenoptera > Halictidae > Nomia > Nomia melanderi. Next base: position 11,160,078 of record NC_134999.1, on the reverse strand, counting down.
CTGCTCGGATTGACGATGATCGGCGGTTGCGAGAGTTTAGTTGGGGGAATTGAAATAATGCAGAGTTTAGGGTTTGATGGAGATTATGTGGGAAATTTGGAAAGAGATTATGTTTGAATTTGAGAGGGAATTGTGGCGAAGGGGAATATGATTAAAGAGTCCTGATGGATTTTGTGGAAAGATATCGGAATGTTATTAACATTCGTTTTCATTTATAAGTTAAGAGCTGTCTATAACAAAGCTAATAAGAATAACAAGGGGCAACGATACAAAGATCTCTTTAGAAAAATGTTCTCGTGGTACAAGTAAACACTGCCATACACAAAGGTTCTGGACCCTAACCAAAGCTCTACACATTAAACCCTTTCCAATATTATGAAAACCACCGGAGATATTTTAGTCCAGCGCGTCAACATCAAGCCCACGTATCAGCATACAGGAACACTCCGGCCAAGCGACCCCAAAGATAAACTAAAACGTTGCCAATGGCCAGAATCGGAGTTCATAGAGTCCCATTGAATCGACCCTAACCGAGTGCCTTGATGCCCAAGCAATTTTCACCCTCTCCAGCCCTAGCTCACCACTATCACCCCATCGTAGGACACCGAAGCGGAGAACATCCTCGCGACAACGGAGTGACGGGTGTCTCCTCCCTCGGAGCGTCAGCTCGGTAGATATAAATCTGCCGAAATTAATTAGGGTAGGTAAGCCGCAATTTAGCGTAGCGCCAGCCAGTGCCAAGACAAAGTTGTCCCTCTCTCGTTTCGCTCTCGGTCTGCGCCCTGCAGCCCCCGCGCACAGCCCTTCTTCTCCTGTTAGCGGCGCGAGAGAGCCTCCGTAGTATAATATCCCTTATTAGAACACGCCTGGCAGAAACTGCGGAACGTGGATATCGGAGAGGAACACGAGAAACGAAGGAGACGGGGGCTGGAGGCCAGGTCCGGGGGCGCGGGAACGGTTGACGGTGGTTTACTTGGCAAGTCAAACATCCTACAGCCTGCAATATCCTGCCGGGCAGGTCTGTAAGATACCGGTAAGGCTGAATTGAACGCACCGCGCACCCATTCCAACCCCCTTTTCAGTTAACCCCGTTGCTACTCCGCCTCCCACGTAAACGACTGCCGCCGCCACAGGGCCCACGCGGAGTTACGAAGGTTTAGTCCTGACCACATCAAATGGACTGGCCACCTCTCGGTATGCAAAGTATGCTCGAACCCCTGCACGAACTTTGCCCGACGTAGGCTTTCGACGGGCCGCGTGATTAGAGCGACCAGGTGACGCGCCGACGTTAATGTAAATAGATCGATGCCTGGGGTACGGACGGAAGATTGATCGCGTGAAATCGTTAATACGTTGGATTCGCTGTTAACCCTTTGCGAGCGAGGATTTTTTCAAGCGCTCGAAACCTTCACCTTGAAGAGACATGTTGTTTGTTGAACTTTTGAATATTGGAAAAGGTGAAAACTGTGTACCAGTTATTTATTATTTATATAACTGAATTATGGAATTTCGGGTGGAGTTGGTTTTGAGGATGTTCATTAAATAATGAAAGCACTTTTGAGATCCTTTGGTCAAGTTATTTCGACTTGTTTAAAATATTTGTATAATTTCATTTTTTAATGTATAAAAGAAATATACTGATATATACTGATTAATTGCGAAGTGGTTCTATTCAAATTGAAAATTTATATTATATATTTCTGAATGAGTTTTCTAAAATCCGAGAATTTTAAATTCCAAAGGAAGCAAGATCGGAACAACAATTCACAGTTGCAGATCCGTTGCGAATAAAGGCAGCCTATCGCAACAACCTCATTCACGTCCGCATCCATCAACAACCGGCACGATGTAATCAACGCGTCGAATTACAGACACATTACGTCGCCGTTAATGAAACCCATAATTGGACATTTTTACCAACGACCTTGCATACCGCGGAATCCGCGGAACCGATCAGCGTCGAGTCGAAATTGCAATTCGACTGTACGCCGTGTCGAAATTACAGTGTTCGCAGTTTGCCTAGAATTTCGCGTTTCGCGCCTAATATTCCGCCGCTCGCAGCACGCATACCGCGCGTTGAATTTTATAGAAGCGCTGGGAGTGGCTCCCGATGCGAGTCTCGCGATATCGACGCCGAAATAAAACTTAATTTCACAACGTGTATCGCCATACGATTCTCGACTTCCTTTCGGAAGAGGTTCGATCCTCTCGCGCGAGCTCCCTGCGTGAGGCCTTTGTTCCTGCGAGGGGTGGAAAAAAAATCAAACGAAAAATTCCAGACGATCCCTGATGCGTGCCAGCGACACGCATTCTTCCGAGCTATTTACCGGGAATAGGCATCCCCCTTGCGCTCCATTTCTACGCCCACCACCCCCAGACCTCCCCCTCTTTTCGCTTCAAGAACACACGTGGTGACAGTAACTTTCTGGCGGTAGCGTGGATGCAAATTCAACTAGAAGTTCATGCTCCAACGTATAGAGCGTACGTGATCAGCTTCGATAACTTATGCATTGGGTGTTCTGCTAAAAGATGCGTTTCGATCGATGAAAGCTAAAGAATAAATTGTTTTAACCAGCATCGTATGTAGATCGCGAATTCTATGCATTTATGAGAGGTACCAGTTTCTTTTCTGTCTTGCATATTTTTATGTGGGTTTTTGGAGATGAGATATTAATTTAATAATAGGAGTCTCGTTTTGTTTGTTTGACTGTATTATTTAACTAGAGAACTAACAAACTAGAATAGACTAGAGAAAATAAGAAAAATTTTAAAAACAAACAGTTTCACTTGAATGTTATAATGAATATACAAAGAAGCAAGAAAAAAATATAATCAGTTCAATGCTCAGTAATTCCAATTCTAAGAGATCCTCAATAAAAGCCACAAAATCACGCGAAAACCATAGAAAAGCGAAAAAACCGAATCCCCGTTCATTACGAAATTATCAAACCGAATCATCCAATAAGGCACATTCGGTTGCCCCGACGCGATCCCATTAAAGCCATCAATGACCCTATTATCGGCGGCGAATCGTGCCGATGTGGCGATATTCCCGGTTAGCCGCGAAGTAATAAACCCCGTGCCCGTTCATCGGGCAAAGTCAACCGACGTCGATACCCCCGATAACGTCTCGGCTGCCGGTTTCCCGGTGTCTCGCTTCCGCGGTTGCGATCTCTGTCCGAAATCAAATTCTATTCTCGATTTCCTCCCCTCTTGTCCCACCTCTTGCCACCCTTATACACCGAAGAAACTGGTCACGCGGGTTGGAGACGATGGCAGCCGTCCCACGGAAAAATAAATTGCGCGTCCAGCCTCGGGATCGGGGGGAGGTTCACGACGGAATATTGATTCCGTTGGCAGTCTTCGACCCGACCAGCGCGCCGTCGGCGAGAGGCGACGTCGCAGAAAGAAAAGACGACTTTTAACCGATACACGTGCACGCATCGCACGTGTACACACACCTGTGCACAGCCGGCTGGCTTCCCAGCGCGTCTTGGATTCGCGTCGCGTCGCGCCAACCCGTCGACGACGGGGCCATAGGGTTCCAGGACGAGGGGGTGAGATGATACCGTTCCATGGGACCGGAAGCCGATTCGATTCGGGAAGAAAAGGAGCAGCCTGCCGCGGAACGCGCGCACGAGCGGCCACGGAATCGTGAGATAAGCATCGATTCCGCTGCCGCCACACTGCCGCGGAATGAGAGGATATTTGATCGGGAACGGTGTAATCTATATTTTTAGGAGGATTTCACGGCACCCGGAGACATTGTTGGGGATCGGTCGGTGTGTAGCCGATGCTTGATAAAAATCATCGCCGGAAATTGGCTCCGGATTTTGGAAAAACGTTAATTTTCTCGGGCCAGGCTTCTTTTAAGGTTTGGTTCGTTGGAGGTATTTCGGGTGTATTGGTTTCGGGAATATTTCTGATTCGTAGTATCTCGTTTTGAGCTTCGAAGTATATCATTTTGATTCTATTCATAACCACGTGAAATTTTCGTGACATCACGAAGTCAATGGAATTTGCCAATTACAGATAATTAATGATTAATTATAATTAACAACTAAGTCAATGAAAATTGCAAAATGTATTTTATTCATATTGAAAAGATCAAATAATGCCATATACAAATTACCCAATAAATTTTCGTTCGACCTCTCCCAATAATATTATCCACATCTAGCAAAAATTATGCGGATTCCCAATCAGGGCTAAAGTAAAAATTCTTGCCAAACAAAAGCATATTGGTCCTCGCCACTCCCAGATTCGATTACCCCGGAACCAGATTCCACGGGAAAATCTTCACGGTAAATTTTCCATTTACTTTGCCGCGAAGAAAACACCTGCCGTCAAGATCTCGTCTGGTTGCTGAGACGAGAGGAGTCCCCCTCCTTCTCCTCTAATCCCATAAATTTTCATGACGCTCCATGGAACAGGTTGGGAGCCGAATTTCCTGTTCGGTCCGCATTGAGTTTCGATGAGAGACTATGGGCGAAGGAAGAGGGGGACCTGTTCTTCCTACATTTCCAGCGTACGGACCTCCGAGGCTCTCTCCCACCGAGCACGTACGCTGGGAAGAGCCATTCTGTGATCTCGCGGATATGTTAAATTGATCGTGGACAATAAGAGGAGCCACGCGGTGTTTCTTGCAGTGTTCCAGACCGGATTCCTGAAAAAGGTCGTCGCGCCGGAGTTAAAGGGCTGCCCTTCGGCCGCGGCCAACCCCCCGCCGCGACGGCTTCTACAGGGACATTAATTTTCGACTCGGCACATTCGCTCTCTTCTCCCCCACATGTTTATTCAATTCCTACCGAGTGTTTCTTCTTCCACGGACCTCCTTGGAAGCTTACTCCGCGTCATAATGGATTCTTCTCCGTCCACGCCTTATTTTCCCGGTGGAGGTCCGTCGTCTCCACCCTCCCCCCTCGCGCCGACTCTTTTCTATTATTCTGTTTTCCACTTTTCTGGTCTTGTTTAACTCTTCCGTGATTAATAAAGATGTTTACGATTACTCGGGTTTCAGTATTACTGTATTCTTGCGTGAAGTTGTTATTTGGAAAATATAAATCGATGTTCACGAAATTCGATTTTGAGGAATTTTCATGGAAATCAAAGATAGATTGTTTGGAAGAATATGTAGAAACAACTTGGATACTGGATTTGTTTTTTTACTTTAGATTTGCTGCGTTCTATAGGTCTTTCTCAAGCCACGTTTCTTTTTAGCGTTTATCATTCAATTTATTTAGTATTCTCCTCTTCGTCGCGGTCTCGTTTTATGAAATATATTCTTAAACTTAAAGAAACTGCACTCCGCAGAGCGCAAACGGAGAGCCTGAATTTTATCTGGTAGACACTTTCATTCCCTTAATCTTTCTTCGTTTTCTTGTTCCTACAAGAAGAAAACATTGTGAAGAAGAAAACATCCGGCCGTTTCGAACACCGAGCATTTTCTCCGCGGCTAGATAGACTTTACATTAACTTGTCTCCTTTTTCCGGGTGTTTCTCTTGCGGAGATTAACCGTGTTTGCAGCAGCCACGCGGCTTTCTTTGCGGTTTTTCTTGCGACGCCCCGGCTTCAAAGGAGGCGGCGGAGAGATCTGTCGCGCGCAGTTTACGGATACTACTGGTGGGTAAGATCGTTATAACAATAGGGAATTCGATTTATCTTTTAAAGAGGTTCTTGTCGGTCGCGCGGGGAGAGATGAGCACTGCAAAGGGAATGTTACCGGGACGCGGCGAAGTACCTTTTCCACTGTGAATACAATCTTATTTTATCTTCTGATTATATTTTACAAGGATTGTATTTCCAAGGACGATAATGCTTTTTTGTCAATTCAATATTCAAAGAGAGCATTACTCAATTCTTCCACTACCACAAGCAAAACAGAATGGATTAAAAATTCTGTTCATAAATAACAACACTTCAAACATAGTCATCTGGTAATCATCCCCTGCGTCCAATAACGCAAAAGAAGCAACCACTCGACACCCACGTGACAAGAAACATTAAACTTCCATCGGTTTACAGTTCCAGACCAAAAATTCTCCAGAACTTCAAGAACCACACTTCAACCGCGAGGGTTAACGCGACACACCCTCTCATCCCGAAGAACCTCTCTCGCTAGCGACCGCAATAGAGGATAACCATCATCCTCGGATCCATGCAGAAGAAGAAGAAGAAGGAAAAAAGGGAGCGAATCCTCGGCAAAGCGTTCGCCGTTCACCGGCTGAAAGGATGATCGGACCTGTACCCGGAACGTGGCGTTCTTAAAGCCGGAAGTCAGTCGGGGAGACATCAGGCCGCAGCCCGGATCCATCCGGAATGGTCGCTCCCAATTTGGCTGGGGGATCGTGATTCCTTGGCCGGCACCGGTTTTATCGAGCGTGAAGGTTTTTCAAAGGGAAAGCGGTTACCGACGACGGAGGGAGAAAAATGCAAAGGACGAGGTAAGAGGCAGAGGGATGGGGGTGGGACGCATACATACACATACACACAGAGAGATGGAGGCTAGAAAGCTCGAATACATTAGGAGAAGATCCTATCGCGGCTACAGGCCGTTACCTGTGTTCGTCCAGGGACCAAATTGGAGGTCGGCTCGTCTTGGTCTCCTTGGAATATGTTCTGATCCCCGGCGACCCTTTGCGAGAGACGTTCGCGGAGTGACAAATGGTCCGACCATGGCCGTTATTTCGTGTTCCTCGCTGTCTCTTTTACTTCTCCGCCTTCACCTCGGACTACCTTCGACTTTTTTTCCGGCGAAGGACGAAACGACTCGGGTGGGGAACTCCTCTGGACCTCCAGATCGCGAGATGGTTATTGGTAGAGCATGAGAGAAGAGACGATTGTCATTTTGTTAATTTTTCAACGAAAATGAGGTGGAACTGGTGTTTGAAACATTGAAATGGAGTTTGAGTGTTGAGTTGCTTGACTTTATAGAGTGTTGCTGGATGTGTTTATTGTTAAACATATTTCGAAAGATAAAATTACCTTCAGTCCTAGAAGTTTGAATAACAGTTTCCATAGTAACAAATAAAATAGCAAATCACTAAAAGCGCGTTCATTTCCAATGAAAACTGCAGCAAACACGTAAAATAGAAAAATGATCCCTGGAACGGTTAAACGAGACTAATCGTAACCTTTTAGCATCCCCAAAAACGGTATTAAGCAAGATACCTCGGGCACCGATAAATTCCTGACCGCATCGAATAGTTCAATTCCGCAGTTAATATTCCGACTGAGGGTTCAGTTTGCACGATCGCGGTTACACATCGCATCAGCTCGATTACTGCAAAATCGAAATTGCAATTCCGGCCAGCGGTATCGAGCCAGCGCGAGAGCTGCTTAAACGGGACGCAAAGCTCTCCGGTCTCGAAATCCTGAAGCAAATGGCGTTAAATAACACTAACTCAAAGAGGTCCGTTGCGAATTGCAGCGTTGCGTCGATGTACACACGTGCGGCCGGATCTTAATGCGTCGCCGGGGACGCGGCGTTTCAGCCAATTAACATTCATACAACCGACGGAAACCGAAGCTAATTACACGGAAGCGTAACCGGCGCCGAACCCTGCTTTCGGGGGACGAGAACTTCGCGAGAACTCGTCGCGAACCCGGAGAAAAAATAGAATCTCCCTCCTCTTCACGCCTTTTTTAAGCGACGAGTCTCCCGGATACATTGTATAATTTTTTCCCCTTCTCGTCTGCAGCCAGCGCGCGCACGGTTGCTTTATGGTAAACGAGTTTCCCCGTTGAAGCCGTTTTGTTCCCAACTACCGCAATAATCGAGTTAATCCGGCGACCTGTAAATCCACCGCGGAAAAGTTTTGATGCATCCGTTCACGACCCAGCCTCGTGGATGTTTTTATGCCTCCGGCAGAATAATAAAACGAGATTTCTTATGCACCAGCCGGATTCTTGCTCAACCCTTGCGCGGTATTTAGGTCAGCCTCGAAATAGACACTTAGATTCTTGCGGTTATTTGTGTGTAACAGAAATTGGTTAATATATTGCATGCAATTTTATATAGGGGAACTGAGTGTGGAATGTGTTCGATGAAATCGTGGAAAGCGTACGAAATAATATTTTCATTGTTTGAAACGCGGAATGTGAAAATTCCAACTTTGAAAATACTAATTCTTCAATATATATGTATTACAACCTTATTCTCTTAATTCCGAAGTACCACTGATCTATCTTCAAAAGTTCCAATCCCCATCGCTCACATGCTCTAAATTATCAGTTCTCCGCATTATTCAATCCCATCAAATTCCTTTTGTCGAAGTTCGTTCATTCCGGCGCTTTATCAATTTGTCCGACAATTAAGAAAATCTAGGTTAGGGGTAGTACAAAGTGCACTTCGAGGTACCCAGGCGACGCCTAATAGGAAGAAGTGCTATCCGCCCGGGGCGGTGTTTTTACGAGAACGATTTAATTGAGTGGCCGTTGCACATGTGCTCAAAGAGAACGACTGAGGAAGAGGGAGCGAGAGATGCGCGTTGTATACCAAGAGGGCAGAGAAGAAGTCTAGAGCTGGATAGGTATTCAAGACTCCGCCCTCGGCGCGCAATGGATCGCCTCGAGTGACTTCTTCCGTTCTCACGGGCCGCGATTGTCCGCGGCGTTAACGGCGGCTCTTTACTATCGCGTTAAAGATAAGCGCTTATTACCGCCCGCTGCGAGCAGCTATTTACAGACAACTGTAGGCGGCGACGCCGGAGTTCTTTCAGTGACGATTAGCCGGTACGCGAGTGCATTTTTCCTGGATGGCATCCGCCGTCGTCCAGACGAGGAATTAAACGCTGCACGTGGATTTCAAGTTGAACCGAACAGAACGATGGAAACCGCGGTTCACGTACGCGCATGTTCGCTGTGAAAAGACTTCCTAACCTAGAGTTTCCAGCCTTTTCACGAAGATGAAAGGTCAACAGGCGATCGGAACGTCGAGTGCGGTTGAAGTGAAAGTCGGGATATTAAATTGTGAGGATTAATCGAAATGGGAATCGTAATCTTAGTTTCGTTTTCTAAGATCGCTTTTGAAACGGTAGTTGCTGCAGAAATAGGTAGATTAAGTATAATAGATGTTGAGTTGTTTATGATTGAATGTAATCATAAACAATGTATAAATGAAGCCCTGGGTGTGCCATATCATCTCAACATATCTTTTACCAATCCTCAAAAATATCATTTTTATAACATCACAAACTCCACTTATCATCCAACCACCCCAATACACAATCCCCTAACAAAACATAAAAAAGTCTCCCAACTCCTCGCAAGCCAACCCAACATCCGCGTTCCAGGTGGTTCAGCTTCAGTTCCGCGTATCGGAGTCCAGCGCGAAAGCGGCAAATAGTAAATCACGGATCGTCACGCGGCGCGAGTTGGCGAGGGAGGACGCAGATTATTTATAGTTGCAGCGGGACTGCGTTCGATAGAAAATCCCGGCGTCGGGTCTGCGGAGACGGAGCCGGGAGAGAAGGAGGGCTTGAAGAAAAGCGAAGCGGACAAGGAGCGAAAAGCTTGATCCGAGTCGACGGGACCTCTGGCGACGGGGCCAGGGGTGAAAGCAGCTTCGAGTTTAAAGGCTGAGCCTCGGGATCTGGATGTCACCCCGCGCGAAAACGTACAGGAGAGGATTAGAGGGAGCCGCGAGAAGTCGAGAGCTGGGGCTGCGATAGAGCAGGAGCGAAACAAGCGGCCAGTGAACCCTTTCTTATCCTCGCGGAACGAGGCTTCAAAGGAATCTCGGCTGTTCCGCGGAACGCACTTAACTTTCCACCCACAAGCCGCGACATTCCGGCTCGCTCTTTTCTTTTCCCCTCCCCCTTTCATATTTTCGCGCGTGCCCACCGTCTGCGAGCCGTCTAGCGTCGTGGTCGTTGATCTTCCAGCGAGATGAAAGTAAAATTGACCCCGGCTTGAACGAGACGGAAAGGTACGGTGGGACGTATTGTTTCGCGCGGGTCTTTCACCTTTTCTGGGATTGCGACGAGTTGAGTGATGGGTTCTTGTTGATATTCTGGTGGGGAGAATGGTTTGTTGATTGTGTGCGGTGGGATATAGTGATTATTGGATTGATGTAGGTGTTTGTGGAATGATTGTAATTTATATATATAGATCAAATCTACGGGTTATAGATATAAATTATATATCGTTTGTAGAGATATGTTTTGTGGACTTTTGCGGTGAACAGATGTTTCTTTGTTGTGTGCGGAGTTGTGTTAATGTATAGAAGAAAATGCGAAATATCGAAGTTTTTTGGTATTTTCTTTTGTAATGAATGTTATATTAAAAATAATGTTTGGACTTATCTAGACATCCTTTTTCTTTGGAAACACCTTGTAGAGGTTCTTTAACGTCGATGAGAAATTGGGAAGCTTCACTTACCTGAAACAGAAAGAAAAGATACTAATTAATATTTATTACACATATGACACACATATTAATATTAATATTGTATAGACGGTTTCATAACTATTTGGAAGATCAATTAAAAAATCTATTACTGACTTTTCGGAGCAGTCGGCAATTAAGTAAAACGTTGGTTTCTTTACTTAAACAAATAAGAATAAGGTGAACTATTGTTGACGTTGTATCGCACGTCTACAGAAATGTACAGTTTCGTGTGGACAATAAGAATCATAGTCGGTTGTTCCGAGCCAGTATTAAATCGCTCGTTCCCGTACGAACAAACATCGATTGTTTGCTTTGAAATCGTACATATACCTTGCGCAGCGTCGAATCAATACGCGGGAATGGAAGCAGTCGCGGATTAAATGACAAAACACGGGCTCTGGAGGAGTTGAGAACAGTCGTCCTGCAGGCGAAGAAGGAGCTCGGTTACAGAACGGATGTTTAAAGACAATATAACTGACAGAATCTTGTTATCGTGCAAGTTTCATCGATAATGGGGATGGTTCTATCTTTGAGAAACGTATCCGGTTCTATTCTTGCTGCCTTTCACCGGACGACACTCGATGAGATCGCAAAATGAAAACATACCTCGTCATATACAAATATTTATACAACTTCAAGATTTTCAATCACGTCGTATTAAAAATTCTAATTTGCTTTTCTGTTTGCTTATCTCTACAGCTTTCATTTTTAATACCTTTACCTCTACAATAATAATTCCACGGTACAATCACTACAGAAACCCTTCAAACAAAGATACGATAAAACAATGCAACTAAGCTATCAATTAAAACTCCTTACACCCCTCCATAATCATATAAACCTACTCAAACTTTCACCAACAGAAAACCAAATCACCGCCCTTCCATCAAACAAACCAAAATGAACTCAAAAGCCACTAAAAATTCCTGCTCACGTTAAAAATTCCTTAAAGAAAATTCCAAAACGCCCAGTGTGCCCTGCAACGTTTCAACACACTCGTGCGCAACATTTGACATGACAAGCTCTCGCGGGATCGCGTCTCGCGCCAAGTTATGCGCCCGATTCCCGGTACATGCATACGCGAGCGGTCGCGCGTACCGTTTGTGTCTTTTTGTGGGAAATGATGGAGCAGAAGGCGACCAGACAGAACAATGGACGTAACACGAGGCACGCGGTGGAACACGGCCGGACGATCGACTTTGCGGAAACTGTCAGAGCACGTTCGTGGACCGGCGACAACGTTCGTCGCCGCCGCAGCCACGACCAACACGGAAATAATCGGGACGGGTAAGCCTATTATCGGCGCAGACCGTAGTCAACAATAATTAGAGGGAAGGTAGACAGTTTCGCGAGACTGCTCGAAACCAGAAGAGACGGGGTGGGCGGTGGGACTTAAAATCGAACGCAAACAAAGGTGAGCTCGAGGTCCGAGACTGTGTGAGGTCTCCAGTCGTGCGTTCGCCGGGAGTTTACGTGCCTCCACCTAATCCATCCTCTTCTCTATTTGTTTCCCTTCTATTTTCGATGCAACCCCCTCGACCGACCGAGATAGGACAAAGAAAGAGGGAATAGCGGAGAGGCAGGGAAAGAGAACGCGCCGCAGGCCGCCGAGCCGTTTCACCGCACCCACGCGCGCGGATTCCGCTTTTCGACTCTTTTCTTCTGTTTTCCCCCTCTTCCTCCTCCTTGCCCCGCCCACGCACGCGAAACGCCCGCGCTACAGACTAATTAATATTTGCTGGGATGGAATTTCGACGCGGCTCGCCGGAGAGCGGAAATGTTAATTGGTTTGGCCCGGCGCGGCTGGAAATTGCTAGAGCACACGTAGAAAATGGCACCAACCTGACCCGCGTCGGTTTAATGAACTTCGAAACGAGACAGCGCGAGAGATCGATTCGGGGGCGGCAGAAATGTCTTTTGTCGGGGAATTGGGGATTCTTTGGATGATATGTTTGCTTTGCGACGTGTTTCTTGTTTGAAGTGTTTTTAGCGTGGAGACAGGGGACAGTTAATTGTGTGTGACAGTTTGGTGTTGTTAGACATTTTTAGAGTTGAGTGGAGGAATTAATTATTGGAGGGAAGGTTCATTTTTTGGGGTGAACGAGGAAGATCTTTCGGGTTCGTCTTCGAACAATTTAATCGCGAATTTGATGAGCCATTTTATTAAATCGGTTGTCCCAGTATTGGCGGCACCCTCCCCCGGATGGGCACGGCGCCTATGTTGAAATTGCGACGTTGATTAAACCGAAAGCACCTTTGATAGCTGCAAATGTAATTTTGTCGGGTGCGGTTTATTATATTTGCGCGCAAATACGAGGCAACGCGCGCGCAACAAAGTATCAGCGGGGGTTTTGTCCGCGCAATTTCCATTAAATTACACGAGTTATCGGCGACCGACAACTTTGAGACTTTCCCTCTTACAGGGGTATAAAACCAATTCCGATCGACACTGTGTGCACTCGCGTAGACACAAATTATTTCACTGGGAGTCGAGGGACTTCTAATTACTTTCCATTTTATATAGGAAATGTTGCACGAGCTGAACGTGGACCTGAACATTTTGACCTTTCTTATGAATCCTCAGTTTTCGTTTACCTTACATCATGACTGAGATGCAATAAAATCATCTTATTGAATTAATAACCTTAATAAGTATCTTTTAATAAATAATTTCTTTCACTGATTTTCACTTCATTCATTTTCTTCCTATTATATAATTGATATTATATTACATCATGTAGCAGCTGATAATAAGAAACCAATATTTAATTCAAATATTTAACTTACATGTTAATTCAATTAAACTTACTCATTAAAATTCATTATTCAATTCAATTAAATAATTAATATTTAATTCAATTAAACTTACACGAATATGATACATTACTATAAAGCAAGAAATTGACAATCAGCACAAATAGTTTTATAAATTGCACGGATCGTCTTCGTTCTAATAAAATATAGTTAGAATCGTGAACAGTTCATGAAATCGGGGTCAGGCAGCGATCAAACGTAGCGTAGAGAAAGAGCGGGCCGTGCAAAGGTTCGCGCATCAAAGGAAGCGGGAGGCTTGTTGCGCGTGATAGCCGTGTCCCGATAGGATCGAACCTGGCCGTCGCTTATCGATAACAGCTCTGTTCAACGGCTGGCCTGCACCATTGCGCCGTGTAAACGCGCATAGATCCGCTTTACCCAATAATCGGAACAAAGTAGGCATTCCCGTGAATCCCGGCAGTGTATGAAAGCCCTGCTCGACGCTACGCAACAGCATTCCCGATCAGAGACTCCCAGGGGACGTCGGCCGCGACGAAGGTGCGAGGCAATTGGAATCGGAAGAAACGGAGTGGGAATTTCACCGTGTTCGATACGGATCTTAACTTCTTGGATATAGAGTCTGTACAAATCACCGTAGGAGTCCTCGCGAAAGAATCCTGTATTGAAAAGATTCGAAGCGGGGACCATTGTCGTGTCTTCCACAGCACAAAGGAGTTCTTTTGCTTACCGTTGAGTTGCGACGCGAATAGATTCTGTTTCTTCTTTTCATTTATTTCTCTTCGAATACTTCGAATAAGAGAGCTAGATTCTTTAAGTCCCTTCATATTTCTCAATTTTGCTTATGGTAAGCCTTAAGTATGTTTTCAACTTTCTCGAATATCTACTTCTAGTAATATCAGTACCAAGTATACAACACATAAAAATCTACGAAAACTTTCAAAATATTCAAGTTTATTACAATTCGATACATCCTCATTTTACTTATCATGCATCAATTTCAATTTCAAGTTCTCTACAAAAACGTGAATTCCAGAATAATACCACAAGTTATTAGCCCAATATCTCAGAAGAGCATCAAACCAATTCGTAGTCCAAGACGCGTCGTCTCGCTGGAAAATAATGAAGTCGCCGCGCACTTTCCACGAGCCTCGGAAAGTAATAAGTCAGCCGGAATGAAGAAGCGGCCGTCGTTACGAGGGTGGAAGCGTCGCGCAGGCCCTTTGGAAAGGAGTTCAATCTTTGGACAAAGTGTCGCTGGCAAGTTTGCAGTATCATTTCTCCGTTTCCCCGAACGCGTTTGTTCCGGGGGCCCAAGTTATCGTGTAATTGTCGATCCAGGGACTCTCTCGCGCGTTGGATTGAGAGTCGCTCCGCAGCAGAGACAGGCGCGGCCTGGCCGAGGGGATGGCCGGTGCTCTCGATCCTCTAATTACCAGCAATTACCGTCGCCTAATCAATTACGGTAACGCAATCTGCTTGCATAGCGACTGTCCGCTGCCCGGCCACGGTAATTGCGCTCGGCCTTGGCTGGTACGCGTTTTCGACCCCTTTGTCGCTGGCCCCGAAGAATCGGCTGGGATGGTACACAAACAGAGGCAAACAGTGGCTATTAAGTCGACTGATAAATGTCGCGAATTACTATCTCTACTTTATGATTCTGTGCTGGAAATAATTTCATTTGTACTATTGACGGTGGACATATTTTGGAGTGGTAAAGGTCAGACGGAAGGGGTTACATTGGAACCATCGATGCTGACTCTCTTTTTGCTTCTTGTCTTTTATACTTGAATCACCTTATTAAAAGATTCGATCCTTGTGTCGTGCTCTATCGCTCCGATAGAATACTAATGAAACTTTCTGTTAATTTCTACTACGAATATTTGAATGCCAAATGTACCACTATTTAAAATATTCATTCGTGTACCGAGAAACTCGCAGGTAATTTGAGGTTAGGTGACTCATTCCGTGTATGTTGTACCTTGTATCATTTTTTAATGAAGCTAACATATGAATCGCAACAGAATCATCTTTATTAACCTACTACTAAGGTTTAAATTTAGTAAGAAATCTTCTTCCAGGGAATTTTCCGCCGATCGGAACGGTGTCAGTGATACCCGCGCACCGGGATGATCTCAATGTTACACCTTCGGAAAGAAGATTCCGCAGCGCGATGCGGTAGGGTACATAAGTAATCGTCGTTTATGGAAGGCGGGACACCAGGTCGGCGTCGTACGTCGTACGACCGTCGATTTTACGAGCAGCTACCCGGCCGGCCCCTAGACCGCCCCGAGTATTTTGTTTAAACAGACCGGGCTACGGTGTCAGATAAGCCTGCCGCTGGGTGTTCCAGCAGCGATTCCCTTTAACGTCCCGCTGAAGGGGGCAGTTACCGTGGAAAAAGACGAGCCACGGGAAACCGATAACGCCGGACACCGCTTTTACCGTCGGTTTCACTGGCCGTCCTATCCCTTTTCCCCTTTTTTCCCTCGGTTTTTTATTTTCCAGCGAGGACGCGAAAGTGGTCGGATATTTATCCGAGCTGGATGCGCGGGCAACCGTATTGACAATTGAAGAATCCATTACCGAGCCGCATCTAACATTTGTATGCGAGAATATAGCTGTCGGTTCGCCGGGCAGAACAGTCTTTTCGGATAAAATTCAGGTAAAGTTCGCTAGGACGAATAAAACCGGATGCTATTCTTTTATTTCGCTGTAACGATCCTCTAACAACCCCGGTTTTCAATTGGAGTACCCCAATTGTTTCTATTTTTCTGTGCAATCCACTGTGTTCAGTCATATTCGCCGACCAATATCACAAAGACTGAAAAAGAATTTCAATATTCCTTTGTATCTTTTTCATCTCCAACTACTCACTGTTTCATTCTTTGTGCCCGGAAAACGTTGCAACTGCTATCAGGCACATCATACACCACAACCAACGCAAAACTTGTAAAATAATCTAGGTACTCGTCGTCAGAACGAAACGTTCCCTTGTAAACCTACTAGTCTAAATTCTCTATTCGAAACAAGAACGAAGTTTCTCGGCCTCGGTGTAACAGTTCATCTGGCGGATAAATATCTCGACCGTCCAGCATCCTCTGGACCACGGTCGGTCACGTGATCGGAACAAATCGCGGCTCGCATTATTTCAAAGCGGCGATAGTTTCCCGTGGTCGATCGAACGGAAACACAGCGTCAGGGATCGCAACATGGTGCCGAAAACTATACGGCAGTTATATAGACATAAATTCCAGCCCGAGACACCGGGGTTCCTTTGGGCGGTAAAACACCGAGTCAACCCCATAAATCCGGCGCGCGCGCGTTCAGCACAGCGCTACACGCTCGTCATTATTTCAAGCGTGTACACGCGTGTGCGCGGACATCGGGAACTGACAGAGAAAGAGAGAGAGAGAGAGAGAGAGAGAGAAAGGAAAAAGAAGAGAGAGCTATGAAATGGATCTTAGCCGTTGCACGAGCTCGATAAGCCGCATATCAATCATTACTTTAGCCGTGCAATTGAACGAGAAGGGAGAGGCCGCGGCCGGCGAGAGGGGGGAGGGCGGTAGAAGAGGAAGACACCGGACCGGAAAGGAGGACCTAGAAAGTCACGGTAACGAGCTTTTTCTCCGGTCGCGTGGGAGCCATTCGAATGGGCGTACCTATAAATACATACTGGGTGCTCAGTTAGTATACCCCATATTGTCAAATTAAATTAAGCGCTCGTGATTTATTGAGTTTTTGTTGTGAAACGTTCTCCTTAACTCTCTGGTTAATAAGGTTTGTGTTTACAATAATGAAGGATAGCGTGAAAGTGTTTTGAAGATGTTACATTTGTACATCTATTGCTTGTAAGTATATTCGAAGAACTTTGATAGATGTTGACTTTATTATTTCTTTTATTGTCCCAGTTATACATCTTTTTATATAACTATATTAAAATTGGAGGCAAATTGTTTAAATATCTTTAATATTAGAACTTTTTAATATTAGAATATCCTTAGATTTAGAACTTCTTTTAATGAAATAAAACTGTCTACTTGTTCTAGACCTTAATAATAAGTCATTTCGTTTAACAATCTAGTATAAACATTAACTTGCAGCTCCATATAAATAGACACATCACCATAAACGACAACCGTGCCGTTTAAACCATCAACGAGTCTTCATAGCGCGGACACATAATCTTTCCCCGGTTCGAAAATGGTACTTCCAGATCACCTCGTATACGGTGGGCCGCGTCAGGACGATCGTTCGCGGTTTACGGTGCACAATATGCCGGACGGGGAGGCCCGAACGAGCTCGCAACTTATAAGTATAAAGCAATTACCGTGGTATTGTGCTCGTTCGACTTGGGGATCCCGTGGCGTCGGCTCTGATCGATAGAGACCGGGCTATTAATTACCCGAGATTGGTTCCCCGAGCCGATGCACGTCGGGGCTAAGTGACTCCCTGGCACCGAGGAAACGCCATTGTTTTATCGGTCGGCCTTACCTGCCTCGTAAGGAAAAAAAGGACGAAGATAAAAAGGAAGGAAAGGGAAAAACAGAAGAGAAACCGTTTCGTGCAACAAGGCACGAAACGAGGTAACGCGATCCACGTTGAACGCTTCCTAGCCTGTGATCCAGTTCCTCCGATTTGATTGTCTTTCTATTACCCCGGATCACCGATAAAAATCTTTTATCCGGACACGCTCGATCTAACGACCATCTGGCTCGTTTCACTTCCGTTGTAACGCGCGCTTCAACTTATCAAGTTGGAACCATCGGGGCCCTGGCCTTTAATTAATAAGGACACGACGCGGTTGATTTGCGGACCCCTTCGCTCTATGGGACACCGGTGACTTTTGCCGCGATTTTTTCCTCGCCTGATCGGACCTGACGTGTCCTGAACGGTGGCGCGCGGAATTATCGTGACGCGCCCCGCCGTGGAAAGCTGACTGCCTCTCGGAACCACGGGCGAGGTGGTCCGATACGTTTGGCTGGGCATCGCCGGACAATGATCTCGGAACGCTTCGCCGGGGAGCAATCGTGTTCTTCGTTACCGGCGTGACACTGCGCTTTGTTGTTCCGGAGAAATCGGGCCGACAGCATTCCTCGATATTCTAATGAAAAGCAACGTGACGGGGACTGTTGGTTTCTGCTTCTGCTTAGCTTCGGGGCTGCCAGCTTGAGAGTGTCCCGTTGAACGAGTCAACGACTGTGCACAGTGTGTCTATGGTGAAAGGTACACCTTTTTGTAAAAAAGAAATTTTTCGTGATGCTATTGATTTAAGACATGACGAGTTCTATTTTTTTTCTTTTGTTTGTATATATATATATATGAAATGTATATTTTGTTTTGAATACTTTTCGAAGTAGTGTATATGGATTTACAAACCAACTTTCATAGATGAGTTTGTACTACTTTTAATATTTGTAGGTGACGTTCATATTCATTTTACCTTTTACCAACGTGCGTTTTAGGTTTGCATAATGATGCAATTACAGAAAGGATTTCCTTTCGCGTCGGATCGACGTTTTGTTTATTTTGAATATTGAAGCTTGCTAATTAGTATAGATAAATCCGGACATTTCAGGTAGTATCACAAAGTTTCGAGCGAAGTTTAAACGTGGTAATAATAAGTCTGGAGATTCAAATGATTTCGGGGTGAATGCGTGAGCATTTCGTGCGTGCGGACCCCGTGTTTACGGTGACCGTGCATGTAGACCCCGCTCTTACAGAGTCTGTGTGTGTAGACCCGTTTACCGAGTCCGTGCGTGCGAACCCCACCCCGATACATAAATTATTTACCCCGCTGCAATATTGATCGGCGCAGATCTTCATCCATCTACCACTAATCTCAGAATAGATGGAAACTGATTATGACAATGACAAATACAGTCTTCAAAGTTCGTTATATCAGGCATAGAAATTGGAAATGCCTTCCTACAGTGTTTGTCTTATCGCCAAATTTATTGTTATTAATATTTCTACCTATAAAGATATTAATTCCATTATAAAAAAAATTAAAGATCCTCTTGCAAATCATAGATTCTACAATTAATTTACGATCACCAATACCCTAAAGAAATACTACACTAAATAAACTAACAAAATTCACAGATTGACAAATAAAACAATTCTCCATTATCCCTTTCACAAAGAAACTTGCACACAAATTATAGAAAAATCATAGTAACAAACACGATGTCAAACAGAACGAAAGTAAGCCAATAACCCGAACACAATTGTTCATCAATTGCCGCGAGTAGCTCTCGTATCAACCAACACG
The DNA here is from genome assembly GCF_051020985.1 of Nomia melanderi. NCBI lineage: Eukaryota > Metazoa > Arthropoda > Insecta > Hymenoptera > Halictidae > Nomia > Nomia melanderi. The sequence continues at coordinate 11,140,642 of NC_134999.1, read as the reverse complement.
AACGGCAGCTGGAACATCGCCGCAACAAGACCGGTCCACTCTAATTCGCTCGAGCAAACGCTATCCGGCCGCTTCTTCCCCGCCATTATTCCCAAAAAATGCTTCTCGACCTGGCACGTGTTTACCGAGCGGCCGAGAGAGCCCCCGCGGGCCGCGGCTAGCGAATCCAGCGCAGAGCAACACGCTCGTTCCGGCGTAATTATTAAAGCCCTCGATACACCGGGGGTGCTTTCGAGGGCACCCCAATTCCGTGACGCGGGCCACGATCAGAATTTACGGCGCATTGGCGGCCGGTGAACCGTCTCGTACCGTTGCCTTTTCAATCTTTCGTAATGAAGAGGCCCGACGATAATAAAGAGAAAAAAAATCAAGAAGACTGCCGGGAGGGGCGCGCGGGGCGAAGTCGGCGGGACCGGAACCGATCGGGGAGAGGCACTTTTTACGTCGCGTTACGCCGCCGTAACGACGTTATACCGAGTAATATCGTTACGGGGCAAAATCGTTATCCCGACGTGTAATTGGTAAGGCGAAACGCTTTGCGCTGATTATCCGGCCTCCTCCGCCTCCACCTCCGTCTCTACAATTTATTTTTTTAATTATTTCCTGCCAACTGCAGAGAGGATCGGCGAACTGTCGCCCCGGCTAACAGACTCGTCCGATGCACGCTCATTTTGTCGCTCAAATACCGTGCACAATGAGCGGCCTGTAATCGCTATTGTTACCGGGTTCACGGGGAACTCGATCGAGGGATCGTACGCGGCCGGTGTGGGGCTGGAGGATGGTTAATCGATGATCACGTTAACGCTGATTGACTGACAGCCTTTCGACCTCGAAACGAGAAAGTTTTCAAAACTGACGTGGGCCGATTCAATTCGGCTGGCGGGCGAGCGACTCCGGCTCGCGATACACGCGCGGCTCCATCAAATTTTGCGCTTTGATTCGGACGGGATTGGTACGGGTATAGTGCAAACATGATCTTGATATACTTGGCTCCTAATGCAGCGGAATTGATGCGTAGCCGGTATACTTCGAGTCCAACCGAATTCGAAAGCTCTCGAATAACTGACGTCGAGTTTCGGTGTTGCGCGGCTTCGCGGTGAACGGAAGTGAAATTTCGGCTAGTTTCGTCGGAAGGGTCGTAAAAATTTCACGCGAATCTTATTGTTGTCTTGGTTTCACACAAAAGAAACAGTAGCTTCAAAACAGAAGTTCCATTTTGTTTCATCGCAGTTTCATTCGAAAGAGATAAAATACAAATGTTGTTTCATTCGAGTTGTATACTCTTCTTTCACGCGAATTAAGGTGTAATAAAGTTAAGTGGAATTTTCACTTCCCTTGGAAAGTACGCGGATTCTAAAGATCATCTTTTCAGAAAGCAAATGCACGATTCTACTTCGTCAAACGGTTTTGTCTACAGGTAATAAACAGCGCAAACGATGCAACGGCGTGTCCTACCTCCGCTTTGCTTTTCCCTTTCCGAATGTTGATCTGTAACGAAATTAAATGGATGGCCCTGTGCGTTTGAAGAAGATTCAGCTTGGCGCTTCTTTGAAAATGGAGAATGCCGGATATCCACCGGTGGTTGCGCCCATTCAAATTTCAATTGCCCGGGGAACGCGGAGTGGCGGTGGCAGCGGTGGCGGAATTTTTCCCGCGCACTGTACCATCTTTGAGGGGCGGAGAAAAAGGCAAGAGACTCTTTTCGGCCGTTTCTCGCTTTCTACATTTATGAAGCTCATCGTATCCTGTTGACCCGCTTATCACTGTCCGCCCTAACGAACTGCTTTCAAGCTTCAACTCTTTTGCTATCTTTACGTCTTTACATCCTTTCCTACTTCATTCGTTCGCATTCATATTTAGAGCTTTCTGAAGCCCTGACCCACATCGGACCGACCCCTCCGTCCACCCCCTGACACTCTCCTGCTCGCTGGTTCGCGTTAACGACATTGTCAGGATGAAAACAAGGAGCAACCCGTCCCGTCGTAATCCAATAACGATCGTAACGGCGCTGAGACGGCTGAATTCAATAGTCCCCTGACGAGAAAAAGGCACCTGCACGTCAGCGTGATCCCCGGCGAAACTTCCGCGCAGTAAAAAATTGCTCCCGGTGGACTTTTAGTATTCCCTTCGAGGACACCGGCGTTTATACGTGCGTTTAATCTTAGTCCGATAGTAAAATCCGAAGGCTGGAAGCACTGCTTTTTAATATGTTACATGGTTACCTTCGGTCTTCTTTATTTTATTAAATTATTTTATACTGTCTATAAAAATTAAATTATGTTTTCTATTCGTAAAGAAGTTTGTCTTTGAAGCAGCTAATTTTATGCCAGAGAGATTAAGAAAATTATTATTTCGTTTCTATTATTATATTTATTACTCTTATATTTTTATAATTATTTATTATTTGCAGTAAACTGAAGATTGAAATGTAATTAAAAAAAACTTTCTCCGTTACAATTTCAACCCTTACCTCCAACCGACACTAATACTGACAAGCTTAAGACAGTGTACTCGAACCGTTAGTTCCACGCCATAATTTTGAAATTTTATTATTATTGCGTTTAGTGTTGGTTAAAAATCATTCTTTAATATTCCCGAAGTCATAAGGGTTAATACCTTAACTCTTAGAGTGCTAACGTCGCTGTGAGCGATGCTGAAAATTTTTCTAAAAAGTGCCAGCGTCGTTCTCAACGAATCTTTATTTTTGATAGCGATAAATGTAATCATCAACGGAATTTTTCATATTTTCTGCTGTATCCATCGCTATCAGAAATAAAGAGCCGCTGAGAGCAACGCTGGCACCGTTGGAAAAATTTTCAGCGTCGTTCACAGCGTACTTGGCACTCTAAGGGTTAAAATCGAAATAACAGTGATACCGAATTGACTTTAACTTTGTATTTTGAATGCAGAAACAGTAGATTAGCAATTAAGGCAAAATAACGGACATTTGAAAAGTAAGTAAGACGGCGAGTTTAATGTTTAAAGGAGAGACGCGATTCCTCTGGGGACACAGGCAGAGCCTGCGGTCCCGGGCACGTTTAGTTTCAGGATCCTGGGCGAAACGCAATTTGCGAAAGCTCTGTCCCGACCGCAAGAACGCAAACATGAGACAAGGGAACACCGTGGAGGAACGAGGGCGACGCGCGCCTTGTACCAGCTGAAATGGACCATTGTTCTGGCCGATGGTTCGACGACCACCACCACTCCCAAATAAAACGATCGAGACGCGCGAGATCTACGGGCCCGGGCAACGGGTCGAGCATGTAGGCCATGGCTGACCTATTCGAACCGAATGGAATCCCTTTTTGTGAGCGGAGAAAAATATGGCCGATTCCCCGGCCGCGACGTCCGCCACAGGCCGCCGACCAATTATTTCGTACTGGAGAATCAGATTCCTCTATTTTGCGATTTCCTCGTGGCCACGTTTTCGCCGCCATTCAGGCGCGAGTTTCTCGTACAGTGTGGCTCGAAGATTTGTTGCTGTAGCGTACAGTTGAATTGTGCTGTGTTATTTCTTACGAAAATATTTTACTTGTTCGATGAATTTGGCCTTTTTTCTTTGTAAAGTGGAACCAATTGGTGCTTGAGATTTTAATATACTTAATGGAAAAGTTTAATTGTGGAAAAATGATAAAATTGTAATTATATTAGATTAATATGTCTTCTTACTTCGTAAATAAAAATAGTAATTTTGCAACCGGTTAAATACTTTTAAAGGAAAAGTATACTTGACAAGAAAACGTTTGAAATGTATAAATTAATTCAGAGAATTCCATCGAGAATTTTATTCATTCTGTGTGTTTAATGAAATTTCTCTGACGTTCCGTTTGTACAGATATTATTGAAATTAAGCAGTTCGACATGATAATTCGAATTTATCGGTGAATCGAGAAAGTAAATTGAATGGTTCGACTGATAAAACGATACGTTTGAAATTAGAATTCTTCTTTTGTACGTTCAATCTTAGATTTGAGTTTTTGATCACTGCGATCCAACAATGGAGCACGATTCTCTTTGTAGGGCAAACGTGGAAAATCGTCTTTTCAAAGGAGAGGATCGAGGAGCCAGACAGTTTTTCGATAAAATCTTTTTGTGCGTGGACAGAAATATGGTTGAACCGGTATCTTCGCCGTTTAAGTCGATTCGAAGCTACAATAGGGGAGAATCATTTTGTAGAAGTCTTGAAATTACCTGGCACAGGAATGTAATAAAAATCTATGGCGTCCGATTCACACCGGTTCGAGCCGTCAGTTTAATATGAAATAAATTCCACTTCGCAATTACGCTCGGAATTATCTCATTTCTCTGACGTTTAAAACATTGGCAGAGAAGATTACATTTTACTTTCAAAAATTCAAATCTAATTTCCCAGTTAATTCTAATTTCTTACTCGTTTCCTTCTTAGTTCTCTTTTCATTTCCGTTCCGAGATATTCACAATGAACGACCGAAGTTATAGATTAACTTTTCTTTTGAAATTTCTTTTGATATTTTTAAATTGGATAATAAATCCAGATGCAATTTTTATTATACTTATTAATCTTTAATCAATGACTTTTAATGCCATTCTGTTGTATCGCGAAAATACAATTATTTCAGGAAGTACTTTTTTCGAGTGCTTTTAATTATTACTGTTTTAATGTAGAAATATAATTGTTTGATTAGGAAACAATAATAATAGATCCTCGAATAAGTAACGGAAACGCTTAATTAAACGAAACTCAATTGGGACGGCTTGCCTACTTTGTTAGTGCTAATTATTCTTTGTCAACGGGCACGACGAGCGCTTTACACTCCGATTACACGCAGTCGGTATAGTCTCCGATCACCGACCGTCCAATTATAATGAACGGCCCCTTTGATGATCGAGACTCTTGCAGGAAATTCTTCCCTTGAGAGGTCCTTTCACTCGTCAATGGAGTCAATACAGAACCCCTTTCTTCTTGTAGAGGACGAAATTATTTCACGAAAAATTCTAGACTCTAGTAGAACTAGAATAAAACATCTTCCTGTGAATAAATAAAACATTTATCATTGAAATATCACTAAAATATTACAACCAATTCATTAATATTAATACAACTTTCACGATTCTTTAATACATCTCCAAATCTAATGAAAATCAAATTACAAAATTGCCTTTCTTTATCTTTAAATAATAACGTATATCTTCCATTCCTATAAAATTTCATTAAACCTTCTCCAAGAAGAACTTTACATTAATTCATAAGCAAAAGGAATGTTAAGAGAACAATTATCTAGTGTCGAATTAACGCCAATGAACGCTCAGGCACGAAAAACCATTCAACATCATCGTGGAAATCTTGTTTTCCACTTTCATCCAGTTTCTGTTCGCAAACTAATTATTTTAGAGGACAATGCGGTTCTTCCCGGAGAACAGGAAAAATTTTAACGATGATCCACGGCCCCGTTCGACCGTGCCAGCTCTCCCTCGACCAGGCAGTCGTCCCGAGGGCCGTTAATTAACACGCGTTTCCTCCGGTATAATGTATTTTTATTTTTGCCTCACTGTCACGAACTTCAGAAAAAGTGTCGACGAGTGAATTAACTTCTGGTCTAATCAGGAATGGCGCGAAACGGCACAATGAAATTCACTCGGACCAGTTCGGCCAACTATTTCATTGGAGAGACGCGACAATCACGGCGTCCGCGGCGTTCGTTAATTATGAAAAAGCTAATTATTCTTCCTCGCGGCCCGTAATGAGCTTTACACTCCAATTACATTTTCGTTGCCGCGTTCTGCCCTGATCGCGGGCCATTCAACTGTAACGAATCGCCTCTTTGATGACGCCGCGATGACGCCGCTCGTGGCCAACTCTATTCGCAATGCAATTGCGTGCCGCAGTGGAAATGCTGGCTAGATTTTTCGGCGTGGAATAACAATAGTACCGACGGAATTGTTATGACGTTATTATTTTTGCAGCGCCAGTCCCGCGGGCGGTGGAATTTAATTTTTTTTTACCGCTTTGAGATTAGGATTTCAATCTCTGCTTCCGGTGGATTCAGTCGTTAAGTTCTTTTAGATTAATTTGCATTTGAATGCAGATGGATGGGAAGTTTGTTTTGCAATGGATCATTTTGTGTTTAGATTGAAAATTGAGAATTAAAAGTTGTTGAAAATTATATTAGAGGTTTTTGAACGTTTTGTTAGATATTTCCTGGCGAGTTTAAGTGAATAGAATTGAGGCTGTGATTTCAAAAGCACAGGGAAATTTGTTTGATTAAACTGTTTTTATTATGACTATTTTATCATCCCTAGTTTCCTTTCAATTTATTATTTAACAAACAAATGTGCTCAAATATACAGAAAAAGTTGTCGGAGGTGTGCCTTTTGAAAAATTGTCCAGCCGGTGTTTACCATTCCGCGCGTTTAAATGCAACAGTGAAAGGATTATTGAAGAATGATACAATTTTTATATACGAACGTTTTAATACCTGTTTTATTCATAATACGAGAAATAAATAATTATTTGCTTCGCATTTTCGCGAAGCTGCCCACGAAAATTTGAATTTGCATGAACACTCGGGGTCCACGGATGACAAATGAAAGCAGCGTAATATATAATTTTCGTCCTGATGTTTATTTCATGAACCAGTTATTTGTGCACGCGTTTAATTATTCAAAATTATACATTGTTTCACTTTACGATAAAAACCCTTGCATTTATTCACGAGTAATGAGCAACAAGTATTTTACCCGCGGATCCTGTTTCGAAGCCTACTGAGCAATAACAAATTCCTCTATCAAGGATACATCAGAAATTCACTACATTCCCATCTCAATAATTTTCATTGATTTAATCAATTTATAATATATTTCAATTAACTCAATGTTTCTCCTTTACAAAATAAATCATTCATATTTCTCCCACATTATGAAACCCAGTCCTCCGTCACACCTCTATTTTATATAATAAACAAACAACTTACAAGATGCTGAAACTATCGTATACATCGAACGATTGAAAGGTTCATTAAATACAAGATAGTTCACTACCGATCGGTGCACCTGATATATTCTCTTAGCAGAAAATTGTAGAGAGATCGCCTAGTTTCGATATGACCTGCGACACGCTTGATCACGTGACCGTGGGGTAACGACAACGCAATTACGCGGGGGCAGAAATTAGCCGTGCTCGGGTCGCAGGAAACGGAAAGGGTAACAGGGCCGACAAGGAAAAATGTGGATTCGATGCAAACGGGAAGCGGCGAAGTGTCGGCCGATCGTGCAACTTATATTCCCCTGATTTCAAATTCACCGCCACGCTCACCGTTTACATCCGTAACACGTGCATTCGTGCCGATGGGTATTCGTGCCGCCGCGACGCGCCGCCCGCAAATGCACCGGCCGCATAAATGCGCCGTACGTACTACACTCCGCGCATTTTCCCCCGATTTTCCCGGAAGAAGATTTTTCGAAGTCGTACGAGAAAGAGTGATGCGTTCCGCATTGTCCGATGAAACTAAAATAGGACTTTGTGATCCGTGATGGTCAGACGGCTCGCAACGTGCACAGGATTCGAGATATAATACAAGTCGATTAATATTTCTGGGTGCATTTCCAAAATATCCTTTGTATTGAATTTAAAATTATTTCTTCCGTTGGTTTCATATGTGTAATGTACATACTTCAACGTGATTATTATATTTTAATAAAGGCATTGGTGTCACCGAAAGAAAATATTAAACAGGAAATCACTGTTTCTTATTTTTTTATGAATTTTGTGAGGTTACTTTTATATAAAAAATATTCATTTCGTTTGAAATGTTATGTTATAGCGAAAAGATTTTACTAGTTAGTTGCTGCGACCCCTTTGGAAAGAGTGTATACATTTACCTTATTCTGGTACGTGCACGTGTTCATATCTACAAATAATCTGTTCGAAAATGTTCGTTTAACTAACGAATACACGTAAAATCGGCTGTTTCGAAAATGAACATTCCCTTAACTGTTTTGGACGAGTATACTCGCCATAACACAAAAACCCATTATCTCAGAACAACTACATTCGTGAAAAACAGCCAACAGACTAAAACATAGACATTCAATTTCTATAAACTATTTAGAAAGATTTAAAATTCAAAAAACCACGTATCTCGTATTCACCAATACAAGCATCCGAAAATACTTCATTAAACTGTAACCAATCTTCCAAAGGTATTGTTCCTCGCGAAACTCTCTTGAAGCCAACAACTGAGCCAAATGCACTTGAAACCGGCGCGGCGTATTAAAAAATGATTTTGCTCATTCGATCCGCACGCAAGCCAGTCGCAACCGGTAAACAGCAGAACACGACAGCGGAAGTAGACACAAAAGAGGCAAACGGTGAAAGAGTTACGCCACTCCAGCGGGAAATGAAATATTTTCAGTATATGAAACCAGTGGACGAAGCGGGCCGATATCACAACCATGGCCACTTCGCCGCTGGAAAATTCATATGTCCGAAAAGTTTCGCTTGATTATAGTTCGCACTTCGGGTCGCGATGAATTTCTATAAACCATGCGTACCGTTCAATGTTTTAGGGACAACTTTTCATCAAAACGAACGCGCGAGGAAATTTCTGCAACGTACCGATCCGTTTCCGTGCGAGCTATGGATGACCAAGCGCCGCTCGCGCCGTGCAAAAAGAAAAATCGAGCATCGACGCGCCCAGGGAACGCGTTAATATTTCTCTCGGCTCGCTTCCGGCTGCTTTCAGCGTCTTCCTCGCCGGGAAACACTTTTCCCGACTTCAGCAATTCTCCCGGATACATGTATGCGTTGCCTCATTTTTTTGCCCCTTTTCCATGGTCGTCCAGAGAGTTATTTCGTCTCTCTTACAGGCGAGACGCGTATCGGCAAACACACGCGATTTCCGCGAATCAGCAGCGCGACGGAAACCTGGAAAAAATAGCGAAACGAAAATCCAGGAATATCGACTGGCGTGTTCTCGCTTCGCTTTGAATTCCGAGAAATAAAAAGGACCCAGCGTGAGTATACCAAAAATATTTTCGACGTTCGCTCTTTTTTCCTTTGATCGACGGAGTATTGTTTGGATATCGCGAGCAGGTGTTGTAGCTTCCAGTCAGTTGGTTAAATAAACCTCACGGTTATCAGGGACAGTTTCGTCTTCCATTTTCTGGGAGTTTAGTATTGGCCACTTTACAATCGATGAAATTTCGCGAGCTTCTTTTTATCCACGATCGCCCAAATGCGGAAGGATAAATATTTTTATTCGAAAGGGAACTTCCTCTGCACCCAAGGAATCTGTGGGCAGTTTCACTTTCCCTTTTCAGACGACGAACGCCTTCGCGTACGACGGTAGAAATTGAGGATCGAGGCGAGACGCTTTGAATTTGAAATGCCGTGAATTAATGCACTTCGAGGAATCTCGCGCGCCGATAACGGTGTCGTTATTGCGGCATAATATACAATTACGGCGCGTCATAAACGTAAATTTAAAGATCGAAGAGAGGTATGAATAATAAAGAGACGGGACGGGGAATTATCATATAATGGCCGCTTTCTGGGGTCCTAACAAGCCACGGACAAATTTGATTGTCCGCTTTTAAATACTTTCGAAATTGATTTACACATTTGTCGGATCTAACGTCGTCGTTGGTCGATAATATATAACCAGTGTGTATGTTTCTCATTTTTTTTCCTCTCTTTCTCTGTTGGTCTTTCCCGACAATATTTTATGTTCGAATTAGCCCATCTATTCTCGGTAACGGTCATGCTGCCCGCGATCTTTATTCGAATGAGTTACTCCTACGGGGAAGTAACTCCTCTCAAAAAATGAAGACATACTGGCGAAGAAGAACGATAAATTTTTAGCCCATTTGCATTCCTTCCGAATTAACTTTAATACCTGAACCATGCTATTAATAAAGCCTGCCGGACCGCGTGCCGGTGTATAAAGTATTCCTATTAATTCTTCGCGAATGAATATTAAACATTGAAGTTAGTTTTCGAGAATTAACGCGGTTCCGTGTTTCGGGGCAACTTGGAAAAACGCGGGTCACGATTTAATGAAATCATTTCTGCGGGATGGATTACTCGGGAGCTGTTTAATACGAAGCTTTCGTTCGCGTTTAATAAGGAATGACGAGTCTAGACGCTTCCCCGATTCGCTCGACGCCGAAAATCAATTTTGTTTAGTTATTTATGGACAAGTTTCGTTTTAAGTGGTTGGGGAGGAGTACTAAAACAAGCAAGACGCAATAGCGACCGATCTGTCCATTAAACGAGCTTCCACGAGAATGATCAAATTCATTTTACTTATTGATATCGAACAATATGAAACATAAAATAAATGATTAACTTTTATATTTCATCGTATTTCCTTGGAATTTTTTTAAAGAAATATTTCCATCGATATTCACGGACTATTTGTGATAGACAAACGGATCGGTATATCTTTCATCCCCCGTTGTTCAACTTGTTTTTCCCTATTTTTCTTTTCTCGTTTTTTACCCGGCCACAGTAATCAGTCTAATCGCTGTGCATTGTTCCTGCATGGATCTGCATGTCGAGCATACACGGCAAAAGGAACGAAAAAATTGAATGGTCAGGACAGATCGATGCGTAATGGAAGGACCAACTGTCTCCCGCCGCAGAGCGCCGTGAGTTTCACGATGAATGGCCGGTATTATTTTATCGGCGATCAGGTTGGATTGAAAATTGAAAAACGACGGGGACTCCCCGCGATGAAACTGGGTCGTGAGTTCCTTTCAATCGCCGATTCTCGATCGCTGTGGAAGGAATTCTCGATTCCTTCGATTTATCCCTCGAGGAGATTGTCCCAGCTCTTCACTGTGCGATTATTCGATCTCTTCCGAAGGATTATATGTTAAATTTAGAAGTCACTTCAGGGTGCATTTTTCTCGAAGTCAGTTTCATCTCTTCGAAGCAAAATGAAGTGATATTTTAGTGGATTCCAGCTTTTTTCGTAAACTACTCATTGCCATGTGAAGATACATTTGACGTATCAGTGAAATTTAATTTTGTTCATATTTATTGTTAATAATTTATACAGGAGATTTTAATGTTAGTGTCACATCAAAATTTATAATTCTAGTATGATTATACTTCGTGTTTAATACACTATTAAAAAGTAGACAGGATGAAGGCGTGTTTAAAGATGTCCTCGCAGAAAATCCCTATCAGACCCTCATCACTGTCATAACGACAGTAATTCCCGGCAATGAGACTACACAGAAGTACTCTCAGTGCTTTGCCGAGCACTCGGGGAATAACTGCGGCAACCTGATTAACAGCAATGAAACGAGAAAATGCTATCGGTGTGTGTCACATTTATTTCCCAAGAAACAAGAAAAATACGTCCATCTTACAGGCTGTTCGGAAAAGAATCTAAATCCTGAATACAAGACTAAAAGAAACCTCCTATAAAATATATATTCACCTTCACTGTGCTTACAGCCAATCCTCCTCATCCACGCTTTGCACTCGAAGCATTTCCATCGGAAATATCCAACATTCTCCGACTAAATTGATGACAAGTCATACATAAATTAAAGAACAAAACTATATCACTTCAATACTTCACATAGTGATACATCACACAAACTCCAACATTAAACGTTAAACTTTACAATTTTACTATATCAAATCAACTGCTGTTCATTCACTCTGCAAAATGTAAAACCTCTCCATTGACAAAGAAAAAGTCACCAACGGAAATACCCAATAATCCGAAAACCAGCTAACATTCCAGGCGAACAGTCCATCGCAACAAGAGGCCGAAACAAGCGTATCAAAACCAGCGAAAGAGTTCCTCCACAGCCTGGTCTCGCGAGAAATTATTTTCGGTGCGGCGCGAGTGGGAGTTAGTCAGCGCGTGTTCCGGGAGCAACCATGAATCTTTTAGCGGCGTACCTTTTCACGGTAATTGCGTTGGTGCCGTGGATAGTTAGGCGTCTTCTGGCAGCGATGTCCGTTCCTCGTTTAATTGGCTAGTTAGCCGGACGGCCGGAAGCGGTTCCTCGGGAAAAGGACTCAGGCTTTCGGCCGGAGGATCCGCTGCGGGGCGGCGCGACCCTCGCGTAGCCATCGAAGCATCGCCTCGCTACACTTCTCAGCCACGCTTTACGAGAAGTTTACGAGGCCGAGTTTTGTCATCGTTTCAGGATCGCTGTAAATCACCGGGTACGCCGACGGGCCGCGCGACCGAGAGCTTCGCGCAGGATTAATGGCGCGACCGACGGTGCTTCTTCTCGTTTGCCTAACGAGGCCACGCGGCTCGCCCCCACGGCTCCGGTTCTAATTGTTTTCGCGATTAGGTGTCGTGTTTGCGTGTCCATCGAGGGTACGGGAGAACCGGCCCACTCGCCCCGGTAATCGAAGGTAATTGTTAATGCATCGGACACGCTCGTAATGGGCTGCGCGGCACCGACGCGATGCGCCCATTGTGGCCGGACCCGATGCTACCGAGCAGGTGTTAAACGCGTGTACGCGGGATTCGATTTCGGTGATTGAGCGCTGGCACAGGACTCGCCAAAGGTGCGCGTTTTTGGAGGACTTCGGGGCTTTGATCTGTTTAGACTACTGTTCGGTGGTTTTTGATTTGCGGCGGGATGGTTTGCGAGAGGGTTCGAAGGAATTTTGATTGATTTCGAGACAGGTGTTGGGAATGGAAGAAACTAGGCATCAGTATTTTATGATGAAATTATAATATGAAGAGAAAAATTGATCTAGTGGACAATTTTGATAGAGTATCGAAATAAGCTATAGAATTTTATGAGATTACTTGTAAAAGCAGTAATGACATAATAAATATTGCAATCCAAAATATAGCTAATAGCTCAATCAAATTGAAAAGCTCGTAGTAAAAGAGATAGTTGTTTATTCATAAATTGGTTCTTTAATAATATTCTCAAACTAACATTTTCAACAATTAAATAACTTCTCATAGTACATTTCTATATTCTGAAACTTCGTCGCACGAGAACAGAATCTGCATGAACTTAATACATTACCCAAGATCATACTTCAAGAATCAATCAGCCCCGAAGTGTCAAAGACTTCAATTTCCGTATTCCGTAGAACATCAATCTCTCGACCGCGCACCATCATTTATATCTTCCCCGATTCTTGACAAGCTCCTCGTCCCAACTATCAGAGCCGAACCCTCCGTGAAGGGTATCGCGGATGCCGATTAACCCGAGCCGGCGGAAGAATACGACGAGAAAAAGGGTCTTCCTCTTTCCCGACTACGGTCCGAGGAAGGGGCAGAACAGAAGAAACGAACACAGATCGCCGAACGAAAATTTTCCTCGTGTCTTCTGCTCGATGGCCGTGAACGAGTGAGGACGAGAGCCATCTTCTCTCCCCCGCCGCCATCATCATTAGTCCCGGTCCGCCAGTAATCGCGATCGTTCTTACGAAAGCACAAATTGCCTTTCAAATTGTTCTCTCCTGAGAAAACAGGCCCAGTGCCAAGGGTGGCCTCTTTTTAACGCGGCGCTGGAGCGGAGACGATACAAACGAGGGACGGACGCGAGACGGATGAGAAGAGGAGAGAGATTTCGTCGCACGTTTCGGCATCCCTTCGTAGAAACACGGTAATGGCCGGGGCTTCTTGATCGTTTTTCTCGATTCCCTCTTGCCACGGCGACTCTCCGCTAGTATTCCGACGCGATCCTTCAATTCCAGTCGCCGCGATTCGGCCTCGTTACCCGTCTGTTCTATTATTCGCTGCTGGACTTCGGCTTGGGAAGTTATAACGATGATCGTTCAATATGAAAGGCAAGTCACACTTGAGAAGGCAATTGTTTTGTACAAAGATTGGGGAGTTTTAATTGATCTTCAAGCAGGGATTGAAGACGAATAAAGGCGTTGAAATAAGTTTAAAATTAAATCGGTTTCAAAACGTTAGATTGTTTACCAAAAAAAAATGTTTTTTCTGTTGCCCAGGAAGGTGGATGGAGGGGAAAATCGGATTATCGAGTTTTGTTGTGTTTTTCCTATAAAATGGGACACGTTCGGAAAAAGTTTGGCGTATTGTACGTACATATCAGAGAATTCTTTTTTATTTTTCGGATGAAATACCGTGTAGCGTAAAATTCGGGAATATGAGCGTTTCTTATTAAGGATTAAAAACGACGACTTTGTGTATTGTGAAAAAAAACTTGTTCATGCTGGAAAATTATTAAAAAGCTAAGAATACACAGTGTAGATATTTTAAAGGTAAGTGTGACGAATACAGTTGCGAATTTGTTTTTATGCATAACATATCAGGATCACAAGCGAAATTTAAAATCATTTAGCAAAAATGGTAAAATCATTATCAGCAACCGATTCAATCAAAATTCTCGTTGACGACTTTTTATCAATCGATCCGCAGAAGTACTTGTTACAGCCCAGAATTTATACCTCGATGAAGGTTAAAACTCGCTCGGTAACATCGAACTTCAATTTCAGCGGCGTCATTGTAAAAATATGACCGGTCCAGCTGTCCGGCGTGAAACAATACGCAATATTCAATTCGATTACGAAGCCGCGTGACCCGGGCCTTGTTACCTTTCCGTATTATTCCGAAATGCAAAAGCCGCGGAAGATATTTGGTTTCAACCGGACCGCGTGAAATACTGTTTCGAACCGCCGTTTGATCTGTCAGACACGCATTTCGTATTGCGATCATATATATTGTATATTTAAAAAAAATAGAAAACCGGTATTCTTGTCCTCCCACCCATAAAACTGTCGCAAACGTCGGTACAACGTTTCCCGAGCAAAAACCGAAAAAAATATATACACAGCGTTCAAAAAAAAAGGAGCTCTTCTCAGTACTTTCATTATACACATTTCATACACTAAAATACGGCATAGATCCTCGTAGTATAAATATTCAAAATGTCTTCCTTCCACTGCGATACACAATTCACATCTGCGACTCATAAATTACATTTTCTATATAACTCGCATTTTCAAATATTTTTCTGCGTCTCGTATAGCACGCCATGCACTTTTTACGTTTTGTCGTAAATCTTTGATATTAGTAATAATCTTGCATTTACAATCTTGACCTACTACTGTGAATTCCTCCGTGATTTACTTACAAGATAAAATGCTAATGAACAGTAAAAGATTCTTCATCGAGACGATTGCATTTACGATCTACGATAATTAGACATCTTTTACTTTTCTTATTTCTAGCGAGTATCTATTAAGTACAAATTATCTTTCAGACGTCGAATCCCTTTTTTTAAAACGTTCTGCATATGCAGTGACGTGGCCCTTGGGACGAGTTCACGTGAACAAATAAAAATCCTGTTCCGAGATTGCAGATCAATTTAAAGTTTGGCGACGCCGGCGGCCGGACGGGGAAGATGAGGTACGAAAACGCAGCTTCCGGCCGTCGGGGAAGCGTCAACCGCGTGCGTCGGAGGTCCCTGCTGAAAAATGTCCGATGCCGGTCGCCCTCCCGCACTATTTTACTCGCGCCGGTAACGTTTCGCTTCCTAGAATCGCGTGAAACATTCAACGGAAGTTTCTGTCGGGGCCCGTGTAACGGACAGCTCGAATGGAATTCGTGGATGGAGCTTATTCGCGAAATAATTTGTCCACCTGACCCGTTTCGACGCACCTGCTGGGAATCAGACGCGAATCATTATCGCCGAAAGGACCCGATGGAATCTAGAACTGCCTCCGAATAAATCGTTTCCCGTTGTGCCGGGACGCTTTGTAATTCGAAGCATTTCTGGCCTGGAAAATCAGTTGCAGCTGTAGTATGTTAAAAAATGTGCACGTTTCACTTGAACATTTATATATAAGACTACTATATTTCCCTTCGTATTGTCAGGAGGAAGAGAAATATGAATACGAGAATCTAATTATTTTTCATTACACTTTATTTTTTTATTAGGGAAGAAATAGTAAATTGGAATACAGTAGATTACATTACAGTACACCCGGTGTACCAACATTTCATACTTCCTTTAAAAAAAGACAAGAAACGTCTCGTCATTCACTGTGAAATTGAGAGTAACCATTATTTACAGTGCTCGATTAAAAGTAAACACCAATTAACAAATGACACGGTGACACTTGTTAACGTAGAATGCAACCCGATAAATCCCGGCAGATCCTTCGCGAATCCGTCGCGGCGAGTAAAAATGGTGCGCCGCCATCGAACGCAGTCGTAATTCCGCGTTCTGCGTTCGTCATTTCGGCCCGAAATGATCGTAGCGTGAAAATGGCCGCGGCCGTGCGACAGATCTTCTTTACGAGTGAGTCGAACGGGCCGCGCCGAACGATCGTAAACACAATTAGTGTCCGACGAAGGGCCATGCATAACGCCGCGGCTGTTTTCTCGCATTTACCGAAATTTAAGGCCCATAACGGTGCGCCTAATTCCTCTAATTAAAATTCTGAGTGACCGTGGATACGCGCGCGCGAACTCGCGCGCCTCACTCCGGCCACTCGTCGCTTAAAAATAAAACAAGCGGGACGGCGCTCGTTTATTCGTGGCCACCGCGACGGGCGACGCGTCCGAGAAATATTTCCTTTGGGGGGGTTTAGTATTATAAGTCTGTATCCCGCGCCCTACGCGACGAGAACAGTCGTTGACGACGGTCCCACTGGCTACTGTCCGCCCTTTTTGCCCCTTCCAACGATCTTTACGAGTGGACGTTGGTATTCACATTATTTTTATTAATAGCGTGATTCTAGGTTTGTATTTGTTGACAGTGTTTGGGTCTCTGTAGTAAAATCACCCAGAAAATTTTAATTGGATGATTACGGTTAGGTCTTTACGGAGTAATTGCTTAATTCTTTCAAGATTCGTAGGATGGTCCAAAGTGGAATTTACTTATAAAGAAAAGCTAATGGTAGTATCTTAAATTTTGATAATTTTGATAATTTCGAAATTTTTCTTTGAATATATAGAAGTTTTTATTTATTGTTGTTTTGTTGTTAACTGTATATGCTTTGAGCTATAATTTGTGTTGTACGCTTAATATATTATCCACGAGAAATTAACGATCTTTGAAGAGTTCGTTTCTGAAAGCCTTTGTTAGTAGCGAGCGGGATGCGTATCCTGGGTCTGTGGAGTTTCAATAGGATGTGGTTAAACGAATTGATAAAGTTGCTCGAACGTGATAAATCGTAATGCAATAATACGAAGGAATTAACTATCAATTAATCGAGTTTACAGCGAGTTTATCGTGGCTATCGAATGCATCCTGCCGGTTCGACGAGATCCTAATTACCGGCCCTTTGAGTTCAAGTTGCCCTACTTGTTAAACAGGTTCCCTAACTACCGGTAACGTAGCACGACGCGATACAACGTGCAACACGGCGCAATTCAAGTTACTGCAACTTTCCGAAACGCTTTGTTCTTACAATGAATTCATTTTAATTGATTCGCGCAGTGAGGCGGTTTCCGTTCTTGGATCGATATTGCGTTATTAAGGTCTGCACCTTCAATTACACTGTTCAACACGAGTTTTGTTTTGTAGTAGCCACTAGCTGATCCTTATAGACTTCCTTGTCCTAAATACGAATCCGAAAAACAAATTGTTGGGTCACGTCCAGTTTTCAAATAACATGGATTTTTGTAAAAACGATATAATGACCCAATGCATTCCGAATGTCTTTTTATAAAGGATTTCTTTTCTTGCGCGTTTAAAATGGAGTCTCTACAAAATCTATACCAACTTTTAGATCATATCTCCAAATTTCTTCAATTAGAATAATTCCCTAATTACCCAGAGACAATTACAACATTTATTATTATAAATGCCTACTATATCCACCTTCAATTTATTCAAAAACACATTCTAAGCGCGTTAATCTTTCAAAATCAACTATCGGGACATAACCTCAAAATATATAACTACACAACGATCCCCAGTGCGGGGACCGCTGACACTATTGTACGGTGTACGACCAACTTTTCCCGGCGCCTATAAAATTAGCGTTCCGGCCACTGAAAGCGCGCAGTTACTTCTCCTCAATGCCACCCATAATCAGATGCATCCTTAACCGGGCTTTGGGCTACTTAAGGCGGCGCGGAATCATAAATAACCAGATTTATACCGGCGTAAAATTACCGGCGGCGTTAGTTTACTTTTTACGAGAACTGAGAACCCGCCGCCACTGTCGTCGCTCAGGAGGCAAAAATATTTTAAAATGCGCTTAATGTTAACTCCGTTCCCTTCCGCCTCCTCCGCCCTCACCCTCTGCTCCACCATATTTTTTTCTACACACTATCCCGCGGTATTTTTCTCTCCTGAAGCGAAGCTTCCGTGTCAAAATTTTACGACCCGGGACACAGGAACGGAGATTCCATGTCCGCCATCGTAAAACATCTTAAATCCTTATCCCTTTAATCTCGTTCGTTACACCCGAAGTCGCTAATACAACCCCGTCCGTCCGCTTCTCTCTCGTTTTCTTGCAGTCCTCTTCCCCTTTTTACCTCGAGGCGTCTCGTGTCGCGCTATCGCGTAATGTAATCTTCAGGTCCAGCCATTCATAGATTCCGCGCCCGATAACAGTTCGAAACTTTTGTCGGGACCCCTCTCGCAGGAAATCGCACGCCACTTCGTGCTCCGCGTTCCTTCTTTCCTTTCTTCGTTCTTTTTTTTCTCGCCGCATTCTGCCTGGTCCCTCGGGTCCCTTGCACACCGAGTGAGGAGTATAAAATGTGACGAACCGATATAGATATGTTAATGACGCAGACTTCGGTTGCTTGGGTAAATTTTAGATTTTTTGGCCCTCGTTTAGAAAAGAAAAGAATTTGTAATTTCATTTAGTGAAAAATATTTTGAAGAAATTAGGTAATTGGGTACCCAAGTACTTATTTTTATATTTTTTTCTATAAACGTTGATATGTTATAAAAATTCGATAGAACTTGGATCACAGTTTTTCGAACAATTTGATGATAATAGATGTTTCAAAAGCAAAGAAATATGCAAAAATGTTGCAGTATTAATGTTTAAAAGATTGCAAATATTTTAGTTGCCTAAACGAGAGTTCACTTCACGAAACACTGAAGCGTATTTATCGCAGTCGTCGAGCATCAACGGATCGTCCCGTTTCGATCGTGCCGGCGCCAAAGTTTGGAACAAATTCAAAAGCGGCTAGCGTGACTTTGCATTCCGAGGCGCCGCTTTCGAATTCTATTTATTAAATTTCGTCGCTTAGGAATGAAACGGGAATTCGGGGTGAGTGGTTGCGTTCGTAACCGAAAATATCTGTTCCGCGCGTTTCCGTCGTTTAATTATAGACGAGTGGCGTGCAATTCGCTGATCAAAGTTTCACGGAGTACCGCCGCAGTGATGAGATGTGTACAAATTTCACCGGACTGTTTGCCAACGCACACAAAGCCCCGCGTCGTATCAGTTCCCTATTAATGGCGGACACCTTTGGGATAACGGGCGGGCCGAGGCAAAGCAACCGCCGCGGCGGGACCGCGTGGCACGTCATGTCAGAGGCGGCCCGTGAACCCAACAATAACCATTAAGAAGATTGATCAGCCCGCGCAGCTTGTCTGTGCCTCATAATATCAAGCATAAAAAGCTCATCGCTGGTAGCTACCGTAGACATGGCTGAAAAGCTGTTGGGGCATTAATTAAAGAGCTCCGTCACGCGCTTCTATTAATACTCCTACGATTATACCGGCCTTTTTACCTGCCTCTATCTGTTCCATTTTCCGAAACGCCGCGACGTTTTAATTCCCCTGGACACTTGCGATAACAATTTCACTTTTAATCTGACGGACAAATCTGGTTAATTCCGTTATGCTTTGCAGATTATTTCTGATCCGATGTGCTAATTTTATTTACGTTTTAATATTTGAAAGATCACATTTAGGTCGTATAATTTTTAAAACAAAATAATTGGAAGAATATGGAAACTTTTAAATAAGGATGTTCAATGGAGAAAGAATTTTTCTTTCTTTTATCGCGACTTAGAAGTTATGTCTTCTAAAAGGTTAAAGTTGGAAGTATGTGAAAAGATTCTAACGGAATTATTTTCAAATTACGACTCAACGTTATTCTGAACGCATACCTCTACTGAAGACCGCAGCGGGGTTAATTGGTGTCAGAGTTACAAGGGTCGCTGACCGCTTCAGGGGATTAGGATTTCACGTGAAGATTAATATGCAACGATAAACGGTATTTATCGGTTGACCGAAGTACTTTCTGGTTTCAAGCCCGATTTGTCCTTCACGTTATTAGCTCATCGCTGTTATCATAATTCGTCGATCGTATGAGGGATGAAAATAGCCGGCATATCGCCGTCGGGTTCGAATATTACCAATGGAACGTCGGATGGACATTAAACGGTAATAACAATTGGTGGTTCCATTCTAGGTTCAGCTAGGTAGAATTAATAGTTTTCCCGAATTATATGATGAAGGACAATCACTTAGAACATCGCAAAACTTTATTATCTGTTCGATTGTATGCATTTAAAGTATGCATATAAAGACATTCTATTTCTTCGTCACAGAATATTAATATGTTTATATTTATAATACTAAAAGACCGAAATCAGAAAAATTAAAAGCAGGAGATTCCAAGAACCTCTCGCACTCTAAGATACCAGTCAAGCAAGCAACTATGAAACAAATTACCACTGTAATCAAGCAAACAGACAAGCTTGCTACTCCCCAAGTAACACAAATTCATGTCTGGGATCCTCCAAGTATTCAAATGTAAACTCTATTCAGACCCAGCATGCAGAAGCCCTGTAATATAGATCACTGGAACAGAACTAGCCGGAAGGATTCCGTATTAAGTTCTCGGCTTCCACGTAACCAGGTAGCCTTTAACCACGTCAAGTCCAAGGATCGTTGCCATACCAGGAGTTCCTCTTACGCCGGCTATCGGCGATTATACTCCGTTGAATGAAAATTCGCAGTCAGCGAGGGTTGGAGCCGCTGGCGCAGGCGCGGCCTCGCATCCCCAGGGCCAGCAACAATACCGAAAGCGCGGTATCTCGGGTCCGGCAGGCTAATTAGATTAAACAGCAACTGGAGCGTGTCAGGGCGCGTTTACAAGGTGTACAGGTGCAAACCGCGGCGATGCAACGCTGCAGCGGAAATCGAAACGTCCGCCAGGAGTGTTCGCGGACGGATCCGCGAGCCATTGCGAACAGGAAGAACTGGTTTCATAGGCGTGACGAGATTTGCGCAATTTTCGAGCGCCACCGAGGTATATGTTTCTTTCGCTCCTTTTTCGCTGCCACGCGTTGGTATGCGGTTACGCTGGCGAATGGTAATTATTTGGAAGTCGTTTCGCTATTAATCAATGTTACTTTGAGACACTTTTGCGCGTCGCTGCGTTCAGATAGTTTCCGTTCGATTAGGAACAGCGATCTGATACATTGATCCGGTGAACTGGTTAGGCGTTGATTACATTCTTCGATCGCTGATAGATCTCTTCTTTTGATGTAGTAGTGGAGACTGGTGATTTATTAGGCACCCGTTATTTAGTGGGTATTACTTTTTAATGTGTTCCTGGGTAACTATTAGTGAGTTAGGTATTTGTTCCTTTAAATTGAAACATACTATTTGTTAGCTAATAGAAATCTAATACATTTTTCAATATGTAAGTATTAAACTTATTAAAGAATAAGCTTTTCTCTTATAATATAGATTCATTCTATTAATTTGAGAAACATTCACTTTATATACCCTATTGATCCAAAATTTGAAATCACTCATTCCATCAAAAGAACATTCAAATTCCTCAAATGTTCAACCTATAAAGCAGAAAGTTCAATAATACTCACTCATCAAGCCACGCATTTTCTCCGCACACCGCCACTTCTCATCCAACAGCCTACAAATCACTCCGCCTCTCTTCCAGCCCCTTTTTCCATCCTGAAATCCCGCATTCGCGACACGCAGCATCACACGGTCCGAAGTCAACAGCAGTTAGCCACTCATTACCGGGGAAGAGGGTGCGGATTAATATTCCGACAGGCTCGCGTGACCGTGAAAAGGCGAAAAATTGCGAAACGACGAGGGGTTTTCCCCGTCTAACACGATCCCGCGTATTCGGGGGTCGCGAGGAACGGGGCTGGCAGACAGGTCCTAAAAATGTGCCGTGACAAAGAGAGCGCGTTGCGGCGAGAACGAGTGAGAAAATTGGGAAGTTCGCGAGGTGGGGGTGGATGGTGAATGTGCTGGTTTCGCGTGTGCACGCGGGGATGGACAACGGCGGAGCGGCGGTCAGCTACCCTCGGGGCTTCAGGCCGCGGGTGGTGGGAATCAGAAGGGTGATCCATAGGAAACTTTTCAATGGAGCTTCATCACAATGGGACGGTGGTTTACATTTATTAGACCCGCGGCGAAAAGCTTAGTTTGCATTTGAAGCATCGGCCCACCACCCATCCTCTGGACAACCCCTTTCTCATTCGAGATGCGTTCGCACGGAACAGAAGGTTGGATCTGTCTTCAGAGGGACTGTTCTCCTCCGGTGTCGGAAACAAAGTTTACCCCGCTCGTTAGACGCGATCCCTCACCTTTCCTCCCCCACCAGTCCCTCCCAATGGTTGCATTATTGAACGATTACCTAATTATCGGCCGATTTATGCGCGGTCACAAACCAGCCGTGGCCGTGCACTCGCATAATGTTTATTGTTCCATTGTGATTTCGATCGTTATTGATTCACGGCTGAGGGCCTCTAAGTTGGGACGTCCGCTCTACGGCTACCGAAGGGTTGGCCCGGGTTAGTGCCATAGGACGGCCCGGTGGGAATACACCCAAGCAGATGGAATTATGGGGATCAACGGCGTATGATTTGTAGCTATAGGGAATATGTTTCGAGGACCCGTAATCGGCGATCCACATTTTTACGCCGGAATAATTGTCTGCAGCGGTGAATAGTTGCTGGATACTAGACCGCGTGCTACGGCCGAGAGAGTCGGTCTGCCGGCTCGATGAATGGATCTGACAGCGGCCGGGAAATCGGTATGAAAAATCTCTATCGATTTCACGGTTCGAGCCGCGCCGCTGGCTTTTGTTAATCACTTTCACGAGTGAGTTCGTTGATAACTACTCTCTATTACACGGTGACGTTGGGATTATTTATTCGCGTTAGTTGTTTCCGTTTCAAACAGCGGAGTATCTCGATTATTTATTATTGTTTTTGAAATATATATATATGTATCGCGGATTTAATGGCTTGTTATTTTTTGTATAGTACCTGTAGTGAAAATTACTGCTCACTCTCGCAAAAATATTAAATACACTCGTAACAGTACTACCGCTTTCAATGGAGTTGTACAACTTTTTCATGGATTAACTTTTTGAAATTAAGGCCGGACAAAACCGCGTATACGCTAGTCTCAAAATATGATTTCCGAGGTTATTAAATGTTTCATTGTACAGAATTCTAGATAATCGAGCACGAAATTTCACAAAATTCGTTGCAACGCGAAAAACGCGTGCGCGCGCGAACCGGTGGAAAGAGGATGAAAGAAAAATAGCAAATATTTGAAAAATCACTTCCAGACTTTTTATCAATTTCCTCTCCATAAAAACTCGTACCGCGCGAGAGGAGACTGTTCCATTACGACGCATCTCGCGAAAAAAATCCATTGGCCGCATTACGCCACGCGCGAGAAATATCGAGAGCTGATATTTATTGAACCCGCGAGGGGGTGCGTTTGACGGTACCCGGGCGGAACAAACGGGGAACGCGAACGGTTTTGATGGCGCGACACGGTTCACCAAGAAAACGCGTGTTTCCTCGTGTATGCGCGGCTGAAAATTCTCCCCGCTCGGATACGATCGCGATGTTTGTCGGACCAGAAACTCGTGCGCGGTACTGATAGCGTCGTTGTTCGAGGCGCGAGAGAAACAGACAGACAGCCAGAGAGAGGGGGGGGGGGGGGGGGGGGGAGATAGTTGAAGTTCCGTTGTCAGTTCATGCGTCGCGATATTTCACCGGTACCAAAACCAACCTCTCTCTTCCATGTTCTCGCAGTCTATCTTCGTTTCCAATAGTCCAGTGGGTGAGCTCTAAGAACAATTACGCGATTTCCGCGCGACTCCCAGCACGAATCCGCCGCATCGTTTCGCAGCGACTTCCCGAACCGTGGAAACATTAACATGATAATTCGGTGGAAGTAGGAAAATTGCGTTCCGACCCCGAGGACCAGTTTTGTTATCCCCTGTTGGACAGAATGCGTTGACGGCAGGAGGTTAATGAAGCAGAGATGCGTGAAAATTAACGGACGCCCCAGTTTCGGGATTACCTCGTGCCTTAATGGCCAGCTTTCGTGGCGGCAAAGAGTTTTATTCAATTCGTCAACGAGATTTCAGATCCTTTCCATCTCTGAATGTGGATCTTTGGAACGATTTTAAGCACGAGGAAATTAGGACGAGGTGAAAGGAAATTCGAGAAATGCGTTCGTTAATTCGTGCAGCTAGCCGGGAGCAATTTGTGCTTTGAAATGATTTATTTAGTGGGAATGAAATTAGCAATGAGCATATAGAAATATACTGCTGAATACAACAAATCCGAGTAACTACGAGTTACTTTTCATTCGGTTAATTTATAAACCATAGAAATTACGAGTTTCAATACTACTTCAATAACATTTCAAAAACACCTTGAGATCAAAACTCCATGAAATATCACAAAATGTCACCGAACTCGCGCACATTTACTACACCAGCCAAGAAGTCCCCAACCAAAAGTCTCCGCAATCGCAAATCCCAACCCCTGTATCCTTCGTTTCCCGCGAAACGTTCGTGCCTAACGAGAAAAATCGATCCCGCGCATTCCCGATAGAGTTTTCCGCGTAGAAGCTGGACGCGTCGGCCGGGTAGAACTAATTCCACGGCTGACAGCGGGGAAATCCGTCGACCGTTCCTCGGAAAATGAAAACTGGCCGTCCGTCCGCGCTGGACCGGGGATGGTTTATCAAAAATGCTCGTGCTCGCCCGTTTCCCGAGCCTCGTCTGTTTTATTTATTTTCTTTCATTCCTTTTTTCCCCCTCCGCCACCCTTTTTTTTGTTCCGTTATTTTGTCGCTGCCAGAGGAAATCCCTCGCAATGTAATCTCCAATAAATAACAGAGAACGGCGTACGTGGTGCAGCGGAGGGCGGGGGGGCGGCCGGGTTTGCGAAGGAAGCAACAATCGAGCACCGGCGCAACAACGGGTACCGCGCGCAAATACGGAACGTGCTCGAACGAAACGGCAGATGATTTTGCGATGGAACGCTCGCGCGAGCGCGCGAGAGAGAGCCGGCACACAGAGAAACCGTTCACGACTTGACCATTGTACGGGGACGGTCCCCAACGTTCGTCATACTCATCATTGTCGCCATTGTCATCGTTGTCATCGTTCCCTGTATCCGCTGGCTGCGAGAGCGCGCGTACACCCGAGCGACCGCGCCGTGGAACGAAGGGTTCACCGGAATAACGATCGGCCCGATCCTCCGTCCCTCCCTTTCCCTCCACCCTCCGCCACCCGCCGTCGTTCTTTTCCGCCGTTACGTATGTATAATATAAGCATTGAAACACGGCGTTTTTCAATTTTGCAAGTTTGTAACCGTCTATGCGCGGGACAATAGAGGCCGGCCGCCGAGCAATTTTTGCATTGTTGCCGCGGCATGAAAGAGACGGCCCAGGAAAGTCCGAGCGAAGCTTGTCGGGGAAGAGACGCTGTTTACTTGGCCCGTGCACTCGCGTTGCTTTTCCTTTTTCTAGTCGTTGGGTTTTCACTTTTTTTCCTCGTTTGTATTTGCTACTTTGCTAACAACACTTTGACGGCTCGGGTTGGACACTATAGTCTGGATTTTGAATGGAGCTTAAAAGTGGCGCTGTGGTTTGCGGTGTTGCCGCGTGCTCTGCTACGGCGCCTTTGGCAGATTTGTGTGGCAGTCGGTGTTTTTTTCCAGTGATTTGCGTCACATGGAAGTATGTATTATTATCATCGAACTTTTGTTTGTTATATTAAATACAAGTATTTCAGAAATTTGAAGGAAAGGTACTATTCATCTGTTAAACGATAGAAGTGAAGAAATCAAAATGTAAATTATAATATTATATAGCAGTGATGTAGCAAAATTATTCTTTGAAAATTTGATAATGTTCCCAATATAATTCTCTCTATTTTTTAGTGTCGTAAAGGAAAATACTATTATGACGTCCATGGACGGCCACTGATAAAACGAACTCACGTTTCCGCGATGCCGGCTGAAAACAGTTAGTTAGCGAAATCACACGTACGTGACAGGGGCCATTAATGAGTCCTCAATTATTTGGAAGTCTTTTTGCCGTTGTTTTGCTGGTGTCATGAACCAACCCCCTTTAAAGCACCGCAATGCTTCCTGCGGAAAGTCGAGTCGCGTTCGCGCGCGAAATGCTAATGCTAATGCACGTTCGGTGCATCGCGTTCCAGGATAAATTCGCGGACAAGTGGCAACGAGGCGCATACTAGTTAGCGGTTAGTGTGAATTCTAATCCCGCCTCTAAATATTCATTTGGCGCACGACTCGATTCAGCCACGACGGGGTTTTATTAACTGCGCGCCCCGGGCTGAATTATTGTACGACGACTAATGAATTACCTGGGGCATTCGGCTTCTAATCTTTTGCGTGTCCGGACTTTAAAGGTCGTACCGTGTGACTGCGTTCTCAATTCCTTCCGTCCTCCATATTCTAAACTCATTAATTCCCCTTTAATTCCCGTTGTTTTTCAAGTTATTACAGGCGAATTGTAATTTTAAATTCGCCAACGTCTTCGTATATCTAAATACTTAATTCAATGATTACTCATTCATGGAGTTCATAAGTGGAACACGAATCTCTACGTAGATTTACATTCTCGTAGGAATTTTGTAACTCTTGTGCAATAGGAGTTTACTTCTCTTAATGATAATCTTAATAAGTTAATAGTGGTGTTAAGAAACTATTTTATATTTTCGAAGTTTCTAAGCTGCCGAGTTTCCGATTAGCAGAATCGTTAAGCTTCTGCAGTGCACAGTGAAACATCAAGTTCCAAAAGCCGAGCTTGTCGAATACGAAAGTTCGTCGGTTCTTAAGTCATTGAATGATTAATATACACCCGAATTGCACGAGAGCTTAGATTATCTAGTTTTTTGTTCGGCTCAGTTCCTAAATTCCTAATACCATCTGAGTAAAGTTCCTAAGTTCTTAAGAAGCAAAACTGTTAACACAAGAATCACTCAAATTCCAAAGTTCCTTCGTCGAATTTCAAATCTAGAATTTCAATTTTCGATACACACTTTCACGGGAGAATTACCTTATCAAAAAATCTATCAGCAAATCTACTAAATTTCAGTGAAAATCATACCTACTAAATACACCAAAATTAAAATCTATTCGCACTATCTTAAGTCTTGTCGAATTCCCATGACCCGAGAACCGTCGAACCGAACAAAAACTCGTCCATGAACGTCAAGAATTAATAACTTAATAACCCGATGATAAGGCAACAATGCTGGCCAATAAATCAACACCCATTAAGTCATTTAAACACAGCCTTTCCATTAACTTCACTCATTCGTCAGCGGCAAGGAGACGTGCGTGCATACATCAAAACCCGGCACAATGGCCTCCAATATATGCAAACTCCGTGGACCGACGCGACCCCGGAGTGCATTCACTCGAAACACCCACGCCGTAACAAGGAACATCTCGATGATAGAAATCCTTTCGCGTCCTCGTCAGTCCTCTTCTTAAGACTGTCGTCGCGCCATTACCATCAAGACCCGCGAAACACGCGGCGCACCCTAAACGCACGGAAAATTACCGGGACGAACAATGGCCATCAACGATAGATGGATGAATCTGACACGATGCTGGATAAGGTTAAGGACACTACTGAAACTCTCTACCCGATCGAAACGTCGAAAACGCTGGTTCATTGCTTATAAATCGTGAAAGTCCTTAAAAGTAAGAAATCGTCTTGCACAGGTTACAATGAATAAATTAAATTTTAAGTATATAGGTAATACCTTATCAAGAAAATATATTGCTGAACAATCTGGTTCTATATTAAAACGAAGACGATACCTGACTGCTTTATACAGATTAAAGTAAATAAATTAAGCGTTGATTACATACCGTGCCAGAGAAATATATCACTAAACATTCTGGTTCTAGAGAAAAACTATGAACGATGTTTTGATTCGTTTACATAGATTACCATAAATGAATTAATACCGTACGCTGCGACAGGAAAATATGTTGTTAAATATTCCGATTCCACGGAGAAGAATCGAATAACCACTGCTCGATACGACGAATCGATTATCTGAACTTCATCGCTAATAATCTAGATAATCAAGGTACCCCGATAATTAGAAACATTTTTCATTCCGGGTAATTAAAACGCACGAAACGCATCGCCCGCAGAAACAGAGCGAAACCGAAGTGAGGGGAAGAACGAGCGGTAGCTGGAATTTAATTAAATCGGTCGTTAATCATGGAAACAGCCATCTCTAATGCGCCGATGTCAATTTCTAGTCAACGCGTTCCGGGAAATTAGATCGTGTTCCGTTCGGTCTTCGATTAAAATAGCATTGCGGCAGATTCGTATTGACTCGCAGCCGAAAATCTCCATGGAAATAGAGGCTGGTTGATCGCAGCAAGCTTTATATCAGAAAAAAGCTAGTCCATTTCTCGGCTCGCTGTGCCAGAAGCTTGTAGATCATGGCGGACGGTCTCCTTATTAGCAACTGTCGCGAGGGTTCGCGCATCCCCGCGTTTCCTCGCTCTTTTTTCCAGTCAGCGGAGAGGAAAGAGCGTCGGTCGAGAGCTGGTTTCGTCTCCCCGTTCTCTCTACTCCTTTTCCAACCCCCCCGTCGCTTTCCCCACTTCGTCGTGCCTAGCGCGTTCTGTTTCCGCGACGGCTGAATGCGGAGAACAGAACGGAACCAGTGTCCTGGAACAACGGTGGCTGGCTGCCGCGGAGGAGAACGAGCCGGAGGATGGGAGACAGACAGGCCGCGGAGGAAATGATGGAAAGATGGAGCGTAGACGCTGTGTGGCGGACCGGAGATCGGACTATTGGAAACTCGCGAAAGAACGGGCCGGAGGGAGCTGGGACGGGGATCGATGTTGAAACATCGGAATCCGAGTTAAATGATTGCGCGGATGCTTTTGATTGTTCTGTGCGTGTTTTTGATGTTGGTGATACGTTTTGTTCGGGGGAACAGGTTGGTTTTGATTTGTTAACTGATTGGTCGAG
The DNA here is from genome assembly GCF_051020985.1 of Nomia melanderi. Classification (NCBI taxonomy): domain Eukaryota; kingdom Metazoa; phylum Arthropoda; class Insecta; order Hymenoptera; family Halictidae; genus Nomia; species Nomia melanderi. The sequence continues at coordinate 11,111,437 of NC_134999.1, read as the reverse complement.
GTTCTTCTTGAAGCTTTAATTATTATGTGCTTTTGAGTTTTGTGATACGATTTGTCGAGGGAAGAGGGTGGTGTTGATTTGAAGGAATAAATTAGAAAGTGGAGGTGTTTCTGTGGGTAATTATGGGAAGTTTGATCCTTGTTGCAGTGATAGTATGCTAAGTAGTATTAAAAACGTGATGAAGTTGAAGTATTATGTTTTGTGTGCAAACATTTATATAGAAAGTTAATGTACGAAATGTTGAGGATGTTTCTTTTGAACTTAAATAATGAATGTATCTTTTGGAAAATCAATATGTTAAAATTCTTAAATAAGTAATTACAGCATAAAACGAAATTCCTAGTATCATTAAGAAAACACCTTTATAACTCCAATTTCATTAAGTTAGTCCGCATCAAACAAATCAACATCCACCTACACATTCGCAATTCACCACTTAGCTTCCCGCACTCCCTAAACCAGGAGCAAGGAAAAAAATCCTCAATCGACCAAAAGACAGGGGATTGCGGCCTCCAACAAACTACATATTAAGCAGTAAAGTTCGCTACCAAACTGCGCAGGAAAAATCCCCCAAAATCCGGTGGTAAAGTCAGCCGGCTGCAGGACCGCGAATTACCTTTCGCGTAGGATTAAACGTCCCTGGAAACTCGACTAGGAAAGCGGTCTTAAACACTCGCACCCCTTTGATCTTCTTTCTCGACTTCCTGCAGTATTCGTTAAATAATAAATTCGTACTAAATGCATCTTCTCATAAACAGAGAAAGAAGAATTATCGAACAACCCTTGAAACTCTATTAGGAAACTGCCCTTAAACACCTACAACCCTTTAATTCTTCTTTCCGATTCTTCACAGCGGTCATCGAGGAATAAAATCATAATAAACGCCTCTTCAACACAAAGGGAAAACTATCGATCAATGCTTGAAACTCGGTTAGGAAAGCACCCTTAAACACTTGCGGCCATTTAATTCTCCTCTCTGATTCCCTACAGGAGTTACTAAAAAATAAGCTCGTAATAAACGCGTCTTCCCATAAACACAGAAAGAGAATCCATCGAGCAACCCTGAAAACGAACAAAGACAGTGAACTCGAGGGGTTGGAGGGATGGAAAGGCGGCTGGTACCGGGCAGGAACGGAGGAAAGAGAATCTCCGTCCGTCTGTCCATCCCCGTATATATCTCATCTGCATAGAAACAAGCTCTCCGGGACAATGGGGTCCTTCGTCCATTCTGAACACTGCAAACACGCTGCAACCGTGTTCCCCTGGACCAATGGGGAGGCACTTCACCATGCTCCGCTAACCCTTTCGACGCGGGGAGTGGCGGCTATCATCGAGACCACGTTATCCTTTGTGTATCGTACAATAATTTCGTACCTGGCAACTTTCATGGGATCGAGCGAAACGGATAGAGACGGCCCAGAGATGAAAGACAACGGTGCGTGTATCGTGGCACGTTCGATCACGCGCTCACCCCTTCCTCCACCTCTGTGTCTCACTCTCTCCACGTGGCAAAAATTGTTCCTTGCGTACTTGCCCGCACGCTCTTATAAATATGAAAAGCTCCCGGAATCGAGTTACTCGCGGGATATCGAGTAGCGATCGGCCGCAGGGGGCGGCGGGTCTTTGTGCCGCGGCTTTGTCCTTGCGAGTAACACGCTCGCCTAGAAATTGTTTCTTTGATCGTGAATTTAACGGAGTCTCTGACAAACGACAAATATGTAAACTATGTTTTTAGGGGGGTGAGGGACATTGGAGACGAAGGTGGAAACTATTGTTATTCTGCGTGGTTAATTGGAGGAAAGGGTTATAGTATATTTTTAAGAAAATTAAAGGAAAATTGGGGAGGATTTAGGTTTAGATTTAATCATGGAAGATGTATTATTTGGAATTTCAGGTAATTTCGTTTTCTATTCCGTACCCAATTATGTTGTTCATATAGTTTCTATTTTATTATTCTATTTAAACTAAATGAAATGTCAAATGTCAATGGTGCTACATAACAACATGAATATTAACTAACAACAGGTTAAACTCATTATGTCGAATCATGCACAGCGCGATACGTTTAATTACATTACGTTAATGTTCCCTGAATGTTCTAGTTTAAACAATAGATACGTATAATTCCACGAAGCTCAATTCATCGAATTAAATCTAAAAGCCATCCAAATATATAAGCTCAATTTTATTTATTCTATCATTATCTATTTATCTATTCTTTCGAATTCAACCCTCCTTACCTTCACAGTTATTACACAACACACAAAATCGAACAAAACTACACAAACGTTCCTCTCTGACCGGTATCCTTGATCAACCAATTATTTTTCCACACACAACACAGCAACGAATACAAATATGTTTCCTTTTATAACTAATCTCCCAAACTTTCCCCGAACAATTCCGAAATCTTTTGTCTAGACAATGCAATCAGACGAAAGATCCCAACCCCTCGATGCTAGCCGCGCGATTCTCAGTGGATCCAGTTTCAGATATCCAAATCCCCCGAAACGAACGACGAAAATAAGTCCTGGCCGCATACGTTCCGATATATATGCTTAAATTTGGAATATCCAGCGAGCCAGTATAAAATTCACGATTGTCCGAAGGTAGCGTCCTGTCCGGGGGTGGAAGGTCACGACAAAATTTCTGTGGGACGGCCCAGGAACGGCTGCACCAGCGAAATTTTACTTTTATCGTCCGCGCATACCCCGGGACTCTTGGAAGGAGCTGAGCGTTTATCTACGCGCGTATCCCCGCGGGCTTATGCGAAAATTTTGTAAACCGCCCAGTATCCGTGGAAGGAGCGCGTAAAACGAGAAATAAGGGGTTGGACGGGGGTGGGCGACAGGATATGAATAGGAGAGAGCGCGCGCGCTTGCTGGATGCACTAACAACCGGAGAAACCAGTTGCCACGGACTACGCGGCATTAACCGATAACAACTTTGTTCGCGGTTCTCTCTCTTGCCGCGACGGACAGGCGATTCAGCTTCCTATCAGCTCGCGACTTCATTCACACGCCCCTATGGCGCGTTTCTTAAAAGCGCCGCGCGGCTACGGGAGTTTTTTTGTTTTTGTCTGCGATCGTTAGGAACGCAACGGTCTGATAGCTGTTTCGTGTGTTTGGTAAATCTGGCGTTTGCTGGCTGGAAGGATTGCTAAGAAAATTGTTTTTTTTTATATTTATATTTAGTAAGTCGTTGTGCAGATTATGGAAATAGTAATTATAATAATAATAAATTCATTATAGTAAAAAATGTATCTACTTAGGTAATTTGTATTTTTATAAAACACTCTAACCACTGACTATCCACATAAAAGAAAAAAATGTTAAAACCACGCGAGAACCCACGGATCCGGTGATTTTCCACCAAACAAGTCTAAACTCCGTTCGACGTTATCCGCGTGTACTCGGGCCAGCTTCAGGGTTTCCGCGTACAGAGCGAAGAAAAGGGGAGGACGGAAAAAAAATTTGTTAGAAATTCTGAAGGATCCGGGAAAGTTACCCGGTCTCAACCCGCGGCGTTCTTGGCCTCCGCGCCATCTTGGACTCGACCATCCACCCCATTCCAGCCCACTTTCAACGTTTCATGGTTGAATGATCGCCGCAGCTTTTCAGAAAGTTAGCCGTTCACCGTGTTAACCGGTTGGCAACAGAGGACAGAGGGATGGTGATGGAGGGAGGGGCGGCTGGACTTCGTCTACACCGGTAATTAATCGGAGAAACTCGGATCGTAAACAACGCGGCATCCATTAAGATCCCATTCATTAGACCGGAAGTGGGAGCGCGCGAGTCCAGCCTGCTACCTTATCTTGCCTACGGGAAAACTGCAGCCAGGTGGTCGAGGTACCCGCGGAGGATCTCCGGTAACTAAACCTGGCTGGGAGAGACAGGGAGAAAGAGGGAGTACAAGTGAGAGAAAGATAGAGGGGAAAAGAGGGAAAGAGGAGCGAAAGGGCCGAAGACTTTCAATAATTCTTCGGAATAACTTTGAAGCACGGAGATGGACTAGCGAGAGTTTCAGAGAACTTTCTTCACCCCCTGCTCCGTCCTCCACCTTTTTCTTCCGGTCTTTCGTCGAGGGGGTAAGTTTCACCCAAACTCTCTGTTCCCCGTTGTCCCTCTCGGACAGGCTTCTCTTATCTTTTATGCATTATTGGCGGCTGGAATACCCGCCACCCCTTCCTCTAGCCGACGTTTTTTCGCAACCCCCCTCTGACTACGTCGGCCACGTCTCGTTGGCCCTATTCTCTCATATTTCGGAACCAATATTATGCTAATACGCGCGTTGCACCCGTCGCAAGGAACATGGATGTAAAGATCCTGACAGGCCCGTGTGTCGTGCCCTTTTGAATAATTCGCGCGGGGGTGACAGTGCGCGCGCGAGCTTCCGAATGAGAAATATTAGATACAAGCATGGCTGGGAACTGACGTGATTCGGAGGTGAATTAAGGCGGAGGGGTTCGATTTATGGAGAATGGTTCATTAGGTGGTCGTGTGTGTGAGGAAGTACTGATCTTTTGTTTTGAAATGTCTTTGTGATTTGGTTGTTGGAACAGACACGAAGTGGAGGGTTTAATTTTTTTGATGTGAGGATTTTTTACATTGAACCGGTCGGATGGAAATATTATGCAATTTTGAATAATAGACCTATATTTATACAATAAATGTAGGAACTACCACTTTCCACGACGAAAAAGGTGGCAATACAATTTCATTTTAAAACATTATCCACTACATTAATATAGTGTCACTTTACAAAAGTGAATAAAATCTCGTATCCACGATAAAATCGAAGAAATATTGTGAAACGTGAAAGGAGTGCCTGAACTTCGAATAAAAGACAATTTACCCAAGAGAAACTTCTCGTAAACGAACTACTTCACCAAGCATCGAAGCTCGGGGACCAATTTAAAAATGGCTACGGTCCGACAGTTCGCGCATCCGCTAAATTCGAAAAGCATAGGAGGGAATTGCGTTCGCGGCGAGACGGTAGCGTGACAGGTACCTTTCGTCACGCGTGTACGTGACGCCGCCCGGGGAAAAATGAATCCTCCGCGCCATGTTGGGATAGCCTGAAATATCTTCCTGACTACCGTTGAATATCTAAATAACCAGGGCGAGGGGATGCGACGCGATGTGAGGCGACGCGACGATGGAAGACGAAGCCGTGTTATCGTTTAATCGAAGCGGAATCGAGGCTGTCCGCGCCGGGGGCCCCGACGCTCCAGGGAAATTGTGATTTATGCGGTGGATCTCAAGGCGAACCGGTGTCGAACGATCCGGACCAGGCTGGAGCAGCGTCTCGCGCGGTATTTACGGCTCATCGGTGTCGATTGCGGCAATTTTTCGCGGCTCCCGCCAACCGACGGGGCCGGCCGGCCGGTATACATTATTTCAGCGACGGTGAGCCGTGATTTATAATTCATGAAAACGTTTGTCCGGCCGAGCACGGCGGCCTACTTTTTCCTCTCCGTTTTTTCACGAGATTATTGCTCCGCGACGGAAGCGGTCGTCGCCGGCGGATGTTCAAGCGGCCGGGGAATAAATTTCTGGGCGACTTTATTTAACAAATGTATCGCTTCTCGCGCGCGGCTATGCAGGCCGACGTAAATAATTCATGGTACTCACGAAACGGGGACGGCTATCATATTCGCGGTGCAAGGTAGATTGCCTGGACTTACCTGAAACAGAAACAGAAGTGAACGTAGATTAGAGTCACGCTAGGATCGGATTATTCCGCGCATTCCGGTCCCCTCCCGTTTGAAAACCGTTCTAACCGTTAACCGGAGTGAAGATATACGGTTGGCATGATTGGGGTGAGGTAAAAGTTAAGTTGAATCGTCCGGAACTTATTGTAAGTGAAGATAAAAAGAGGAAAACCACTTAAGAGGAGATGCTTTGCTCTGTCCAAGGTCCATACTTCACCTGAAGGATGCTTTATCGTGTACCCGGCGGAAGGAACATTGCCAGGTACTCGAGAACGATACCCTTAAGGATACGGAATGCTTGCCTTGCTTGACAAGCCTCGAAACGTTTAATGCGCTTTGCTAAGTGAAGGGTGTACGAACTCTATTCACCGTATCTTTGTCCGACAAATTTTGTGATGTGATGCTTCAACATTTACTCCTCTTGTCCTTTTTCTTTCTAAATTTATTGGAAAACTAATGCACAATGAATTCAGTGCTGGAAACAACTAAGATTCTAAGATTCCAAGGAATGATCTTTAACTTCTTTATTCAAGATTTTCAATAACTTAACCAAAGGTACTCAAAATTCCTTCGGTTCAATGGAAAAAGGTATACAAATCGATCCTGCGTAGGTCTAAAACGGTTAAAACCCTAAACAATAACGTTAATCAAGAAAATTTCAACTGACTCATCCTCAAAGACAATGCCTAGCACATCCTATGCAACGAATGAGCACATTCACGTGATAAGAAGCCGCGTTCCCGTCGAAACTTTTGAATCGTGGGGTACCTGCCGACTGGAACCGCGCCCGATTTCAATTGTTCTATTTTCCATCCCCCCGTTCACCCACACTCCCGTTCCGTCCAGGACTTTTTGCCCGGGCCAGCAGCCGTCCGGCCTTTTTTTATCCTCCACCGCAGATAGGTTGCACCGTGTAGGCGGCCGTTCTCCCCATCGCGGCTTTCAACCCTTGTTTTCACTGCCGGTGTGTCCCGTCAAACCTCCGGGTCACCGCTATCGGTCGCGGCCGTCTCCTCTCGTTTAGCGCAATCCTACCGGCTGGTGATTAACCCCTTCGATGTTTAGTCCGTGCGACGCACGGTGGGACCGAATTTTATTGAAATTTTTAATCATGTGATAAATCTCCGCCATAAACAAATAGTCATTGTTCCTGAGAGACCAGTTAGCATGTTAAGTGCCACAAATATTTTAAGCGTTATAAGTAACACTTATTCTTTTGTAGCTTAGTTATGTAGGAACAGTTATTCATTATTTGGCATCACAATCCTTACATTACACCATTATCAACTTACTGACGTTATTAGAAATGTTTATTCAGCATCAGTCATCTTGCATTATAATTATTTCATTAATGACTGACATGGCGCTTAACGTGTTAAAGAGATTAAATTAAAATGATCTCTTTCAGAATTTTTCATCTACTATGAAAGAGATCGGAGATTCAGTAACATATAAATGGAAATATAAAGTATCGAGATTTCAGTAAAAGCTAAGAAAGCATAGTCAATTTGATTCTTCGTCATTCAACACATCAATTATTAATATGGTTTTAATATTAAATAGCTCAATGCTTAACCTTTACCTAACGAACCATATCGATGACATCAACTTTCACATCCGGAATACAAAATTCTCAATAAATAATTCTGTGATTTAAACAATAATAGATCAATCCTACATAGTTCTCTTCCTCTACTATTTAAGAATTCATCTAATTTATTATCCTCCAATAAAAGCTCTAGATACTATAAGGCATCCTCATCTTCAAAAGGTTAAAAGTAAGCTACATCCTTCGGTCCATGGAAACGGTGGCTCGCGCTTGATCATCGAGTGTATCGGCTTCTGTCAGGGGATTGCTCGCGCTCAGCTCCGCCTTTAATCGGCCGTGGCTGCACGATACAGGTAGGGGAGAGGGTTAAGACGTTTAAGGGACCAACACAGCTCCGGGCGAAGGTAACTTGTGTGCCACGGCGTACGAGTTTGATTGAAGTCTAGCGTGCGCGGGATACCGTCGAATAGATGCCCCACGGGGGTTCGTTCTCCTCGGTTACCGTTTGCTTCCTGCCCCGGCGAGCCGGTGAATTTTGGAGATGTTTCCGGGCTTTCAGGATTATTGTTCCCGGGCCCCTTCGGTCTTGTCGCTACGGTCTATACCTTTCTCCACGGCTTTCCGGGCGAACGGGTTTATTCCGACACCGTGGCCGGGCTGCTGCGGTTAGGCGACCCAGCTGTTGATGCTATCTAGGGTCTGGAGTCTATCTACTGGATCTCGGAGTTAGGCTCTCTTCGGTTCTGCGGTGCAAGCCGAGACAGCGGAATTCTTAAAGTCTAGTATTGTGTCTTCGATGGATGCGCTGTTTTTATTGTGTTTAACCCTTGATTGTTGAATTCTTCTTTTTTGTTTTGACAGGCTTTTGGCTAAAGCTGCCTTAGACGACTGAGATAAGCGTTAAGTTATATTGGTTATAAATTAGTGTTATTTGGTAGGTTCTTTTTACGAATTTTAGAGGCGATGAGAGTACTGTGAAAATATTCATTCTTTGCGCTCGAAAGTTTCTCATTGGGAATATTCAATACTTTCCGATGAGGTATAGAGGGTATTATTTGAAGGTAATTATTGAGACATCGTGCATAAATTACAAAACAGAATTAATAAACATATTAGATTTGATAAAAATTGTTGTAGGGATGTAGATGCCGTATAGAAATTGATTATTTTCGCAAAATAGTGAACCGAGGTACGATAACATTTGTCGAGACTGAAATGCAAGAAAACACCTCGTCCGCCAGGCATCGTGAATTCATTAAAACGACAGAAGTTCAAGGAAAACTGAAAGATCAACTTCCATGGTTGGGGTTTACTGTACGCCGCGATATATTGCGCTGACGGCGATAGAAGATCGCGAAGACTTTGGCCGTGCGTCATTGTTAAGCGAAGACTTCCGGCTCCGAAGTAAGCCAGCGCTGAAATTCTCGCAGAACTTTCTGCCCGGGCGAAATATATCGTTGAAGTTTCGTCAATCTGAAAAACTCATTGGCAACTTCTGTCTGCGTAATCGAGTTATGGGGAGAAAGGAACACGGCCGTGCCCCAAAATTCGAGGTATTGACACAGCGAATTTAATAAGGTCGAATAAAATATTATTTTAATCTCGAAAGATATTCATATCACTTTTTTCTCTTATTTCTTTAAGCTCGCAATCAGCTACCTCTTTTTAAACCGACAAATTTTTATCTTCAATTAATCATATCACTTCTTAATAATAAATAATATATAAAATAAATGAAACCTCTAACATCTCCTATTTCATGAAGAATACATTTCAGAAGAGGAAATAATTAAACAACAAAGTTTAAAACTAGATAAAACCGACATAAACCAAGATATTTCCGAATACAATAAATCAACCTCCGTGCTATCATTCCACACCCTTTGAAAACCATTTCAACCGGACATTACTGAAGAGCAAACCGTAAAGCAGACGGCGCGTACAAAAGGAAGAAGATCCATTACTCTCAGCCACGTGAGCAAGGAAAACGGAAAGGTGCGCCGAGGAGACTTTCCTCGATCAATTTATCGCGAGGACAGGCTTCAATATCGGACGGTCTCCCCTTAATTATTTCTCCAAGGGCGGAACGAGTTTCCTGCTCCGCGATTCGAGCAGCTCGACTTCATGAAGCTAAATTCGGTTTAGCTTCGTCTAAAGAAGCGTCCGAACGAAATCAAAAACGTGGCGGACGGTCGATTAATTAGATCGGGAGGGAATCGATCGGTCGGGGGTGGTTGAAAGAGAGGGGGCGGGCAATTATTCGCCGCTCTCCAATTAAGAGGGCGCGTCTGGAGCTGCGAAACGCCAGCGAATTAAACCGAACTAATTGTGCCTGCAGCTAATTAAAACAACGCCGTCGTAAAGTTACTCGGACCCCTTCGGTGAAAAGCGCCGGGACGCCGGGAAAATATGCGCCCGTTAAGAAACAGGCAAGTGTAAACTTTCCGGAGAAGTCGGCGGAACTTTTCATTGGGTCCCGGCCCAACGGCGACGAGTGTATCTCGAATTTTTCCGTACCCCGGATTTCGTAGATTATTTCAACTCCGGTGATCCACGTGCTTCGATTAGGTTCAGCTCCCTCCCTTGACTGTGCATAATTCGACAGACTTTCGAAGAATTCGGGGGAGAAGGTTTTGCGATTATTCGTGGGGATGTTTTCAAATGAATCTTTTAATGAACTGGAAACAATGCTATTCAAAGATATTTCAGTAAATGAAGAAAGAAATTTGTATTATTGCTGGTTATTTTAAAACATGTTTTCACATTCAGTGGCAGCAGAATTTATTTGAGTGTGCAATTTAAGTTAGAGACTTCGTGGAATAATATTAAGTTCCCGATTTAATTACGCATCTGTTTGTACGATAACTTCCGTTGAGAGAAACGCGTTTTTCCAGTTAAATGTAGGTTTGTAGGTTCGTATCGTGTAAGAGAAATATGGCTTCACTTTCGCAACATATTTCCAGTTTGGAGTGGTGTTCGGGAAGCCATATTCCGTTTACAGAACAGAGATGCAAATAACAAGAAATATGGTTTTCAGAGAAATTGGAAAATTGAATTATTAGAATGTAGCGGTAAATTTATTTCTCCGTGATTCCTGCTAATTATAATTATTAATTTATGTTATTCTTAGTGTAAGTAGTCACTCGTTAATTATTGCATATCTTTTAATGACCACGGTGCACGAATCGTCGCGAATGATTGATGCGGCCGACGCGCGATTAGATTCGACCGGTCTAATCCCAGGAGCAGAAGCGGCTGCAGATTGCTACGCTAATGGAAGATGACGTTGTAAAATACAACGGGCTTCCGGAAGATGAATCCTCGGAAGACGAAAATAAATCATCGCCCATACGAAATTGAATCTCCAACGTCGGCTCGTCGCATTCTCGCATTCGGAGGACCGTATTCTTTCGTGAAACTTTGCAGCTTCAATTGTAGATGTTCGAAATTTGGTATTCAAAACATTGTGAATAATATAAACGCTAATAATGTCTAATTAAAGATTCATTCGTAAGACTATCGATCGGAGGGACTGAATTTAATTCAGAATAATCGATCATTATATTTAAAACATGTCTCATCAAATATTTAGGAAAACATCTTTTCCTTTTGAACTACATGAAAATAATTTTTGCAAATAATTCTCTTAATAATGAATACCGAATAGAAACTTCAATTTTAGACGAAGTCTGAAAATTGAACTTCGTCTTGCCGCATTCCTCGATACAGAATAATTAATCACGATAATGAAACATGATACAGATTCATGAAAAAAACTCGGGAATGATCATTTTCTACAAAAACAGTCTCTTTAAATATAATTAATTCTCGAAAGAAATTTTAATTTCGCTCCAGGCGTGAGTGATCGCCGTCACGGGCGCCATCTTGGCGCATCGCTCAAGCCAAGGGAAACAAAAGAGGTTCATAACGTTTTCACGATTCCGCTCGGGCCAAAATGCAATCTCACAGAAATTTGTTTGCACGGGGAACAAGAATAATGTCGGCTGATCGAAAATTGACGCGGCCGAATGAATATCTTTCGAGGTGAACACGTCGGGAACGAGGGAAAAAGTAGTCCGGGCTCCCGAGAAATTTATAGTTTGTCCCAAGGAAATGGATTCTAACAGGATAAGCGGTCGTCAAAGCTGATCTATTGTAATCACGGGAGACAAAGGGAGGTCGTCGAATGACGAACGGGCCGAGATTCTTCGTCTCGGCTTCTCTCCTCGTTTATCTTTATCGCGGCTGCCGTGTTTCAATAGCGGAGCCCGCGTATTTCACTTTTATCTGGCCTCCTCCCTCTCTGAACAGGCACGCCGCACCGGGGGCTTCCGCCGTGAAATATGAATTTGTTTTTGAAGACGTAGGCCTCTTTTCTGGCTTCCCGCCTCAACTTTCGCGCCGTTTCAAGGATTCCTGTCGGCCGTTCGGCGCTCGCGTATAAACGTTGTTGCGTGCGCTGTCTGCTTTCCCTGGACCTTACTTTACATACTTCCACATCGCTTGAATCATTCTCTTGTTAATCTCGTTGCATAAGCAACAATTAAATTGCTAAATACACATATCTAATCGTAAAATTTTCCTTGCGCAACAATATAAATGTTGGACCGTTCAAAATTAGCGCGACTGAGTGAGTGTATGGCCGAGCGAATGAGGTGAGTGTGGATGAGAGAGAGAGAGAGAGAGAATGCATGTATATATAAAGAGGATCCACGAACCACAACGAACGAACGAACGAACGAACGAACGACGAATGGCGAATGATTAGTGAGAGAGACGCAAGTTAATAAAGGTTATTTAACAAATTGAAGAAAAGAGTTGTAAAGACCTTAATGCAACATAAAGAAAACGATAATAAATAAAAAAAACTAGTATACACATTTCCTATTATAAAACCAATCTCCAAAAACTCGCTGCGATCAATCCCCGCACATCAGCCTAAGCCCAATCTCCCAGCAACGTCGATATTACCAGTCGTTGTGTGCAGGCCGGTCGAAATCGCGGCGGCACATTAACGCGGCATCAGGTTTGCGCGCCATCAAGCGCCGGGCTATTGTCGGGCGTCCGCGAAACGATTATCCCCCCAACTACTAATCAGCGATTCATACGACCGTCCTCCCAGCGGGGTGGTCTGCGGAACAGGTGCTAACCGTTTAGGTCGGTGGGACGGAGGGTATCGATGGAACCGTGCAATTGGGAGAGCAGCGATCGAACCGGGCTCTGGAGCGCGCGACGGAGCTGCGTCGAAGAACGGAAATGTCCGGGGACGGAAGACGCGCTGTGTGCGTGCGCGCCGAAGACAATCACGGTGAAACCCTTTGGGCCAATATTGACGCAGCCTGCTATCGCAATAATGGACAGACGCGCGGGGGATAACGCGATACCGCGTATATTACGCTCGTGCCCGTGTTTAGACAGTTGCACGCGTGTGCACGCCATGGACTCGACCATTGTCCCGCGTTTCTCTCTTCCTCTCACTCTCTCTCTCTGTCTTTCTGGCCGCTATCTCACCAGCTTCTCTTTCTCTCTCCCTCTCTATATATCTCTCTTAACGTACATATACACACCGGGCACGCGTATAGACCGGTCCAAGAACCGGACTATTCGAGACGTCTGGTCCCTTTCCAGCTCGTTTAGACCCGGCATTCGAGAAATAGACCGCCAGCCCCACGCTGTTTTCAGGGAAAGGGGTTAGGATTTGTTTACCGCGGACGCCTTGGGAGCAACGACCATACAGTTCTTGTCTTACCGGTAAATGGAATTTCCATGTTGACTGGCTTTCGTTGCATCGGATCTATACGGAACTGAATCAATATTTAGACCCAGTTGTCGAGTGACGGGTCATCGGGGCTCGGATTACCGGGCAGGAATTGATTTCCTTGGACAGTGTCTTTATATTGGGGAATATGAGGATTCCCGTTACTGGAATCAAGGGACAGCCGAAGGGATTCTTAATTCAAACTGAAGCCTGTCGATTCAAATTATTCCGCCAATCAAATGTCCCTGATCTGTTATGCCAGTTTACTGACAGTTTACGATTTTCAATAAAATTAACCTTTTTCTCAGCAACTTCATCGAACATTCAATTTTCCTGTGGTTATACAACTTCTACTATGTTGCATTCCTAACAACCGAAGGTAGAAGTATATAAAACTGGTATACATTTAAAAAGAATAAGGCATTTACGACGCCTATAACATTTGCATAAGCGTAATATTAGTTCCGCCAATCAGACTCCTTCGAAATACGGGACCAATGGAACGACTACAGCCCCGGCTCGCCAATTAGTATTTAGAAACTGGACTCTGGGACGAAGAACGTCGCGGGTGGTGCATGCGGAGCCGCAGTCCCTCATAATGTATGCGGTGCAGCACTTTATGCGCCAGGTGCCGGTAGTTATATTGTACGCTATTTCCTCCCACCCCTCTCAACCTTCCCATTCGTTCCTGTATACACAACAGGAGCAGTTCTTAGTCACGGGCGACAGCCCCCGCGTTTTCTTTCCAAGGAAACACGTCGTTAGACGGCTCCCCCGAAAATAAACGTCCGACTCGAAGGGAACAGGTGCGAATCTTCGCTCGGCCCGTCCAAAGACACTCGGATACGCAGAGAATTTTTAACGAGGAACGCGTGTTGTCTGTCCCGACGCGTGAAATATCGGCGCTCACTGGAAATAGTGGCCGTTCCGCTTGCTAAACTTCCTCGCAACGTTCCTTCGCTCGGGCACTCTTCGATAAATATTCATTGTTTGCCGAGGCGACGGCCATCTTTGTTGATGATGACATCATCTCGACTTGATGAGGAGCCGACTTCTGATGTCGGTTTCCAGGGAACGTCGTTCAACAATTCCGTTTGCAGGCTACAGCGAAATTGTTGATGTCTCGGGAGCCTGATGATTGTCTCTAGTGTTTGCCCACCGTTGAAGGAGACTGTGAGGGATTTTGTAATTGTTTTGTTTGTCACTGGTTGCTCGTCCAGGTGACAAGGAACACCTTGGCCGTGTATAGAATGCTTTCCTAGTGTTATTTTGAACGCTGGAAGCTTGTTTTCATAGAAAATGGGACATGTTCATCGAGCTTCCCAGATGATTCTGTGAATTCGATGGTTAAATTTGTGCGTTAAAGTCGAATAAGTAGAAAATTGTTCGGCTAAGGAGGGTTTAGAGAGGATGGAGTGGATGGTAGTTGAATTTTACGAAGCGTTTCGACAGTTTTACAATCAACAGGTCGCAAGTGGATGCGCGAGTATGCTGGAAGAAGCGACTAGGCGCTGAAGAGACTCAGGTTCCATTTTATAGAAACGGAAATGGACTGTGAGACGAGAAATCTTTAACGAGGCCAAACAAGAGACCAGAACGCTCTTGTTCCTTCGGATCGTATTCCCCCTAATGGCACGCTTTCAGACGAATCCTCGGGATAACGACGCGGCTAATGCGAAAATACAAATCTTAACTGGGCTCGCGTCAACGAAGGTAGGTTAAAACAGGAGCCGGAAAGCTTAGAACTGTTATTGCAACCGAGAAAATTTGGTTGCCGGAATTATCCCCTAATTTGCAAGCTCCAGCAATTCTCACGGAATCTCTGGAATAGTCTTTCATTGCATTCCATTAGCAGCCACCCGAATAATTCTCTTCGCGAATACGTTTTTCTCCAGTTGTCCTCGCGATTGAACAATGACGTTTATAATTGAACGTTGGTTAAGGACAACTATGACAGCTGTATTTGCAATCTGAAAAAATCATTTCAATCGAGCATTGTTTGCGTGTGTCTGACAGCGATCCGATCGACCGGTGTTATGTGTTGTAACATCGATAATTGAAACCGGGAGCACAATCGAAGCTCGGTGAATCAGAGCACCACTGTGCTAATTAACAGAAACAGTTAACACACTGGCTAATGCTCACCAATCAATACGGCCGGGTATCTGTACAGGCTAACTGAATTAGCATTGTCAGTTATTATCAAACCTCCGGATGACGTATTAAATTAGCTCAGTAATTAAGTTGGTCATTATAAAGTGACTATTTTTTTTATCTGTTCAACTGAGATTGCGTTGTATCATTTCTGAATGAAATATTCCTATAAAATCCCTGCAATTAGGATACCTTCGATGTTAATCGTTCAACCGACCTCCTAAAGTCTAACTCGGGTATTATGTTCAGAAGACTTTAATTGATGGTTCCAGAATTAATGACCATTTAGTGGTCACAGAAGCATCTGGCAGGTGCTAGCTTGTCTAGAATAGTCTTTCATTTGTGGATTGATTGATGGCTGTTCCCTTTTAACTGTTTCGAATGACGGAACCGTTGTGAAAGTTAGAAATGTCTTTCTGTATTTTATATATGGTTCTCGAACATAACGTTACTATCGTTTTATGAACAATATGTCTCAGTCAAATGGGTTAAACATTGAGAGGTCAATTCCGGCAACAAATTTATCGACGCAACGAGTAATTTCACCTCACTTCCGTCAGACGTAGGATCATTAAACAACGGTTTCTCCTGTGTTCGAAATAAAATCTTGTTCCACGCCACGCAACAGGTGAGCCGCGATATTTCACGTTTCGGAAGTAATCTCGCGTTTACCGCGCGATTGTGCGGGCATAAAACGCCAGACAATGCCGCCGAAATTAGAATCGCAAGGTTCGGTGAAAGCGTTCTCGCCGCGGTGGCTTGCGCGAACGATTAATGAGCCTTTTAGCTCCATTTCGCGTCGATTCTGCGCACCAATACGCGAGGTTTTGGTAACCGCGGGACAAAAGAGAGTCGCAAATCGAAACAGAATGTCCGTAGACACACTGGAACAACCTGGGAAAGATATAAACAGAATTTTAGATACTCAGTTTAGTGTCAAAGTATTTTTATACAATGAAATTTCAATAATTCCTTGTTTATAACAATACTAACCAATAGTCATCAATATTACAAATTAAAAATTACATATTCCACTCATTCCACTAATTTTCGACCCATTTTTCCATATAGAATCGCCCTCTGATAAACAGTATCTCATAAAAGACCCCCATAATGAAACTTCAAACGTTAATTCGCCCACTGGCCATTAAAAAATTCACGTATCGCCTCCAACAAACCAAATAATCACGTACAATCGTCACGATGAATTTATGCCCAGAGAAAAAAAATCGCGCGTCAGGGTTTAATACATAATCACAAACCGAAATTCGTGGCCGGGCAACGGCCGCCATTACCAGCATCCGGTGTCCGTGGTCTCCCTGCAGAAATCTCATTTCAATCGACTCATTTTTTCGAACGAGTCGTCGATGCAACGATAATACACCCCTCCTCCACCCCTTCTGCTGGTCCGTCTACCGGTCATTACGTTTCTTCTGCACCGGCTCTCTATTAAATGCCGGGTATAAAATTGTAGGTTATGGCCGGACCATTACTCAGACGTCCGCGGCAGAGCGGGGGCCACCGGTGGATCGCTGAATGAAATGAGTTTCGGCCGCATTAAGGTCGTGTAAGCACCAATCCCGTTCTTCCAGTTCCAGGCCCGGTCCCCGGTTACTCGACGTGTATATCCCCGCGTATGTGTTTATGCGCGCCACGCACGAATACACGTATACCAGCGTGCCGAACAAAATCGGCCGACGGTTTATAAATTGCCCGCGGTGCTCGGGCCATTCAGTAAAACGCTCAAGGTCTCCGGAGTCCTTGGACCAATGGCAGCCACATCGCGATTCCACGCTGCGCAGCCGGTTACAGTGCCAATTAGCGGCGTACTCTGCGCTCTGTGTCGCCGATGACAATTAGGAGGATAAATTGGAACGATTGATTATGCGGCTCGGAGGCAGATTCCCTCGGACACTGTTTAGAGACTCCTCGTTTTGGGCTGCGGCTTGCTCTCGTTATCTTTCGCCTGGAGTACTGCCGCCGGCCTTCCTTCGATTGATTCTTTCGGTCGGGGGATACTACGTTCGAAGGGAACGAGGCGTATTTAGTGTGTAGATTTTGATGGTTGTTGTGGGCAGGGTCCTGTTTCTATTTATGATGTGTTAGATTCAGAGAGCGGGGTGGGTAGAAGGTTGTACGACGTTTTCTTCCAAAGTTGAAATTATTTCAAAATGTTTAAATTTCATCAGAATTTTGACATGTTACAAATTTCTTTTTTCTCTTAATTGCTTTCGCTTAGAGTATTGCTATTTCTCGTTTTATTGGATAGATTTCACCGATCTGAGTAGTGTAGGTATACTTGAAGCAATATTTTATGCTATTCTCCTGCATACTAATTCCTTTTGATTAAAATATTCATAAGAGACGAGAATTTATTCTCATCTCATTTGTAGATGTAGGCATTAAAGTATTCGAACCTGCCTCATTTGGATTGCAGTTTACTTACGAAAGGTTTTTAAAAATATTACTTGATCTTCTCTCATACAGTATACAAAACTACCGAGTCGTGTTCGAAGCTGCTTACAATTATATTGTTCCTCATCTTTACTTTAACAGGGCTCGGTAGCCAGGGCTATTCTACAGAGTGACTCATAACCGGCGATACGATCGGAAGAATGACTTTCGCGCGAAATGCAAATTGAATAGGTAGAGTAACATTCTTGTTCATAAGGAAAACCGTTCTCGAGGAAAAATGTTCATACTGGTCGGACACTCGTGCACCTGAGCCCGGTTCCTTAACTCCGCCCACGGGAGCAGCATCTCGGTGCACACACGTCCAATATTCAAATTCAATTTTCTCCGGAGTGAGGCTTTTTTTCTATAAATAACTGTTATTTCGCCATTTTCCTCGACCATCATCATTTGGCGGCGGATGTTTATGCAAATATAAATTGTTATGCGTTGAATCGCAAAATCCAATATACAGTGTGCGACGGTTAAATAGAGGAAACATTTATTACAATTTGTCAACGTTAACGAATTCCAAAGTTGAACGCAGTAAAATGACTTTCATTTCACTTCTAACACAGTTACCCCAAATCCTTCCGAAAATGACTTTCTCTTCTAAAAGCATAAACCAACAAGCTTTAACCAGTTTTAACCAACAGAAGATAACGAGCAACATTTATTTATCAATCATTAGTTCCTTCTACTTCCCTTATCCTCTTACCCAACATCAAAATTCATTTTCAAATCGCATTAATCCAATAAAACCAGTCTAACTATATACATTCTACGCCACTGCAACATAACCTACAAAACTAACCCCGGCAAAAATGCCTCAATCTAATCATCGCCTTCCAACACGATTTACAAACATCCCACCGAAGGAATCCGCGAGCTGGCACGATAAAATCTCGGAAGCCCATTCAAGGCTCCGCGCTGTCTCCTCCGCGGTGTTGCAATCCGCGGAATATTCTTCGCTGGCGCGGAGCATTTTCAGGCTTCAGTCTATCCCGGGGAATGCTGTCGACAGGCGCCGCCACTGTCTCGCGCGCGCTCGTCGCCCGGCATTGTGCGAAAAACAATGCGATTGTTTCTGGCTAATGCGGAAGGCCGCGACGCGTCCATTAGAGGGACTCGTTTCCGGAATCAACACGCGTTTCCCGGCACCACGCGGCTTCTAACCGTCGTTAATTCGACCCTGATCCATTGTGCATGGGAGCGGATTCGCGGCCACCTCGGAGACGTTGCAGTTTCGTCGGTCGTCCGACCTTTTGTTCGTCCAGCTCTTCGCTACCCCGGCGAGAATTCGATTCTCGCCGTTAATTATGGATGTTAATTATTCGCGCGGGAGGGCTGGACCGCTTCCCACTTAACATCGAAGCGTCCCTCGGGCCACGGAGCCGGACAGCCTCACCGTGACCCGCAAAGACACGGGAAGAGAGGGAAATTGGGGTGTAATTGCTAATTCCAGGGAAGACCGGAGCCGACGTATTGCGGTTATCGAGTGTTAATTCGACCCCATGCCAGCGAGGCCTTACGGAGGGAGAGGGACCATGCGGAAGAATCAGTGGTTTCAAGGTCGATGGCTGTCTGCATATTGTGCACACCTTTGTTTTATTGTTTGGCCGGTGCTTTTAGCAGAATTGGATGTTGTAAGGGAATTGCGGCGGCAATTGATTGCGGGTTGGATTGATGGAATTTGTGTCGAACGATAATTGGGTAAATGTAAATTGAACAGAATGCAGCGTCCTTTGTGTATTTCTTTGAGAGCGGAATGAAAGAGATTTTCGCGGTGTTGGTTCAACGACAATAATTTGATTATTTTAATTCGACGTAGACAGTTGACATTGGTACCTAACGAGTTAACCAGAGATCTATTATTTAATTTCCATAATTTTTCCCCTTTTGTTGGGAAGATATTATAAATAAACACCTCTCCGCAAATCGTCCCACAAGGAACTTAATCAAAAACCGCTTCAACTTGGTGTAATCAGCTGAAATTTATCGTTTAACGCGCGTAATACGCCAGCGACATTCGTCTCCCCGGTACGGCACGGTACACTAATGAATTAGCTCATCGCGTGTGAATCATATTAAAACGGTAATGTTTGCGCATTGGATAAACTGGAAGGAAAATGATGGATAAGTTTATACATAGTTGAACATACGAGGGGAGAAAGCGGGAAAGAAGCGAAAATTCACCGATTCAGCTCCGCAGCCGGCGTTAATACTTTTAAGCGGGCGCGGAATATGCAAAAAGGGCGGGACGCGATAACTAAAACAATTTAGGATAGAGTTTCACGGCTGCTGTTTCTTTTTTTCTCTTCTTTCTCCGTTCCTCCCTCGTTCGGCAAATCGAAGTGAAAAAAAAGAAACGGGAGCGAAGGAGAGATAGAGAGAGAGAGACAATAACGTTTCGCGCTCCTTTCATATCCCCCAACCGTCCACCTCTAACCCTGTTTCCAACGCAGCGTCCGTTATTTTACATACACACACACTCGTATATGTACATACATATACTACATAGATGCATATATATTTTTTCTCGTTCGATTCAAATCGATTTACTGTTACACGTTCACCAGCTTATATGAAAATCAATCAAATTTGCGACGGGATCGTTGGCCGTTTATATAGTCTTCGAATATCGGATTAAATCCAAAAATTGAACGAGAACGCGAATTCGGGAACATATTACGAACGATTGGCGCGCCTTTCGTTCGGCCGATTAACGGGGTGTCAATTATAGAAATATTCGGATGATCTGTGTTTCGATTGTTTCCGGTGAATCGGGATTCATGCAGCGGAGACCCCTGTAACATTTAATTTCACGCGACATCCACCGACCGCTCGATCGCGCGAAATATTGTTGCTCGCGGCCCGCCGCGGAGACCGCCGCTTTCAGCCTTCTGTATTTCGTGCGCGTATCCGATTTAATTTAGATAAAAATAATTCATCGCCGGCCGCTGTTGGTTCTTATTAAAAATCCGGTGGGACATAAAGTTTAATTGGAATCCATCTTGTTTGGATAGAATTTTTTGGACGTCGGAAGTACAAGTAATGGAACGCACTGATGAAATAAATGTGGGCTAAGATATTCGAATTAATCAAATGTTGTTATCTTCGTATGAATAAAACTAATAATTAAAAGAAACTGAAGCATTAAATTAAGTAATTAATTATAATAAATATAAGAATTCATTTTGCACTTTTATGAAAATAATTTTAATAACGTTTATAAGATTGTATCACATCAAAACACGCTGTACAATGAAGGACTAAAGGAATAAGTTACATACGTTTGCCGTCACCAAAATGGTCGACATCGGCTACTCTTTCTGTTAGAACAATCCGGGTATTTTCTGTATGCAAACGGCGTCGACGACTCGCAGATTTTGTCGAGTGGCTTTTTTAGGAACTGTGTTAAGTGATCACAATGGGACGTGAAGTGTTTTGGGGCCACAGATGTGCTAAGTGGTGATTGTTTTGACTGGCTGTTGGTCGACGAGGGCCACGGGCACGTGGTCATGTAAAAAAAGTGGAAGGCATTCGGAAACTGCTCTTGACAAGTCGAGAGTGTCGTGATTGCTGTGATTGTGTACGCGACATAATGTTTGATGTCGCATGATTCTTATAAAAAACGAGATACCTTTTTCAAGAAATCTGTTTCGCGAAAAATTCTCGGTCGCTTATCGTTGAAGATTTATATTGAAAAAGTGACATGGGATATTTGGATGAAAAATATTGTTCACCGGGGGCAGCGATGTTTCTTTCTTCGCCAATTGAGAACCACTCCATCAATTCGCAGCCATTTCGCGCGGGATATTTATTTATGGAGACATCCATGTGGTAGGCTGCCTCCGCGACAAAATCGAATGTGTGTTTCGCATAGCAATGACGAGACGCCCGCGTCCCGGCGTAGTTGTCACGCGAGATGACGGTACTTTTAGCGCGAGGCTGGCAGATTTTTAATTAAAAAACAAACTCCATCATCGATTGGACACCAGATGCTGCTCGGAGAAGCATCTTCGTGGCGCTTCACGATGTTGAATACTATTATCAAGTCTCTTACCTCTAGTTAGCAAACACTGAAGACTTGAAATTAACTAACCCACTATTGAAGGTAATTTTTTTAGTTTTCGAGATTTAGTATGAAATCCAACAAAAAGATTGAAACACTACCTCTGACAAAAAAATATAATTTTAATATTTGATGTAAAAAATTATATTCAATTTCTATAAAAAATAATCCCTTAAAGTATTTCAGTTAATATATGATACTAAATAATTAGTCACTTGAAATGTCTACATTAAAGAAAATCCAAATTGGAAAAGTTCATATTCAAAATCTAACTTTCCGTTAAAAATTCCTTGGGTAACCAACAATTTGAATAAATCTCTGTTAGGCCACTAGTGAAACAACAAAATATTGCCTCCGATTTGAACAACAATTGTTACACTTAAGAAACATTCCAAAAAACGCAGGAAAAAGAATTTTTAGTCGGGAGGGTACGCGAGACCCTCGAGTTGATCACCGGAAAGGAAAATTCGCTAGTCAAAACACAGACAGCTGTTGGAATTAATTGGTACCAACGAACCGACGAGTACCTTGGGGGAGTGAGTCCGCTCTTAAGCGAGGTTCGAAGTGAATCGGATCGATGAAACGGAAGCAACGAATCAGTATAATCGACTGGAGCTCACGGTCGAACGGCCGGTTGTTTTCCGCGCCCTGCGCACAGGCTCCTCGTTACCTTCGGTCTTATTTTAATTAATACTTCCATTGTTCGTCACCGTGGAAATCTGATCGCGTCCCCCTCGAGTTAAACGGGGCGACTAGCTCGCGAGTCATCTACTAGGTAGGTACCCACGTTTCCCTATCGTCAGCGCGTAAATAGCAACGAGAGTTAATTGAGTTTTACTTTGCCAAATACGACGTGACGCGGGTTCCGCCGACGCGCATACATGACCGACTTAATCATCCCCGAAATTTCGGATCCGCCGGCATTATGCTGCGCCGGTAATGGCGGCCAACGTCGCTTTATCGCGCGCCATCATCGTTTGTCCGCGTGGCTTCGTGAACTTTCCTCGATAGATTGTCGCCGCTTCTATTAACGCGTTAATTGCCGGACGATTGTAGTGTGTTTTGTTCGAGTGCTCCTAAAGCTCTACAGGCACGTCAAATTATTGTAATAATTATTGTGTTATACAGTAACAGTAATAATAAATTATCATGATGTGTAATGTAATGATATAATATTATATGTTATGTATTATATAACGTAATGATTCCAATACTGGTAATTATTGTAATGCTATCAGGTAATATTAAATTATTTAGCTGAATTACGTTAATATCCATTCGCGCGTCTGTTGGATGTCATTATTTTATGTTATCTATATTATTCATAACACTGAAAGGGTGACGAACCGTTATCTATAATTTCACATTACAGAAATTCGATTCAATTGGCCATCGGTAATACCTACAGTGGCGCTGAAAAGACAAGTAACAATCATTGATAAAAAATATCAAGAAGAATGCTTGAGGAAAAAGAATTGATATTTTTCGTATTGCTGATATTTCTTCCCTTCGTTCAAGAGGATATCAGTTGTTCACAGACCGCCGATATTTATGAAGACATTTTCTTTTATAGACTAATCCGCAGAAAAAGATAAAAACCTCATTAAAGTTTCGTTAGGCTTTTTACCGCGCCGGGTGTTGGAAAATTGTGAATGCTATAAATGCATAAAACCCGCGGCCCCGGACGTTAATGGCTGGTGGATGTTTATGCGAATTCCGATTTTCATGGGATATTTTAAATTGGAATCGGAATTTCTTTTATTCGCTCGGCGAGCTTGTTAAGCTAAAATGGAAATGAAAGTTTCGCTAATATAGTCGTGTTAATTTATAGATTCTTGCACATACACTTGGTGTACTCTGTGTAGGCATAAAATACGCAGTCCACTCATTAGGATGAAGGAGGGGAGTTCCGTTAAAGGTTCTCTATTCGAGACTGCAAATCAGCCCAATAGTTCGTTTAGTGCTTATGTGAGAATATATTAGATGAAGCTGTGGCAAGCTTAATTTCCTTGAAAAAAGCTTCGCCACGTAATATTAATAGTACTTTATTACCACCATTCCTTTATCATAAAAAAAGGTAACATAGGTATATCACTACGAATGATCTGAACAAATCATATTTTAATTCATCGTGTTACTAGTAATAATACATAACAAAAATATCAAGAAAAATACTGCTATCATATCTTGAGCGAGAAATTATTTGTTATTTCTTAAAGATTCATATCTCATTTGTAAAGTATACCTAACCTAGACAACCGATTAGCTCAACACTTCAAGCAACCTTCTATCGTTCAACCTCGCCGTCTCCTAAAACCTAGCAATAAGAATTAGAACGATTTACGATGTGTCGAAATTGGCCGTTATTTCGTCCATCGATTTACGACGCCACCACGCAAGAAAAGTATCTTGTATCCGGCGATGGCCCCAGGGTCCGAGGCACAGACTTACCGCTTATTACCGCGCGGAGCCAATTTATTGTGCACCTGTCAGCGATCGCGATCTCTTTGAGGGTACTACAGGAGGAACCACCCTCCTCGGATCCACTTCAAAGGGCAACTTTTCGACTGATCCACCTCCCCACGGTTACGATTGTCCCAAGAAAAGGGTGAGCCGTTATTAAAGGGCGATTCCGGGATGTTCCTTCGTCCTGGCCAGCGACGCCTTAATAGGAGACAGGAGCGGCCTAATTAACGGCAGGACAAAATAAGCCTGCGGGAAAACCGAAGGGGATGAATAACGGTAATCAGCATCTTTCGCGAACGCGACCGATGAACGAAATCTGTTGAGAATGCCAATTTTGAAGCGTATCACAGTAGAGCCAGGTAGAATATTCTAATTGCAGCTGATCATTGATTGACCAATAACCCGATGACCTAGCTCCGAGAATTGCTACACGTACACGGTAGACCTAGGAAAATTGGATCGTCCTGTATTTGAAAACAAAGAAATAAAACTATTTAGCCGTTAATAATAAAAGAAAAGAATCTTTAAATATTTCTTTGGCAAATAAGAAATATAATTTGTGATGTAATAAATGTGGCTTGGAATATTATTTCGAATCGATTCGCCGAAGTCTATCCTAAGCCCCAAATTTTTAGCATCGGAATAGTTACTCTTTCATTCACTAAAGACACTGCTCCCATTCTTTTTGGTTCCACTGAAGATTTAGTGCCTACTGTAAAAGAAGTATCGTGACAGTTACTGCTTTCAGTTCGAACAGAACTATTCAAACGAGGTTAATTCTGCATGTAAAGGAACCGTGATATCCCGAGTAATATACGAGCAGAAGACGGTCAAAAACAAGATCCACGGGAGTTCCGCGGTAGGTGGTATCGAACTTTATCTAACGTCGACGCACGTGTTCCGTGCGCGTCGCTTTGATCTTTGTCAGCGAAAAGCAAAGGCGTCTTATGTGTTACTTGAATGTTTGGGCCAAGAGCGTGTCAGCCACCACCGGCCCCCGCTTCAAAGTGCGTGGCAACGGCTGTGTGCCATGTTATCGACGGGGAATTGACGATTCTGTGTGCGGTCACTCGCCGGACCCGGGTCCTTTGAGAGCCACATTGAACGCTCGGCTCTGTGATTCTATTTGAGAACAGGTGGTAAACACGATACCAGATATTGATTTTTCGAATTTTCGATCAATACGCCGATCTCCGAATGTTTCAACGGAGTTTCGCAGTCAATGATGATGGTTTGATAGTGGTGTGTTTTAGATTATAATAGAAGAAAATCACCCCTATTCAGAACGTTAATATTCAAGCAGAGAATTCTTGTCCAAAGGCTCTTCTGTGAAACATTTGTGAAAGCGATTACGAAGAGTATTATCTAAAAGGTGATTATTAAAAATTTCTTCTAGAAAATGATCAGTCTCTATAGAATCTTTATTAAAGAAACGTACTTTTCCATAAGCTTTTCCAAACAAATTAATGACTCAAAAAGGCCGTCGCTGAAAAGAACTGTCTCGAGTAAAAAGAACTTTACTCCTAGAATATCTCATCCACCTGAAGAATACTCAATAATTAACAACTCTACGGAAAATACACTGCCCCGTCCATCGACAAAAATGGATTTCCTTAAAAATTCAAATAAAGCAGAGAAGGAGTTCCAAAAAATTCCAATTAAAAAATCAGTACTCCCGTCAACTGTTACTCTCAGAATCCTCTAATTTCAGAACTCCTCTTCGAAAAGAATCTGACGTCGCAACTACATTCACCCTGACAACATCCCGAAGTACAAAAGAACACAGCGGAAAGAAAAGAAATACTGCAAGGTCTGGGTTTCCCGGGGACGTAGACTGTACTCGCTTTCCATATTTCACGCAACCCCCTTTCTAGCCGCCGTGGCAGCCTATTCCACGGCCATTGGCCGTCGGAATTCGTCGGACAGTTCTAACTTCTTCGCTCCCCCCCTGGCCCCGGTGAATATTATATCACACGTAATACAGTGTCCTCCGTGACGGAGGACATCGCCGCGGGAATATCGGTATTGCTCGGGGAAGCAGGACAAGAGCGGCGAACGCGCAGTTGCCGCCTGTTATGAAACGGAAAGCGATAGGAGCCCGGCGACAGACGGGGGCGATAGAAGGAGAAAGTAAAGTGGTTCTTGCAATAAGGGTGAGAACGAGCATGTGCCTGCGCACAGTTGTCGGAGTGTACGGGGTGTGTTATCTGATTCGAGTTATTCGCCCGGTACACGTTTACGGGGATATTCAGGCGAGAAAAAACTACCCCCGGAATCCTACTGAATATCTACTTACCTCGCTCGTTAATTCATTTCTTGGGTGATGGACGAACTTGGGGCGGAATGCTTTTCGTTATAGCCTTGTAATGGTGGAAGTTTCGTTAGGGGGATATATTGTGGAATATGTAATTGTTGGGTGCAAGTTTTTAATTTGTGGAGGTTTGAAATAACGCTTGAACATAAACTGATGTTTTGGTACCGTATATTTGAATATTGCTTTTTGATCATTTCGGAAGGTCTAGTAATATAGAAGTATTCATGCAAATTATAAAAGGAAATAAGAATACAGATATCTATTTCAAACTATAGTCTTTTTATTCTGTTCTACAAAGACCGATTTCCTGTACCGTTCAAGCAATATAACAATATTGAATGGCAATGTGGAAGTAACTATGCATACTGATTACAAAAGGAAATAAGAAGAAATACGATACAGATATCTATTTCGAACTACACTTTCTTTACCCTATTCTACAAAGATAGATTTCCTGTACTGTTCAAGCTTCCTTTGCGTACAATACTTCAACCTTTCACAACCAAGGAAATTCTAAATAACTATTCCACATTAGAATAAATTTTAGCTCGATCCAGCATGAAACTAGACAATCAGCATTCCCATTCGCAACACGACACGAAACGACACACGGTTATCCCGGTTTTCTCAGAATTCGCTCTCAGCGTCGCGTCGCGTGGCGTGGCCGCGGAACAACAATCGCGGTTAATTTCACGCGGAAATCACCAAACGGCCTGTTCCGCGTCGGCCTCTCTCTGCATCCCTCCTCCTCCCACGCGCGGATCGTTGTCCCGTCCGGACAGCCACAAAGTTACATTACACGCCATTACCTTTTTCACCGGTTTCGCCGGGGCGTCCCTCTAAATTACCGAACGGCGCAAGAACGCGCGGCTGACAAGCGATGCCCACAAAAACCTGGATCACCGCTTCCCCCTTCTTTTCGTCCTCCCACTCGAACACCCTTCAGAGCGCGGCTCCTTTCACGCCGCCAGAAAAACCGCCGTAAACCGCGAATCTCGTGCACGCGACGATGGGAGCCCGCCGAATCGACTATAATTGCATCCGCAGAGACGAACGTTGTCGCGGCCCGACCCTAATAAAGGGAAAGATCACGGACGTAATAAAGCGGAGGGGGCGGGTTATGGGGGAAACGGGCGCAAATGGTCTCGAAATGAAAAAGGAATGGGAGAGGAGAACGCGCCGTGGAAAAATATCAAGTACTTGAATATCCGGCGCTCCGCGAGCCTTGTTAAGCGGTCTGCGACGGGAATCGGGTAATTCAGACGGGGATGCTTTCTAGTATTCTCTCATGATTCCTTTTTTTAAATAATATTACTGGCGATTTTGGTTTCTTTCGTACAGTTAACGTCTTTTTATTCGGTTGATTGTGGTTGTGTGTTTAAAATGAGGAGTGTATTTGAATGGGGTAGTAAAAGGGTTAGTGTTGCAGAATTAATTGGTTTCGATTTTATGCGCTTAGTGCGATAAGGTAGTAATGAAGGTTTAATGAATATTTGATTGATTTTATGGGAAAAATGGAATGCTCCTAATGTATGTGGTTCCTGTAATGTCATGAGAATGTACACGCAGAATTCTACCTGTCGGATTACTTCGTTATTCTCTGTGACTGTCTATAGATACTTGCGAATGAATTCTAATGTTCTATAGAGTGTAGGGAAGGTTACAATTTCTTCGTATTATTGTTTAACTCGGGATTAGTGCTGGAATTATTAGGAAACTTTATCGAAACATTGATTTCTCTTCCGAATATTAAAAATACAAAAATATAAAAATTAAGAGATTTTGAACGAAAAGTTCTTCTTTCTAAGGTAAATATTAATGTAAAGTAATTAGCATAGTAATTAATTTACGTTTATAAGATTCACAAATGTATTTTTCATTTGTTAAATTATACCACCGTCGTACGACTTCCCCGAATAAATAATTCCACAGACCAGTCGCCAAGAGAATAAAGAGGGTAAAAAAAGGCAACATTTCCCCTTCATTGTGTTTTACTCTCCAAGAAAGGCTATCCACCGACCCTATGCCGTTATTGAGAGCAGGGAATTCCCCGCAAATCCCTTCTTATGATTGACATGTACGGCGCCGTGCGGCTTGCACGCAAAAAGCGTACACGAAATGGTTCAAAGGTCGTGAGACCGTCGACCTTTGGCATTGCCAGTCGTTAACCATCAACAAGATCGAACGGTAGTTCGTCCAGACCGAGGGTCAGAGGCGAAGCTCGATGGAAAGGAAAGGTACGGAAATGCAATTAAGTGTATGTCTAGGTAGCTCTGTGTTGCTCGCAGTGGAATTTCAACGCGAGGCCTTATCGAGCCATCGCTTCGGCAACTTTCTCGAAATTCCCACGGTGCCTGCCTCGCAAAACCCTTACACGTTCTACGGACATTTCGTTGAATCCTCTTCCAATCGGTCCCTAATCATTCTTCTCTCTATTTACTTTATTTTACTTCGCACGAAGTTGCATCAAAGCAATCTGTATAGTGTACGTGCCAGCTTCTCTTGAAACAATTGCGCTTCATCGTGGATAATTCTGTGCCAATGATTCGGAACTATAAGTGATTAGAGAATTAGATTATAAATGATTATTTCCCATCGATCGTCACATTTAAAACTTTTTTAAAAATTGTATATTTAACTTCCGAATTTGTAGGACCACATATTTATCAATCCTACGCGTATTCCAAAAAATCAGCTTCCGAGTGTTCTCCGTAAAAAAATAAACTTCTCCCAACAATCTGTAAAATACAATTTTAATTCTCCTTGAAATACTAAAACAACGCAAAAATGTAAACAAACCAACCAATATCCAACGTTACCCACAATCTCGTGCAGTCACTCGATACAAAACACAAAAAACATCCCCAACAACTGCGTCAACATGTACACTATAAGCCTACACATCCCAGAAGACCGCAGTCCCTAAAAATCGCCAATATCGCTCAGCGTAAACGTCAAGAGAGCTCACGTTCAGTCGAGACGAAGACGAAGACGAAGAAGAAGCAGAGGAGCAAGAATAAGAAGAAGACGAAGAAGCGGACGAGGCACTCCGGTGAAACGCATCAAGTCCTGAGAGCTTACAAGCGGGAGAGATGTTCACGAAATTCAAAACGGCAGTAACCCGGTGGCAGGGAATTGTTCGGAGCACGGTAGAAGATGCTTCCGCGAGGCGGCCAGCGAAATTTCATGGCGCGCGGAGTCCCGGACACGGGATAACCAGTCGGTGCGTGCGGACGGGAAAACGAGCGGAGCCTTAAGGAGCGCCGACGTCGAATCGTTTTACCGGCTTTTTACGCGCGTCGATAAAAAAACGCGCGGGGGAGAGAAGGGACACGAAGGGACGCGACGTAATATTCGAGCGGGCTCGGACGAGCGCGCGGAATTCCGGCGGAATTTCTTCCGCGCGTCGTCCGCCTCCCAGGACAGGCCGAGGAAACGACGAATTCCGACGGGAGGGCCAGTAACCACCACCGGTGAAGTTTCAACGTCGAACGGCGTGGTGGACGCTCGAAATGATAGAGACGTGGCCCTTCGGGAATCGTTGCCGCGCCATTTTTATTGCGAACCCGTCCGGGGACCGCGTGAGGGAGCGAGAGCACGGTCTTCAAACGCCTTGCGTCAAGTGTGTAATAGAATCTTGAAAATTCCGCTGCGGACTTTCCGCTCGTTCCTCGTCCATCCAATCTGTTGGATGTCTTCGTTCGGAGAAACGGGGAAAGGATGCTGGCATCTGGCGCGCCCAGGGATAGGGGTTAATGGAACTTTAATGCAAGGGTTGGCTTTTTGAGAGCGGTTGCCTTTGGTGTTTGTTTGCGATCATGGAACATTGCAACGTAAGTTTTGGTATTGGGAAGTTAATTTTTGTGGTTTCATGATTTTTGTGGCAGGGATTTGAAAAATTTTTTTTGACAGGGTTGATTCGTTGGGGCAATTACTTAGTATTTGGTAATGTCTATTAACTATTGAAGTATGAAATAACGAAATAGTATCGTGAATTTGTGATGAAAAAAATTGATTTTTAAAAATCAGTTGATATTTTGGTTGCACTTCTGGAAAATGATTTATGGATATAGTAGATTCGGTATCATAAAAGAAATTGAAACTGGTACAATATATCATAAACTTTATGATTTTATCACCCATAAAATATTCCCCGTATCAATAGCCATTTTGTTTTACGTTTGTACAGACATGTGACTCGAATGATCCCGCTGAATTATTATATAGCAAGCATTATAATTCCACTTGGGGAACAGGAATAAAATTTACAATACCCTCTTTCATACGAAAGAAAAAAGAATGGGGGAGACAAAAAGGATGAGCGTGATGTCTGTAGCTTCTCGTTACGCGAGAAAAGAATCCCTCCCCAGCAGCGGGATGCAAAATTGATGTTGAGTTCGAACGAAACCGAGACTGTATAGCCGTTTGCGATTACCAGATAATACAACGCGGAGCGTCGCAACGGGGGACGCTTAAAATTTCACGAACCATACTTTACCGTCGCTTGACGAAACGTCACGGGGTTTTTGTTGCCGCTTTTTCTTTTTTAGCGTCCCTCACAGAACCAGCCTATTCATTTCGTACCATTGATCGAGGAATTGAAAACGAACTCTCGCGAATAGAATATGCCTTGTGCTTATACATAGCCTTTTAACTGACATCCCATATTAAAATCGATCAAAATATGAATTCCTCCGAATCAGCTCAATAAAATCAACTTATAAAATATTCTTCACGCCATCATATTCTAGCCGATGAAAGTAAAAGGATAAAAAAGGATTCGTCTCTACAGAACGAACCGTTTCTTCGCAAAACGATATTGAAGTTACACCAATTATACTCCGAGACCCATCCTCTCCCTGATTTTGTTCAGCGGTACGCCACATCGCGTGTCCGGAGTGGGGGAAGCGCAATGCCCATGGAGTCGACTCTCAGCGTTCTCATTGGTAGAACTTTAACACTGTTTTATTAAAAAACGGTGCGTCCCTTATCCGCGGTTCTTTTTCCGTTTCTATTCTCCTGCGGAGTAGAATGTGCGGACGTAACATTTTTAATGGCACATTTTTTGTCCAATTATTCGGCCACGCGCACTTGAAACCGCGAACGGGAGGCAAGATAACCCGCGCGACGCTGCGGCTGAACACGTTCCTCGCGCGGGGAAACGCACGCGTGTGAGGACCACTCCGCCGACCACTTCCGCGGTTCGATAATCCGCTATTACGGAAATATTTGGCGACCGTTCAAAGAGACGACGCGCGGCAGACGGTCGAGAGGTGTCTGCGGATTTAATGAAAACCGCCGAACAAACGAATAAAATTTTCATTCCGCCGCGGTACGGACTGGACCCACGGAAAATTCGTGAAACGAGTGTGAGCGCGCTGGTCGAGAGGGTCGGGAACGAACGAAAACAATTCGTGCCGATGAGGAATGTATTATTCTATCGGAAAGAGCTACAATTTCGCGGTTTGAGGGCCGGCGGGTGAGTGCGGCCAGATCGGAGGGAGAACAGACGGAAGTAACAACGGGACCCGTGAATAATGAAACCTCGATTAGGGAAACATCGGGGCTTTGCATGGGAAATTTTTACCAAGATTGCGCGTCGTTACGGATAAAATAATATGGAAAAACAGGGGTCCTGTCGCTGGATTGTGCTCGGTATAAGTATTGTCTCATTTCCTGTTCAATGGTTCGTAGCTCGTTCTTTTAGGCATAGAAAATTATGTAGATCACCGTGTGGAGATAAAAATGACACAGCACCGTCGCAGTTTAAAAATATGAATAAATATAATTATTCGGTAATCTTTCATCGACTACCTTACATTTTCACTTCACACTATTGATAACAAGTGAAACACTAGTCACTAAAACTTTATAGCCTTCAATAAAAAATAATTTCAAACAACAATAAAATAAAAATTTCAACAGAGCTTCCAACTGTTCTGAAACTCTACGAGAAAAATTCTGCTTTCGATAATTTTCCGTATAAAATCGCATCGTTAACATTGAAAATAATTCAAGCAGCATATCAACAATTTCGCAATACGTCTACATCATAAACAACAACAGAAGGCAGAAACAATTTATCACAGAACACCGTTATCATACACTCCGCGACCACGAAAGGGGTAGAAGCGGCTGTATAAAGCTCATTTAGGAATTAAGGAGGGCACGGCGAGCGTCTTAAAGGCTGACCCGCGTAAATCCCAATTATTATTTAAATTCGGCTATCTGGCTGGCTGGTTGGCGCGTTCTCCCCGGTGGCTCTGAAGAGGTTGGCGCGCTGCTGGTCGCTTTCAACCGGTGGTGGTTAAAGGCGCCGAGACACCTCGGTCGTTTACATCGGAGTCGTCCGCGGCCGTTTTCAACTTTCCGGGCGTGCGGCCAACCGAGATACCCTCCTGAGGTCCTCGTCCTTGAACAGAGGGGCTGGCCGCGCACCCTCCCGGAGACAGCCGAGGGTTGCTGAATGAGGCTCTCTCCTCTGACCGGTGCGCGAGTTCGGTCCTACCAGCGTGTTCAGTCGCGTATAACTAATGGCTTTCCCGCAGGGCGGCTCTTCAACTTGCTTTTTGACCTGTCGAGTGCCAAATGACACCGCACGCCGCGCGATTAATAGGTTCTGTAATTGTGTCGAACCTCGGCCGGCCGGGAGTGTCGGCCTCGATCGACGTCACTTGATTCAAGCATCCTGCGGACGCCATTTTTGCGGAAACGATGTCCGACCTTCAACCCCTATGTTTGCGGCCAGAATGTTTGCCTTTGTTCGGACTTTGGCATTATGTCTTCGCATAAATGGTTCATTTTCATAGAAAGGAGTATAGTGTATACGGTAGTGTATACGAAAATTAGATTGACAATTTTGGCAAATTTTCAAGAGAAAGAATTTTGTAGGAAATAATGTGTAAGTAGGTAATAAGGGATGCTTGGTATGTTGGTATTCGTTAGCTTTCCCGGAAGTTTGTGTAAGTGTATAAAAGATTAATTTGAAAATATTGGTGTGTTCGGGTGGTGTTACTTTTGTAGGTTAACAGAGAAACCACGCTTTTTATGTGAATCATAAATTTTATTTAGGCGCTTGTAACACGTGAGCCACAGAGGATATCGAGTAAATCTTTACACAAATTTTATATCGCAATTACGGAGGTTTTTACGTTTGTAGGGAAATATTATCGAGATTAATTAAGTGAATTTATTGGCGTACACGCTATTTACTTTTATTTCATAGGTAACTACTAAATATTCTTAGATATTAACGGAAACTTACTGGATTTTTACCAAATTTTACTATAGATAATTACTGATCCGATCACTGGAACTATGAATTTTATAGCGTTCTTAATTTCAAACGAGAAGATCGTGAATATCGAATAAAACATGCCAGGAATGAAGCGCGATCGTTTAACCGTTAAATTGCATTCCGATTTATATTAAACTCGGTATCAGCTCGGAAAAGATATTCCAATTATTAACGGCGTGATAAGAATAATAAATTTAGTCAACGCGGCGCAACATTTCCCCGTCCGTATAGTGTTTCGTTTTGAACCGACACGGTCTAGGGATTTCACCGTGTCGGATCGCTTCGCGCCAAGTTTGTGTATCAAGTTTCCCTCGTTATTTACGCGCCGGTCATTTTTCGCGCGTTTCACTCGGCCAGACGCGTCGAGTTTTCGCGAGAATCTAATAACGGAAGCTGCTCATCGCGCGTTAACGATGTAAATTTAAAAGCCGCCGGAATATTTCACAGTCGCCGGCCCCCGGTGAATGGGGATCATGCACGCGCGTCCGGCCGCCCTGCTTTACGAATTCTATTTACATTTAATCTTTCCGCCACGTTAATTCAGCACCCGCGGAAATTCGGGAAAAATCTGGCTCCGTCCTCGCACCACGTAAAAACGAATATTAGACGACCAGGGAAATCTAGCGGAGGGGTTGGGGACACGCGACGCGGCAGTTACACCCCTGAATCGTTCCGAAACGGAATTACCTGTATAATGGAAGAGAAAAGACTTTTAAATGTGCTGACTTAACTCGAAAAATTTAAATCTGCAGTCTTTCTGTAAATACTGCGCAATGAAACAATAATTTGTACATCAATCGTTATTCAAAATGTAGAATTATCATTTCTTATTTCATACAATTAACAATTTTTTGTTTTGCTTTTTAAATACATTTCTTAAACTTTATCAATTCATATTTGTACACAGCGGAGGTGTAATCAGTTTCTTGAATTAATTTTTGAGAATGGTTCGATGGATTTCGAAAATTTTGAATTTCCGAACAGTGAAAATTGTTCTCGCCTGTTGTTGGTTTGGACGTTTAAATGTATGTGGGGAATAACGTTGAAACGGTGGCTGGGGAGTATATTATGGAATTTTAGACGGGTTGAAAGATCAGGAAACAGAAAGTGTAATTAGATTTGAGGTGAGTTTAGGGGAAATTTGGACACCCAGATGACTCCATCTCCATTTCTCCTGGCCATTTCTCTTTCAGCCGCGGCGCTCAAAGTCGTTCCTCTCTTGATCAAAGGGAAATTACCAAGATTTCAGTCGGAGTGGACCCTCGGCGGCGATACCACTTCCGTTGCAAGTAAAATTAGTGGAAATTCGAGTCAAACAGGTCTCTCCTCTCTGTCCCGCATACCATGAATAAATTACTAGTTATTTTATACTAGAGAAAACCGAGATGAACAGCTATCGAGACAATTGTATACGACTGTTTTAGATACAAAGACCGCTTGTGCACTTCTAATGAACTTTGAAAATAAAAAATTACTGTTAGAATTAGTTTCCCCGATTTACAAAGAAAACCGTCGACCATTCAGTATTTCAAGATTGTTCAAACAACAAAAATTAACTCCAAAAATTTAGTACCAATAAAATTCTTTAGAAATATTTTTAATCAATGTAACAACGAATAATTTCATTTATTCCAATTACTATATCAGTAGTTATTAATTTTACCAACAACTTTCATACATAAATTTTTTCCTCAAGTGCCAAAAATTTTATTTCACTCGCAATTCATCAGATCAATTCACAAAAAAGAATTAAACTTCATTCTATACTTATAAATAATTCTGCTATGCAATATCATCCCTTTCTCTACCCTTACGCACCGCGAAATCTCGCAACGATGGACGAACAACACTTGCGAGCGGCGTTTCCCAGGTGCGTATTGGGCTTAACCAGCCCCTCATTCGGCGGAGCTAATGGAACCGATTTTCCGAGCGTAAACAAAGTGTCACGCGCGCCGGCTACTCGATGCCCGGCGATTGTGGTTCCACGTTTCATGTTTTTTTTATTTTTTTTTTCTCTCAAAAGGCGACGGGCGGCGAAGTTCGCGTCGATAACGTTAATGCAACTAACTTGTACGCGGCAGAATAAAAGAAAAAAAAGGGAGAAGGCCGGAGAGGGAAAAAACCAACAGTCAGCAGGAGAAAGAGAGAGAAAAACGTTCGCCGCAATAGATAATAATTATTGTACGGTCGCGAAGGAAACGGAAGCTCGCGTGAGCCCCCGGGGAGAAGCGGATAAGGTAGCAGGCCCGTGCTTCTCGACCGCGATGCATGCACGTAGTTAACACAATAAGCCGTGATAATGTTTATTTCCGAGCGGAGAAACGTATACGTTTAGCCCGCAACCACGAGCAAATCCTCCCTGAGCCGTTTATCGTTCCCGATCAGCGTTGCGCGGCCGAATTTCCGCCTGGAATCTTCGAAACAAGCCTCCCTCCCCGCTCCGATCACTGTTTGATTTTTTTTTTTTCTTCCTTTCTTTACTGTGACCGCGTTTCACGAAACGATCCGCACGAAGTACTGAGAGAAAGAGAGTATCAAGCTGCCTCGAACCGCGGCCGCATTATTCATAGATCAGATGTAGATTCGTACATTTATAATGCACGAGCGTGACAGCTAATCAGCCGCGCAAGGTACGTCATAAAACGTCGAGATAGCGGTGGAAAATGCACGGGCTCTCCACCTGCCGTGCACCGCGCGCGCTCCGCCGGTCCTGGCTAGAAAATTTTATGGGTTTCTGAAGTGGCGGCTTAACGGGGGAATTGGGACGGCGCGGTCGGTCGGTCGGTCGGTTTCAATCGTCTTGCGCGGACACGACGCTTATTTTTCGCTGGTGTGTATGTAAGGAGGTACGTACCGGCACTTTTCATAATGTGCAATCGGCCCGATGTTATTGCCTTTAACGTAAATCATTCCGGGCTGAATCACGCGACCGTCGGACGAAGAACTTCGGCGAATACCGTGTTAGGTTTAGGGGTACGATCGTTGAGAGACGGACAAGAGGGGGGTGGGTTAATATCGCGTAGATGGATAGGCTTGTAGTATTATTGTGATTTATGGTTTTACGCTGATTGCGGGGCAAACGTGTTTGGCTTCGAGTGGAGTAAGTGCAACGTCGAATTCTGGCAGTGTGTACTGTCATTTTATCATTGTTAATTTGGTGTGTGCAATACAGTTCGAAAGTCAAAGAAATTTGAAGGAAGAATAAATTAAAAAGTGAGTCGACAGAATATTTTTACTATTGAAGATAGGAATGAACGATAAAAGTTGTCTACGAAAATGTTTACAAGGGTAGCATTTCTTTTTATAAAATATCGAAATATTCGTCCATCACAAACGTCATGTATCGTTGAATATTAACAATATCCCAGCAACTATGACATTTGTAAAACAAATCTATTCTCCAATTTTGTAAACCATCGGCTCCATCTCCCATGTAGCATCAACCCCCAGGCGACGCTTATTTTACGAACAATCTATACGGTCGTTTCTCCCGTCGAATCCGGTTTGATAAGCGGTGTCCGCATGAATAAAAACTCCTCAAAAGTATTGTCCCGGTGCGGCGTGTTGGAAAATGAGTAACTCGTACCCTCCTTAAGAGCGCAACGCGCACCGGAAAAATCGGCGTTTACAATTCAAATGGGGCGAAATCGTCGGCAACGAAGTACGCGTCAGTGAAATACATCGGCGCGTAATGGAAATACTTTGTGCCGGTTCGTGTCGCAGCGACGCCGGAGGTATGCGGGCCCGGAAAAAGAAGAAAGTAGAAACTAGTTTCTCCTTTTTTCCCAGCCTGAGGGGGGTTGGTTCCTTCGCCCGGCAACCGCAACCGCGAGTAGGGGTGGCTATGGGTTACAGATACTTTCGCCATCGAATATTCCGATCCGCCGGCATCTCGAGACTTTCTGGTAATGATCGCCGTGAACGAAATACGGGAAAAAAGGAAGATAACCGGAGAAAAAGGGGAACTGCGTAATATGGCAACACAGTCTTGACTGTAGGTGGTTTTCGTCATATTTGTCACATTACGTAGGGCTATCGGACGTCCGAAATTGGTGTGGGGTGTTCTGGATTTGTAATTACGTCCACGGCTTTGTTTTGAATTAGAAAAGGTTATGGAGGTATAAAGGTCGTGTCGTTGGCGGAAAATGAGTTATTAATTTGTGGAAGTGAAAAGGTAGATGAAAATTTACTAGTGTTCATTCTTGGAAGCAGGCAATTTTAAACATTTAATTGATCCGAGTTCTTCGCTTCATGTTCCCTTTTCATTTGTTTACAAATAACATAACTAAATTTTGTTCACAGATTTTTTCAGCATTCAATAATGTTTTTCACAAAGCGTTCTCTAAATTGTTCTCCTTAAATCGTGACAGCCACAGCATAACGAAATTCATTTATCAAATACTTTCTGCTTTGAGAATCAATCATCGTTTGCTTCATGCTCGGCGTTAGGTACCATTTCATAAGGCTAGTTTGTGGACTCGAAATCGAATGTTGAGAGGAGGAGATACTGGAGCGAGCAAAGGAGGGATAGGGGAATACCGATGAAAAGCGTCCCCTTCAAAGTTTCACGAGATTGGATTAGCGTAACGCGACGTTTTCCGCGACACGGGTTCCCTATGGAATCGACAGTCGTGATTAAGCGACCCGTACGCACCGAGGGAGACAAAGAAAACCCGGGTGTAGTACTACATTCCGACGTCATTGTTCTCGTAATTTCCAGACGAAGGAATCGGCCGCCCTTTTTCGTTATGCAACCGCGTTGGAAACGAACTCGCGCGGGGCCGCGCTTTACGTAGTCACGGGGATACTTCAATAACCTCGTTTTTGTACAATGTTTAACCATTGTGTGTCCTGCGCACGTTTGTATAGTGGACAATACCCACCGTCGGGAGGTGTATTATGTGACCTGGCTGGGTCATCGAGGAGACATTCGTACGAGTTTTTTTTCCTCTCCCTTTTTTCACCACCACTGTGTCTTTCTTTCACGAATAATAACACCTTTATTCCGTATTCTACAATCTCTGTTTCAGGCGTTTATCCGTCCTCGTTCTCAACCCCCTGCTTGTAAAGTCTTTTCCACCTTTTACGACGAGGTAATATGACGCAGTCCACTGCACAGTTTCTTTTTTTGGTCGCTGGCGTTCAAACCTTCCCCCTTTTCTCTTTCCTTCCTCTAGCTACTCTGGTGATTTTTTTACATACATCAAAACCTACTACTTTCCCTACAACAAAGGTTTTAAACCCACCAATTCAACCTTTTTTAAAACCTTTAAAATTATTATACATTTCTACAAGAATATTCATGGGTTTCCTTGAGATTCTTGCTCGCGTTTATCACAATTTTTATTCCTTTTAACGATTTTCTTTTTTGTAACTTCATTCCCGACTTCAGATTTTCCCCCCCTTTGCTTGAGTGCGCAATATTTTTTTCTTCTTTCGTTTTTCGGAATTTCCAAACGATGTTTTTCAAAGTGCCCGTATTTTAACAGAATTTTTTTCACGTCCCAGTTACCATTGTTTCTGGACCCTTTTGAGCTATTAGTTAAGGAAGATCCGTGGAAAAAACTTTCCCCTGGTTTCGGGGACTCGAACTCGAGACCCTTAAATTGGGAGACTCGAGCGCTGCTCGGTGCCCCACTTTACCCTGAGATCTCCATTCCAACGGATTTATTAGTTGAAGTATAAAGTCTCCTGCAGGTGACCCACATGGTAGATAAACGACTGGTTCCCAATGAGATAAAAATTAACAATATTGTAGGTCACCGTTTAATCATTTTTCAGTGTCGCTGTATTTTACCAAATATTACTCGCCTTGACAATCTTAAATTCCTAATAAATTACCCACCTGCATTACTGGCGACATTAAGGTTAATATACCGCAAGATTATTGCAGCTTTGATAAATGCTTAACGTTTGATAAATGAATGGATTATTGCACGTTCTATATTAACTTCGAGCTTTTTTATGGGACCATTTCATTTCGAAAACGATCTTTGTTTTTCCCTTTTTTCTGTACCATAAGGACTCCATTATTCGAAGTAACGAAAATCCACCGATATAATATTCGAAAATCAATATTTAAACCTGTCAATCCATTACTTATAATATTATAGTTATATCATATAAAAGTACTGTTCCAATGCTTTTCAAATATTCCAGAATAAATGATCGAAGTGATCAAACTATAATTAAATCAATCAACGTTGATTTTCAGAGTGCAACCAACACTTTGATTGCAAGGGTTGACGCAGACATGATACGTAAGCAAAATATAAATATTTCTTCCGAATGTTTCAATGCTCTCTGTAACAAGCTCGTTTCCCAGAGAGGAAGCATCGCGAAAA
This sequence comes from Nomia melanderi, assembly GCF_051020985.1. Lineage (NCBI taxonomy): Eukaryota > Metazoa > Arthropoda > Insecta > Hymenoptera > Halictidae > Nomia > Nomia melanderi. The sequence goes on along the minus strand of NC_134999.1, from coordinate 11,071,316 downwards.
CATCGCGAAGCGCCGATGCAATTACAACTATCTCGCTATTTGCGACTAATTAGACGAAGCACGCACCGTCCGGCTGCGGAATCGCAGGCAAAGCAAACGGAATAGAGAGGAGAGGATAGGAGCGTGTGTTCGGCGTTTTACTTTCTTTCCGTAGGTGGAGCACGCGTCCACGCTGTTTGCCAGCCTGTTTGCAGAACTTCCAGCACGCGCTGCTGCCGGTCGAGGGATACTCGGCCAAGCAAATTTGCCGAGCTGCACGTACGCGGAGCGGCCGTGATTGTCGAAGATGACAGCGGACCCAGGTACTTGTTTGGACCTTTTGTTTCACGGCGCCGACGTGCGCGGACACGCAGACGGCCTCCTCCAGACGCTTTTTACGAGCGTTGCATGCAGATCCCGCGAATCCGAGGGACGCGACCGTCTAGGCATTTCGAACGGCTTTTACGGACCCGAACACAGTGAATTATGGAGGGGGGTGATTGCTTGCTCGGATGTTATATTGTTTTGTATTTAAGAGGATCGTTAAAGGAATACCGGGGAAAAATAGAGGATCACGCCGAGAATGTTAATATTAGTGATAAATGGGGTTCTCAGTACTAAATTTTTTAGTGCCTCATCGGGACGATATATTATAGAAACGGAATCAGTTTCTTTTTTTCGATTTTCGATGTTGACGCTAACGTAGTCAGCAGTGCTTAAGTTTCTTCTTCAAAATGAATTTTTCAAATTAATATGTTCAATATTAGTTACAATGTAAGTATAATTTCGACAATTTCGAATGTCCGATATTGCCCTTTGACATTGTTCTACAATTTAATTATAACAATGTATACAGATACACAGCATAAAAAAAGAACGAATAACAATATTTTTACACCAGACTGGAATAAAACCAAAGCTTGAAAATCACAAATCCCTTACACTCTCCAAAGAGTCAACACCAACTGCACAAAAATGCACTAACAAAAGCACTAAATCAAGTCCGAAACAGCGAGCAACGAAGGCATACTATACGAGCGCGGTATTATCGGAATATTTGCCGGGCGCCCGAAGAATCTTGAAAAACAGCGAAACCAAAGCGGGGAATGCCTCCGTGGCGGGCGCAAACAAAGACACTAGGCCTCAGGAAAGTATGTCGTAGTATGCCACGCAGCCACGAGGAGAATTTATCGAATTTCGTCGACACCTACATCGGCCTGAAATTCCGTTCGGTGTTTCACAGAAGCTGTTCCGGAACGGTCGCCGATAAAAACACAGGTAGAGAACGGGGTTGAAATGGGGTGGGACGGAATAGCGGAACGTTCATGAGGATACACAGATATACATCTAGCGGACGGGTATCGGGGTTAAAGGGAACAGAGAGAAAGAGAGAAGGGGTTGGCGGGCGGGTCGTGGGGTAATTTGTTTAATAGCAGGATATTATGATTTTCGAAAGATTATCGCGCGACAGCTCGTCGCTACGTTCTTATTATGCGCAATTACTTTCACACGTTTCCCGGGCTCGCCGCGGGAAAATTAAGTATTCATGACGCGTACGTCATCGGTAATCGGGCCGCAGCGCCGCTCCGCTCGCGCCGGTTCCAAAGAATTTCGCCGGGGCTCGGGGTTTCCACGCGCGTCGCCGCTAATTGCCGACGTATACGTTGTTGATAACGGTCCGATACCCACCCCCGCCGTTGTTTGGTGGCGCAATTTGCGCGCGCGCACGTAACGCCCGCACGAGGCGCCGCAGATTTTATCTTCGGTGAATAAGAAATATTCTATAGGACGAAAAAGGCGAACAAGAGTGGGGAGGGGACATGAGAAACCGAGGAACGTGAGATACATTATTAAAAGGTAGATTCTCTGAGAGAATCGTGGGTGTGAGGTAATGGCGAGAGTAACGATACAAGTCAATTGAAAATGAAAGGTTTTATGGCTGCGGAGTGTCGCATTGATTGCATTTTGCGGTCGGTGAAAGGCTTTTGATAGGATCTTGTCACTTTGTGCATTGATGCGGTAGGTTGGAAGAATATGGGGTATTGCAAATTTCAATTTGATTTTTTTGTGAAAATGTAAAAGTGCGGTGTTGTGTTAAGTATTGGAATATGGAATATTGTAGTTATTAAAATGTGTTTACAATTGAAGCGGAAGTTTTTTGTTTACTTTTAACGAGGGTTTCCTCGTGGAAGAGTGATTATTTAATGAGAACGCGAAGTTTTACACAGCGGGAAAACCTCTCGAGGTCCGCGAATTACAGGAAGAAACGGTAAAACGTTGCCGCTCGTTAAAACAAAGCACAATCGAGAAAATACAATAGAAGAATTTCGAATGAACCTCATAAAGACACAAAACATTAAACATTGTCTCTTTCTCTTCTTTCACCTTTGCGCAAATATGAAAAGTAATTGCGGACTTTCAAGAGGCAGTGCGCCCAAGAAAAATCGCTTCCGGTAATTCCCGTTGGAACTCAGATAAAGCAAGAAATTACTAAAAATTACATTGCCGCGTGAAAGAGGAATATCAAGAAGCACCCTAATTTTCAGCTCGTAACGGTGAACTAGCCCCCAGACGAGATAATGCCCGCAATTAATTCGCTTATCGCCGTTTCTGTCATCGGGATCTCCGATTATTGTATATTCTCGGGAAAAGGAGCAGGACAGAAACAGTGAAAAAAAGCCCGAAGAGGGTGAAGGGAATGCTTCGTGGTCAGAGAACGACGGGGGAGAAAAGAGAAAAAATGAGTGAGTCTAGAGGGGGTGGGAGCACAAAGAGAGGTAAAAAAAGGACGAGGAACGACGGATAGGGTGAAGAATAGTGGTTACGGAGAACCATAACTCGGCCGTTAGAGGCCACACAAAGAAGAAGTGGACGTGGTTCGACGGGCATGTTGATGGCGCGGCACGGGATCCACGCGGAGAGGAGAGGGAGAGAAATGACAGGGTTTCGGGTAGATGCGTGAACGCGGCGAAGTCACGCGAACACGCTCGCCTACGCAATTCGTCGAACTCGTCCGTTGTTCGGTGAGCATTTGCAACGGTGGAACGGGGTTGCAACTTTACGCAGCACGTTCGCGAGAAACCAAGGGGATGATTTCTCGTCCCCCGTCCCAGAGGTTCGTCACGAAACCACCCCCGCGGAGAATTCTTCGGCCGGACTTCGACACGCGTGGAATTGTTCCCGTGTTACGTAATCGCGTTCCTGTCTCATTCTTTTTTCGCAGGCCGAGACGAATTGGCGCCGTTGCATTATTCATCCGGGGTATTTTTAGCGGCGCGGTCCGGTCTTGAGATTAACGCGAGATTAATTGTGGAAATACTGGGAATTATTGGAGAGCTCGGAATCGCGCGGCGGATTTTCGTTGGAATTTTCTTCGCTAATGAAGTAGCAAATTTGATTTACTGATAAACTATAACATTTTTTTTAGCAATGAACTAATGAACTTTCTTTACTACTAAGTGATCAAATTTTCTTTACTACTTTATTAGTAAGAATTATCATTCGCATGTAAGTAAGAATAGGCATTATAAATTGCAAAAGTGACAGGAGCTATTCGAGAAATTTCCTCGCCCGACAATCCAACGCTCAACGACGTACTCCCCACGAGCACGGAAGAAACAGGGCCCGACAGGGCGGCGAGAGCAGGCAACAGCCGTGATTAGGTGCGAATATCGTAGCCGACGCGCCGATGAATCTTTTATTTGTATTCATTAGTGTGAACAGGCGTGTGTTTAAGCGAGAAGTGCGCGGCGGCATTGGCCCACGTAACGCATTGTGGCCTCTCCGACGGGGTAAAGCTGCCTCATTAATAAGTCAATGCTCATAATGTACGTGGGCTAAGTGGAGCATTAAGCACGCGTAGGCCGATTCAGCTGAACGCTTGCGAAAGAACGAGCTTCATATTTCTCTTGTAGCCGGTTTCCCGACTCGGGACCACTTACTTCTGCTCATGTATTAGCGTCTACCTACTATATTTCGGCTGATCCACGCTGAGACCGCGACGCGCATGCGTAAATAGTCACGTGATCTAACATGGAAGACTGTGGGCTTTTATCTTACCACAGAAATTCATAACAATGGCCCAAATCTGAAATGTATTCACTGAAAATGCCATTTATTTAGCTTACATTTCCCTTTTCTCCATTATTCCATACTTTATTCGAGCAGATTCATTCACTCCCCATTGAGAGAAGACTGGATAGAGCAAAATATAGATAAAACCTGATCTCCTCTATCCCACACTGGAAAAGTTTGATGAAAAACTGTTCACCCTATTTGCATCGTCACTGCGTTCACTCCGCTGGTTCATCGCTTCTCAATGGAAGTGTTAGTTTGTTCCAGTTGGACGGGAGTAGTTTTGAATTCCGCGAGAGAGCGTCGATGGAAAAGGGTGCAGCGGTTTAATCTCATCCCCTTCCTTTTATTTTTCTACGTGACGATTCTTCTATCAATTTCGCAAAAAATTCTGAACCCTTTCACCGACGATCTATTATCGACATTCTTTAATATCATAAAAGAAACGTAAATAAGAAGTTTCAAAATAAAACTTCACGCATCGATCCATCACAACATCCGTTCAAATCATTCAACAATATGATATTCAAAATTACTCAGCAACTGCACCCGATATTTTACCACAATAAAGAAAACTCTGTATTCTGAAGAACCTCTGATTCCGCAAAAATACCGTACGTAAGAGAACGCTATCCCGGCAAGCGGAATCTCAGCAAAAATATGTATCGCTCCGTAACAATTTATATCCGCGCGAAAGGCGCCGCTTTCGCCGTAGTTGCGCGAATCTCGGCCGCACCTGGCAAACGGTTTCATCGGGTCCGTAGTCCGGCGGCTATCCATCTCCCCGTTTAAACCATAGAGAATTCGCAAGGCAAGGTGTTCTCCGGCGAAGAAGCGAACCGTAGATACCGCTAGACCCAGGGTGAGGTGCAGAATTTCCCAAAGGTGGCGCAACGTGGCCGGTTCAATCCGTGGCCGACGTAATACGCCGAAATAATTTAACGGGGCCGGGGGTATTGAACGTAAAAAAGGTAACCGGACTGGCCGGGCGCGGCCATAAAACGCAGCACGCGCCGCGCCGCTCCCCTAGCCCCGAACCGAAGGTTTAAGTATTACCTTCTCTGCGCGCCGGCCGCTCGGCTGGCCAGATATAAGCCATCGGTTACACGCACGGATACTCGCGGGACGCTCGATGTACTTCGGATTTTAAATGGTCCGAGCATATCCTGTATTCACGACGGATTTATTATTGAGAAGCACGGATTACTTTCGAGAGATATCTGCGGCCCACGTAGAGAGGGACGGAGATAGAGGGTGGGGAGCAGGGTATCGCGGCACGCTTTATTTACGAGCAGAAAAATGCAGACACAAGGTATGACCATCGAGCACGTCCTTTCCCGTTGCCCCTCTATCGTCCCCTTTCGCCCGATCGTCTATCCCATTTCTCTTTTGCCGCGGACCACCCTTTTTTCCAGTCCCCCCCCCCCCCTCATCGGTCGTCGTTCCCTCGTCCTTCATTTGCCTAAAAGACCCCTTTGTCCACTCGTCTTCATCCCGCTTCACTTGCAAAATCCTGCACGCTTCAACCACCCTTCCTCTCGATGTTCGTGCTCCATTCTCTTTCGCTTCCTCCGGCTGCCGATCGCCGATGGTCCGCATGGGCGCCGAAAAATGGTACTTTGGAAATTGCTGGGGGCTAACGGTGATGTATGAAACCGCTGAGGAGAATTTTGGGGGAGGGCTGTTTTTAGGGTATCCCGTTTGTCTTGAGTTGCAGGCATGCGGACTAAGGAATTTTGAATTGTTTTAACGTACTGTTTAATTCTTGCGTGCAATTTGAGTTGATTTTGTATTTTGTTGCGGACGTAAATTCATTTGATAGTATTTGGTTGTGTGTATTATGAATTGAGTGGACGCGAATAAACGCTGGGGTGTTTTGTTGGAAATATTGACTGTAATAGCGGAAACTGGAAATTTAAGGATTAAAAGTACATGTTTTCATAATATCTGAGTAACAAGATCTGTGAAGCTGCTGAAATTATCCAATTTAAGTAAATGGTCCAACCACATGACAGAAATAGAAAAGATTACTTGCTTAAACAATATATCAGCAGTTTGAATAATACGCGTCGAAAATTTGTTTTCCAAGTCACGTTTGAGGCAACAGTTACGAAAAAGAAAAGCAGCAAGAGAACAGAGAACCGAAACCTCATAAACCAGTCACGCCATTAAGTTTCAATGTCCAACAATCAACCCACCACTCTTCACACCTCTGACACTACCAATCAGGATCAACGTGCGCGCGGTGTTTTTCAACGCGGGCCGTTGCGGTTGAATCGAGAAGGCCTAACCCAGACCGCTATCTGGATCCCGCCGTGAGGACGTGAAAGTGGGCACATCAGGAAACAAAAGGAGCATTATTCGAGACAAGCTAGAGACATCGCAGACAGCGTGAAATACGTGGCAGCTACGCGGTGATAGATAGCCTCAGGCACCATTAACACCAGGTTGGAATGACGGGACGGCAGAAGGAAGCCAAGGCGAAAAATCTGTACGGCTCTTTGTCGTTTCCATTCCAACGTTCCCAGCGGATGGTTAACTTTCTCCCATAACGGGCCGAGGATGTCGCTAACTGCTCGTTGGACAGAAAGTGCCTCGTTTGTGAGAAATACGCTAATAGAATAGTTAATTACTTAACTGCATATTTTTATGCAAATTTAAAGTTTTAAGAATGTAATTATAAAAATGTGACTATGAAAATGGATTTTCCTGGGGAATGTTATAAGAGAATATTATAGTATACATTACTTTGCGTTTCGTGTATTCTATGCAATTTTGTACTCCAATTTGTCATACATGCATACGAATTCACTGTATTTTAATATCTTGTTTAAAAAAATGGTGAAGATTGATTTTCCAGTGATACGAATGTAAATCCTTAATCAAGCTCTTTGTATGTTCACGGCTAATAACTGGTACAGAATATTTTATTTCATACTACGAATGTCCTGAATATTCTAAATGATTAAATCTTTCAAAGAGACGCTGTACATTGTTTTCGAATATTTTTAACTTTGAAAATCAGCTGAAATCATTGAATCGAAAACAATAAAATGTGATTATACTTTATGCTCTTGTGTAGGTTCCGAATATTACAAACGATCAAATATTTTTGGGAGTTACATACACAGCACTCGAATATATTGGAAGATTGAAATAAAATTTTTGAATTATTCTGTATTCCAATAAATCCTGTAATTAAAAAGAATATCCACTAAAATTTGATTACATATACTCGTATTATATATTACATATTTAATCTTACATATTTCGTTTGCTCGCGCGATCTTCAAATGGAAATAATAAAATATTAATCAGAAGTACCCACCTCTCCAAGAAGTGGCGTGTTTTCCGATTATTCGAAATGTGAGCGAATTAAACAGCAGCGTTAAAGGAAAAAGTGAAAAACGTCCGAGCGAGATTTCCCGATGGTTTTTCGCCGCGGCGGATGACGACTGCGCGAAACACGTTATCAAGACCAGCCGCGTTACAAAGCTAAAAAAGCGAAAAAAAAATAACGGCCGCAGCCCCGAGATTGATGGTTAACCGTCGTCAAAGTCAGAAACACGTATCCGGTCTTCAATATTTCCGATACCGGGGCCAATCGCTGGCGACGACGCCAATTTTCCGTTCATTCAGCATCGGTGGACTTAAATGCAAATTCCTACACGACCCACCCCACGTGTCACGGCTCTTTCGTGACGCGAACTAGCGCCAGCCAATTTTTTCCCGCGAACGGATCTGTCCCGGATTGACTTTTTAATCGCCGGAACGCGAAAAAAGGGTCGTTTTGTACGAGAAAATCGCTCGAAGCCCGCGAACCCAATCCCGGAGAGGAGACGGTTGCGAAATTCGCCGAGAAAATAATTCCTTGCCCCGGCCTGAAATATCGTGTATACTGCGTGACGTAATTTATGTCGTCGGGAATGGAAGTCCGCCCGCTTCACCGTCTCCCAAAGCTATAAGTAGCCAATAAGAACAACACGAGGAACGGTTGATTGGTTTCCAAACCGACCAATTATCTCCGAGCCAGCGATAAATAATCCCTGGGTTGATACTCCGCCCTATTTCATCTTTTCCGAGCGTCGCTCCCTCCTAAACGTTGCTCGCTCTTTATCATCCACCTACGAGGAGCCTATTCCGGTTGGACCGACAGACGAGGAACATCGTGTGACCATTTGTAAACGAGGGAAAGAAATAAAAGGGACACGGTGTCCAACGGCTAAAGATTTCGGATCCGGCACGGTGCCATTAGGACCCCGTGTCGTGACTGGTCCCACGAATCGACTTCATTTTCTGGTTGCCAGCGGGTCTGACTTCGGGTCAAGCGGGAAAGATCCGTTAGGAGGAAATAATTGGCCCCTTCTGTTGTGCCGATTACAACGGCTTAATAGCTCATTTGTTACTGGAGAATGTTGACTGTGTTGAGGCTACGTTCGTCGAAAGAGTCCGTGTTTCGAGATTCGGTTTTGGATACTTTAGTTGATGGTTTATCGTGGTATAAGGTTGACCAAGTGAATTGTCACAAAATTAAACATTTTTTTTCCCTAATTATATTAAGAAAATTTGACTGAAATATCGTTCCATAAATTAACATTCTAATCGTCAGTGAAGATGTCTAACTTCCAAAAGACGTCTATGCTTGGACACCTACTCAAAGCTATTTTCCAAATTAAAGATACTTAACTTTCAAACAACACCTACGCATTCACATTCAAATCTAATGGTACGCAATAAATATTTCCTCAAACTGAGGGCACAGCGCTCTCATAACACCCGTACTCAACATACACGCATCTCCGAAATCCCAAAAAATCCAGAAGCCGTTTTCGTCGCCATACCTGCGCCGTCAGCTAGCGCACAGACATGCCGGCCAGGCCGGCCGATGCACTTCCGTTTTTTCGTAGGAGGCGCCTAGGAGGCGTCCATAAATCGGTTCGCACGGACAGGCTCTATAAATATTTGGACCCCATCCCGTTCTATATCCACTCTCGGCATCCTCGTGTCGGGGTTGCAGCCTCTCGGATGGCGAGGAATGACGGGGGCCAGGGTTGAAGAGAGCGAGAGAGGATCAGGCTGCAAGATAGAGCGGGAGGGAGAGAGAGAGAGAGAGAGAGAGACAAACACAGCAGAAGCCGTTGAATACCCGAGGAACAGTCTAACCCTCTCCGGCTCCGGGCTTAATTAAGCCGTCAGAACTAACGCGCACCATCCGAACACGTGGCTATGTCAGATTTCGGTGTAGCGTAGTCGGACTGCGCCAAAATCGTGCACCCGGGGCGCGGCCGTTAAATCGAGAGGCATCTGTTTCCGGATTCGCGGCGCGTTCTGCCGACCCGGTAATCGTTCCCGGCTTCCTCCTTTTTCCAACGCCTCGCGCTGGCCGTTGTGTGTATCTGGGTTACGAACGCCTCGCGAGGCGGTGAATTAATTAAACCGTCACGGCCAGCGTGGACACGCTGCAATCTCTGCCCCTTCCTTTATCCCTTACGTGTCCCCTGGACGAGATTACAGGTAAACCCTTGGCAAACGTTCCCTGTGTCCACCGACGGCGACGGAACTTTCGGACAGAAACGAAGCGCGACGTCCGCCCCACGCGTTTGCGGTCGCGTCCTAGGAGGAAGCTGGTTTTTGGGGAAAGCCTGAGCTTGATAGCCAAAGGGGAGAATTGCGGTGGAAAGTGTTACGGCTCCAGTTGTCCCCGGTTCGGCTTTCGTTTACTGTTCAGCGGAGAAAGGTTGGGGTGAAGCTTGGAATTTGGTTTGCGAGAAATCTGGTCAAGTGGAAAGGTTGGGATTTATCGTTGGTTAATGATTGATACTTCTAGAGTATGTTTGCTGAGGAGATAGCGAGGTGCATTCGAGAGAACCGGTAAATGTATAGGAGTTTCCACAACACAACTCACGTATATTTGACTTCCACAATACAAATAGATTAAATAAGTAGTCCACAGTGGTTTGTAAAGGCAAGTGCTCGCTTTAGCGTTCGAGACAATGCTATTGTTAATAGGTGGAATTTTGATTGTTTGGTGAGTATTCGTGATGGCTACGGGTGTCAGCGTAGATTTCGAGTTTGTGAATATGTGCGACGGTGTGTTAATGTGCCTGTTCTCAAATTAGTTCATCGACTGTTGAGTAATCCATAACAATATTTCTGTTGGTACAAAATAAGAACAGCGCTGGAGAGGAGGTATTCGTGAGGAATTCGGTTGCAAGGAAAAGGTTGGATTTATCGTTGAATGGTTAATATTTCTAGGGTTATGCTGTTGATAGTAATAAAAGTCTGAAGTAGGCACAGAAGGGTTTAGTCAAATTAAATGGACGATGGTGCGTGAGATAACCGGTCGACGCAGAATACTTTGTGCCAAGTTCTAACCCTGTGCCCTGATCGCCGGGGTAGTTACTAGGATTATTCAGATTATCGAGTTTTGTTTCATTTTTCTTGCTCAATCGCGTGCAAAAATGGTGGAAAGCAATCTGACATATTGCAGCTATTAATATGCGTGTTAAGAAAATGCACGGTATGAGAAATTAGAAACGCTGATACCCTTATAGCACCACCTTTAGAAGCCTACAATCTCATTTCATTTTATATTTCATAAAACGATGAAACAAATTCTTATTTCATTCAGCGTCGAACATTCTCGATAAACTATACAAATATTTTGTTGAATAATCACTACAAAACAACCGCAGTCAATTCATCAAACCACAAAGTGCTACCCGAGACATCGATGAACCCATCGCAGGCCCGACGCCTCGTTAAGCCGCGTCAGGATTTTCGCTGACCCGATCGGCCGCGGATCGACGCTAGTTTCGGAAGTTTTCCCATTCAGCCGGGACGTCTAACGTCGCCTACCCGGTAGAGACGTTATTGATAAGGGTTGATAGCGCCGCGTTAGTCTCGCGTGTCTCCGTCGTCGAAAAACGCCACGGAATGGCATCGATTGGCCGCGCGGGGCCGAGCGGCTCTCGCTGGGAACCCGCTAGCCGTGTATTATTTATTTAACGGACGACAACAAACGGCCGGTAATTGTTGTTCAGCTCGTGAAAGCGGCGAAGATGTGGGAGCCGGTGTCTGAAACGAGTCCCGCCAACGAGGGGCGATGCGCGATGAAATTTTTATCGCATCGTCCGGCCAATGCATGCGAGCTTGCGCGTCGGCTCGCCGTGCCGGCCTCGCGATTGCCACGCTAAACTGCACGGTCCCGTTCAAGGCCACACTTTCCCTGTCAACTCAGTTAGATATTCTTCTCAGCCGCTGCCTGCGCCGAGAAGCACTTCTTTTTTTAGGTTAAGTGGCACGTTAACTACCGAGAAACTTGTCCGCACGCGTAACTGTTCGCTTTTGACGCTTTTTTTTAGAAGTGAGATCTTTAAGAGCGTTAAAAGGGCTTCTTGATATTAATTCGAAAGAAATACAGTTTGATATTCAGGGTGGCATAGGTAAGGTAAGTGAATTCGAGAAATCTCTTCCTTAATTTCACGATTTTCGTAAGACTGCTTAAATAGTTCAAAGGTTGAGTTACGATTAACGAATTTAAATGAAGAACAGACGCAATGAGGTATAAAAGGGAGAATTTTTTTCCCTGGAATAACTAGACTTCCAATAAAGGAACCACAAGGGAAACACAAGCACCTTAGTTGTTCCTGTCCACATCTAAGCTAATTCTCCAAGGAGCTGGAAGCAGAGACGGGCAACGCAAACTTCGTTGCTCCGGCATGTTCCCGCTGAGCAGATGTAATAAAACTACGTAATCAGTAACGGAGGATTAATTGGGCTATGAGAGTTCCGGTTACACGAAAATCCGGATTAACAGGGTTTCACGGTAGTTCGGGTATTAGCATCTCCCGGCGCGGGCCACGGGAATTTTGAGTTTGATTTACCGCGCGATTCCGCAAACCAGTTGCCTGCCGGTGTGTGTTCCGTTTATTTTGCAACCGGCCGAGAAATTCCCTTGCCCCGTGCTCCTTTGTAATTTCGAGTAGTTCACGAAACGTCGAAGAAAGGAATTAAGTTCGCACTGGCCCGGTCGGTCGACACTCGTAATGAACGTCTCGCACCGGAAAAGAAGTAAATCGTTGTGGAGCCGCGTCTCACGGGGTAATTTCGACGCGATTATGTGAAACACAAACGACGGGGGCGAGGCCGGGCGGCGTGTCACGCAGGCAGTAACACGTTTTCGATAGCTTATGCAACGAGTTCGCCGCGGAACCTCATTTGAAAGTTTGATTAAAATTTCTGTCGGGCCGACCGTGTAATAGACAAACTTTTTGAGCCGCGCGCCGAGTTTTATGCACAGCCCGCGACGATTCTATAAAGCGTAAGAGTGGCTTTACGCCGCTGGAACGCGCATAAATTTCACTCGGAATGCCCGGTTCGGATGAACTGACTGCCGCGAGATCACTTTGGATGTTCGTTTGATTACGGTACTTTTTGTAATCACGTTGTTAACGGGGAATTATTATACCCGTCGGCTGAAAATATTTTGTTATTCGGAGACATAAAAGGGCCATGTACGTCTATCAAACGCTGCGTTCATCTGTGGTAAAGGTATTTTCCACTTGACCACGATAAATTCCTTCAATTTTGTGTCAGTGTGCTCGTTGGCTGGTATAAAAAGTAAGGTTTCGGTGCATTATCGAAGGAATAAACTGTGTAAAGAGATTGCGACGTGAAGTTAAGCTACGAGCTGATAATGGGTTAGGCTGGTTTCTGTGTTTGTTAGCTTTCGCTAAGATAGGGTGAGCTCTTAAATATGACCAGAACTGGGTTAAGTCTAGATTAACCGCTCGGCGTTGGCGTTTAACCAGCAACTAAGCGGGAAACGCGTGAATATTTAAACGAATGCAACCGCGGCGAAAAATGTGCACACCGATAAATTTCATTACACGCCGGTGATCTGCGGCGGTATACTTTAGAAAAGACAAATTACGCAATTTCCGCAATCGCGTGTACCAGGAAACCGTAGAGCTAGAAAAAATAATTCTGACTAAGGAAACTGAATTAAATCTCTTAGGAACAGACATTAAAGAAAAATTTTCGTTTAACCTAATATTAGAACTCCATTTCCTCTGAACGAAATAACCAACAGGCATCGTTTAAGATCAAAGATTTCTATTCTTCTAACCCACTTGCATAAAACGTTGACTGTTATAGCTACGTAGCCAGCAAAGGTTTCCAATTTAAATAATCAACCTCGCTACCGTCGCGATTTCAAATTCCACACCGAGACGGCGACTCCCATCCCGAAGGATCAAACACGAAGACTACGACCCCGGCGATTCCGTTTATCGAAACGTAAAAGTTCTCCGAGCGTAGATACTACGGGGCGAAGAGAACAGCGCCGTTTCTGTCGAACAACGCGCGCGGTCTAGTTTCAGACTGGTTTCCCAGGGCTTAATAAGAAATTTCGCGATGGTGCGCCGGCCCGCAAAGGAGATTCAGTTGCCGGCTGGTAACTCGGCTTCCTCCCGCCCGCCACCGCTTCCTTTTTCGTCGGGAACAGACTTCGGGTAAAAAGTTATCTTGGCCCGGGATCCACGGAAGTTCTCCGGAATCGTCCGATTACCGCAAAATGTATTAGGGTAATTAAAATGTCTGAGGCGCGTCAGGCAACCGGGAGCAGTCTGGCGGCGGCGTCAGCTGCGGGAACGGAACCGCGGGCTGCGGTGTAATTGACTCAAAGGAAAACGTTGGCTCGCCACTTTGTCGCGAACCACGCGATTAAGTGCACTGTTCGGCGGCCGTCCCGCTCATTAATGCAATTGATTAATGACTCGCCGGCTGAGTTTTCGGAATGATCCCGGACTAACTCGCCAGTACACCGAACGGAATTCGGCGGATGAAAACCGTCGCGTTCCTTTTCGCGGTTCAAAATTCAACGGGATTTCGAAACACCGAGTAAAAGTATGGGCCGCGGTTGCCCGGTGAACGGGAAAGGAAAATATTATTCCGTAATTTTCTATATTAACGCGGAACGAAAATATTATCCCACCGACCAGTCTATTAAGGAAGGAAAATATTATCCTGGATGAAGTGGATTAATTAACGATCTATCGTAATGTAAATAATTGAATTCCGCTGTGTGAACTGGGGTACGGTAATCGTTGGTGATTACTTCGCGGTTAACGCGACGTTAATCCTTGTGTGGCGGAAATAATTGTGGTAAAACGAAGAGGTTAATGTAGTTGTTTTTTGAGTTTTTGACATTTGTTTAAATCTCTGCTGTTTAACTGAGCAAAATTTATTGTAAGGTGAACGTGTAAAGGAATATTATATAGCGAATAAAGTGGAGATATATTTTTCGCTGTATCTCTAATTAAAAAACATAAAAATCTTTTCCTCGTTATATTTCTAAATGAAAAGAATATAAATGATCAAATTCTCCAAAAGGGAACATAAATGATCAAATTCATTCCTCGTCGTCACCAAACCAAAATGGCCGAAGTACAAACGATGTTTGAGTAGTTAACGTCTGGAGTAAAGTATACGATAATAAAGTGGGTAATTGAAAGTCGAGTCGCGCCTAATCAGAAGAAAATACCTCCATCCTCGAAGACTGGCGTCCACGATTAGCACGGCGGCTTGTTATCAGCCAGCTCGACAAGCGTCCTCTAGCGAATCAATTAACAGGAGGACGCCGAATTGGCAACGTGCCTGGCAATTATCGCGTCCCGGCGCGTATTGTGCGTGTCTCGACCGCGGGCCATCGCGACAGAACGAAATTTTGCTCCGCGACCGGCGAAGTTTGCGGGCTGACTGGTCGCTGGTCACTGGAACCGTGTTAATTTATCGGTGCAACGCGACCAGAGACGCATTCGTGCCTGTGCAATGGACAAAACGAGTCTGCAATTAAGGGTTGAATGAATAATAGCTATAGAATACAGGGGAATTAGAAAAACAGTTGGGGATTCATCCAAATAAAGGGGTTGAAAGTGGTTTTGGGACTAAATTGAAGTGACAGTGAGTTCAAAACTATCGATACTTACTGAAAAGATATTGTATGGAATATTATAAAATTTATAGTAATAAATTCCATTATTTCTTTAGTAAAATTTTTCTAAAAAAACTTGCTGTTTTAACTATCCAGAAATGTTGACATTTGGAATGGAAAGTTTTCAAATATTCTAGCTCCAGCACAAGTTTCCCAAAGAAATATAATGTTTAAACTATTGAACTATCCTTCGCTATCAAGATATAGTACCTATTTAGAAACTTCAATGAAGTTCCACGAAGTTGAATTGCGAATTTACATCGAAATTGTCCAAGTGCAATGCGCGTAAAGAATTGAAATTCGTTTCCGATTCATGCTACATTGTGTTTAGTAATTCGCGAGCGCGGGAAACGCTGTTACCGTTAATACAAAACAACGGGGAAGCGTATTCCCCGTGTCGGTGCACGGTTAATGACCCCCGTTGATGATTCCGCGCGATGAAAACGCAAACGCCGTAACGTGGTCCTTCGAAATCCGTGTTCCGGCGACACGACGAGATTCGTTTCCCGCGGCGAGCGCGCGCGGAATTGTCACTTGGAATTGGTCTAGTAAGTCGCGACGGCGAACTTTAAACGCAGTTAACCGGAGGGGATTATACTGCAATTGGTAGTAAATGAAAAAGTTAACGCGGTAATTGGAACTCGGCTGACGAAAACGCCGCCTAGAGACTGGGGAATCGCTCTTCGTTCTGATCGAATTAAACAAACGTTTTCAGAATCCAGAGGCGAAACTTTTGTTTTCCCACCGCGTCGACTATTTTAATAAGATTCTACTTGCCTTGTGCTAGTTACTTCGCGGCGGTTAATGCAAACACACTGAATGCACTCCTATTCGAAGCTAAACATACAAATGAAGCACAAAGTTTCGTTTCCTGGGAACAATTCGCGAAGAGAGTAGGATAATTGTTAGACTAGTTAGATTTTTAATTTAACTTTTGAAATCTGTAACAAGAGAAATAATCACTCCACAAATATCTCATTCTTATAGAATAACATAGAAAAATTTATATTTCTACGAAGATTCAATTTCCCATACGAAAGGAATTTCAAATTGAAATTTATTTATTCTTCAACCGCAAGAAGGATAAGCACTTAACTTACCATGCAATGACGAGTGAGATTCGCGACGAAGATTTCTAGATTAATTTAATAAAAATCATTATTGTTCACTGTCCACAGATCGAAGCAAATACTATATTACTATTATCAATTTATTATATTCAAAGTAACTTAGCACTTACAGTGGAGTAGAAAATTATTTATTATAGTTGAGAAATAAATTGTAGGGCAAGGGGTTAATAACAACCGTTCTAGAAGCACATCACGGATAAAAAATATTTCCTTCGCGCATCGTTATCGAGATGGTTTCATTATCATTTCACTTGATTAGAAGGCCGTGTTTCCAGCACGCTGTTACAAAAGCCGAACGATCTTCGTTATAGTCAGTGCGCAACCTCGGAATTCCGTAGCTGAACATAATGAACAGAGAAACGGGGTAGAACGTTTTCGAAGGAAAAACGGTAAGAGGAAGAGAAAAAGAGGTGAAGGGAAAGGGAATATCGAACAGCGAATCTCGATCGATCGATGGGGCGAGCCGCGCCTCGTCGTTTAACCAGATTATTCACGGTCGACCAATGAAAAGGGGCCAATGAAATTGCGATAAAGCCAAAATTGTGAGCTCGCAAACCGAAAGAGGGATAGAGGGGGAAGGGGGCTGCGGTGGCAGCGCGCCCGGCGGGGGTGGGCGATCAAGCAGGCAGCAAATATCGCCGGACGACTTTCATTTTCAGCGCACTAATTATTCACCTAGCCCCGGCGCTCGTTCGTTTGTTTCTGCCGCGTTCGTAAATAAAAGCGTGAGCCGAAATGGATGCGCCGCGCCGGCCGCGACGAAATCGCGGATGCACCCAGCCCGCGCCACCACCTCGGGGATGGGGGCTGCCCTTTGCCCGTGCACTGTTCGCCAGACCTTCGAATTAATAATAATGGTACTGCAATATTCGTGGTGAACGATGGTGTAATGTGTTGAAAAATGAAAAACGGGTACTAATGAAAATCGTATTTCGATGAGTGATATTCGAAGGTTAATCGCGGGTTGAATTTAATAAAAATTTAATGCATCGCTTTTATGCTGAATAGTACATTGATTTCAAATTCAAAAATGAAGCTGATGGTATCTTCATTTTATCTTCACCAAAGGAGACTTTACTAATACTTTACTGAAACTTCCAAAATTATATAGACACACAAGAAATCACTATTCACAAAAATAAATACCCGGTCATAACAGAGTCAACCATCCCGAACCGTAATCCGTAATCCGTTATCTCCCGCCGTGGATTTGTCCGTTACACGCCGATAGAGCGGCAGAAGTGCGTTTTTGCAGGGCGCCAGGGCGATTTGTCTAATTAAATCAGCGGGCGTGTACGTCCGGGGTGCCGGCGTGCTGTACGAAATTGCAATGGACCGAGGAAAGGGTATGGATTAATGGCCCAGGCCGGGTGATATGTTCGGCTGTGCTCGGCTACACCGCGCCATGGTTAAAAGCGATAATTTCCTCGTAATCCCGAAACGTCCTCTCGTTATTATTAATTGGCCGCTGTCAGTTCAGTGGCCCGTGTCAGGCCAGGCGGGGGCCGACGTATTGCCACATTTTCTCCGCCACCCCCGTTGCCTTGCGCGCCAGCGCGCGTGCGGCAACGCGAAAATTTGTCTGGATCGTCTCTCGCTCGTTAACGGGCCCGGAGAAAGCTGAGATCGCGGTCACCGAGCCTGGTGCAGCGAGCCCAGCGCGACTCACAGTTCCCCCAGGTTATCACGGCCGAATTGGTTTATCAAGCGACACGCTGACCGATTATTTATGGCCGCCGGGAAGTCAAGGTTACGCGGAGTTGTACGGCACCGTCAATTAATGGCGCGGCCATGTTCAACGGCACGGCTCCGTGTAATGTAACGAGGAAATCTGAGCGGTGATCGATTTTCAATGAAAGTAGACTGCTGAATTATGCATACGCGTCAACGCAGGAAATCTGGCGCGGAACGGCGGGTGACTGTAGCATTAAGGGCATCGAACGGTAATTCAGAGTATTCTACATACGGAAAAATGGGGAAATGAATGAATTGGGAGGAGAAGAATTTGTGATTGTGAAGGGTTTTGATTCTATTTAAATATTTGAATTCTTGAGGCTTCGAATGCTTTGATTGTTGAGTCATTTAATTGTTGAATCCTTGAAATTTTCAATTTTTCAAATTTTAAGGTTTTAAGGTCTTTCCAAGTATGATATTATAATTATGTACATCAAATGTTCGGGAAAATGTGGTAAATAAGAAAAGAATGAAGTGATTTGAGGATCTCATCGCTTATTTTGAATTGAGCTCGGAGACAAAATAGAGATTCCAGTAAATGTCCTGATAACGAAAGTTAAACCAGCGTTGAGAAGCCTTTTCATAGGTCCCGGTACAATTCAGACAATAATCGATACAACGAAAGCGTTCTAAACAGCGACTTTCACGTCTGGCACTTTGTACCAGGAACAAAGGAGGTACGTTTTCCTTTCACCGGTACACGTCTGTTTAATTCATCTCCCAGTAACATTTACCGATGCTTAATTGAAATCGGCAGCTTCGAACGCTCGTGCAATGTAGACAATGGCCACTTCACGATTTATTATCTTGCGTCGAAGTAGAAAAATGTGAAATCTAATACTGATATTACGTTATTCACAATGCAGTCGAATGTCTAAATGAGTTTCCGTTATATGAATCAGTACATATTATCAGAACATTAGAGTTCACATATAATCGGAATTTTTCTCTGTATCTTGGAATTTCATAATCTTTGAATTATCGTATGTTTAGATTTTTGTATTCCTAAGTATTCAAACTTTTGAAATTTTGAAATGTTACATTTAAACATTTTTAAACCTTTAAACTTTTGAACTTTGATTTTAAAACTATTGAATGCTTAAATCCTTAAACTCTTCAATGCTTGAATCTTTAAACCCTCTGAAACCACGAACGGAAGAACGCGTTTGAAAACATAATCCAGGAAGTTGGTCAAACGCCAGTGTAGATTTCAGTGTAGAACGTAGAAAGTATAATTCACCGCGAAGAATACATTGCATCGCGTGATCAAACGACCGAACTCCGCAACTGAACGTCAATTACATTGCATGTAAATATTCCATCCATCGTGTAATTGAGCGGTGAACAAGATACTCTTACGATACACGGTGACAGGCGAAGTCTGTGGCGAGACAGAGACACTTTATCGTCCTGCCTCGAGCATCGATACCACCCTCGACTCCTGTTCCATCGCGTCGAAGCGTTCGGAAAGGCATCTGCGCTTCGGCGAACCGGCGCGCGGCGGTCGACGAAACCGCAACATAAATGAACGCGGTCGTGCGCGGCCGCCGCGGAGCCGCTCGAAAAACACGATTGACCAGAAAAAACATGACGATTTACTGGGGCTAAACCCACAACGAATGTCTCATCGTTCATTCTTACACCTAACACCGTGAGATTCTTTGGCTGTCTTCACTGTCGGATTCCAACTGAGAATCGTCCAGCAACCGTAATCTATAAAGTTTCAATTATAGAATTTAGAACTATCAATTTCATCAACTATTTTTACAAAACTAACCTACCCAAGTGCTAACTAGGACACATAAAGTTTCAATTACAGAATTCCGAACTATCAACTTTATCAACTATTTTTTACAAAACATCACTGACCTTTAGTTTATCCTCCAAAGTGAATCTATACGATGCGATAAGTATTGAAAAATATTTGTTAATCAACAAACCTTCAAGCAATTATCCTTCAATTCTTATCTATATTCTTTTTTGCTATTAATTAAAGTTTCCAGTCGAACCCAGCTTAAACCTCTCTCACCCAGCGAGACTCCAATCTCATACGTCCCGAGGAAGAGGTTCTAAGGATGAACGATGCTGGCAACTTACCTGCAACAGAAAAAGGAGGAATATTCATTAAAACCGAGGGCCGTAAATAATTCGCAGCTCATTTAGATTTCTCTTAGCAAGGTATCGTTTTCGCCGCGAGAACGCATTCGTCATCGTCAAGGCAGCCGAACGCCTTCAAAATCGGTGCGGGCCGGTCGCTTGGAACCGAAAAACAAGCTTCCATTTGCATTCGGCCCTCAAACGGAACCACACGGGCTTAATTAACCGGCGAGGCGATGAAGACACGCTCGTACATCCGTTATCTTTTCGAGGGTCCCCTCCCACGAACCGGGCTACAACTCGTCTATTGTTCCTACGGGGCTAAACGGGCCATTATCATTATTCATAAACGACGTGGGTTTGTTCGGTTAGCAGCCTGGGGAGGTAACGGCCATGTACGTGCACTCGCAAATGCGGAACTCGCCACGGAAGTGTCCTGATTCCGGCCGCAATCCACGAGAACCCCCTTGCTCTGCAGTGTTTGCTCGTTGCCAGACACCGCTGCATACGAAAAATGTTAGGAACCGGTGGATCGTACCGAGTACGTTTGCGTATGCTACAATTATTGATATTGATGCACGTGGAACGTTTTAGAAATGAAGTTTAACGTGCTTGGTAGGATGCCGACATTAAAGATAACGTGTCTTTGATCTTGGGTCTAATAGAGATTTAAGGGATGTTGTTTTTCAGTATTGTGGTTGATGCAAAAGAAAAAGAAATTGGATGTTCTGACGTTAATGGTGATTAATAACGTTTCTTCTAGGTACCGAACTCTAAAAATGTAGTATCATTGATATAGGTGAAAATAATCTCACCTATGAAAGACGGCAGCAATAAAACGATTGACGGTAGATTCAAAAATTCGATTCTTGTAGCTTGAGGCAGTAGCTCATGGTCCAACGAGCTCATAGGATTGCTGTACACTGTTTCTGTTGGTTATTCATGAACGAAACGTAGGAAGTTAGCTACCGGATCACTGACACACAGGTGAGCAATTCTGCGGATTGTTCAACCGTGCATCGACTGTATTCAACTGTACCTAGCATTATTAAGAATTCAGTCAATAATAAACCAATAAATCATAATAAACAACATCGACCTTAGAATTCTCGAGTCCAACAGCTCAAAGATTTCAGACACCAATCAAAGCGGAAAGATTAGTTATCCATTGATCTTAAAGTTCACCAATTGCTACACTTGAAGCGTCAACAACTATCGCCATCGATCCGCCATTACCGGCTTCGATTTCTCGTTACGTGGCGATCCGGGTTTCGACGCTTCCCCAAGTCAGATCGGTTGGTCGGTCGCAATTAAAATTCATTTATCGACCGGCCATTACGAACGCTCGATCCTTTATTTTTATTCGAATCTGAAGGGGCTCGTTACACCGTCCTAACCGGTGGCAATTAATCACGAACGTTTTAACGATCCGCGAACAGCGAACGACGTCGACGGACAACAGGCGAGATCCCCGTTAATAATCGTCACCGAATTTTCACTATGCTCCCGACATTCGATAGTCGGGGCAGGAACAAGTTGAATGAGCGCCGAAGAGTACGAGAGAGAGAGAGAGAGAGAGATTCGAGCGGTCGATCAGACGGACAGCAGAGACACGCATTGAATAATTGTCTGTCGAACTGTGTTTCACAGGTAACCGAACCGCTAACTTTCATACCGTAAACACGTTTAACGGACAGATTGCTTCAGGAGCTAGATACCCGGGCCGGGGTACACGACGCTGTCGATGTTGCTGTCCGGGATTAACGGACCTCAATCCCAACGGATAATGCAGATCGTTTTTGTATAATCGGGTTTGCGGTTGTTTGCGTCTGGTTCGAGCCGGAATATTGGGGCAACAGATTTTGCATAGTGTGTTTTACTTGTTTGCCTCGCTCGCGTGTCTCTGTTTGCTCGGGAAACTTTGAAAAATGGACCGGGCAAATATTGCTCCGTTCAGTGGATTACATACGGCGATTAAAGGGTTTCCGGATTACTCAGATGTCTCGTGTCTTACAGTCGTTTGTCTTAGTGATTTTTCTCTTTTGACCATATTTAGTTTAGTTATTTTCACCATAGACGCGTTCTCATTTTTATTTTCTTTACGTCTCCGTGTTCTGGAATAATATTTCAATATAAACGGAGGATCCCAACAGAATGTAAACGCAACTTCGGCTATAAATACACGAAGTAGCATACGAAGACGCAACAGCGTTATCAATCAAACGTAATAACACGGAATGCGCTTGAAAGTTGCAGATCGCGGGAATTTCTCAGCGAAAAGTCGGGTGCGTTGAAAGTCACTTAAGGAACAGAGCAATAATCCCAGAAGCGGGCGCAAGCCGCCGGCTACGCCTGTGAAAAGTCGCAGCAGGTTGCGCGGAATGGGAAACTCGTCGGTGCTAACGCACGGTGGCATTAATTATCTAATTATATCTCGAGGAACAGCGGACACGGCGCGTCCCGCGTTTCGCGAAGCGTTGTTGCGCGGGCGTTACGGCCGCCTGTTGTTTTGACGGGCCATATATTTTTCGCCTCTTTCGGGAACGGGGCCAAATGTTTAGAATCCCTAAGTATAGCCCTACGCCGGCCGTGATTGTGTACATTCTGGAGCTTGTGCGATCATGTGCGCCGTGGAAGAGTGTCGCCTCCAACTGTGATAAGTGAACTCAACATACAGCGTTCAGGAGAAACATAGGCGAGACGGTTTCACTTAGTAACTATGTCTCTTCATCAACTCAACGGCGTTATTTATTATATTGTCTAACTTCATTATTCGTCATACCGTCTAATTTCATTACTTATTATTTCGTCACTAATCAGAAGAATCATTTGAAATACGAGAAAACTTCGTTTCACATTTTTGTTGCAGTTAAAAATTATATGGAAGATTTCGTGATTCGTAATAGAAGAGATTCGAAGGAATAAAGTAAAGGGAAACCGTAGAAGATACCGGCTCCTACCGTTTCGCTTTTAATTAAACGAATCCGTTAACAAGTGTCGGGATAAGTCAGTATTAATCATGTCCTAGAAGTCCCGGATAAACCCAGAGATTTTTCGTAATTTAAAAATGTACACCGCTTCGTTGCATTAATCAGAAACTTATCTGAACGTGTAACCTGCTTGCGAACGGTCCACGGGGGTATCGTCGAAACGAAGTAGGGGCGCGACTCGCGCACAACAATCCGAGCACGTATCCAAATATTTTCGATCCGCGTCTAACAGTATAATGCTCCGTCACCTGCGAATATTCCGCGCTTATTCAATTACGAAGTTCGTGTTCGCGGAGATGAAGGGTTTGACTTCAGTAGCAGCGCGCTGTTGACTCTCTCGCTTGTAAATTACGGCCATGTTTGTTCCTTCTGCGCTATCAGCCACCCTCCGCCACCCTCGGGAGGGGGAATACAACGACTTCGAAAATTCCTGGCGCGATAAAACGAGTCCCGCGTAATATTTACAACGCAAACATTATCGTTAACATGCTCGAATTCTTTATTTCTTCTGGAGTTCAGCGTCCCGGATGACTTTCCTCGAGTTTCCGTGTTGTTCCTCCTTTTTTCTACTCCGCTGGTGGGGGTTCGGAGCGAACTCCATTCGGAACGGACGCGAGCGTGTTTTTTCCCCCCTCCGACGCGGCGTAGGCGTGTGAAATACGCGGCATTTTTCCGTCGCGAACACTTCCAGGCATTAAATCCCTCCATGTTTCATTTCGAAAGTACAGCCACGCACCAGGTGTCCAATAAAACGGCTAATGCGGCCTGTTGCTCGGATGTACCTGTTCCGGTTCGACTCGCGACGTTCCCGGCGCTGATGGAAAATAAAAGATAAAAATGATCTACCGCCGCCGAAGTTTTTGTGGAGTTTCGTTCGGGGCAGCGCACAGACGTCTCGGAACTGTAATAATTCTGCCTCCACCCCGTATCTTTCTGCTGAGTGTTTCACTGTACTAGCTGATACTGTGAAATCAGAACATTTGACCTGATTTTTTTTATTTCTACCGCCAAATCCTCGTTTTCGGGCGGTTCACGTGCATCTAGATTAATTATACACTTAACGTGGGAACTCTTGAATTTAATTCCTTTGATAGATGAAAGTTTAGGAACTGGGTTAATCAATGTTAATGGATACTCACATATTTTTACTATTGTTGAATAAGAAAAACTACCTGCAGAAACATAGTTAATTAACTAAATTGAAAATATTGTTCGTTTAGGTTGTTACAATTGCTATCCAATAGTGATTAGAAATAATATTTTTACGCCAACTAATTAAGAATTTCTAGCATTGTTAATAATCATTGTATATGTGCAAGCACCCCATGGAAAATAGAACAGAATGGTAATAATTACTGTTAAAGTTACTTTAAACGCGAAATTATTCGAAACATAAAGGAACAGAAGACTATGGAGATTCAACAGGGCTCCAACGCATCCATCAAAAACTTTTTGTCCGGATCGCATGCTCGCGTTCACGAGACCGGCACAGATAGCCCGTAATCGTAAAGGGCGTCCAAGAAAGGGCGAGCAGTCTATTAAAATTCCGAGCGTTTAAGTAGAGCCACGGAATGATAACGCGGATTTATCAGCGGGACTTAATTAAATCGACGAAAGCTCGGTGAAACACCTCGTCCGAGACGGGGTTCGCGTGTTATATTCCCGAGCAGATCCTCCGTAATTGCGATGCTTAAGGGCTATCCTGGCTGAGGTGAGTCCATGAAGCTATCAGACGCTGGTAATTCGACGATTAATTCAAATCGTCAATCGTACGGCCGGGCCTTGCGTTCGACTGTTAACGGTAATTAGGCGGCGTAATTGCACCCTTAACCATCGTCTATCGACTTTTCGAGGGTTTTCGACCGGTCTGAAACAATTATGTAACGTCCGATCTTTCCAAGAATGAAACTCTTCTTTCTGCAAACTTGGAGAACTTCGTTCTATTGATTTTTCCTTTATTATTGCGCAGCGGCTTTCGTTTCTTGATTTCGACGGTATACCTTAATCACTATAAACGAAAATTGTGTTTGGAAAATTGAAATTCATTTTTAAATATGATTAATTTTTAGAAAAATCTACATTTGAAAAGAACAGCTTATATAATTCACTTTAGAAGATAAATATTTGAACAAATTATTCTTTAGGCAACATCAATACCACACCATTTGAATATTTCATTTCGAAAAATTGTATTTACGTTGGAAATTAGAAATTTCCAACGACTAGTTACACAATCAATTTCCACATTGCTCGAAACAACGGTTTCACGCGGAAGAAATTAACAGCACGATTTCCATTCATTTGAATATTTAGGGTGAGCCCTATCCAGTGACTCACGGCATTCATCTGGCCCTATATTTTCTTCTGGTAAAGACAGGGGGGTGGTTCAGGGGTGAGTTACCAAAGAGAGACGCGTCGTCACGAAATTCCAGTTTGATTTACGTCGCCGCGAGGGAAGACGGGATAAAACGGTGATAGAAACGCGCGACTGTCAAAAACCGCATAGAAATGGGGACATTTTCGTATTTCTATTCCGCGGCGGCCGCGAACTTTACGAGTCTATTCGAGTTTCGATGCGGGACGGAATAGGGGGAGAAGGGAGACGGTCTTTCCCTATCTAAATGTCGCGCGGGTATCACGGCTAAAACTGACGCAGATAAATGCGCTGGGACTGAAGGAACCGGCACGGCGCAACGCGACGCGTCTCGCTGTTTCTTCCGGTTCCTTCGTGCTCGCGAAACTGGAATAACAAGGCAGAAATAGCGTAGCTCGCGCGGGGGTTGCGCCCGTGACGCCTCGCAGTTGGATAATCGAGCGGCGAGAACGGAAAAATGAATTTTAAACGAACATTAGGAGGGATACAGTGTACCTTGCCGCGAAATCATTGAAGTTTCGTTGAATGTGGTAAACGTTTGAAATTTAATTAAGCAATAATATCTTGAGTGACTTCTTTAATGTTGAATTCGTAAAATTACACTTCATGTTTAATTCTGTGAATCTGAAGATATCGATGAGTTTTTTCTTAATTTATTATTCAGTGATTTTATGCATTCATATTTGAAGGATTAAATTTGAATGACGAATGATTTTTTAGAACTCATTTTAAAATTATTGTATCAGTTGTTTATAATGTTGCATGAATATGTAATAATTTGTTGGGGGACGTTACTGGTCTGACATTTATCAATTCCCAGAATTTGCAATTTTAATATTGCCACTTATGGAAATTCATATATTTTATATGAATACTCCGTATGAGTTTGAATTTTATTTGCCCGATACGCGATTTTATTTTATTTTATTGTATTTCATGTCAGTTTGTAAAATTTGCTTGTTTTTGATAAAGAGTAGTTTCTACGTTGTGAAATATTTTCAGAGGACATTGAGGGAAACATCATAATCACGGAGTAGACAAGTTTTCCTTACAGATCACCGATGTCTAACGTGAACGTGATCCCCGGGGGTCGAGCGAGAAGGTGTAAGGGAGTGGCGTAATCGCGTTTGTTTGTAATTCTAAGCCCCGAAGCCCTGGCACGATACCGCACGTGGTTGCTTCGATCGGGAAACTTGCTCCGCATCTTCGCACTTTGCCCACAAAATCAAGGAGTATCTCGTATTTCCACGCTCCACGCTATTTTTGAAACATTACACATTAAGTTAAATGGGTGGAAAAAATATAAAATGGAATTATTATGAAATAATACTAATCGCTATCATAAATAATCTGTGGAAATACAAGTCGACTCTTGCAAATAAATATTTATAACAATAATGTTTAATCATATCAACCCTCATTACAGTATTAAGTTTTAATAATATAATAGTCGGTAACATTGTTTCTATCTTGAATTCAAACCTATTCAGAGTTAAAATATTTTCTACCGCAACATATATTTCTAATATTGTACTAATTACTTGTCAAGCGAATTTCATTGCATTTGTATACGCCTTAAGATATTTCATATTTAACAATTTTCAATAAAACGAAAGTAAACTATATGTTTATTTTAACGGTAATGAATATACTCCAGAAAGTAGTCTCATTTAACGTATCAAGTTTCAGAATTCTTAATGTAACTTAGTACATTTTGACAACTAAGTAACTCCCTCGTCGAAATTGAATCAGCCATCCAAGAACTTCAATTCCAAATTGTTACTTCCCTTCGATGCAACTGACAAGTCCCAGCACTATCATTTGGATTGAAATTGCCACGACAGTCGAACTGGGGAAGCCGTACGAGGCAGAAGCACCCTATGTTTCGTTTTATCTTACGCTAAGCCGTCTTATGCGGTTTACAAGATAAAACGAAACATATCCAGGAAACTCGACGAGACAAGCGTTTCCCTCGGAACGGTGTGTGCGAAATTTTCGATAGCGTTGCGCCGCCACGTTGACCGCTTAAAATACGAAAGCTTCGCGCGAAAACAGCTTGAACTTTCTAACGGGATTCGCGTAGAAAACACCGTCGACGGTGAAAAGATTCGACCGTTGAATAATGAATAATAAACCGATTCTAATTGCGCAACGAAACAATAACAGTTTCGCGTTCCGATCGAGCAAACACGCGTTCGAACGACCCATTTAATCAAGTAAATGTCTTTCGAACTTTCGAACTTTTCAACTTTTAAACCGTTCCCCTGGCACTGATTTATTCCAATGGAACTGCGCTCGCGTTTAATTAAAACCCGAACGATAAGCCGTGTAAATAGAACACGCTCTTATTGTTCGGAACAACGGCGTTTAATGCATTGTTAAATTTCCATTGAAATAAGAATATATTTTTCTTGCTCTTCAAATAAATAATAGTTGAGAATATATAATAGAATCTTGAACTTCGAATAGTCTTTAATGTGATTGTTCGAGAAGTACAATTCTTCGTTTAGAGAATTTTCGAGTGGAGGCGAAGAGTATTCAGAATACTTCGCGGTATTATCTATATTTTCAGACAATGCAAGAACGATTTTATTGTCAGCGATTCGTGGCGTCGCGGCCGTCAGGAACGCAATAAAGTACAGTCCAACTCCCAGACAAAATTAATTACTCCCCGTTAATCGTTCCTTCTTCAATTATTCCGAAACAAACACATTTCCCGAGCGGCGTGTTGCGCATACCTGAACCACTCACAGACTCCCCACAAACTTCCAAGAAATTCAGCAAGAATTTGTAATTCCGTCTGGAAAGAAACAATTAATCCCGCTTCACGGCGCGCGCCTGGCTACGCACGAAAAGCTCGGGACGGAACAAAACCGCTCGCTGCTCACAATCCCGTTTACCACTTTTTATCTGGGTATAAAAAACCACGCAATACTTTTGGAAAAATACCGTTTAGCAGTATGTCTATATGTTTACGTATAGCAAACGAAAATGTTTGGCGAAAGAACTTCTTGAACCAGTGGATTCTATATATTTGGTATCGATTGTTTTATAAATTTCAATGGTATTGAACTTATTTACTCCCTTTGTTAGGATTGAAGGGAATCATATCATTTATTGTAAACAATTTTATTTAAAACTAAGCACCTGTGTATATAAGTTCTTATTATGAAAAATTAAATAGTATCATTTAAAATTTACAATTAAATGTTTATAGTTACTATTTATCTTCGTGTTACGATATTCATTCAAATTAACTTTACTAATATCCTTTTCATCACTGTCCGATACAAATCTTAAAACCTAAGATCATTTAGCTATTGTTCACAGCGGAAACCATCCTACTCAGATGCTCACGTTCGAACAACACACCCAGTACGTTGCAGGAGTAATAATAATAATAGAAGAGTTGTAGCTCTATGTAATTTGAATCCGGGGCCAATATCTTTCATCGCGGAAAAATCGAATATCGCGCTTAATCTCGACAACCGATCGCAGTTGCGAAAAATTCAGCCCTCGAACGCCATAAATTAAAATCTCTCCCTTATTCGAAACCGCGTCGGGTCACGTTCGACATTATTGCTGGAACACGCGATCGCAGTTGGCGGCCTTGGCCAACGCGCGGAGGCGCAGCGGCCGGTGGAGGTGGCGGCGGCGGCAGCAGCGGGCGCGCCGAACCTAACCTATCGAAAAATAATTGATCGCGCGTTAATTGCGACGGCGGCCTGTCGTGCCGGGTAACACCGAGCCACGAATTATATGTAAATAACAAATGGCCCGGCGTTTCGCTGCTCGCGATGATAAACGCGCGCCGCGCGACAAGCGTTCTCCAATTAATGGATTTTAGGCTTGGTCCACGCTGGCTCCGATAAATCCGAATAAATTCTTGTCTTAGACGTATCCCTGTGTTATCTAAATCCACGAGATAAAAAAGAATTTTGGGAACTTCTTTTTAGTGACGTGAAATTGAATTTGGCTTTATACAAAGTAGATGAAAATATTCAGTTTTGGTTAAAACAGAATAGAAGAAACTTAGGTCTCGATTAAACAGAATCGGAAAAATTGAGTTATTGGAATAATTAAAGAATATCTGTCATAGGTTGTCAAAAGATAGCGAAAAGATCTACGAACTTTTTATTCAACCAAAATTTACCTCTCAAATTCCCGAAAATACTGGAAGATTACTTCATACGCAAAGTACAGTGCACCCAGTAAAAAGCATTTACACCTAAAACCAAAATAATCCGAAATTCCATTCAACGGACCGAATTTCCAGACAGATCCGCGTCACCGTCGAAGAACGGGCGCGTCACGAAGATAAGCGAAGTCCAAGGGAATCGTGACCGGTCCCGAGAACGGTTTCAGCCGGCCGCCCTTAAAATCGTACGCCCTGCTCTTAATTCCAGGGGAACGGGGTTGGCGTCCGAATCCGCGCCCAGCAATCCCGGTTAATCTTTTTATCGCAGTCATTAACGGCGGAAAGTGGGGTCGGGAAGAAAACTGGCCGACGTCGACGTAGAAGGAGCGAGCCTGGGGAGGGAGGGTTGTGAGGCTCACGTGAAAACGCGAGCTCTGTTACCGAGATTAGGTGGAATTTTAAAGTGACGAGTGGCCGGAGCTAGACGCCAGAGCCTGCTTGAAGGAGCTCGTAACGCGTCGCGAGAGTGTGTAAGGGCGCCAGACGAAGGGCCCCTACGCTCCTCCACTACGAATAGACCGCTTAGACGCCACTCTGGCCTCGTGTCGAGCGGAGACAGGTACACAGGCTACTAGGAGACGCCGCGCTGCTGAGAGAAAGCGAGGGGCAGATACAAAGTGTGGGGGGTGCAAGAAGATTAGCGGTAATTCGTCGAGGGACCGACGGAACTACGGGCTAAGGGATCCCGTTTCAAGGAAAAGCGAAAGATAGCTGCGATCCTCGTCGCTGCTTAGACCGGCTGGGTGTTTCGGTCGTCCGTGGAATTTCTGGACGATGGAAACTGTCTAGGTGACTAGGGAGTTTCGAGTTCGTCTATCTAATGAGTCATCTCGGGATTCTTGAAAGGAATTGATGGGTGACTGCTGCTGATACTGTGAGAGGACTTTCTGATACTTCGTAAAGGGTGGTCTAACTCGAGTACCTTGGACGTTCTGTTTTTGGGAGGCATGTTTTGAGGTGCTTTGGTTTGAAAGGCCATGATGAGAAAGGTATTTTTCTCGAGGGTATAGTTTAGGAGGATATAATATTTTGTTAAGTAATGCGGCTTGTTGTTTTCTATGGAAAAATGTATTAAGTTGTTTATATTTAGAAATGAGTATCATTGGAAATATAGTGTTAATGAATACTTACATCTATCTAAACGTTATGTTTTATCCCAACCTCTCAAATTCTGTAACTTCGAATCCTAAGAAAAACGTTACAAGAAATATCTACTTCCACTAGTACATGGGCACGCAACGTTCACAGCAGCCGCTACAAATGGATTGGCGCGATCCACATGCTCAACAAAAACAAGCCAGCGCTGAAATTTAATGCGTCGCGATTTCGATCAAATTTGATTAAAA
Organism: Nomia melanderi; assembly: GCF_051020985.1. Lineage (NCBI taxonomy): Eukaryota > Metazoa > Arthropoda > Insecta > Hymenoptera > Halictidae > Nomia > Nomia melanderi. The sequence continues at coordinate 11,040,398 of NC_134999.1, read as the reverse complement.
TTGAACGGTGATCAAAGAAGCCAACCCATGCTCCGGGAAATTGCGAAGCGTATCGAGACTTTCGAAATGAATCGCGACGGATAAGATCTCAGTAGACTCGCGGGCGTAGAAAGTCCGTCGTCGCGTAACTCGAGATGACCATCGGATGATTACTTTTCAATCAGCTAATTAATTTCCGCTGACGCCGCGCGATTTCGAACTAGAAGGAGCGGGCGCACCGTGGGAGAGGAGAGGACTGGCTGGATCGTTAGCGCTTATCTCCGCGAAGTGATTTTCCTTCGCATAGAAAGCCGGCGGGGAGGTGGCGGGTCTCGGGCAGAGCCAGCACTCCGGAATTGACTCTTCCACTCTTTTTTCTCTCGCCATGCCGCGTCGTCGCGAGAGTTCCGCTCGATCTTTTATGCAAATGTCCTCCGCGACGCGTGCTCTTACGACTCATTAAACAGCCGGAACGGAAACGGCCGGGGCGTTTACTTATCAAGCGGCTTCGCCTTCCTCGTTTACGCGGCCGGGAGCCGGGGCACTCGGAGCGGGACGAAATAAACGCTTATCGAATTCTCTGCCGTCCCGCGCGCCGTGGATCCCCTTCCGCGCGCCATTTAACGACACGGAACCGCGTTTCGCTTATCTATCGATTCCGCGCCCGACAAATCTGCAACGACCGTTCCGCCGCAATTAAAGGGTCATAATCGAGGAGTCCCGCGTTGGTCAACCGAAACGCGGCCTCCGAGGAGCCGGAGATCCTTATCTCGACTCTCAACGCGCAAGAAAGCGGCGTCCTTCGCAGTCCGGGCACGTGTACGGCGTAATTTACAACGTGACCCTTTAAAAAACAACTTTTACCGAATACCGTGGCGCGCCTCGCTCCGCGATAAAAACTTCGACTGTAAAACGGAGAGGATATTTCCTCTGCTCTCTCGCCTTCCTCTTTGCTTCGAGCTTGTTCGTCTGCCTCCGAAACTCCGGCGTTTCCGGCGCGCGCGCGCGATAGTTTCCTCGGGAAGAATTGGAAACTGTTGATTGGAACGTTGAGGTTACGTCATTCGCTCGGACGTAAAACTCGGCAGGCTGCTAAGGCACGTTATACGCTGGCTAGCCAATTTTGATTATCGAATATTGAAGATAGAAAAATGTGTGTAGCTTCGGCGGACGGTTAGAAGAGCGGGTTATAGCGGCTGCTTGAAGTTTATATTGGTTCAAGCTTCAATTGCTATAGTATGCCCCGCAATTCAGTTTCTAACGTGGTCGTGAGGCGGCTGCGTAGAGCTGCTGATTGCGGCCTTGGTCAGAATTCTTTTCTACTTGCTCGGTTGCTCGACGAACTATGGTCGGTACGGCTGGAATGGGCACATTGATTATGAACGTTGATAGATGCGTGAGAACCGATGCGTTTTCATCTTCTGATTCTCTTCTATTAATATTTTATCACACCGAACGTACTATTATGGAAGAAATTTGATTAAGATACAGATTTTAGGAAACTACGATAGAAACTGTCAATTTTCGATTCCGTCAAACCTAAATTCCACTTAATTCAATTAAAAGACAATTTTAGGAACTACAATTTTCAAATTCTATACTCAAATCTTATTCACTACAAACATTTCCTCCTTTTTCAGTTTCAATTCAAACTGACATTAATTTCCTCATCCAAATTGAAACCACTCAACAATTCAAATCCTCTCAACACCATTAAATCAGAATTGAGTCCGTTGCCGAAAACAATCACAGCAGGCAAATACCGCAGTCACTTTCCGGTATGCTCTTTCAACCTCGTGGCTAGAATTCCGCCGCGAACTACCCCTGCGCAGCAAAAAACCCGATAACGGGTAACAACTGCGGCAAATCTGAGTGTATCACAGGTAGCTCGTAGCTCCTGCGCCCATTCGTCTTCTCCCGGCTCGCGGAAAAAAGAAAACTCACCCCCGAACCGCGTAGAACGCAGACCTAAGGTCTGGCACCTAGGTTCGCGTGGCACCATTCTTCGCTGAGCCGTTACGAGCGAGAGAACGACGGAACCCGCAGAGGGTCGCTATAACGCCGGCTTTATATTTATGCCCGGCTCTCGCGGACACGTGAACCCGCGCCAAGGAAAGACGCGAGGCGGGTGCGTTCGAAAGCGGGGACGGACACGAAGGGGCCCGTTTGCACACGGACGCGCGCCGCAGTAGGGTCAACACTCGGCGGAGGGGACAAGGTTCGAGCCTCGGTGAACGTAAGGTACTGTTAATGCAACCTCACGATCGCGAGATCGCGATGAGACGCTGGATTCTGCTCCTCCGACGCGTCACGAGCGACTCCTCCTCCACTGCCGCGTCGTGGAACGAGATTTTCGAACTGTCCGAGTGATTGCAACGATTGATGACTCTGTCGGCTTCTGGGTCTACGTCGGTTTGTAGATGTCTCTGAGGATGAGGAATCTCCGTTTTGGAATTGAGGTTTTAACGATTTTTGTGTGTTGCGATGGTTAACATGATTTGGTTTTAGTGTGCTATTAGGTGGAGTTATTTGGTGATTTTTGTTACTGGCAGAATGATGAAGGAAGTATGACGATATGGAGGTTTTAATGCTTTATGACTCTTAAGTTATTTATCAGTAAAGTAATATTTGATATGTATTGTGAGGGATCAATGCTCTATCGTCTTGAAGAATGTATCACAATGGAGATCGATCAGTGCAGGTCCTCTCTTTATTAGGAGATTACTAAAATACCTACGTAAGACCTAGAATCAAGAATGTGAGACGAATATTGGCAGCTTAGGCTAAGCTACTGGTATTCGTGACGCTTATATTAATTTAGAACGGAATTTTCGGGCCGGGTCTCTTGATCTCTTCATTCTCCATTTTCCGCGGAGGGTGAGCTGGTTAAGAAATATGTAGATAAATATCAGGATCAGGAACCGAGTCCTTTGCTAGAATCGAATTTTTCAGTATCGGCACTACAAACGGATCAGAATCAACTGTCTGCTCAAGGTCTTCCAGTAATCTCCGCCTACAGGTACAATGTGTATCGTGTTGTTACTGGGATTGGTGGTCATGTGAGAATTGCAATGTTGAAGCGGTTCTCATTTGAAATCGGGCGTTTTGATTAATGACTGGAAAACAACATTGTTATAATATATAATTATATATACTTTGAAGACAGCGTTGGAAGACATATTACCTATGAATAATGGTAATGAATAGTCTACGGACTTGCTAGATTTATAGCGTATCTCAATATGCAAAGCACAAAGGACAATATATTTTCAGCAAAATTTACCATACAATTCGATTGGGACATTGAGACAAGTAACGAATAGTAAAAATATTAGTGACAACTAAATTGCAACATAATTAAAGAACAATCTGACCGCAATAATTATCATCAAAAGTTCCACCTATAAAATATAAATTTAGATACAAACCGTCCACTAGCAGGTTACAATAACGTCGGCGTGCTAGGAAACCAACTAACTAACCGAAATAAACTACGTCTCCTCTAAATAGTTTACTTCAATAATCAGTTCAGGGGTCGTGAAACCCAATACACGAGCAATACGGAAACTCAGTAAAGTTATTTGGTTGCCAAACGACTTTCGAAATCTTGCTGGTCCCGAGTGCAATACTGCGAACGATCGAATCTCCGGGAAATTTGCAAGACAGAGCTTTGAAACAGCCATGGGGGAGGGAGGAGGAGGAGGAGGGTACGCCGTGAGTCTTCCCGTTTGCAAGAGAAAATCAATCGAGACGCGACGGCATGTAGGTACGAAGACGAATGGCGAATGGCGAGGGGGATGCGCAGCGAAACGTGCACCACGGTCGCAAGAAGAGGAACGGGGGAATAGCAGGCAGCCTGGCAGGGTCGAAGGTCATTCACGTGTTGCCGTTCTTTGCCTCTTCAACTGGCCACGGCACCTCGCTGCAAAACACACCTGCCCGACACTGCGGTCGAACACTTTAACCACGCTCGAGACCTTGTTCTCTTATACGAGGCTACGCTGGCCTCTCCAGGCCGCCGAGATGCAGTACTGACTTCGCCTCGCATCATCAAGGGGCCTTCCCATTTACCTCTCGCGCCGTTTTTTGCGCGATATTCGCGATCGTTTGTAAACATTCCTTCCTCAATTCTCGCAATCTCTTCCATGAACTTTTTCCTGATTCTTTTTGTTACATATCTTTATGTTTTGTTCGTCTTTTTGTATTTGCTTGATGCGTTATTCTTGATTCTTTAGACTTCCGTTTTATATCAGTTACATCTCCCTTTTGTTTTCTTCTCTATTAAATTAGTTGAATAGATCTGTTTTTTCTGATTCTTGATTTCATTCTTTTTGGATCCATTAGAATTATTTTTTTTTTATTTCGAATTCTTTGAAGATTATTTTTCCTTTTAAATGAGAAACTCATTAGAGATATATTTTCTGGTTCTTAAACTCTTTAGAGATCTTATTACACGTGAATCTTTCAATGGCTTGAGACACTTCTTTTTAAACGTTTGAAGTTGAATCCCCTTTCCATGAAGCAAGATCCCTCACAACGATGATGATGGGAACTCTAACGGCTGTTTCGCAGGAACATTTTGCGGATCGTTCAGAGCTGCACGCAACGTCCACCGGAAGTAATCGGTAGTAATAATAATATCTACTTTATTGCATCGTGGACAGGGCAATGCTAATAATACGGTAATGAAATCCATATAAAAGCAACGCAGACAATGGCGAATGGGAGAGGCACGGAATTCATTGCCGTTGTAAAACATATCTCTACGGTATGTTATAGTAGCGTTTCGATCCTTAAGGGCCTCAGACTTTCTTTTCGTTTCATGAAAGGATGACTCAATTTGCAAATATTTCACGCATTGACCGTTGCACCATTCCCGGCTATTTATAAACAGCAATTCCATTCTATTCACTATCTCCCCTTTACTAAAACATAATTTCATTCAACACCTAAAAATCAATCTTTTTCCTAACTCCAACATTTTAAATTACACACTAAATACAAAAATTCCATACTCATAAAAACTATCCAACATTTAACCCTTTGCGCTCCTATGTCGAGCGTAACTCGACATCAGTTTTATTAACAGGTGTGTTTCTTCGTCAAGATATTTTTAAAATAGATTATATTATTAAGTTATTTTCAATATTACTACTAAGAAGAATCGTTTACACTACTCTCTACGAACTAACTATTTTTTAACACGCATTTCAAATAAAGTATTGTAATAATATAGAATTACCGAGGAACAAATGCAAAAGAAATTCGGAGTACAAAGGGTTAATCCTCTCGGACGTAATGTTAAAATCGTCCTACACCCAATCTTCTTTTGAATCTTCTAAAATACGTCACCTTCGTAAGCAGAGGAGATTCTATAACTTAAAGGATTAACAGTACAAGGTTAAAAGTACAATTAAAATAAGAAACATGACGTTCAGTGGCATTCGGTATTCCGAGCAGCAAAAGAGGCATGACGACCGTGCCGCGATACCCGTAACGCAGCACCTGGCCCATACTTTACCGTCCCGGTACGGTGGCGCGTTTTTCAAAAAGCCGTCGCGGCTCGGACCAGACGCGTGGGCGAAATACAAGGGTCCCGTATCTTCGAGGAGCCGCAGGCCGGTACGCGGGCTGCCGTTTCGTACGCATTATCCACGCCGTTACGACGACTTATTTCGACGGAGCAGCAGGCCGAGTCGTTCCTCGTTCACGCAAGACAGTGCAGAAACAACCGACCGGTAAGTGGAACATCGCTCGTATTGATTTTCCTCCTCGGACGCTAATAGCGCAACGTCCTCAAGAAACCATACAGCCGGACGATGGGGGTGCTCGCGGTCGCAGCGAAAAAACCGAGAAATAGGCCGCAAGCTGACTCACGAGGGTGGCTTCTTTTAACTGCTTATTGTATAATGACGAGACTTTTGGTGAAGGTTTTTAAAACAACTTAATGGAAATCAATATTGTTTGTTATACAGAGAGGTACGAATGATTATTTTGGAATTTCTAATATTTTTATCTTTGAAGTTTTGCACTTGTGATGAATAGAACAATTGTCTGCTTTGTCGTGAATTATTGATAGTTCAGTAAATATGATGTACGTAGTCTTTTTTTAACTTTTTATACTACGATTTCATTCGCATCTGTGGTGGGAGGAACTATTTTATTGTTTAGAATTTTTACTTGAAAAAGAAAGGACACTATTAAGAATTCTATAAAAAAGATAATGGTTAATTAACACTTGAAAGAATTCAAGACATTTGTGTTTGTTAGATTTTACCTGAAAACTTCGTAATGCGTTTAACAGAATATTTTAAGGCGAGTGGTTAAGTAACGTGTTTGCGGTAACCTCGGCTGCGACCAAGGTGATAATTGTAATTGCCGAGTGTGGCGAATTACCCTTAAGATCCTCCCTTAAATGGACGAATATTTGGCTCGAGTTAAGGCTACTGAATATTTGAAAAGCTCCCTTAATGGCTTTAATGTGAAAGGAGAATACTCGAAGATCGATCAAATTATTATAATCATTCATAAAATTTGTAACGAAAGCAATGAGAATAAATGATTCGACGAATCGAGGAGTGGATAAGTAGTTGAGAGATCCATTTTGAAACATCCAACTTTTTGTAAGAAAAGATAAGATTATAAGAAAAGAAGTTACACCTGAAGTAAATATCGAAGATTTATAAGATACAAATTTCAAATAACATTCAGAAATATCTAATTAACGAGATTAATAATTCATCGAAACCAATTACAAAAAATATATAATTCCAATAAATTTTAATTCTCTCAAACATATCTCAAAATTGCGCCAACATATAAAAGCACTTAAAACATCTATTACGACCTTGTTCATTCATTCCTCTAAATATTCCAGCGAGATGCCATGGAAAAATTCGAATCCACGGGAAAAGTTAAATGTTACCGTCGGTACACCACGCGTACCGTTAAACTTATGAAGGGTTAACAGCCGCAGACAGCTTTCGCGCGTTCCCAGGTCGCGCGGCACGCCAGATCGCAGAGATACGCTGAAATTCAGCATCGCGTGTACCGAAACGGTGCGAGAGACAGACGATTCTTCCTTCGGCGCGCGGCTTTCACCTGTTCCGTGCCGAGGCGAGATCCCCAGTCGCTGCGCGAGCGGCCACGACTTCACGGCCGTGGTTTCTACGCGTGCAAATCTACACGACCGTCGTTCCCGATCTATTCCGCGCCGCGCCGCACCGCTCCGTGGAAACGCGTCCGCGTTGTAACGTAAGCGGCTTGCACTTAGTGCCTGTTTATCTCGTTAGAAGCGGGTCTCTAACCTCCCGGAACATCCGATGGCGCGATCTGCTCGTAATCTCGTTTGACTGTTCCTGTCCCAGCACCCCCACCGGCCCCTCCTATCTCCGGGAAATCCCATTACCGAACGCAGATCATAGCCATTTTGTAAACATAAAATTGACCGAACATCGTGTCAGACGTTATCCGGCGATTCGATCGATCTTGGCTCGATCAAGCATCCGAAGTCTCGCCGGGACCGGTATTGTCCGAGCCCTGCACCCTTGAGATCACGCGTAGGATCCTGCGAACGGTACTGTGATTTCAGAGGTAAATGGTTTTTTAGTTTCTTCTTTTGTCGAAGTTGATAGTGGAGTTAAGGAACTCTTCGTCTCCACTGATTCTAGATACTTCGGGTTTATCGGTGTATCTAGATTTTGATTGATGTAATCATGTGAATACCTATATCGATTCATTTTATTAAAATATCTATTTTTAAACATCTGCGTGTATATAGGTAAGCTTTCGAATAATAATGTTCGAAAGAAGAAAATAATGCAAAGTTAAAACCTTTTTTTCAAATTTCATTAAAGAATCTCATTGAATATCTAAATTTTCAAATTATCTTGAATTAACTTCTAAAATCTATGTATTTCCTGAATCTCGGACCATCCCGAAGATTATCATTTTGTTTTACAATGAAAATTCTCATTCATTCGTTACCAGTTAATACTGTCCATTCAACAAATTCTCTACCTGAAATATTTCCTCAAACGCTCAAGCCTGAAGATCTCTCGCCAAATTTCAATCTCGCAGCAAGTCCGCCTCGCCATAACAATAAAACAATCGCTTCCGGTTAATTACATTACGTATCGCGGCGACTCCCGGCGGAATCTGTCCACGCGCGCTTCCCGAAACTCCGGGAATACCTGGGTAAGCTAATCGCTCCGTCACGGGGCGTCACGTCCTGACAAAGTGGCTGGAAACTTGAGCGGAGATCGAGGCGAATCGGGTGAACGTGTCTCGATCCCGATCGGGAAAATCTTGCGCGACTATCCTTCACCGGCGCTAACTAACGCGGGTCTCTTCAGCCGGCAGAACCTGCGCGCATCACCTTTGTGTCTCCTGGTGTTGTGTAATTTCGCCGGCAACTTGCCGGAAGGAAGGAAGGAAGAGAACTAGGCAGCGAAGCGCGCGGACTCGCGCCGTGAATGCGACGAGTGAGAGAGAGAGAGAGAGAGAGAGAGAGAGAGAGCGACAGAGAGAAATAGAAAGAGAAAGAGGGAAAGAGAGAAGAGAAGGGCCGTGTTCCAAGCGCGGATGGAAAGTTCTCTCAACCTGCTTCCACCCGTTAATAAATATGAAAGTTTGACACTCTCGCTAGCTCCGCGAAATGCGTTATTAACGCTCACTCCGTGTCACTTTGACGAAGACTGGCCCCACTTCCTTCCATCGCCAATTTTGTGTCTGTCTGTTCGGACGACTGCGAGAGAAGGGCCCCGAATGAAAGGTCCCATCTTTCAGTTTCTAGAGAAGAGCGATGCTCGCGGTGTTCTCGACGAGGTTTGGAATGGCAATTTGCATTAATTTTAGTCAGCTTCTTGAGGAAGCTACACGGCCTGATTAATTCGAGTGAACTGGATTTAGGATCGCAATTAGAGAGAATTTTGAGACGGTCGGGTTTGAGGTTGTTTTATGATGCTTCTAGTAGATTGCTTTGAAGATTGGTAATTTGTGGATTTGTCGAGCTGAATATGCGTGTGCCTTACTGGGTTCTTAGCTTTGATTGCGTTGAAAATGGGGGAATAAAATTTTTGTATGTTCGGTTTGTGGAATTTGATTTATCTGCGTTTTGTTTGCGATATGTAGGTAGAGTGTGTTTTATTCGTATGTTTTATTAATATGGTGTGTAATTGATGCAAATAGTACTGGGAAAATATCAACAGATCTACGAATGGATTTTTAGTCCATCCAAATAGTGATGAAGGTACCTAACACGATCATTTAGAGAGAGAACTTAACCCTTTGCACTCGGCAATATTTTTCTCAATAAATATTCATTATTTTCTGATGAAACATTAATGATACTTTTTGCCACTAATATAAAGAAATATCTTCCATAAATTAAGGAACAGAAGTATTTTATTTGAATATTCCATATGTTGATATATTATATAAAATTTAGTATTGAATCTTACGATTTATAATTTTGTTGGGTCAAATCAAATGGCGACTGAAAGACGCCTTTCCGGTGCAAAGGGTTAAAACATTTTCATTCTCGACGGGATCGTGAAACGATCGCAAAATCTTCATAAAAAAACAAGCTGAATGATCTAAACGAAACACAGGAGAATACGAGTAATAAATTTTTTTAATCTCACGCCGTGAAATAAATGTTATCGATGTAGGTTAACACAATATCCGCTACTTTAAGCTAGAACAACTCCGAATCGGGAACAGAGTTTCGAAGTAAATAAATTCGAGCACGGTAGATTACTTCGTAATGAAGAGGCGGTTGAAACTTTTATATTGCGGCAGATGAAAAGGACGTCGGCTTTTCCATCGTTCGGGCAACTGTAATCGGATAGAAAGAACTTTCCTTTAATGAGAACTTACGATTAAAAAACGAAAAGACAGAGGAAAAAGGAAGAAACGAGAGAGAAAAATATGTTTTTCGGACTCGCCCAGGGCGTCTGACGTGTATAAACTTCCTGCAAAGTGCCTGGTTCATATTCACGGAGTTGTCGCAGCCGGCTTTCGTAATCCTCGCCGCGGCAAAATTGGCTAATTATTGCGATTTAATATCGCCGGCTTCCCGTAAACTCGTTAGGCTTCCTAATTGAGATTACAGGAGGAGATCCTCCGCGGGAAGAAGATTGCGGAATACGCCACATGCGGCCCGGGATGCTTCGGAAGACTTATCGCTTACAAAACTTCGTAATAACCTGCTCGAAAGCTTGCGTAATGCTTCGAAGCAAAACGATACTTTAACGGTCGTCCCGGGCCCGAGCTTTTTATGGCAAACCGTTCGGCCGAGATGCGTTTCGCTCCGCTAACGAGATAAATTTTCTTTGAATCTGACGGAAATTAATGGATCCTGTTATCTCTTATGCGTAACTTTTACTTTTCGCCGGGACTGCTGAACCTGCTAAAAGATGTATCCTTGCGGACGGTGCACGCTGCGTATGCTTTAGCTGTATTTATTTAATAGTGTACGTTTTTGATCGATATTAGGAAATATTTTCTTGTAAATTCACTCATTCCGCGTTTTAATTGCACGAGTAATTGTTCGAAACGTATAAATACGCAAGGTGCAAACTGTAAATCGTTGCGTCTGCTTGCACGTGTGCGGTTGCGGTCGCGTCCCGGTTTCGATTACGAAAAAGCCGAGAGAAATTTCATTTGCGGGATTCAATAACATAAATGTTTAAAAACAAATTCCGCGTGTATTCTCGATGCCTTTTGATCGCTCAATTAACTCTTTGTGGGATGTTATATTAACTAAAACTCAGGATGTCAAAGGCGCGGGAGTAATTACAGGGACAATTGAAATTTTGCGCCGCTAAACCATATTGAATTCGAATTTAACCGTCATGCAGAGCGTGGCACGATTTTATTTCTCGTATTAATATGAGAAAGAGATTAATTAAAATTTCCATGATGACTGAATAACGTCATTCGTTTTCATTACTTCTCGAACATTTAAAAAGGTATAATTCATCAAAACGGAATCGGTACAGTAACTACAAAAGAATAACACCATATGCTTATTAATAATTCATCATACTGTATTTGTGTCATATAATTTCTTTCTATACAAAAAAATTATTGACAACAAGATAACTCTTATTGACAGAAAAGAATTATAAACCAAAGGATCAAAAGTTCAAGTGACTATGTTTAGGAAAACTGGACCTAATTCAAAATTTATCGAATCACCTTATGAGAAATAGTATGAAAGAAAGGTGACAATTTCGAATCGGAGCGAAACACCGAATTGTTTCATTCGCGAACCGCGCCGAACAGCTAAAACAAGAGCCACGGGATCCAGGAAAGGGAAGGAAGTCGCAATGTAGTAGAAAGGAAAAGAGACAGCCCGTGGAAGTGGGCCCCGTTCCTGCGTAGGCGGCGCACATATCCAACGACCCGGAACCTCCGCAAATCTCTCCCTCGTATCTGGTTCCTGGCCCGTTCCACGGGCAACGTCTTCTCATAGGAGCTCGCACGTGGAGCCCAGCCTGCATTTACGTACCTACTTATCTCGTTAGAGCCGCGTCTCCACCCTCCCACGCCGGGGCCGGCCCCCTCGCGGTTCCCGACCTCGTAATCTTCGCCGGAGATTCCCCGTGTCCGGCGAAAAAATTCCCCCCGGAACTCGAGAAGGTGTGCGGGATCTCGCGCCGCCTTTCGAGAGGCGAACGGTGTCCGGGATCCAGGCGCGTCGGGAATCGCTCGGATCGCGACCGACCGCCGAACGAGAATTGAATGGTTGATCGATGATAGTGGCTTCATTTTTTGGAATTTTTAACGCCAGAGTGATGGATTACCGGTTAACTTGTGTAATTCTTGTGTTATAAATAATGTTTGATCGATGTGGGTAGCTTCTTTTCTCGGATTTGGTAATATTTCAACACTAAAACGCTTCGCCGAGAGGTTAATCGACGAGATATCAGTACATCGAGGTATCAGCGAACGAACAAAAAAATTCAATCGAAATTTGAGTGCATTAAGCTCCTGGTAGCTATGAATAATGTCCAGAAAAGTGTCGTCCAAATTGCTCGAGTATTACGGCCATACAAAAGTCACGTGACTTTGATATAGTGGCGGCCATCCTTAACACTCGCGAACGATTAATTTCGAAGGACGGTAAAACAAAAAAAAAACAAAAATCTGCAGAAGTGCATCACCGGGCACAATGCCGACGACATTTTCTTTCTTTGTTTCGTTCGTTCGGTGCCTTTCTTTCCCGCGAGAAGGGGGAACGGGCAGCGAACAACATGAATTCCCGACCGGCCGGCCGGCTGGAATTTATCGCCCCGGACATGGATTTTGAATTTCACGGGCATAGAGGGAAACAGCGGCGGCGAGAATGTTTTCTGCGCAACAACAAAACAGCCCGCGCGTATTAAATAATTAAACGATCACGTGTTGCAGGTTTATCGAACAGAGGCGGTGCAGAAGCTGGACGAGGACGATAAATCGAAAGATTACGCGACTCATTATTAACGAGATTCTATTACACGCGGCCATTTAAATAAATCCCATGGAATCGCATCCATCGCCCGATAAATCGCATCCGTTGAATCCGTTCGGCGACGGTTTGTCTATGGAGTAGCCGTGACAAGCAGCAATACTTTTTTAATTCCTACGGAATCCTAGTTAACCACACAGACATTCCCTGAAATTTGGGATTACTTGCGAGAACTTTTGATCGGAAAGTTCATAAGTTTAAGTAACGTTCCGGTGTCTGCCGAATCTCCTGGGACCCACCCCGTTCGTTGAGTATTCGACGAAGAATTCCAAGGGATTACGGAGTCGGGAATTTCACGTCGACGCGGAAACTTTCTGTTTATAGACGAAGAAAGGTGCTCCCACTTTAATAATGAAATAACGATGCAACATAAATTTTTATCACCTGGCTGGGACTTTCTTGCTCATTGAAAGTATAATGACTGTTCCGATGCTGACGAGTCCCTGAACTATTATAGTCCTCGAACGCAAGAAAATATTTTCTGATACTTTTTTTTAAACATCTGTTTCGTCTATTTTTAACTTTCCTATACTAGACTATTTGCAGCATCGAAGTGGTAGCAATTTCGTCAAAATGGGGAACAAAAATGGCCGGCGAACGTAGGCGTCACGTAACATAACCGAAGGAATTCCAGAATACATTTACAAACCTAACACCTCCGATTACACCTCGATTACACCTCCCAACCCTAACTAAATATATTCAGAGTACAATTCAAATGGTATCTAACATTTTTCTATCCAAATCTCAAAGCTTTCCTAACAACTGCCTTCCTAAACTAGCTATAAATCGCTACCATACCCAGATCCAAAATATACTCGAGGCTTAGATGTGCCCGATACGCCTAAAATATTCACGAATTCCGATTTCCAATTCTTTCAGTTCTGTATCTGATGTTTCAATAATGAAATGCGTTGCGTAATATCGTGCTGGTGACGCACGAAATCATTGTCGGACGGTGACGGCGCAATTGCCCTTTGAAGCCTGACGAAATGACCATCGACGACCGGGGGCTCAATATATAATAAGGAGCGTAATTGAGGTAATGGACTAATTGCACGATTCGTCGCTCGTTCAGTGCAGCGGCCGGGTATCGTTAATGCGATTCCCAAACGGCTTTTGACCTTAGGCCGGCCGGGCAAGCCGTTTGAGAATCAATTCACTGTTACGCCGGCTGCCCGGCTACACGTCGAATGCTCACTTTTATTGCTCTTTCTTAAATTAGTCCCCTGTTTCGAGGCTGAACAGGGCCAAGCGCGCGTGGGCGACTTCCGGTCTCCGTGTAATTGCTGCTCAGCTTGGGCGCTGTTGCTGCAGTTTTGGAATTCCGGACGATTATCGAGGCTCACAAATAGGTAAAAGGAATTTGCTTCCAATTGCAGGCGTTTAACTTTTGATATTCACAGATTACACGTGATCTACGGTTAATCTAATTCATCTGGCACCTCCCGCAGAAGATAATTCTTGTCAGAAGAATACTGTCAAGAAAATTGCTAAGCAGGAAACTATCGCAGTTATTACATTGTAAAAAGGGATCAGCGGTAATTGGATAAATTATTACTCCGTTTACTAATCCAGAGTTCCTGCATTAGGAACACCTATTTCGAGCACGAGGAAATAATAAAAAACGAATGAGACAATAAACTGGGCTAGGCTAGAGACAGTCCGCATGCCTGGATTATGTCATCGTTATGTGCGATTAAATCTACGTTAAGTCAGGAGTAATTAGACCAAGGACTTCTACTACTAATTACTTAAATGCTTGCCGGCACTGTTACGAGCTATTAACCAGGAATTTACAGGATGAAAAAACTATATCTAGGTTATTATATTTCAGTCGCAGACCACAATGAAGCTACATCAGCGACAATATGAATTCTTGAAAATATCTCGTTCACAGGGCAAGCATTTAAACGTTCATTCCATTTAAATTAAACATTCAAATTAAATCATGTTTACATTAGACTCGAATCGAATTAAAATTAACAACAGTGCAAGCTCTACGAGGAATAAAATCATCCAAAATGGCACGTCTACGGACGAAGTCAAATTCAATTCAATTAGATGCACGTTTAACGCGAAATATTATTAATATGTCGATGAAATCGTCATTTAAATTATCGTCAATGAAATCATCAACGAAATTGTTGTCAACGGAATCATCGGCTAAATGATCGCCAATGAAATCAGCATCGAAATTGTTGTCGAAAACGTTGTCGTCGAAAGTGTCGCCAAAATCGTCATCTACATCGTTTTCGTTGAAAACGTTGTCCGATTTATAGTCGTCATCAAAATCGCCGTCGTCCTATTAAGTAGTATTCTGCATTTAGCGGCGAGCATTGTCGCGGCCGGTCCTTTTTCAGACGAATGGGACGTCGCGACGCCGCGCCGCGCCGGTCTGGACCGGCTGCGTGCTAGCTTCGCATGCAGTTCCGCCAACGGCTGACCGCGGTGAGATTTTTATGCGCGTCAAAGCGTCGACGCGCGGCCGTGAGTTATCGCGCCACGGCCGAAATTAATTTCTGCCGTCGAGAGAAGGAAGAGCGCGCGAGAAACGGGCGTTGAACGCCACGCTGGGTGCTTCCGGCGGAGCCCGAACCCTTCTCGTCCCATCTCCCTTCTTTTTTCCCCTCATTTTTTGCTTCCATTTCGGACTTTCGCCCACCCGAAAACGCGGAAACGCGAATCTCGGTCGTGAAATTGTGGACGGTCGCTCTTGAAATCGGAAAGGAGAATTTCGGGGACGACGTAAATAGAGCTTTCGCCTGAATGGAGCTAGCGCCGGGTCTAACCTGTGAATCATTCGCAGCTAGGAACTGTAACTTGAATGTAAATCACGTTGCTGAAAGTTATCTAGTGTCCGTGTGTGTTGTACAAACTAGGGAAGGGGATTGAATGAAGTGGATCGATGGGGTCATTGCATTGAATCCTATTCTTCAGCTTTAGAAACAGCAGCTTCGGATTTAACTTGTTACTTATTTACAGGCAAGCGATTCTTATAGAGAAATTAGGATTGTTCTAGATAAAGAGAACAGTCATAACGTTCTTTGTTCATTGTTCTCCCTAAGTAAGGGGATTGTGAATAAAATTTCTTGCAAACGGAGAGTCGGAATGGTCTACAGAGCTTCTCCGCGTAGACAGCGAACACAAATAGCTACACGAGTGACGAAAGTTTAAAGTCAAGCGGAATGACAATCATTCGTGCTTTTCGGAAGAGTACAGTGGAAAATGGGCCAGTTTCGCCCCACAGCTATCAAGGGCCACCGGGATCTTAAGCGTCAGATTATCCGGTGGCTTAATTATTTCGAGGGATTCTGTTAAATCCGCGTTCCGTTTCACTCGGAATATCAGATAAGCGGCGGGAGTCTAAGAGCGCCAGGCTGTCTGCGGGACGGGTTTCGAGACCTGATTATTTTACCCGGCAAATTTTCCATGTCGACGCTGGTTAGAGAAACGTTCTGTCCTCTACATTGTTGCCCGGCTAACGGATTTGTTGCGAAAGTTCCTCAGGAGACCGGCTCAACCGGCGACTATGAAACAATAGCGACGCTGCGAGTGTTTGCAAAAGCATTCAGGAAAGGATTGTGATTTTTTACTGCAGTTTTAATTACTCTAAGCTCTGAAGAATTTTGAGGGAATTTACTTAGATGGATTGAAGAAACGATTTGATTTAAAATGTAACGAATTTGTGCGATAGTATTTAACGGAAGTAGAAAAGGTGAGCTATGATCAGACACATTACCAGACGTCCTGTTCAATAATACAGATACGTAGAAAATTTTGAAACACGATTATCCTCGAAACAAAGTATCGCACGAGAAAATATTATACTGTTGTTCAAACAAAACTGTGTTAACCAAAAGTTCAGTAAAATAAAATAGAATACTTTCACTATCACAGAATATATCAAAGTTTCTACATCTCCAGCAATGCATGGAATAAATAAAAGCCAAAAGCGGCAAGTAAAAGTAACAGTTAGATCGTCAACAACCTCGAAACGAATAAAATACAAAGTGCGCGAAAAACAGCAAATAAAAGAAACACCGCCGAACGATAAGGGCACGGTGATTCAGAGCGCGAACGTTGCGAACAGCGGGCTCAGCGTGAAAGAATGTCGAAGCGTGAGACGGGAAAAGATCGGAGACGGAAGAGAAGAGAGGCGTGTCGCGTGCATCGGGGAGGACAGCGGATCGTTTCGATATCAGCGTACACGGTATCAGGGATCTCCGTGGCGGAGCTGGCTGGCTGGTTCGCGCGGCGTCGGACGAGCGTCGTAATTTGCAAAAATCGCCGGCCGATCGCGATAAGCGAGCTCAGCCGATGTTTGCCAATTAGCGTGCAGCGGCCAGAAGAGCGGTAAGAGAGAGGGAGTGAAGGAGACCGAGCGAGGAATGGGGGGCCAGAGGGGCAGGGAAAGTCGCGTTGCACGACGGGTGTCGGCTAATGGCAAAGCCGCGTCTCGTTTTCTCCTCCCGACACGACCCGCCTGACACCCTGAAGCGTACGAGTACAAGTGCAACTGCATCCCTCGTGTGCATCTTCTCAGATGCATCGCATCGGCTCGTGGTCGTCAATATTCCGAGTTCTGTACCTGGGTTCTATCTTCGAATTTAGGGTATGTTTACAGCGTAGCGGAGCTGCTTGATAAAAGCAACGACGACAGCGAAAGGGTGGAATGCGTATTTTTATTTTTACACTAGGAGACTAGGAGATGACTCGAAGTGATCCATCTTGGATTTGTACTTTTACCATGTTCGGTAGAAGCGGATTTTGTGAGAAATCTTTTTTGAATTGGTAATGTAGATTTTGAAATGTAAATTGAAATTATTAAGGGAATATTGAATACTCAAATGTAAATTGATGAATGCAGTTTTCCAATTTGAGTGAGGGAATGTGTATCAGATTTGGATGCCTGGTAGCTTTAGTGTTAGAAATAAGAAGTTAGAATAAGGAATATTCAGAGAATATTCAATTTTTATCGAAAATATTCTTTTCTAAACGAGAATTTGTGCATGGAAATGTTATTAATTTACTTTAGATCAGTTACGGGATATTCTATTTTTCACGCGCATGGCGGAGGATGCATCTGACAATTTGTTTATGATAAATGATGAAAACCCGTTGCAACGGGGCAATATCCAGAAAAATTTATTTAAAACATAAATCCGCTGGCAGTTGTAGCACCGGTGGATGACGAATTACCCATTCCCACGGTTATTAGATTAGATCGTATCTCCAATTACCGACGCGTCAACAACTAAATCCGCGGTTCGCCGATTTTTCCGTAGCCGCGTAACTCATTCGGAATCATTACACGCGCCACCCGATAAACGTATCACAATTACGAAAATGAACGGGAAGCCGAAAAAAAAAAACAACAGGATCAGCAGAGCAGGCAAAAGCGTCACTATCAAATATGTAATTATTGGCTGAATGGCAGACGACGGTGAATCCGCAAAAATCTAATTACCAGGCGTGTGCGGATCGCGGACTTATCGCGACCGTACATCTAATTGGTTGCGCAAAAACCGATTTCCATGTCGCGGACGAACGTTATCGTGTGCGGCGATCCGATAACACCGATAATTTTTGCGAGTGCAGCCCGTGGCCCGGGCTAACCCGTGCGCATCGCTGAAAAAAAAATAAAGAGAGGAGAGCAGGAGAGAAGAATGGCGGCGGCCCAGGGGAAAAAGAGAGGCAGAGGGAAAACGCAAACCGCGCGCGGCTGGTTTACGCGTTTCCAGCGATTTTTCGCTTTTGGAGGCACCGCTGTGTGCATAATTCGCCGTCCCGCGGCGAAATCGATGCATGGAAAATTACGAGAGGCGCTCCCTCGAAAAGCCTGTCCCGTCGCGTTGCGTCGCGTCGCGGCCCTCCCCCTCCTCGCATTTCCAACCCCTTTGCCGAATTTCGCTCCCCCGAAACGCGCGATTATCAAGATACCCCAGCGTCACGCACCAAAAGGAATATATTATACTGTTACGGGCTTCTTATCGCCTACTGCGGATTGACTGCGATCTCGAATTTGCTGACTCGATATTTAACGTTGTCGAGCGTTTCGGGGATGCTTGATGCAATTGCGACATAGCTCGGGAAGTTCGTGGTTTCTTTTCGTATTTAGAAAATGAGATAAAAGTTGAATAATTCTGTTTCGTTTGATGTTGCTGTAGGAGTATCGACTGACTTTAACGACGTGATGATGGTAATAATAATATTAAAGAAGACGTACTGTATTTCTGGCCGGGACAAATTTTCCGCGTGAATCTTGTAGTAGAAGGTATCAACTTACCTAGAACACAAGAAATATAAATTAGTAATATATTCAAAGTTTCTTTTAATATTACGGAAAAATTTATTCAGACTCAATACTTTTTGACAATAATTCGGTTACTCTCTGCATTACGAACGTAATGATTACATAAAGATACTTCTTTCAAACGTTACCTTTCAAATATTAAACAAGCTAAAATTGCGAACAAAACCCCTGTGAATCGTAAGACAGAAGGAAAAATCAAATGTACAATACTCAAAGTTCTCACGAAATTCAAATGCCAACGCGGGGAAAATTTTTTCCGCGGAAAACGGAAAGCAACATGACGAGACCGAGCCGGCGGCAGCCGACACGTCGGTCGTTCCCCGCATGCACATTACATATTATAAACGCGACGCGTGGTGAGGAAACAGCGCGCTGCCGCCGCCGCCGGTGACTAGAGACTTTAATAAAAAACGCATTACACGCGTCAGGTGATTTTATCCGAGTTTCGTTTCGCCTTCGGTACACGTAAGCCGGAGCGCGTGCACACAAGTGAAACGTTAGGGGGGAGGAGGACTCCGGGATATTGCGATTTTCGCGATACATAGAGGGTGTCCCCTTCAATTTCGTGTGTCTCTGGGACTAACAGATATCGTCGCCGTCCTGTAAATAGAGAACATCGTCGCGGAACGATATTTACTTGGCACGCGCTCACGAGCGTGCGAACGAGCGGGCATGCCGACGTCTTCCGCGCGGAAATCGCAACGAAAATTTCTACAGATCTGCCATGGGAGCTTCATTTTTCGTTCAGGGTAACTGGAAGTGTCGAGTCGCGGCAAAGGAAGGAATACTCGCGGAAACAGGGGACAGGCGTAGAGAAAGGGAGGAAGCTGGGGAGATGTAGAGGAAGGAGAGAGCGAATGAGAGAGAGAAAGAGAAAGAATAAGCATGTGTGTTAGAGGAAAAGAAGGGACAGGATGTGTGTTCGTGTATGATAGAGGAAAAGAGGAAAGAGTATGAGAAAGGAAAAGAGGTAATGAGAAATAGAAAGAAACTATGAAGGTGTAGGGAAAAGATGAGGGGGGAATGAGAGAGACAGAAAGAAAGCATAGTGTGTGTCGGAAAAAAAGACGGAACAGAGTGTATGTGCATATATGATAGAGAAAAAGAGGAAAGATAGAGCACGAGAGAAGAAAAAGGCAGTAGAGTGTGATAACTAGAGAGAAAGAGTGTTAAGGTAAAGAAAAGAGAAAAAAGGAGGAGGCAGTACGTATTTGTAAGAAAAAGTGAGGGGAAGGGAGAATTAAAAAGAGAGAAGGTTTGTAACAGAGAAAAAAAGAAGGGGGAAAAGGAGAGCTTTCGCACATGAGCAGAAGAGAAGAGGATATATAGATGGGAAAGAAAAAGATATTAAATGGGAGTGAGAAATAAAAAGAAAAAGAGCGGGGATAAGAGAGAGGGAGGACGAAAAAGGTAGAAGGGGCATGTAGGTGCAAGCAAAAGGAACAGAAAGACACAGAGAAAAAGAGGTGACTGTGCAGGTGAGAGAGGGAAACAGCGAATCGTTGGCAAAGTAAGAAAATGTCGGACGGTTTTGCGTCGAGTCAGCCGTCGATTCTTCTCCGTCCGAACTAGATTCACCTATCCGGTATCCAATGAAACACGCGGAAGATGAGGGCCGCTCAATGCTCTTTCAAGAAAGTTCGCCGGCGAGTTCACCGGCGTATCGAGTGCCCGGTGGAAACGTACGACGTCCGCGTAACCGTTCCACTCGAAAACTTTCCGAGTCCGAGTTCATCATATTGAAGTTTCGCGGAACGTGCAAGAAATACGCTTCGTCTTGCCGCACCACGGCTTGGCGTAGTGGCTCGGGGTGTCTCTATTAAGGGTCTCTCTCTTTCTCCCTCTGCACCACTCTGTCTTCCTCTCTCGGTCTCTCTTCCACGGTTGTTACGAAACCATGAAGCAAGAGAAATCCACGCGACATCAAAGCGAAGAAAGCCAGCAAAGCGGCGGGTTCGAATCGAGATGCAGGCCGGGTTAATTTCGTGCTCCGCCGTTATATTGCGTTCTACGTGAGGCGCGATGCCGCGGCCGGAAGCGTTAATCGGAGGAAGCGAGTCGCGGAGATTCTGGGTTTCTGACTTCGGCCTGGCATTGCTCTGTTTCTACCGTTCAGATTTTCCGGTGTAAACCGACCGACGCGGCGCGGTGGTCCTTTTGGAAAGATTCTACCAACGTTTCGCCGGCACTGCGGTTATTGGCTCATCAAGGCGTTGCTGATACCGTTGCCGGTGGAAAATAAATTTACTGAGTTCGTCAGCGCACACGGTGTTTCGTAGAATCCTTAACAAGGCAAAGAAACTCCTGTTTGCTC
Source organism: Nomia melanderi (assembly GCF_051020985.1). Lineage (NCBI taxonomy): Eukaryota > Metazoa > Arthropoda > Insecta > Hymenoptera > Halictidae > Nomia > Nomia melanderi. The sequence continues at coordinate 11,019,275 of NC_134999.1, read as the reverse complement.
GCGGCTTTTGGAATTTGGTTTGCAGAATTCTGTATTTGAAGAAATGCGTGCGGCTTAATTATGCACTTCGCAGTAAGAGCAGTAGAAAATTTTCATTTCTACCTTACCGTTTCCCGTTTTTAAAAAAATCGTATATTATATCCATTAATTGCAGTTCCTTTTACAAAGTATACTTTATAATGTATATTATAATTTTTCTTAACAAAGAAATACGCATTCCTTTCAAGCAACCGCTCCATTTCCCGCAAACTGCGAAACACTACCCGAAGCTCTTCAACTTCTCCTCAGAAAAAAAGATTCTCATAGTACACAGAATTAATTTACAGAGTAAAAAACTTTCTATAACGCCGGGCTCTATCCTCGGTCCATTAATTCCGCGAAGCTTCCTTTATCCCGGGGTCTAAATTCCTCAAACAGGCTTCGGTAAACTCAAACACAATTAAAAACGCAATACCCGCGAACTTCTCGCCCCTCCACTGATGATAAAGAACCGAGCCAGAAGGGGGTGAGGGCAAGAAAGAAGGAAAGAAGCGCATCCCACGGAATAGCATCATCCCGCGGTAATACATTGTTAGGTTATTCGGTAAGTTGGCATGAATAGAGCCATAATATCGGCTGATACCGCGCCCCCGTCTCCGGAGGGATGATCGGTAATGGGCGAAACGGTGCCCGGGGGCTTCGCGAGAGACTGCGGGGTGGATTCTTTATTTAATATCCTCGGGGCTGGTGTCAAGGAATACCGTATATTACCGAGTCGTCTGCCCTCGCAGTTATTCACATCCTTGGAACTACCTCTTTGTTCGGTTCAATTTGTAGGCCGAATGGCGTGTATCGTCGTTTCTTGGCCGAGTGAAGTGGAATAACGTCCGAACGGAGGGGTGGCCGAACGATGGAAAATGGGGTTACGGGTTGGTTCATGCCATTCGAACCTGGCAGTGATTTCGTTTTGTGACCCGGCGAACGGGCTGTCGTCCGTCAACCAACGGAGTTCCTCATTTGCTACTTTTTAGACCCCCGAACGTGGACTTAACACGTCCACCGGCCAACGGATAAAACTCGAGGTGCCGTTTACTTAACCGCCTGTGACCTTTTTCGTTGCACCACTGCGTTATGCGCGTTTCATCGGTTTTTCGTGGGTTCTCCCTTGCGTGGATTAGCCTTTTCTTGAATCTTTTTCGGTGAAAAAAATAATGTAATGCGGGAAATGCAGATTTGTTAATTGACTCTTTTGAGGATCATTTTTCGTTTTTTGTGTTAAACGGCTTGTAAGATGTCAAGTGAAACCATATTTCAAGATTGTATTGAACTTTCCAATATTCCATATTTACACTTTAATTGTTTTATACGTTATATCTCCGTGCGAAGCTTCAAATCATCATGGTGATAAAAACGCGAAACCTACGGGTGTATGCGATACAGCCAACACAGTAGTTATTCTAGGTTAATGAGAAAACAAATCGAATGCAACTTCATAAAAGCTTCGTTGCAACATCTCTACCCTTCCAGCAATACACTATCAATTATAAGAGACTATTCCGAGATTCTTGTATACGTAACAATCGAGTAACAATCAGCCCAGGGGAATAATTAAAAAGTAGCATCCGAGAGGAGGGTGTCGAGGAAACCTTTCAGGATACTTCTCCCGGGTGTTTTCTTTCAATTACCGCGGCCCGCTAATAGAGCAGCGGAATCTGGCCTTGCTTTCTGTCTAAACAACAGGAGGCCGCGAATATTTCGCGCGTCTTATCGGGGACCGTTCTACTCTTTCCGTGGAGCGGAACAATCCGCGATGCGGAAAGGGAAGCGAGCGAGCGGTCGGGCGGTCGGGTGGTGGGCGGGCGACAATGCGGAGCCGAGACGAAATTGCTCAAGATCTTGAATGCCAACGGGAAGCCGAGTTAACGTCGAAAAGCTTCTGAGTGACTTGCTCGAGGTTTAATCACCGGCTGAAACTTCGGTAATGGGAGCTGCAAAGTGCTCGCGAACGAGACTAATGCCCCGCTCGCGCTCGACGTGTCTATTGCCTCTTTGTGAGACGAAAGTTGGACAAACGCGGGCCACGCGTTTCCATTCTCGTAAAAACGGGGATCGTCGAGAGGATTCGCTCGCTTTCCCGGTCGATACGTCGAAAAGGAGACACGCGAAGACACCTCGAAGGCTTTCTTCGATTTGCGGAGCTACAGCAGCTCTTCGTACGTAGCGTCTTCGGCGAACTTCGCGGCAGGAGATTCGGGATTTTCGGTTTATTGGCAGAAGATATTTCTGACGACGATCCGGGATTCGGATCTTGTCGAACGTAGCTAGTTCTGCCGCAAGGATCCTGTTACATACTTTGTTCGGAAGTTGACTGGGAAGTTCGGAGCTTACCGTGGGTTCATGATTTTATTAGATCAGTGCACGAAGCGAGCAGCGGAGGTGAAGACGCGCTTTCGTTAGTTTTAACTTGATGTGTGAATTCGTGAAGAGGGAACTATTGAGAATATTGAAATGGAAGTGGAATTAATTCATGGAACTACATTATAGCGGTTTACATATGCGATGAAAACTTTGCTTCAGATGTATCGTCACGTGACAAAGTCTCAGGGTGTTAAATCGAGACATCTCAACAGCTAACGCGTAGGTGGCAAATTGCCACTGCTTCCCGTCCAATCCAACCTTCAGCAAGATATACGTCAAACTAATCTCTCGCAACCGCGGTGACAAATCTTCGAGAATACCCCGACTATCTCCCGAGTACTTTCTTCTCAATATCTTCAGCAGTTCATTCTTTACGAACCATCCAAGCTGTTCATTTCTGTCACAATAAATCCCCGCAAAATCCCCATAACTTCAAGAGCATCCCTAGCAACCCTTCAACCCTTCAATATCATCAACATATCATTTTCTGAAACCGTCAAAATCGTCCGTTCCTCCTGGAAGAAGAAATACACAGCCAGATCTCCGAAGAAGCGTCTAGCTTGCTCTCCCAAGCGACCAGAGTCCCTTCATCGTGTCGTGTTGAGGAACAGCGATCCTAGCCTTCATTTCTTCCGGTCGACGGAAAGGAGGGGAAACTCCGAGCGTTCGTCGTGCCGAGGGAAACCAGCGCAGATATTCGAGAAGATTAACGCTGGAACTACTACCCAGTCGAATCGATTTCTTCTAATTTCTTTATGATAACTCTGAGAGTGCATCCATCGAAACTTCGAGAAGATTGGCATTAAAACGACCGACTAGTCGAATTAGTATCTTCTAATTTCTTTATAGAAACTCTGAGAGTGCATTCATTTAGACTTTATCTGATTTGTAAATCAGCCTGAGTATTACTCATCGTTTTAGTAATTTCTCAGGGAAGCTTCTACTATATTTCGAATAATTGTAAAAGAAGGAATCTAAAATAAGTTGTCTTGACGCATCTGGTAGTTCTAGTGTTAACGAACGATCGAAGGGAGAAAAAAAGAACGTCGGCGGCACGGATCCGTTGTGTGATCGCGGGGCCACGTCTTCGCGGCGAGCGTTCCCATGCCGCGGGCAAAAAAGCGGGCGACTAATCCGGCCGATCGGTCGGTCCGAAGGCGCAGCAGGTCCCGGTTAATTAACGGACACGTGCGTCTCATTAACAGAGTTTCAGCCACAAATCACGGCGCGCAACGCCCGGCTACAGGCATAAATACCAATTATACGCGGAGTGGTAACCCTGGCTGCCCGAAGCGGCACGCTGGGCGAAGGGCTCGCGAGTTAGTTCCCTAAAACGAAGCCACCCGAAGCGTAATTATAATCCATGTAGAGGGGGATGCTTCGGGATTAAAACTCTTTCCTTCGCAAAATTAGCTCGCCTGGCCTAAATAACGTCTTTCCTTTCCTTCTAGTTTAGGCTGCCTCTACTAGTCCGACCTCAGACTGGAGACCTAAGTGCTGCTCTGGATTCGGGGTGAGTATCGAAGAGAAACTTTTCTGCTGGTGTTTATGAATATTTATAAATGCATCAGCTAGATGCTTACTAATGATGCGTTCTACTTTGGTAGGCTTCTTTTGGAAATTCATTAACTTTGGTTGCAGATGTCTTGACTGAACCTCCGCACATTTGGATGTTTGGAACTTACTTCTATTTTGTAAATTCAGTTGTATCTAAATATCTGAGTGGTTATTTAAAAAATGACAAGTGATATAATAGAAATAAATAGAAATATTGATAATCTGTACAACATGAAACTAAAAAGTAACTGATTCGTATATATATATATATCCATGGATCTTGACAAGTTAGCTTAGGTCTAACTACGCAATCAGCCGATAAGTAGTAAAACGGTCCTATAATAGGAAAGACAGCCTCAGGTGTCATTGCCCGCGTACCAAAGGGTCAATTTGGCTGGATCGATTCCTCAAACGGCGATTTCCGGGCCGTGTAAATTAATTAGCCGACTAGGCTGCTCGTCACCGCGATCCAGGCCATAAAGTGGCCGGTGCATTACAGGGATATCACGATTTATTAATACAATTTGCTCACTGGCAAAAGGCGCCGGACGCCAATTATCGGGCCGCAGGTCTTCGCCGTCACAGCGCGACGTCGTAAAATCGCGAGTTGCATGCTGCACGTGGCGGCGGGCACCATGCAGACGACCGACAAAAACACACCGGCGCGACGTCATTAAGCCTAGCAAAAAGCCTGGCCTCTCTCCACGCGGACCCGTGATTTTTAGGTGGATCACGGTCGTGCTATGACACGGGAAAATTAATCGGCACTCACGGGGACGTTCAATTGGGTGTTGACTGACGACTTGCTTTGCGGTTATCCACCTTCCTAACACTCAAATTAATCTGGGTTCATTGGTTATTGGACACTTTTCAAGTCGTATTTTCGAAAAAAAAACTGTGGAAATTTGATGTAGAGAAAGTACAATACATTAATTGATGCTAATGAAATGTAAATTAATTTATTCATCAGCTTGTACCGAGTTTATGCTTTGCGCATTTTAAATGTTTTAGTCAAATGAATTTTAATATTAGGCTGGGTGAAATATTTCAAAATTCATATGTGAAAATCAAAAGATTTTTCTCATAATGTGAGAAAAATAAAAATTCTTATAAAAATCATATAATTCAAAATCAAATACATATATAATAATAACGAATACTCTAGTTACTAACTTGGAAGAGGTAAAATTTGAACTAAGCGTAGGTACCACATCTTTTCCTATGCTCCTTAGTTCTCCACGAAAATATCTTCTCCATGTTGTTATACGCGAAAACTTATAGAAGCTTTCCATTCAGGCTATACTTTTATCTTTAATAGTTTCCGAGATAGCGTCGGGGTGGTAATTTTTAGAGGGCGCCTTCACCTCTTAAACTTTAGTCTACGCCGATAACAGGAATTTTTGCGAGTTAACGTAAACTTAGATGATAACACGCAACGTTAATTTTAGTTTCCATAAACCGTCGCATGGAAATCCATATTCAAATATCAGCACTCTACTGATTGCTCATTCCGAATCTTTCTTACAAACAGAAAAGTAAACAGAAAATTAACAGACCATTTCAAAAGAATATTAAAAAGAATTCAAAAGCTAGAAATCAGAGCCTCGCCAATAGAGTAATATCAATTACCACCGTGAAAACTGAAGGATCCTCCATAAGTAATGATAACTGTGGAAGCGGAAAAAGCCTCGTGGCGAAAGAGGGAGGATCACAGGGCGGCCGTTTTCCAACCCCTTATCGCCTAGCAACCACGGAAGAACCCGGAACATGTCTCCATAACCGGTGGCGTAACAGAGCCCGCGTCAATAGAAGCCTCTCCAGCGGAAACTTGGCCGACTAATCCGGCCGAGGATTTGTATTTCCTCCCAGGGTACACCACGTATAAGAAAGTATGGGCTGTGTATGAGTATGTGTGTGTGTGTGTGTGTGTGTGTGTGTGTGTGTGTGTGTGTGTGTGTGTGTGTGTGTGTGTGACGGTCCATTCGGCTGGAGTTAATAAAGAAATATACAAGGTGACCAACCTCCGCATTTAATATCAATTTGCCGACCGGCTCTTTCTTCCCTCGATGGCTGTCCCTCAGCTACGCTAACTCGAGGGAGGGAGAAACGGCCTCTGCGGAGGGTGAGACCACTAGGAAACGACTGCCGGATGACGAAGAGGGTGGGAGAATAGCGAGGACGAGCGACGATAAGAAAATAAGGGTGAACGAGGGCTGGAGGAAAGAAGAGGGAGACACAGAGAGGAAAATGGCTGGGTATCGTAAGAGGTGGCGAGACTGGCTACTAGGAATTTCGTGGTGGAAGCCTGGCCCAAGGGGCTGAAAAGAAAGTCAGGGTGGAACGCGCCGCGGTGCCTTCCTTCGCCACGACGGAGTAATTGTTAAAACGCGTTCCAAAAGATGAGAGCTACTGATTACTTTCCTACCCCGACACGCCGACTGCGTCCACGATGCTACTTTCTGCCTCTTTTCCTTTTCTTTTTTTTTTTTATTATTCTTCCTTTTCTTTTTACTCTAAATACCACGGATGCGTTACCCCTCCCCGCCAGTTACCTGGAAATCTAGCAAATTGACGAGAACCTTTTTGTCCCGCACGAAAGAAATTAGTCGAGTAACGAGAAGCATTTGCGGTCTTCTCGCTGCCGACTCCCGCGCAGTTCACTGCTGTTTTCGTATTCGTTGTTAGCCGGGTAATTGGGAGGGGGGTGAAATTCTTCCTCTGATTAACCCCGGTAGACTGTCTCTGGAGGAAGTTACTTATCTGTGTACTTAACCATTTATTACCGACGGTTCTTCTTTTCTTCTTTAAGGGAATGTCTTCGTTAAAGTGAAAACGATTCTGTAATAGCTATCTTGGGGACGTGGAATTAAAGATAAATAGTGTTTTAAAGCATTGTGTAGAATATTCTGGGGAATATTCTTGAACTGAGGACTATAGAAATCAGTCTGAATGAAACTTCGACAAAACTAGAATAAAATAATAAAACAAATATATATATATAAAAATAAGTCTTTTAACTTGAACAAAGAATGAAACTAAAGTACATTCCACGGAACTCTGTCCTGAGATTTTTACGAGATACAAACGCACAAATACCCTCGACCCACACATCAGCACCTCCTGAGGCTTAGCGTTCAGTCCGAATTAATTTCGACCCATACCCAGGATCATCCCCCGCTAAATTTGCTTAAGTTGGGCTGCGCCTCTGACGTATTCATTTTCAGCTGCATCTCGGTCAGTTAATTTGGACTTCATCCTAGGTTACACGTAGTTAGAACCGGGTTAAGTCTGGCTTAAGTTCTGTTATCCCCGAGTAAGTCTACGTTGACCTCAAACTAATGTCCGCTCATCTTCATCCCAGTCCCTCGACTGCTCGCCCCGTCATCCAACCAGCGCGTCACATATTTCATGCCGGTGGGACAGAACCGGCTGTGTCGGAGAAGTGGGGTGAGAGATATTATCAATAAAATCATCTCCACAAAATCCACGGCCATAAATTTCTGAGCACTTTGGGCGCCTGCACAATCACGGAATACAATATTCCAATTCCATTGGATCCAACGGCGACCCCAATCGGCAACACGCAACCCCGCGACCCAACAGTCCAAACACGGAAATCCTTTCGATTAACAACGCGTCGAATCGGGCAGGGCCCGAAATTAATTCCGTGCAACCTGCTCGTCCCGCCCCGCGACCTGCGGCACCCGGAAACATGAATTATGCCTGTCGGTGAAGAAACGCTGGAGGCGCAGCTGTCACCGTTCGCCCGCGGTAATTGCATTATTTGCATTTAAAGCGGCCCCCACCTGAAAAAGACCAGGGAAACGTGGAAAAGACGCGCGCCGTCCTTTGACCACTCTATCTTCGGGAGACCTAGACACTTCCTGTGGCATCCCTTTGTGGATGCGGCTGACTCTTATTAAGGCGGACAAACTGGTCGAGCAATTGCCATCTCCGTGTCGCCTCATCAAATACCAGCCCTCGTAGCAGGGCCACTGAATATTTATTGCAGCGCCTACAATGTTACTCGATGCCCAACCGTTCTCACCGAAAACGTTGTATTTTATAATTTGGCTTCGAATGATTGTAGAACTAGGCTAAGTGGCGTTACTTTACGGAGTATCTTTGTGGGTTTGTGGTTTGAGGGTGTATTGAGAAGGAAGAATGGTAATTAAGCTTTTTGGGTGTTAATCTGCCTAGCGTGTTGTTTTTCAATATTGGTAATGTTGGCATGCGCGAATGAAATGTACGTTTGATTGACTATATACAGTTTGCAAATAAATGTTTATTTATTATATATTGTAAATATTAATGAACTGTACATTTTTTAAATTGATGTGATAGGGGATTGTATATATTGGCATCTTGTTTAAAATAAAACAAAATAGACCACTGTGAAATTGATTAAAATGCTTACTGTGTAGTCGGACGCGAGAAGCATCCCCAGACTATAAGGGTTGAAATTGATATACAGAGTGTCATTCGTTTTGGTAGAACTGCAATGAAGATACGAGTTCGTTCAATTGTTATAAATTGATTGGACGACAGATATTAACGTGGTTGAAAATTGAAGGAGAGTGGGGTAAGCAAGATCGGCATGGTAAATGGGGCAAGAGAAGATTTAGATTCGCGTTGGATATCAAGAACACTTTAAATGGTTGATTGATATTTGAAAAATAACACAGAATACAAGGAGATCTACACAATTAAAAAAAAAACCTTTATCTACCTTACTTAACCCAATGTTTGGGAAGAATATTCTCTTTTCCAAATTTCTTTTCAAAATTAACGCCATTAAACCACTCCCTACTAAGATCAATTCTTTTCTCATTCAAATTATCACATTCTCCATTCAATAATCGAGCATCCGAACCTCAGAAAATACGGATACCACCAAATTTCAAAAAACCTAAAAGCTTTAAGAAAACCAGACAGTAATTATCATCGCAAAAAAATTAAATCCTCGAAACGTTAACCACCAACCAACAATACGCTGACCTACTAATCTGGAAAAAAGATTCCCTGCCGCTCCGCAACGGAAGAAAAGAGTCGCGCGATACTAAATATTAAATGAGCGACAGTTGAACGGTTCGCGGCGGCAAGGGGTAGGCGACGGGGCACGGGGATTTATGCTGGAAAAGCGTTCGCTTTGGTGGTTCGCGTATCTTCAACCCCGCACATTGTTTCTGTAACCGTGTAGGAATAACAGACGGTTGCGCCGGCATTCGGGAAACAGAGTCCGCGAAAAGAAGAAACTCCGCTTGGTTCTTGTTAGCACGGGGAATTCGCGCAGCGTCGGGGGAAAATCGCGGCGTTCTTTCAGCGGACGGCGCCCGGCACGGGTGGGTGTTCCGGGGCCAGGAAGAATCGGAACGGGTTCGCAGTTTTTGTTTCGCGCTGCCGTCGCCGGATTAACGACGGCATAATGCGCTGCGGAACAAAAGTAATCGGCGGGCGTACGAGCGACGCGACGGGAAAAAATGCCGGATGCTGGAAAGACAGACAGCTTCGCCGGTCCGCGCTTTGTTTCCCGGCTAGCCTTGTGCCGGAATTATGGACTCCTTCCGCGGAATCCTCCTCCGACCCACAGACCACTCCCGGATCCTCGCTGAAACGTTCATTCGGGAGTCCCGTGCTCCTGACGTAATTGATTTGGCGACCTCTGTTCTCCCGGACCGAAACGACCGGCTTTAATGGCCGGCCGGCGACGTTTCGTCCAGTCTTTTACGGGCTTGTGTTCTACGTCGATCGCCATTACTAGCGCCAATCTTGTGGCACAGGATGCTGCGCTATGGAGAAGGCGGATGCCCGCTTTCGAGGGAATTGGTGTCTTTGAAGTTGGATAGAGATTTGATGTTGTCCTTTGGAGATTGTGACACGTGCTTAGTGATAGTTAATTGGGTGTAGTTGGTGAGCGTTGGGGTTTAATTGAATGGGAGTTGAAAGTGAGAAACGGAAAAATGAGCTTCGTAAAGTGTAACTTGTTTTGGAGGTTTTTTAACTTTAGCATTGCTACTCCTTTGTTGACAATTTTTATGTTAGTCTCAACCATTTGCAGTCGAGAGGTGACTCACTAGATTTGATACAGTAATATTATATAGTCTTTTATATAACATTAATCTTTGCATAATGCATCAATGTACGAAATATATAAATAATATAGTCTATATCTCATCCAAAAATGTTCAATACTCCTAGCAGAAGACTTTCAATTGCAAGTGTTTAATAATGTCCACTATTATAAAAAATTATCCACAAAACATCGCACAATCGACTCTTCAACCCCCAAAACGATCCGTAGTCGTTAAAAGAAACCACATGAAATTCAAACGCCTTCCAAGAACAAAGTTCCACCGACTGCTATTCCTTTGTTAAAACGCGTTCCGGCATCCCCCGTCGAGTGTCTGAAACTTCGCCGTGCTCGCAAAGCGAAAACCGGCAATTCCAGCCGATATCGAGCACCCGGCTCCTTTTAGTAGCTAGACGACAGCTACTATCGCAGCCCGGTGTACGCGTCCTTCCAGGGAACAGGCGTTTAAACCTGGCGAGAGTGGTCGCGGTCCGCTGCGAAACGCGGGGCAGAAAACTATATTTCATGGTTGTCCCCGACGCCGTAACGGCGCGGCGTGGCGCGCGGGGAGGGGCCTTCCTCTCGGAGATGCAGCGGCGCGGAGACATGCGTCTCGTATCGGGTTATGGACCTGTAAATACACCGGACGTGTTTACACGACCATAACCGCGGCCGTCTTGTAAATAAGTTAACCCCGCTGCCTCTGGCCGGTTTTACGAGGACAGCGACAAAGTACCGATATAACGCAACCTCGCCGCCCCGCGGCCAATCGCAGGGATTCTCGCGCGGCCGATTGAATTCAAACCGATGTTACACTCTCTCTTGCACTCTCTCGCCGCGACCGAAACAGTAAATCACGGTTAGCAGGCGCGAGGTTCGGGGCGAGGGTTCGCGGCGGCGGCGGCGGCGGCGAGACGCTGTGGACGTTTACGTCTTCCGTGAATCACGGAAAACTCGCTCGATGCCGAGTGATCCGGTCGTCGCGGAGACGCTACGACATACGAAAATACGTCTCCGGCTACCAGCCGAAAACGCTTGACCCTTTGCGCGAGAAACGGCCGGCGAGCGGAATGAGCGGCCGGCGGGTTTTATGCGCTCGTCGCGCGCGCAAGTGGACGAACGGCGATAAAACGCCGACTTTAAGGTTTCGACAATGTTTCGTTCTATTTGCGGATTGGCGAAATTGAAATGAATTTTGGCAACTGGTGTGGCTTGGATGTAGAGTGTTAGTTTGATGACAGTTATCGGGGGAGGCTTTGAACAATATGTTAAGCGGTGATATTAAAAGTGTTAATATTCGATGGAAGAATGAATTGGTAGTTACTACTTCACGAAACGAAGTAAAAAGAGGAAACTAATATTAGCAAGGTTGAATATTTCAGCCTGTGCATTCATTGTAACTCTTCATAGAAGAACGCGAGCTAAGAAACGTCTTACACATTAAACTCAATCCAGGACCACCTCCACGTCTCGACCTCAACATCGCAAAACAAGCACTTAATGGTATTCAGCAAAACATCGTCATGATTCCAACGACTCCGCAAGAAATCGTCCCGTCGTAACAGTCCCGGTGATTCCGGCGTTAATTCCACGACGTTCTCGGCAAATGAATATATTCACCCCTGCCGAGGAGCGAGGGTAATTAATTTTTTTCCCCCGACCCAGTCGGCGGCGGGAATCAAGGGCAGCAATTACGATCGCGGGACAATTCCCGCGCGAGACGGTTTAAACAGAAGTTATTCGCTCGGCGCGGCTCGAGTCGCAATTTGCATGCTTGTAATCCGGGCGCGCGGGGTCGGTGTCGCGCGACACTTTCCCCCACCTCCTCCGTCGGCCGAGATTCCGGTATCTTATGGTAAGTGGTAACATCTCGAAGACGCATAATTGAGAGAGGGACACGGTGCCGGAAAGCGGCTGATATCTCCGCCGCCCGGGGCCAATTTCCATTCGAGTTATTAGTTCGAGGTTCGATGCGTTTGCACGAGCACATTGCGCCTCGACAGCTGCACACACAGAGGCAGGAAGAGAGGGAGAGACAGAGAGAGAGATTCAGACTCGATATCGCGGCCCGCACGCTGCACCCTCGCCGTGGAATCGGTGTCTGAATGGACAAGTAGCTCGATTCCCGGCGAACTTGAGCTGTTTTGGAAATTGTTGATTAGTCTCGAGCGATGTACAATCGGTAGCAACCCCTCGAGCTACCTGCATCCCCCGATTGTGCCGGGCTGCACCATCTCTTAATAGGATTCTGGCCGTAAGTGCTGGCCCCGGATTGATGGACAAGGGTATTCGTCCTGTTGGTTGAAAATACTAGCATTTAGGCTGTTTGTTGAGCTGTTATTTGAGATTTTGGGAAGGTGGATTTGAGGAGACTAAAGTAATCGGGAGTATGATTGAATGTGAAGAAGAAACCTAGTAACAGGATTTGGGGTTCAAATAGTAGAAAAATCTGATAGATCAAGGGTTCCAGGTGCCAAAGATGAGTAGATGCAGTTCGAATATTGTAGAGGTAGCTATAAGTAGCTCGACGTAATCTGGGCATTAGGACTCTGGTGGTGAGCCTGTTCAGATATTGATAGAGTCGGGTTGCATTAAGTAACAGGATTTTGGTTTTAAACAGAGGAGGAATGTTCTTGGCACAAGTTGCTCTATCAACTCTAGGATAGTTTCAAGTAAACACTGGTATAACTTGTGTACAAGGAAGAGATCGAGTAAACTGAACTATTAAACTCAAACGATTTATCTAGCAGTACCTCTATAACCAGTTTACTCTGCCTATACTTTGATAGGAGGAACCAACGATCAGCGTTACACGAATCACTAAAGGAACCAGACCAATAAAACCAACATCCTACCATACAAGCAAAAACCAACCAAGAAACTGCTTTCGCTACCCAATACTCATTCGCGAGGCATCGATCAAAGTCAATCGAATTAATCGACGCGATCGGAAGAAAATTAAGATGAAATCAGCGGCGCGATCGGGACGCAGTTACAAGTCAGGAACCGGTGTACTAATTCCGGAGAGTCTGCGAATTAAACAGTGATCAATCTTCCGGTTCGGGGCAGCGGAGGGTCGCGCAATCCGGGAGCGAAGAAAAAGGAGAGGAAAAGAAAAAACAATCCCGCCTTATTGAAGAAGCCCTCGCCCCGACGTTAACGACACGCAAACGAGCCTGCTCGACGTCCGCTTCCTGCGGACGAATCCGTCGACACGACGTATCTGCTTATTTATCGTCCGCGTAATGGGGTGGCTCGCCCCCTCGGCTCGAACAAAGAACGTCGAGGCGAAGAAACGAATTGGCAACCCGCTGACGGCGCGGAGGGTGACTTTCGCCATTCCGGTGACTAAGAAGACGCTGGTTCAAACGTCCCTCGAACGAGGAGTCTTGTGGACGGGGGTTGAAGGGGGTTAAAGGGGGCGGAAGAGCGTAGTCGGTGGTTGAGATGATGGTACAACGATCGTTGTGCTATCTCCGGTGAACAAAGCCGGGCTAACCCTCGCACGTCCCGGAAGCTCTGCGTCGAGGGGCCCGGAAAACACCCTGAGACTTTCACTTCCGGTTTATCCCTTCGATGCTCGGTAATCGCTCCGATGGCGGATCGATCCTCGAGTGTAGTCGAATTTCGAGGAGCGTTTTCACTTAAGTTGGCACGATGAGATTGGCTTTTCACTTGTTTCGTGAAGTGCCACGTTTGTGGATGGTTCCAGAGATTTGATCGAAGCGATTTTATATAGTATTGTGGAACTACCGGCCTCGATTGAGAGAAATGTTGACTGGACAAGTAACGCGGATTAACGGGGATAATATTATCTTTGAATATTATCTCTTAGATCGTTTACATATTTCTATAAGGCAACAGAATGTTGGAATGAAGTATTTCACTATAGTAATTAATAAATAATATTGAAAGAAGGAGAAATACACATTTCACGTCACAGCCATCACACAACATACAAAGAACCAGGCATCCATTTAACAAAATCCTTTAACAATAAGAAAAAAATTAAACGCGTATTCTAAAAAACACCCAGAAGCCAAGAAGTGTAAGAACACCGATCGGTGATTGAAAAAATCCGACGAGGACTGCCGGTGAAAGAAGAAACACGACGACTCCGTTTACGCAGTATATCCAGCAGCGAAAAGCAGCGGATAAAGGGTGTCTACGGGCCGTGAAAGGGAACTTTTTACGGGGCCGCGTATATACGTCGGGATTCGACTTTTCAGAGGGTGGCATTCGACGGCATCGAAAATCCATAAAACGGCCGAGCACGCGGAATGCCGACGGTGCTCTCGTCGTCGTCGTCGTCGTCGTCGTCTACCACGGAGCCGTCGATACTCTTAGCGAGCCAGATCGCGACGCCGCCGTTCGTTCACCGTCGGACATCGCGAAATATTGTTTTGAAGAATATTCTCGGACTGTCGTGCGCTCTTATTGCTTCTCGCTCCGCTGGCCCGGAATACGATTGTTTTATTATACGATCTTCTTCGCGGACTTGGGAACTTCCGCCACCATCGTCCCTTTCGATTCCGTTTCGTATATCATGGTTTTACTGTCGTCGAAGCACGCGGCCGGCGAACTTTGATCGTTCCGCCCAGCGTTCTCCTAGAATCTTGATAAACAACCGGAATTTTTCGTCGACTACTTATTCGCTTGTTCGATCCTTTATTAACCCAGCCGCCTCCACCCCTGCGCACCCTCAGTCGTCGCTGACTGCCCTTCCGGAACGATGCCTGCACTTACTCTCCCTTCCCGGTCGCTTCCGTCAGACGAATTTTCAACTGGAATTATGCGCCATGGAGGCGAGCCCGTGATTTCCTTCGTTTTCGGGTGAAATGAGTGTGAACTCTCGACGGAATGGCGGAATTAAGTGGATCTGGATATTTCGAAATTTATTAATTCCGCTCGGCGGTACGGCAAGTTCGAATTGGTTCGTATTGCTTTGAATATTCTGGGTGCTTTGACTGGTTTCTCAAAAATATTCGTGTATTAAACATTTCATTAGTAACATTAACTTGAGTATTTTTCTGCCCAAAAGTCTATTTCATTTAACTTCTTATGTTCTAACCCTTTAGGGATTGATATCACGAGTTTATGTTCGAGAGTATATTCAGCAGAATAGACACACTCGGTATAAGCGTACTCAACAATACAAAATCACAAGTCATTTCGATCAATGGTATCGTGGCGCGTATCAACGATGCACAAAGCGAAGTTAAACTGAGCTGTCGGGTCTTTAATCTACAACCTCCACCGGCGGAACTGTGTGCGACACATTTTACGCAACTATCTCTGCGGAATCCGGGGTAGAAGCTGCGCCTTATCAATATTTACCGCGCGAGATCTGCATGGAACGGCAGCTCGTCAAAATTCAAGCTCGAAACACGAACGGCCGATGCTTTCAACGCGATCCGCACGCGTTTACGGCGGCGCTCGCCCATGGCTATGTCTGCGAGCCACTGGAAACGGTTCTCAGCCCTAGTTCGGACTGAAGAGAACCGTTCGCGAACTACTCGCCGAGAGAAATGATATCACGTTCACAATGGAGCTCGCTGTTTCATCACAAGCACTGTGTGACTTGTTTGTTCGTAATTTCGCAAGTTGAATACCATACGGGTCGCCGGTAACTGCCAACTAAATCAGATCACCGCAATTCTGTAAAACTTTTCTATATTAAAAATAGCGCTATACAAAGCAGTGTGAATTAGCTAGAAAAATGTGCAATAATGACAACGTTATTTAATTAAATAATTTAATATCATATTGCTTGCATTTTATGCATTAATTTAACATATTAACACTTTGCACTCTGAATATTTCTAATAAAATCTTTCGAGTTTCATGTTTTTTGAAGACATATAAACGACAGTTTTTCAAACTAAATTAAATTAAAAGTTAGAACCATTTTATTCTAATATTTCACGTATTGATACGGGGCCTAATATTATATATCAAACTTCATACGTTTGTTATAGTAAATTAAATGTCAGAGAGTCGCCTTTCAAGTGCAAAGGATTAATATTACAGACGCGACTAGGCATGTTTCAGGCTCGGGAACAAATCCTTTCATGTTTTGCTCGCGGTTCTCTGTTCGCAAATCTGTCCACGCTGCCAAGGAGCATGTTTGAAGAGTTGCTCGCGAATAACAGTGTGGACCCGGCCTCGGTCGACCCGTTCCGACGTCCCGTCGCCCGTGGTTTCGCGTCGACGTCGAAGAATGCGGGACGGGGCCGGCTGCCTCAGACGTGATTGTCGTCATCGCGTCGAATTAAGTACAGACTTCCTCGGTTCGCGTGAACGAAACGCTCCCCACTATCCTCGGCCTATTATATGATCACGTCGCCATTACATTGTCACGAACCGCGTCTATCGCTCGAAGCCGTAACACCGACGTGCGATCAATTGGATCGGATTCTGCCCGGCGAAGATCCGTCCGTCAAACGTCTACACGGTAGAGAGTTCGGATCTTGGATGGTACGATCGGATTTCTTTCTAGGACCCTGCACGATCGAATAAAGGGTGCTAGAACAAAATGCTTGATGCGGGGATAGGGGATCGTGTTTCAGACCGTACTAGTCTAGAGATCGAATCCGTTGGATTTGTTTTATCTTCGAGCTTGTTTTTATCTCAAATTTCAAACTAAGCAATGAAGAATAGAAAGAACAGCTTTTTATATATTTCAGTGCAGTTGTAAACTATTACGATTAGATTAATCTAATTCTGCCTCACTGAATATAAACTGTAGGGCCTGCCTTTTTTTATATTTTCTCAATTACTACCAATACAAATTTTATCTAGTAAAATATTATTTAAGGTAGTCATTGGTAGTATTTTGAAATAATATTAACTATAGTATCGTACCGAAACATGCATAACAAAGGGATCGAAACTGACCCATTATCGACTAATCACTATCCTAAAGCCACACTTAGGTGAATCATTCCAAGTGTCCCGTGCACCCGAGCCCATCATATATCATTGCTACCCATCACCTTCAATCAATTCCAAAACAGATCGCTTCGTCCCAGACCCAACATTTCAATCATCTTAAATTCCCAGGACACCGGCAGTGCCTCAAAGAACCTTGACAGTGGCCATAAATCAGTATCAGTGTTCTCAAACCATTTGCATCGCGCGGATATCCATCGAACCATATTATTCCCACCCCGACATCGCGAGCAAGAAAAGGATAGAATTTATGAAGTAATCCAGGAAGCCGAAACCATCGATCTAAAGTAGACCCGGAACAAGAATTTCGTGCGAATCACGTCGTGACTATGGCGATCACCGCGATGATCCTTCCGGCAACGGGGCCGTCGACAGTTTTTCCCGCGGCGAAACAAATCGTTCGGCTTCCCGCTCCGTCCGGCCGTCCGATGAAAAACTGCGTTCGTCGATCGCGCCATTTCTCTCCACGACACCGCGCCGCGTCGCGCGCCGGACAAAAAGCAAAATA
Source organism: Nomia melanderi (assembly GCF_051020985.1). Lineage (NCBI taxonomy): Eukaryota > Metazoa > Arthropoda > Insecta > Hymenoptera > Halictidae > Nomia > Nomia melanderi. Next base: position 11,001,792 of record NC_134999.1, on the reverse strand, counting down.
ATCAACGCGCCGAGGACCCAGTCGGACCACGCGTCCATTTTTCGTGCCGCCTGGCCCGGCGGGAGGCCAATGGAAATTGACTACCCCTGGCCGAGTCCGTTGCCCCCTTTTCCTTTCCTTCTGTCGTCCTCTTTTTCCATCTCTCGCCGCCACCTCCTTCGTTTCTTCCTTTTTCACGCCTGTTCGCCCTTTGTTGTGTCGGTGATTCACTGGACCCAAGAGCCAACCGCTGTCCCCTATTTTCGCATTTCGGTGTCAAGTCCTCCAGGTGGATTCCGCTGATTCCGGTAGCTCACGGCGAACGCGCTACGGCGCTTCCGTAAGGAATACTTTTCTTTGAAAATTTGGAAAATTATGTTTGAGGATAGTAAAATAGATTAGACAGTTCTAGTGCATTTTATCTTTTATTTAGTGACTTTATCGTTCTTTGAAATTCGAAACTGGTGTTAGAATATTATATTCTATCATATTCATATTTACCTTTCCTTAGTACGTAAGAACTGGAAGATTTGTTATTCTTAGAGGAAGGTAAAAAATTAGAAACAAAATACTGAAACCACGTGTTGAATGACTCCACGAAGTAATCGGTGTAACATCATGTTCCCGAATATTACTAGGAAACACGAGGCGGCAAGAAGTCAGCACCGCGGATGAGAGCGATGATCGACGAAACCGCAAGGAGATTGCGGATTAGCAAGAAAATTCGTTCACCATTCACCAGACAATTCGTTTGATGCTCCTAACCGCTTCCTAGGGATATTGCGGACGAGATGCGGTCGCTACGGACGAGCATATAACCAGAATATAACCGCAGCTCGGTAAACGGCGGCAAAACGTATTTCAATCAAAGTTCCGAACAGCTAATCCCAAACGATTCTGGCTGGAACGGGGATAGAAGGATCAAGGATTGAACCTGACCATAAGCTGTCTCGATGAATACCCTTTTAGGGGGCATTCTCCTTGAAAATCAAGTACCTCGCCTCAGCAATGGCCAACCTTTCGATATCGTTAATTGAATACCTCGGGCCGATAATCCTGTGTCACTATACGGATCGTTCGTCATTAGTATCGGGCGCTGGAATTCCAGTGAAATTCAGTCGACAGAGAAGTGGGCTTCAATGTCAATATTTTTGGAAGCGCTTCCAAAATCGAATAAAGAAATCAGCTTCTTGGCTTGGCTCGCGAAAAGCGTTTCACTTTTTAATATCGCTACTCAATCCTAGATGCTTGAAACCTCTCAAGTTTCCTTTAATACAATTTTACTCTAACATTTTCACTAACTAAAACGTTCAAAATTATTAAAGCTTCAATTTGTGACAAAACTTCCTTCCTAACATAATAACTAACTCCCAAACAGTAATATTCCAATTATCCAAAAGCATTACTAAAATATCAAAAAAACCTTAACATTGTTGTAATCCCCACGGCGTATCTTATATTTCAACGATTCCTTAACGATATTTCGCGAAAGAAAATAATCCACGATACCCCGCACAATATTCCTCTCCGCATCCGATCCCATCAGCCTGGAATCAACCGTGACCCGAAAGCCGCGAGTCCAAACGAGTCGAGTCTGCTCGTATCTATGCTTATGAGGTCTCTTTGAACCTGTCGACGCAATCACTCGCAGCCTCGCGGGAGAAATATAATACCGCAATCGTCCATGGGAAATCACGTAATGCACTGGCCCGTCCTCTCAAAGCGTTGCGCCGCTGGAAGAAAGTCCGGACGGGTGCTTGTGAGAGTGGAAGAAACGAGAGAGGAGGACCGGTCCGGAGAGGGCGGCCAGGATTCGATTCCGGGATTTACGACGGCTCCGCCGTTTCGCCTGGCCTGCTGAAACAGCCCCGAGGACCGTCGTCGGGCGTCGGCGTCGGGGACAAGAGTCGGAACTCGGCCCGAAGGACGACGACGAATGGAATTGCATCTAATGATGTCTGAGAGCCGGAGCAATCCGAACGAACCGGTCGCTGACAACTGTAATCCCTCTTCGCTCAGCGTCGAGGACCACTAGCCGATTCCGATTCGTACGACTTTCGTCCCGTGACGAACGATACCTCGCGAGCACCTACCTACATACTCGGGATCGATACCAAACGTCCCCGACGCTGTCATTCCGCTCAGACTGGTACTTGTTGCGCGATCGAATTTCCTTAGGAACGGAATTCTTCGCGTCTTTCGGCGGAAATTCACGAAAACTGTCAGTAAAATTTTAATTCGACCCCGAACTTCTCCGCAACTTGTTGCTGGAGTTTAATCTTCCGTTGGACGTTAACGGCGCGGGAATCGCGCGGAATGAGTGTTGAGAATTTGGAAAATTTTGGATAGTGGAGAACTTGGAGTTATTCAGTGAATTTTGTTCTTTCGGCGGGAGCTCCTTTAGATACGAATATTCTCGAATAATTGTTGGCATTTAATATTTGTCCTTCGTAGATGTATATAGGTGTCGAATGGAATAATAGTACAATGTATATCCATCGAAGTTAATTAAGCGAATTCGGTACTCGCCGAAAGTTGTAATCCCGACAAGCAAATTTCGTAGTGAGCGCACACTCGAAAGTTCGTAACCTGTTGCTCGGCTTTTTGATCCAGCCGAATTCTTTTATGCATTCAGCGCTGTCCATAATACTTCTTTCCCTTCGGCAACTTCGACTTTCCGGGCGTTCCGAGAACCAGGAATGAATAAGTATGGCATTTACCGATGTAACTTCTACCTCTTCGACGGAACCGTGTAAAATTCCGCTTGCTGGCATTATTCCGAACACATAGCCTCGAGAAGAAACCGTTCCGCGGATACCGGTTCCGCTAACGAAATTCAAGATTCTCTTCTCCGGGTAAATCAGAGTAACCGGGGAATCTTGAGGAATCGAGGAAACCGATCGCGGTCGGCAAAAAGCTTCGATATTCGAGAAACCTCGGACAGAATCCTCGATGTCGGCGAGATTTCATCGTGGGCCGAGCCGATTATTCCTAAAACGCAACGTTTTGCTCTTAACGACCGGGTGCAACCTGGCCCTCTCCCCCTCTTCCTCGTTCACGATCATGGCGCGGCCACATTAATAATTTATGTTGTCCGACGATGGGACGTCGGGCCGCGGCGACACGATCGGAAATCGTGAGCGCAGATACGATCGCCTCACCTCGCGGAAACGCAAAAAGAAACTCTACGGCATCTAGTCACGCGCGCGCTTCCCTCCCCTGCTACCATCGCCGCTGACATCCCCGATCTCTCGGCGGGGGCTAATAAAGAATTAAGGACACGTGCGAGTTCCGCGAGGAAAGGGACGGGTGGGGGAAGCTGCGCAACGTGAGGGCTCGTGAAATATTTGACCCCCGGAGTTGTAATACCGAGTCGGTTTCGTGATGAGGATTTTGAATTGGTACTAATGAACGTTAATATTGAACAGTTTACATTTTTTATTATAGTGTTACTATATTATACATAATGAAAGAATGGATCTTGAGTAATCGAGAACTAGGAATAGATATATGCATTTAATAAAATACGGAAACAACTCGGACAACACGTAAAAAGTACAACTCAATGCCACGGAGGCCAACACACGACTCTGCTCCCGCCACTCTCTCACGGGTATTCTCTCCCCAACAAGAATTCTTCTCACTCGCACTCATCACAAACACTCGGATGCACCCCTGGAAAGCTGGCCCTGCAATCTTGGGTCCGCGACGTTGTGCAGACCACTTTCCCTCGACCGTTTTACAGCCTGTCCTTCGCTCACACTCATTCTTACATTCACTCTTCTTAAAAATACCTTTACCTCAATTCTAGATACTACATTAACACCAAATATTGATTTGCAGTTCAGTACTTTTCAGTTGAATATTGTTACAACATTATTTACTGTATCCTACTTAGGAACTCTAAAATTCTAACAACTCATAAAACCGTACCTAATCGCCTAGCTTTTCCAAGCACCACAAACATTCCAACAAACCAAAATAATTCCACATTCAGAAATCCCTACAATCTTTACCATCTACATCCCAAAACACAATCACACTATTCATGTAAAACATTCTCACTATCCGACAGCACATTCTCTCTAAAACCATCCAACACCCGAAAAACCAATCCCCCGCATTCATAAAAAAAGATTAAGGAACCCCCGGGCCATCCGTCGCAGCAATATACGCGTCACCATCCACGCGTGTATCCAACCGGTGATCCGCGGGGGTCGGGAAGGGTGGCGGTGAGTCGCGATCGTAATTGAATCTCGTTTTCAAACGGATAAGCGAAGCCGCAAACGCGATCGAGTTGGTGGCACGCCGTTATTAACGCGGCTGCCAGCCGAGGGAAACAGAGGACACTAATTATACGTCGGTGGAAAGAGAGCGGCGCTGACGGGGTATGGCTGACGGGTCGTTGGAAAAGTGATACCGGCGCGTGGAGGGGAGGAGGGCGATGGTTCGTGAGCGGAGCAGGAGACCGCGGGGCGGGGTGACAGCCCCGACGGCAATGACGTTAATTACGAACGCCCGAACGTTGTCGTCGTCTGCGTGGATTTCAAAAAGTAAAGTGTGCGTCCCGATCGGTATGGCCGGCCAGCCGAAAACGCGCTGCTCTTTAGCGCGTGCATCCGAATCGGACGCGATTACCTCGGTTTCGCGAGCCGTTGCTTGTTCCCCCTCCCTGCCTCCCACGCCCCGTCCGCCTACCGCCGACTATATAAATATGCCCGCGATTCCGCAGGGGTGGGATGGAACCGCGACCACGCTGACGGTATTCCGGTCGCGGATACCTCGCGGGGATAGTGCCTCCACCCCTTCTGCCGCAGGAAATGAAGGTAGAACGTATCGTTTTGAACGGGATAGGTTGGTTCTTTCGATGTTGAAGTCCGGTGATTTAGATTTTGAGTGGGAATTGTAGAATATACGGTGTTCGAGCGTGGGTTTGGCTGGAACCTGCAAGGGAATTGAATTCTGGATTTTGGTAGGTGGATTTAGTAATAGGTAAATAATGGCTCGATTATGAGCATTTTCGCCCTCCCTTTTGGCTGGAGTTCATCATACTCTAATCATAATTAAATGGGGGAACTCGTGGGTGTTTATGAGTTGACGGGGGGACCCGGAGAAATTAAAATCGACAATTTTCTGCTGCGCGTTGGAGATTCTGGTGAATTAACAGTAAAATAAGCATATTACATTTGAAGTCTTGTGAAGTCATTTACAAAATAAGATTGATTCTATGTTACATGAACATTACTTTATAGTAATTCACATTGACTTCAATAGAATACCCATTGCGTCAATGGAAATCCTTTCAAATTACCCCGAACACGTGTAACTCCTCCCTTCGCGAGATCCCATCAAAACAACCCAATCCAAAGAACACTACGCGCGAAATCCCTAGCCAAGTCGATTTTCGCGGGAGTTATCGAGTGCGGCCGCAGGTGTCAGGGGTAGCAACGGCCTATCCGGGATCCCGAAGAGCCCCGGAAATGGAAGAAACGTCGTGGCAGGGCGCTCGAAATAATATTCGTAAATCTTTTCTAACAGACTCCGTCACGGAGGGTGGCGCAGGGATGGCTAGGAGCGAGGGGCGAGGCGGGGCCCGGACAAAATAACCGATTATTCGAAAGACCACGTAAGCCGGTAGCCGTGACGTGAATTTATTTGGTCGATTTGGAGGCGGCCCAGTGCCGCTGACGGTTCTGACTGATAACAGCCACTTCGCGCGGCTCCTCCGAGCCCCCTATTTTCATAGGCAGCCGGTCCCCTTCTCCACCCACGCCGCCGGGACCCGCTTAATATTCCGCCGGTGTAAAGGCGGAACCGAATTTGCCCGAAGGCGGACGGTGCCGAGTATCGACGGGCCTCCTCCGTGAAAAGTAAAGTCGATTTTCGGTTAACCGACGTCCGGGAACCGGCTACCACCGTCGACAACGTGTGTCCGAGGCCATTCGACAAATACTGGAAAGACGTGGGTTTAATCTCTACGCGCACGCGGACCTGCTGCTCCGGTTGGTCTCTTTCCGAACGGCAAGCGGAGAAACCGACTAGACTGCCGCGTGTTTACCCCTTCGCGGACCTTGAATCCCGATCGTATCGGGTCCGCGTCCTTTTATCTGGAACAGAGGATCCCCGGAGTGAATCCCCTCTGCTGTTTCCTCCGATTTTCGAACGAACCATTGTTTCCTCGTCGACCAGTTTGAACAGTACACGACGAGTTGCCCCAGGATTTTAGGTGGTTTTGTTTTGGGGATCGAAGCTGACTTCGTAATCAATTATAGTTGAATGATTGGTTTATTCGTATTTTATTTGGCAGCTGCTTGATATTTCGAAGCGTGAAGATGAAAGGAGAGTGAATTTTAAATGAACTGTGATACCGTTGCTACAACAAGAATCGATACAAATTTCTTTGATCGTTTCCATATTAATATAAATTTCATGCAACTCGGAATTCATGAAAGTAATTACATTTATCAATTGCAAGGCACACGTCGCGTATCAATTACAAAACATCGATAATATTAAAATCACCGGATCGTTTGTTCCATTTATTTCCCTCCGGCCGACGAGAATATCGTTTCGCTCGAAGTTTCCAATTAAAATATGCTCAGCGCCGCGAGTCGCACCTAATTCATCATTTACAAAAGCAAAATAATTATTCGGTAACTCCCGGCGATCGGACCCAGCGTTTCCCGTAGGGAAGTCGAGTATCAAAGTGGGAGGGATAGTTTGATTTATGTTGTTTCATATCCGTTGATTTTCTGTAATCTTTGCAACGGAAATGGCCGCGTCCGCTGCGGCAAAGGGTTCCGGAAACACCGACGGCCGTCAGAATGCGTCGCGTTCGAACCGCTTATTGCATATCGCGCAAAGGTACGCGGCGTTTCCGCACGTGCACGTCGCCCCGGCATTCATTAGCGTTTTTGGCAGCCGTGTCGTTGGCGCAGGACCAGCGCCGTTTACTATTTCGCCGGTCGCCGCGTTAAGAAAGTTCTCGCGGTAGTTTAATTGCGAGCACGCCGAAAGTTCAACTGCAGAAGTGGCGGGATAACGCGAGAAAAATTGCTGACAAACTGCGGAACTTGCCGGCGAACGGGCAACTTATTTACGGCCCACGACGAGAAAAAGGAAGATTTAATAAAAACCCACCCCTCCCTATCTTCCGTAGCGTTGTACGTCTCCGTCCCTCTTACGCGAAATCTCAATCCCCGTAAGTCTCGGACCGTGTTGCGTGAACACTTTTTCACGGTTAATGGCGCCTGCATCATCCGGCCAAGCCCTGCGCCATTTTTTATTAAACCCCGGCCGTGTTCGGGAACCACGTTGGAGAGGATATCGGGCGGTTCTGGGTGAAACATGGAATCGATGGTTCTCCCTTCAATATCGCTTGATTAATTTTTATCGTCTACTGGGGATGTTTTCATTTATTAACGTTGTAGGAATATGTATTAAATAATATTGCATGTGTTGTGTTATGATTCTGTATTATGATGTTATATTACTATGTTGAAATTATTATATTTTTCAATGTTTAAGTGAATTCTATACTATATTTACGTATTATGCTATTGTATCATGTCGAAACTATAATATTTTTCATTATATTATCATCGGATAATGTCTCGTGTGAACGTTGCGAGTATAAGAAGTTTTGAAAATAGTGGCAGTAACCTTGAACGCTGAAGCTATTTCATCCATGAGCTGGGGCGAAACTACATCTTCGAGCACTCAATTTTCCCGTGTTCGACGCCTTGGCCCGCTTCACAGCGAGGAACACTTTCTCGCCGAGAAACACGGCGCTCCGATCGAGGAACGACGTAATCGCGGCTTATCGATCGCCGTGGATCGCTGTGTCGCGGCCGCTTTATCGGAGCTGATTCGGGAATTCACGCGCGCCGCCCGGTAATTGTGATTTGCGAGCGGGCCTCGTGAGAATCCGGCGAACTGGATTAACCGTGAAATGTTTCCCGTTCGTTGTGCGAATTTTCGCAGATTTTAGCGTTACTGTGTGCCGTGCAATCGCGTTAATTGGCGGCCTCTTGATTAACGTTGCCGGTCCGACGAACCGGAAGTACCTTTTCCCGCTGTGAAACTGACGCTCGTGCCGGTGGCAGCCGCGATTAGTAGCCGAAACTTCGATTGTATCGATAAATCTGTAGCGAGACGACGTAATTACACATTTCCCAATACGCAACACATGATCGGGAAATCTTCTCGCATTGTTCTCTTTTTCCCATAAATTTCGTGATGAAAGAATTTCATAAATATTCTGCTCTCGGACGAGAAGAACATTTTTTACAAAATTGCTCAATTTCATGGAGCGATTAAAATAGAATAAGTACTTAGTAAATGATAAAACATTATTTACGATGTTACATGATACACGTGAGAAGTAAGTGAAGTTTAATCTACCTTCACCTATTGTTTCTTCGAAGAAAATCTACAAAAAAAAACCGCCAGAGGCTCGGTTAAAGTGCTACTTCAAAACATGAAACAAGGAACATGGCAATAACGAACTGCAACTCGATTAAAGCACCACTTGATACCATTAAAAAGGAACAAAACTGCAATAAAGGAATGCAAGATTATCCGAGGAAAATAGCTATTACGGGAAGCGCCAAACAATCGCCAAGAGTAACACACACAAAGTGGAAAAACAAAAACAAAACGAATATAAAAATCACAGCTATTTTAAAGTCCAAACGAGAAGAAACGTTCGGACGAGTAACAACGATAAATTACAGAAATAAAAGGTTAGGAGCAACCAAAAAGTTACAGCACGAGTACCGCGTGTCCAGTCGTCAATCGTGGCCGCAACGGACACCGGCTGCTCGATCAGTCTCGATTCCGCGCGGAGAATAAACCGGGCTCGCGAACATGATTGATTTCATCGTCCTCGTCCCTGCAGCGCGGCGCGCGGCACATTCAGCTGGGAGAAGTCATCGAACCGTGGGCCGGCTAACCCCTCAGATACGGATGCTTGGCTGCGTGAACGTAGAAACACGGCGCGGGGGTGCCATTCGAGCGGCGTGCGGATCGATCACCCCTTTTTCCCGTGCTCGCGAAGGCACGAACTCGTATCGTTGGCCAGCATCTACGTTTCTCACCGGAGCCAATAAAAGTCTCCGCAAATCATGCGACACGGCAGCAACTCGCCGGCAACGCACGCCCACCGATTTCCCGTTTCGTTTCCCGGCTCGTTCGTTTTCTACTGGGGCAGCCGGGACAATTAGCACCTGCCCCGCGGCGCGCCGCGCACCCCTTCTTCTCGACGGACATTTTTCTTTTTGTTTTCACGACATACCCGGTTACATTAAGCTTAGCCGCGTTAGCCTCGATGAAGCTGCACTCGCGCTCCTTCGTTTTAACCCTTTTCATGGAGACCAGCGATACGTGGAAGGTTTTTAAAAGAAGGATGGAGGGCTGGAGTTTTGCGGTTGTTTGTTTTATATGGGATTTTTATTGAGTTTCGGGGTGTTCGATGACTAGTGGAGTCGTAGGGAGTATATTTGGTGATGAATGGGCAGACAGAATTTTAAGAGCTGAATTTTTTAAATAGGCTTTGATGATATTTAAAGATCTAGTTACTAGATTCTAGTAAATAGAAGAATTTTATGATACATTTAAATGAGGACAACTTCAATTTTACCCTCTTCCGAGAAGGTACATTATTCTACGACGATTAGTCGCTTGTTTCAGCGGAACAAAGAATGACTCACGACAAGAGGACCAATAATTCCTCGACAGATATTTATTAGTGCCTTTTCCCTCCATTTGGCAAGTACTATCTACCCTCGCAGCTCTGACCCCTTTTTATTATCACGCCGAGCGCAACTCCGACGAGCGGAGAAGATCGTAAGACAAGGGGTAGCTCCGAGTTACTTCGCGGAACAGTCGATAAAAATGTAAATTTACTATAAACGTACGTAGTCCGGTCACAGGTCTAGACGTTACATTGTGTCTCGCTGCGTTTATCACCAGTTCGACCGGCCCGGGCCGCCATTCCGCCCGGATGAATGCGTTCGCCTTCTTGAGCTGGCGATGTGTGCGCAATAATGAGACAAAATGGCCGTGAGAAATGCGGTCGCGTAGCTGTTGGACGGTTCCCAAAGGCGATGAATTATCGGGAATCCGAGACACGGTAAATTCGGAGGCGAATGCCAGCGGGAAGCCGGGCGGCCGCAATTGATTTTCCGGCGCAGGGGTATAAGAAAAGGGACAGGACGCTGCGCGAAATTCGCGAGTGCGTCGCGCGATCAAGTTGACGCTGTGTTCTTGTTAGTTTGGCCGCTGTGTCTAGTGATATTGTGATTTGTGTGAAAATTGTTCGATGTGTATGTTATACGAGGTCTTTTTGAAAAACGTCAACATAAGTTGACCGATTATTTAAAAGCTAAATTAGTTTTCTTCAAGAAAATTCAACATATGTAGAAGTAGAACTTCCCTATCTACGGAATATTAGGTAATTATTATAAATAAATATACGAATCCAAGATATGGAGTCTTACGACAAGATTCGAATTCGATTCGGCTTTGTCGAATTTTGTTAAATCGTATAGTCTTTACAAAATTCAAATAATAACCAAAAAAAAAATCTCCAAGATTTCCTCCGCATTGTATCATGCATTATAATATTATATGAAAACACAACTAAATGTAATTCACTCTTCTTTGCACAAAATAGGAAACACTGGTCGTCGGAAATAGGCGACGCTGGTAGCGAACGTGTTAAATAGTGGCTTGAAAAAGTAGATTTTGGCTTTTTCCGCTGGATTGGATTTATTATTCCAATGACAACAATACACTAGACTGAAAGTATTGTTTACATTATTTCAGTTACAGTCTGGTGCTGTATTAGGTCACTGGACTGAAATACTAAGGGACCAATGAACACGCTGAAAGGCAGCATAAGGGTTGCGAAAGGGACAAGAAACGCAGAATTAGAAACTTTAGTCGCAGAATTTAACGCGGATGTTAATGTGCAGCTTAACGGGCTATAACACGCGCAGCCGAGCTTAAAAGACACGGTTATGACGCGGGAGAAGTCCTCCGCGGTCGTTCGGTCAGCGCAATATGGCGGTATAACGACGGGACCCTTTTTCTCGTTCCGTGACAATTTTAACCCCTTCTCTGTCCATCGGGGACGAAAATTTTATGGGGAACGCGGTGAATAGTGTAATCCTCTTTCGCCAAATGGGAATACTTAAGAGGCGGGAGTGTTTTTAGAGCTTTAGAGGTTAGTTAGAGCTTAATGAACACATTTTCATTTCCGTTCTGAGAATGATCGACGAAGATTTTTGTTCTTTCATTAGACAAAAATATAAGTAACTTTTGACTTTTTAAAATAGCGCGTTATGGATATTATAATTGGAGATATAACGTCGTCTTTCGTCGAATGAAAAGTCTTTTTGCTACGCTTTGTTACCTTTAGTTATTCTTTGAAAATGTTACGCCAAGTTACCTTTCTTATGAACTTTATGGAAATTGAAAATGAGACTGAATCGCGGCGGAAGTCGCGGGTGTGCATTTTATTTTTACTCCATTGAATCGCAAAGTTTCAGAATCAGAACAAGACCGTGGCACAATAACAAAAAACTTCGAAAGAAAAGAGTTTAATGAATATAAAGAACCCGCAGTCTTTCTTATGGTTTTCAAATGAGGTTTGTTCGCAAAAACGTCCACTCATGTTTCTGAGGAATTTTTGAAATTCGCTCCTCCTCAAAGAAGAAAATACAGGAAGTTTTTACCCACGGCGCTCATGGCCTGCGGATATCAAAATTTTTGCGGTTCAAAAAGGAATATAAGAGAAACTGGTCTTTTCAAGAGAAGAATAGAAAAATTTCATTATTCCCGCTGGTACGAACACAGAAAACTTCTGTTATTCTTCGTCTTTGCTCCATACCTCACGAAGTGCTTCAATGGACCTTTAATTCATTGAAGCATTATATTATCGATACGATGAAACAGATCTCCATGAATTGCTGCGATAATTAATCTTCATAAATGACTAAATTTTACAGAAACACCTGCAGTACCAGAATTAACAAGATTATACTATTTCCAATACCAAAGAATAATAAAAATACCTAGTTCCCAAATACTTCCATAAATATCCAAAACCGTCAACTTGAAGCATAAATAAAAGAAAGATTCCCTCGCATTCTCTCATATCCAAACTCCTAATCCACGAAAGCTCATAAAACAGAATCGATTCGTTGAAATTTGAACAAAATCCCAATGCACAGGAAGTATTCTCAGTATCCAGAAAGCATACTGAAAATCGCTCCCTCGAAAAAGGGAAAAAAATCCTCCGCTCGAGGGTAACTACCCCGGCAAGCATATATCGCGGAGGACTCAATCACGCTGCAATCAGCCGGCAACAGTATAAAGTCTCCTCCGTGCTTCTTTCCGAAACAAATCCATTTCCCGTCAATAACGCGATTCTCGTTAAACGAGGCTTCAAAAGAGCCACGCGCCCGCCCCGATACCGTATGTACTTACGTACATCGCTGCGCCGTATTTCAACTAACAATCTCATTGATCCAACGATCTTATTACAGGCCGATTGGCTGTGATCGAGGGACGCGCGTGTTCGACAGAGCCTTAGCCGCGGATCGATGCAATCCTCCGTCTCGCAGCACCCCAGGACTTCGCTGTCTAGAATCTATTTATCTCTGACGAGGAATTCAGAAAATCCGATTAGCGATAAAAAGCTCGTTTCGTGCCACCGGAAGAAAGAGAGAGAAAGAATGAGAAAGAGAGAGAAAGAGAAAGGCATGGGGTGGGACGAGAGAGCGAATTCGTGGGAAGCCTGGCGAGAAACGGAGGAAAACGAACAGTGTCGCGACGACACCGGCAACGACGTTGTCCGAACGAATGTTTGGTAACCGAACGTCAACCCTGGATGATGGATGACACGCTAATCGTTCGTATTTACGAAGCCTGCCGGTCGCCTTTTTATTGCCTCGTCTATCTTGGTTAGAAATGCCTTCGGAATAGACCCGACCGTGGCGGAAAAAATTTAGTTAAGTCGGCTAATGTCCTCGCGGGAACCGGACTCCCCACTAAACATGGTAGTCGGGATGATAGTTCGTGGCTCGTCCGAGGAGAAAAGTGGAAACGAAAGCGACCGGTGTCAGCTCACAATGGGGGGTTGTTTGGGCAACTCGTTCACGCAGTTGGGGGTAATTTTGTGGATTATGGAAGTGTCGGAAAGACGTTTCGGTAATTTCTTTGACCGTTGTTTAGAACGACCTACCGTGGGCTGGATAAGTTGAATCGATGGTGACACTTACCTGAAACAAATGGAAAAGATGTTTGTTATTTATAATTGGTATTATTTAAATTATTTTAAATTGTTATTTCTTGCGAATGAGACTTGTAACTACTTAAGGATTGATTTTGGCATTACCTAACTGACACTTATTATCTAACTTATTTATCATTATATTAATTAGCGTTAAATATTTATAAACCAATCCTACTGCTAACTCAGGCATCTGTACCTCAAATCTGATTACCCACTATTCACCAAACCTTTCCATAAAAGAACTCAGAATGACCTTCATGAATAAACCAAAGATTCCAAGCACCTTCTAAGCATTCAAACAATCAATTTAATGAAACAACTAATTAATGTTCACGTTAGGAACTTGATACGTAGCTGTTCGAGACACGAATGTTTTATTCAAAGTTAATTCTCCTCACAGTCTCATCGAATCTCCGAGATTAAAGTACAGATCCCTTCGAAAGAGACAAAACAGTTCCAATAACAGTCGATGTTAGATAATCGAAATCGAACATGTTTTGTTCGAGAACACGCGTATCTTGACCAAGCCTAATTCCCGAAACATGCGTTCGAAATTTCTCGTAAACTGATCCACTCGGAGAACACAGGTACAAGGGACTTTCGGTATAGAAAGGTATCGCCGATGCGTCGAAGAAGAAGCAACGTGGCCGGGACATGCGTGGCTAACGACGAACAAGAAAATCCCGGAGCATCAGCGAGATTGACAGAGGAACGAGGGGGGTAGAGGGGACTCCAGTATCGCGTTACATCGCGTTCAGACGGTTTTCAGGGCTGGGCGAGCATCAGTCAATGGAAGAAAAATGATTCCGTGCCCACGGACTGGCATTAATCGAGCGCCGACTTAAACAGTGCCCGCGACGCGACATTAATCATTCAAAAATCTTGCTCGTTACTACGTCGCGTGTCTGGCAGAGCATGAAAATACGAGGAACGGAAGTGGCACGTCGAAATAAAGACGCATCGACTAAACGGTCTGCGGAGATGAGGATTTATTACCGTTCGGCTGAATGTTAATGTAAACGGTGATTTTTGTGAAATAATTTATGGAAACTGGAATTATCTGGAAGTTATTTATTTATTTTGCTTTCTAAGTGAAGTAGAAATCTACGTGAGTTATAAATGCAGGTGATTTGGAGCACATTGGGTCTTTTAATGAGATATATTTATGCAGTGTTTCGATGAGATAATATTTATATTTATTTTAAACGGAAATGGAAATAATAGAGAGATTTAATTATTTACTCTGAACGTCGAAATCAATTAAAAAAGTTATAAACGTAAAAAATCTAAAGTTGACTGGATGTCTTAATAAAATACATTTTTCTAGCTTTTTTGTGAATGAATAATGATATTCATTGTAGTGTTCAATAATTAAATACGTGTTTAAATATTGCATCATTTCACTGAAGCACATCAAAGATTCCTGCATAAAGAAGTAAGTACCGGATCGATCACAAGAAATGTCGCTGTAGGACTGGAATGAATGAAGTATGATGTCGTAACGTGTATTTAAATATAAATACCAAGAGAAGTGTGTATAAGAAGCACGAGTCACTGTTACACGTGTACAACCAACTTTCCTGAATCTATATTTCACGAGCATTGATATAACGGTCAATATGTGAATAATATACGAACTAAAGTCCACTTCATCGAACGTTGACTCTTTTTTATTACAAAAATTCCACTTTCTCTACTTTTCCTCTTACTCTCGAATATTACTCGTAACAGAATATAATTTCATTCATTTCTATACAAAACGTTTGTTTACGCGAGACTTCATAATGGAGCAATTTCGCTGGCATATAATTACAAATGTATCATATCAATATAATCAAAGCATCTATTAATATTACTCACTTAAATACGATAGTACAATATATATTATGAATATCCCACAATAATACCACCTTCGACAACAAAAATACAAATTTCGTACATATAACAATATACTATACAATACTACCCTTTATTTTTCGTTTAATTGAGAGCATAGAAAAAAAATAGATTAATCCAGTCAACTACGTAAATCAACGTTGCATTTAATCAGAAACTGCGAGTTACAAATATCCCATTATTACCTAAGCGTCTGGCTATGGCACACAACTTCTACTCGTTCGGAAGGGTAAAAGATGTGTAATATAGAAAACCGATGAGGGCGCCGAATGTTCAATTTCCCGAATTAGGCGAGTCCGATAGCCGATCAAGCACAACCGGTCGGCAAAGCGTTGACGAATCGCCGTCGGCGCTCGCTTGCCCCCAAAAAACCCCATAGGAAACACATCGTCCCGCGCGATCGACGATGCGTGTCGTCTCGCGGTCCTTGCTCGATTCTTTGATCGATCGCCCCGTATTTATTTATATTCCATCGAACGGCCGCACCTGGTGCCATTAGCCGTTTCTCATTCGCCGCGCGGACGGCTACGGGAAAAAATATGGAATCCGCCCCCTCCACGGCTACAGCTTATCAATTTTTCGTGGCACGGCAAAAATCTTCGACGGCGCGAAGCGATCGACTGTCACGGCTCTGATGGCTAGCGTGGAATTTGATCGGAGACTCCCTTCGTCTCTTTTCGACGCGGAATCGTATTTAATTATCGTCCAAAATGAGTTCGAAGCAGCAAAATAATGTATCATTGTTTTCATAAAAATGTGTAGGGCATTTTGTCGAAGCATTTTCTTTTTACTTTTTATTCTTTTTTCTTGGTTTGTTTAGTCGATAGATGAAATGTAAAATGACTTCCTTTTTAAGTTAGGAAGAGTGTAAATAACGTAATACTTGATGTAGAGTAATTTAATAAATGGAAGGATGTTTGAATTATGAAGGATCATCATCATACATGAAGTTATTATATTATTTTATAATTTGATGGATCTGCGTATTTGTGGTCGAAGCGAAGTTCATTAAAATTCACTTCAAGATTGTGTAGCTTCATATTTATAATTCAAAATTTAGTGGAATAATTAGTCCCAATGATGTCGAACGAATCAGAATTCTGTTCATAATCCTTGAATTTCCTGGAATCCGATAATTCAGTTTGCAAAAAACGATTCAAATTCGTTAGCCAACTTGTAGTTCCCTACAAAAAATTCGGAGAAATTTACATGGAAAAATGTAGGAACACGAAGGGCTCTTGTTAAGTTCCCAGCGAGTAACACAATTCCCATTTCATTCCACCTTAAAATCAGGTCACTTTTTCAGAAAACGAGTGCACATTTTATTCAACTTTTTTCTGTAGAGAGCCCGCGAAAATTCCCGTTTCGTTTATCAAAGTCGAAAATGCGAGAGAAACTTAATAATGTACACTGACAATCAATTTTCGTCGGCGGTACTATTTTTCGTGAAACTCGAACGCTTAAACTTTCACAAAGGAGACTCACAATAACCGTCGCATTTTCCACGGCAAAATGATGAAATTCGATATTCAATAGAAAACATAATGCAACGGAATTAAAAACATAAAACACTAAAACAAACTTCATCCCACTCAACAAAGTGAAATTTTAATCAACGTTTCACTAGGAAATTATAAATATATACCAAAACAATACTTTCGATTGTAAGGGGTTAATTTCTCCTTGATCCGAAGGGATTCCCAATTTCCAATCACCGGCGTAGATGAAAACAGAAAATGGGGTCGTGGAGGAGTCCGGTCGCGTACGAGGGGTGGAGAAAGGGTGGCCGGACGGATTATAATAAAAATCGCGAATTGCAGATCGGAAGGAAGCCGGTCTGCCGGGCTGCGGTTTCCAATCACGCAGATTTACATTTTTAATTTCCGCCGCCTCCGTCGCCGGCCCTTTCCAGTCGGTTTAATTAACTCCGTTTTCTCGGCTTCTTATATCTCCCGCTTGTCGCGCTCGTTCTCCCGATCCTCCATCCCCTCGAACCCCGTTCACCGTTCCCGCCACGCTCGTATCGACTTCCGTCGAGCTATCGACAATTTTTCAATTACCCGAGCGTGAGCGAAGTAAATTAATTGTTACGCCGACTTCGGTCGGTTTCCTTTTCCTCCGACCTTTCTCCCCGCCGGCCCCTGCCTGTCCCATGAGATCCTCACGGCGGCTGAAACGGCACTGGTCCACGGAAACAAGTTCGCAGGTCATCGAGTTTCCCTCGTGCCTCCGCCGAGGATACTTCGTTAAAGCCGGCGAACTCGTCGGAAGAAGAATGGCCGCGGATCCCCCCCGGCCTCGAATTCGACGCGCAATCGGACACGAACGTTGCGGATGGGATTGGCACGCGCGCTCCGGCACTATTGGTTAACGCTCGATCGTTTGACGGCAGGAAGTCGAGGCGAGAGATAATATCGGATTATTCGCCACTCGCGTTGCGTTTAGTTACACGAATGTCGTAAAGGGAGTTTTCATTGACTTTTTATCTGAATACATTAACTCTGTTATTCAAATCTTGAGTTTTCAGTGTGAAGCTTGGTATGAATTTAATTCGATTAGATTCTGATACGGCGTTTTAATCGTTTATTGAAGAACGCTTGGGAAGCATTGAGATAAATAATTATAAATATTGACTATTAAATAATTATAGTAAAGATTGTTAAAATATAATTGTTCAATGTATCTGAATATAAGGCCTCAAAGGGTTCGAATATGCAGGCTACTAATGATAATTACAAATTATATATTTATACAGCTCACGCGAATCCTTCTCAAGACAAAGCGAGATGAATTAAAACAAACCATTCGAATAACTTTCTATAGCCACTGATAGAACAAAACACCCTCGAGATCCATTATCACATGCGAAGGCAATATTAAAAGCAGAATTCGCGTGCGAGTGTAATGTCGCTTACGACACTCTCCCTGGTGGTTAATTAAATTCGCCGCGAAGTGTTTGCCGCGGGCCCGACTTCACGTTACAAGCCCAAGGCGCGCGGATCTATCTGCCGCGACAGCGAACCACTTCATCGAAGACCGTGTTCAACCACGAACTGTGATTTTCGCGCTAACCTCTTTGGCCGGGTCGCGCGTGCAACGAGACAACACCTTCAATGAACGGGTCTAAGATAAATACCGCGCGCCTTGGGACCGGATCGTTTCCCACTATTCATTCGGCGAATGAAATATCGGCTAATGAAATACTGAACGGGTACGCGATAACGAAACACAATGTAAATATCGGCCAGTGAAATATCGTGGTAACTTTCGACCGTTCGGATAAGCTTCTCAACGGTTATCAGGCCACAGATCGGCAGCGATCGAGCGCTAACAAAGGCCGTGGAACAATCCGTGGTCGATAATTCGCAGCGGGCAGAACGATTGCGTTAACGTTTCACGGTGAATTTACGGGGCGCGTCGGGGCTGTTAATCGGCGTTAAGCACAAAAATCGTAGCCGCCTTTCTAAACGAACGTCACACCGTAATTCGCGGTGTTCAGTAACCAGCGAATTACAGCGGGCGAATAAAGCGAGCGAATAAAGCGAGCGACCGGCTGACTATCCGGCGCCGCAATCGCTGGAAGGAATATATCGCGAGAATTGTAGATCGGTCCGCCGAATATATTGCACGCGTAATGCGCGGCGATAAGCGTGCATCGCGACGTAATGAAAAATTATGTCGTCACGTGACCCGCGAAATATTTAATTCTTGGCCGCGAGTGAACGCATTCGGAAATCTACCTCGGCCAGAGAGTCATGCAAATGGCTCGCGAGCTGGGAATAAAAATGCGCGGGCAACCCCCCGCTAGTTGCGGTCCCAACGCGATTTACGAGTGATCAGATCTGACCGGGATAATTACGACGATTGACCCCGCCTCGCGGAACCAGCACCGACCGTTTATCACCGGTAAACAATTCTTCTCCTGTCCCTTTGTACACTTTTCATTCCCTTTGCCGTGATTGTTATCTCGTCGAGCGACGTTGTATGTGGATTATGGGCGCGTTTTCTTTCGTAATGGCTTGTATTGTTTTCGTATTTGAAATATTAGAACTGGTTGGTTATTTTAATTACCTCCATACCTCGTGCTTCGAATATGAAATTCGTTTTGTGACGGTTTGCGTTCGGAAATGTAAACGGAGGGAAAGTTTTAGGTTTTGAAGTTGTTACGTATTATTTTGTACATGTTTTAAGTGACGAATGATTGTATCGTGAAAATATTAATCCATCGAATCGATTGCAATAGGTGTTCACAATCATACTAAAATCGCAGATTTATTTGAATGCAAAACATGTTTTTTGTTCAACGATTTCGACATCTCCACCTACCCGCGACGAAATTCCCAGTCACCAAAATTGCTAGGCGCATCCCTCATCTCGCGCTGTTTGCTTTTAATTAGCTCTTGATTGTTTGCGACAGTTTGGCATGCCCTCCGCCGGGGGAGCGGCGTTTTGCGATAAGTCTCGAGCGAATTCGATCGCTTTTTCGTTTTTGCCGCCAGACGGATGCCACGCGGAAACATCTCCCGCTAATTCGATTATCCGGCGCCGACTTATCAATGGAATCCCGTGCAATCTGGAACGAACGTGTGCACCGATTCACTCGAGATCGACCGGCGATAGAAGGAATTTAATTTTGACTCTGAACTGCGGTGCATTCGGGTGCACCGACGATACCGGTGGCTGGATAAAAAGTGCAGCTGCGGCGGATACATTTATCCACCCTTTGATCGATCGATCGCAAGGTTACGGACCTTCGAGATATTTGATTCATTATTCATAATTTCAGGAGGAATATTTCAATCACAATCGAAACGACTGTAATACAAATAAATCACGAATACTATAATACCAGCATTTCAAATACTCTAAGAACTATAATACAACACAACAAGCTATATAAAAAACCATAAAAATAAACAATCTAAACTATCTAATTTCAGGCTAAGATAAATATCATAATTCAAAATAAATCAAACTTAATTCATCAGTTAAAACATCAGATACCGGAAAAAGTTCGTACGGGTTCTTAAACTAAAATTTAAACACAGAAAACGTTTCTATAAAATTATTGCATTTTATTCGATACCGACGGCATAAACATAATTTACTGTTAGTACAAATTTTATTCGTTTAACCAGTATAATACTAATTGAAATCGGACCTCAATTCATCGTTAACAAGAAAATCGCACAAACTTTATCCGTGCACCTAACGATTCCTTTTAATTGCTCATGCTTCTAACGATTCAAACATTTTCTCAACAATATCCATTATTTTACTGGAGAATGTTCCTCTTGACAAACCAAACCTTCCGCGTCCACTGTAATTTCCACTTGTTTTCCCGACTTGTTTTCCCCGAACAAGCAAAGGTAAAAAGAAATTTCGACAGTAGAGGGGTTGCAAGTCGACAGGTGATTCTCAGACGCTCGTGTGCGTGCGTGCGCGCGCGGAGCCAGGCAGCCCTTTCCCATTCCCTTTCTCTCCGGCGGAGTCCGTGCTCCTTCCGCTATGCACTTGAGGACATAAAGCGCAGAACGCATGAGCGCACCCGGCCGCGAGAATCGTCTTGGTGCGTTAAGCCGCTGTCGGACTCCCTTTCCGATGAGAAGGCAGAGGGCGAAGGGTTCGAGGTATCCTTGTTCACGAGCCGAAGGGCCTGGCGACGGGGACCTCCCGCGACAGGCGGTCCCCGTCTGTTATTTCGCCGGTGATCCCGTAAAGGAATTCTCCTCCCGACTGCGGCGGACGGGCTCGCAGTTTCGCGCGATTTACTCTTGATTGCGAGACGCGAGCGGAGGTCCCGGCCTGATTGCGCGCTCAGAGGGTCGCGAGACCCCGCCGGAGATTGAAATACGAAACAATGTCGGCTCTTCCGGTTCTGGAAACAGTTTCATTATCGTACACGTGGAAATAAGAAATTGAAGAGCACCCGGCCATCGCCTTTTCAATGGCGGAGGTATATTTTTATGGGGTTGTACTCTGTTTGGAGAGATTGAGGAGTGTAGGAGTGAACACTTGGGCTGAGGGCTGGGGATAATGGATTTTTGCGGGATTACGGTGTAATTTTTTGATGGGAGGCTTGATATCAATATATATAGACAGAGTATTATTATACTTGAATTAATTTGTAGTAAGTGTATTGTGATTTGGGGGATGGAGTGTATTTGTGGATTCTTGTAACTTGAAAAACTAATCATTTTTACATGAATATTCAAAGTCAGATTGTTGAGAGTAATAGATGCAACTAAGAACAGAAATAAATCGCGGTGTACCTAAACAGGCATCAGGATTGAGAACACGCGCCAACAAGGTGATCATCAATTTTTAAGCGAACAGAACCCTGTCCGAGGAAGAATCTCGCCTTCGATCGCTGTCAATCGGATTGCGTTCCTCGAACGCCGGCCAGTAAATCGTTCTGTCTATCGACACTCGATTGGCTTCCCTATCGCGGTTTAAAACTCCCGTCACGTCGCGTGCAAGCCATCGCCGTTGAAAAATCCGACACAATCGCGTCGAATTTTCTTCGATCCACGGCGCCCTCCTAAACGATCATTAAGAGGTATGCAGGAAACGATCGACGAGGTCGATCACGGCAGCGGAATAACGTGGCCGTTTCAGGCAGGTTTGCGCAATCGGTGATAAGTCTACCGTGGCCGGCGACGTAACAGGTACCGTAAATTACTGTCGAACCGAGTAATTTGTTACGGAACGATCGGATCGAAGATGAAAATCGCTGCCCGGACGCGGCTAAGTGATATCGATCCTGTCGATCGCCGGGACACCGCGGCCTGCCATGATCGAGTAGGTGTTAGATCCTATCTTGTTGTTGCTCGTGTCCTATGAATGATGGAGGCAATAAACCGCAATGCGAATGGATCCCGTTTTCGTATCTTTTTTCCACCGGTGAAATTGAACTCCTGACACTGCCCCTCGGGAACATTGATAACAGTGAACCTCGTTGTGGAACCTGAGGTCTGCGTGTGCGCTGCGAAAGTGTTTTCGATATTCGAAAAGTTGTCGATGGAAGGAATAAACAAAAGAAGATTTCAATTTAGATATTACATTTAGTTGAAACTTCCTCTTTTATTCTCAACACTACAGAAATAGCATCGAAAAATACCAAAGCTCAGAAGTTCAATATTATATCCTTTAAAGGCCTAAAAACTTACCTAAAAATTCCTTACCTAAAATTCCAATGAAAATTTCTGATTCACAATGCTGCTCACTATTCTACAATCACCAGAAAATACCGCTGTTCCCTTTACCAAGAAACTTGAAAAACCGCAAAGAACCATCCCCATAAAAGAACACGAATCTTCCAACAAATCCCCAATCGCACACCGAACTAAAGATTAAACATAATTTCTAATTCAGTGGATACATGAATAACCGCGACGAGATATTCCAGACGCATCGAAAATTTCAAGGAAACTCAACGGACGGTAGACGACGGATCGGCGCCGATGCAACGGAGTCATTGATGCGCCAAGTACGAAACGCGCGCAGCACGGCGAGTACTTAAGTCGAGCTCTCGGTCCGGTGCGCCACACCCGCGCAATCGAGACGAGCCGGCCCGAGCCAGCCCGAGAGCGCGCGCGTTAATTCCGCTCGCATAAATTCCGGGATTAAGAGCATACGTTATACTTAGGGAAATGCGAGTTTCGTGCTTTTCGCTTCTCCTCGCCTGACTCCCGGCTCCTTCTCCCTCGCCCCCCTTCTCCTTGCCCTCCGTGCGACCCTTCTTTCCCCCCTTTTCCACTCCTTTAGTCTGGCTCCCCGTCGTTCTTTTACCCCTTTCGTGCGCTCGATCTTATGCCTCGCTCTCTTTTCCCTTCGCCCCGTATCTCTCTCACGTCGCCTTTCTTCCTGTCCGTGCAAATTGTAACGCGTGGAACGAACGAACAAGGTTCCGCGACATTCATGGGACCTTCGAGGGTGTCGATGCTGTCGTTTCAGGTGGTGTTGCTGGATGAATCAGGCATAACGACGGGGGGAGTGTAATCTGAACGCTTTTGTGCGCGGCGAGGAAATTGATTGAATTATTTAACCGGAAATAATTATTTGATTTTCGGTGAATTGGTGTATTGTTCGGAGGTGTGGATTTAATTTTGCTTCGGTGGTGGGAGAATGCGAATGTTTTATGGTAAAATATTAAGTATGAAGTGGTGGATATTGTTAGATTATTGTAGTCGATTTCTGCATCATAAGTTCGAAACTTTGCTCTATAGACAATGAAGACTTCAAAGCAAACTTCACCAAAGCGAACGTTCTTTATTCTCTTTCAGTTAAAGTGACCATTCTCTGATATTCAGAATATTTACTCTTTTGCAACACAGGATTGAATCTTTAAAGTTTTAAGCTTTTGAAGTCTACAGAAGATTAACAATAGTACTCAACGTAGCGTATTTCCCAAACGGAATTCAATGAACCCATTAAAATTTGTCCGACAAGAGGGAAGTGCGGAATTCTCGCCACGCCAGTGGACAGATTGCCAGTAAAAGATGGAGTGAGTCCGAGTTGGGGTTCCCAGGTTCTAACAAATGAAGAAAACGCAGTGCTAGTTGGTCACTCTGGTCCGGATGAGAAATGGACTCGGCCTGATGGCCGGCCGATTCGTTAAGGGCGGCCACGGATTCAGCGGCGCGAACAATGGAGGCGATGGAAAGTCGTCGCGGACGGTCGTTAACGACACGCGGCAGCACGCGACACGTTCAATGTCGTCCACCGCGATTCCCAGTTGAAACGGATTCGAGAAGTTGAAACAGTTTCCATGTAAATACCGTAATGGACACGAGGAAATGATACTCGAAACAATGATCACCGCGGAGCTAGGAGACTTTCCGGGGCGGCGGAGATTAATAGCGGCGACCGAAACTTGTTTAGAGGGCCGCATTAAACCGACCAATACCTCGTTAGGTGTCGATCGTAAATTCGGAGCTGAATGGTCCTAATTTGACACGGCGGCTTACTGGAAATTCCGGCAAGCGATGGGACGTCGTATCCGCGACGAATCGTCCTGGCGATGCATTAAGGCTAACAGTCGCTCGAATCCGTTTCCATTGGACGCGGACGGAGAAGAAGTGATCTGTTTGGCGGACTTATGTCAGTTGTTCGATCGAAAGAGTTAGGGTTTGTACGTGGCATTAAAAGTCACAACTGTTACCGTCATGGAACTATTTTCAAATTTTACGCTGACAACTATCGCGAAAGCCATGGTTTACTGTTACTTGCGGACGTCCCTTTAATCCCAGTGAATTTCTTCGGAGCATGTGCAGAATTGAACGTTGATCTTTAAGTATGTGACGCTTTAGCTTTGAAATTTACGGAATTCAATTGGTGTATTAAAAGTATTAATAATTAGAAATATCTGTTGCGAATACTTATTTACTATTAATCTATTAATCTCCAATCAGGTACAATTTTTGAAATACGAAAAAATCGATCGATGTTGAATATTTTTCAAATATTTTAGTTAGGATAAATCAATGAATTCTCCGAGTTTATCATTTTTTATTCTGTAACACCTCGTAGAATAATGTTGACTGCAATAAATAATATTATTGGACAACACAAAATATCACACCAATCCTCCCTGTAAAGTTCAGTTCGATTCGATGGGAGACGCCGCACAAAGAGAAACAGCGAGCGAGTGAATCGACGCGAAATTATTTGCAATTGCACGGCTGCATTATTTACCATGTCGCGCACAGGAAAAATTAACAAAGTGACTTGAGGTCGTGGTAAAAATTAACAACGGGTCGAGGGACGGCATTGTTCAGCCCACGGAAACGGAACAATTAATGCCAGAAATTATAATTCCGCCTCTGTTTCGCGCATCCCGGAACTTTTTAATTAGGCGTTGCCGCTTAACGTTCGACAACGAGCTAAAGCACACGCAAGACCGTGGCGCGTTCCCGGCATTGTTTACGCGGGCTCTCTCGATTTAAAACTGCGCTCGCGTGTGCCACTAACGTCAACGGAACAATGGCGCGCCGTTTGAAAAAACAAACGAACTTTGAAACGCCCGTAACTACTCCAATTACTACAAATAGATTACACTCTTGGAATCAAACGAACATTCTGTACACAAGAGTCGCGTTTTCGTTTGCAAAAGTAGTCTATCCCGGTCCTCGTCCAACGCGAGAGCTCGTTTTCACGATGGAAAACTCTTTGTGCAACGCTCGCGAACGGTCAAAAGTTCAAAACCACTTTGCCAATTTCCGAATGACGAATCAAATGACGAATCAGGCAACAAATTTCTTACTAATTCGAAGACTAATAATATTGAAAAACTGATATTGAAACTCCTACTTTTTATCTTTCGTTTCCCATTATTCAAATTTCTAAAATTAACAAGCGCATGTTCAAACCAGGCAAGTGAAGCTCTAAACAGCTGTTCACAAAAGAACTAAAAAATCCACAACCACACCTATGAGTTCATCGAGCGGTATTCAAAACATTCATTTTACACTTTATTCTATCGTTCCTGGAAGACTACATGTTTGTTCATATAGATGGCGGAAATTAATATGTCAAGAACAGAGAATTATAACGTAAATTCGCATTATCGCATCAATTAAAATTAACTTTAACTTTCACGAAATAATGCTTAACATATTCAATTTCCGTCAAATTGACGGGTTCCGTAAATCTAGTGTTAATTAATACTAGAACTACCGTACCAGTCAATACGACTGGTTCCAGTTTTCTTACTTCTCAATTACTGATATCGTAAAACCGTTAAATATCTGAAAGCATTTCACAAGTTAACAGTTTCCCTTGCATGCAATAAAGAATGTCAGCAGGAATCTAGAACATTTATTATTATAATTTTTATAACGATTACACATCAATCGTATTAAATAGTTGGCAGTTCCAGTGTTAAAAGTAAGTAGTCTAAATTGAATGACAGCCGGCAGTCCAGCGAAACCGAACCAGTCACCGGAACGTCTAATTTCGGACAACCGCGTTGAAAATCGCGCAGGTAGGTACGTTTCCATTTCTGCAGGCGAAGCGTCGCGCCGCGTCGACGAGCGTGTGAAAAACCCGATCGGCCCCCGGCCACGAATAACGCAGCGAGCAACGCAGCGGTTGGAAGGTGAAAATCGTGGCTCGTTTATTTTTCGAAGTGCCGTGTAATTTCCAAGGAACCGATACGCAGTCGCCGCGTATTATTATCAGTATCGCGGGTAATTGCAACGGGCGTATCGATAATTGAGTACAAGCGAGGGGCGTGTTGATCGAGCTGGAATCGACGGGCCGAGATGAGAACCGGCGCGGTCGGTGGGAGAGTGGCTGGCCGTGCCGGAGCGAGGAAAAGAGAGAGAAACTCTCGCAATTAAAGCGCACGCACATTGCGTAAACGCGACCCGCCGCGGAGAGCAAGAATTCGTTCGACGTCGGTATATTTATTGTTGGGCCGGGTATCTAGCGCCGCTGATAATCAGCTGCGATGATTTAACCGATCCGGGGATCGTTCCGCCACGACAACGAGATCGTCGGCCGGGGAAAAGTGATTTAGCGGCGCGGCGTATCACGAGGAGAAAAATTCTGGAGGATGTACGGGGTGTGTCATAAGTTATTGTACAAACATGAGAATGGAAAACGAAGATTGCTTTGCACACTTTGTTTTCGAAGAAAAGGATTTGTATATAGAATCTTTTGATAGAGATTTGAACGTTGATTCTATTACGTTATATTTGAATAATATATGATTTTCTTGAAAATGCAGCTCTTGATGATATGTAATTTTCTCGATAACGAAGCTTTTAATACGATTTTAACATTTTTGATTTTCGTATTGTTTTCAACTATAAGGTCTGGACCAATTTTAACCGTGACTTACAAGACACCCCGTACATCGCGGAGCGAGCTCGTGGATTATCATCGAATCAGCGACATAATCAACGAATCGCCATTAACTATTGCGTCCGGACGTTTATTGCCGCCACGAGGATTTATCGACGCTGATTCTAGCCGACGTCACCAGTATGTCGTACAGTTTTCGCTGGAGGATCCGAGGATTCCCCTTGTCCCTCCTATTAAGCTACGTTTTACAGTTGACGATAAATTCCTTTTTCGTTCAGCGATATATTAATAATTAATTAGTGATTAATAGTAGGAGCAAGAGAAACTTAGGGCAGAGGTTGAATTTGGAAGACACTAGGGTTGTTTTATACAAGTCTGAGTTATATCGATACTCGTAATAGCTGTTCACCGAACTCCCATTAGTCGAATGTTATTAGTTTGGAGTAATCAGGGTAAGCACGGTATACGTCAAGCCTCCTTTCTTTCAAGGAACAAGTCATAAATTCCGCTTACTCTGAAATATTTAGTATTGAATTACTAGACTGTACCTATGCAGGCATTTAAAATTCGATCAACACACAAGACAAAAAACCTAATAAATACCAGTAGACAATCTAAATCTATAAAATCTATTAATAGACACATATAAACTTTCATAAACTCTTCTTTACAGCTTACATAGGCATCGATCAACATCCATCCCCCAAAACAAATAAAACCAACGAAATGAAATTCACCAGTCGATATTCGACGACACAAACTCCCCATCCCTTATTTTCGAGCCATCAGCGACCTAGATCCCCTAGCTCCTCTATGGAGGGTATCATCGTGTCTAGAAGAGCCTTCAGCAAAGGCAGCCCCATGGTATCTGGCGTCTGCTCATGAAATATCACAAGGGTGAGGTGACGGTGGTGCGTGAACGCAAAGGACCCGTCGTCTTAGCAAGCCGGAACCTAGACCAGTCCTTTATTTCGAAGCACCAATTTTCAGCAGGATGGCGGAGGATGTATACCGCTGACACGCGATAGCTGTGGACCGGGCCGGAAGCGAACGGTCTGGGGGTAAGGGAGAACAAAGAGCGTTCAGTTAGCCCGGAGCCACTTCCGATCCCTAATTGAGAAGCTCGGCGTCCAGATATCTGTGCTCGTGGATCAAGACTTTATCTCCGATCGGCTGCCATCTCTCTCCGCGTCCTCCGCAGAGCGCAGTGTCTGCCTTCGGACACCGACGCGACGGGTCCCTTCGAATTGAGCGTCGCCCATCCGCGCTTTGTTCGGTCCACCGACAACGTTACAAGCACTCGATCCACCGTGGCTGCCACGGTTACCTGTTGAGGCGCTGGTGTGGGCGGCACGATGAAACTTTCGTGCACCCTCCGCGCCCGCCACCCTCCCGCCCACTCCGCCTCGATGACTGTGTAATGGACGACCGTGCCCGCGGAAGCTAACGTTTTAGTGTTTTCGAGGAAATGGATCGAACACGGCGGGTTATTGCGAATGAAACGGACGGTTTTGTCGGCTCACGGGAAAGAAAGTGTTGAGGATGTTCGGACGTGAGCTGGATATCAGGGAAATGGCTTTTGAATTATTTTGGAGCGATTTCGGATTTTTAGGGAGCTCTGTTTTCTTAATGCAATTTTGGAATTGATTGCTTTATAGGAATCCTGTGTTATCGTGGCTTGTAGTGTTAGGAACTTTCAGTTATGGCTGTTTAAATTCAATGAAGTGACTATCTAGACTATTTTGATTGTGTAGATGATTTGTTAGTTTCTTAGATGCATTGCTTTTTAAACTAGTTTCAGTTGTATGATTTACGAAAAGGCTATTTTAACTTTTCAGAAGATATCACGCGACTTGAAACTTTCAGAGAATCAAGATTCTCTGTCTCCAAGCTGAGGACGGAACAGTTTCGTTGGGCCACTAGAGAAGAGAAGCAGAATTCTGATTTGTTTCGCGAGGAGGCGACTTATGTGTCTACATTGTTACAAGATGGAAGCGAATTGCAATGTTCCGAGTCGGAGAAAGCGCTCGTATCGTACTCCCACGAGTTGTGTCCCTTATCATACTGCGATCTCCCGATTGCCACTCCTAAAGGTTCCGTTTCTTTAAAGAGATCAGGACCTTTTCGAATCTGGAACGGTCCGTAACAACCGACACATCGACCTCTGAAGTCAGCGGCGAAGTCACGATCCGTGAAGACAAACGGTCCAGCCAGCCACTGTTTTCAGCCGTTTCTTCTTCCTGCGTGGAATTCATGCTTCGATACGGTACGCTTTGCACAGACGACTTTAGAAATACATTACCTATGAAAAGGTAAATGTTCTCTAGCATGTCGCGTTTCAAATCTTAGCCGAGAAATTTTAGAAAATTATTAAAAATTCGATTACACGTAAATAAACCATAGAAGGATAATGACTTAAGTTAATGGAAAAACTGAATATCTTGATGATGTTTCTCTGTAATATAATCATTAATAATGCTGTTCAGTTAAAATAAGAGTCATCCAGACATAATAAAGAATTTCAATCTTAGTGTCGGCAAAATGTGCAGTTCGTTTCACTTGTGACCGGTGACAAAGGTTCTGGTTTTCTTCCAGGAGACACTCACCCCCTGACAGAAACGAATTTTTCCTGAACACGCGATCATTCCCAGAAGTGCAAACGTCCGCATATGGCGTGACGGACAACTTTTCCTTATCCTTCCATTACCATCCCCGCCGGCGTCCCCAATTCTACCGTCTCATTGGACAATGAACGGACATCGCGTCAAATCTCCCACTGTCTCATTCACCGGTCCTGCCCGCTGGTAGAAAGGATGCTCCTCGATATGTCTGTCGTCAGTTTACGATAACGAGCGACGTGTCAGGAATTGCGGATACCCATCCACTGATTTCTCCTGAGCAACTAATAGTCGAAAGTTATCGGTAACGATCCGTCAAACCGACAAAGACAAAAGTTTCCATCCGCGTCGGGCGATTTTTCGGATGGTACGTACAAATGAGGATAGTTGGATAAATAGTCAGTCAAAGATAAACAGAAACAACTAACTAAACTTTGTTGAAAAGCTTTTGTGAAACACATTTGTATAAAAGTGAGAATAAACAAATGAAATTTTCTATGCGCCTGTGATTTCCATTTATAAATACTCTTCAAACTTCACTGCCAACTTCTATAATTAAATGATAATACTAGTGACCGACGCGAAACGATTCATCAAACCGAAATTATTACACAATGTTCCAAATCTCGATATCCATCTAACTAAAAAACCCCTCTACAAAGAAACTAGAGAAAACCACATCCCACAAGACTCTCAAACCTCAATCAATCATCCATTACACCTTAATCGCCGGACAATCCAGAGTGCACGATTCTCTCGACCGTATAGACGCTATCCCCGTCAAAGGGAAAAAAAAGGGGCACGGGTGGATGCTGCAGGTCGGGAGTTACCGCGTCACGACGAGTTGATAATTGGACGCCTCGTTACTCCGCGTTACTTTCACCCCGTCCCCGTTCAGCCTCGCCCCACCCCTTTCTCCGCAGATTCATTCTTCGGCGGGGCGAGGCTCGGAACATCCGCGACTGCCTGTTTAAATCCTGTCGCCTGGCGGGCCGACGGCGTTGCCCGGTGGAAGGCACTTCGTTAGCCGCGGCGAAAAAGCAAGAAAGTCCCCGCGACTCTCGTTAACGCCGGCTGCAGGTGTGCAGCCCGTGAAATTACATCGTCTCGGTGTGTTTACGCGCGTGACGCCTCCACTCGGTCTGGCCGGCTTTTTGCGAACGGGCATTATGCGTGCACGGGGGTTAGACCGGCCGATAAATCTTGGCCGGCCCAGTAGCGCGAGATTCACGGGAACCGTTCCCCCTTATCCGACCGGCATCGGATTATCCAGTGCAGCACACCTCTCCCTGCAACAGTCTTCCGCGAATCGTTTAATCCGCCGGACGTGTCCCGATCTTCGGTCCCGGAGGATCTATTAAATCCCGATAACATCGGTGAACCAGTTCCCGAACGAAAGCGATTCAGCCAGCGACCTGGTCTTTGCTGAGTTCGTTTCGCTTGAGATTCTTATTGTTCCGTGGGATTGTTACTGGTTTCTTGGAATCGGGAATTTTTTGAATTGAGTTTTTCATTTGGTAGTGAGGTCTTTCGGTGCAGTATTGCGATTGGAGAAAGTTGGGTTTTGCTTGGTGGGTTTTGCTTGGTGGGTTTTGGTTGGAGGATTTTTATTGAGTGAAGGGTTGGGGTTGGAGAGCTTAATTGTGAAGGAGAATTGTTGGTTGTATTTACCATTGGTTTGTTTAAAATTAATGGAACGTGACGCGAGAGTTGTATAGATAGGTCATAATTTTTTAGATTCCTTGGTGTCTTCGGGAGATTTTGTAATTTGAGAACAATCCCTTGTACGCTTTTGTTATATAACATTTTTTAATACTTCTCAGGAGGCTCGTATAATTCTTCTTCTATTTCTACTTCTACTGCTAACATTAGTGCGCACTGAATTTTTTATATTCATTCTCTGAAACTTCCGAAAATCCGCTCCAACTCGCTGGAACCCTCGAGGCCACTCAGCAAACATTTCACACAATTATTTTATCCAGTGCGGATCGTTCAATGCAATTTATTATTTGATCACTTGAAACCGAACCATTTTCCGTGAATGCCTTTCAGCCGTCCTTTCTCCAACATTCCACGGTGAATTTTTCAGCACACCCTGTGAAGGTGTCCTTGAGGCCCCCTTTCCAACCCCTGTTTCCGGCTGAACTCGTTCACCCCTGTCCGTACCATGAAACGACGCGAGTTTTATTCAGTTTTCAGTGAATCCAGAGACAGAGCGAGAGAGCGCGCGGAAAAGAGAACGAGAGAGAAAGTCTCGTCTGCGAGCCGCGCTAACGATTCCGCCGGAAAAGTTCCGGCGTCGAGGAGCCGAGAAGAGCAGGATGGAAATTAAATAATTCCGCGGCGCAGACGGGCCTGATCTCTTCGCGGATCGACCCAAAGAGAGAGAAAGAGAAAGAAAGAGAGAGCCTCGGCCTCTGTGTCCCTGTCGGCTGGATTCCAGCCCCGTGGATTTACAGTCCGGCCTTGATTGGCTCGTCGCGGTGTAAATCTCTTTGATCGTAAATTTATCCTGGCTCGCGACGCGTCCTCGCAGTTGTCGCTGACGAACCTCATGGAACATATTGTTTCAATGTCGAGTGATTCATTCTTAAATTAACGACAGATTCTTTAATCCTTGTGTTAGTAACTAAAATAACTGTCCTTGTTGGAATCACAATATTTTAGCGTACGCTTTTATTACCTTCGAAAGAATTACTTGTAATATAAATCAGTTTGAATCGAAGAATTAATAGAGAAGATTTTTAGTTGAAGTTGAGTTCGAAAATCAGTTCCCTTTGATACACGCTGCCTCTTATTTTATAAGACAGCAATCCTCTTGTGCGATGTATTCAATATGGCTGCCCTTAGTCCCTATACAAGCTTCCGCACAGTCGCTCATTAAAGTAGCATCAACTCGACGTTTTACACATTATATTCTGTCCCATAGTACACCTTGAAGATCAAGAAACTTCAAGTTACAGTCGCCCCCCTTTTATACCATCTTCAAAGCCCTGTTTACAATTCATATCGCATGAAAAACTTAGTTAAACCATTCCGCCGATCTCGAAGAAAGAACGGTACGCTTGTAAATTTTGCGAACGGTCGCGCATGTTTTATCGCCGATAAAAACTTGGGCCGGTTGCATTTTCGTTGTAAAAAAACTAAAGGGACATATCCTTCGTTTTACCTCGGCGAAAGCGGGAGTAGCTCCTGAAAGATCAGCGGCGCTCTCGGAGAGAAATAAACGTTCGAACCGCGGCACAGGAAACTTCCTCGATCAAGCGAATCACTCGTCGTTAATCAAAACAACTCCCAACAGTTACACTCTCGCCGAACAATTTCGCTGTCCTAAAGCAACGTTCCTTAATCGGTCAGGCCATCGATTGGTGCCGGTCGATCGACAGGCTAATCGTTTTCTTCACCGTCACGTCAGGAAACGGGTTATTATTCCACGAACAAACGTTCCAATCAGCAAGTCCGCGGCCGCCCGAAAGATAGAGCAATTATGGGTGGTCGACGCGGCGCGGCGCAGCGTTCAGCCTGGTTCAGAAAATCCCGCCTTTTAGAACCCGCGTTTGCCAGTCGTTCGATCGAACGGTAATCGTCGATGTAATTCCGATCCGCGATCGAGTATCTCCGGGGAAGCCGGCGAGCAATTTGGCGGGCAATTAGAGATCGATCTGCTAGTCCGCGCAGGTGCCGGTTAATTGATCCCTAATTGCCGCGATAAGTTGGCCGACTTTGCGGAAACAGATCGCTGCCGGCCCTCTAACGGGCGTGAGCAAAAGTCCGACAAACCTGGGGGCGAACGGGAAGCGGGTTTGTGGGTGGGGGCGGAAAAAAAACGATGAGAAAACGTCACGGGACTTGGAAAGTGGCCTGATCAGCCGCGGGATCCACCCTGCGATCACCGGAGCGAACTGCGAAGTTTCGCCGCTCGTTAGTGTCGCATACAGGCCGGCCAACTTCTCTATTTACTCGTGAAATTCCCGACGTCTGAAATATATTTTCCAACCGGCGTGTGTCGCTTCGATGCTTACCCGCATCACCCTTCCGTCATGAGTGGAAGTGCCTCTCTATTGTTCGATTAGCTTGCCTTTTTTTTTATCGGAAACTGCAATAACGATTCTAACGTAACTATTACTGCAGTAACGATACTAATGTAACTGTTATTATTGTATTACTGTGTGCTTGTTACAATTTACATACACATCTTACGGACTTTTATTTAATAAAAATGGAAATTACATTTTATCTAGTAAAAATAGCCTTATATAACTTAGCATTCGAGTTTAATAAAATCTTACTATTTCTATTTGAAGTTCTCCTTACTCTCATAGTCTACAAAGAAAAGAAGCAACAAGAGACCCTGTAACGTCAGACTGTAGCAGAAAGCTACAACCGTCTTCCAGTCCCACTCTCGTCGAGACCGTACGTTTCTTAAAACTGCCCTCCAGTAATCCGACCCTTTTAACGATTCGACTTTCCCCGGTGTGTCGAACACACGGAACCCCGATGACCATGCGCATTCCCGAGCGTTGCGCAATATCTTGAAATACGGGCCACGATAAAGAAACTGGATCAAAATCCTCGGCTTTCAAACCCCGGTAAATTTCTCGGTGACACAAAGCTCGGGTACCATGGAGACCCGTGAAAGCCGGAAACCTCCGCCAGTGGAATGGATACATCGGAAGAAAAGGGAGCGGAGGGAGTCGAGGGATGGTAGCTTTTCGACCTATCCCTTTATTTTTTACCTCTCGTCCCGTCCTTTCTTTTTTTATAGTCCTCTTCTTTTTGTCGTCGCGCCTTTCGTCAACTGTCACGCATCTGTTGCATCCTGGATATTAATTATAGGATAATCCTTTCGACCGGCGGTCCCTCCGTTTCACGGCAAGTTTCGGCCGTTTGTCGACAGGTGAAAAACAGTACGATAGGAGCGGGTGGATCCTCTCGAGCCGGCTACGTCGGAAGTTCCCCGTTTTTATTCGGTTCCTGGGGATTAATTTAATGCGACTTACAGTTTTGCGGCGCGAAAGAAGGGGCCGCCCGGCCATTGTTCTTTCGCCCTGCTCTAAACAACGGCGAATCTGGAGAGTTGTTCGTTCTTCTTCTATGAGGGATTCCCGACTATTTGGCTAACTTAGTAACTCAAATGTATTTGTCCGCCGAGACTGCGTGAGTTCCCCCAGAAGCTGGGCTATTGGAAATTACATTTTTCCGAGCGTCCGATGGCATCCAGATTCGCGAGCGTTAAAACAGAACCCTCGTCGGCGTTAATCTGGGGAAATTAAGGAATAGGAGGCGGAAAGTTTGATTCCCGCGTTCTTCATGGAATTTCTCTTGACTCGCTGCAAGGAATATTTACACAATTTAATTCGATGGTAATCCTTAGAATTGCCAAAATTGAATTTACTCGGAGTTTAATTTGTTGGTTGAACAGTAATTAAATTACTAGGAAGATTTACAAAAGGGGAAAATGATCCGTGGCCTTCTTCGTATCGTCCACGTCGAGAACATTCGCAAACCCTTCAACACATGAAAATTTCAGTCGTATAATCATTTAAAAGAAAGTAGCGCAGCTCTGTTTGGCGATCTACATTCGCGCGACGAAAGAGACGAACCTTCCTGCTGCCACATCTTCCATAACGGAAGAATCCACAAGCCCGTGGTCTTCGATCATCGAGCAAACGGTAGCTGTGCCAATAGCTCCTTTTTCGAAAAACCAACTCCGCGGCTGGGTGCTCGACTGCAACCTGCCCTCGTTCGCTCGGCGGCCGAGTGAACGCACTCAAAGAAGCCCTTGTCGAGCTTTTATTTCGTCCCGCAATCAACTTCGAGCCCTGTTAAGGGAAACGAAAAAAAAGAGAAAGGGAAAGAGAGAGCAGGAGAGGAGGACCAGCAGACGGGGAACGAAAAATGGAAGCGTACAGAGAGGACAATCCACAGGAAACGTCGTGTAGAACATACTTAATCGTTCGTGAGCGAAGCAACAGAAACTTGTCCCGTGTACATTACCTCGAACGGGAGGGAGAAAAACGGAGAGATGGGAGAGAGAGAAAAAGAGCGAGAAGAAGAGAGGCCGGACAGATACGAAGCAGCTCGCAATGCGTGGTAACAAGCGAATTGTTTCGAACGATTATTCCTTGAGAAAATGGCCGCTATATTCGTTGCGTGTCGGGAGCAGCGAAACTGTCCGCTTCCGACCGGGACTTTATCCTCAACTCTAATTACGGCCTCGTTCCGGATTATACATCAGAGACCCCCTCTCTCTGTTTGTATTTAGATCGCCTGCATTAATCACGACACCGAGGCGAAGCCTTCGTAGATCTGCGAAAGGAAACGGACAATTTTTCCATTGTTCGCGCGCCGCGCGTTGGCTGGGTCAAAGACAGCCGATTGCTACCTGCTAGATTTTATTTGCTCGTTCGCGATGGGAGTGTTAAACATTTGACAGGTGACTGTTTGTCCGTAATGCTAGGGGTAATTTCGTTGTGCGTTTGCTCGGGTGGTTAGCTTTCGCGGCAAATCCATGTTCCTCGATGATGTTATTTATTTTTTAGTGTTCATCCTCCGATCTCGATATGATTATTAAAAACTAAATCCTCATCGTTCCTGGATAAAGATATAATGGAAAAAGAAATAAGGAGTTTGATTATTTAATGTGGATTTTGAATTCGGAAATGTGTTCACGAAAAAATTGAAATCTTACAATCTTTTAAATCATCGTGAATTTTTAAATGCGTCTTTAATTCAAGTAACTGTCTACTATGTTTTATGAAGACTATGATGAAGAGAGATGGCTACGTTGAATGATAAATGAAAAAAGGGAAAGGTCAAACGGTAAGGTTCCTTATTGCGGAATTTCTGGTAGATCCTACATTATTTGATTTGCGATTCAACATTGATAATTAAAAGTTGAGTGGGAACGCAGATTAATCGGCAGAGATGAGAAAAATGATGGTGGCGGTGACACAGGGGGCTAAAGGAGCGTTTAATTTCATCGTTGTAAGCAGAACGAGCCCAAGAAGTGGATACAAACAACCGGAGAAGTTAGCCTCTTGGTTTCCCCCCTCGAGCTTGAGAGAATGCCAGCAGCTTTTCTTACGAACGCGCAAGAAACCGGCCGGAATTGCCAGCGTTTTACAAAGATCCTCAAACTTTTCGGTAGGAGACACTTTGTCCTTTGACGCGACACTTTGTCAGA
Organism: Nomia melanderi; assembly: GCF_051020985.1. Classification (NCBI taxonomy): domain Eukaryota; kingdom Metazoa; phylum Arthropoda; class Insecta; order Hymenoptera; family Halictidae; genus Nomia; species Nomia melanderi. Next base: position 10,965,005 of record NC_134999.1, on the reverse strand, counting down.
GCCCCATGACAATGCAAACCAATCTGCGGCGTACAATGCTACACCGTATCCGCGGCTTCTTTCTTTCAGGGAGTTTTAACGTTCTGGGAGTGACAATTCATTCCTCCTGGAACTAATATCTTCTTCAACGTCTTAAATTCCTGACATGGTTTATACATTCATTGAACAGTTGCTGAAACACTGAATTCCGCCGCGTTTCATCGCAAAGCGTTTCTCAGACTGGATGATCCACTTTACACTGTTCCGAATTAAAAGTTTGCAATGTCTGCTGTTGTCTATAGTACCTTCTTTTATACTTCAAACACATTAGATAACACAGTTCAGTAAAATAGAATTCAATGAAATGAAACCTTTTCACTTTTCTTCTGTGACAATACAATAAATTGTAGTCAAGTCTTCCCACGTTTCTACTTTCCACCAAACAAAAAACCAGTCATTTCTTGTTTGAAATTGTTCTCGTAACTTCTTAATCGAACATTTACTAACCCAAGTACCTACGATTTCCCCTCGTTTTTATCCGAAGAATATGCTAATACACTGTTTGGCGAAATCTTGATCTCTTCCATTGAAACGTGACAGGCAGGTTGCTAATGCTCCCAGCAAATGTCTCGAGGAGAATCCCGGAGTGTCTGAGGACTGCGTCTCAAGTCTCGTCAAGCGGGTTCTCGTAATCGACGATCAAAATCCTGTTAACGTTTCATATTCAAACCCGCGGCCTACTAAGCTGGACCCAGTTTGGCCCGGAAGACAAACGAACCGGGCAGGATCTACATGATGTCTCAACGGATCATTAGGCAGTCGCTTAAGGTTGCCTCTAGTGTCGGTACGCCTGGTAATAGAGGCTGTTTGTTTCCCTACGGAAATCTTATGACGTGCGGTCCCCACCCCTACGTTGTTCCCCGTGCGATCCCATTTGTTCCGCCCACCAGCCGCGAACTGCTATACGTAACGTAACATTGAGACTGAAATTTATACTTTCGTTGTACGAATGAACGAACGTCACGAGACCGAGCAGCCAGCCTGGGAAAGGTCGCTGCACGATTACCGGATTACCGTTCCCAACCCCTCCGAGAGGGTGTTCGTAGAGGTACGCGGGTAAAACCGCGTAAGAACCGTCGGTTTTTCTTGGGACGCCAGTATTTCTCGATATTTCGCGGCCCGAACGAAAGCGAACACTCCAACCAGCTGGAGATCAGAGAGATTGGCTGCTCAAGGTTATCGAGCTACCCTTTAGGCAAACACTGATCCTAGCTGCCGGAGATGGAGTACTGGGAACTGAGATAAAAGTTGGAATATTTCGAAGCTAAAAAACAAAAGATTTTCGCAAATTCTTATTATTCGAAATTCAAAATGAAACGATATTTTAGAAATTCTATCCCTTGTTTTGTGATCAATCCAACGATTATCAACGAAATCTCTTTGATGACCACAACTATAAATCTTATCGCATATAAAGAAATCTTGTCGCACAAAGGTACTGAAAAACGGAAGAGCTAAAATACTCTTTCATAAGACAAAAGGCGCAAATAAAAATGCAGGAACGCAAACTTCTTAAGTCACGCGACCAGTCGGTGTCTTCCAAGTTAACCCGAGCAGACGATACAATTAACTAGGTCGGTTTCACGAGGAAGGGTTGAATCATCGTCGGTAAACAGAAACACGCCGGTGTCTTGGCGCAAAAGCTCGGATGGCTACTTTGTCCAGGAACTCGGGACGTCCTGCTTCCTGTTTCTCTCTCGGCTCCTTTGAAACTTCGCGCATTTCGAGAAAACCCGCGGGTCAGCGGTCTCACGTAAAATAAAGCGGTAGACGACCGTGACGCGGACGTCGAGGTCGTCGCGCGACAAAGGTCGGCCAGCCACGAGCTTTCGGCTTCGGGTGAAAAAACTTTTCACTTAAAGTTCCTCCGAGTAATTCGAAAAGGCACACCTGTACAGTCGGCCCAGGTCGCTTTGTCACCGCTGCGAAAGTTCACTGCGCATATTAAGACTCAGTAATTCCGGGATGGGGCTGTTTCTTCGCGGAATTCGGTCGACCGAACGAAACTTCTTGTATCCACTATCGAACCGAGCGTCCAGGCAGAAGGCGAGACAAAGAGAGAGCGACACCGAGACGGCCAGAAGACTTAGGCAAGCTTCGTCCCCGAGGACTCTCGAATTAATCGAGCGATAAGTTCTGGAAGATAGGCTGGGACAGAAGCAACTGCTTTAATGGTGGACGAAACTCCGGCGAATTGGAGGAATACTTTCCACGGAATCGAATGAATTATCTGGAAGAACTATTCCTTCAGTCTCCTCGTTTTAGGAATATTTTCGGATAATCGTGAGACCTGGGAATCTGTCCTTAATTGAATATTGGTGGCAGTTGGAAGTAGACGGAATTTGGGAATTGAGAAGACATGAAATTTTCACTATATAATTACTGAATAATCAAAGCTGGATTCACTAAAAAATTGTGGATATTATAAGATGAGAAAGTAAAATCATTTGAAAGATGGACGGAAATGAAGATAAAAAGCTTCGAATGTAGATCGTAATTTAATTCTCTAAGTTCACTAAAATTAATTATATACGCTTCCCTAATTGCAAAATCTTTTTATAGAAAGCATTCAAATGTACTCATCCTAAGTCACGAAACAGCAACCAATCCTAAGAAAAAGGTCCGCACAACCCGCGAAATTCGAGGACCGAGTTACGACTACCAACAACCTCGACGCGAGAGAAGTTGCCACAGCGTTTTTTACCTGGTTCGCCGGCTAAACGGCTCTACGCGAGGAATTAAACCCCAGAAGCTAGTAAATTCGTCGGTGGTACGTGTGCGCGCGGTAAGGAACCGAGATTAACGGCGCATCGATCAGGGCTTATCGACGCCGTTGGACTCCGTCGAAGAGTCCGTGTGGGTCCGTCCGCGAGGTATCAGCGAGCTGCGCCTTCCGTTCCTCGGATTCTTTCGCTTTTACGAGGCGAAACTCATTTACGCGGCGGGATTTACGGCGCGGCAGGGCCCCCTCCACCCGGCTAAATGGACTCGACTGTTCGAACTCGGCTCACCTTTCCGTAGCGTCGTGCCGCTTTTTCTCGAGAAATTATCGTCCGGCCACGGGTTCCCTGTGAAACCAGTCACCGGTCTCGCATCGACCGCGTCCGATTGGCTGGTATTTTCTGCGGGAACCGCGCACGGATTCCATCCGGCTGGAGAGCGCCGCGGACTCTTGTCCAGCTGCGACTCGTAATCCCCTTTTGTCCCCCGTCCGATTGATGTTCGCTGATGACTATTTTTCTGCAGATGCTCGCGACAAGGATTCACGATTCGATTCGAATATGAATGATTTATTCGCCGCCAGCTCTCGACGCTCGTTTAGTTGAATTCGTATGTTATTGCTGGTCAAATGGACTGATCGATGATGCGATTTATCATCAAGTTACGAATGCTTAGGGTATGAGATATTGTTACGAGCTGCGAGGACTTGTGAATGTGTTCTGATTTGATTTGAATCGGGACTGGAATTTTTGGGGATCTTGAAATGTAGTTGAGTTAATGGTAATTGTTGCAATGAACTTAACGTTGATGGTTGTTTAAATGTAGTTGTGCGTTTGATTGGTATTGAAAGTTAGTATTGTAATATGAGTTGTCGATATACTTTAGTAGATTTATTAATTTTAATTGTGTGAGGGATCAATGTTAAAAAATACGAATTTGCAAAGTAGCGGAATAGGAGTTATATAGTATTTGGTAGAATTATTGTAATATAAAAATTGTAATGAAAATTAATATGTAGACTACTGCATTGTTGGCTTAGTAATTCAGAACACTAGTAATTTAGAAATACAAATTCTAGAGATCTTTTACTTATCGCTGTTACTTCGGAACACTTTAATTGGCTCATCTATAATTTCCATCGGAAATTCGAGTAAACTGTAGCAAATCCCACAGCCAGAAATTAACCCAGGAATTTGGTTGAGTTCCCACGGATCCGATGTAAATTATTCATCCCGCCAGGGGCTATCGACGCTCAATTTGCACGGAGTTTGAGCAGCCTTGAGATTTCATTCTTCACCGGAGGAAACCGGCATTTGAATTCGTGAGTGGATCGTGGGATCGGTGATTAGAATCCCGGTGTTTGGACTGGCGCAACCATTGTTTCGATTCGAAACGTTACCACGATATCGCGATGTGATTTTTAATCAGTCGAGCGAGAGAGTTTGCTTTGATAATACCTGTCGACTGCATTTCATTTACAAAAGAAACCGAACTGTATATTTTACGGAATTTCTGGCACCCCATTACATTTCTACAAGTTATAAATCGCAATTAACTCACAGCGTTGTACATAACATGAATTTATCATACGATTAATTCGCTAATATTTAGTATAACCAATTAAATTACAAATGTTTTATACGTGAAGTTATTAATATTCATTTTTATCCGTATCGGTTCACAGAATTCTTCTACAGGCTGTTTTACATCGGAAATAATAATTCCAAAATACAGAATAAAATATTTTCATTCGCAGTCTCGTTGTCGAGGCAACTCAATTTGAAAATTCATTCAGCACACTCGTGTTTGGAAAATTGCTCGCAGAAGTGCAGTTCAAACTCGATTTTCTCCAAAAACAAGGTCTAATATTAAAAACATTAACTGCTACGTTTTTCGCATGTTTCTCCATGTAGAATAATATCTTCCAACGATCGTACTACCTGTATTTAATCAGCTGTTACCCGAGTGCACGAGCATTCGGAAAATATTCATGCTTGATTTTCTCTAAAACAAGATTCTAAATGAAAAACCCTCGTTCGCCATTTTTGACATGTTTTTCCATGTAGAATAAATTTCGGTCGATTATATCAGTCGTGTTTAATCTAGTTACCGATCGCGCGGGCACTCCGTAAATTTGCAATCGTGATTTCCCTAAAAATGGGTTTCCAATGAAAAAATTTTATTCTGCACTTCCGATTCCTCTTTCTACAACACAATCACAATATTCTCTATTAATCCATCAATTGTAAATACTTTATTAATTCAACAAATTATATAAATTATATAAATTATATTCGCTTCTATTAATAAGCTTTTCAATTACCTATAATCTCACACGAAAAACCAATCTAAAAATTCTTTTCAAATAATAACTCTCAACAATAATTACATTACATTACTCACTAAGTTTCACGAATTCTTTATAATTTCTATTACTGCCAAAGTTTTCATTAAAACATTTTCAAGCATCGCTCACTAATCTCCACTAAACCACCCAGCAGCACCAAAAGCGGTGTTAATCTATTCAAACAAAAAATAATAATCAAACCGCTCCAAAATCCCAGCAGCTCATCAGTCCCCAAAGAAATCCACCGATCTTCGGCTGATTACAATTAACCGAGGGTGCGAGCCAACCCCGCCGCTCCAAAATTACAAAGACGAATTAATGAAGAGGGCATGCTGGGCTGGCCCGTGTGAAAACAAAGCGATCCCTGATACAACACGAAGAGAAGGACGAAGTCAAACAGTTTTCGGGATCACGTAGCGGACGTGGAACCCCCTTCAGACGGAGGGGTGCGTGGGCGGGAAAGAAAAGTGACAAGGGGTTGCGGGAAGAAAGGAACCGGGTCGCGGGGCGAGAAAGAGAAGTCTTAACGATCGCCGTTAAATGGCAACGCGAGGCGCATTATCGCGGTCGTCGGGTCCCGGAGGTGGCGCGTCGAAAAAAAAAGAAACGCCCCGGGGGTAACTTTTGCTGGTCGCTTTTTATCCTTTAAAGCCTTTAGTCGGCCGGAAGTATCGGATTACGGTGTTCGTGTACCCGCGTACGGCTTTCTGGGCCCTCGTACCCTTTTTCTACATACGCGTCTATATACGTGCACGTAATATATATATGTATATATAGTATACAACATTACACGAGAGATGGACTTAAATCCTCGTCCCCGCCTTCTCTCTCACCCGGTGTTCCACCTCTCCATTTTCTCTCTTTCTTTTCGTTTCTCTTCGCCGATCGCCCCGAGGGTCGGGGTAGGAACGGACGCGGTACCGGCGCGGAATTAAGACGAGTTTATTCGACGGATACGCGCGCTTTCACAAACGGGAATTGAACGGCCGGAGAAGAATGGAGTGAAAGCCGGGAGACGATCTCGTTCGATCGCGGCCGTGAATCGGCGACTGTCTCGTACGTTCAGATTATTTGCCGATGAAGAGCTCCTCGTCGTGTCCGGTCTAAACCCTTGTGAGACTCGGATTCCTCGGGTGTTCGCGTGAGTTGTCGAACTTTGCGTTGATGCGGTGAAACGAGACTGCGGTTCGAATATTTCGTTTGCAGGTATTAATTGAAGCGAAAACGTTGCAAGTTTGCCACTTTGGAACGCGAAAGAAAGATGTTGGAGAGGAAATTAAAATGCAGAATGAGGTAATATTTGAAATGTAGATATTGCGGATACTTTTCGTATCCGTGAAATTTTATTCCGTTAAATTGTACGATAATGATTTGCTTTGGAATTTTCTATACCTCTTTTTGCGTTGAGTTTGAAGATATCAAGACACAAAAGCGAAGCTGCACGGTAATTTCTAGTCGACCCCTTTCTGCTTTTCTAATCAACGAAGAAAGCAAATACCGATTTCTCATAGTGAACGAAATCAACGGTGCGTTTCACGGGCCGTATCCGGACCAGCAAAAAACCGGGCGAGACCCGCGCGAAGCGCACGGAACACGAAGAAGCAACCCGTTCGCCGGGTTAGGCGAGCGTTGAAGCAATGGGCTCATTTTCGGAATTGCTTAAACGCGCGTGTAATTGAATCCGGCCTGGTCCGAAATTGGACTTGCCGCATGAATTCGTAACAGGCTGGGCCCGGGTATCCTCGACTTATTAGCGGGTAAACGGTGGAAAGGGCATCGAAATTACGCCAAGTGCTTTCCTATTATCGGCGATAGTCGGCGAAGCGGTGTTCGACCACCGGCAGCCGTAATTATTCGGCCCGGGAGTTTTCGTGGGCACGAAATTACCGTAATGATGGCCGCGGATGCGTTACGATGCTACGTCGTCAGCAGGCCGGGCCTGCTTTTGTGTCGTTAACCCCGTTCCGTTCGACGCGGTGGCCAACGGTTGCGTTCGTGAAAGAGAATCGTGATTAACCCTAGAACTGCCCTCTTTAATTGAAGCGTCCTAAGTAACGCGGTTTCATTTTTAAAATGCACTGCTGTACTATGCAACTACTAGTTGTCTAGTAATTTTGAGGTATGAAATGTGGACGTGTTCGCGAAGGAAAGAAATGTTTTGGAATTTTGTATAATACAGTAATTCTGATTTTATCGAATAACACTTTGATTTGTAGTTCGGAGTAATACAGCACTGTAGACATTTCAAAATTGACGAAACTAGTCAAGTTGTTTGGTACACCACGATCACTAAAATTTGAACAAATGCAAATCTTAAGAATTGGGATCTACATATTACTCTGCATTTCAGAAACTAGACCCACTGGAAAACAGAACCCAATGCTAAGTCATTGTTCTACTTTCCGGAGCAATTACTAAAGGCACACCATCGAAGCCGACCCACAGCATTACCATAAGCAGAACAGTGTTTAAATAACACAGTGGCCTCCTTATACACGCATCGCAGGCCCCATTACGTCATAGAAACACATAATGATAGCCATCGCTACATCTAACTGGTACAGTCTCAGTAAGCGAATACACTTGATTTCCACTTAAATTTCTTAAATGTTCCTTAAAAGACACTCTCGATAAAAGAAAATCACCTAAACACTACTCCTCCACTAGTAACCTCCTCAACATCAATGTCTGACAATCCCAAAACCAGCGAAGAACTGACCCAACCCCCATATCGCAATTTAATAATGCCCATGTAGAAGATCATCGTCAAGTTCACCGGGTTGTCGCCAGCGAAGCGTGGCTAGCGACGATAATCACTTTCCCGAAGAAAACAGACGGCGCGTCGTTAAACGCAGCCCGGGTATCCCCGGGCGTTCGGGAACTTCTCGAGAGGGCTCATTGGTTTCCAGTTAATCGCGCGAAGAACTGGACCGTTCTAACGAGGCCCGTGGAGTCAATGGATCGTCCGCGAACTCGAAAAATCCCTTGACGAGCGCCGAGAACCGGGGGCCGAGGGAGAGAGATCTAAAACGCCAGCGATCTAGAACGAGTCGGACGGCCATTCAAAGCTCCTCATTGTGTAGAATCAAGACCCCCGGAGGACAGGGAGGACAACGGAGGGACGGCCGAGCGAGGAGAGAGCGAGCGAGAGAGTTCAGTGCGTGCTGGGCCGGGTTATAAGCCGAAAACAATGGCGACGGGGTTTCTTGCACCCTCCATGCGTCAAGCTGTACATCCTGTAAGGCGCTTACCGCAGCACTCGACGATTGTTACACACGGCTGGGGCGGGACGGTTGACTTGATCCCGATTTTCCCGGCGCCGCGACGCGCCGCAAACGCGACGCGATATATGAATCCGCGCTTCAGGGGGGACCCGCGTTAAACACCGTGTCTATCTTTGAATTTATCGCGCCGGATAACCGGGGATATCCACTCCCCCATGAACGTTATTGATTTCCCGGCGAGATGGCTGAAAGATGAGGATTAACGGACTGGCCCGGCCGTGTTTAGGAACGAACGCTGCGCTGGTTCGCGGACGGGTGCGGATTAACTGCGGCCTGCCTGACATGTGCCCTGTTGATCTTTTCGTTGGCTTGAAAATTGATACTAGAAATCCCCTTTCTGTAAATTGGATTAAAATTCTATTCTATAGATATTATCGTGGATAATTATAATGATATAGTTATTAAGTTTTATTTCGTTTATCTTTTTGTTGTCCAAGGGAGTGTAGTAGGTTTTCTTCTTTTAGAAATATTATATTCTTTGTAGCTTTATGTAGTAGATCTCTATCGATGATACGGAGCTTGTTTCCGTAGTGCGAAGGCGTTATTATTCCACGGATCCTATTAATAATTATTGTTTAACAATTTGTATGCATACGCCTATCGCATTGTCCCCGCGTGAATAGCAAACGAACCTAACAACGGTTCTAGTGCAGTCACGCGATTGAGATTACAGTCCCTGGCTTTCTATGTTTGACCTACTCAAGACCGTAATCACGGTCCCCCGCGTAGAATGTATTAATATTATTCACGCTTCTGTTGTCTACGTAATAAAATCAATGTAAACGGGAGTAGATGTGTGTTTCGCTGCGTGGGTTTCAATCGGGTCCGCCTCGTGGCGCGTTACTAAACCGCAGAAATTTATGCACTTTGTGGTACCAACTAGCTTCGAAGGCTGCGATACAAAATATAAGTTCCTACCTTATTTTTATTCTTCAAGCATGCGTTAAAAAAAATGTTATTTGTATAAATTAACATGTACAATCCCATTCTGCGCAAATTTCGCTGTACGTACATAACATATATCAAACCATATAAACCAATACGACTTGATCGACATTATTCTAAAACTGTTCCACATTTCATCGTTACAACTTAAGCACCAACTAAACCACATTCTGTATAATTCTCTCTATACATTATATAATGCTATATATCAATAAAATACGAACCAACACATTATTCAGATAAATCATCGGTTATCATTCTACGCCATTTTCGCTATACATCACATAATACATATCAACAAAACGCAAACCAATATGACATAAATCACCAATCATCCCAACTAGATCATCAAAGTCTACGCCCCTTTAAAGTATCCCAGGACCTAGCCATAGCCAGAAGAAATCCAGCAGACGTAACGTTAGCCTAACGCGTTGATCCGAGGGATCGCGGAGCCGGCTACAGGGGGTGGCTAGACAGTAACTGGATTCCACGAGGAGTTTCCAAGCGAGGATTAACAAAACCTCGGAGGTCCATTGTCCCGACAGTCTCCCCGCTTCGATCGCATGGAGTTTCTTAGCTAATTTCTTGGCGCGTGCAGCAGCAGCCTGCCAACGGGAAACGGGGCGGAATTGCGCGCTAGAAGAACGCTAGCGCCGGGGCTGGGGGTTAGTGAGGATGCCTGGGACGGCTCGCAGATAAGGTCGAAAAGGTAATCAAACTCTCGCCGGCGTGGCTATTAATTACCGGCTGCCTCTTACGCGCCACGAATTCCAAAACTCGTCGTCGTTGTACCGCCACCCTGTTCTACCCCCTGCACAGCTCACCCCACAGACCTCGTTCGTCTGAAATTCGACGCTTCGAGGAGAGCCGTCGCGACGCTGGCCGGAGACTTGACACGCGCGCGCGCGAACGATCCTTGCACGCGGAGGAGGTTTGACTTTATAATCTCGCGCCGGCCTCGCTTCCGGATACGAAATTCGGGCTGACAACTGAAACCGTCTGAATAAACATGAACAGCGCCCGTCGGCAGGTCGCGACACTGCTTCGCGCGTAATTAGCGCGAAAGACGCAATTTGCCGTAGCGAGTCGCGACGTCAGCGTCGCTCGCCTTGTGTTCCCGTGATTCTCGTGGTTGGGAAGTTTTGTGGCTGGATGATTGGATCGATTGATTGGAAGCTGGCTTGTGCTCGTTTAAGCAAGGAATGGCTTTTAATGGTTTTTCGTTGGTAATTGGGGTATTTTGATTATTGTCTTTGAGTTGAGGAATGAGGGGAATTCTTTAGTGTTGGAAGAAACGAGTTTTCTGGAGCTGTTGTTTTTATGGGATTTTATGTTAATGGAGCTAACTTCTATTCTTGTGATAGTAATAATTATGATAATGCAGCTTTATGTTATCAGTGATTAAAAAGTTATTGTAATGATATAATTATTCGTGTGTTCAGGTAACGATAGAATAATGATATGTTGCTAAATTTAACTGTTTTGGTGGTGTGCTGATGCTTATATATCAAGACAAGAGCCCATTGCTTTGTCTCGTAAGTGTAGACTTGATTGCTCGTCTGCAAGAATCACTAATTGCACTAGATGATGATAAGAGATTATATCGTTATAACATTACAAGGGAGACCATTAAACGTAGGAAGACCATGGAATTTGTAAAATGTAATTTCTTCATAACAGAAGATAACGTCGTTCCCAAGGGAATTGATTATGACGTAAACGTATCGAGCGCCAGTGGATAATGTGTTCGATGATTACGAACTGTTTTTACATGTAATAGATATTGACGATGCCAGAGAATTGTGTGTGCCCCATCAGCTTAATGATCTCTTCCAATTTCAATTTGTTACTGGACGATCGAGAGAGCGAATAATACAATAATCGTCGCTGCTTATAAACATTGACAAAAGTGAGAACGACCATTAATGAAGCGGCACGGTTGCCCAGTCGTGTTCAATCACAGGTGGGCCGCGTACTAATTCGCGAACTCCGAAATTGAAAAGCGTATTTGTTCGCGCGTGTAGTTTTATCGAATTTTCAGTCGAGTAAAAACTATATTGAAAGTTCATCTATCGAGAGTTTTACCTGTCCTCTTCAATATTTATATTTTCTGTGAGAGTTTGCACGAATCGATTTTAACACTAGAACTGTCAGATAGGTCGAAATCACTCAGTTCATATTTCCGGATTAATAATTAACCAAATTGTAAAACTGATTTTCAGCAGAATTTTTAAACTCGTTTGTCGATATTCGTGCTATAATAAAACAACTGAATGCCACGAGGAATAATTTCATTGTTCTGTACCTTCAGCGTTAAAACAATTTCTAAAACATAAATTCACAAGCTTCATCGAATGAGTTTATCTTCTCTTTAGAGACTTCAAGTCTCTTCGGCTTTAAACGGTCCGGATGTCGCTGAAGACCGGAAGCGGCAGATAGCAAGACGAGCTTAACTACCGTCCGCCCAGGGAATTTCCGGATTCGCGGGACTTATTAGAAAAACGAGCGGCAAGAGACAGATCACCCCAACGAGCCGCATCTGTTCTGTCTTTCCTTCTTTTCTCCGGTCACAGGGTTTCGTCGGGACTTAACTACGAGAGCACGCTCGATTCGGCAGATGTGCCGAACAAATCGCGTTGCGAACCGGCAAGCGGTCCCCCGCCCGCTCGATTGGGGTCAATTAATTTCGGGTTAACGCTGTCCAAAGATTCGTTATTGCCTTAACTCAGACCCTCGAGACGAACCGGTCCAAGTGGATTCAAAAGCAATTACAGGGCCTAGTAGAAAAGCCACTCCATGCGAAACGATAGGGAAATTATGGTAAATTTGGAACATCAAATAAAAAGAAAATATATCTAATTAATACTTATTTCATCTCCTATACTGCAATATTTAATATAATAAATAATTTTTCTATTAATAACATCTATTCAATTCTGTTAACGAATTATTAAGAATAAAATTATTCTGTAAATCGTAAAGCATTAATTCTTCATTTGCCTCGATAACCATATTGTTACAATACTATTCAATACACCATCCCACGGTTTCTTTTTTATACAATTATCCCCTTCCAAACTTTCTTTTATTAAACCTTGCTCATCAACTTAACAATTCTTCGTGAAACCAGCTGTATTTCTAGCAAGCAAGCACAACCAAATGACAAACTCATCTCCCGACCCTTAATGAAACCGTGACCGAAAGCGGAACGCGGGCAGCGTAACATCACGACCCGCCATTTTACAATTTCCAGAAACACGGCTTGACCCACACCTGTCCTTAATTTTGGCTCCAATTTCTCGTCCGCGGGACGGAACGGTCGCCAGCCCCAACCTGGAATCCCCGTAATCCCCATTAATCATCTCTTGCGGCGAAAATTTTCTGCGCGCCAGATATCCCCGCGGCGGTTGAACGGCAACTATAAAGTGCTTCCTGTTTTTGCTCAGTCAGCGGAGCCCTCGGAAAACCGGCTGAACTAGAAGACAACAATTTCCGCGGCGAAAGAAACCTGCGGACGGGTCTTCGCGACTTCCGAGCCACCGTTGCCGACTCAAAGGGGTTGGAAATCCTCGACTCGCCCCAAGGAAAAAAGCTTGACACCGTTCCTCGCGGATCGGACACGCGCAATCTTCATCGCCGCACGCTGGCTACGTCACCTCGCGCTTTTGCAACGTGCGAAATACGGGGGCCGCGCGCGTGCTCCCGGACAATTCACGCAACCGCATTGTTTAACGGCTTTTTGTTCGCTGTTTTCATTGTTGCGCGATGTCGGCTCTATTAACCCAGTAACCGAATAATTTATCTGTTTAAATTTCTCGTTGAATGTATACCGACTGGCAATTGGAATGGAGCGCGACAGAATTGATAAAAAATTGTTGAACGTAGGTTTTCGAACGCAGAAACGAATTTTTTGAAAAAGTAATTGTTTTCTTAATTAGATACACGTATGCTTCCAGTGTTTCTAGAATTTTACTTATTTATACTTCCAAGCTTTTATTTTACGATCAAAATGCAAAACTGTAATTTAAGTGGCTCGAAATTACTCTCCGAATAATAAAAAGTTAATTACAATTGCATACGTTGAAGGTTTCTAAAGTAATAATGGTGGCTTTATTCTTCACGTGACTGCACTTTGAATGGAGCCACTTAGCTTACGCAACCTCTTACTTCAGACGGTGCAAAAAAAATCAGTTTATTTCATCGTAAAATAAATATTAATCAAAAGTAGCGGGAATTTTATTATGTACGGCGATCTGTATTTATTTCGTCGTACTGTTGCTCGGAGTAATTGATTATAATATACTGGTACCCAGTTGTTGTACGGTAACCTGTTCAACAAGGGACATTGATTGGAGCATATCGTGTTACAGAAAAGAGCTGTCTTCCGAGTCATATTCCACAAGTCCATACGAATTTTTCTTTCACGGAAAACCGGGGCGAGATCGACGAACTAGAGAGAAGAAAAATCGTTCGGCAGCTTGAATACACGTTCGGACAATATGCCGTGCAGCCTTGTAATCTTATACTGCCCCCCGGTCCCGATGCCCGGATGTCTTTTGACAAATATGTCGGATCGTCCCACAGTCCGCTTCATCTATAATGTAATTCGAGATCGTAACTACTCGCGGGAAGATTATATTATAAGCCGACTGGCCCGGGGAAAAGGCCGGCCCCCGACGACATCAGAGAATTTCTGACCGCCCATCCACCGTCGCCATTACTCACGCGGCCCTGATTCATTAGAGGGTCCTGGAGAAATTAACCGAACCGTTACGTCAGTCCGTGTGATTTTCGGTGTATCGAAATTACTGGCCGCGAGGACCGATGCGGGATCGTTGATCGTTCAAATTAAATTTGAATCGCTTTCGCACGGTTCGATCGAACTCTTTAATCCCGACATTTTAATACAACAGACTAATCAGTAGTTCCGTGGGATTCTAAGTGAAGACTTTAAAAATGTGAGGAAACTGCGATGAATTTACAAATTGTGATTTATATACTAATGATTATGATTCTAACAAAGAACTATGGTAAATGCAAGCGAGAAATATAAACGAAAGGATTATGTAAGTTTTTTATAATACAAAGACTGTAGATATACCCCCTCCGTGACAGATTCAGTTCACGTAATGCAGTTCAAGAAAAACCCAAATAATCCGGTTAATCGAGGTCCTCCGTCGCATAACAATAACTCAACATCCGAGAGGAACGCGCGGCAATGAAAATAAGCCCCGGCTCGAATAAAAATACCGGCACGAATTTCATCGGCATCCGCGCGAGCCGTAACCATATCGCGACCGATGACAAGACGAAGCGTAAAAGTAGCGTAAAAAGATGTTTCGATAACGAGACGGGGCCCGCGTCGATAAAGCTAGCCGGTGCCCCGGCTGGAACGTAATCTGGAGTGTCCATAAAGCGTCGAAGGAAGCAGGAGAGGAAATAACCAGCGCCGCGGTTAAAGGGGCGCGGCCCGCGTTAATAATCATGCACCGCGTCGAGTGTTGCAACCGCCGCGGCTGCACTTGTCCCGGGCCGCGTTTATGTAAAACGAACAATCGAATTACGGGCCGTTCATATGGAAATACTGCGACGGTAGGGGGAGGGGGAAGACGGCGAAAAATTTTGATGGCACCACGTGCCGTCCGCGGAGATACCGGCTCGGTCGCGTCGCCCGGCCATTTCAGATCGTATTTCTCCGTCGACGAGGATTAGGTCGGGGAATATCGTATCCTCGATCACCCATAAATATTACTAATGTATCTGCGAATTAGCCGTAAAAATTCGATCCCTGAATGGCACCATAAAGAGGAGCGGCGGAATAGACGGACGCGACTCGCTACTGATAGAATCCTCCAGTTGGAATATATCGCGTCGTCGCGGACGTCGAACTTTTATTCACTGATCCGCCTGATATTACCTGTTTTTCAAAAGTCCCCGCGCCACGGTACCGGCAGGTAATTTACCGACTCGAGATTAGATTAAAACACCGGTAACGCCGGATGAGTTGGAACGACACGCTTATGATCTCTTGTTACGCAATCGCTGGAATCGTAAAGAGGATTTTATGGTAGAACGCCGGATGAATTTATTTACTGGTGCCCCGCGTCGCGATAGGAGTTCAAATAAACATACTCTTGTAATTCTTTTAAGGTGTTGCGGAGCGGTTATTTTTAGGCAAATATCAGTGAATACGTTTTTCTTCGGTTTCGAGTGGAAGTTAGGGTCGTGATGTGCTGGAACACTGCGAGAACGATGCGAAACAGGAAGCGCGGCAGCGTCGTAAATATTTCTAATAAGTGGAAACGGTGAGTAATAAACAGACGCGTCGGGCGAGCGGTATTAACAGGACGACTGCCCGAAATTTATACCGCGAGACGAGCGTCGCGTCGAAGAAACCGTAGAAACGTGAAATTAAATGGATAAGACAGAGGTGCGTCCCCAGAAGTTTAAATTATGGTGGGTCCGGCCGTTCATCTCCCGGCTGAGACCGGCGTTTTACGAAACACGTAGCGTTGTATTTCGTTTCAAACTGTTTCTACCGCAGAACCGGAAGCAATAACTCGGTAGAAACATTGTGAAGAATGTAATTTCAAAGGGCACGGCAGAGCCGCATCGAAATGTATCCCCGGTGGTATCGCGACGTGAGGCAAGGTCGTGGATTAAGTGGATTTTAAGAGAAAGCGGCTGGATTAAATATTTGACATACCGAAACCGGAGGAACTCGCTGTGTAAGTAGGATGTGGGCTCAACTTACCTGAAACAAAGAAGTAAAACATCGATTAAGGCCGTTGAACGTGAAAGACGGTGCTGGGTACTAACGCCAAGTCGTTTATTCCAAGAAATGCATAATTTTGAAAATACTTTACAAAACCAGGAGTGTTCTATAATATAAAAGAAAATGTTCTAAAATGTATAACAGTATTTTTTGTTTAAGAAAAATATTTACTTTTCTTATACTGTAAAACTGTGGGTTGATAAATATTATTCATAATTATTAGAATTCTTTTTATTAATGTTTTGATGAAATAAGGATTTTGAATTTCTTAGTTTATTAGGAAACTAATAGCCACAGGTTATTACATACAACCTCTATTTAATCTAAATTAATTGTATTCGATAGAATACAAAATCCAACAATATCAACCTAACCATCATTCCCGATCTCATCCAAAAGTGATATGAATTCCATCCACTTTAATTGTCCATAATAAAAACATTCCCATCTCAAAATTCAACGAATCCGCGTACTTCCACCACCTTCTCAACAAATGTCCACAGCGAAAGGATTCGTGATTACGTCGAACAGGGCCAAGGCTGAGCACAAATTCTCAATCCCGTTGGTTGCTTTTTTCCTCGGCTCGCGTCCGCGCAACGTGGTGGACGGTGTAATTTCCCGGAGGCGCGGTGTTCCGTCTCCTTATCTCCAACTTTAATTACTTCGTTTTATTCGGAGCGAGGTAGGGTAGCCGCCGCCTATAATGAGAAGTCTGCGCGCGTCTAGCCCTCTGTCATCGACGTTCATCATCGGTCGCGCTAAAGGGGTGGCGATGGCGATGGCAGCGTACCGTGTTCAAAGTCCGCCGTCGATTCCCTTCTTCCGGTCGCAGTGTACCATCCCCACCTCCATCCTTCATCACGACAAAGGCCATCGGCCAGTTTTAATTAGCCTGAAACGCGGCGATCCACTTATTGAAAAAGCCGAAAGGCCTGTCCGCCTACGGTGGTTAGAGGATCGCCGTGGTTCGATCATTTGCGGGAGCGTCTTTCCTCCGCTTTTATTAACCCTCCTCCTCCCCCTGACTGCCCTACGGACCACCCTCATCTCCGAGACCCGTTCCGCTCCTCCAATATCACGTTATTGCACTCCGCCGCCTGCAGTGTCGCTATAACGGACACGGGAGTGTAGGTAGTTGCTCATCTAGCTCCTCCCTGTTCGATTTATTTCCCTTTTCGCGCTGGACGAGACGCTCTCCTCTTCTCGTCTCTTCCTTCCTTACTTCCTTCCGACCCGTCTGCCCCTTTCTCCTTTTCTCTCCTGCCGGCTCGGAAGGCAAGGGCTCGTCTTGCTGCTTTATTTCCACCTGCTCCGGGTGTGTGTCCACAATACGCAGCAATAACCGAGGAATCGACGGGTTAGCTCTGATACGGGGAAGCAGACAGGCCACTGTGTGTCCGCCCACCAGAACCAACTGACAAAGCTCCCGGCCATCGGCGACCGCTTTGTCCGGGTCACTGTGCCTTTTTCGTGGCTTCGACACCGGACACGTACGCGCCGCCGCGCCAGCTTGCGCGATACGATCCCTATCGGACCATCTAAATCAAACCGTGTTCGTTATGGGACCGTGTCGCCGGCCCTTTCTACGCGCGATGGAAATTTTTGTGCTTTCTTTTTAGAGCCGCTCGCTTGATCCGTCTTGCTCGATCGCTGGATCGAGATTGGGCGATGCGGTCACAGAGATCTTTCTATGGGACGTGCGGCTGTAGAATTCGAAATAGATCTTGAATCTTTGGTCGCTTTCTGGTGATATATTCGTGACAGTTACATACTTCTTGGAAATTTGAAGGTCGTGAAGTATAATTTTGTGTAATCGTTGTTTGAATATTTGGCTATTTCCGATAGTTGTTTATCATAGTTGAGAAGTAGCGAAATAGTTCTTTTTGATGGTATGAATAAATGTACATGATCATAATAGATATAATCATTGAAATTGAATCAAATAAAAGATTGAGAATGGTTAAGAAGCAAGGAGCAATTGTTATGTGTAGTTATCCATAGATTTTGCAATATCAATCGGAAATATCGACGGAAAGTTTAAAGTTTGCACATCGATCGTAAGACTGGTGAATCACGCATCGTAGCTCCACCCGCCACGTGACGGAACCGATAGATTGAATGGCAAATTACGCGTCAATTCGCGACAATGAGACAAATAGAGAGGCCGTGTGTCTCGGTTCCGAGAAGAAAATCAAAGGTGAAAGGAAAGAAAGCCGATACAATAGAAGTACAACTACTGATTCGATCGTGAACTTTAATGGTAGCCGGTTTACGTAAGTGCACGGTAATCAGACGTCGATGAGTCTTATTTGTAGACGAGACATAGTTCAGCGCAATTGGACAATTGATCGCAATTGCTGCGCGGAGATTACCGTTTCGAAAAGAAGTTATTAAATTGTATTGAGTAACCAGACTTCTCTATTATCTTCATTACTTCTGCCTTTGACAACAGCAAGAAACATAACGACATCCTTCAAACTGAAAAAGGGACAGAATTCTTACGATTTCGATAAAAGAATTATTTATACAAACATTTAAATTCAATTGATATTCAAAGCTTAATATATTCACTATAACATAATCAACAATCAACTCCACCAAACCTCTAATCTAAACGTTTTAACCTACAATAACAAAACTCTATTTACCTGAAAAATTAATTTACCGTTTCGAAAACGATAAACACATTCGCAGGTGACGTTAGGAATGTCCCCAAAGATCCGCAGATTACTAATAGCTAAGCAGGCGATAATAAATGAGCGTCGCCTCGGTGCCGAAAGGATTAAGGAGACGGTGTTTTCTTGGACGCGGCCGGTGCCAAGAATCACCGGCCGGTCTAATATCGCATCGGCGGTGCATTGAACGTGTCAGAAATAGATCCTGAGGAGAGCGTGAGAATTCGACAGCGATGCGTGCGTAAGAGCGCGTAAGAGTGCGTGCCCACGCGTTGAATGCCTCAATCACTGCGGGCTGATTGTGCGTATCCAGCCGCGTCACGTACCTCTTTGTCCGTGTAAAAGTGGATGCGAGGCGTGCCTGGCTCCTCTCTGTGTGCTGTTTGGTCTGTTTGTGTGTTCGTGGTCGCGTACATTCAGCCTGCGGACCGTTTAAAAAGGATCTAAATTGTCTCGAGGAACCGGCGGGAAGAGGGAAGCGAAAGAGAGAGAGAAGGAAAGAGAAAGAGACAGAGAGAAAGAAAAGAATGAGAGGAACAGAGAAGGAGAGAAAAAGAGAGGCAGAAAGTGTGTAAGGAAACGTTCAGAGAATATCGAGGGATCGCTGCGAGCTGGAAATCTCCACTCTCTCAGGAGTGCCATTCGAAATTCACATTATCGCAACGAGTGTACTTTACGAGCGTGTACTCTTGTTGCGCGAAAGAGCTGGCAAGTGAAACAAAGGGCTCACGGGAGGAAACGAAATCGAGGATACCGGCTGAGAATCCTTCTTATGATTTTTCTTCGGCGGACAAGCCGCTTTTCATTGGTCACATATTAACCTCCTTACCTTCTGGCGTCTCTATCAAAGGGAATACTGTGTTTTACGGAACGATGGATGCTCTACAAATATTCATTTTTATGGGAGAATTCGGTGAAATAGGGAACGTAGGATTGAACAGTTTCAATATATGTATGGTTTTTAGTTTAAAAAGTTTTATTTTGAAAACGTTCAGTTAAAAAGGTTTTAGTTAAAATACTGTTTTAATCATCTTTATTGATTGTTATTTTACTGCTTTTGGTGTTTGTGGAGAACTGACATTTATCAAAAGAAACTGATTGCTATATTAAAAGTTAAATTTAACCGATATGCTAAATTTTCAGAATGACATTTTCATGATGTCACAAATAACTTCATACAGTCTTAATGAGAATGTATCTGAATAATTATTCAGAACTGTGTCTAAAATACGGCAATTGAATCCTGTCTGGTGTATGGTATTTTGGTCTCGTTATTATTGGAGACAACTTCATTTTCCACTTAAATATTAAAAGAACATTCGGTCGGATCAGGAATAGACGATTATTAAAAAATGTACAAAAATCTAAAAATTTAGCGAAGAAACCAAATTGGTATTTTAACAATAGAAATATCAATAAACCACAACCGATAATACCCACTTATCTGCAAACATACCTTAAAAAATTAATGTCTGCAGACCCGTCATCGGCTTATTCGTACTCACTATTAGCTGCCAAAAAAATATTCCACCATCATTCGAAACTCGCCCCCAATGCAACATAATGCGAACTACCTTCGACACGCAATGAAAGTTTCGGTACACGAACTACCAATTTGCCGGCCATGTTTATACGCCATCCCCTATTCAAAGGCTAACATCCACTTTGCCGGACCCTTAATTTTGAAATCTAAGTTTCCCGGTATCCCGTCGGGATTAGAATGCGTTCCCGTTTTTCTTGCACAACGATGAACATCGCCGGACGCGAAATGGCGTCCGGAGACCCGGAGCCACGGACTAATAGAATCTGGCAGAGGGGAGGGTTCACTCCTCAAACAGCAACTTCGGAGGAACACGAGAAAACTGTTTGCCAGGTTCTCGTTACACGCACTAACGATACACACGTACACTGGCTTAGAAGGGGTTGGCTCACGAACGAGCCCGTATACGATAACGATTAAGGGCGGCCGTGCGTAAGGGGAAATTATCGTCGGGAGGACTTTTGTTTCAGGGAATAATTACAAGAAATAATAGGCGTGCTAATATTTGTCCGCATGGCCGCAAACGTTCTCCTACCGGAACCATAATTCCCACCCCTAGGCTGTACTTTGCCGCTGTTACGTGGCCGGTATCAATTTGAACCGTGGTTCAAACTGTTCTTTGTCGTGTCGATGTCGTTTAGCGCGCGTTTGTTATTCAAAATGATAATAGATGAAATTATAATATTCTTGATATATATAATAGATGAAATTACAATTGACATAGTGAAATCAAATAGTGCACTATGGTAACTTGAATATTAAAAATAAATGAAAAATGATGGATTGAAATTAGACGAAATCAGCAGAACAATTAAAAGCAAAGAGAACTACGGAATGGCTCCAATAATTGTATATGCAAATTTTCAAATTATTCAGAAACTAAAGGAAATTCTTCTACGCGTATGTGGTTTAATATTGTATATGATATTAAATGGAAAATACATAGACGAATACCACAGCCTAAAACAAACGTCAGACCAATAAACTTCAAGCATGATAACACTGGTACCTTGCCATAGATCCAAGTTCCAGTGTGCTTATCATTATTTCACCCCTACGCGAGCTCACTGCTCAAACACAACGGAAACAAACATCCATCTTCATTTCACTTTAATCCCGTAACCATTAATACGCAAGCCCATGACTCAACAATTTTTTCCTCCTATTTAAATCTTCTTTTAATCAATCTACTCCGAGAAACTGCACCTGAAAAAATATGTTCCACCTGTATGCAATCCGGGTCGCTTGTTTTAACAGTTGATTTCACGTTCACTGGGGAACCCACGAAGTGAAAGACCAATCAAGAGTATAATTACCCGATTATCGAATAAATAACAGCCACTAGAATCCCTCCGTCCGCCGTCGGGATTGTCTAACCAGCAATTTTCGACTCACGGAACGATTGAGACGTCGCGACGCGGCTCCGCGACGCCCTTCCTCTCGTTTGGCCCGTATAATAACAATGTTCCTGCATACTTGATTCGCGTGCGTGGCCGGTAACGATAGCACTGACACGTGCGTGCGAGCTACACCCAAGAAAGATGGTGGAAATAAGGAAGTCGTATAATCCGCGTAAAAGCGGGGGAGAGCCCCATGACCGGTGGTAAGGACGATCTAATTTATTTTTGACATCGGGAATGGTATTAACGTTCGTTGCGCCGTGCATACGCGTACAGATCGCCCTGCGACGTCGCATATATTTACCATTTTTATCCGATACGCGGTAAAATAGTTCCCGTGTACTTTTATCGTCTGTGTAACACAGCCCCGCGGTGCAATTGATACACGTGTCCGGAGAAATTTAGCGGATTAGCATCCCCGCGCGGAATCGCGACCGCCGTGAGCTTTTTACTGGGGGAGATTAAAGGACACTTGGAAGCTTAGCGGCTGTTACGTGACCAAGAAATTCGTTCTTCTTTTGTTTTCGAGTTTTATATCGTTTCGAGTGTTGGAGTGGTGTAGGTTAATAATTCGGGAGTTGTAGTATTTACAAATATACAGGGTGGAAATTATGAAGCATTACAGTCGAATATCTCAGAAAATATTGATTATACGCAAAAATGTTTCAGACAAAAGTTGTTCACTACCGAGGGGGACATCATGTGGTGGAACTTTTATTTCTCCTGGTGGACACTCCAAGGTGAGATGAAGGTCAACTTCCTTTTTTTAAATAGAATGATACGTTTTTTTATCCACCATCAGATAATGCGTTTTAAGACAAAATCAACGACCTATGACTCAAGGTCATTCAAGGTCAAACTTGCAGGGAAATGGAGAAAAGGTGTGATCGTTTTATTTGTACTTTAGTTCGTGCCTTCGAACATTCACACCAGAACATAACATGTGTCAATGTGAGCATTACTCAGGACAACATCAAAATCATTATCAGCTCAAAATCCTCACTGGATGAGAACAACGGCGTTTCAAAATCCATGGACCCTGAACGTTTGGTGCAGCATTATCGACAATTTTGTCATTGGGCCGCACTTTTTCAAAGGACGTTTAACTGGGAAAGTTTATGTTAACTTCCTACACAATATACTACCCCAATTATGTGAAGAAGTACCTTTAAATAAAAGGCGCGTTATGTGGATGCAAAATGAGAGTGTACCTGCGCACTATGCACTATGCTCTCGAACAGCAATGAATGAAATCTTTGCAGAAAAGTGGATAGGTCGAGGAGGTCCTGTAGCCTGACCGCCCCGTTCGCCGGATTTAACACCAATCGTCTACTTTCTATGGGGTCACATTAAAAACTGCGTAATGTATAGGGAGTTACTAGAAGTTAACTTACAAAAAATTTAAATTCACCTAAATATATTTCATCTTCCGAAAATTGTTTTATGAAAAGTGCATGAAATGTATTTAATGATTACTCTATCGATTAAAAATTCGACAAGAAAATCTCTGATCACGTGAAATCGTTAAAAAGATTCTCACACGAGAGTTTCAATCTGTTATTATTAAGTTAAAAGCTTTGAATTATCAATGATGGAAAATCTCAAAAGAGGTTTCAAAAATTCCAAGAAAAAACCAACACATACCGAAACATTGCCCTACCAGCTCCCAAATCCCCAGAAACCAATACAACCACCGAACATTGAACCCCACCAACCACTAAAAATCCAAAATTCCGGTTTGCCAGATGAGCATCATCTCATCCGACGAATCATAGCACGCGCAGCCGAGTAACACGGGCATCAAGACTGTTTGCAAGGTCGCAATCCCGTCGGCCGGGTCTCCGTTAATCACTTTCCGACCCCGCCGCGTTGACCGCAACTATCAGAGGCAGAGCTCGAGGGCTCGATAGCTCGTTACACGCCGGGAGCCAGCTAAAAGCGGCCGGCAAGCCGAACAGAAAGGAGACGGAATCTAATCTCTCAGAAGCGACGCATCGAATATGCAAGATTGGGGATCTCTCAACGTCGAATATGAAGACAGAGAGACGGAGAAAGCCGATAGTAACGAGTAGAAGAGGAAATTGGTGGGGGAGGAATGCAGGAGGGTAGGGAAGAGAGAGAGAAAGACAGTAGCGCAGCGGCGCAGAGGGAGGTCTTCCAGTAGAAAAGGCTTTTCCCGGAGGTTAGCGTCGCAATCTCCATCGCTCGATTGGTGTTTCCACTCCAGTGGCGTGCACCGCCATCACCGTGATAAGAAATGCAAGCTAGTGGTCGTCGTGCCGACGGGGGCGAGGAACAAGATGCCCTGCCGCCGTTGGCCGAGAAAGTGCTTTCCGCGAGATTGCCGTGTCTGGGCTAGAGGTCGGATTAAAAATTCGGCCGACAGTCGTGTAACCAGGCCCCTCCCGCCAAGCCGACTCCATGAGCACGGGAATCGGCATCCTTTGCCCGCTCGATAATAGTTTCGAGTGCCTGGTGACCATTATGGGACCCCCGTCGCGTACCAAATGAGCATTCCTTCTCGTAATTGAAGCACGCGGGGATACACCGTACGAATCGACCACGGAGGGACAGCGTCAGAGAGGGAAAACGAGGGATCCCAAAGCACTCTTGCCCTGTCTGAGTGGCCGACAGATAGGGCTGCGGGGACGAGAGACGGTTGAAAGGTGGAGGAAGCGAGAGTGAGGGTGGCCATGGTGTAGCAGGAAGTGCTAGGCCTCTCTTCGACTTCGCGAGACCCGTGTCTCGGAGGTTGGAGCGCTGAGGACGACGTCGGGACCGATGGTTAGCACGCCCTTCGAGACGAAAGTTCGCGCGGGGATTCTGGGGTCGATGGTCGATCGCTTGATAGAGCAAGCCTTTGAGTTTAATTGTTTTATTGCCTCGATTTTATTGTTGCTTGGATGTTGCGAATAGTTTGGGAATTTTGTGTGTTTTAATATATGGTTTTATGCTATAATATTGACATTCTTTCTTATGTGTTTAGCGTATTAAAGAGACTGTTCGTTTTGTGCATTTGCAGTGGGTATGGTTATACACAACTGTGTATGGTAGAGCATAATGAAGTTTATAATATAGTATTACAGAAATAAAGTGTAAAATACCAATTTTTATAAAGGAGACCATATACGTTTACATTCTCAGAGAAACAATTTACAGTTTAATTATTATGCAATAAAATCCAGCGTAATTTGAATTAGGATTTGGAAAGCGTCCTCCCATCGGAGTGGGAGATGATGTATAGCGCAGACGTAGAAGACAATCGGAAGGAAAACGAGACGAATCGGAGCCTGCGGAGAGTAACCCGATAGTCTCTCGGTGCACGTTTGCGTTTCGTTTTAACGAGGCGAGTCGTAACAACAGCCTCGTCGGAGGCGGAGGCGAAAAGGAAAGATTATTGATACACTGCGCGTCTGAACAAGCCGATGACAACGGTAGCGAAAGGATGATTAAGAGGTGAGACGCACACTTTCGAAGCTGGCTGCATTATGCCGCTAACATGCATGAAATACAATAAAGTGAGGCACGGGCAATTTACAGAGGTAAAAATAAGTTTTCAACTACGCTCTGCATGGCATGTGGCGCTTCGCATAATCGATCTTTCCGGATAACGTTACCGCAACGTTCACCGCAACCGGAAAGCAAATTATGTGTGCATCTCGTTTTTGTCAAATGTACTTCATGTTAAATGAACCTAAATGGACTATTACATAGTCCTAAGTAGCGAAACGCAACAATTGTTCTTAACACATCAAATCCAAAATTTGTATATATGTTTTTGTATTATTTAATTTCCTTCGAAAGCAATTTTCGTGATTGAAGTAACATATATAGAATCATTGTCTGATTATTTTACCTGATATACAAAAGGCTGGATGCTCACAAAATAAGCCGTATAGAAGAACCTCTTTCAAAGATACGAATCCAATCCTCTTATTGCCCCCTGCATTACTATAATAACACCGAAATCTAATATCAACGCAATTTCAAAACGCGGCTTTCCGCATTAACGACTAATAGTCAGTAATCTGCAGTGCGTAATCTCTCATAACTGTTATCAAGAAACAAATCGTATTCAATTATTGGAGAAGATTGCTTCCACTAGGAATACGACAAAAACTCTGTTGAGTCCAGTGCCGTGCACAATAGTCTACAATTCAATTCTCTCTTAATTACACCAAACCAATAGGAAGTCCATACTCGTCCTGGTTTCCAGTCAAAGCAAAGGATTAAAATGACGGAACGCCTTGGGAGACGTATAATCCCGGCTACCACGGGCGCCGTGGCATCGGGAGCTACTTTAAATCGTCTTCCAGGGAAGGGAAAGACCGCCTTTGACACGTTCCGAAGTGTCAGGCCGGAAAGGGGAGGGGGGTGGTTGAGTCAAGAAAGCACGCGGTCAAAGGGAAACGGGGACTGTCCTCGGGGCAAATAATGGTCGACTTAGGCGCGGACGAATCCATGGCGGGTCGAAAGACGCTCCCGGCCAGACCCCACAAGCCGAAGAGCGGATCGGGGCCCCAGACGATCGTAATTCACGCGAGTGCTGGATCGTTTTGTAGAAACAAACAACGTGACTCGATGCGCGACCGGCGACAACGGAGGAACAGGTTTCGTTTGACCTGCCAGTCCTCCGTGACGCGGCCTTTATCCAGCCGCGGACATTAGCTGTCCGTCGTGCATCTTTACAGGCTCCTGAAGAGTATTTCATTACTTAATAACCTTCTCAAAGGAACCCTGGCGCTCGTTGTTCCTCCAGTCGGCCGCTCGACCGGCCCTCATTGAATGGATTAACAAAAGAGGATGAGGGATTAATGATCGCGAGACGTTCGGACTCGTCGTTGGAACGTTTAAAATCCTCGTGCCGGATTTTACCGAGTACATGAAAATCGAGTTGGAGATTTTGACACAGTAAAGTAGGTTATGGAGAACGAGTATTATGTAAACGTCTGTTCATTGTTGAGAATAGTTGTAATAACTAGGCAATAAGTCGATGACTCGTCTTCTATTTAATTATTAAACTTTCTTTTATTATTGATACCAACTACTATACGGTTTGTTCAATTTCACCAAATAGAAAAACAAAGTTGTTGAAATCGATATATAGGTTTCTGCCCTGTAAAACGATCTAAAAAGTAATTCTGGAAAA
Source organism: Nomia melanderi (assembly GCF_051020985.1). Taxonomy (NCBI): domain Eukaryota; kingdom Metazoa; phylum Arthropoda; class Insecta; order Hymenoptera; family Halictidae; genus Nomia; species Nomia melanderi. Next base: position 10,938,130 of record NC_134999.1, on the reverse strand, counting down.
CGACTTCTGCCTTAACCCTAAATTTCAGGTACGATTAACACAGTACGATCTCGAGAATCCTCTTCAGTCCCAGTTCCAGTCGATCAGAAATAAAACGCCAGGAGCATCTTGCACCTTGCACCGAACGACTGCACTAACCTGCGCCGGGAACACCTGCGGCAAGACTCCGCCCAACGTAATTGCTCCAAATTCCAGTGAATGGTACCGCGAAAGCTTCGATTGCTACCGGTTCGGAGCGGGTTCGAGTCGAGGAAAAATTCCATGGGGGACGGTCCCGCCGTGTCGCGTGTAAGTATACCCTGCCGGGGCATGATTTAGCCAGGGCCCCGCAGGATCTTTTAATCCTGATTTACGAGTGCCGAGGCGGCGGAAACGGCGATCGCGGGACGCCGCGCCGGTAATTTCATCGGTGACCAGATGCGTCATTGAAAAGCTCGTTCCGGACACGGACGCGCGGTGTACGTGCATCCGCAGATGTAGATGGATCGAAGACGTAACGATGTCGTTAACGGTGGCGAACCGCGAAGACAGCTGCTTCTTAACGGCGCACCGTCTCGCAGGCCGTTCGTGGCCACCGTCACTTCCTAGATCATATTCGACCGGAAAATAAGACCTCGCGCGTCGGCCGAGGATATATTGCTCGATGGCGTTCTCGGCCGCAAATTATTCGCCGAGTTCTGAACGGGGACTCAATTGTACGACCAACGGGGGTGCATTTTGCAATTCCGCCTTGGAATACGGTGGAGCTGAAAAGACTATATAAATAGTTGAGTTAATTTGAAACTAATTTTCTTTTTAGTCTTGGGATCTCCCGAGTCCCAAATATTGTGTTTATTTACTATAAACAGATTTAACGAAGGCGTAACAATTGTATTCAGGATATTCGCAATTAACCCGAGAAACAAGTAAATATAAGAATAATGTCAAGTGCAGCACTCGGAAATCCGTCCAGAAGAATATAAATTTGTATAGAAATTCGTAGTCCAACAGATAAGAGGATTATCCTTCAGCCAGCCGAGCCAGCGTCCAAGACGACCGAGCGTAAAGCTGAATCTACAATAACTTCTACACGAAAAAGTACTCGGGATTTCATATCGTAATAAATACCGGACCGATGGTCCCCATAAAAGACACGACCGTATAAGTTACGCATTTAATTAACCCGGGCCGCGCGGGAAGCCGGAGACTCTAGCTGAAGGGAGTCCGTCCCCGAGGCGTCGCTCATCCCTGAAATCCAAGTAAAACACATACGTCGGGAACGAGCGTGACGGCCGCGGGACCGGACGGTAACACCACGCATAATACAACCCTGAATCACGCCTACCGGTCGCGCGGGGAACACGGCGAGAGTCTGCGAACGGGGAAGCGGCTTCGTTAAAACGGTCGCGCCGTAAACAAGGTGTACGCCGATCCCGGCGATCGATTTAACGAAGCCGCTTATCCGTCGATAAAATCCACCTGGCCGAATCGACGAATAAATTTGTCAATGGCTAGGTGGTGAACCGTAGGCGGCGTTAACGTATCGGCGTAAAGTATGCAAATAACGGCCAGCGTAAAATCGATGACGAACAGTGCGATGGAAAGGGAGGGAAACCGTAGGGACGTACGGTGTAAGAGAGCGGCAAACAAAGTACTCCCGCGGCTTCCTCGAGTCCACTCGAATCCCTCCGTGATTCTGGTCGCTTCGTATCGTTACGCGAAATCCAATCCGTGCGAGCACCGCACGTTCATGCGCGCTCGCTCACCCTTCGATACGCGTTTGATCCCCCTTCGGTGGGACTTTTTCGCCGTTTCCCCACCGCGGAGGAAGGCGTCGCCGCGCGTTTCGACCGTCGCGGACATCAAACGGTCCCAACGCACGCACCGATGCGTGGTGATCTTGTTCTTTTAATCGCAGCAATTAAAAAATAATCACCCGTAACGCGCTGCCAGCAATTAGACGCTCGTATCGTGTACGTCGTAATTCCTGTTCCTCTCTTCTCCTTTTTCCACTCTCTCTTTCGGCCATTTCTCCTCTCTGTCCCGCTGCCAAGGCTGCCTAACCCTCCATTTCTTGTATCCCTTGTTCCTTCTTTCTCTTGAGCCCCTTCGCTCCCTTCCTCACTTTCACCGGCTCGCAGTCACTCTCGCTTTCTCTCTGTCCTCCTACAAACGCGCCACTTTCCCTCCCTTTTTTCCTGTCTCTTGTGCGAAAGTCGTCTACACGGAAGCGATCCCTCGCCTCCTCGCGCCCCCTCCCAACCCCGAATGCGTCTTGATGCAGCCACCCTGTCCTCCCTCCGCCCGCCGTTTTCCTACCCTCTCGACTTTTCTCCTTTCGCTCGCTAACTGTTCTTCGGCAAACTACCTTTTGCAGTTGTTCGTGGTAGTAACGCTAGCGCGCGCGCTCGTGTGCACATCCATAAATGCCCCCCTGCCCCCGCGTCTGTCTGTAACCGTCGCCGTCTACGGTCGCGTTTCACAACCCTCCTTTGTTCCGTTCTTCCACGGACTCGCGAGCAAACTAATTACAAAAATGTTAGGCGTACACACCGCGTGCGCCAAGGGAATAACCCTCGTGAAATAAATAGCTTCTGGCGTTAAGTGTGTTTTAGACGAGGACCATCGCTGAGGGAGGAGGCGCGACGGGGGACACGCAGGGACGGAAAGCGAAGAGGGACCGGTGAACAGCTTCTGCCTTCGCGCGAAATCGTTTTTATTTAGTGTCGCGCTTTCGTCCCGTGTTTTCCCTCTGTTCGCCCTGTTCCTCGTCCGTGCTCCTCGCGTTGCAACCACCCACCACCCTCGGCGCCCAGCTCTTCTTCATACGGTGCGTCGCGATACTCCCCGAAATTGCGAGTCCCATTTTCCCGGCTCGTTCCCGTGGACATCAAACGATCCTTTCTCCACCCCCGGACGAACTTCGCGCTCTAATGCGTTTAACAACGGCCACGCCGGGAAATAATGGGATAAGCGTGGCCAACCGACAGGGAAGATGAAATTTATTTTAATGAATAGTTTGACGTATGCATGTGTAACTTTCGGGGTGATCGTTATTGATTGGTGAATTTAAGTTTCGAAGATTGTGATAATGTTGGTGACGTTGCACCTTGTTGATGTATCTCCAGTGGATCCATGGATTGTATCTTTTTAGGAGTTCTGTTAATTGGGTGTGAAAGTGGTTATTAACGTCGGCGGCAAAAAAGTAAAAGAAAAAGAATCAAGTTTCGTGAATTTATACATTAGAGGTGATCTCTACATTGGTTGGCCAAATTATACTTGAATAATTGTTTGCGAGATTGCATTAATATTAATATTCAACGTCGAAAGTTGACTATATAATACTGAAATCTTAATGCGTTTACCGGTAATTCGAATCGACGTAATAATCGTATCGTCACTGATAATCGCACAAATATTCTATTAATTGATACAAATGGTACTTCATTACATTTTACGTGGATATTTTGCTACAGATTCGACTAATTTCCGGATTATACGTATTCATCGATAATGATGAATAATTATTAACAAATTCCACAATCGAAATGCATATTTTTCAAATACGAAATTCATAAATGATAATCGGTGAAATTCGTTATGGGGGTTAGGAAAGCTAATTATTGCGTACATAGACGACAAATTTGATGAAAATGCTGGAATTCATTACAGCCGTTGGCCATATTGGTAATTACACATAATTACGTATTACTTTCTGCAATCCCCAGGTGATCGCATTCCCACGTATCAAATGGGAACTACTAAATCGTATTACCATTAATTCCATCCATCGTTAGTATAACTTTTGCGAGTCCACTTACCTTCTTAATAATATCATGACAAATTACGTTAATTACCATCATGACAAATGAACCACATACTATAATAACTACACACAATGACCAGATGGTTGTGCGCTACACCCTTACTTAACAAGTAACGTATACTCACTAAAACACTTTTAAAAAATCTCCCGATAACTCGTCTACCCTTAATAATTAATAAACAACTTCCCGACCGCCCCAAAAATCCCCATTAACTTATTCATCGACCGATCCCCGCATTCTATAAACCAGCCATCAGCTTACCCTTGAGCTCTACGAGCGACACTTCAGTTAGCGGGCGGCGCATCGCAGCCGCGACTAACGAGCGGCAACAAAAATCACGCGGAAATGAATTTAAAGCGCGCGGCGTCGTCCGAGGTCGGGTTGCGAGGGCTGAGAATATTAATAAACCCCGTCACGATCGCGTTCAATTTTTCCCCGTGAACGTAAACACGCTCCGAAGCGTTCGAGCGCCATAATGCCGGCGGCTTCAGTGGCGGTGCATTAGTCGGGACATTAGCGAAGATATCGAGCCAGCCATCGTATCGTATCGTCATCGGCTCGGTATGCTAAAATGCGGTGCAATCTCGAGGAAATTACATGGTCGGCACGGGACCGAGCCTGACGGCGCGCTCGCTCACTCGCTCGCACTTGGCCGCGCGGGAGCGGTAATATCATTGTCATATTTAGAAAATGGAACCCGGGCCGCGTTCCCGCGATAAAGTACCGCTGCCGGGCACCGAAGTCGTCTCGTTAAGGCGGGTAATATAACCTTTCCCTCGAATTCCGTCGAATTGCGCCGCGAACCGTGCTCCCTGCGATACGTAGCATCGACGGGATAGTTTTCGGCCCGCAATTTTCGCGTCCCAGTTGCGGCCCGGATGAGTAATTAGTTTGCTGAAAAATTGGATACCCTTTACCGGCTACACTCGGTGCAGTCCAATCGCAATGATGACTGAAAAAAAAACGGGGCAACGAGATATGTTCTGCGCAGAGCTAGGTGTCGGCTATTCTATCCAACGTTTTCGGTGGCCTTGTTTACAGGAATACGATCGCTTTTTAGATTTGCCCGGGCTTTTTTATTACATGCTTTGTACTCGGTGTAATTTGAGACATTTGATACGGGGTTAATAGAGATTTAAGTTTGACCTGAGCTTCATTACACTTCGAGTCCAGGCTTATTGATACATGGTTATAAATCTGAACCTACCATAATTTGGTGGATAATTGTAAACAATACTCGAGGATAGCGGTATTCGGAGTTTAATTATTTAAAGACGAGAAAAAAACGAGATGGTATGTCCCCCTTTAGATCTTAACGATCGGCTAGTTAATGTTCGTTTAAAGCGATATTCAAATATTTGAAATATTCTTGACCAACGTTATCCCCGCGTAAAATCGAACAGGTTCATTTAAGTAACCGTTATAACATCGGTGCTGCGGGTTCTTGTTCCACCAAACGTTTGAAACATTCAGCGGCGCTGATCCCGGGTGCGGAGGCGACGTATAATCTCGCGGCGGCGATAATTAAGTTTGCAAATATGTTCGTGCCGGGGATAGATGGGAATGAGAGATTAGCCGTTAAAGCCCCGTTCTGAAATATTTAAACCCGGCCCGGGGCCAACACCGTTTTTCGATCTCCGCCGCGGCAAGAACACCCCCAAAGCCCCCGATAATTTAGTTTGCAATGAAACTCTAAGCTCACGGGCGCCCGCGTACGCCGTTTCTTGCGTGCAAGAAACTTTCCTCTACCCGCCGACGCCGGCTAGTATGGATTAAATGTCACACCGGCCGTGTCAGGCTGATTTTATCGATGAGCCGGATGGAAAACGGACTTTTCCCAAGCCGCTGAGTCGAAGTCCGCGACATTCCGGCGATCATCTGTGCACGATTAACTGGCCACACACTCGATCCCTGTCACGTCGAGCCGCACCACGATTACACGGGCTAATAATAACCTCTAATTTCCGAGTACCGTCACGGCAAGCAATGATGCCGAAAACTTGCCCGAGTAAACCGGCAAGATCTCCGCGGTGCGCTCGATTCGCATCCCCTCACGGCAAGCCTACAGCGGAGATTAGGTGTTGCTAGGGACTTTATCCTGGTAACAACACGTATCATTGGGCCCGATACCACTCGCGGAAGATTAAATGCTTACTGAGATCAATGCGCCGGTGAATATGTTTATCTGCGCGGCTTATAGGGGGTGCGGCGTTTAACGCGAACACGGCGGGTATTTTCGCAGAAATTTTGTATTGATGAAATTGATATTTTTCTTTGTATTCGAAAATATTTGGAAAGTTCGTAATTTATGGTTTGAAATGTAAGGAGAATATTTTGAGTGTTCGAGATAAATGAAAGTAGTAAAATCGACTTTATCACCGTCGCTATCAGCATCGCATATCCGCGACCATCAATGTTTCATTTTTTGTGGAAAGAAGAGTAAATTATGTTCACGTATGTTTTCATCTAATATTGTAACACATGTTAGAATGCCGAGGAAGACGCACAAATTTTGTCTTGTTTATTATTTATATTTTATAAGGTCAATATGTTTTATTTAATAAAATCTTGTAACCGTGGAGACTGTTATTGAAGTAAATGCTGATATCGAATGGGTGAAAAATGAAATCTACGTTTGATAATCGCATTCTAACCAACGATCAGTTGAAACTGTAATGTATGACCAGACGTCATAACACTCGACGAACATTCAAACACAATTCGCCAACGAAACGTCACGCCTAATTCTATAATCATTATCTCACACGGAACCCCACTTACGTCAGAATTTACACAACTTACACCGTGTATATCCTCATACGCTCGCGAATTACAGCTACGACCGTACTCCCACAGCTTATGTTAAGACCCCGAGCAACGAGGTATGTATATATTTGCCTTTCTGATCGGTCCGTGTATTAATCTAATCGAACGAAAGGTATCGCGATATCCATCGGTACATATTGCAGGCCGATAGCATCGCGTCGCAATTCCTATTGAGTTTTAAAGCGTAAAATCTAGGCTCTCGCGCGAGCAACCGATTAGATGTTATCAGCGACACCCTCGGCGCGGCGGGCAGCGAAAGGCCGATTTCTCTTTCGAAATCGGGCGGGCCGAAACAGAGAGAGGCCTGCCGTTGTGCCGGGAGACGATAGGAATAATACGATCACGTTCCTCGGATTTGCATAAATTCCGACAGCCGTTAATTGTCTCCGAACGGCGTCAAATCGAAGCCCTTTGTATCAACATGTCGCCCATTGTGCCTGGCCCTGGGGGCGGTGGAGGATGCGTAGGCTAAATTCGTGGTATTCAGGTGAATCCGAGGGTGGCAAGGTACACGATGCTTGTTCGCGCGCGCGCGGATATTCGTCTGACGTTTACGCCTCTCTCAAAGCCGCGCGGCCCGTTCGTCGCAGCTGACTTCAAAGCGACTTCGAAATTAATTATTACTATAACCTCGCGTGTCCCGGCGTCCCACGTACGTTTCTAGGAGCGTGACGAGCATGGAGTAGCAGCGAAACGGGAGAGAAGCGAGAAAAGAGAGAAACACACCGTTTCAAAGCGACCGACTCATTAGCTGACAGCGGCGTTTCTCGCCGTCCTCGTGTCTGACGATCTTCCACGCACGTCTCGTCTATTACATCGATCAGCGACATCGATAACATCCCCCTCTCGCTCTATCTTTTGCGCGCCGTTGCTCGCTCCCTGCGGCCCGCTCTCCGTCGACTCCCCCCAAACCACCACTCGATAGGTGGATTCAATTCCTCCAGGAAACTGCTTGCTACGTCTCTTGGATTTAATTTCGTTTCGTTGGGTCGTCCATTCGGGGCGACCGGCGTATCCATTACGGACCTTTAGGCTTTTCCTGTTTAATTATCCGGCACGGCGACGCTGACGCAATCTATGTAATTAAAACTCCGAGAAGCTTTTATGATTTCATGGCTCGAAAATGACGGGTTACGAGATTCCTCGTTTTTTCATCGGCGCATTCGTCGTGTCCCCCCTTCGTTCTGCTGGCTCGACGGCGTTGATCGTCTTCGCGGGATCTTCGAGATTACTCGCGGAATGCTGCTTAGGAGGATGTACCACTGTTTCTTGTACTTAGTGGATTTTCTCGCTTCAGTTCTATCGAGTTAAACGCGTCGAATACGTCATTGCTCCAGAGTTTCCTTTATCGTGCAAACAGCGAGGTTGGAAACTTGATAATTGGATTTAACGCGTTAACCAAATCGAATTACTATTGTGCAGTTAAATAAGCGATGATTATTTGCAAACAATTTTATATTATAAATTACGCGGTAACATTCGGTAAGATAAACGTACAATGATGATAAAAGGATTCAATGAAATAATTTGATATTTCATTCTTATCATTTGGTGTAATTTGCTACATGAAATCGTGCAGTATTCAACGCGTTAATCAAGACATAAGTTTCCAATATGACAGTGACATGAAAAATTACTGACGTTCCAGCAAAATTATCCGATTCGTCGTACTTCATACATTCGTGAACGCTGCAATCACGAAAATCCGCAACCTGGTTAGACGACTTTTCCGCCGGAAATTAATTTACAGCGCCACTAGCGCCATTGTACGATTTCCTTTAGCAAGGTAATTAGTTAGCAAACACGTAGCAGCGAATTATTAAACGCGAACCGGTCGTGCTTTTTTCGTCCGCGTTCGATCCCTGTTCCCAAAGGAGCACGCGCCCCCGCGGGTGTGATTGTTGCCAAAAATCTGCGCGAAGATCGCGAGTAATTGCCGCGAAAGTATTCAGGGAAACGCGGGGGCCGCTGGGAGCTGGGTATAATTTAGATAAAAGCTTCGCGCCGCGGCGTCGGAACAACGTAATATACCATATTTGATGACGTCTCGGCGGACCGGCGGGCATTATTACAAAACTGCGCGGGATGCGGCGAGATTTATGTCTGCAATCGGTGTCAAACCGCGTGCAACGGGAATGGGCTTCAGCTTCGTTTTATAGCGAGCGGCTTAAGTTACCCCTGCGCGTAGGTACCCATGTGCGTTACTTGTCCCCGCGAACGCGTACATCTTCGACCCCGGCGCGAACGGACCGCGGATCGCTCGCAACGGCCGTCGTCAAATTATGAAATTAGACACCGGATTTACCGGCGGGAAACACGGCGATTAAATTCTTGATTAATGGAATAACCGCCAGCACTCCCCGCTCGTAAATTCCAATGGCCACCGAAAACGTGTTATCTCCACCGCCAACGGCGAACCGGGATAATTGACAGCTCGCGAACGCGACTAATAGCGAATCAACCGTCGGCTTGAATAACTGATTATTCGTTGCGCAAGATTAGGCGATGTCTTCCGGGACTACCGCGCGTGTTTTGGATGCATGTATCATTTTTGGTTATAGAAGCTTGGGATTATAGTAATCAAGAAACCACAAGATTTAGAATGCCTCTGTGTTTCTAAAATTATATCTCCGTGATAATTAGTTCAATACTATAGAATGGATAATAGGATTGCACAGTATCAAACAAAAGGGTGTCCAATGTTCAGAATAAATCAACCAAAGGTAACAAGTAATTTAAATCTAAAGATCGAACGTCGAGAAGGTGATCATTCCCGAGCCACGAAGATTGAGTAACAGAGGTAGAGTACGATGGAGAAGAAACTCGAATTGAAATTTTCGTTCGTAGCGTGATGCGGCTAGGTGAATGGGATCCCCAACTCATTTGAATGTAGACGTGAGTTATGAGGCCACGGTCTGCGTATCGGTTGGGCTTTTTCCCTCAAGATGGTCCCTTCAGCGAGCGACGAAATGGCGGCCGGCTATTGCGCTCGCGTAGACGGCGACGCGTGTCTAGGCCCCTCGTTATACGGCTAATTAACACGACAAATTGCCCGGCGAGGAATAAATGCGTACACGGTTAATCACTCGCCTCTAGGTGTACGCCCTTTTCCAGAAAAGACGATCTGCGACGCGACGAAAGGCCGTCGACTCCCGACCGCCTTGACATTCTTGCGTCGAAATAGGTCTTCGCCTCCTGCTCCTCTGCTCACCGCCCCCACCCGAGCAGGAAGCAAGGGTTATTATGGTTTTTACGACGGAGAAAGCCAATTTTCCGCTACTTTCTCGACCGGGTTTAAATCAGAAACGGGAAGTCGTTAAACGGATTTCTTATCCGTGTTTCGATCTACGATTCCGGATGGTACCGTCGAAGCTTAACCGCGCTCAGTTAATCATCATTCGCTAAATGCGTCGGCCCGCGGGCAGGAAATCTTCGTTTCGGAAAGGCACGCACGTTCCAACTATTATTTCGATTGCGATACGCTTCTGCGTAGCGATAAGCCGCGTTTGGATACGGATAAACGGAATAATGGAATATAGAGTATAGTAATGACCTAAGGAATAGGATGTAGATTGCAAGACATGATGTAGTTTAATTGATGTGGAATAATTAAAAAGTTCTCGGGGATCGGAGTGATTTATCTAATGAAACAGAAACTGAAATATTAATTAGTTTTCGAGGGATTACTAAATAATTCGTGGTACGTAAAGTGCTAATTATGCTTCATAAATGTCGGTGCGGGATATACGTGTATACGTAAAGATAATATTCTTGTTCGCTGTGCTAATATGCCAGACATCTTTCTGTGGGGTCCATCAAAGAGAAGCCATACACAGGGAAATAATAAATCCTATTTGAGATCAAAGCTCCCGCGAGCTGGTTATGTCAAACATTACCAAATATGTGCGATGCGCGGTAGTCATCAACGCAATGATGGATTTGAATGTAATTACCGGCGAAAATGGAAGCGACGGAATCCATTAGGATAATACATTTTCTTTGCTTTTGTTATTTGTGCTAAATATGATTTACACTAATTTCGACAATACATTTACGAAGTGGACGAAAAAAACTCTTATAAGACGTTTCCTTTGAAACTGCCGAAGATATAAATTTCAATTATCTCATATGAAACATAGCAAAAAGTAATAATTTACTTTTTGTAGGAAGCATCTAATCGAAGGCTCCAAAAATCCAATTTACTTTTTACTCTACACGAAAAATCCATCGGCTTGTTCTGTATAAAAACAGTCGAAGTTAAAATTAGCGGCAGTTTCGAGGAAACAAGCCTATAAAGCTCAATACGGTCTGCCTTACGTATACTGCGCGAATAAAACGATTACATCTTACAAGTGTGTACCAAATCCTGGTGCCCATTGCAAGTGCCACTCAAAATCGTCCGTGTGTGCCCAAGTTGCGTGAATTTTCTTCGTTTACGGTGACTGGAATTGCCTGATATACAACACGGCCGCAATTAAGTTTATTACTTAAGACCTGCCCATTAAAAGGGCTGGTTCCTCGCGCGACACGGACACCTGCACGTTCCGCGTAGCGGATACGAGGCGACGTAATTGCTTTCGGTTTGATCCGGTATCCCCGAAACGGAGATTTATCGCCGCATGGTCGTCGATGCTAATCTGCACGGACGGTTCGAGATATATGGGCCGGTTTTGTATCTCGTTACCCAGTCTTTTGTTGCGGCGTGAATCGTTCGACACCCGTGGAATTGAATTTGAGGTTGCCTAACAGCAGTCCGGTCTGGTATGCGCGGCCGCATGGTGCTCGCGGCTGTCACACTATTCACAGAAACCTTGATCCTTTCTGTCCCGGATAGAGTTTAAACCGTTTATGCAAATTTGAGTAATCTTTAGAAAGTACTTTTTAATATTTAGGGAACGTAATTATACGTCTACTGAGAAAGTTATGTATCTATCAGGAGAACACTCTATCGGCAATCGTTGATGAATATAAGAAATAATTTTTATATTGAATATAGCATAAAATTTGATCATGAAATGATTTTAGAACATATTCCAAATATCGTAATTTCGAATCTTTCAACTTGAAACTTCAAAAGTTACTTTAAGTCTAATTTTTCCATCTAAAACCATTCCCATCAAACATTCCATATTCCCGACTCGTCCAGCCACGCGAACACGCGCGCATTCACGTTAAAGCACAATCCGCGATCCACCCCGTACACTTTTCTATCGAGACACACTCGGATCGCGTAATTTCGAAGCCATTGTTCCCCGGAAGCTCTCCGTTATCTCTGCACGCTACTTTAAACGATCACAAAAGGCGCGACGTAACGGGTGTCCGAAGAATAACGCGAAAGAGACAAACACCGGCGCCGTTAAGAGGCGCCCGTTTCCCGGTCGGACGAGCTTTAAAGAACAGTTCCCGATAAGAGGAGGCAACTTATAGAGTCGGGCGCGGACGCCGAGTGTACGCGGTACGTTACTCCGCCGGTATTAAACTGCGGAACGGTAGTAAAGTTTACCGGGGCGCGGAGTCTTGTCCCGATCGCAGCAGAAAAACGCCATTCGTCGCGGAACGAAACGGAACGGCCGCCACGCTCGGGAATAAATAACGCCGGACTCGTAACGCTGCGCCGGAATGGCCTGAATTACTGTCAAACGTTTCGCCGGGATAGCCCCTGCCGGCAGAAATAGAAGAAACACTTAGCGTCCCGCGAGTGTCTGTAAGTCGCGGAAGAATTCGAGCCGGTGGATGCCCGCCGCTGGAAATCGAAGGACATCGGGTTGCTCTTACGAGCCACGCACGTCAGCGTAAACCCGAAGTTTATTCCCGGGGTTCCTAAACGGCGTCGGCACCGCCACGTCGACGCCAAGCGTCGTCGTCCTTCCCTCTGTTCTTTATCCGCGCCCTGTTGTCGCGCCGAACTCAAATGTCGAGTTACCGCCTCACGGTTAAATTCGTTAAGAGTAGTCGTAATAAGGTTGGCACAAAGTTCTGCAATGCCGCGTCCCGCGCTCGGTGCCTCTCGGATGGTTTGCATACGACTTCGACGACAACTGCCGCTTTTCTGCGATTTTGCACCATTCGTTGCCGAATTTCGAATCAAAAGGGAAAGATCTAGGGTGAACTTGATTTGTTGAATGGTCGTGGGTGATTGGAATATGTAAAATGTATTTGATATTTTTGACTTGGTACCGAGTTTAGTATGTTTTGTATTTAATTGCGACTCTTCGGTGAACAATAGGTAATTTAGGTCAGGGAACTGGGAAGCCTGTGATTGATTTAAAGCTTTCTGTAAAATTTACTGGAATTTGTAGGTTCGTACTAGTATAATGGAACTCTAGTAGAGAAAATACATGTGAAATATTGCAATAGGATTTTACATTCGAGGAACTCCTAAATTTTGGGGTCCAGATAGCTTAGCACTGGAAGTGGATGTACGTAGTGAAATATCGAAATATTTTAAATTTGAGAGCCTGGAACCAAGCAACTTAGCACCCAAAACGAAATACGGGTGGAATATTGCTGTCTATAGTATTGGAAACCAGGTGGCCAGTAATGGAGTTTCGGCTGGCCGATATGGGGAGGACGCGCGCATCACTAAATCAGCCCGCAGCGTCCCGAATAAATGAGATAGAAACGTTGCAGGTAAGATTCATGCGGCGGAATCATTTTCTTCGACGTGTACACATGGCCCGTTCTGTGTTCGGCGCTCGGGTTTATCGGAAAAACGCTCGACACCGTTGCCATTCGCTGTGCCATAATGCGCGTGTTTCGACTGAATTTCATACATATTTCTGGCGAGCAACGGGGCATCGAATAAACGTCAAGCTGTCCTCTCCGCCCGCCCCGTAAATCGATTCGAAATCTCGCGTTCCGCATGGCTTTCGCGCTGGACGCTCCATTTCATTGGAATCGTTCGGTGTTTAGCCCTCCTGGCTGCGCCGACTAATTCCCCTGTGGCACTAAAGGAAAAATAGCATTTCTAAATTCCACTCGAAATATAACAAAATTAGGAACGTAACTTTTACAAAAATATAAATATCCAGAATGTAATCCTTACATCCTGTACACCACGCAGAATGTACAAAACATTACAATCAAAGAATCATAGTAACGCAAAACGAAGATTACACGAGCACAAGCCACCAAAGACTATTTTAATACATAACTCAGCTCCAATACCTTGTTTCAAGTTCGACGATAAAATACATCACGATAAAATGTAAAAACAACTAATAACAGGATACATTTATATCCAGAATCAAAGGAAGAAAAGATTCTCGAGCGATCTCGTCGCGATAATAGTCGAGAATCGCCGTGTCAACATTAATCCGGGGAGTGAAAACGCGCTAATCCGAGGCTCACGATTCCTGCGCGTCGAAACTCGGAAACTCGACAGCTTTGTTTAAAGAGACGTTGCGCGTCGAAGTCCGAGTGAAAGCGTGAAGAATGGTGGGTACGCGGCGTATCATAAAGCCGCGATCGCCACCTCGACGTCTAACTGCGCGAAAACACAGACCGTGAACGCGTCGGTGGATTCCGCGCGATCCACCAAAGCGTAGAAAGTATAAAAGCCAAACACAGCCCGGCTCGCACTGCCGTCGGGTATAGTTATTTGTTCAAAGGCGAGCTTGGCTAACGTTTCGCGGCGGTAATCGCGCACCGGAGGAACACACCTCCACGCTCCGCCTTAATTTATTGCCGCCGCGCCGCGCCGCGCCGCTTCGAACTCCATTTATACTATATCATTACACTTTCCAGAGCTCTTCCTCCCTCATTCGAGACGCGCAATTAACGATCGACCTTAAGTATGCTGCGTGAACCACACGGCGGAACGGGAATATCTCCACCGGGTGTCTTTTAACTCGATTCGACACGCGAACGACGCGCCGAGGAAATGTAATTGGGTTCCCCATTAGAGCGTGGAATTTCAGCCCCCGGAAAAAAGAAGGATTTTAATATCTGTGTCGAGCCGCGAAGCCACTGACACGATGTCCTATATTTGATAAACGAGCAGAATGCTATCTTCCTCCATCGGATCTTATCTTTAAGGCGATGATTGAAGAGTTTGTTTGTATTGGAATATTGAACGTGTAAATTTGAGGAATTTGTGTTTATATATTGACACATTGGTTTGTTGAATGATAAATACAACGTCAGAACTTAGTTCGAAATTGATGTTAGTAACGTAGATGTCAGGTACATTGGATAATTTTGAATTATTCATGAGCAAAATGTAAATTTCGTTCGAAAAGGTGAATTGATTTGCACAATCAATAGTTTATGGAACAGTTAAGTCTACGTTTTGGTTGTTACGAGAACAAGCGAAAGTGCCTCGTTTATTTAACCAAGATAAAATTCCTTGGTCTTTATCAGTGAAACTATATCCTACAACAGTAAACACTTGGTTATTATCTGTATTCGCAATTAGTCAGGTTGTGCACACAGAAGGTACGACAAAAATCACTAATCGATGAACTACATACTTTACCCCCATCCGACAGAGAATTAAATGAAATCAGGTAAATGAAAAATAACATTAAATAAAACAAAATTCTTTTACTTCTTATTCGCCAAACAAAATTTTCAACTTCCAATTCATCTGTTCCAATCAAACACAGAAATCAAATAAAAAAAAATAAATAAAACATCCTATTATGCTGCACAGCGTAAATCAATAGGACCATTAGTGATTCAACGTCGAAGGACGTGAAATCACCTTGTCTATCATTTTTGGCCGCATTTCGCGCGAATCAGACAGGCTGCCGGGGGAAAAAGAAACTCCTTTCCTCGATGACGGCCTCGAATCGATCCCCGGTATTAACATCCGAGACAAGTTTTTCGCCCCCTCGCGCATCACATTTCCCGGCTGCGTGATTAAACGTCTTCGACGACGCGCAGACATCGACGTTGCGATGGAAACCAGGCCCGAAACGCTTGACGTCTCATCATCAGACATAGCAATAAGAGGCGTTTCTGTCATCCTCGTACCGTGAGATCGCGTCCTGGCTCCGTCCCGTTCACAAGGGATGGTAATTTTCCGGAGGAAATGATATCCCGGTCCGTGCTCCCGATAAGGCAAGTCGCGTCTACGTTTCCTGGTTTCACGGGGGTGTGGTAGTACGCGATGAAACGCGGGAGACGCTCGCGGTGGCTGCTCCGCTTCCAGCCGAAACCTAATGGTCGACGTGAATGGATCCTAATAAGCCGTGGATGCACGGTATTAGAAGATCGCGTGGTTCCGGGGAAAATCGGGTTCAAACGAAATCAACTGTATTATTATGTACCCGGTATTACGTGAAATGTTAGGCTTCCGTGAAATTAAATGAGAGATAAATCGATTAACCTATTAAAACGAAAATAAGGAGAAAAACTGTGAGATAAGAAATAGAAAAGATACTTTTTGATCAATCTAGAATCATCTGTTTCTTTAAGATAAAAATATATTTCAAATGTCAAGAATCCAATCATTACTAGATAAACGAGAAAAATTCGATACAATTCCTTCTCCATAACGAATCAGTCTCTTACGTCGATCGTTTTATTCCAAATTCACGGCAAATCAATAAAGAAACTCGCGTAGCGCAATTGCAGAAATATTATACAAGGCAAACTAGCCCAGAAACCCGAGTCTTCTTCGTTATTTAAGCCCGTCTATTTACATTCACTCTCCCTTAAAAAGCGACTCGCTCCGAAAGTCTGAGCATTAAGCACAGCGCAGCCCGTTCATCCCTTAAGTTCGGTCCATCCCCTTTATCCCCGATATTTGCTCGGTTCCTAGGAGCAGTCCATAAAGACGATCTCCTAATTGTTCCGAGCATCGTGTTTTTTCTCGTCTCTGCCGTTTTTTATCTCCGGGGGAAACAATGTCGACGAAATCGTCGCTGATACAAATGCCGGGACGGAAGTGAATTTTCTCCCGCTGTATCATCCGCAAAGAAAAGGAAAAAAGGCTCCTAGGGGATCCGAAGGGAAGGACGTCATAACTTGATCCAGGCTTACGTGGCCAAATTCCTATAGGCCCCCCGAAAAAACCCTGTATCTGTCCCAATGGATGCCGAGTTTCGAAAGTCCGGCGGAAAAATACGATTCCGGCCGAAACGAAGATTAATCAATTTTTCGGTGGAAGTCGGCCGACGCAAAAGAAGAACGCGTGGTACCGTGGTCGGGTAATTAATCGATGAGCTCACCGCGGCTCGATCAAAGAGCTACTGATAGATTCGTTAAGGTAACCAGGGGAGAAAGAGTTTGATAATGACGACGTCGGTCTGTTAAATCGCGGTGTAATTATGGTAATGCGTGTTGAATTGATAATCGGCCCGGAGTTTCTCTTCTTGCCGCGGGAAACGATGTCGGATTAACGTATCGAGCCTGAGGTCTCTATCGTGTTTCCTGGTTCGAGGATACGCTTCTTCGTGATCGCCTATTTACGATCGTAATAATGATAACGTGTTCGTCTGGCGTATAACCTTGGCAAGAAAAGTATTTTAAACGAATTCGCTTAAAGAAAGACGGTAACTTCTGTTGACTCCGAGTAATTCCAATCGTACATATTATAGAATTAAACAATTTTATGTAATTACGTGAGTCGTAATTGCAAAGAATTGAAATGATCGTTGCCAGGAATAGTATTGGGGATTCAGTAGGTATTGGAGTGGTTTGAAGAAACCCGTAATACTTTTCGCGGAATATTCGAGAAAATGGGTTCCGCGATGCCGCTTGAACGTCACGGCTCTTTGTCAGGTTAGCGATGATCGGCGTACGCGACGAAAACGCGATGGGAATGGTTGATGGCCGATGCTCAGAAAGCTCTTCTTACGGAGCCGCGTCGCTTGTTTTGACAGACGCCAAAGATATACGTATGTGTTTTGTTTGCTCGTCTTTTCGCCGACCCACTTCTCTTTCATTCGCCGCCCTCGTCCGCCCATCCCCGTCCCCAAGCCGTCCTTGTCATGGCTGTCATCCTGTTCGATCCTCTAATATCTCGTCGCCCCGCGTCCACTTATTTTCTTTCTGGTCGCTGCCCACATAAATCTTATTCGCGCTCAACACCCGCGCATCATCGCTCGCCAGATTCCCGGCCGTGAAAAATAAGCGACAGCCTTCTCCTCTGGATATATCGCCGCCCTCCCTTCGTGATCGTTCAACGATGAAACCTTAAAACGCCAATCCTCGCCTTCGATTCGTCGTCTGAGCGAGACGGCGTTCAACTTCTGGTTACTTCTATATTTCCGGAACGTTTTCAAGCGTACCTTGATATTTGTAAGATAAGAATTGTATTTTTAAAATTGACTCGAGGAAAATCTAGAGGTAGTTACCGGGGATGTATTCGAACGAAAAATTTACTATTATAGTGATGTAATGGAATATTATCATACATTTTGTACACTTTCTCCCACGCACAGGAATAAATTTTGTTATAAATTCTGTGATTTTGGTTTAGTGATTTCTTTATGTTTCCTAATTAATAAATATACGGTCATTTTATCAAGATCTGTCTAACTTTTACTAGTAAAAGAACTTACGATTCCGAAGTAATGTAAACCTTTCCTTTTAAGAAACATTTGGAAATTCGTAGACACATGTAGACTTTTATGATTGAAAAAGAAATTCGGTCGGTCAACACTTATATTCACAGAAGTTGGCCTTTAATTTAAGGGAAATGCCTTTCGAAGAGAGCAACGAAGGTGTGAATATAAGGTGAACACGTAATTGAGTGGCGTTGAAGGGTCAGAACACTTACGATTGATCTGAGAGAATTCGGTCCCGCGGGTCGTGCGATCCGTCACTCGTTGCGAATTCACACGGTGACCCCCAGATGCGATGTCAAGGCTCTCTGGACATGATTCGCGCGAATAACAAAAGCCTCTAAGGGGAGTTCTGAGTGTGGAATCTCGCGCCGTTCCCAACGGGCGGTCCCCATTGTCCGAAAAATGTAGAGCGTGGCCGGAGAAAACGGAAAGCGAAGCAATATAAATGTTAATAACACCGGACGCGGGCAGAGGGAAAAAAGAAAACAATTTAAAAAGGGAGAACATTGAAATGAAGATACTGCGGGGGTTGCGGCGGCGAAACCGCGGGGAAAATGAATGGAAATGTCTACCCTAACCGCTGCGTTACCCTACGCTCTATTTCCCTTTCCGTCTGAGGTGTCTCTTGCACACTGTTGTATCATTCAGGGAAAAAATTTGAGAAAGAATTTTGCAAAACTAAATGCCAGAAGAATTATTTCATTCATCATAATCTAACCATTGCTGAGATCCTGAATGAGTATCCAGAAAATTATTATTACAAATCGTTAGAATATCTAATAATACTAAAGCAAAAACCATACTGAGTTCAAATTCTAGATTCTCTTATCCCCTATTTCTACCAAATATACGAAACCGAATAAACATTCTCAGTTCAAAAATAACTTATCATCAACATACAATTCCCGTCGCCAACCATTTGTAACAACAGCAACAAAGCAACAAAACCTCCATAAAAACAGATTCTCTTTGAAACGTTTAAAACTCCCGACGAACGCGAATACAATCCCCAAGCCTCGATCCCCGACAACGCCACGCAAAAGCCGAAAAGAATCGGCAACATGATCCTCGAAGAAATGGATTTCAGGTTGATTCAATTGATTGCCGGCGGAATGTGACACTGATAGAGACCAGTCCTGGAAACGGGCCGGGCGGACGTCAGAGCCCGTTCGAACCAAGGCAAAAAGGAGCGCGTGGCTGACTTTGCGCGGAGCCGAGTTCCCGAGCGGTGCTTGTAACGCAACGCCGCAATAAATTTCGGCCACTGGAAGCAACCGCGGGCAACATTTTCGCCGCGGTTGCGTGGTCGTTCCGCGGGAGAGGAATCCTCGTCCCTCGACACTTACGATCTTTTGAAAGTCGCGTCCACCCCCGCATTCACCTTTTCATTTACATTCGCCGCCGTGATTCATGCACGTCGGGACGCAGAGTTCCGCGGGACACGGGACACCGGAACGTCCAGGGGCGTTTCCGCGGCGAAAACCGCGATGTTCTACATCGTCCGCGCCATGGACCCCCTTCTTCCCGTTATTTACGTCCCCCGGCTTTCTTGGAGGCCCCGGATACTCCTCCGGATGTTCCAGAGAACACAGACTAGGTAGTGCGAAAGTTACGATCAAAGCGGCCACGCGGATTTATTTCTGACACGGAACAGGCTGTCGCTGGGCGCAAGCCGATCTGCTAGCCGGCTGATGCCTCGCCTCGCGTATTTTTAGAGGTTCGATCACAAGGATGAAGTGATGTGTGGGAGCTAAAGAGTGGACGTTTTGTGGATGCTGGCTGTTCAATGTGGCAGGTGTGATAACGTTGAATACGTTATGCCAATAACACTGGAAAGTTCTGAGAGTACAATCTTAGCTACAAATACGTTTCTTCTGGACAGAGAGGACGCAGAGTAGCAAACGAACTCGAGCTTCATCGGAGAACGACGGCCATCGATAATACCCTCCATTCGCGAAACTACAAACAACCCGGAGCAATCGATAAAACCGACGTTCGGCGCAACTTTCAATCGATCCGGCTAAAAGGCTGGCGCTAAGTGTGGACATTCCGTGTCCTAACCGCGCTTGCAGAACCTGATCTTTATCCCGGAGGCCATTGACGAGGCCATAACGGACCGACCTCGAATGCTTAAAAAGGCGAGCCGAATGATCGACCGGCTCTTAATCGAAACATTTACCCGACAGTAAAAGTCCGCGGTTCGGGATCCACGGGGAGCCACCCCCTAGCCATGATCCCGGAGCAGCGATAATGCGAATGCTCGAAATTTAACGCGGGGCCTGGGGTAATTGAACGGAAACATTTTCCGAGGGAATACTTCGGCAGTCGTTAACGTTCGCCGGGATTAGCCTGGCCCGATAATCTCGTAAAATGTGCCGTTTCTAACCGTCCCGTCACCCTTCAACAGGTCTCGTCCCTCTCTCTCGCTCTCTTTTCACTGTGGCAATTGAAAATCCGAAATCTGACGACCCAGAAACGGGTTCTCAGTCCGCAGTAGCACGCCGAGCCCCCTGAAATCTCTACGGGCGCATAATCCCCTGACAATGGCCCCGCTAAACAGAGATTTGTTCGCTGACAGCGGCGCCCTTATGCTCACGGATCGACATCCTTTGACTAAATCGACCGTGCCGCGCCAACGCGCGCGCGCGCGCTCCGGCTCCAGACCCACCGAGTCTCTAATTCTGATTTATACCGACGATTTCGCGCAAACTGCCGCGGCCCGGGACTTCTCAGGCAGTCCGCGCGAACGGAGTCGCTCTTTGCTCGGTCTATTAACGTTCGACTTAATCCTCGAGAAGAGGGATGCTTTAATCTGTAGGAAGTATCCTATTCTGCGGTAAATAGGAAGGCTTTTTATAAGCTCTACGAAGTTTGTTTTTGAATTTTTTATTCGATACTTCCGACCAGGAGGAATGAGCTGTATTGAATGTTCGTGGTCCCTTCGTCTTGAATAGGGGTGCATTTCGTAGCTATCGTATACGCAGTGAGTCATCTCAATCGATGCCGGGAATGCTTGCACCGTTGATGATAAAAAGTGTTTCGGGTAAGAGTGGAAGGAATGTTGAGGTGGAAGAATTTTATGAAAGAATTTTCTTTTTTGGATAAATAAAAAGTATATTAAGATCAAATTCAGTTTTCTTCTCTATATTTATTCAAAATTTAAGAAGGTATATATTAATAAATTTATGACGACAATACATTTCGAAATCACGCTCTCTGCCAATATACGCACCACTGCCCCTACATCCCACAACTCTAAATTCCCTCTTTCCTAAATTTCCATATAAAAAGTACCCCTTTGTGCTACACACGCCGAACAACCGCGCAACACCAGAAAAAAAGGGAAGAAAACATTACCACGCTGTGCGGTCGGAAGTAGAATTCACAAGGTAAGCCTAGCGGAAAACGACAGCGAGGCCGTTTCTTCCGCGACGATTCCCGCGCAGCTCCCGACGAAACTTCGACTCGCGATCGCGTGACTCAACCAGCATGCAATTGGTTCAATGGTCCAGCTGAAACATAAATAATCCCGACGTACGAATCTCGCGCGGGGATTGCGGGACAACCGTTTTAAAATTTAACGTTGCCGTTCTCGGAGGGGTTAATCCCCGAAGCCGGGGCGATCGAATCGACCGAATAAATTCGATATTAACTCGAAAGAGCTGGCCGATGAAACGTTCCAGATAAAAAGGGGACCACCGAGCAGCGGAATTTTAAAACGTGTCCCTGCATAAAAAGACACGTGTAAACCGTCCGAATAAAATATCCGGGGCCGCGAATTTCGGGGGATGGCCGGTGACCGATGCGCGGTCACGTGCCGCGCGTCGCTGCTACCTGCGACCCCCGCCCCCGTACTGGGTCCCTAATTAATTCCAACGAGCGAATGCCACGAAAAACGGCCCGGGGATCGCAGCCGATCCGAACCGAGCGAAAGAGCAGCCCGGAACGCGCACAGCGGGAGTTCATTATGCCGGAATCCGTACAAGGGAGGAAGGAGGCAGCCAGGTAAGAAATGCAGCGACTTCTTTTCAGGATAATTCTTTGCCTGAACGGCCGATTGTCACGTGCCCGGGAGATCCATTAATTCTCACGTAAAAACCACCCCCTTGGATGAATTTGGAGGGTTTTGCGAGAGAGATGTTCGTAGAATGGAGGATCGGATGCGAGAAGAACTTCACTGTCGGTGTTTTTCTATGGGTTTAATTCGATTATGGAACATATATACTATAGGTATTAATAATTTGGTTTAAAAATAGTATGCTTGAAATTGAACAAATCATAATTTGCATCTTTCAAACATTTTTGTAGAGTTTGGTGTAATACCAGTGGTACTAGAGACAGTTAGAATAGATATTGTATTTCTGAAAAATACTGACGTTTCTCAATAGAAACGAAATTGAGGGGTAAACAGGTTCGAAGAGGTAAACATCCGAAAAGGGGGCATGTTGAAACAAAATAAACTATATGGCGAAGCTAGAAAGTAACTATCTTGAGATAATGAAGCGTGGCTGTTCGGTAAAAAGTTGGATCGATCGTTCGAAGGTGGGAACGGGAGGGGTGAGGGAGAAAAGAGCTAAAGCGTGACGATCATTTTTTACCGAACCACTGAACGCTGGTACAATATCCCAGAGAAATTCGAGGAGCTTTAAATCGGGCAACGTGAAAAAATGCAGCGAGTCCTATCCCCCTCCACCTTTCTACCCTCTCACGTTCGATAATTCTTTGTTTGACCTGCACACTACCTCGTCCCGGAAAAAACCATTAATTTCTCCATCAGAATGGACCGGACAGACCTCAGGTAGAAAATCGTGCCGGCCAGACATATCGACACCCTTCCCTGAATTCCGATGGAAGCTCCGCAACCGTCTAATGGAAGTTTCGCCCCGGCTCCCGCCGATGAAAGCGCGCTCGTAGGTATGCTCCAAACAGACAACAATAAAAGAAAACTGTCGGAAACGGTGGGCTGGGCGAGGGAAGCTGCCAGAGGAATCGGCAAAACACTTGCTCGTGGAGGTTGTCTCTCGCGACGTCGACGAGATTTCGGTCGATCCACGCGCTCGATGTAAAAAGATAATGCATGGGACTTCGTCGAGATAGAAAACGTCCCGCAGCGGCTCGCAAACGCCGTAAGAAGCACCGTGTTCGCGATTCAATTGCGAATATTCGGGCTTCTTGCGGTTGGAGCTTGACACATCGAATCGTCGCATTTAGCGTCCCCTTGTTCTTGCTGTACATTCGAGCGATTATTTCCATGCATCGCAGCGACTAGATGCGTCGATTGTTTAAATTGCTATCATGCTGCATTTTGTTACCGGAACGGACGCTGGGAATTAATTAAGTAACGATGAATTGATAGTGACGGTGAAAATTGGTTGAACTGGATGTTCGATGACGATCGGGAGTGTGGAATGCGCGTACACGTGCGTGTTAATTGTGAAATGTCCGGGACCGACGTCAACTTGACTGATGACCGTTAATCGTGACTCGACGCATGAGTTATACATATGTTCGCGCAAGCATGCTATAAAAATCGCTGTAATTAGTGTGAAAGATGTACAAGTATTATCCGAAATCTGGCTTGTTTCTTATTTACTTTAGTTCATTACTTTATTTGTTAGGGCGGGAACGATTTTCGATTTCCATAGTAATTAATGGAACGCAGAATTTATTACAAATTGGACGATTCCTCACTGTCAATTATAATCTCACCGAAAAACAAGTTTTTCTTAATTATAAACAAGTATCGGGAATTCGTGCATGACCGCAGTACATTGCGCCACTGTGTATAAGATTGGCCTCCAGCCAATATGCAAATTAGCGAATTATTCAAAACTTCGATTATGGTACACAGACGATATATTAAGATTCATTGTTGCCGGTCTCGACTTCGACAGATATCGGGACTAACTTCTCGAGCGTATGGCGAGCGGACGCCTGCTCGGACCAGCGATACTAATTACAATACATCTCGATCGGACCGCGCTATATAATCGGGCGTAATTGTTGTTCAAGTGGTGATTAATTGTCTAGAGCCGGTGCGTGCGCTCGGAGGCGCGTTACGCACGACAACTCGCCGTGTTATTATAAATAATAATGCTAATCATCGGCCGGACACTCCGTTTATCATAGACTTAATTATAGATCGGCGGATTAATTACAGCGTTGAGAGGACATGACAGGCGAAGACTGAACGGTGCAGGCCTGCCGGGGCAACTTTTATAAACATTTGGATCAATTTCACTTTCGATACACCGCATTACAAAATTAGAAAGTCATATAGTTTCCACGCATGGATGAATTCTGAAGCTGTCACACCGTCGGATTAAATTATACGGGACAGAAGCGATCGAATAATTGCATGTTACGAATTCAATATTCATTCTTGCGTTCATAAAAATAACGTTACACTTCTTGACGTATTAAAAAATATTATCCGTTAAACGTCTAACGAAAGATAATTAAAGGTGTACCACTTCGGCGATGGATTCCAACGAACAAGCATTATAAGGTTTCGTTCCTCCTTTTTCTCAGATTCCATCTCATTATATAAAGATTAAATCTGGAGCAATACAGAACATGAAATGCGGCTTGCCCGCTGCGAAACGCTAAAACTGAAATATCAGAAACGAAATAAGAAATTCTCTGGTAAGAGATGTCGAGTAATAATTCAGCTATGGGTCACTTGTCGGGGACGAAATAAAGATTATTGAGTATAAATTGGTTGAGCAATGGAACAAAGAACGAAAAAATATGCAGAAACGATGCGAGGAGAATAGATAATGTGAGATATACATGAAATAATCTGAGAAGCTATGCAAGTTGGAATACTACGAATCTTTAATGTATTCGGTGCAGTGTCATTTATGTGTAAACAACAATATAATACATATATATATAAGACACATTGACGTACTATAAATATCGTATAATATCACATTACATATTACTTCAAACTACACCTCCAAATAACCTACCATATAATGCGAATTTACATATCAAAACTACTTTAACCCTTTGCACTCGAAAGTTTGTCACTAGAAATATTCAGCAAACTCCAATAAGATACAATGTTCTTTAAAACTAATTAAGGAGAACACATGCATAAATTAAGAACGAAAGTTATTTTATTTCAATATTCCACATATTGATGCATGATACAAAGCTTAACATTATATGTGAAACGTTATAATTTTGTTGTATCAAATCAAGTAACGACTGAGAGTCACCTCTCGAGTGCAAAGGGTTAAAAAAATGCATCTCCTATCTTCATGTAAAACTTTTTGCCCAATTCTTTGGGTAATGCTTTAAGACACCATCTGGAGTCTATCTGAAACAAGGAAGGACTCTTTTCTGCGCGAAGGTCGTGGTAACACGGTTTCTGGACTCGATTAGAAGTATCCTTTGCAGGTTGGAGCAGCATACGTGCACGGAATTCGACGTCCGCGGCGGCGGGGAAGCGTGTCAGGGCCTGGAGACACACTGTGCCCACCGTGGCTAACGTACACCTAAACGAAGCTACGTGAGGCTCGCCCGAAGGCGACGTAAAATATTTGTGGTTAGCCGACCATTTCTCCGTTCTGCGGCAGCAAAATGCAGCATCGCCCGTCCAACCGGATACCGGTGTACCTACGTATACCGAACGCGCGCCCGTGCTCATACCGAGTATTATGCATGACTAAAGGAAAATAACTGCGAGATGAAAACCGCTGAATGGGTGCTTCGTACCCGCCGCCAACGACTTCGGGACTTTCTTGCCGGGCAACCCCCAACTGTTTTTCACGGAAACTCAAATGAAACGCAACGTCGAATCGTAAACGCGAGTCGCGCGCGATCGCGTCTTCATGGAAATTGCCCGATTTGTGGGACCCATAGCTGGAGATTGAAGATTTAAAGTTTTTATTACACGCAAGAAAGATTCTGTTGATTTTTGAAATGAAGTTCAGTTTTGAGGTTTGGAACGTATTATAATTTGGTATTTTTGAGAATTGGAACTTGATAATGTTATAAGAAAAAGTTCGTAATATTTCTAACTATGTTTTATATTTTTTCAAAAGAAAGGAATTATGAAGATATTTTCAATATCTCGATAGATTTTTAAGTATCGTGAACTGTCTATTGGATGATGTTGTACCGATCGAAATGAGCAGCACGCACAAAAACCGTCGTGTCTGACGAACGCGGAAGAAACTCGAGCGAAAGACAGCTTCTTACGTTGTTCAGGCAACGTATTCCCGACCGTTGACATGCAGCAGCGTGACACTGCTCTTTTCTTAGCCAGTACGTCGTATCATTTTCTCCGATTCATCGTTAAATCGATCAACCACAGCGTCTACGTCGATCCGCAATTACTTTTTTCAAACAAGCCAGTATCGAGGCTGCAAGAAGTCTGATAGGCAGAAGGACATCTCAATTTAAAATAATATGGCGTACCCGGAAAGATCAAGAAACCGTATTATCCACGTATAATTAGACAAACAATTCAAGTATGATTCAAGTAAAACTAAAATCACAAGGAACGTCGAAAGAACAATTGTAAGGACATCTGAATTCAAAATGATACGACATAAAAAAATCAAGAAATAATTGTATAATTCGAATCAAACTAAAACTACAAGGAATATCGGAAGAAACATCCTCGAGGCAGGAAAACAAGCGATTTTCGGAGAGGGTTGCGTTTGCTTTACCTCTAGGTCCAGCTGACGCGTCGGCCAGTTTCACGCTAGCCGAGCAACTATGCGGGCCACCGCATTGCACCCGAGGAATCCGCACGAGGGGTGCGTGTGTTCCTCGATTTCGCGCGTCGCCGGGCAAGGGACAACGCGACGAAAAAATTTAATTACAATTTGGGAAGTGTGGGACCCGAAGGGTTGTAGCGGCAGACGGCGAAAGGTTGACAGAAACTGTGTAGCGTCGCGAGACCTCCTCCAGCTGTCCTTCATTCCAAGGATAATCGAGCGGGCCGACGCGACGCGTCTCCCGGTCGCCTCTTTGAGCATGGCAAATCGGATTAATTTGGATCATTACCTTGCTTATCGCCTGATGAATTTAAGCCCTTGCGCGACAAGAATCTCGAAAAAGAGGATTGCCGCGCGCGGCTTTCAAAGAAAGGAAACCAGCAATTTCGGAGCATCAGACCCAGGCTCGATTTAATGTTTCGAGCGCAACTTTTCACGTGGAGGGTGGGGGAGGGTCGGAGTTCCACCGTGCCGCGGAAAAATCGAGTTACACCGATTCGCGAACTATCAATCGCGGGCTTTTCCGACTTTCGCGGCTTTAAATAAAGAGCGCGGAGATGAAGAGAAGTGTGCGAAGGGTGAATCGAGGGTGTATGTTCCCTGCAGTTTCTTAGGAATGCGTCCGTGCAGTGTGCACTGAAACTAGGGTGTTAGTCTAAATTATTTGGGATTTCGGGATTGACTTCATGTGCGTTCTGATTGGGAAGAATCTTTCAGAAACCTGCACTTTGTGGGTTTTATAATTGACTTTATTATCTGCTACTTTTCTATATGGTTTGTTGACGAGCTTTCGTGGATACCATATTATTAATATATTTGTATCTTCCTTCAGAATTATTGTCACACAGATATTTACATGGTCGAAAAGTGTCGCAACCATGTGTCTGTAACGCACCCCTGAATCTAGGGCGACGACGCGTCGCAGACGGCAAGCGTCGCTTGGGAAAACATCTTCCTCCGACCACTCAGCCACGATTGTTTTCCTTGCCGCGTGATGTTTGCGTTTCGTTAATCGAAAAATCATAAACGCCCTTCCCATCCAACCGTGTGCCGTTACCGAAAGGGTTTCTTTCTTTTTCCGCGGGAAAGCTCGTTGAGAAACAGATAATCGATCCGTTGTTTATTTGGAGAGGCCGGGCCACGCCGCGAGATGAATGGCTACAAATGTTTGAACGACGGTGATTGATAGAAGGTTCGTTTGTACTCGGAGGAAAAATAAACTGCTCAAGGTCGTTTCCTGTGAATTGCATCCGCGTCTCTGTTACTGTTGATCCCTACCCCGCGCCAGTCCTTCGATCCCAGACACTTCGCCTTCAGCATTATTCCAGTGGATTATGCTGTGTTTATGCTGTCGGGAGATTTTTCCTTGAAACTAACAGCGATAGATCGCGAATAAAAAGAATAAAGTTTGCGTAACGTGAAAAGAGTGCGGAGAAAAAGAGATGTTGGGAAACATGACATGTATTTAAACGAAGAGTATGATGAATGTGTGGAGGTCCTATTGTAAAATTCTGTGTGGAGTAACTTGCAGTCAATACCTGCAGTTTCTTTCATACATTTCTTTCATTGATCCCCTGTACGATTTCCTTCGCCACTGAATTGATCAAAATCATTTTATCATCAATACTTATTTACATGTACACTTATATTTACTACGCGCACTGAACATTATTAACAAAAAAATGATTCTGCCAATTCACTGTATTCAGTTTCAAAACACTGACACTCGTTCGATATTATAAAAAAGAAATTTAAAAGAAGCTCTCATCAAGATCGTCCGATTCCTTCATAAAAAAAAACATGTCTACGAAATGGCGACCAGACAGACAATATGACGCACTGATGCATCGACGAACAGTTGAACGGATTTTACAGAGGCTGCAGAAAACTGAGTCCCATTAATTAGCGGGGCTACACGCGGAAATCAGGAGGCGTGGGCAAACTCTCGGCAAGTCGCTCGGAAGTTGCAACGTCCGTGGCGCAGAAACGAAAACCGTAACCGGGGTTTGTTACCTGGTCCGCGGCGGCATCGAAACTTCCAGGGAACGCGCGGGGATCGTTAAAAACCGGTGTCCGAGATTCGTGACGAGTTATTACAATCAGCTTCTCGAAGCCCGGCTGCTTCGCCGGAAACGAGCGAGTTAACCCTTACGTTGCCAACCAAAGTCTCTGTATTTGTTGAATCTTACTGCAATCTTTCTACGTAAATTTTGTTAGATAACAACGTAATCGCGACATATTTTAGAAATGAGGAGCGTTTCAGTCGTTGTACAGTATAGTTGTTGCATGGTTTTATTCTTGTGCAATATAAATTTATTATTGACTTAATTTGAACTTCATTCTACCAAAACACAATTCTTGAAGCAAAAATTGATGTAAAAATATTGAAAAAATGAAAGTTAAAAGCAGTTTCGTCAAATTTTAACAACAAAATTAGATAGAAGAAAATTTTAAAATGGCTACCCGGTTGCCAACGTAAAGGTTAGCGGGCTAGTCGACCCAAGTTCAGCTAGCTCGACCCCCGGAGATTTCGCTGGAAACTCTGATGGCCCGTGTCACTACCAATCGATTCACCTACACTCGTGTATTACACGAAACTGTTTAGCCGTCCGCAGACCACAGATTTAGATGGGGTTACGAAGAGGGAAATCTGGCCGGTCGAGTCCCTAATTATCTTGACATCAGGTCGCTGCAGGCAAACAGGTAAAACAGTGGGTCTCAACTGGTCGCTGCTACAGCTGATGTATCATCTGATAAGATGTCGGAGTCTTTTGATTCGAATGAACTGAGTACCTTCAATTTGAGACCGAGGTACATGTTCTATTTTATATTTGTGAAGGTAGACGTTTATAGGACACCACAAGGGAAGCGTATATGAAGAACTGATAACAAAATTTAATTACGAATAGTTTTGGACAGGATATTTAGAAATTATACTTAGACAAGATTGATTAAAAACTTAAAGAATTTAACTTTCAGCATAATAAAAACACTATTTCAATCTTTTTATGAATGTGAAGAATAAAATATTCTACTCTATTGAAAAATAAAGATATCGGAATCAATTAATGTTGTGAACGGAATAACCACAATCTGAATCAACATTCCATTAACTAATGAATTCATAATGGAGTCGACTATTAATTACCCTGCCTCCTTAGGTAGTCACGAGAGAAATTTCCAAGTGAATCAATACGAAAAAAAGATTAATGGAAGTCACTCGTACCCTTTGGTTATCAGTTTAAAGCGTACGTGTCCCAGGAGGTTGTCCTGGCGCTGGTAAAAAGCGTTTCGGCGGTCGCGTCTTTTTATCGCACGAAAATTACGTATTCCGTGTGTCGAGGTTTTCGCGTTTCTTTCACGACGGTGTGTGCCACGTTCCGTGCGGGCGCGCCGGCAATAATGTATTTCGAGGATTTAATTATTCGCAGGTATCCCTTCGACCGCCGACGGCATATTAATCGTATGCTAATCGATCGTCATTAATGGGTCCCCGTTACAGCGGGTTTACCTCGATTGCCGCGCGCGGAGAAAGACAAGAAAACGAAAAGGACACTCTTTGATAAATTATTTTGCTCGTCCCGCGATCTTTTATCGGGGAACGCGACGCGTCGCGAGTGAAATTCTCGCGCATCGATATTCCCCGTCTTAATTTATTACCGTCGTTCCATGAACGTAATTACTCTTCGGCGTCGAGGCGGGACGGGGATTCGCCACGGAAGAGAGAGCGCGATTGAAATGTTTCTGAATAAGTTTTTATTCCTTTGAATATCTGATAACGGGCTAACCTGTTCAACTGGAACAATGATTCGACTCATCATTTCGCCAGTGTCTGGTTCAACTTTTGTCTCCTTAATTATTTGTTTGATAGATCGTTGAATTCAATTATGTCTCGATATCTATTATTCTGTTAATTACGCTGTACTTAATTGTGTTAGAATATAATAAATTTCATATTCGTACAGTGCACTTTAGAATGATTTCATACGAGATAAAACAATTATTTGCTTCATTGTTCCAATACAGAAATTATCAAACGGTGAATCTTCATACAAATACCAATACCAAATTCGCCACGGGATTGAATCTCTCTAATGGAACGATTAATAAACACAGACATTATTTAATTTTTTTTATTCGCATCGCTATTTAATCTTCAAAGCAAAAAGTCAATAAAACTAAAATTCCTTCTTCTCTCAGCGAGATGTCGGGGGCAAAAAGAATTTATAAAACAACGAGTAAACAGGAAAAATTCTTCGTCCAGGTGGAACGCGTTCAAGGAATTCGTAGAATTTGCGTAAATCCACTGAACCTTTAATACACAGTCTGCAATTTTTTGCGCCAATACCTCCGGTGAGCCGTGTCGTCGAAAGTTTTACAGCGAACGGGGGGGCTTTCCATCACCTCGCGTTACTGCCTAATTTATATTAACGCGGATTTTACAATGCCATTAAACGCAGAACAAATTAAGCCGACGAATCAAAAAGAAAAAGCCGAAGTCACGTGAAAGTACGCGAACCGAGCCGCAATAACCGGGGTTAGAACATCGTAAATACTCCGTTCTCGTAACGTTGCCGATAGTCCCGCGCCGGGAGAAAGAGGAACAGAAAGAGAAAGAGAAAAAGAAAGACAAAAAGAGAAAAAGAAAAAAGAAAAAGCGGGTCGAAGGAGGTAGGTACCCGGCGATAATAATTCGTTTGAAAAGCAAAAGCCGCTGCGAGTGGTCCGACCTGTAAATTACCGTCGGAGGCGCAGCTTGCCTGCAAAAAGACGTATTAATCGCTGGGAACGGGTCTATACGGTTCGCGGCGTGGCGGGGGCCGGGATGCGAGGGATAATCGAGACGCGCCGCGATTGCGTTATTACGCGTCTCATTTCCCGCGACGACAGGCGATCGTTTTTTGCATGGCGGATGAAATACAATGAACGCCACGGCGCGGCGCGGTACGTTGCGTCGCGAGCTGGCTGGCTGCTCGATAAGCTGCAGCAGGCAGAAGCAGCAACGGCAGCAGCCGTGCCCTTTTCGAACGGGCTGGAAGGAGGCAGCGCGCCGCGGTGAAGAAGTGTAATTTAAATGAAATTGCTTTTAGTTGAACGTCGATGCGTAGAAAGAGAATTGAACGATGGTCGTTAAGCGCTCGGGCCGGGTCCGGGCCGCTCGCATATTTCCGCGACGCGCGGGCCGGAGGAACGCTGGGTTTAATAGTTTTGCATTTCCTCGAGCGGCGGGGGTTGAAGCGGCGCAATAAAAACGCAACGGGCGCAATAAAACGCGTTACAACGGTCGCGGGGGAATAAAACGTCAAGGATATCGTATCTCTCTCCTCCGAAGCCCCGACAGCCGTCCGTCCGTCCGTCGTTCCGGCTCGTCGTTTTATCGATGATATCGCGATGGACGGTATACCGGGGCCTCCGCGAATGTCCATAATTCGCGACTCGAAAACACTTTGCTCTCACAATGTCGCGGAATTATTAAACGCGGAAGTGGTACGACGATCCGCGCACCCGTTGCCGATCGTACCCCGAACTTCCCCGGTGCTGTTATCGGTGCGTCGCCGCAAGGGGAACTTTATGTGCCGGCATGATGACGTAATGAAGCATTCAGCTGAATCTACGCGCGAAAGTGAGTCGATAACACGGCGCACGGTTCTTGTTTTTTGTCCACGGAATATACAGCGACGCTCAGAATTAGACTTTGAAACTCGTCTTACTGCAGAAGGCATTTGAAGGAACCTGAAAACGCGTAGCAGCTACACAATAACTTCAAATATTTCTGTCCGTTCTATCGATATTATCGGATAAATATTATCCGATAGTAAGTTTTATACATTTATTTCTAAGTGTCTTTACCGAAATCCCTAAAGCGGACACAGATCGAAGGAAAAGCAATAACAATCGACTTACAGTTTTTCAGCGATCAGCAGGTTGCCCGAGTTCCCAGGTATCTGCGTGAGTCCCCGATGAGAGCAGTCGACGTCTTGAAGTGTACACGTGCACAACGACGGACACCTACCACTGTTCATGTCCTCCATTGTCCCCGACAAACTCCCGAGACCGAAACTACCGAGTGCGGTGCCGTGGGAGGCGCCGCCGCCCAGCACGGACAGTATCAGCAGAAGTCCCCAGGCGCAGACCACGGAGCCGCAGCTGACGCCGAGCAAACGCAGGGACCAGGCGGGTGTCATGGCACGCGCCATCGCCAGCATCTTCCGGTTAATGTCCTTCACGGCGCGGTTCGGCCCCTTGAGGATCTTGGCGATGCTACCGGCACGACTCTTCGGCAGTATACTGTTCGGATCGTAGAGGCTGTAGCAGGGCGGCTCGCGGCAGGCGATCTCCGCTACGCTGATGCCCGGATAGAGAGGCGGCGGCTCCAGGAAGGTGGAGATCTCGAGACCTTCCGCGGGCGGGCAACCGAGTATCCTGACCGGCTCGAGGATCGTGTCCTGTTCAAGCCGTATCACTGAGCACTCGAGCTCATTCGACGTCAAATCCCTCGCGTTCGGGTTGCTCGGTCGTTCCGTGGTTTTACCCCGGGACCGGTCCCGGCGACGACCATGAACCCGGCACGATCGATTGGAATTCCTTCGCGTGCTCTCCACGTGATGCCTCGGTATGGCGGAGGACGTCGGCGCCCTGTGCACCCTGTGCGCCAGACAGTGTCCTCTCCTCGCGGAATCGAACGTGTCGCCGACGCAGTCGGCCGACGTCCGTCTCGCCCGTTTCGCGCGGACCTCCGAGCTGTCGGCTATCAACTGCAGATCCAACGCGACCACGCTCTCCGCGCCCCCTCCTCTTCCGCCACGCTGCTTTTGGTGTTCCTGACGATGTTGATCCCGCCACTGATGGACTAACACCGGTGTTTCGTTCAATAACGGGCCGCAGCCGATGAACCTCGGCTCAGCAGCCTCCTCGCACTCGGTCGCCTCGCACCGACCCGGCTCCTCCGATTCCAGGTCCGAGCGATGTTCCGGATTGTCCTCCGCGAGACCTGGACCACACGCGGCACCGAGGTCCTCCGTGGACGAACGGACCTTACCGCTGCTCTCCCCCTCCTCCGAGCAGACCGGAGACGTGGCTAACGACGATGCCCGCTCCTCCTCGGCTAGACCATCCAGCTGGTGGCCCTTTCGGGGGCCCTGCGCCTGGCCCCCCTCTCCCTCCGCTGGCCCCTCCGGCGAGCTGTTGTACACCACTAACGGCACCACCCGGTCCTGCTCATCCTCGGTGACCGCTCTCACTGACTTTATCTTGACGCTGGTCTGGTACCTAGTGTTTACCGTACCCGTGTGGGTACGTGGTCCTCTGGCCGGGATGTACGGTTATCGAGGAACGACACACCGACGGTCATTTACTGATTCTCGGATCGTCTGTCGACACGTACGCACTTCCGAACCGTAGATACCTTCGCCTGTTTCTCCCTGCGATGTACCAGGAGGTGCACGCTGTCACGTGTTCCTCCGGTCGGATCGCTGATTATTCTTCGCTGTAGAGTGCGCAGCAGTTTGTCTAACCAACGATCGAAGGAATCGTTAGACGGGCATTATAGTCGACGATAACGGGCTTGATTCGGCTGCCGGTTGATCCAGAAACTTGACGCGGCAGTGATGCATCACCTGGAACACCAGAGAACAGAGGGGTAGCTAAGTGTCTCGTTTGTAACGATTTATCAGGGACACGTTTCCCCCAGCGTAACCAAGTTTTCATAACTTTCGCCCGGGACACGCATCGCCGCGCGATGTGTCTACTGGCGAATATATTCAAACACGTGTGTACGTGTATACACACAGGAGGGAGCGGAAGTTGTTTCCCAGGCGAGGCACAAGCGTCAAGCCAGCCTGCAATAAAGCCGCAATTCAGTCAACTGGATGGGTGTCTTCCGCGCGCGAGCGTGCATGATGCATAGTCCCTATCGACGGAAGTTGAACGCGGTACCAGAAGCACCGCCGCCCCCCCCCCCCGTCAACCGCCGCCGAAAGGGGTGCGGCGTACAGATTTCCATTTGCGGACAATTTTTTCTCCGTACGCGTGTCACCGAAAAATACATGTTTCCAGCGGTAAGCAGATGCGCTACTTCGGACGCGAGGAAGGAGGAAGGATAAGAAAGGTGGGCGAAAGGGGCGCAGCCAGTTACAAAGAGAGGAACTCGCCGCTGCAATATCGGAAGCACGAGAAAAATATGCTTTCGAAGCACAATCAAGGACTCGAACACATTCTATGCACAGCCGTTCGAGTTGCGAGGCATATTGGAATTTTTCCCCGACATTTTCCATCCTCACCGCCCCTTCCGTCTTCGCCTTCACCCGCTTCCACTTTTTTCGTTCTTTTACACATGGATACGCGCACGTAACTCGCGAGAGAGAAAGAATCTCCCTATATCCGAGGGTTTTCCTCTTTTCTTTGCTCGTCCGCTTGAGCAACGTGCCTCGAACGAACGTACGTGATGTCTCGCGTATGTACGTACATGTTGCTCGCTCGTAAGTGCCCCCGGATACGTTTCCACGATTTATCACTACCCAGGAACACCTGGAAATAGAATGTCTGGGGCGGCGTCCACCGCGCGTAACGACACGCGGCTGGCCCGGTGTCGTTTGAATTAAATTCTCGCGGCTGCCGCGGCGGCTCGCAGTTACCTGTCGCCGCGTTTCGCGGCTACGATCCGACCAAGCACGTCGAAATAATTTTCGCGGCGGTCGCGGCAACCAAGCCCAAAAACATTGGAATAGCGTTCAGAATACCTGTCGATGATCTGGAATTCTTTATTCGGGTTATTGTTAATTTAGATCGCTGAGATTAGGATTCTTGAACTCATCAGCAATTTATTTCGATTTAAAAAAATCTTTTCTGTAAATATCAATTTAATTTAGGCAAAACTTAGATTATAATATTAAGACAGTACTCTGAATGATAGTAATAACATAGAATATCAAACTCCGATTTTTAAGTTTTCAACTTCAAGCTCCTCTCAAACAGCCACCTAACCCACCCCTACCTCCAACACATTTAAATTCACCCATCTCCACTTTTTCACTTTCCCGATCACCCGTCACCTTTCCATCAGACCATTCATGGCCCCCAGCTAATTACCTTAGCCTCCGGGCAACCGAATCAAAGACGAAGTCGTCTTCAGAGGGCCTTGACGCGGAGATCGAATCAGTTAACACGAGACGGGGAACAAAGCGGGGCACGAAAGAAGCCCGCGGCGAGTCCGCGTGCCGCATTGAAATTCCTCGAAAATCTAATATTCTCTTCGAGCGTCGGGGACAGGGATCGATAATTCGATTAGCAGTAGTCGACACTGAGGACAGTTAGGTAGGAGATGCCTTCCTCTGTAGACCGTCCCTCTTCCTCGCCCGGCCCCCTTTCTCTTGCTCCAACCGACTCGAGTACGGTTAAAGTAGCTGGCCCTCGATACCGGGGGTGTGTACACCACGCACGTATAATATTCTCGAGCACTCTCCTGCAGATAATATCGTCCGGGGGACGGTCTGGCAGCCTCTGATGTCGAAGTTAAGACGCGACGGGCTGGCGGAGGAGGGAAACTCGGTTCGAATGCGAGACGAATCGACGAGAGGACTCCTCGTGTTCCCGGTCGCCTGGCGTGGCGCGGGTACTTGGCATTAATTAATAACGTTAGCGCATATTAATTGAGGCAAAGTAGCGGGCCATGGTGTTCGCAACTTTTTCCTACATCCCTTTTCCCGATACCGTTGCACGTGAGGCGTAAACGAGGCGAGAGAAGCTGGTCGGCCACGAGGAAAATCGATTCGTTCCCTTTCTACTTTATCTCTATCTCGCCCCCCACCCCCCGGGCTGGAGTATGTAGCAACCTGGCTCCATGCTGCTGACGTAATTAGGAAAATTATACGTTAGAACAAATTGTATTCGGGAAAAGACGGGGACAGGGGGACCATGTTATTGGATCAGGCTCCACGGGCTTCGACTCGCGTGTCACCCGGATAATTGCCGGGACAAATATTTGAGTTCCACGGTTGATTGACACCTCGGCGACACTCTTCTCCGCGGTGATCACGTGAGCTCACCCTACCGTCTATCTTTCGTTCCACTTTTAAACTAGCCTGTTTGCCGAGACTGCTAATGCTTTTAAAATTCCTACGGCAAACAATTGTAACCCGGCGTGCTTTCTGCGCCTCGCTCTCTCCCCATGGAAAAGGGCCGATGGGATAATATTGACCGAGATCCGGGGATGCGACCCCCTGCAACGATGCACTGCGATTCCTAGGTTCATCTTCAGGCGATATAAACATTCGAAGGTTTTGAAAGTTGATTTTTTCTACGTAGTGTCTTGAATTAGCTCTATTGAAGTATTTTTGTTCGGTGTGTTGGGAGTTTACTGCTTTTCAAAGTTTTGAAAACGTTGAAATAATGAATTAACTTAAGTCAAAGTTAATACAGGGATATTTACTTTCTTAATTTCGAATATAATTTAAGATCCTTCTTGTGTTCAGTGAACCGCCTGAATTTAAAGGAGTTTTACACATGCATGTATAATTTCACAGCTCTAACATTTTAATTGAGCAGTCCTTAATATCGTATGAATGCAGTTAAAAGAGAATAAATTTTAATCAGGTCGCTGAGCTGTAAATAAACCCGGGAAACGTGCTTATTTTCCAACGTTTTAAACGATTATGTCCCCTTACGCTGCGTCCCTACCGACTCGAATTTGCAACACGACTTTGTCATAGGGCTTGACAAGTCACTAGGAAAAGTAGCAACGTTTAAAACTGTGTTGGTTCGAACCACATGGCACGTGTTTCCATGTGCACACCAATGCCATATGGCCTAAGCCTCTCATTCGAAACCAAAGCAGTGTGGACACGGCTTTACAGTACAACGGAAGGCGGGACATATGCTGTAGCTTTTAATGAAATTGACTGGGCAAACACGCGGCCACTTGCCACCCGGGACATTGCTTTCTTAAATGCGCCTGTTTAGCGAATAGGCGCGATGCGTCGGACAAACTCCTCTGAACGGTTACACGGAAAACTTCAAAAGTATTGCGCGGAAGTGGCTTAAATGAATATCCTTCGAATTCTCAACAAATTCATTGTGTAAACATTGAAAACCCAGTTACACAGTCAGGACATTAAAAGTAGAATCAAATGACGTTTGTTTATTCGTCTTCCTTCTACTTATTTATTTTTACTTTTGTTATTACCTGCTTAGAAATGGAAAAATAGAATGATCGCACTATTTAGAATTTTCATTTTCTCAACGAAAAGGAAATACGCGTATGGCATTTATCGACCGAGTTTTTGGAAAGATTTGTGGCACACACACGGTTAATAATATCATTTCTACAGATTCCTAAGCATTCTAAAATAGTGAACACGATACAAAATCAATGTATAGAATCTATGCAGAAACGTGTATGCCTAGCCCATTGGCAAGAGGAAAGCGGAATATCAACTAATAAATTCGCGTTCGTTTTCAAGATATCGACTCTCGCCACAACGGTCGCGTCTGCCCACGAAAAGTCGCAATCACAGCGATGGCATACACGTGCAGATCCAGCGATCGGGAACATTCTGGTACCCTGGAAGTTCGGATAAACGGAGCACTCGAATGTTTTCGAATCGCGGCGTTCAGTTCCATTCCGTTCCGTCCCCCGCCGCACGCCGTCGTCGAATGCGTGTACCACGAGTGACTCGGCTTGTATCGACTAAATTATATTTCCTCTGGCTGCTACAAAGTGTATTCGATGTGCAGGCGGCTCAGCCCAAGTGTATGATATACGGAGAAGAACCGAGGGAATCCCTTTGAGCCGCGGAGGGAGGGAAAATCAGACGGTTCACGGATAGCCAATACAGCAAGCCCGAGTCTGGAATATTGCGTTCTTATTGTAATATATTTGTAAGCCACTTCGCCAGACAATTTCATCCGAGCGCCGGTACGAATGTAGGCAGGTGGATACAGCAATATTCCTCTGAGGTATATCATTATAGCCCGCCGTAGGGGAGGCCGATTATTTGTCGATGGCTCTAGCGAGACAAAGGAAGACCGGAGTTTCGAAAAATTGAAGAACATTCACTGCATTCTATGTTCTCCCTTTTGAATTATGTTGCGCCGTGCCGTTGATAAAGTGCCCGCGAAATGGTATTGTTTTATTGCTCCGGGCACTTTGTACGATTTCTTTTGTTATGAGCTGACCAAGAGATGTTCCTGTACTTTTCAAAGAAATTTAATTTCCGTGTAATAAATACATTATAGTATTATAATAATGTATTGTAGTATTACATAATAATGTATTAAAAGATTCTTTAATAACACCGTTCACCTTAATAGTTGTTTACGAACCAAGAAGATTCTTATTTTTATTTTAGAGCAACCATCGCATTTCCATCGTCGTGCGACTAGCCATAAACAAGAGCAAATCATCCGTGACTGATGTCGTGACAAACAACCGAGATAATCGCTAAGATGATCTGAACGATATCAGTTTCAAAACAATTTCCCCAAGAAAAATAATTACCACAGCGAAGGAGCAACAAGAAAACGATTGACCCAGTAAGAATAAAAAATACCAATATCGATTATTCAATGTTAATTTAAAAAAAACGACTGAAAAAGAATTAACACCACGAACATCCCTTTCCCAGGCCAGTCTCGGGCAACAGAAGCGAGAATAACGCAAGGGTTGGCACGCGCGGTTTCCCATTTCCCCGAAACTTTTTCAGTAACACTGTTTCCCTGCGCCCGGAGGCTTCCAAGTGAACGAGACACGCGGAACCGATGATTTTTCGTGAAAAAGCCCCCGCGACCCGCCAGTTTGCTTTGGAAGGCAGAGATGTTTGGTTAACATGTGTGCCTAATGGCCCGTGCGAAATGGATTTTTAAGGTCTCCGTTTTAAGACGGCGGTGGCGAGGAGAGAAAGGAACAGAACGAGAGAAAAAGCGAGATGAAGAATGCACCCGCGAGCGGAACGGGCGAGCACCGATCGAAAATCGATGCGAGCCGACGCGAGCAGCATGCGAGAAACCAACGGCGAGAGCCGGTGATCGAAAGTCGATCGAGACGACGAAACTGTTCACCCCCGGCCCTCGATGGACACATAATGAACGTTCGATACACGCCGACCAGACGAGGACACGAGTATTATTGACGAGCATCGGCTGGAATCAACGTTCCCGTGGCGACGAACCGTTTTCAGTCTTCGTCCATTTGCGCCCTGTGACGGATTTAATTATTTCCACGCGATGTTACGCCCAGGAAATGATAACGCGTTTTAAGCCTTCGCGTTAACCGTTTCTGCTGGACGTTCCAACGATGCAACGCGCTGGAATTTGTTTTGAGTGTGTCTTCGTTGACTTGTGCTTCGAGTGTTGAAAAGTATACCTTGTATTTTCAATTATTCAGGAATTGTATGATTCCGACTTTAATTTCTGTCTTATTTTTGCTGATAAAATACATATAATAAAATAGTATAAGAATATCTCCATCTTCATAACGCTTATCAATTCGAATAATTCTTCCAATCGACATTTTCGACATTTAAACAGTATTTCTTCGAGCACCTTAGATCCACCCACCAAGAGAAAAATTGATACCCGCAGAAACGAGTAACTCGGAAAAAGTGTGATTAAGGGTCGCGGGGCAACCAGTTCGCCGAGTTTCCTAATCCGTCATCATTCTCGGGAACGTATAGATTCGCGCAATCACCGAAGTGTCGATACACCGAACGAAAAATACTGCCGGACGGATAATCCTTTCGCATCTGTGGCAGTCCGGTGGTGAGAAAGGGTGTGTGTGTGTACTGGAAGGAACGAAAGAAGATCCTTCTCCCCGATTAATACACAGAGCTCCGGCGTCTTCGTGTCGTCGTGAGGGTGGCCGTTCCACTCGGACTCTCTCGCTCCCTAGGACTCGCCCTCTTAAGCACGAAGGTGCAAAAGAGAGAGATAGATAGAGAGGAAGGGAGGTGGGGTCCAATTCGTATCTAGTGTGATTTCCCCAGGGTAAAGTCGACCGATCAACCGATCGAGTGGGTGGCTGAAAACCGCACTGGGAAACCTAATATCAGGGAGGGTCCTCTCCATCCTCCCCTCCTTACTTTTATGTCAAGAGATCTATAAAACCTATAAAAAAAGGTATACTGCGCTCTATATACCGGACGGTGTTGCTTTGAGCCGACGACCGCGTTAGGGCTGTTTCATTTGTCGTCGGGCTCTGATACGATTCACAGGAGCGGACCGCATGCGTCCCGTTTAATCTGGGGACGGGTCTGAGCGCAGGCTTACTTCGCCGATATGTTTCGCTGAGGGACTTCGGGAAAGAAATGAACTCGTTTGTCCCTTCTTCCTTCGCTTTGCTGTGTGTACGTCGAAATATAATACGCTGGTCCCTCGGTATTTGCTATTGAGTCGACCCCGAATAGGGTAATTATCGAGGGAGTAAATCTGGAAGTGGATTTATTTACTTTGTCAGTGATTTCTTGGAATTTCCTTAGAAATATCGTTGGAAGTAATGGGTAAAACAGTTTGTATGGTAGTGATAGAACATGAAGTTGAGAATTTGATAGTTGATAATTCTTATATTAAGTCTGTCAGCAAACGTCACTGTCAACCACTTATTTATTCCATTTGACCGCAACAATAATGTCACGCGCAACAGCAATATTTAACTGTAACCCAATCGGAACGCATTTACATATTATCACGTTCCATTAATCCGCCTTTAATTTCGACACACACTCAAGCGAAGAATATAAATGCATCTATTACGCGGACAAGACACGTCAACAAGAAACCAGCCGCAGTCTTATATTTCTCGAGAGAAACTATCCGCCCAGAAAAACTGCATTCCCGGATCGCCGATCGAAAGGAGACCGTTCGACGCAGGGTCCGCAGCCGCGGAATTTCATTTCCCACAGTGTCAATCCCGAGCCGGGAACGGTCCCATTAACACAGATCGGTGAAAAACCGCAAACCGCATTTCCCGCGGTGCAAAGGAAACGGCGATTTCCTCCGGGGCCGATAATAACGCGCGTCGTCGTAGCTGCCGTCGTAAACGAGCGTAAATCTGGGCGGAACGGCTGCGTTCTCCCGCGATGTAAATCGCCGCGTGTCGGGCGATGAAAGTTTCATTTTTCGATCAATTAAAGGGATCCGCGGGAAATTACACGGTTCGGCTAAATTACGGTGGCCGAGCCTCAGGCCCCGCGGGCTCGCGGAAAATCGAAATCCAGAGAACTGGCCGCCCCGTCGCGAACGCAATCTTCCCGCGTTAATAAATTAAACTCCCCCGTTTTTATTTCTTTTGCCCTCGCTCGGCCGATAATTTGAATCGATTAACGTGGCGGCGAGCATTCAATTAGGCGGAGAGCGGAGAAACGCAGCTAAAAACCGGCAGCGGTTGGGGAGGGGGAGCGGGGAAAAATCGCAGAGCGGCCACCGCGATACCGGTGCAAGATACCCGGGGACCAGTATTACCGGACGGTCCCGGCGACCGCTACCGAACAGCGCTCGCTACCCGGTCGGCAGCCACCTGCGGCTAACTATACGCGTATATATTATCGTATATTAGATTACCGAGTGACCAACAGCGGATCTATAAATTTCCTTACGCGATAGTACATTGATTAGCGAATGTACACGCGCATTGCGTGTGTGTCCGCCGCCCAGCGTCAACCCGAGGGGGATGCGAGAG
This sequence comes from Nomia melanderi, assembly GCF_051020985.1. Lineage (NCBI taxonomy): Eukaryota > Metazoa > Arthropoda > Insecta > Hymenoptera > Halictidae > Nomia > Nomia melanderi. The sequence continues at coordinate 10,895,580 of NC_134999.1, read as the reverse complement.
AAGAAATCTGGTCCGCTCGGCCTCGAGCCGGGACACGCATTCCCTAGGCTCGTCCTGCGATCCCTGCATCCGCATTATCTCACGCAACGTCTGCTCACCTCGCAACGGCCGCCGCACGGTAGCGAGTTTCGTGTACAACCGTTTCGCAGATCGGACGGACCGTTTCGCGCGCGCCTTTGCTTCGTCGTACTCTTGTTCCTTCCTACTGGGAACACTGTTCGACCGTTAATTAACACGTTCAGAGATACGGATTCCGTTCGACGTCTGTTCGGCCGCGGCCGTTACTTCGGCTTCGTGTTGGAATGACAGGAAGCCAGCTACTGCGAAAAGTGGAAACAGGAAATTGATTTCTGTACAGCACGGATGGTTGAGTTCTGCGCATAAAAATTTTAGTTACTTCGCGAGCGAGGGCGAGATGTGTTTTGCTTGATGTTCCGGGTGTGATTGGATGAATTGTTTCTGAAGGCGTTGAAGGTGTACGTTAATACGGTATGAATGGATAAAATTTAGCTTGATCTTCCGGGGTATTCGGTATTGCGAAGCAGTTAATCCGTAAAGTATGTCTCGCACCATAATTAAATTAAATGGCTGCAGTATACTGACGGCAGTGGGGTATTAAATTTAATGCTTACTTTATTGGAAACTGAAACGAAAGGATGAGATATAAACTATCCCAAGTAAATTTTAATTTTATGTGAAACTTGGTTAATTAGTTTTAAGGAAGTTCAGACTATATGGTATATAATGGTATAAGTTAATAAATGAAAACGAAATTTTTCTAATTTTTCTACCGGTAGAAGAATTCCTAATATTCCTTATCAGAATAAGAATAGAATTCAGTGAAATCATTATTAATGTCTTTACTAAAAACCAGAATAAGATTCAGAAAAAGATTAAAATTACAATAACAACAGTTGCAATTATTCGGTCCCTAATTCCATTTCCCCAAACCATCTCTGCGAAACCGGCGTCATTAAACAGCGCAAGAAACACTCAGCCGGTACCCAATCCGTGGCAAAGGACACTCGATTCCGAAACTTGTTAATTGCGTTCGGAGTCGATCCACGGATCAGCCGTTCCCGATCAAGAACAAGGGTGTAGCCGTCGTTCCGCGGCTGAATGGTCGGTTCTCCACTTCAGCTGGCAACGATGGCTTTCGGTCTTGATATCCCAACTTCCGTGGAACGGAAGTGGCCGCGCGTCCGAATGGGTCCGAGCGAAATCCCCCATCTATCCGGCGATTGCTGACGTGTTCCATGCACCGCACTGGTCCATTCGAGAGGCAAGAAACGGAGTTCTCGCGCGGGAAAGAAGCGGGGGGAGCGGAGAAGATCCAAGAGAGACACGGATCTCGTAGGACAGGAAGGGTGGCAGGCCGGGAGGACCGAGTCTAGACCGATTAGCGTTCAGTTGCCGGAACTCGGAGACGGGCTCAGAAAAGCGACGGAAGTGGCCGGACTTTTCCCCCGCTCAGTTTCTTGCGCGAGGGGCAGATGGAAAGAGGGCTGGAAAGACAAATAGAATTCGGAAAGAGTTTTTGCCGACCGGCGAGATTTAATAGCCCGTGCGGACTCTGGGTACTCACGACCCTTATACTCGCGAAAACGTTGACCGATGCCCGTCGTTCTGGGATTATGAGCGAAATAGTCTGCTCGGGGAGAAGACAGTTAGATGGTTATAATGAGAGTCGATTGAAGACGGGATATGCTAACTTACGTTGTAGATTAGGAAGTTTATAAGGTGAATAAAAGGTGAAATTTTTTAGACTATCGTTTGAATTGGACTTTTAAATGGTTTTCTATAGGAATAGAAGTCTGAATTAAGTTTGGTAGTTTTGCACGTGTTTGAAATTTTAGATCGGTACGAGAATTTGTTGGAGAATTGAGAAAGTTAAAGCGATAAAGTTTGACGAGATGTTAGTCCAATTGAACGTTCGTGATAAGGATAATTCATGGTCCAAGGTCAATATTCTAAACACTTCCACCGCGTTAAAAATCTGACATCAAAATTTACGATCGTTAATAGTCCAGGAATGCCACGATCATTTGGGCGTATAAGTATGTCAATTGGCCAAACGAGGGCAAGTGGGAGTCGCGGTAATCGACGAACCTACGTGAAAATCGACGGTCAAGGTTCACATTCTATCAATGATGGAACTTGTCGGCGTAAATCACAGAAATCATGAGTCAACCTCGTAATCTCTCCCCAATCGTCAACTTGGGAGCCATTGCTATTAAGTGAACCTTTAGAGTGCCTTAAAGACGTTAAAACTATAAGTACTCAGACTCTATTACATAGCATCATTCCAATTAGAAAATTACAACTTCAGCCATCGATAACATACACATTTTGCTATAATAATTATCAAAACAATATTTAACCTGCTATCAATATAATAAATTCCCCACATCTACTTTACATAACGTTAAAGAATGTATCAAAGTTAAATCATTAATTTCTTAAAAACGTAACGCGCTTTAGCTCTAAAAACCCGCATGAATAAAAGAATTTCAATTTTTCAAAATGTACAACTAGAAAACGCATTAAAAGGCACCTCACACCTCCAAAATCGTACCATTCCCCAAACTTTCTACCACCACCGCAAAACTCGGTCACCCCACGCTCAACAATTCGAAATTTCGCCCACGTCGCAGCCCAAAAGTTCGGCCCATCGATTCCGCGGCATCCAATACGCAAGAGCGTCTCGAAGATAGGAGTTTCATTGATCTCGAAGAGGTCGTCAAACTTTTCCCTCTTATCGTACCCGCGATACGGTGTGAATGCCGTTTAGCGCGGGCGACAATGTCCGAGGACGGTGTCACCGCGGCTCCAATATTGACACGACGCCGCCTTATCACACGTGCGCGACATTAATCACACCGGTCGGCGGCGGCGCGGCGGCAGAGAGCTCGAGAAAAGAGAATCTATTCTCCGCGGGCAAGGCTTGCGACTTGACGGACAGAGGGAAAAGGGTACAGGGGGCAGAAGAAGCCCGGCACAGGACCGAACCGGTGGTCAGCGTTTTTCCGGCAACGGTGGACTGTTAAATAAAGTCATTCGCCATTCTCCGCTAATGGTAAATCTATAATGGCCAACGAAACCGACCTTCCGTCCAGCCTTTTTACCGGACCGTTTCGACCGCGTGAAATCTTCTCTCTTCCCGGTGACCGGCAACCGTCATCCCCCTCCTCTCACCCAGAAAAAGACGTTGCTCGGACGAAGATCGATCGCCGGCTCGATCCGACCAGATAATTTCCCGTTCGAGTAAGCAGAGAGAGAGAGAGAGACGTGTATCTAATCTTGACGCGGCGCGAGCAATACCGTCCGGACAATCGTCGATAAATCGAGTTCGAAGAACTCGAGGTAGGGAGAGAAAGAGAGAAAAACGGAGCGAAACAGGGAGAGTGCCCCGTACAACCGGGCCAAGAGACACTTTTTCTATCTGTCGGCTAATGCGAATGGATGATACGAATGGCACCGAGCGAACTGAAACACCGTGTCCCCCGATAAGATCGACAGGGACGATAAGGGCGTTACGCTCGCGATAACCGCGTAACGAACTTCTCTATTTGCAGCGTCCGCGACTGGAAGAACGAGCTTCATCGGGTCGGGTACTAGGCCAATTGAAATATTGGCAAATCCTGAGTGAGATATCTCCGGCGAATCCGTTCGGGGGGAATTGAGACGTTTGCGCAATGCTCGCGCTATCAAGATAATCCTCTCGATATTAATTAAAGCTACTGGGGAGTTTGGTATCGCTGCCCGGTCATCTGCGAATACACTTTTCTCGAGGTGCGTGCTTCGGTTAATCCTTGCTTCGGTTAATCCTTACTAGCTTAGCTACCGGAATCTTTGGATTTAAGTTGCTATTGGGGAATTAACATCTATTACTCGGATAGTTAAGCAATTGGCCCCTTAAATAAAAACATGTGCCCCAGGAGCCTTCTAACTAGAATCGTCCAAAGTGTAAATAAACTAGCTTCTACGATTCCCAGAGAATATCAAAGCAGGGATCGCTAGATCGAGGACTCCTTCGTTTGTCTGCATAGAACGATAAAATCCTTGCGAAACCTCGACAAACCTGCTCACTGCAACAATCTCTAGAAGAACTGTAGCAAACAACAGTCGCAGCTCGGTATATCTAACGTCAACACGACAACCGTATCTAACAATGACAATTCCAACTACTTTGTTCTCCCAACGCGAGTCCAAACAGCGTCAACGACACCGACCGTACTTAACCGACCGTTTAGCGATCTGAGGGTCAAGAATCATCGGGCAGGGCAGTGCACAGGCCACTTAATTATCGCCGCGGTGCTCTGTTTTCAGTTCCACCGAATTGTTGATGGCTTCCAGGTAGCAGCCGGGTGGCAAGCGAAACACTTCGACGCGGGTTCACGTTTCGCATTCCAGATTCCCTGGAGCCTATACCAATGAACATTATCTTTAAAGCGTCCATGGCTGAGATAGCCTGTTATCGTTTTACGAACGGCGGTTCTCGAAATTGGCTGGTACCGAACGTGAACACGTCGCGGCCAAGCTGGCGACCGCACGATGTGCCTGCGCGCGAGCATAGGTGTCCACCCGAACGCATCGGCTCGCAGCCGTAAAACACGACGTTGCCCGGTGAAATACTGCGGAAAGCGACGTTGTTCCCACTCCAAATATATTATTTACACATCTCCGCGTTTCACATACCACGCGGGCGGAGAGAAAGAGAGAGAAAGAGAGAGGGGAAAGGGGAGAGAAAGAGAGAAAGAAAAAGAGAGAGGGATAAAGTGGAAGAGAGACGAAACTTCCAGGAAACATATATCCTAGTTACTTTTTAATTCCGTAGAATCCATTCGCGTGATTAATGGGGATAGCCTCGTCGCTTGCGCAATTTCACCGCCTTTCGATGTATATTTCATTTTCAATTGAGGCGGTAAGCCGGCCCGCGGTCGCTACGTTAGACAATTTCACGGTGTAATTTATAGTGTGAAAGAGGCCCGCGCTCGCGCGCACCTTCCAACTTAATAAATATCGTTGAGAAACTGCGAGTCTTCGTTACACGGGTTTTTCTTATGGGCAAGCCTGAAAATACTGGCCGCGTCGGCGCGAGCTCTCTCGACGACTGTTTTATGGAACGGCGAAGGCGTGGCTATTTTTTTTCGATTGAATGACAATTATTGAGCGAGCGTTATCCAATGCAGCGAAAGACACCTTAATGTTGTACCTGCGCCGATAAACGAGCGAGTTTTAAGGCTTTGCGCGGGAAAGCACTCGTTAATGTCTTGGACTTCCAGAGTTTAGATATATTAATCTTTGCCGAGGTGAAATTTATTGAACGATAAATAATGTGCCTTTTTACATTTCATGAGAAACCTTGTGCTAAGATGCAAGAATACAACGTCTAAAACTCAGTTTGCCTTTCGATAATTAATATATCATTTAAAATCCGATGTTTCTTCCGCAGAACATTTTTACGAAATTCTTGGGAATAACTGAAAGCATTCTCATTAATCTACTTCATTACACAAAATATTTTCGTCACAGGACCGTACATTATACAGGACACGGTTATCAAAAAGCATTCATTACGGTACAAAAACGAAAGAACGTCAAATAAACGGCATATCAATAAATCCTTGATTTTCGAAGAGAACCGAGCACGTGCGGACCGAATACTAAATTTTAATAATGATCAGACGCCATTACGTCAGTAATGTCCGTAACCTCGTTACAAAAACAAAAAGGGTGGGGAAGGCATTTTGCAAACGCCACTGTTCGACAAGCAACGTAATTGATTAACAACAGAACGGAAACTCCGCGCATTTCCGGCCCGGTGAAGTGCACCCGTGTACGAGCAACAAATTAACAGCACTTGCTAATGCACCGTATACCGTTATCAGCAGTGAATCGAGATTTGAAGCACCGGGTAGGCACGACGAGGCGCGTGATCGATCGTCCCTAAGTGCAACGAACAAATTTGTTCTTTGTGTGCTGAATCATGCATCGATAGGCTCGCGATACACCCGGCGCGGCGCGCGCGATCGAGAAATTTGTGCTCGGGCCTCAGCGCCAGCCTAGCATCCTCGAACACAGCGTGAATATGCATTCTGATAACAAAAGAACAACGAAGAATACATGTCGCCCGGTAAAACATTGCGTAATCCTCCAGCTAACAGCTACAATTCCTGGTTTTTTCGCATGGCGCTGCACATATATCAGGCCATCAAATTTATACGCGATACCTCCCGTCGGACGTTGGATAACTTCAGCCAACAAAAAACAATTTTAATCATTGATTCTTGGCGGAATAAATCCCAGGATTTTATCGCCTCACCGTGAATATCGATCTGGCTTGATTCCCGCGTAATCCTCCTAACCACATTTCATGCGTCGCTTGTGTGCGACATAATTCACTGCACGCGTTTGAAAATAATACAAATATCATCTAAATCCCGCTACAAACTTAATAAATCTTTTACCCAAACTTCAATCGTCATCATCTCGTTTTTCGTTACCTCCGATTTATAATGGCGTTGAATTTGAATTAATGGCGTATTTGAAAATTCATTCCGAAGGAACTAAATTTCCGTTATTCCGGGGCTGCCAAAAATATTCAACCAACCGTACCTTTCGAAACCTAACACATCCCCACCCTTTCAATATAAAAAGCGCACCATAAAAAGGATACGTGTTAAATATTTTCACAAAAACCACTTTCCATCGAAGTCCCTCCGAGATCGAAGGACGCCGGTTCCAGGTAGGGCGCTCATCGAAGAGAAATGACTCCGTTCGGAATAACATCAGGCCAGAAACGAGCCAGAAAACGGGGCGAAGATCATGGCCACGGAATCGCAATACACCCCGCCGGTGGTGCACCGTAGTACATACGGAATCACGAGCACCGGGGGCCACCGCAGCGGACGGAGATGTACTCTTTCACGATAGATAGCGATCAAGGCACGGGTCCTCGCAGCTTTATTCTTTATTCCGTGCAGGGAGCCCTGGAGAGGTTGGATCAGCGAGATAGGGGCGGGCAGCGGAGCAGTCGAGGAAAGATAGGACGGAAGGAAGGAAGGAAAGGAACGAAAGGGAAAGAGGAGGAGAGAGAGAAAGGGGAAAAAAGGAAGTATACGAGAGAAACATCGCGTAGCTAGAGGTAGGTGGAATAAGAAGTATGGGGAACCGGCATCAGCGAGCGAAACGACGGTGAAATTCTGGTTTCACGAGTTCCCGGAGAAAAGTATGTCGACTACCGTGAATTATGATAAATATCGCGACTGTGACGCTGCGATTTTAGGGGGCCTGTAGAACGAAACTCCCCCCACCCACTATAGAACCACGTTCGCGCACGCCTTTAGCCCCGGCATCCTTTTCGATCTACCCGGGCTATCCGCCATACATACCGAGAGAGATCTTTCGGCCACGAGCTACGCTGAATACCGTATGCCGGGCGTGTACACCCGAACAAGCTGACCCCCCGGTGTCAAATGGAAGGTCGTGCAGCTCATCGCGAGCATCGAGAATGGAGCTCGTGATGCATCGGTCCTTGTTAGCGGCTCGCCCGGAAGAATGATTGTCTGGGCCACGGAGAGAAATCGCGGGATCGTAGCTTGATTTCCAACTGTTCACAGTAATCTATGAAATGCCCGGTTGACGGAAACCGGGTAATTGATGACGGCTACGCTCCCAGCATCTTATATACTTGCCGCTCGAAAGGATGCCAAACGATTCGTGTACTCGGTGTTCGTTATGAGGTTCGAAGCGGTTTTCGGGAAGTTTTAATTGAACGCTGGAAGCTTTTATCCTGGTGTAGGATAATCTTATTTTTATTTTAAGGATTTTTCAAATTTCTTAATGAAAACAAATCAATTTAGTGAATCTACATGATAGTGTTTCGAAATAAAGCTTTATCATATTTAATACACTCATTTACATTAAAATTATTTAAAACCACGCAATGATTGATAATTACCTACATATTCATTCAGGCTTCTGAAGGCAATCCCGCAGCCCGCACAAAGACACATGTCGGATCTCCGACCCTCGATCCCTAATATTTCTTCAACACGCACACGAAGATCACTGGACTCGCTCACAGCGGAACCGCAAGATCAAATTGAAAAAAAATGCCCACTGCGGGAAACGACTTAATGCCGCCGCCTTTCCCTCAATCTCAAAGGGTACTACGTCCGAGAGGGAGATAGAAGGTCGTCCATTCCAGACGAAGAAAATAGAGGGTATCCAGGAATGAGGGACGAGGAGAGGAATAGCTAGAGCAAAACAATTACCTACCCTTCCTGCTCGCCAGGGGCGCATTTTCACCCCTGAAAACGTGGGAAGGAAAGCCACCGCTTGAGGTATACGAACTACCCCCTGTAGGGCGCGCGTCCGCACACAAACGAGCGACACCGACTGAAAGAGAGAGAGAGAAATCGAGAGAAAGGTTGGTTATAGGGTTGTGTGTGCGCGTGCTCCCTCTCTCTCCCCAGGCTGCACGCATAGGCATTCCTCATCCTCTCGGCGGGCATTAGCACGACCCCATGGGACCGAGGCTAGGGGTTCGTTTTATGGGCACAACACGACGGAAACGCGGTAAAACAGACAGGTGGAACGGAACGTGCACGTATACGGGCACGGTGACAGCTAAGCCAGCGGAGCGAGGGAGATCGATGGAAACCGGGGAAGGTGTGTGCACGCGTATATTGGGTGGGGCGAAAATCGTGATGCAACCGGTTGAGCCTGGCGTTCCACGAAAAGGTATAAAATTCCTCCGTGGGCCGAATTCGGTTTTGAGGGGAATGGTGCTATGCGAGGTTGGCGCGGTATCTTTGGAGAGAGATCGTTGATTAAGCTGTTACTTGAGTATGGTTTACGGGAGGAAGTAAATTGATTAGAATATTAAAGTGGAGATCATTCATTGAAGTTCCGCTGGAAGGGAAATGAGATTCGTGTTCCTTCTAAATTGTACGGTTGCTCTGAACACTGAATATCGATGTAACAGGAAAAATGGTAGATACCCTATTTTAACGAGTAATTGAGATTTTTGAACGGGAGATAACTTCGACGTCTTTTTATAATGAATAAGCGTTTACCATAAAAATATCTAAGGTTCGAATAAACTTACTCGTGTGAGACAGAAATTATTTACGATTTCCTGTGATAGTTTTAGTGCGACGTTACGAACAACGATCCTTGACCGAGAATATTTTTAGTACGCAAGCACGATTTCTGCAGGCACTGTACGGGGCTATATATGCTGTAATATTTTCTCCAGCATTTTTTTTGTTTCGGAGTATCGACGTCGCGAGGGAACGTCGAAAATTCTGCGTGTCCCGTGTACCCGTATACACGCGAGGCTGACCGAAAAGTAGGCACTCGCAGGTAGGACCGTGCGGCGAGCGGACGGTTAACAGTTTTGTAAATTGAAATTTACGATCGTCCGCGGCTCCCTATTCAGCCCTCCTTATCATCGGTTCAATAGCAGAACCATGAATAATTCAGCTCCCACGGTGGACCCGGGGCCGCGTGTTTCTTTCTCCCCCGTTTCTCTTCTTTTCCTGTGTAAATTAAACGCCGCCGCGATAATCGACGAACATTTTCGTCGGCGTAGTTACGTTCTCCGACTTCTGCGCCCGTCAGTCGTCGCGTTAATAATCATATTAATGCCTCTGCCGTCGCTGTCGTATATTCCTGCCTCTACGCGTCGTCCGCGAATGAGATACGAGTACCTTTTAATTGTGGCGGCCGTACTTTCATTTGTGAATAATAAATTTATTATGAATATCTTAAGTACCTTCGGAATACATTTTAACTACTGTCGCAATTATCTGGAACGTTGTACATTGTCAAATGGGAAGTGAGTTATAAAGGATAATTTCCAAGACTTAATAAAATTACTTTATGAAATGTTTTACTTCGGAAATTAAGGTGGTTCTTTTGTTTCAATGTTATTAGCTTCGAATAATCATGAAATACGTTACGTCGGTGTTTCTAATCCGAAATTCCTTTAGGAGAACCTCGATAGAGTGTCCGATATAATAAACCAGTCACTATCTCTCTAAATGAATTTCAATCAATCATCGTTGCATTTTATTGCTGCCAGTTAGAATTTTTTACTAGAAATGGACACCGGATACACGTGATATGTTTGTCAACGGAAAGGATGCCATCCATCATAGCGATGCTGGACAATATGTTTTGCCGTTGACGTTGAAAAAACTGAATGATTTCAAATGCGTAATTCCATTGTGCTCGCAGTACACCGGATTTATGTGTGTCCCATCGACTGTCGGATTTATTCACTGTATACGCGCGCAATCTGTTGCGAAAAATTCCACGATCTCAGAATTAATGAACTCGCTACGACAAACATCCGAATCGTGACTATTTTATACAACATAGAATTCAAACATTTTATACTGACAGAAAATCCCATCTTCCACATTGAATACACCTGCGAGAGATGAAGAAATAAAAATTTCATTTCGTTCCGTTAATTTGTCTCCGCATGTAAATATTTATACCGTGCCCGTGGCCGTTTCGTTTGCCCGTGTTCCTCGTTTTTTTGCTTACGCCTCCAATTTCGAAAGGCCCGGAATATATAGGTTACCCCATCGCTGTCAGTCGACGGCTAAACAACTGGCGCGCATCTTACAATATCCCGAGGAATGTCGTCTGTTAATGAAAGGGCCGAACACGAGCCGGGAGGGAGAAAAAAAAACGATGGAAGGGGAGAGTACGGACGACGGCGCCCAATAGGTGACAAGGACCGAGCAGCGAGGGAAAAACAAGAACAAAGAAGGAATTGTGAATGGACTAATGAATTTAAATGGGAGCCGGACTCCGAGCGGAGAGGCGCGAATCGTGGCGCACGAGGGAAAAAAACCGGCGAACAAAACAAAAAGAAAAATAATATCAACGGAAAGGGGGAACGAAAGAGTGCGGGTCGCATGACCGAAGTCAGACAAATGGACGACCGGAATGTGCATTAAACAGAGGGCGCGGTCGAAATTGTGACACGGTCTCGAAGGGGTGAGATTTTTAGTAATAACACTGCCAAAGTGTTCAATAATTTTCTCCTTTGGGATATTTCACAAAAAAATTGTGCGTTTAAATCTGCCACGGTGCTAAAGGGTCTAGGGATTTTATTCTAGTTATTTACGTGGATCGTTCGGACCTCTGGCACGAGTTCCTTGCATCTTACTTGAGCCATAAATGCAAATAACGGTACCTTATACCAGCTTGGACGATATTTTCGAAAAATCTAAATGTATTTGTTCTACGGCAGCAGCGTAGCTCCAGTGTAATGAATGAAATGTTATTGACAGAATACGAGTCTCTTATTTTATCGAGAAAATATATTACACGTACACAGAGGATAATGTTAATATTGACTATCTGCTTCGGTTGACATTATATATAATTAATTATATTTATATTGAGTGTATCAACTTGCAGCCAATACGTTGATTTGCGAATAATCCATTGTCGTTTGTATTAAAACGTGTTTGAACAAGAAATAAATGAATAAATCCGTTCCAATATTAAAGAACGTGTCTAGACACTTTATTTCACCGATTCACGTGCATCATCTACAGCTTCGAGGTCCTCGAATATTCCGTTCTCCCGCAAGTTTTATCAATACCATAGTCCCCGTCCATCACGCGTAAAGATTCTATCTAGAAAGTCGATTTCGCGACTTCCGTCTAGCGCCATAAGATTCTTCCGGCCGAGCAGATCCACCTATAAACAACGAACGCGTCGAATTTTGTATTCTCCGACGGTCCGTACGGGAGGAAGAGGAACGGGGGTTGCCCCTAAATCTCCATATTTCATCCAGCCGTTGGATGATTTACGTCGAACACATTAAAATGAAAATGTTATCGGAAGTCGGTGCACGGAAGCGACGACGAACAAAAGTCGTTAATAATATTCGCGTTTCGTTCCGTGCGTACTCGCGATGTGGGCCGCGCGCGCTTTTGTCGTCCCAGCTATTCCAATTTAACTTTAACGTGTTCGGGTTCGCTCATTCGCTCGCGCACCGCGCCACGAGCAGATAAACTCGCGGGAACATCTTCGGAGGAACTTGCTCGACTCGCTCAAGATAGAAGACCGTTTATTACCTTGTATCCTATTCGCCATTACCGCGGAGTTTATGATCGGGGCAAATTCATGAATCAAGCCGGCTTCCTTCGCGAAGAAAAATATCGCCCCCATTCTCTTCCGTTTTTTTTTCTTGCAACAGTTGCCGGAGGCCGTTACAAATACATTAACGTCGAAACTTTTGAAATCATGTACTCGCGCAACAAGATACCGATTCTGTTCGAGCTGTAACCGTCAAAATTCTCGGGGCAATCCATTTCTCAACTGTCTAGTCCCTAATTTCTGAAACAGTGAAGATATCGTTGGGAGGAGTAAATAAATCCATTTACTCTCGCGAACTCCTTTTTACTAAAGATTGCAAATTAAAGAACCTGTCGACCAGTCTCTAAAAAACTATCCGAACTTTCATTGACTGAATGCATCGAATTCTTACGCTATCGAAGACGAGCAGATGAAGAGGATTAAGCGACGCGATATCGAAAAGGTGATCGTCTCACGCAGAAACGAATTTCTCGTTCGTTGCATTCTCCGGCGAAGTATCCGCGTTCTCGCGTTTAGCTGCGCAACAAAGCTCCTTTGAACTTTTTACTGGAGAGAGAAATATTCGTCTGTTCCCGGGTGACGGTAGACGACGAGGCGCGAACGAGATACCGTCCCGCCGCTGGAAGCGGAGAGTCGACTCCGAATGACCTGTCTGGTATTCGAAACTATAAGAAAGGAGGAAGAAGTTCCTACCACCCGCTGGATCCTCCGATTACGTCGCACCTGACGAGGGGACGCTCGTTGAAAGGGGTACTACCAGTTCCTCTTCCTTCGCATTTCCTCGCGCTTTCTCGCCCGAGGGAAAGAGAGGCGCGACGATAAAGGAGCAACGAGAGAATTCATCGACTCGACTCGGATATTCTCTTTCGACCCCTCCGAGACGAGCTTATTTCGCGCAAGCTCCGCGTCCGACTCGTACCACCCCCCTTCAGACCCACCCGGCAAGGCGCAATCGTCTACTTAACTTCACGGTACCGCGGTCTTCCGAGAAATACAGCTAAACGTTGCCCTAAGATTTCCGCGACTTTCTCTCGTTCCACAGCAGCTGTGTACCACGGGATATTGATTGCGCTAATAAAACGCAGGGGGGTGCCGACCGTAAACGAGAGCTATGTAGATTCTAGGGGACTTCGCAAAAAATTGTTTCCCTGGCCTCTTCTGGTTTATTTTGCCAACCGATGAACCGTCCTTTCGGAGTTAAGGGATGCGTCGAGTTGGGGGTTGTTACGATGGAAGTTGCAATTTGTTTTTTAATTATATCATTCTTCCTTCCCCTTTGTAATTCTGTTCGAATAATTTCTGAAATGTGTTATTTTGTTCTACTTGGGAAATATACAGTTTTGCTCCAAAGTTTAAAAACAAATATACATTTTTATAATGAGAATTCATTTATATTTTCGTACGCTGCAAATAACAAGATTTTATTGGAAATTATCGGCGGAAATTTAAACGCGGCATCGCATATTTCCGTCCGAACTGTAAGTTACAGCACACCTCGTATAAAACCCTACACGTTGCTAAATTAAAATCACCCTTTATACGGTCCCCCCGCGATTTCATTGGAAGGATCCGGTAATGATGTTTCGCACGCAACCCATGGTGCTCGGTCTTCCAGGCCGATTTATCGTAACGTTACCGACGCCTCGGCGAATAATCTGCGGGCACCGATCCCCGTAAAAACATATCGCGACGCTTACGTTACGCGTGTGATGTTCCCACAGAGCACGCGCCGCTTTTTCTCTCGCCGAGGATAGCCGACGGTCGTAAAAAGCAAGCGTTCCAGAAAATCATTCGGATGCGGTAACGTGGAGGCGGGAGAAGGGCCACGCGTAAAGCAACCGTAAAGCATCAGCAAACGTAAAAAGCACGCTCGTTAATTGTGATCGACAAGGGTGTCAGGGCGGGTGCACGATTCCTGCAAAGATTTAATTGGCCGAAATGACGCGGGGCGAAATAATACGCGACTGAATCATGCTCATAATCCTTTAAGTACTGAATATTCGGAGCCAAAACAGTTCGTGCGGACGGAGTACTTTTTCACTTAGCTTATCGCTTGAATCAACGTTGTATAAACACGTTAGTAATTTTTTATATACATTATTTAAATAATCAGCGATACGAAGGTATTACAATTTTTTATTTCTTATTATAATAAAAGATTATTAAGAACTTAAAATTAAATAATTTGGCAATGTAATGTTATAATTCTAATTCCTCAGTTAATATTGCGTTGAATTTTCTATAAAGATATTATCTTTCAATATAATTACTATTATAGATTACTGATATTACTAATGACTATTTACAAGAGGAAAATGTCACTTAAGTTATATACTACTGGATAAGAATAAAAAAAGGAAATTCTTCTGTTTTGGCAGTTTCAGTATTTTCTACGAGAACTCTTCAATTATTATTTCAGCACGTGTGAGATGAGAAAGATCGGTAAACGCACATGTGCAGACATAGACCGCAGCAATGACTTTCGCACGACGCACCATCAGTTTCATACTGAAACGGATAGAGTATAGTCGCAACGCAACGCACCGCGGACGCGGTATTTTCTATGCGAGGAACAATAGTTTTTGTCGGACAGGCGCGCGACAATGGGACTCAACCTCGTTTAAAGCGCTCCGATCGGAATCACGATTACTCGGCCAACGATGTTTGTCAACATCGTAATCCTTTTTTATCATCGAGGCCCGGATCAATAGACCCGCGGCGCGATGAAGTTTCGCGTTAGCTTCGTTTTGCCTTGATACCGGGTAATTCCGATTTCTTCACGGATATTAAAAGCGTTCGAGATAATATAGAGGGCTTGTCTTGATTAAAAGTGAAAAATGAAGGAAACGGGTATTATAAATATTGGGTCGTAAATAATGTAGTCGTAAAGTGTTCTATAAAGTTGGAATGAAAATATCGGGCTCGCGGCGTGAACGTTAACTTTCGAGGATAGCGAGTGCATATTGAAATTATGAATTATTAAAAAGTAATCGACGAAAGTTCCGAGTTACTGCAAGGTTTCTGGAACATTTTTATGCGAACTGCTGTTTCAGATCAAATATGTGCGATTAATGTTCATGTTACTTTGTTCCGAGGCTAGTAAAAAATTTATCTAAATTAGGTAGGAAGAGAGTCGACGGTTACTAACGACGTTTAGAGGTGAGTTTAAACGACGACCGATAATGCAAGTAAACGCTGCTCCTCCATAAGAAATAATTCCGCTTTCTTTTAGGGTGTCCCTGAACCGTCACAATGATGATGGCGAAAATTAACCAAGTACGCAAATGCCGGGTCGGAAGATTTAAAATTCAAATCGTCGTTCGTAAAACGCGTGCCGTGGGGCGACACCCTGTTTCCCGTACCTCTTTCGAGATTTTATGGAGCAAGCAATGCGAGAAACTCGGTGTGTCAGAGCGTTTGAAGTCTGACGATATTCCTCTCTGTCCTCGAACACGTTCGACCGGGGTGTTCTGATGGAAATCGACGTCCTGTGTGACGAGGCCACGCGCGGACTTGAACAGGAAACCTGTCAAAGTGTCGGAAAAAACAGATGTTTCTCTTCCCGAAATTTTCGATTGGAAACTCTACACCTTGTCGTCAGAATCTAAACCTTATCCCTCGACCGAAACTTAAAACCGCAAACCATTCATGATTTGAATTATTATTCGACTACCTGTCTTACAAATTTACAATGTTAGATAATGATTTCTAATGACACCGCTGCACCTTATGCATTTCTAGTATACCAACATTTTCAAAGAAACCTAAAGTACAACATTAAATAAAATTTAATTCAGCTTCGTTGTATCCCTCATTTTTTGAGAGCTTCAGTAGAGAAAGTATTTAGAATTTCTTCTTTATTTACAAACAACCTTTTCTGATTCATAGAAGATCGTTAAAAACGCGTCTCCTCTTGAATAAAATCGAACAATTTCATAACAAAACAGCAGTCTCTGAAAAGAATGACAAAATCCGCCAACAAACACTCGCTTCAAGATCTCAGTATATTTCAATTGCGAGGTACCGTAACGCAACAATTGGTAGAACCAAACAATGGTACCAGCACAAGGACGTCGTTTCGTTAATAACGACATCGATCACAGTCAAAAGTAACGAACAATCGCAAGTCAGCAGATTTAATTAAATTGTTAATGAGGAACATCCGCAGTGCCGTCGTACCGGAACGGAACACGTACGCGTAAACGCTAATCCGGGGCCTTGAAGCGAGCGGTAATCCGTGGCGAGCAGGCAGGACAATCCACCTAAAATTTCGACGGCGAATCGATCGCGTCTATTTTCCCTGGGACTGCGACTTTGATAACAATGGCGGGTAGGGCCCAGTAGTCAGCGTAGCGTGGCATTGTAACACGGGGTAACAGCCACCATTCCGCGTGTTATTATCGTCGCTTTTCGACCGTGGTACATATACATACACGATCGTTGAGACGACGTACATTACAACGTTGCGTTACATTATTTTATATAGAATCGGTTACTCAAAATGGCAGCCAAATTATCTACCACCTATCTCATTTTCATGAGTACAGTTAAAAGATGACTTGATGTCTAATGGAACAGCAGAAGGGCAAAAAGTATTTTTTTAGTCTACAGTTTTACAGTTTCGAGTGATTATGTATAATCGTAAAATTGAATGCCAAATTAGTATCTCCCAAGATCTTAAATGGAAATGAACAATAAATGTTTTATTTTTCTGTTATCACTTATTATGCTTCAGAGTAAACGGGATTATAAATGAACATGGAATTCTTCTTTGTTCCTAATAAATTGGCAATGCTAATAAACAGACATTTTTTCAAACTATTTTATCACATTAAGGAACGAAGCTACGTCATTTCAATTTCAATTTCACTCGTGCATTGTATAAAGCATAATATTAAATATCAAACGTCGTAATTTTGATATACCAAATTATGTGGCGACTGTATGTCACTTACCGAATAGAAGGGGTTAATAACGTTCGTTAAAGTCAACGTCCGTCGTCTCGATGCTCGTGTCGACCACTTGCTTCGTCCAGTAGCCGGGTAAACGTTGTTCACCATCGACAGAGCTAGCAGCGGGCAACCCGTTCGGAGCCGGTCGGCCACGGCAGACTTGTTTTTAACCGAATAACCGTAAATCTGGACTCGAAGGTGCTAGCAGTTCGTCGTAAAAGAATATCTACGAGTTCGTGAGCGGGAATCGCGGCGCGTCGGCCGTGTGAGCGGCTGAAAGGGGGGCAGAGTTTGAGAGGGTAGAAAGGGGACGCCGCGCCGGTTTTCGAGACGCGGGGCGAAAACGTTTCGAGCGTCGTCTTGGCTGTTCGCGGCGCGGAACTTCGGCCGTATAAGTCAACACGATCATATAAAACTATGGCCTCGGATGTTACGACTATCCTTAGGAATCGGTGCTGAATATTTCATGGCGCCCGAGCCGGGTTTCCGGCGTCGGTCGCGACGGTAATTTGTGCGTTGCCTCGAATTCGCGGAATCGGCGTCCAGCGATCTGCATAAATTGGGTTGTTACTTTCGCGAAGTGAACCGAGCGCGGGTGAAGAAGAGGCGGAGTAAGAAGGAGGAGGAGACAGAGAGAAAAAAAGGGAGGGAGGAAGGAAGCCTCGGTAACGGGCCGCGTGAGAAAGTTCGGGACCACTGATTTATAAGAGCGTTGTCGAACTTTCTGCCCCTCGATCTTTTTTCCGAGCGCTGGCACCGAGAAGGAGCCATTATATCGGGACCGTATTGGAATTACCGATCTCGCAAAAGAATTTTATTGGAGCGTCGATACAGTTGCCACGGCGGAGTGGATTGTCTACTCCCCTGACGGGCTTTCCGTCGAGCTCGTTTTCTTCGGACAGTATTCCTTTGTGCGGTGCACGGCTGCAAACTAGTTAATCCTACGGGCGAATCGAATAAATTGGTTGCTCGTGAACTCTCGTCGTTAATTCTTGCGCAGTCTTCTGGCAGTTGTTGCATTCGAAGATTTCGAGAGTCGGCTTTGAGAGAAAATGTGCGACTAGAGGGGAAGTTTGTTTTTTACTCGATTGTACGGTGGAAAGTTTGGTGAACGTTGCTACCGGTGAATTTTTTACGGACAGTTTTCTTTGGTTTCTAATTATTTATGTGGTGGAAATAAATTGAAATACAAGAAAATGATGACGAATCGGAACGAATGTGAATATTATTTAAAGAAAATGGCGTCCCACATGCATGACCATTGGAGCTCTGACGTCGAACGGAAATTAAATTCACACGTTCGTGCTCGTTGTTTTGAAAAGGTTAAAAACAAAGGGAACATTGAATTCATATTTGCGTATAGGAAACCAATGAACTCTTTCGAATAAAACGAATAAAAAATTTCTTTCCATGAAGATCGGGTATTGTTCCGATTCGAGTCTAAAATAAATTGAGGACAATCATGTACCAGCATGCGGAGAGTTAACAATGCCATCGATAAACAGTAAATCTTTCTGAATAAACAGTAAATCGAATACTTCGTGCATGTTAATGTACAATATTTGCGCGGGGGATCTACAATAAACCGACGATGATACGGTGATAATAATAACACAAAAATCGAAATTCGTTAATCGACCAATATTTCTCGTGCATCTCGCAAATACCGAGGAAAAAGCTCCAAGAAAAACGGAACAATAATTACATTGAAAATATTTCTGCTTTATTTTCACCGTCGATAATATTTTAATCTCTAAAATAAACCCCTCCCCGTCCTAGTTTTAATAAAATAATCCATTGAAATCAGAAACCCGCACAGAGACTCGCAACTTAATTATAACATATTTACTCTGTCCAAATAAAGCAAATTAAATTGCAGCGTTGCCTCGTGTAACAATTTCAATGAGCTTCCCGAAAACAAATATCGCATTAAAAAATAGTAAAAAATATCTGAATCTCTGGAGAGGTTGCAGCAACCCCCGGAGGATCATTCAAAATTTCAGCCGAGCTGCTTGCCACCTATGTAAATGTATCCCACGTTTCTTCCTCAATCTCTGACCAGCCGTATTCCATCCGCCCCCTATCGGCGATGATCGCTTCCTGCGATCGCGGTGCTCTAAAAACGTTTCCTTCCGGCGGCGACCTCCCGATAGCAGCCAACCGCCTTCTGGCTTGCATTTTAGATGCGATAAAAGGAGACGCGGCTAGGACGAAAAACAAGAATCCGGCTGGTCGGGGTGGGGTAAAATCGTTTGTTCGGCGGCGATGGTGGCGGAGCCAACCCTCTAGATCCGTAGATCAGCGACGACGAGGATCCCAAGCTCTGATGTCGATTGTCAGCGAGATTGTGTGGGAGCGCATTCACTAGCAGCCTGACCGGGGCATGGGGAACGTAACAGAATCTTGTTTTCCATTTTATTTCTATTTTGTTGTTTTTTTTTCTGCTGTTCATACGTTCCTCTCCGACGATTACTCGCGACACACGCAGTCGACATCTGTCGTGTGTCATCCGGCAGAGACACGTGTCAGCGTCCCGGTGAAATACGTGTCAGCCGAATTCGATCTCTCATCGGGTCCTGTAAGACCGCGTTAACGCTGTCAGATCGGTCGGAGTCGTGTTTCTTAACATACTCGTTGCCGCTAGGGAAATGTTAGCGGTCGTGTACCATGACACTGGTTCCTGCTTTCGGAGAATGATAGGTCGAAAGCGACAACTCTAACAGTAAGTAATCATGTTGCTTCTGACAATTCATACTTCGATGTCTATCACCTTTGCTTTCAATCCACTATTGTCATAAAACGCAACAGTGTAACATCCAAGTAATAGCAATCGATCAAAAAGGAACCAATCGAAGAACAACTTTGATCTTTCGTTTCGCAAGAGTGAGCGTGCTTGTGATTAACCGATACTCTTTCGACACACTGTCACTACGGGACATCGCGTCCCACGTGAAGAATGCTTGGACATCTAATGTGTCAAACCGAAATGTACTGGACAGACCATAGAAGAACAATCCTCCTCTTTCGTTTGCGGTTCTTTACAGGAACAAACGGAGCCGTAATTAATCGCGAGAAGTATGTAAACCGAGAGCGCCTGCACGTGTCTCTCTGTGTCCTGTAATTAATTAGGTTTCGAGCATGCGCGCGTGAGATGGCATCTTAATTAACGGGTCGCACTGCTCGTTCCTCTACCCTCTTCGTCCCGCTGCACGGTGTCCCGTTCCCTACTTCTCCCTTTCTCTCGCCCACCCTTTTTATACGGCGTACGTAAGAAGATAAGTGGCGCGACTTTTATTTAGCGGTCGCTCCGCGGAAAAGTTCCGTGTATAATGCGGGTCCTTGGCAAGTTAAAGAGCCTGGAAGAGTCGTAAAGAGCAACGGCGGAGTTCGAGTAACCCCGCCGCGTGGCGAATGCGATTTGTTAAACTGTGATGCAACGACCGAGAGAGCTCGCGCGGAGATCGGGACCGGCGAGAATCGTGGTCACAGAAAATTAGCGCGACCTGCGGTCTAGCCTGTGTATAATACAGGTTTCGTGGCCAGCGTCTAATTTTTCATCTCAACATTTAACTGCGACCCAGATACGGAGTGCCCGAAGCGGCGTGGAGCTACTGATTCCACTGGACTTACACTTAATTGGACGGAAAACTGACGGGGATGGATGGGAGAGATCGTCGACGCGCGCGAAACGGTTAGGTACAAGATAGCCGGAGCAAGCACTGATGTTATCGCGTGTATACACCAATTTCATTACATAATATCATATCTGTTGTTGGAAACTTTAATCGGATTTAATGTCCGTGTGACTCGATCCTTATTAAATCAATCATTTCTTGTTCTAGATATTGGGAATCTTATTTCAAGCGAAATATGACATTGTTAGATTCAAATTAAAGGTAAGCTTTTTAAATCTTTTTTTCAATAATTTCGAATTTTCGCTCGTCGACGTTTCACTCTTATCAATTCTACTTTGTTTTAAATACGGATGGATTGTAAAGCAGACTTTTATTCTAGCAAACATTGATGTAACAAACATTGACGCAGCCACAAAAATTCAAGAAGTTTCTGAACAAGACAGAAGGATTGAATGCCTCGTAAAATCCTACTTGAAAATCCTCATTAGAAATCATCACGCAAACACGATCGTGCCCATAATACACGAGCAATAAACACAAAACAGATCCCAGTGGAGATATCAAATAAAATCCCGAAACAAATAAGTCCGTCGTACCGAAGAGATCAACCCTCCCTGTTCCGCGGTTCGTATTACTTTACGACTTTCGGATACTTCGCGGCGCAATGGAGATGAAATCTGCCTGTTATCGACAGGCGTGTTCCGATCGGACGCGGGCGGCGCGCGGAGAGGAAAGAGTAACGGATCGATCGATCGTCGACCTGTCTCCCTAATAGTCAGGACGGAAAGAGAGAGGGAGAGAAGAACTGCCATAGGCAGACAGAGAGAGGAAGACAGTAAATGCAGAGAGTAAAGGAGAAAAAGCATTTGGAGGGCAAAGGACGATTCGTTTCACGCCTCGGCTTCCTCGGCCGTATTTTAAGTGGGCTGTGTGAAACAGTTGAAAAAAGGGGTGAGACTGGACGAGAGTGAGAGACAGAAAAGTAACGGAAAAAAAGCGTTACAGGAACGAAAGAGCGGGGCGTAGAGGGGACTCTAGTCCGGAGCGCCTAGCGCACATCCTCATTTAAATGAAATAAATCTTGTTACGATTAATTTTCGTCCGAGCGACGGGCCCGAGACTCTGTAAAGAGAGACCGGGCACGGAAAGAGGCCTTTTAACCCGCCACCCAACCGATGCGAGACAAATGGATTCCGTTCCATCGGCCCGAAAAGGACCCCCGCAACAATGAACGAACGGTGGGCGCGTGTACCGTAAGTACCGTATGTATATTTGTTGCACGGGGCCGCGCGTGCACTGCGAACAAAACTTCCGCCCAAAATTGAGACGTCCATTGTGTACCGGTTCCCTGATTCCTGTTTCACAAAACGACCATCCTAACTTGTGTTTTCAGAAACTCGAAACGAGATTAAGGACGAACTCGGGGGCGGGGGCGGAGATTCAAGGAAGGGGGCGCGGACTGCCGGAAGCAATTACGCGGTAAGTTTCGATTCGATTTTGCCGCTGTTCTGTCCCTGGCGAGTCTCGCGACACAATGGATACGTTTATTGGCTTACGGTAATGTCGCTTGAGCGCGTGGAACGATTTCTTTCTCCTTTTGTCGCTGAAGGAAGGGGCGAGGAGCGGACGGAGGATTATTGACATGAGAATGGAAGCATTTTGGGACTTGGTGTGATGGAGGCTAGTCTTCTTGTATAATGACGCAAGATCTGAAGTATTGAAAATGGTTTTGTGAGAAATTCGAAGTTTGATATAGGAAACTTGAAATGTGGAACTAGGAATTTGAAATTTGAAATATGAAATTTAAAATTTAACAAATCCGTGCTAACTTAATACTATCTTCTCCGCCACTTCAACAAAACCAGCGACTAAGTCACTTCAAGCAAACAATCAACAACATTATCTGTAGATGCTCCAATGCTTAATCCGCTATTACTCGCTGTGTTCGATAGATCATTATCTACGGAATACAAAAGCCAACGTCACTCCAACGATATTCGTTATTGTTCTACTACACTCAACGTTGTTTATCAAACAAAGGACGCGAATCCGGCGCGCTCCAGCTAGCATCGTCACGTAGAAAACTATCGTCAACAAGTAAACAATTTAATTTTTCAGTCGCGAACCGAACGCTCCCGCGAATCACGCTCGGTCGGAAGCTATAGGGAACATCGGTGCATCGGGTCCCGCATTTTTACCGCTAGACCGTTAAGCAGCTTACTTATCTGCTTTATCGAACCCTATTAGGGCTAACAGGAATATCCGTTCCCCGATAACGAAAACGCCTCGTTTATCGGTGTAGGTAAACTGCACGAATTCCGATCGACCAGAACCGATAAGCCACCCGCCGCCCCGGATGTCGATCACCGCGCTCGCGGCTCTCGTCACGGACCTCGCTGCAGAAATTCTTTTAATTGCCCCTGTCCTTGAACTAACGACGCCCGGAACGGTCTCAAGGACTGCATCCCCATCTCGAGGATCGCGTTAGAGGATCGGATACACAGGAACGTTAGCCTAGCTAAACCGCTTGGTCCTGGATCGGTATCACGCTACGACATTTTTTCGTCTTGTTCATTAATTGCGATGACTCACGAGCAGCAGTGTCGTGGGTACGCGCGTGTGAGTGCTCCGTCATAATTTTCTCGAGTACTACGAGATTACACGGAGCGATAAATCAGCGAGTGGTCAAGAATCTATGACTAATTTCGTGCACTTGCCCTTGAATGAACACTTAGACAATTATTTTTCAATGTCACCGTTATTTTGGTGATTTGAAGTGTGTTATTCTTGAAGACTCATTAAAGAAATAGGTACTTTTAATGGGTGAAATATTGAAATGATTTTGAAATGTAGTCTACAAATTTTATTGTCGTTATCAGGGGAGATTATTTTGAGGAAAATCTTTTGGAGCACCTGAACAAACATGCGACGGCAATTTGCTACTTGACTTTTCGATGGGATCATTGTTCGGTTCTCCCTTTGAGCCTTTCAAGTGTAAGCTGTGTACTTTTGAAAAATTACCCTAACGTTTCGCTAATAGTGAACTAATACCCTTTATCATTCAACCCTTTAACGGCAATAACAATGTTAGAGTGAAGCATTAGAAAAATATTTTCAAAGTTTCAAAGTTTAATGATCCATAATATATTAATGAATGTTTACAAACAATTGCACTACCTTTCCGATACACTCAGCGACAGCAAGAATGAACAACTTAAACGTTCACGAATTGCCAGAATAAAACTCGAGAACCCTCTCTACAATGCAACACAACAGACACTTTAATATCTACAAAGATCTTTTTCCATAAAACCGTCGAACCGTCTGCTTCTTTTGATGGCAACCCTGTCCCATTGAGTGGCTAAACGTGGAATTGACCGGAACGAGACACAGTGAATTTCAACAGATTAAACATCGCCGAGCGCGATCCGGGGCCTCGTAAAGCGTTCTTTCGAGCAATGAAACTTCCAAAGATCGAAAGTAAATAGAGCCAACGCGGAGCGCCGGAATCTATAGAAACGAATAAGTAGAGAGAATTTTAGCCGGTCGAAAACGCGTCCCTTTGGCTCCTTTTAAAAAGGGTCTCCCAGAGAACCCTCGGTGTCTCGAGTTCTTCCACCCCTGCCCCTGTCTTTCAGGCTGACAAAGTGGATCGATCACGTCACTGTCTTCGCCTCGGGAGAGCCAGTCGGTCCGTGGAGGCCTAGTTTCCATCGAATTTTCCGAAACTTTTCTCCCGGAACACCCGCGATTCTAATTCCTTCTTGCTCTCACCCTTCCTCTCCTCATTCTCCCTCGGATGAAAGGGTTTTCCGCGCGAAGCACGCAAACGTCGTGTTCCGGCGGACCAAAGACTTGCCAGTTTTCGAAGCCGAATTCGATATCAGAAACTCGGCCGGACTTCCGCGAATTTCCACGAGCAACAGACTGGAAAGTTATAATAGGGGGAACCGCCGAGGCACTATTGCCCGTGTATATACAAATAAATCGACAATTCGTGAATAATTTATAATAACTTTCACTTGAACGCGTTAGATAACATAATTTCTGAAAAATATTCGAAACGTATTTTCTGTCTTAATCGAGATAAGAAACTGTCCCCGTAAAGGAGATGCATTTTGTTTCCGCGTTGAATCGCGTTATGCTCCGAAGCGTCTAAATTATAGGTGTCCTACATTCGTTGCAGGACGTAAATGTCAATTACGCCGATAAAAGGAAAGACATTTGCCAGAATGAAAAGTGAAAGTTCACGCGCGATTCGAATTTAAACAATTAAACCGGCAGACTCCCAGCCGTCCTGAAATATTCAGGATGTTGCAAAACGGAGGACAAAATGTGCCATGTCCCGCGGAACATGCTTGCAATATTCATGAAATAGCGAATAAACGCGCGTGTTATTCATCTGCATACGCGAGCACTAGCGCCGGTAATTATTCAAACGGATACGGGGATTATATTTTCAGTACGACACATATAAATTTCAAACTATTTGCCGAGACATGAGCTCTCGCCGACTGTAATTTTTGTCGGTCCTGAAAAGCTGCAAAAAAAACGGAAAAAATTTCAATCTTCGCGCGTGCGCACCCCGCACATACACACACGTACCTTTCAATCGGTTGTCATAGTGTACACCGTGTCCGCATTTTTTCCATATGCAAATTGCAGACCGGGTAATTGGCGACAAATAAGCAGCGCTCGAACCACTCGCGCGTATTGTCGAATGAAAAAACCCCGGGGAACGTTTAACAAGCACGAAATTCAATTACAAACAACCAGTTCGCAGACCAAGTTTTCTTTTCGGGTCGAGACTGTCAATTATACCGGGCCACGGAGATCGTAGTAATTGAAGAATATTTATAGGAAAGGTTGTAAATGCCGATATCAAATTTTTCAGTGCGAAAATGTTACCTATCATTACGTTCAACGTGATGTCGTAATGATGTCATCTTTCAATGTTATCAGTATTATGGATGACTGCTATTCATGATGATTACTTACGAAAGGAAAGTAATCAATTAATAAATTGCATGCTGTAGGATAAGAATAGAAAAAGAAATTTGTTCGGTTTTAATATTTACAATGTTTTTTTAGAAATACTCTTGGATTATAGTGAAGTAAGTTCGGCGATTCCCTGAACGGAACGATGAATCGTTCGATTGCCATCGTCAGTTGAGACGAATTTGCGGAGAGGGAAAAAAGAGGTGAGACGGGTTGAAAGAAAGGATGGGTTAGAAATCGCGCGTTCCACGGCAGCCCGCAATTTGTTTTCCCCGGCTTATTGATTGGACTTCACCTTCACGCTAGAAAGTTAACACGCTGTAACGGCAGGACTACACGAGCGAAATTAAACGTCAACGTTAGCACCGCGCGAAGAAATTACCCGGCTCATGGCATAATTACAGACGTTTGCTAAGCTGCGCTTAATTTTATAACGTAACGCTGAGACCTCGAGACTCTGTTCCACTTCGGGGACGCCGCGGAATCGATGGTTAATCCCTTTAACGCGGAACTCTTCACCCGGAAAACTTCAATTTCTTTCGGGAATTCCCCGGGCGACTCGAAATTTCGAAACAACTGAATTTGATTTTCACGTACAGTTGACTCTTTTCTGTTCACCGATACATTTGGTACAACAGAAACATTTTTGATTTACAATTTTTCAGTTAAAACCTTCAGTTTTTGAAGTAAAAAAGAAAAGACGAAATTTAGTTGTGGGCGATTGTAGACAATTTTTTATAATTATACAATTTAAAATCTGAAGATAAAAGAAAAAGTAATGAACAGTAATAAAGAAAAAAAATAATGGATATTTGCTTTTTTCTTTAAAGATGTTGCTTCCAGTAAAAGTCTGGCGAAGAATTTTTAGAAAATACCCGGCGCTCCCTGAAAATGAGAGCTCGCATCAGGCAGTATTAAGGACCGTAACATTTTAATGTACTGGGATCGTGAACCCGCCGCCTCGCTTTCTGAGCGAGTAAGAAATATTCCAGACACCCTCGCTCCCTCTCTTTCACCGCGTTTTAAATCGCCAGACGCTTTCTAAGGCCTCATCCGTCAAATTCCGAGGGATAAACTCCAACAGATACACCAGACGCTGCATCGGAGCACTTCAAACGCGCGCCAAATTCACGGTGGATAGCGGTTATCGCGATGACTTCCGTTTACCGTCCGTTCCCACACTTTTCGACTTCTATTTCGTTCTTCGTCGATCGCTTCAATTTACTAATATCGGCTCGGTCGGAAAGTCTTACTGAATTTTGAAGGGAAATTCAAAGCCACGTTCCATTTTATCGGAATATAAAATGAAGAACGTTTTTCTTCTTTGACTCTCTGTCATCTTCCAATATATTCTTTTATGTATCTATTACAGTAATGAAAAGATGAAGACTTTTAAACATATCATCCAGAGAGAATATCTTTTTCGTTAAGACTTATATACATGTTCATTCCACGATATTTGCCAATGTTAACATTAAACTCTATATATCCACTATCAAAGTAGTGACTCAGAGGTCTGAAAACATTAAAACTTTAATTTCCATTTCTACGAAGAAAGAAAATGCATCAGTAGTCGATGAAGACAATGAACCACTTGCATAGAAATAAGGGTTG
Organism: Nomia melanderi; assembly: GCF_051020985.1. NCBI lineage: Eukaryota > Metazoa > Arthropoda > Insecta > Hymenoptera > Halictidae > Nomia > Nomia melanderi. The sequence continues at coordinate 10,868,246 of NC_134999.1, read as the reverse complement.
CAATTAATATGAAAATTTTACCAAGGTATATACAGCTTCTCCCCATGGGTTCTATAACTGCGAAGCAATTAAAACCCACGCGCCGCAATTTCTACAGCTGGACGAGAACTGACGCAACTGTTAGCGAACACATAACTTTTATAATATTTCATTTTTCACCAAATGAAGACTCTCGTCCGACATTCCCAACGCACGGGAACGTTTCTTTTTTTAATAAAACTCGCGTCGCGATATCCAAAAAGATACCGTCCGCGCGTTTTATTAAACGGTGTAATGAAAAACTGTCCGTTCCACTGACAACTTTGAAGCCGCAGAATTTTGTAAAGTAACCGAAGAAACTCCCTTGACCGCAGTCACGTGCCGGACACGTCAGGCGACACGGGTCAGTTTCCATGCCTTCAGTGTTTTTTTCTTTTCTTTTCGCACAGCTGGCCGAACTGTTAAAGGTCTTCGCATTACTTCCTGCTCGAGGCGCAAAAAGAGGCTACCGCGTTCCGCATATACGTCGATACAGGTGAAACCCGCAAAGTATTAGGTGCGCACCAAGTGCCGTCATTTTTTTTTCTTTTTCTTTGTGTTTCGTACGAACTCCAAAACCATGTAACTTCCGTAAAACTTTTCTGCTTTTAATCGAAATAGTTCTACCGGTGTATACTTCTTTACGGTTTATACTTTTCCCGCCGGTTACTTTAATAAGAAGGCGAATACTTCCATTACTACTAAGTTCCTTGAACACTGTCCCCGTCTATTTTCGAAATAAGGGTAATTGATGCAGTGGATAGTAACCGAGATATTGAAAGGAAGAAAAGAAGTAAAATACAAGAGTGGAGGTAGAAAATTGTTAATTTTAATTCTGTAGTGTTGGATATTTTGATGCAAATAGTTTTGATTTTTTTTTAAATTCATTACGGATTGTATGTTAAGTTTTGAGTAATCGTTACATTTAATTTTTCATTCTTTTCCTGTTGATTGTCAGATCTTTTAAAAATTATTAATCAAATTCTTATCATAATTGTTGATTCATTTCGCAATGAATCACGTTCTTATCTAATTTTCTTTAACAAGATTCCTTGTCCTTGAAAATATCCATAGCTCTTTTTCCTCGTTTCGATAACTTTCACCTTACGACAGCTATTTTATCGATTCGCTAACAAGGATCTTCGACATACTAAACTTTTAATTATCGTTTTAATACTTTGAATTTGTATACCTTCCTAAATTCCTCTGACCCAAATTTCACTTGCACATCACTACAATCTGATTTCCAAAACCAACAGCCATACATCACGCTCTTGAAGCTTGAAATTTTCACTTGGAAACACGTATTTAATAGTAAATATAAATTCACCAATCACACGAAAGATACACTATCTACGGGTGACAGAACCGTGTAGGTATAAAACAAACTCTCGTTGCTAAAACGTCGGGGCAAGCTTCAACTGCCAGCTCCCGAAGCTTGACAAAAAGAGCATCCACAAAAACAAAACAACTAAAAAAATACGAAGCGACATGGAGAACTCCACACAAATCACATAACACGATTATCTTGACAACGCAAGAAAACATCCTCCCAAAAAACTTCTTGTTTTAACATTCGAAAAATCATCACTTCCTAACGAAAAAACTTATTCATACCGCGAGCACCTCACAATACAAAAATCATCTGCCAACAAGATACATTGAGACAAGAAACATTTTCTTCTTTCACTTGACTTCCAACATTATTCCGAACAAAAAAATCCTACACCCTTTCAACGAAACGAAACGTCATCTCACGTACACCTGACGAAAATAAGAAAACCTCGGCCATAACAAGAGACGCGACAAAAATCCTCGGAAGCACGACGAGCTTCTCCGTAACATAAAATCCTCAGAAACTGAGTATCACAGTAACACAAAATCTCGGCTACAACATCGAGTATGTATCGCCAATGAAAAACATGTCTACATAATCCCCGAGCTCGTGGAAAACGCTCGGTCTCATTGAAAAATGGAAAATCGTGGACTCACCGTGCGTACCAGACGTCACGATGCTTCCTGCCACTGGAACTCCCTCGTGGAAACGTCGAAACGGCGTTTTAGGAGAAAAAGAAATCCAGAACGTGGTCACTTCGGTCCGCGGTCACGAACAAGAGCGAGTAGAGATTCACCACTCTCACGGTGTCATGCGTGCGTGTATCACTGTCGACGTAGGGTAGGGAGGTAGTGCAAAGAACTTTCGTCGCGTATGAAGGTAGGTTTAGAATTGCCCGTCCCGATCGAGGGCCAGCAACGATATAAATGAGGTAAAGGAAAACCGACTCAGTGCGTCGTTGCGTGTACGTATCAATTCGGTGAATGCTTCGTGGTGTGGATTCGGCCGCGCTGCGTCCGTGCGTAGAACCGTTCAGCTCGGAGTCTCGCGCTCAACTGGTCTCCGCCGGTTCGCGCGGATTTCACGTCGGCCAATCGGAGTCGAGACTGCGCGGCGCGCCGCAACTTCGCCTCGTGTGCGTATCCGTATACCTTGGATTTAACCCCCAGCCCAGATCCCCCACTCCCCTCTGGCATCACCCTTCAGCATCGCACAGAAGTGCGTGTCCTTCCTTCCCTTTTATTTTATTCGAATCGTTAGTGTCACTTAGTCGGCGAATCTTTATACATACTTCGATAATTGTCCGGCCACCTACGCGGAAACGTGTCTCCGTACGTCCTCGCGGGATCATGTTGTTCCCCAGGGACAAGCAATAAAATACATTTTTGCGTCTGTTCGTTTTCTTTTTCTCCCCGATTTGAAAATAAATGATACCACGACATTTGCATATTATGTTATTCGATAAATATTTATGATTGCGAGTATGGATATTAAATGGCTATCACTAATGAGCATCGTGAACATCGGATTTATACGTGGGGGTTGGAGAGGTGGTATGATCGAGAGGAGCGGATTACCTAATTATTTTCAGTATCGTCTTATTACTTTATTACGACTATCGTAACTGATTTATGTACCGGTCGAGAGGTGGCGGGGTGTAAAAAATGTTAATTAACTCGCCTTATCATCGAGCCTATCATTAAGAACTGTATCATGGAATGGTATTATTATCATTGTTATTGCAATCGATTTCGATTTAATTACTTCCTCGTGGTCGGTTACCTCTTCGAGATGAATTAGTGTTTCTCTGGCCGCGACGTTTCTGTCGTGACTCTCATCGAAGGGCGGACGATGTTAAGTTAAGTTTTCCGCCTCCGGCAAACTCGAACTATCCCGACGCGCGTACGTGAACCGTGGAAAAGCGTTAACCCCCGAGTTTTCGCAGAACTGATATTCTTGCCAGTCGTTTGAACTGCAATCCGACTTTCGCGAAATCATAACGGCGAAGTTGGCTGAGTTCACGCGCGGACGCGGCGCGCGTGAGCGCATAAATCCGACGGAGTTAGCTCAGGTGCAAAATTCTGAACGGATTTGAACGACGACCTGCAGTTGACCCGTATTCTCCCGGGTGTAAACTTGTAGCTTGTTTAACCAACAGCTTCCGGCGTAATCGACTTCTTCCGCGTCGCGTGCCGCGCCTCCTCGCTCCGTCGCGAATTTCGCCACTTAAGAAATTCTCGGCGTTTCCGCGAGCTAGCGCAAAATTTTCCAGCGCGGGTTCGATTTGGTAATCATTCGCGAGGAATCGGTTTATTTTCCCACAGAAAAGATTTTAAACCGTTCCGCGTTCCGTGCGCTTTAAACTGTATATTTACAAGCGTAATATAAATAATACTCCAATTAAAGCGGTCGGTTTCAGAGTATAATTATTTTTACGGAAATAATGCAGCGGAGGATGGTGTAACTTTAATAGATTACAAGGATTTTTCTCGTTCAGATTTACAGGTGCCATTATACGTTCCTGTGTCGCTTTAATGGTTTAATTCCTCTCTTAATATTTTGATCCCCGTGCGAGTGAGTATTTGAAACTTCGTTTCCATCATCGAACGAAAAATCAAACGCTTCCCACGTGATAGGGAAGACAGTCCTACCCTAAATTATGCTAAATATTCCGAATATTAAACGATCGTTCGCAGTTTATGGGTATAGCACGCGGCCGTTCGACAGCTTTCACGTGCCTACGTATCAATTTGCTCGGTTCAGTCGGCGGACGGCCGTCCGGCCGGCCTAGTACACCTGTCCCGCGAATTTCAATCTATTTCACCGCGAAAAAGGACGGCCAATATCAGCAATGGTAATCGCTGCATAAAATCCGTGTCCATAAACGCGACGGTGGCTCTCGGCCGTATGCGTGTAACTCTGTGAGCGGTTTATAGCTCTCTAGGAATCTTTTCCTCTCGGGAACGTGGTACAACGAGCCGTTGCATAACTTTTACGCAACTTCCAAGGGACGTAAGGGGACTACGGTAGACCGAGTGCCGAAAAACACGAAAAGAAACCGTCTCCTTCGGTATCGACTTCACCGTTTATTACGACCCACGGTAGACCTTCTATCGTTGGAACTTCGTTTATTGTGTAGAGTTCTGGTTCATTATATTCTGGCAATCTCCGTCATACGAGTTTTAGAATTTTTCGCAACTTGTAGCGGTGATTTTGACAATTGTTGAAACGATTGATTATTTTCTTCGTTGTATTAGGTATAAACATTATCAGCGATAGAATGATGAGTTAAAGTATAACAAATAAAATAATAACGAGTGAAAGAGTAACGAGTAAAGCAGTAAAAGGCTAAAAACTAAATACAAATGATGGAAAAAATTAAAGAAAGAAATGCAAGAAAGTGACAATTCGTTGTACTCACGATTAGCACGTTTACATAACTTACTATCTATATAAGTAATTAGATACGTGTTATATACATATTACATATTACAGGTCACGATTAACACCACATTCCCATACATCACGCCCATCTTTACGCCTAGATTTTTACGCATCTTCGATTCCAGGTTGCACAACGATCGAGGATTTACCGTACAGTCCTTCGTAAACTTCCGCCCGAGGTTCGATCTCCTGTGGACGTCATTCCCCTCTATCTAGCCCGGGCAATTCCGCTGGGGGTTACGCATAATGCTTTTTTCAGGCCGCCATCCCGCTCTCTGCCCGTGTGTACGTACAGGGTCCTAGTATCCGTCGCCCGGAGTGACGCGAATTTTTCCCCCGAAACGACTTTCCATTCGCGCACACGAATCCCAGGACCCGCCAGCAGCACCCCTGAGGCGCGCCACTGTGAATTATCCGACGAGCGCCTTCGGTAATTCCGCCGGGAATCGTTTTGCATAATGTTAAGAAAATACTCGTAAAAGGCTGCGGCGAATAGCCCCGGTGAGGGTGTTTGTTGTTCCTGGTGATACCAGCGATACTACGTGGACACGATCATCGCTCGCGACTTCATTCCCGGTTTCTAATTTTTCCCTGTTCTCCACCCTGTCCCCGACCCCTTCCTCCTCCACGTGGTTTATTGCCTTGTCAGAGTTTTTGTACGGTTGTCGAGTGACGGGGCGAGGTTTATGCGTAGGTCTTCTTGTTTAACGGGTAATTCTGCTGACTGATGAATTGCGGACTGTAAGGATGGATTCTTGTTCATAATTTTTGACGTTAATGGCGCTATATGGGAATACTATAGAGCCAAATCTATTGCGATTGAAAAGGCTTCAATTAACGTTATATCTTCTAACGATATATTTAGTTACACAGATATCTTAATCATATTCTTCATAAACTTTGTATATTCATTTGATATTGGAAAGAAATACTTTGATCCCCCCCAGAATCAATTGGAATCCATAAAATCACATGAAATTTATTTGAAACGGAAACTCAATATGAAAGCCGAAAGGTTTCTAAACTGCATATTACGTTATTTTATTACACGTTTGATCCGCGAATATTACACATTAGTGTAACGAACAGCGTGCCAAGCAGTCACGAAGTTACATTCCACGTTCTGGTGGAGAATTAATCGTGCGATACGCTGGCAGAGATTCCTCGGGAAGTCAACTTGCGGAGTCGTAAGGGGTGCGATCGTGTAAATAGAATAGCGTCGCGTGGGGTGTTTCAAGGGAGCGGGGTGGTGCTGCTTGAGAATTGTCCTTGAAATTTCTCCCTGTTGGCGCGCGCGCGGCGGCCAAGCGGTTTGTCGATAGTGACATTAAGCCCTCGTTAAACAGGGGCGTGTCCTGTCGTAAAAGTATTTCGAATTCACCGTGTGGGATTAAGCTTGGTTTGCAACGGCGCTCCGCCGGACAACAATGGCGGGGCGTTTTACATAGGAACGAGGCGTAAGAGACTTCTTCGGGCATTTAGCGGGAGGGAAAGTCTTTCGCCCATTCCCAATTGGAACTTTCTGCGGTCCTCGGTTGTTTGACTTTTCCTTCAAAGGGTTAAACAGCCCAGACTCGTTAACGTTACAACGCCCGTACTCGCTGCGCTTTGATCGCGATTCCTACTCGTATGCAATTAAAACCGCATCATAGACTCGCCGCGGCGTTCCCTGCACACACGCACACACAAACGACGAACGTTGGATCTCCATTTGGCTGAATTATCAAATGAAAATGAAACGGTGCCACTTTGATTATCTTCAGCAATATCGCCGAGATTCCTGTATTTTTTTGTGTCTGTATCGTGCTCTTGGGGAATCACGGATTTTTTTAATGGTACTTCGTTTTTTTGTTGGAATTAATGGCGTCGATGGAAGAAAGATAAAATTCTATCTTCTTCTTTGCATTAAAGCAACGTATCTTTATGCCATTGTTCAATGGAGATTAACTTTTTAATACGGTTCTTATGACTTCGAAACGTTCTAAAACATTCCACTCTAACGTATTACTAATGACACCAATTTTTGTTTTGTTTCATACACTATTCGGTTCTCAACTTTTTCATCTATAGCGGTGAATAAAGGGAATGTATTTTTATTAACGAAGTTTCCCATCTCTTTAATAATGGAAATATATCGTAACTACATATTAAAATGTTCGGAATATTAATGAAATACCTTGCTTCCATAAAAATGTTAAATAATGTGCGCGATCGTAAACAAGCAAACCTTCCGTGGCGTCCGGCAGCGATGTTAATGAAAGTCCATCTAAATGTTTTGATTAAAAACTTCGTTAAACTTCATTCTTTGCCGATAATCCCGCGAGCCGTCGTACACTCTGTCTCAATATTTATTAAAACTCGGGCGTACCACGGCGGACTCAGCGGAGGACCCTCTTTGTCATGCACAACCTTTTCCGTGGCTCAAAGGGACGCTTCTAAAAACGAAGATCGCGTTGCCACGCGAAAAATGAGTTGGCACTTTTGAAGAGAAGCTCCTCGTGTAACGAGTTGCGAACTTCCGATGCGGAATATTTTCTAGCGAAACTTTTTGGTCTGCGGTGTAATCTCGAATTATTGCGCGGAACTTTTCGTCGGTGAAGCAGGACTTTCTATATTTATTCACAATAATCCAGCGCATTCCAGGAAAACGCTGGATTCGGTGTTTTAATAAGCTCAACGGGGACCGTCGGATTTCGCATTATGAAACATGTTTGTTTCCTCGCGTGACAAACGGAACGAGTACAAAGTAAATCGCTCGAAAGCGAAGTTCTCCGGTTAACCACATTATCCTTTGTATTTATAGTTTTATTAATATTCTAAAATCATTTGAAATAGATACGTATTGCAAACACTTTTTATCTCATTATCTAAGTCGTTGTAAGTAACACGTGAGTCACATTGTAAATTTAATAATGCCACAATGAGCATTTTCAACCTCGTGATTCATCAAAGGTGGAGAACATGTGAACAATCCGGAAATGTCGATCGATTAGATTACAAGATAATGCGTTCGAGTTATCGTTGCAATCCTTGACCGGTCATAAATATTTAATATTCAGGAATTCTCTGTGAAACAGAACCATTTGGCCATGAAAACCTTTTCGCTCCAATTAATCGAGATTCCTCTAGATCTTTCAATCAATTCGGGAAAGTGGAACTACTCAAACAAGGACGTCGATTAGACGACCGCGTGAAAGATAGAAAGATAGGTACACGTTCTTGACACAGTTCATTGTTGTTCGTTGCATCGCGTATCTGATACGTCCGTGGCTGGTATGCAATTTATCTACGTGTATCAGCAGTTTCAATGAAAAAAAAGGAGGAGAAAAGAACTGTCACCGTCGAGGAAGTCAATAAACGCGGCGGGATTTATCGTGTCCGCCGTTAAATCACGGTTTTAACGTCGCCTTAATCATCCGGTTATTGCGACGTTCGGGACTTAATTAGGTTCAAAAAATTTCCCCATAAAGCGAAAGACCCGATCGGAGCGATAAAGCGTTATCGATGCCGCGCGACGCGTTTCCAGGACACGTAACGAAGGCTGGGTCGATCTGACGTCGCTCGGCGCGTAGGTAATTTCCAATCGGATCGCCGCATGAAAAGGCTACTTGAAATAACTGGATTGGTAACACTCGATAATCTGAGGGAGGGGAAAAGAAGTTGATGACTAACGGCCGTTCTGAATCGGAAATCTATGTGGTTCGTCTAACCACCTGACAAAACATTCGGCGCTAGTTCCGTTAATGTAGTCACAACAAACAGGCGACGGAAGGAAAGAATTCCCGAGGACCCGGGAATTTAAAGAGTGAGAATGGGATTTGTGGAGGAACGCTTCGTCATTGGTGATTGAATCGCGGAAATCTGGTTCATAGTTGAATTCTTGATATCTGCGATGGTTTTATTGATATTGTTAGCAACATTGATAAGAATGAAATATTGACAAAGATATATAATATTCAAAATTATTTTATATCAGTATATTATTTTATACATTTTTCTCGGTATCGTTTCTTACAGTCTAAATTCCAATCGTTAAACTTTTCCAAATTAATAATCCTTCCCAAACAATCTTCAATCGCACATTTCGTTTTTCCGAACTCAGTACAACAGTCGTCGAAACAATAATCGAAATCCTACAACAACAATACGCCACTCATCGACATCCTCTCACGAAGGAACTAGCAATCACGAAAACTGCGAAGTGGCAGCCTCGGTTTGAAAATTGCATTAATGAAACCCTATTCCGCGCCAAAAGAGTCGGCTATTAGTAATTACCATTCCGCGATTTGTTTAGTCGCTCGTTATCCACTGCGACCGTCGCGCTAACTCCGGAGACACTCGAATTAATTGTAAACTTTTCTTGTTAGTGCTTTTAAAGGTTCGCTGCCGTTACGTTGGCAGCGCGGCGAGAGGCAGCCTGCGTATTCGCGACGCGCAGCTAGCCCACCGGAGTGGGCGACCAATATTCTTCTGCTCCCTTTATTTTGTTTTTTGTTCTTCCGGCCGAGGAAGCAAGAATCTAACCCGGTCGTCTCTTCCTGTCACGAGTGGCGTTTTATTGGCAACGGGGACGTGTTTGTGACATGTTTCGCGGAACCCTCGCGCGCACATGCAAAAGGGAGAAGTTCGGAGCGCCTGTGCTCCCGCGTGCATAATACCGCACAGTGTAGCGTTCCACAGACAATACGTAATTACCGAGAATGTCGATCGATACGCGGCAGCTATGTAAACCGTACCAATGATGACTGTTGACCGATAACAATCGTTTCGAAACGTACAATCTAAAACGACTTCAAAACACCGGGACACACCGGTTATTTGCGTCGATACTGCGACGACGTTCCGTTCTCTCTCTCCCTCTTACCTTTTCCCTCATTTGCTCCCTCTTTCCCGCACGCACATTATTTTTTTAATTTCATTTTATCGCGTCACGCGATTTTGAGCTGTGTAATTACACACGCGACGTATGCAGAATGTATTTACCGTAACTAGAGATTCAATGTGCTGGTGGCGAACAGCCGTTTGGGGAATTCGTTGCTCTTTAATTTTCCACATTGTTTGCATAATATTGACGCGGGTAGTAGTGTGCCGCATTGTTGATACTTTGAACGTTAAACAACGATGAATGTAGTTCAAAGAAGTAATAGAGCTTTCGCTGGATAAAAAACGTCGAGTTTGTTAAAGGGGTGGCCCCGACAAGCGATTTTCTGGGTTACACGAAGAATGTGACGGTGAAATATTATTGTTTAACGTTGACGGATCGTATTGTATCATCGCGTTTGGCGGATTTGACTCGCCGAGGTATACTAATCTATGATATAACACGATTATCTTCGAATCGGACGTTTTCATCAGTAGCGTTTCGCTGATACATATGCATTGTACATTCGCGTTTTAATATCACGTATTTGCGTGAGAACGACAAATACTTAAACAACTATTCTGGCGAAATATTCAAAGATTATTGCTCTCCCTCAATCCTCTGCAATACCTGTCAAACATAATACTTAAACTATAAGATGCACCATGCACTCCGACCAAATACACGAGAATACTGCACCATAAAAGCCCGTTAAAACGCCATCCATCCATAAATGTTCTCCAGCTAATTATCAACCCGTTGTTGTAAACCGCAGATTGCTGGCGTCGAACGTGTTCCGTAGAAAGCCGGCCTCGGCTTGGCCAAAAGATCCCGACACGTTCCTCAGGTGTTTTTATTCGCGGCTATTTAAAAAGTTGCTAACGAAGGGGGTTGCGCTCTAAATAGTTATAGCCTGAATAGATCGCGTTTTCCGTTAGCGCGTCCACGCGAGTGCCTCAAGCCGAACGTGGGTCTTTTGTGCAAAACGACGAAAGGAAAGGATAATATTGATTTTCCGGGAGCTTCAACCCGTGCCGGTAGCATCGGAGAGAGTATACTCTTCGATACACGGTTATCGAGGCGCGACCGCATTCATTCATCCGCGGGCATCGCTCGTGCCATCTACAGGGACGCTTATGCTAATTCCGAAGGCCTTTGAATCGTCGCCGAGGGTGTGAGTTTCGTGAATTGTTCGCGCGGATCTTCGTGTCAGCGTCTCGTCACTGTCACGCTGGATTAAAATCCGGTTCCTGGCGTACGAGCGTGAATGAAAACAATAATGCTTCGCCCGATATACCGCGTGCCGCGCTCTTTTGTCAACAGAGAGCCACCGGACCGGCAACGAAACTGCATTTAACTGCGTCGGATTAACCAGTTCCACGTCGAAACGTGAAACCTGGCACTATTACGTTTCGCGCGGGACGATTAGCGAAAGGGCAGTTATTACTGCGATTATTATTCACCCTGTTCCTTTCCTGGCTTCAACAGATGCGGCTACTCGAATCCGGATCAGTTTTAGCTTGAAAGTTTGAAGGGTTGCAAAGGGTGTAAATGATTTACTTTGTATTTTGAAATTGTTGAAATAATTATGGATTATTGCACGATTCTATACCTTAGTAAGGGTTCGACTTCAAGTAGACGGAGTTCAATCAAACTATAGGTTAACGAATTTTCTACATAAAATGGTACAACGTAAGCCATTCACACTACAATTATTACCATATCCACGTCACCAACCTCAACTGATTTATCAAACAATTTCTCTCATAACTATTCTTACTCGTTTCTCCGACACATGGCCGCGTACGAAAGCACCGAGTTCCGGATCACCAGGCGACACAATCCGAAATCCCAGGCGCGCATCAGTCATGCACCCCGTAAGACAAATCGTTGGACGAGTGACGCGTCAAATCCGCGTAGTATCGGTGACGAACAATCCGGCCTCCATGTCCAGGCCGGCCGAACAAAAACGTCTGCCGTACCCGGAAAGTCCCGTATAAAAACCGTGCAAATGCCCTATCCGCGAGCAATTACCATCAATACGAGGGTGGTACAGTATCCAGAGAGTCCAGTCGATCCAGATGGTGCCAGAACGAGGCTTAAGCCCCGGCCCGGTTGCCAGGGCACGCACCGCAGCTACCCTGCTCTCCCTCAGCCCCCGACTCCGCCTGCGTCGGATCGTAATTTCGACTTAACGCCGATTTATCGTGTCGCGAACCAAGGACTCCGGCGTCTTTTTCAGCCGGCGCAACGTAATAGCGCCGAAGGTGCGCCGGTCACGTTCGTTATATCAATGCCCTGTCTGTTTTTCAAGCCGCCTGTGCATCCAACGGCCCACTCCTTCCTTTTCTTCGTCTTCCTCGAATCATCAAAGGTCTCCACGGCCGAGTCGTGACAAGTATCGGCGGCGCGGGATCGCGATCCAACCGCCTCTATTCCTTTTTCCGAGTGTCCGACCGACCGGTCTGGCCGCTATCCTCCGAAGGGCAAGCCACTACCTTCCCCCTCCAGCCCCGGCCAAGGGCTGGGCACCTCTCCGCGAAATAAGGTCACGACGACTGTCACAGGAAGTGGAGCCACCGCGTCTCGACCAGCCGGCCGCAAAGGTCAGAATCAGACCGAGTGTATCGTCTTGCGTGCAGCCGGGGCGTTCGCCGGACTGGAAGACGTCTCGAGACGTCTCGAGGAGACGAGCGGCTCTGGAGGAGTATCGAGGAATCTAGCAAGCGTGTTTTGATTCGAGAACTACGAGGGCTCGGAAGCTGAGGAGTAACTACCCCTTGGACGCTTGACGATCTGGAAACTTGATGCGGCTTTTTTCTTGGCATTGGGACGTTGGGAGGTTCTTAAATTTGGAATTTTGTCTGCGATGACGTTTGTAATAATGTAAAGTATCTTTTTGGTGGTTTCCAATTAACTTGATTTGAGAGAGAATACTGAATATTTTATGTAAGGTCTTTAAGTCGAAACCTTTAGCAAACGTTTCACGATAATTCGAACAAATATGAGCCAGTTTCAGATAAGTTCCATTCCCCGGAAGGATATTAACTTTCGTCTGACCCAATTCTCAAAGCATTAACACACCGCCAATTATAAATAAACCAGAGATTACACCATCTTATAGGGAATTAAACGATAATCCAAATACGAACAGCAGAACAAACTTCCACGGAATAATAGTTCCCACGGGGAACAAATAATACTTCATCCCCAGTGAATGAAAACGTTGCTCCAGCCAGCTCGGCGCGGCCGCGGGACAATTTCATCACACGTAACTCCACGAGCCGTCAATGAACAGGTGGTAAATGAAAGCGGACGGAGGAACGCGGCCATCCTCAGCGTGAAAGTAACTCGACCTTTGTGGTCTACGTGGATTCCCGCTCGCCTCTCCGCGGCTCGCTCGAAATCTTATTCACGGTTTAGCATATTATCTAGTGGCAACTTCTGCGCAAAAGGACTAACTAATTTCCGAGCCGGGGAAGAGCGAACCGCTAATTCGGAACGGCTTCGGGAGGCTCTCGCGGAACGAGAGACACTTTTCCGAAAAGGAGCCGAGCCAGGTCTCAAAGGTAGCCTGGCTTTTAATATTAATCGTTCGAATGTGTCTGAACAGCGAACGATCGCAACTGTTTTCCGAGGTGGCGCGCGTTTCCAGCCGTTTGATCCTCGCGCGCCACGATAATTGGTCCGCGGAATGGCGCGCGTTTAATGCGCAGGAAACCCCCGCCGGTTGAACCGTGGGTGGAACGAGTCGCATTACCACCCCCGGCGCCGCAAGTAAATAGCAAGAAAGGCCTTTGATCGCGCGTATAAAACACGCCATCGCCATAACGGGGCCGAACTGTAGTGGAGTAGAAGGCGAAATTGAATCGTCCCCGCGGCTGCCGCTTTGAATAAAGCATTCCGCAAACTTTCTGTCCCGGACCGAGAATGGTGAGTACAACGTGTCGCAACGCGGCCGTTCTCTCTCTCTCCCTCTCCCTCCCTCTCTCTCTCTCACCCTCTCTCTCTCTCTCCCACCCTCACACTCTCTCCTTCCCTCTCACTCACTCCCTCCCTCTCACTCTCTCACTCACTCTCTCTCTCTCTCACTCTCTCTCTCTCTCTCCCTCACTCTCTCACCCTCCCACCCTCTCTCTCACTCTCTCCCTCCCTCCCTCTCTCACCCTCCCACCCTCTCTCTCACTCTCTCCCTCCCTCCCTCTCTCACCCTCCCTCCTCTTTTCAGTCAATTCAATTATTGTTCCCTGCGTTTCGGACGACATCGCTTTTATGCGAATCGTCGCGAACACCGCGAGCATTGGTGCCTGTTCCAACAGAAATAGGAAAAATGAAAGAAAAGAAGAAAATAGAGATCCAGTGAAACTGCACGAGGCTTTGAGCGTATTAACCGGTGATCGGAATAATGCTCAATCGATGGTATCGACTGGTGCATGAAAATAGTGATAATCTGTTGAGAAATGTTATATGTGTTGGCTTTAAGAAGTACCAGTGTTCATGTGATACTTTGAGGAACAATGAATATTCGTTTCACGGTGTCTCAGTCGGAGGAATTACGTTTCGTCGGTTAAATAAGATGGATATTTAATACAATTAATGGAGGCGGAAGTTATATTAGTTTCACATTTGACGGAATCATGTTCAACAACCATCTTGTTAATGTTCCAGAGTCTTGGTAACTTGGAAAAGGGTAGTCAGTCTTTGCCTGTCAGTTTCGCTTAATTTATGTAAAAGCAGTTAGAAGATGCAACAATGGAAGACATTTATACTGCTTTTTCTGTAAACACGCAGCAAGAGTGACAGTTAGAATTGGAATATCAAATAAATATCGACAAGTTAACAAACGGGTATTGGCAATTTCATTAGAATAGCTAGATGTCCGGAATTGTATCCGACAGTATTACATTTATAATTACATCTGAAATCGTATCCTATATGTCCGAGATTTTAAAATGTCTGCCAATAAGGGTTCAAGAATAATAAGCTATTAATTATCATTTTCGAATAAAGTAGGTTCACGAAACCATGATTCTTTTTTACTTTTTTTATCAACTTTTTATTATCAAGCAAGAATATAATTATAGCATTTTTACCATAGAAATTAATTTCACATGAAATGTTCCGGATTATCTTCCCTACAATAGACTAAGTGTCACTAGCTTTGAAGTTATCGAACGAGTATTGAAATTGTATAATATTGATCTGGTACCACTTCAAGAATCATCAATATCGAAAATCGACGCCGAGCACCTCAAGTTTCAACATGTTTCGATACCTCGCGTGGAGTACCTTCGTATCGAGTTGTTTGAATATTGTTGATAGTATCGCTGCCACTCGAATCTCTAGTTACTGACAAAGGATTAGAACACATAGCGCATGATCGCTTGCTCACTGACAGCCACGGATTATTTTCAATTTCTGTGCCACCGCGTCGCGTCGCAGTGAAATAAAGTTCCGTTTTGTAGCGTGTCCACTTGATCGAGTGGCGTCGTTAAATTTGGCCAGCAGAAAGCTCGTCTAACCCCTGGTACAAATGATCCGTGAACCGTCGTTAAAGCATAGTTGGCGTTCCACTTGGAATTAATCATAGATGTCGTTAAAGTCGGCATGCGCCAGTGTGAACCGCCCAAGGGAATGGATTCCGATGTCGTTTTGCTGTGAATATCTACAAGCCGTCATACGTTCCCACAACATTTTATAGCTGGAACTCACTTTTGCACCTCGGCACGTACAGATCAGCTACCTTATGATATAACTTGCTTCAACTTGTAACCCTTTGGGCACTATGAACTCTTATGTCAGTATCCATATGCACTGAATGGCACTCAAGTGTTATCTCTTTTATCTTTCTGCAGTTTTGCGACAGTTTTACGAAGTCTTAACCCATGAAGTAAATATAATTAAATTTACAGAACACTTATGAAGCTCTTGGAAAACGAATAAAACTGTTTCTCGATGTTACAAAGCCCTTAAATGAATTTGTTACAAAAATACTTATCATCAGCTGTTTCCAAATAAATAATAAAACAGTAATTGTTATCAACTACTAAAAAAATATATCTATCAGAGGAAATATCTCTCGTTTCAACATCGCAATACTCCGATATGAATCGCCCACCTGGACAGCGGAGTCGGTCAACATCCGGAAGATCTCATCTCGAAGCCAAGGCTAGGCAGCCTTCGCCTTTCCCTGCTACGAAACCGTTTTACGAAGACGGTGGCGCAGGTGAAGTGAAGGGAAACAAGTTTCCAGCGTCGCGGTGGTATCGCGAAACGAGATTCTTCGTCGGCGGTCAACGAATGAACAATGACTTCCGGTGTGTCCCTTCGTCGCTGTAAAGGTAGAAAAGGGAGGGGGGTGTTGAAAGTGAGCCGGCCGCAGAACAGGAGGCAAGGTGTACCGATAAGGAGGTTGGGGGCCCACGGTTGCGTCGGAACAAGTTCACCCGTAACTCGTTTAGGGAGTTTCGCCTCCGGGGTTCTTAGCGAATGCATTAAAAACTCCTCACGCAGGACCGGTCTGAATCTAATCTGAAACTCTGTTTCGGCGATCCGATAAAACCGCCCCACGCCCAAGCCTCCTTCACGGTACCGAAGTTTTTATCAAAGCGAAGTGGCTAACGTGGGTATTAGTCAGTCCCCGGCCAAACAGATAACTGTAACTAGAAGCTCGTTAAGAACTCACTTAAATCCCAGTTTCTGGGAACGAGTCGGGTTCGAGTGGGTTTCGAGGGGGTTGCTGGGGGAAGAGAATGCCTCATCGCGGTCGCTTTACGAGCTGTTGAAGGTAAAAGTGGCGGCGAAGATTCGGCCTGTTCGTGTTTATACACGCTTTTCATCTAAAACATTTTGTAAAAGTTTCAAAGAATACACTGATAACTTTACTTTCTAGTGTCAGCCAAGGAGAATGATGCAATCTTTTCGTGCAAACATTTCAGTCCACACATTTATTCTTTGCCATTTTTAAGACGGTGATACACGAGCGAATCGGCACGAATTATTCATGCAATACTCGAACGCTAGAGCCATGCACCTTTCTATGCAAGCATTGAAGTTTCCGCGAATATTTCGTGCCGGTCGTAACGTGGTGGTACAGGAACCAACCGGCAAGAATTATTTGTGCACCATGTACATATTTTGAGTTCCATCGTTAATAACGATAGCAGAAACTGTGAGTTCTAAATATACGAGTTCAAACATAAGTTCTAAACGTATTGTTCTAAACAATTTCATAAAAATGAGAATTACACAACAAAATACTTTTTGCGATGGAGTTTAATATTCTGGATACATACTTGGGTGCGTTATAAGTATATGGAATTTTCAATTTATTTATCAACTTTTAGTAACGTTCCTTACAAACTTCTATTTGTCGTTATTATTAATTTCTTTAACAAATCAGGTTCATCTCCAACAGTTCTATTTACGTTTGCACAATGTACGTTTCAAATTGTTAATATTTGCAAACAGCTTGGTTAAGTTGAATCGAAGTGATATGAAGTCAATTGTAAGAGAATTAGAGCCAGCTGCTGTTGCCCTCGACCGACGAAACTTCCGAAACTCGATCGCGAAGTGAATGTTGGTTATTGCGCTGTTTGCATTGGCTCTGGCGTTCCGCATTCATTTGAATTTTAAACGCTTTTTCCAATCTTTCCGTGAAACAATGCCATAGATTTCATTAGGTGCCATTACCCCGGTTTCGTGGCTTGATTTTGTGGAACAGTTCGCTGATGTTGGACCGCTAACGAGATCTTCTACTTTCGTATTTTAATCGAGAAACAAGGAACCGCTTTCATTTTATACTAATCAATATGCGCACTTCGTTATAGAGTTCTTCATTTTTTTAGGTCCTGAATGCATGGATATCTGATAATTTTGCTTTTCATATCTTCTAAATTTATATTTACTTCAGACATTTGAAAATTAATATAATATGACACGAACGTGAATGTAATTATCAATTTTAGATGCGGTGTTTAGGGTCAATTATTCGCGTTTTAATAAATATGCAAACATAGAGATAGTAGACATTCTCCTTTCCTCTAGTAATTTTAATTGACACTAATTTCGGATTGTTAAAAGTGAGTTCATTGAGGTCGTTGGGATAAAGAAATTGGGCTGTAAGAAAAGATTGCTAAATTAGTTCATTTTGCGTGCAGTTGTAGGTAATTGTGTGCGTAGATGACTTCTTGCACGCTACTGAATCATCAGACCAAAGGGCTACGATAACGAGATAATATATTAGGAAAAGGAGTCGATTAAGTAGGCTGAGTTACAAGCGTCTGCCATGCAACATCGAGCCTTCAACATCTTATTAGTCGATAAAACATCACTCACAAGCAACCATTGTTTCTCATTTTAATTGTTTCCAGAGAAACCAAGTTAAATTAACTATAAAAGCATTCAACTCTCGCAATTTAAACGTAATATGCGTATGAATATAAAAATAAGGACATGCAGAACATGCTTTCGGAAAATTGGTGGTCACATAATATTTACGTCCCTTCGAGATTACATGACATCGTTGCAATCATTTGCCACTTTAATTACACGATTGCAATTTTTCGTACGAAAAATTACCGAAGTTCAACGTGTGCTATGTGAATTTCAAACTGTAGACTTGAAAAGGAATAATAATTACTGAACATCAATAAAAATTTATTCACGCAATATTTAGTTAATTTATTAGGATTTTCACTACGTCATTACAACTGTGTTAGCTTAAACAATAGTAAAACGTATCCGGAAAGCAAACAAAAAATTTTTTCGAGGTATTTCAGAAAAATCGTGATTTCTACAATATAGAAAACCTGGAAAATATAAACACTCTGAACGCATAATAAAAGAAGTCAGTATACTCTGTGGAAACGAATAATGATTATAGTATAAATAACGAATTCTGTGCCCAACAATGAATCATAACGCCATCTAACAACGAAGATGCGAATAAAAAGGCTTAACAAATTTGAATAACTCGATGCAGATTGCATTAACATTAATTTTAAATTATCTATAATATTGTCAGACACTGATTTTTCATGGTAAAAACTTTCAATTCTATGTTACATAGGTTTCTTCGAAAAATATTCTTTTATGAACCTATGTAACTAAAATCAACTGTCGGAAAAGTATATCGACCGCGACCTTATCACTTGTCAGTGATTCATGCACCGACGAGTGATAAGATAGGTTCACCATACAATATAAATTTTTGTCGTACTATTGGGGCCTACCGACAGACTTAAGGCATGTATTTAGAGACTATCCGTGCAATATACTTTTCGTTCTTCTGTTCTGAAATACCGACTCTATCCGAATCAAACGGTCAACCAGGTATGTACGTAATATAAATACATATTATAAAATTAATTTATTTTCATTCTGTTATACTGCCCTTCTGAGACTATTGATATAAAAAAACATAATGATGCCAAGTTTATCGAATTAGAATAAAAATAAATAAACTAAATAAAATCTTAATAAACTAACGTAAAATATGGACGCACTTTTCTTTACTCGATCAAATACGAAAATTCTCATGCAGAATTCAGTGTAGTAGTATCAAAAGTTTTTCGAGATTATCTCGGAATCTAAAATCCAAGCGGAATAAGCACATTGAAAACTTGACCTTATCTTCTATTACTTGTTCGACTTAAATAAAAAGTAATAGAATATAAATTTTGGTGAATATTAAATTCAGTTCATGTTGCATTATCAGGAATTAATAAAAATTGCACTTTCATGAAGATTGTATTGAATAAATACTACTCCCATTGTTTAAATCTTTGCGCTTTATACATTTGTTGTTGTTAAATCATGTGACACACTCTCAGCAAAAATGATGTATACAACTAATCTGATTCCTGCTACAAACATAAAATCTTATATTATCGGTAACGTCGAGCGCGATACCGAAGTATTGGACGTCGGTAAGATTGTCGACCGGTTTGAGCCTTCTGCCTCAATTGGCGCCACCAGTATAAAGAATAAATATTATAGGCAAAAAAATAACTCCGTATACTACATTTAAAAAATCCAGAACGTAACATTACTTTTTATTGATACAAATATGCATACTTCGATTTTTTAATCATATTCTTATAACAAAAATTGTAAGCATAGAAATATACGTCAAAATAACGATTTATTAAATCGTTTTAACAAAACTATTAAATTGAATTAAATTATACCTCGATGTATCAATGACAACGTGATAGCAATCAAGAACAATTTGATACCTTAAAAATCTTTTTGAATTGTGATGTGTATTGATTTTCCCGCAACTTGATTTTCTAGTACTTGCTGTTCTCTACCAGGTGGCGTGGTTATTCACTTTTCAAGCAATTTTGGTTATCACTATCGAATAACAAAACCTGTTCAAATATTGTTGCTTTATTCCATGATTATAACAAATTATGAGTACAAAACAATACAGAGATTGTATCAATAACAAGAAGAACTATTTTTATTTTACACGTTCCTCAGAATTTCTAAATCCTACTGTTATTTATGTATTGTTCATGATTTTCGTCGACTAAATTTACCAGTCGAGATTTTCTTTAATATTTAAATAACGACACGATCTTCTTAACAATTAACTACTAACAACTAACACAATTTAAATCGTTAACTAGCCGCATCGTTCAAGCAGCATATAAACGCTAATTAACAAGGAATGTTGCAACAAGAGTTAAACAATCATCAGTTTCAAGCTTAACAATAAAAAAATAAAAGTCATAGTGAAACCCAAAATTAAAAAGAAAATATTTACTTTACCAAGAGAATTTGCAAGTCGAGATGATTCTCTGTCAAAACAGTTCTACAATCCGATTTGCCGTATAATAACGTCCCGAATGTTTGAATGAAAATAAAAACATTACTATTCGCTTCAAAATATTTACCTCGATATTAACAATTCCCGCGCGTATCATATTTTTCTCGTTTCTACGAGCAGTGCCATCTCGACCGGCTTTCCAGCTCGCTCCGCATAAACACGGAACCCTACCTTCGATCCTGTATTTCACATTCGGAGTCACTTTTATCCGCGCCACCCGATATAAACACGCCAGGAGAACATTATGGTGGACTGCTTCCAGTGGACCACCGTGTACGACCCGCTCATAAACGACGCGAATGTTCTTTTCCAACGGCTGTGTGGTTGGTGGCGGTTTGTCAAGCGTGGCCGAAGAAAAGGATCGCGGTTTCGAGCGAGAAAATTTATGGGTCGCGACGTGTCGACGGAAACCTTAAATTTTAACGTTCCTGTCGCGATCTCTGTCGGGCCCTGCCCAGGCTGTTAAGAACCTAGACAAAGGGTGGGGGTAGATTACGACTTGAACGAGACTCTCCTCTCGCCGTGGCAGAGGAAACGAGAGAGAGGGATAAGAGACGACGAGGAGAAACGTGTAGTAAACGGTATCGCAGGAAAAGGTGTAGGGAAGAGGGTGGATTATGGAGTATAACGCGGCGAAGAACATCCGAATAAAATAATAATAAACCGCGGATACGTTTCAACCTCGCCATACCTCGCTTCCTGGTCCTTTAGCTTCCCTCTCGCTTCTCTTTCCCTTTTTACCCCGCGCATGAAACAGTATACATGTGTAAATCGAACGAATCAGCAGTTTGATTTTCTGGTTTGTCTACAGATTGATGTGTGGTGTGATTATTTTGTTTTAATACAGTGACTACTTTGTTTGTTTAGTTGTCACGTGAAGTTTGAAATTTTGGTTGAAAATTTGAAACGATACAGACATATGTTAGAAACTTTGGTAACAAAGGAAAGTGGAATCACGTGATTACAACCCTTTGCAACTTGCATGTTAAATTTAATAAACGTAAATGTTATTCGATTCTCTTAACACGAATTGGAACGCTGTTCTTCCATTAGAAATATTTAATGTTCATAGCGATGTATGAACCAAACAAGGCACTGTACTTCTTGCAAATAAAGTTTCAGTAACGTCACTAGCTATGGTGCACTGTGTTCGATAAGACCGGCACGAGTGAATCTAGTAGTTTTCCTGTCCGACATAGAAAGCTTGAAACAGGGCGAAACCATCGGTGAGTAGGTATCGTATGTATTTCGATGACGTGTATTCGGTGTTGCGACAAAGCTCTAATCAACTTAGTTACAGGGTTAGGAGAATTATGTAGCTATTGAAGCCTCGAACATTGTAGAGTTTCAAGGGGTCACATCTGAAATGCTTCGAAGTGTCTTACACGACAGTCGATAATTCTTAAAGAGAAGGGGCTAACGAAAATCAGCGAATAACCGACCGTTGGCTCGCTTATTCGCTCGCGCGGTTTGATCGGTGGGGAAAAAGCGTATTTCCAGCAGCAGGCTCGTATCGCATGTATAATTGATACGCCGGTGAATAATTTATTCATCTGGCTGTCTGTTTCGCGAATGTAAATGAACGTGACATGCAAGACACCGATGATGTTGGGGCAGTCGCAGCGGAGGAACAAGGCGCAACGGTAGTGAAACGGCGACGTTTTAAGGCTCGCGTGTCACGGATTGATATAATTTTACATGGTTCACGTCGTTGTAATAAAATGTGACTTTAATCGCCGCCGCCGATGTAGAAACGTTACGTTGACATGATATATTAATGATCCGCCCATGGACAGGGAAAGCGTATAGAACGCCACGCGAGTACCGATATCTTTCACTGATTTTAATGCCGATTGACGTGGCTTTAACGTGGACCGAATCGAGGCCTAACCCAAGGTATTATTGCGAACACTAATGAAAATCGTGCGTAAAAAGCGTGTAATTCCGAGGAATAATGAAATCAACCCTTGTCGCTGTTCATTAGTCCGCTATGGAAATTTATGTATTTTTAGCGTGGGAACATCTTTGGAGAAGTAATGAAATGTATCCTTGACGAGAATTTAATGTGACTTCAGCTTCGATTTATGGGTTGGATCAGTGTAATTTATAACAAAAGCGTATGGAAATAAACGAAGAAACTAGAAACACCAAGAGCATCGATAATTAATTTAGATCTCTCTGATTAAAAAGTAAACGTTCCATCAAAGTCCGACACAGATTTAACATTCGTTGAGGCAGTGAAGTCGAATTCTCATCTCCAAGCATGAATTTCTGCAAAAATCCACAATTTACTTCGGACAATGACATTATTTTATAGTTAGTAAAAAGGCCACTATATCATCGTAACCGAGACACATGTCGGCAAAACCTTAAGGACCCAGCCTACTCAAAATTCGCCAAGCGAGTTCCGAAAACCACGATTAAAAGTGAAAACCTAGAAACCGGTTTTTCCACGCGGGATACTCCCGATTTCAGCGAGTCCTAGTCGTCATGCATTTATGCCTGAATACAAAGTGCTAGGCTGCCCTGCCGTCCTCCCCCGGTCCCAACCCTTTGCCCGAAAAATGAAAGGGAGAGAAATGCGGGCGGGAGCGCGTAACAAAAATAAAAAAGAACTGCCAACCGAAGGGAAGAAAGGGAAAGAAAGAAGAAAAGGGAAACGCAGACTCTCCGTAAATCTTCCATGCGTGTAACTCCTCTGACGAGGAAGCCACGGACTCCAGCGTGCGAGCGAGCGCTCGACGTTCGCCGCTCTCGTTGCGAGAGAGCGAGCTACGGAGTTGTTTATGCTTTCCTGTGCAGCGCTTTCTGAAATATGCAAATCGCGAATTCGCATAATGGCGTTATCGCGGTGGGATGCCGCCGGCGTCGGCGACGAGCGACGACGCCGAGATAGCTGAATTCAGCGGGCCGGGAGCGCTCTCTCCTTCGACATCAAACGGCGACCGCCGCCGTTGGCCAGCCCCATTGATTTGTCCCTGAGAACGAACATCCCAGTCGCGTCCCGAAACCCCGCGATAAATATATGATCTGCGAACCCGGCCGGGGATCGCTATGACTCATGATCATCATCCGACGTCCTCGTGCCCCGACACCGATCCCTCGCGACGATTGCGCCGCGACGAATTCCTGCGGCCTCTATGATCTTCCCCCGACATGTCGCGAATGATATCAAGAATTGCGGATCAATAATATTGAGCTTCCCGAAGTACTTTCCTGCTGGCAATTGGAAACGATCGTGTTAGTAATTGTTGAAGCGCACTCTTGAGGTTGAAGAGTTCTGACACCTCACCTGAGAATATTGAATAAAGTTTGTTAAATAGTTTCAGTGCGGAATTGGATTATTGTGATTGAGAAATGCTGATAAGAACTGAATATTTTGTTAGAGTTTCAAAGTACTATGATTTTTACCCGGATTCCGGCGGGAGACGAAGATTGAAGATCTCGTGACGAGATTACGATCGCCATTGTGGCGTCACGTGACCGTGCTTGATAATTGCATAAGGATTCAAATAACGTAAGCGTAAACGCTTGGAAGCTCACGTAAAAGTTTACCTTCGAGTAACAAATACCAGATTGAAATCTAAACGATGTATATGTCATTTATCCGTGAATATTTAATGTGATCTCTAACCTGTTTCCAAGATCCTGAGGATGATGAATCCTGTTTGAAAAAATCTGATTCTCATGGAAACAGGTTATACACGAAACGATAACGAATGGGAATATTAATCACGTCGAATTCGCTATTAAATCCGTTCTGTATTGCGCGATGCGGTGAATATTTATCGTTAGACCGAAAATAGGCGGGACATTTGAATTGAATTGTGCGACACGAGCGATGCGGGGATGAGTGTTAAGTGGAATTGTATTTTTACATTTGTTCACGGTTGCGAATTGCGATTTGAATGGGGAGTTGTGCTTATCGGGCAGATACAAAGCGTTTCGGCGCGAGTTCTCGTCGCGATAAGTGTCGGGACGCGCGAAACGCCGGGCGTGCTTACATAAGTAATATAATTGATTCGTTACAAGCGCTCCTACACGACAGATAAGTTTATCTGCGACGCGCATCGACGGAACCGGTTAGATAACGAGCGGCGCTTCATCATATAATAAGGTTTAATTATTCGGATAATGAGGCGCGCGCGCCGTCCTCTTCTAATGACAAATAGCGTCGCGCGGCCATAAGCCACCTCCGGACGACATGACAACGCGTCCGAGGTTCCGCCGGACGAAAGATACAGATTTCCGGCGATTCATTTCGCGCTGCGATTAAGATTTCTCTTTTTTATGCGGATTTACGCTGAATTTAATCCTCGTGTTTCTTACAAAATTTATGCTGTTCTTTCTATCGCATATAGTATTAATTTTTTATGAAAACATCGTAGAAACAGTAATTTTTGTTCCTTGACATTTTCCTCTGGTTTCGAAGAGGAAAAAGTTGGAATTCGGATGTAATTGTTAGACCGCTATCGATGAATCCACAAATTGAAATTTTCGAAGCGAATTTCAG
Organism: Nomia melanderi; assembly: GCF_051020985.1. Classification (NCBI taxonomy): domain Eukaryota; kingdom Metazoa; phylum Arthropoda; class Insecta; order Hymenoptera; family Halictidae; genus Nomia; species Nomia melanderi. Next base: position 10,843,240 of record NC_134999.1, on the reverse strand, counting down.
GAAAGCTAAGGGTGAAAAGAAATTAGCTTCGTCTGCCAAGGGATTTATATCCGGTATAAAAACGAGAAGTCTATTAATCGATGAAATTTTCTCTGGCACGTTTAATGCCATCGTAATTACATTATATCCACGGTTCAATAATTACCGGCGCGCTTTTGTTAGTGCCTAGTTGTTGTACCGCAGAGCATGCATGCCGCTGTTTTTACGAATCCATTATTTGAAGGCTGTTGTTAAATGGTTGCACATCGCGTAACGAACGTTACAACAATTATTCTGTTCAATTAGTATTAACAGGCAGCGCACGTAGCACGGTCGAATTTGTCGAAAACGCGCGATAAAAATTGCAACGCAACGCAGCGGAGCAAAATGAATCGAATCGGGTATTTCGCGTCGTGTGCGCGGTAAATAAAAGAATGAAACAAAAATCCTCTGACAATGATCACGAAACGAGAAGCTTTCATAGTCGTTTAATAGATGATTGATGTCGGGCCTATGTATAACGTGGACAAAACTTGTCGCAGCTTTTATTTGCAACGGGACACAATTAATTTTTCTGTGCGAAGTACAATCGAATCGGATTAATTTAGTTTTTTTCGTCACTAGCGAAGTCTGTTGCCCTAAGACGTTTATGTTGCCAGTGTTTCGCGCAATCGCTGGTAGAATCTCTGACACGGCTCTTCCCGCTTAAACAGCACCAGTTTTCGTGTTAACACCTCGGACTAACGACGCGATGCGGCCACTGTCCGCTTTCTTTTCCCGAGAGATCACAATCGGAGGGTCGCATCATCCCTCGTATGGGGTAGTTGGTGATATGCACACCCTGCTCGCTTGTCTTTTACAGGGGATCCTTGTACACCTGTTCCACCTATTTCCAGCTTCTGTTTGGTACTGCTTCCGAGTTTCGAGAAATTTATGGACTCTATTCCAGCGGGTCCCAACTTATTTTGTTTGAGAATCCCTGGAGATGTATTCTTATCTCTATCTTCTGTCTGCCAGTACTTTGTAGATCTATAATTTCTTTTAATGATTAAGGAAACTGAAATTTGATACTGTTAGCTTGAAATATTATATCGTATGGAGCTTACTCCTTTGTAAGTATCAAGTACAGTACAGTTGATCAAAGATAATTCGATTGCAAACGAATTATAATAAACACTATACACAATCGTTGCGAAAACTTCTTACTTTTTAAAATGCAGGGGTTTATTAAATTTCAGGCACAACGTAACAGCATTAGGCTACTGGATTATCCAATTTGTCTGGCCAGTCTAACTTGTAGATTACAGTTGTAACACAAGTGAAGGTCACATGCGAACTCCATCAAGTTTCTTTCCAACTGGATTAGATCTGAATTAGACCACGCGATTGATTAATGTACAATGTACCAGATCAACCCCTTCAAAATTCAGTTTCAACCTCAACCGAATTCATTACATTTCGTACTCTATTCTCAATATTAAGCTGCAGAACGTTTCCATTGATCAAAATTTAATTCAATCAATACCTAATTATAAACATTAACATTCAGTTTCAGTTCACAAAGCAGCATCGACTCCTCAAAAAATCAGCGCAAAGCGTAACTAAAACTTAAATCTTTCACTACAAACATTAAAATATATCTCGTGAAGAAAGTAGCGTCACCTATACAGTAGCAACTCCGACTAAGCAACGTTAAAAGCTTCAGATACCGAACAAAGCTGCACTTGTCACGCAGATCTCGAAGGATCCGTGAGGTAAGGAGGAACGCTTGTAGCTTAGAAACAAAAGGACGCGTGTAATCGAGGCGAAGGCGAGGCGAAGCACGGGAGTAATGGCCGGAGCCCAGATGAAGCCCTGGCGCCGTCGAAGACGGCCAGGAAAACGCCCAGTCTAGGTAAGATGACGTTGTAAATATTTTCTGTCATCAGCGGGCCTCCGTCAGGCTTAGGGGACCCTGGTCGGGCTTGTCTCCGCTTTAATAAAGGTACACACGGGCCAGAGCATGGGTACCTCCTTTGGAAAGCGTGTCACCTGAGCCTGGTATCGGACACTGATGGTGCGGATAGCGGCGCTTTGTGTCTTTCGCCTCTGCCAAGCTCCGAAAAGATCACCGGTCGGCTCTCGTCCGGCCTCCTGAAAAGACCTACCCTCGCCCATTCATCACTTCCGCTCTCTTTTCGGTCCCGGGGGCAGCGAAAAAGTCAATCCGCTAATTCTGTCGAGACGTCGCTGTCTACGGGCTACCGTGAAGTCAGTAATATCCGTGGGGGATGGGACGGGATCTCAATGAAGAAACAAACGCGAGGAAATTATAATTATGATAGAATCTACTAGGGTATTCAGCGTGGAATTGATAACTTTCTGTGTCAAAAATAACAGCTCCTATTGCTTCATTAAGTAACGAGGAGTCTGTAGATCTGTTCCTTGTTTTCTAGTGATTAGGGTTTTAACGCGTAGCTTCTTGCGAGAAATATTTTCAATTTAACAGGTTACCAGTTCAGTAACTTGGCAACTTTTAACGAATACTGAATCTTCAGAGGTTCTTAAAACTGTTTGATTTGTTTTATATTTCAGTTAATCAAATAGAAACTAGCATGTAGGATAAAAGTCGGAGGAGCGCGTTGTCAGTATTTATAGAATCAGTTAGCGTCAAAGACAAGAGTCGAGGATTTTCCGCGGATACAATTGGCGTGCTGACGGGGCCTGTTTCGCGATTGCGACAGTGGGCCCGCGGGTCCGCCACGTAGAGTGCTCGTTTTCGTCGTTTCGAATGTCCGCCGTCCTTTATATCGAGGCGGCAGAAAAGGTAATTTGCGGATTCCAGGGAACAGGTTCCGCCGGACACTCAGTCGGGGTGCTAATTTGTCCCGACGCGGAGATAAGAATCTGGCAAAATGCTTTGACACAAAACGAAGTAATTAAAATGATAATGCGGACGGCCTTTATAGGCATCTAGCGAGGCCGAACGGACACCCTGAGTGACCGGCTTATTATTCTTCCGGACGAATCTCGCGGGTCCTTCTCGAAACGCGTCTGTATTTCTGCGTCCTACCAACTTCGAAAGTTATACCGGTTTTTATTATACCAACATCCATCACAAGTTGGAAAACCGATGAGACTTCGCTTAATTCCAGAAAGACTACGCGACTTATTTGATAATGATTTCTAAAAATAATTAAGAACATAAACGACAGTCGATCATTTCCATCAAACATTCTATGAAGAGTTGCATACTTTTATGTTTTTATGTCGCAGACTTAAGAGATACCTCAGCCTTCCGTTTGCTCTTTCTAGGGTCAACCCAGACGTGAAAATTGCCCAGTTAAATAACAGTTCCATTTAGTGGGAACACTAGAGAAACAACAGCCCGACAATTGCCGCAACACGAAGATAAGAGAATGGCTGAAAAAACGGAAAGTGCTTCTCAAACCACTTACCGCACTCTAAAACAATCACGCCAACAAATACCTCAAAGCTCAGTATCCTCTGAATTAAATACCCCCCCAGACTCTCAGACTTCCGTGCCAACAAAGCCACATCCTCGTACATAATATCCATTACCCCACTGTCATCCCCAATCACGGAGAACACGTTCGCGTCCCATACTTTCCTTGAAAGCGATCCAGCCAGGCAATTTCCATGCGGAATCGCCTCATTCTCAGGATTCCTCGTTTCCCCGGGAACCGATACGTCACACTCGATCCTCCTCGAACGGTTCGTCATCCTCCTAGTCCTCCCCACCAAAGAGCCAAAAAGACAGCAGCAGCGTGTATACCTGACGACGTCGGATGCCTTTGTCTCTCCGGGGCACCGAGGATAATTAAAAACCGAGTAAAGGCTGCCTCCACGGAAAGCGGGCCGGCAGTCGGTAAATCGGGCCGGGCGAAGGGACCGCGACCAGATCGTATCTCGAATTTACACCCATCAGCCGCCACCTTGTTCCAGCCACCTTCATCCATCTAGTTGCGTGTAACCAGTCGCTGGGTCCCCCGATGATGACCACGATACGCGAGGGGCCTCCCTCCCTAACGTCTTGGGCCACTCTCAGCCGCCTGTAAAACCCGGTGTTCGACAGCAGTTCGACCATCAGCGGCTACACGTAAATATCCGGCAAAACGTGGACGTCCGACACGATGTCCCCCGCCGGCATCATGGCGTCCTCTCCCTCCCCTCCCGACGAACGTTGGAATTCGACGGGGACCACGCGTTTTTCGTTCGGTAGATTCTACACGGCGATTCGATTCTTACCGGCGTTCCTGGGGATGGTTTACTGTGCCGCGTGAAAATTGAAGATACAGTTTCGGGATGCGACCGAGACGAAGAGAGGGAGCGATGGGCCCAGCCGGCCCGTGACGAGTTCATTAAAATGGCGGCTAGTTAGCGGTACACTTGTTTCTTGCCGTTTCCTTTCTTTCTTCCTTGCCTTCTTTCTTGCTTTGTTTATTTCTTCCTTTTCGCATCTGAGATCTCCTTATCTTTCGTGTTTCGATGGGCCTCTCCTTTTATCGTCAGCGACGATGACTGGAATGTGATGGATCGATATGGTGTGCGATCGATGATGATCACAGCTTACTGAAGAGATGATTGTTGGGTTTTTTTGGTTTTAATTCGGGTTTTCGCGCGGATTTAGGTATTGGAGCGTTGGAAGAAAGTATTTTTGCTACGGGAGAGCGGGTTGTTGAGTTTGGATGGCGGAATGTTACAATGTCATTGTCGTGGAGTAATTAACAATGAGTTGGTATAGAATATTAAAAGTGTTTCTGTGATAGAAGCTTGATTTTTGGTGTGTTGAAGACATGGAAGTGTTTCTGTTGCATAGGATCGCCTTTACCGATTGTACAAAATAGTTAATTGTTGAAATGTCTGTGAAAGCAAAGGATATTTCTTACTTCAGATACCTGAGATTTTAATCGGATAAATAATACCAATGACACCGTCATTTTCCAGCAAACAATAGAATAATGAAGAAAGTGTCAACGGAAAGGAAGCTGTCGCGCGAAAAATAGGATTTTCAGGGATCAATAATTGCTGGATAATCCTTTCAAGCACAACCGATTCGGACAGCGCACTACTGTCTGCGAGAAAAATTGCCGCAATATACTTATCGCGATCGGAAGGGATTTTCCTGGTTTCCGGTGAATGGTACCTCTCTGCGCGGCACAGGATCATTCCCCTGCATAATCCTGGCAAGCTAGGCTGTAATCTTTTGTGGATTCGATGGCGTCGTGTTTTTAACCTAACTACCATTCTGGAAAAGTGGCAGCATGGTCTTGAATCTGAGAACTATTCCGCCACTTTGTTTGTTAATTACGTATATTTCTAAGAACTATACGTTTATCAGTAATTATTAATCAACAATCAAAATTTGAACAACGATCCAACGAAATTACCGTAAGTTATGCCACACTAGATGCGTTAATGTTCCACGATTTCAATCACCATTACCATTAAATGATTGAATGAATCGTAAAATAATCTGAAACTGACGATATTCGTGAAAACGATATTAAATTAATCATAGCTATGTTTCTCGCATTCCAATTGGACATAAATATCCAAAAATCTGTGGTCGAATGATAACGCCGCATTCTTGAAGATTTCGAACGTTTATTAACGGGCGCGCGGTAACGAACAAACGAATTAAGTTGAAATAATTTCCTGACAAGAAGAACTGAAATCGAGATTATTATATAATCGACCACGAGACACGCGCTAATCCGTAGTAGAAAGGTCGAACCGTGTTTTCCAAGCGGCGCCGATACTGCCTCATCGAGAACGAATTCCTGGGAATGAGTTCCAACAACGAAGTCGGTTCGATTCCTCGGTCTGTCGTTAATTACGATGTTCGCTCGTTAATTCCGCCCGCTGATCCGCCATAACGGATAACAGCCGGAGAAAAGTGGGAGAGGACAAACAACTCCTACGAGGAATAACTCCTCATTTCCTACTTACTGTCAATTATTTGGTTAGAGAGCGAATTAACTCGGGGCTTCCATGCGAGAGACGGTCGATCAACGAATTGAAGAATATCTCCTATTCTGCTTGCGGTTTAATTAATGCGAGCCTCGTCGTTTCATTGTTCTCGATATTTGCATGGAGAGCTCGCGGTAAATTATACTTCGTCTGCGCCGTCATGGCGGCGGTGGCGGCGGCGGCGGCGCGCAACCCGGAGCACCATCCTTTTGTCCGATTATTTAACGAAATTCGAATGCGAATGGAGAAGCGCTTATTCCATTCAAATCTTTATCCCGCGAAATATAATGACAATAAACGCATGGTTTGAAACTCTTTTTTCCTTCCTTTTTGCGAAATGTATTTACTATCGGCTAGTCTCAAGATGATCGCCGTTAGAAGCAGGTAAAACGTGGACGTTCCTAAAAATTCATCGTTTTTTGGATTAATCTATCTATCTGAGAGAAAGTAGAAAAATTTTTAATCACCGTCAGTCGAATAGGATTTTATTGGCATTATGATTTTCGTTTGTTCATCAGTGTAATTCACCAATTAAAAAATTGAGAAAGGACGGATTAAAGTATTTTCGATATGGAAGGGAATGAAAATTCTGATCATTCTGAAATGTAATATATTTTCAGTCTTTTGGGCAAAATTGGAATGTCATTTTAGATATTATTATATACTGTTTTAAGAAATAAAACGGGATATTAGTAAATAAGGTATATCGTGTTCAAAGCTGTAATCTTCAATTATTATAATTTCTGGGACATTTTTCATTTTTAAAGCTATATACGCATTATTTACCATTTGAGAGAATACTTTATCTGACCCAGTTCAGAACGTTCGGATCGTGTCCCGTCGGTAAATTCAACCAGACACATCCGGTTTCGATCGATCCTATGATATCGAGGATCATCCAGGTAACCGGGACTAGTGACACGCGCGCTCGATAATGAACGCGCGCGCGAGGAATCCCCGTTTAGAAACGAAAATTGGTCCCGCGCTAGATTCGTCTCCGTCCTTCATCGTTCGAGTCCCGTTGTCAATCGTTGCCGACAGAAACGGTGCTCCGATGGCAGAGACCGATACTAGGCCCCCCGCTAGGGTATCGGTTACGCTTAGACCGCGTTTAGAGCCCTAGTAAGCTGGCTTTTCGGGCCCTGATCGTGAAGATTTTGAACAAATTTTACTTGGTCGAAATGAGACAGCAATTGTCCCTCAAACAATGACTATTTAGTGTTGCTTAATTTTTATGAAAATTTTAAGTTTTAATATTTAAATTCTGCCAATTTAAATTATTGAAATTTCAGTTCGACAGTTGTAGGGATTTTATTGGATTTTATTGAATGTTAACGTTAAGTAGTTGTTGGAAATGAATAAAAAATATATAGAATGGGTACACAGTAAATGTACAAGGGAATTTTGATATAATTTTCAAAGTCCGAAAAATTTCCCAAGACTGACATGAAATAAGTATCTTTCTAATGAACTTCGATACTCGGAATAGTATGTTAAGTAAGAAATTTTATTCAAGCGTACATTTTACTGTACTTTTGTAGAATAATATTTAACCAATCGGTTTAATAATTACACGCAATAAATGCCCGAACATCAGTAATAACTGATCTAGTAATAACTGTCTTCTAGCATAAATAACGTATTCGCAATAAGTAATTATCAGACGGCGGATCTCTGTGCGCGTACCGCGCATAAAAATCGTCGAAGAATGATAAAACACAAACTTTTAATGCAATATTAATACGGTTTTACTTCACTTTTAATTTGCCCCGTCCATTTGCGATGAAAATAGAGTTTCATTTAATGTTAGTTCGTTTGAACATCTTAATAAACATGCGCATTCCATAAACTTCCGCGGTTTAGTAATTATAGTATTACAATCTTTCCCATAATTCTCCGATTATAAACTTCAGGCCTCTAGCCGAAGACAACGCTAGGGTGAATAGCTGACAAAGCATTTCCCCGAAATGCGCTCTGAAAAACGTCCCCTTAGCCAATATACACGTTCGCTTTCCAATGAACCAATGAACCTTTCGTCAATTAAATTTTAGCGCACACTCACCAACGACTGGAGCGAACGGTAAACGTGCAGATTTGAGTCGACGGCGGCGAACTCGTGTTGGCCCGTGTCTCTCCCGTTTCCGTCCCCCCTTTACCGGAGAGACAATGGAGAGTTCCTACCGTAATAGAAGAATCTTTTTATCTTTAATGCGAATACAAACTGGCCGAGGCGGTGGTACGGCTAAATTGCTCGAAAAGCAAAAAAAAAAACTCCAAAAAAAAGGAACGAAGAAAAGGAAAAGGAAGAAAAGGTACAAAACAGAAGAGAAACGAAGAGAAGCAAACGAATGGGCATCGCTACTTGCGTGGCCCCGTGGAAGGGCCCGGGAGACGGTGGCGCCAAGGAGATCCGTATCTTAGCGCGGGGCACCAAGAAAGGGCCCTCAGGCCTCCCCCCACCCGTCCTCCTGCCGCAGCTCTACCCCCGCCTAGCCGGCAGCCCTCGTCAAAGATAACATCTGATTCGGAATCGTCCGTTCGCTCGTGTAGGCTTCCATGTAGCCTGACTCGTTTTCTCGGGCCCGTACGAATGTCATCGTGTTCGCTTCTTACAAGCGGAACGGACCCCGCTTTCGGCCTAACTCCTCCCTACCCTTCCGATCTATCTCCCCCTTCTTTCTCTCTCTCTCACCCACTCCCTCCTTCTCTCTCTCTCTCTCTCTCTCTCTCTCCCTCTCTCTCTCCCTCTCTCCCTCGCGCTCTCTCTCTCACTCTCTCCCTCTCTCCCTCGCGCTCTCTCTCTCACTCTCTCCCTCCCTCTCTCTCTCTCTCTCTCCCTCTCTTCCCCCCTCGCCCCTCTTTCTCTTTCTCTCTCTTCGTAGACGTTCTCCCTCTACAGCGCCGAATTAACGACCGCGGCATGCTACGGGAACGAGATCGAGATTAATTGCGAGGCATGAATCGAAAGAAAAGCCCGATCGGCTCGGACCCGAGCCGACTTTGCGTTCCCGGCCCATTGTCCATGGGGAGCTTAGCTAATTTATTAGTTAATTTGGGAACAGTCCGCGGACCCGACGAAGATCGGCCTGGATGGAAAACGGCTGTTTACGATGACAGCACTCAGATCTGCTTTATTGATGGATTTTGGCGGATTTGGGAGTTTAATCGCTGCATTGCAATCGAGTCATCGAATAATAGTCTAAAAACCAAGTGCCAGGCGTCACGATACAGCACATTATCGGAACAGTTCCTTATCCAATAAACAACTAAGAAACTTACTGTCAAATCAAAGTTAATCTCCCCATGCATCGGTCCATAGAACAGCGGACAAATTTACGCGGGAAATTCGAATCAAAGACGAATTCTAAGTCGAAATTCGATAAAGAAGAACGTATCGCGTGCTGCAGAGAATGAATACGCGGTAAGCTACGTTCCGTTGGCATTACCATACCGTTTGCCGGTGAATATCTCTGTTTCCACGGGGGAGGGTTTCGCGTTGCGTCGTATCCGAGGCCGACAAAAAGCGAGCGCTGCCTGAAAAAAATCGAGCATTTGTATTCCGCGGAGATTTTTCAACCGGCCGGACCCGGACAGTTTTCTCATTTCGTTTATGGCCGGCCGTAACATAACTCCGGAGACCCAGTGCCGCTGACCGACCGCCGCCAGAAATTTCGGCGGCCGAGCCCTCTCTTGCCACGAGAGAAGACAGCTTTGCGTGGGCGGAATGGAGTAGCGTCCTGGGAGCAAGCTCGCCGCCGCGGTGGACGCTCCTCGTTAGAAGGACCCGGAGGTAATTGTTTGGACCACGAGGATATGTAACTGCTTCCGTCTAATCAACGCGTTTCAACGTGTATCTCGTGATCTTATGTTGCTAATCATTCTTCGAACGACGGGGACCTTGGCACTTTGCACCCTTTTAAAAAGTGATTGTGGATGTTATATGTTGTTGTAGAGATAAATTACTGTTCGTTGAAATAGTTAACACTTCTCGATTTATTGTGTAACAGAGGAAAACGTAACGAAGGATAGATTATTATATTCACTAGTATTATTAGGATTAAATACATAAAATCATGTCTATTTTCTTCAACATCCTTATCTTACCTTCCAGCTCAACATTAAAATCGACAAACAAATTAAAAGATGAATTATCTTATTTACTAGGAGTGCCAGAGTCGGACGCTCAGAATTAAATTTATTTGCTCAACATCCCTTTTCCACTATTTATCCCCCAAACTCAAACTGCCTGAAAGTCCACATCCATTACGCAAATGGTCATTTAGAACCCAGGTATTCCTCTTAAAAGGATTATTTTCGTGACAAAAGAATTTTTCCGCAGCAAAGGATTTCGGAAGAAAACACACCGTTTTCGAAAAATAAGGCTGCCGTGTTCGTTGGACCTCGCGCGGCACGGAGAGACAGGTTCACGCTAAATGGCGGTCAGACGGGGCATGTCGCGCGCCGCGGGGTACCCGGTCAAAGGCGCCGGCGATCCTACTGCCCCCTTCCATTTCACCCGGCCCCTGTCACCCCCTTTTTCCCTGGCGCGGGCATTCGTTTCGGGGGTCCCGGTATGCAGCCACGATATTCTAATGGCGTCAGCAGTTGCATTTACGCGACTACGCGGGGAATAACTTGATTTTTATCGGAGATACGTGCTGGCATTCGCAGAACGCTTCAACCCCCGCGCCCCGCTCCGGTGTTTCCCGTGCAAAAAACGAAGATACTTCTCGTGGCAGCGACGAGGTGTTACCGACGCGACTTGGGCTGCGTCGTGATTGAACGAGACGCTGACAAAATGGAGGCTAGCGAGCTACTCGTGAATTCTTACCTCTTTCTTTCATGGAACATTTGAATATCTTGCTGAAGTGTCTGTGACAGTTGAGATTTTTGATTTTGTGCACCGTGGGATAGCAATTAACACAGTAATAGGCTAGTAAAACGTGGATTTTATAGATTTATAGTATATTTGACTGTTTAACGTTTGATAGAGCAAGGAATCTAAAAGAAAAATATAAATTTTCATTTTTCTTCTTCTCCCTATTGATTGGTACACAATTCTGTTTGATTTTTGTTGATTTCTATCGATTCGCGTAACAATGAACACTAACAGAGTCTTCCGCTTCCTTTCCCTCCGCTCGCAATACCTAAGACCATAATTTAAAAATCACTATTTGCCTTTCCTTCCGCCACTTCACTAATATAAAACTAATAAGCATGATATTCTGGCGATTAAGATATTGCAGAAATTCTTCGGTCATACGCGAGTTATCCAATTGATTAAAAAGGCTGGGAATAATTAAAATTCCAATACAATCTCCCGCCACCGTACGAAATATAGGAACAAACCGATAATTACCCGTATCAGCGGAGAATCTATCGCGGCCAGAGGGAGGGAGCAGGCAGAAGAATGCCCGACCACAAATTCACTGTCTGTTTGGCGGTTTATCGGGAGCAATTTACAAATTGGCTTCCGTTTCGGCCGGTCCGGTGCGTTTCTTCGGGCTTGGAATCGGCTAGGACCCTAGCGATCGTTGAACGGAGGCGTCGTCCGCCAAAAGACGAAGGCCGCTTCTGCGAACGGCTTCTATTAGTATTTCTGCCCCCGCGCAACCTCCGTCCCGCGCTCTAGCGAGCATATGGTTAGCTGAAATCTCTCGGGAGTCCATTAACATAACGTCGATCCGCACCTGCTCCACGAAAAACGCGAAACGATCAGACCCAGCCCGGCCCGGCCCACGATCCGACAAGTTCTTCTTGTTCGGTGCTTTTCTTCGAAATCTTCCGCTGGTCCCGGCCGCGCGCCGGTTAAGGGATGAACCAGACGCTAAGAACATGGAGAACGATGATGAAGGAGATGAAGAACAATGGCGGTTCGACGATCTATTGAGTAATTTTTAGAGGAGTTGGATATTTGAAAAACTGTGACAGTTTGAGTAGTAAATCGAAACGGTTGTAGATGGTGCCAGCTATTTACATTGTAGAATAGAAGAAAAATAGAAAAGACGATACTTCTCCTAAAAGTAACCACTTCAATTTTGAAATTGAATTATTGTTCAAGTATCAAAGCTATCACCACAAGAAACAAAATCACTTAGATCTTCAAGCAACGGATACACTAAAGAAACCAAATAATTATTTAAGTAAACCAAACATTAACCAAACAAAAACCACGCTAATCGAGCTTTCCAATCGATCATCAGAACACACCATTTTCCATCGCGATCGACGGGGTTAAAATAAAGAACAAACTGAGAAGGTCCAATAACGTTTCCTTTAACGATCCCCGTCCCATTCGCCATAGAAATCCCTCCTTCCCCGACGGAATAAGCCGATTTTATCTGAAATCGATGCTTTCGTCGCGTACCGCCGTCCCATCCTCCGCCTGACTCCCTCCCCCGCGGATGTCTCGCGGTTGATCGGGCCCGCTCTTTTTCTCCGGGGGCCGACATAAATACAGGAAGATTAATACGCGGCCCACAAATCCCAAGCAGCCGGTAGTTTATTGTCTGATACATCTGCGGGCCATCGCGGGACAAGCGTAATAAAACGAGGAGCAGGCCGGTGGAAGAGGTGGTGGAGAGAAAAAGGGTGGTGGAACGGCGAGGGAGGGTGAAGTGAAGATCTCCGGGTGTCTCCCGGCCGTAGAGAGACCGGATCGAATGTGTGACAGACTGCCAACGATATTGCGCATTCTTGGCCGTCTATGAATTCGCTAGGACTCCGCCGAGCCACCCCCGGCCACCGTCCCTGTCCTCTGGTCTATTTGTCACGGAACGTCCGTCAGGGAACGTTCCTTCAGCTTTCTGGTTATCGGCACCGTGACGAATCCGCGACTACGATTTCTCCTAGCGGTTTTATCGCGGTATTCCAACCGACCGGTCGGTCTCGGGGTTTTATTGGGGTAATCTCGAGGGGCTGGCTGGTTGGCCTTCCGTGATGAATTTTCGCCGGCACGAGGGTGAGTCGGGGATACAGTAATTCGCGTGGATCCCGGGAATTGCTCGCCGGGACGTTAATCGAACCTCGTTTCCCTACGCGCGGGCATGTAATGTTAGGTGTACCCTTGAGTGATGTGCCGTTTTCTTGGAGTAGATGGTGAGCGATATCCGACATCGCAGGGTCACGCTTGCGGTGAAGATTGCCAGATGGATTTGAATGGGAATGTTAATTGCTTGTTGTAAGGTGATAGAAGGTGTAGCTTTTTTCTTTTACTTGTGTTTAGTACTTTTCATGGAGGAACATTGGTGATGAGCTGTTGCGATTGAGGTGATTGAAGTTGTGATATCTTCAGGAGGAAGGTTAAAAAAAATGTTAGTGCTCAAGTGTTTCTGTTAGTATTAATTGGTGACTATCATATTGTGGAGTTGCTGTATGTATTGCTTAGAAATTTGGATTAAGAAAGTGGAGAGTATTACTAACAGGTTCTGAGTTAAAAAAAAATTTCAATTTTCATTAGGAATCTTAGGTTAGTAATTGCATTATGTTATGATATTAGTAAGGAGATGATGTAGAGTTGTACCCTCTATCCTTGTCCGATGAAAAGTTTTTTTTCTCATACAATACACCACCTGATGCATCGAGAAGCAGTTTCATATTTTCTGAGCTGGATCTTCTCTCCTACGGCGATCAAGTTGAAATTGATTTACAGTCAAGATTTACGCACCCACGATGCAGTCCGTTCGAATCGCAATCTTTCGAGAGGCATATGTATTTCCTGGTGCACACCCCTTCGTCTTCCCACCTGCCATCGACCCACGCTATGCTTCCGTGAGATCCGAAGTCTGCGCCGCGACTCGGAGAACGTTAAAATGGCGGACGGTGTTCGGGCATTCACGTTCGCCGTTCAACGTCGACAGCTAAAACATTCGATTACGCTCGCTCGATTAACTGTGTAACCATTGCAATTTATCTTAATTTTTGTAGACGTCGCATAAATTAAATCTCAATCAAATCTTATAAAAAGAGGTGCAGAACTATAAGAGTAATCTAGTACCATTGACATAAATCCTGTCTCTAATAATTTCAAACCTTGACCAGCACCTCATACAAAGTCTTACATATATTCATTCCGCAAATTTATTATAAACTTCCAAGCTCCCTAATTCCCACGTAAACCACAGAAATTCACCCTCGCCGCATCCAAATTAACCAAAAACTGAAATCTCAAAGACGCGCGAAAATATCCTTCTAAATCGCGTAACAACCCATCAAATCCCTTTCTCAACATAGGTAAACGATTTATTCACAATTCATCCATTCCATCAATCAGCAAGAGTACCCGGAAAAAACGCGTCCTTTTTCGATTGAACAGCGAGAAACAGAAATCCTCAGGGGGGCAGTAAAAGCGCCGGTAGCCCGGAGGCCACATGATTCCCGGCGCGTATGTTTGCGCGGTGCAAATCCTCGGCTGACCCGCCGATTATCCTGTCGACACTGCTTCTTCACCTCCTTGACACGCCTCCGTCTCTGTCTGTCCCTCTCTCTTCGCGTCTAGCGTTGAGAAAAGGCACAGAGAGAAACGTCGGAGTCGCGGCGATCCGCCATTGCGCCTCTCTCTCGGTCTCCCCTTCCGCCGCCGATTCCTTTGATATTACCCCTTTTTTTGTTCCGCCGTTCCCTCCCAGCCTCCCCCGGGGCGTCGTTCGCGCGTTACTTAACCCGCCGGTGCCACCACCTTTTTCCTCCCCCGATGCGTTAAAATCGTTCTCGCGCGCTCGCGGCCCCTCGGCTGAAGGTGTGCGGTACCGTTGCACGGCCGCAACCACGCCGCCACGCCGCGGCGCGAGCGTGTGTTGGTAAACGAGAGGACTGCCGGGGGCGTGGCGGCTTCCTGGTGGTCCGTCACTGGCGTGGGTTCCGATTCCTCGGGTCGCCTCCGCACGGTAAATCCCCCCTTCCTCCGCCCTGTGCTTCGCCCGTTTGCGAACCCCCCTCGTTCACTCCCTCTGTCACAGGCAAGTTCGGTGGAACGAGATCGGCGTTATATCTGTCCCCGTCCACGAGGCCGAGGTTTTGAAACGCGATACGAGATTCGACGTATCCGATATACCCAGTCAGTAACCAGTCCCCGGGTCTTAGAGCGCCAGGGCTCTCCTTGCCCCCAACCTCTAATTACACGAAATAAAGAGAAGAATCCGGCCAGCTCGATCCTCGCGATCGGCAGGCTTGCCTTTTACGATTTCTGGGACGTGCTGCCGGTGCTGCGTCTTCCAGTGTCTCTGGCGAATGGTACCGGGCTTTGGACACGTGAAGCACGCTGGATGTTGTCTGGCCGGCGGGACAGGTAAATCTGGAAAGCGGGAACGCTTGGGAAATATGGATGAGAATATGGATGGTCGTGTGACTAGGTAATGTCGAAGCGGTTGTTTATCTATCGTGATCTTGGGAAGGTAACTTGGAGATTTGAGATCTCAGATAGTTGGTAGCGTTGGTTTTGGTACGTGTGATCATTGATTGAAGTTGAATGTTAGAGGAATTGAGGACGTGGGATTTGAATAGTTTGGGGATCTCGAGGTGTTGGGAAAGTAGGACTGATAGTTTGAATACCGCAGTGAAGCTATGGAAAGCTCTCTAGTAGCTTGATAGAAGATCCAATTACTTTCTACAAACTTTTGAAAACATTCGACAGCATTAAGGATTCATACCGGACCAAGAAGGCACCTACTTGATGATCCTCACGCGCCAGTTTCTCCTTTCAGTAATTCTCGCCAGCATACCTTCGTTGAGAGTCACTAGACTGTCATGGCTGCCTCCTCGGCGTTGCGCCGTTACCCTGACAACGGGGACAGAAGTGGGAGAAACTTGAGTAGTTCGTGAGCCTTTGCTCGAAGCAATACACTAGATCACCTATATGATAGCACCCGCGAATACAGAAATCGCTAGAAAGATCTAGTGCCTAGAAAGGCCTTCGCCAGCTTTAGTTGACAAGCGAGCTGATCATACCCAAAAGTTTCCTAAGTATGCTAAAAAATTATTGCTGTCCGACCGAAGCGATTCGACGGCCGTGATTACGCCAATGTCCAGTTAACTATCGCGTAACAAGCTCCGAGGCTCCGTTGCTCGTTGAAGTACGCTCGTAGGATCACAAGTGCGGGACCTCACATCGCGGAAAAGACGTTCGCCTTGTTACGGACATGTTATTAGCGATGGGATCGAATCGCCTCGAGCGGTCATAGATGCGTCGCGAAATCTTTCACTTGCGCCGAAATATTATTTTGATACCTTCTACTGTAACAGTAAATTTTGATAAATTTGAAAACTGAGCTCGTGTTGAATCAATTATAAATTTATTCTGAATTGAAATATAGTTTTATTACTTTTTGTTTTTGATATGATCCAAATATTATTACTATTGCGTTGAATTAATTAACAAACGTGTACTTTGAATTAATAATTCTTTTTCCACGACAAACTAGATAATAGGATAGTATAAGGGTGATAAAAAGGAAAGGGTCTCAAGCCTGAAATCCTCACAATACTCCAAACATCTATTATTCGCATTCAAAGAATTGATTCTAGGACTCACGTTGATCACACATTTTCCACTTCCCCGGAGAACATTGCTAAACTCTCCAAGCTTTACACCCTTTTTTGTCCACCATCCCGTATAAATTATTTTCTGGCACGTGGACCAAACGACCGAGGAACATAATAACAGGCAAACAGGAGTTTATTGCAGATTCAATAATCACGAGGCCATAGCTGAAAAAAAGGGGGATTCTAGACGATGGTTGCGGGACTAGAAAAACGAAGTTGGATTATGAAACGAGACGAGACGTGCTGTCATTAAGCCTCCTAACCCCGGGTACCGGGCGAACCGAAGTTGACGCCACAAGCGTCGAGGCCACGGTTGCATCCGCAACTGGCAATCGGACAGGATTTTTATGCGACTCTCCTGGAGCGGGAGAGGGCCCACCTCCTCGTTCGCCGAGGCTAGGCGTTTCTCGGCGATTCCGCGGAAACGGGATAATCGAACTGTTGCCACGACCGAACGGCGATCCTCGTAAAATCCCTCGACTCCCCGACGGGTTCGCGGAACACCCATTCAAACGAGATCCACCATTCCCCCGTCCCCGTGCCCCCCCCCCCCCCCCCCCCCCTCTTCGCAGCGATCTGTTCCCCTGGGCAAATTTCCGACGTTTATTGAAAACCAGTCGGCGGAAACGGTCCCCGGCAAATTTAGTCGTACGCGGCCCAATTATAAATCCTTAGGACTCCTACTTTACGACTAAGAATTTCCATAATCATCCTCGTTGAGCAGGGACGTAAACGTCGGTATCAATCCCGTCGGAATTGACACGCTCCTTTCAGCTTCTCCGATGCATCAACCTTTCCTCGAAGCTCGCCCGGTCGATTGTAACGGAACAAATTGTAGTTAAACAATACTGGGAGGGTACATCTGTAAAATCCTGGTATTTTTACATGTCTAACACTCGTTGATTCGAGTAGCTTAATGAATATTCGGACGACGCACTGTAACGCGGTCCGAGTCTAACCAGGCGTGATCGTGGATTTTAATTTAACGGCGTTTCAATCTACCTCCATCCAGGACGGACAATGTAATTTTGCCAATCAGGGTCTGAAAGAAACATTCTTGGCTCCAATAAAATTAATAGGGATCGGGAAACAATAAAACAAGCTGGAATTCGTAGCTGACACAACGGACGGCAGGAAACTTCTGCGTTGGCCGTCGATCCAACGGATCTCCTTGGACTCGGGACCCCTCAGCCGGGTGTCCTTTCGCCGAGGGAGATTGCCATAAAATTAATTAACGTTGCGCGTCGTTTCAGCTACTCGTAAACACGGCGAACCTAGACCACCTATCGCGTAGTTTCGGCTGGACTCCATAAAGCCAGGCTCGCGCTACAGCCGTCTTCTTGCTCGCGCCTTGGTTTTCCCAGCGCCGAATTTCGCAAGCGATTTCTGGCCGCGTTCTGGAAAAAGAAGGAGACGGAGAGAAAGGTAGACACGGGAAAGAGAAAAAGAAAGGAGCAGGGGAAGGCGCCGCGTTAATTTCACTTCGAAAAATCGTAAAATGCAAATGTAGGATCGGAGCCTCGGAGCCGGGCCCTGGCTCGGTCCCGGGACCGATTGGCAAATTGCGAGTGGAGAGCTCTGTCCAGTCGGTCGCGCGCGCTCGCGCCACGGCGCCCAAGGTGGTCGAGTAATTTCACGTGCTCTCTCTCTCTCTCTCTCTCTCTCTCTCTCTCTCTCTCTCTCTCTCTCTCTCTCTCTCTCTCTCTCTCTCTCTCTCTCTCTCTCTCTCTCTCTCTCTCTCTCTCTCTCTCTCTCTCTCTCTCTCTCTCTCTCTCTCTCTCTCTCTCTCTCTCTCTCTCTCTCTCTCTCTCTCTCTCTCTCTCTCTCTCTCTCTCTCTCTCTCTCTCTCTCTTTCTCTCTCTGTATTGCTGGAGCGAAAGCATCGGACAGAGATGCCGAAGCTGGAACTGGCGAAGACTGGAGAAAGGAAGCAAGAGAGAGTGAGAAGAAGAGAAACGAGATGGACAAAACGTGGGGCAGGGACTAGAGAGGCGAAGGACGCACCATTCAGCAGAGGAGTTTGGCTGCGGGACATAAAAATGTGTTGATTATATGTTGCCGCGAATCCTCGAGCCCGTGGTGTCGTTAAGAAAACACACGACCTGCTGATCCGACGAGTCGTTAAACGGTGAGATGTTCGGGACTCTACCATTAGCCGGATGATGCCGGTGACTGGCCCGGATGACGGTAACGACGGCGATAATGACGCTGGAGGGGATGCTTTGTTGTTTCGGACGGCTGATGCACTGGTCCACGGACATTGTAGGTGGAGGTAGCGCATCTGTAATGCTGTCGAGGGAATTGTTTATTAGAGGAGACTCTCATTGCGAATGGTGGATTGTTGAAGAGAACCGAAGTAACCAAAAAATAATGATAATAACGATAACAGCATTTATTTGTCCCCTTCGATTCTCAATAACTGGATCGCCAATAGAATAATATATTAGTAAATTATACAAAGTTTTGTCAATCTTAAAAGTGAAAAATTGTTTTTCTGACATTTTTATCTTCAGCATATTAAGCGTCTTCTTTTAGAGATACCCTATTATTAATTAAAATGAGCAATAAAAGTGTTAATATTGTTAGAGGAAGAGAAAGAAGTCGTAGCTGGCAAGAAAACCGGTAAATAGTGGTTGGCAAATCGAGGAGGACCGCGAGATCCGAGCGTTAATCGGTCGCAGGTCTCGACGGAGCTAATGAATCGCGAGGGGCCCGCGGCCGGCACGATCGCGGTGGCCCCTGAGGCCCGGATGTAGCCCCCCCGTGGTACATCCGTCCGTTGTCTGTCTGTGTGGCGGGAAGATTCCAAATAAATAAAAGGCAATAAGTGCGGGGCCCCGCGCGAAACCCGTCATTACGCGAGACGGGCCCACCTTGTTAGCCCGGTGGGCCCCACTGACCATATTCAGTCGCTCATTCAGCGCCCGTTCTCGTAGGAGTGCTGGCGCCTGCGCCGTTAAAATTGCTCGAAATTCGGGGAATTCCAGCCTCCAACAATATCCGCGATCGTTCCCTTCGTTCATCCCTAGCTCGCCCCGTTTTAAAGGTTTTGTTCTCCTCTTTTTCTTGGATGATATTCATTGATGATTTTTCGCCCGTAACCAGGCATAGGGCCCTTCTCTCGTTCCCCTCGTTTCGTTATTTCTAGGGATATTTTCAAAGTCTTTTTTGGTGGATTAACTAAATTAACTCTGTGGTTAATATGCAAGTACAAGTACTTCCGTTATTAAGTTCTTGTGAATGAGATAACTTTATTAAACATCAGCGAACGATTTGAAAATTTTAGATGACCATTTTGATACCGCCTTAATTCGAACAATAATGCGATGAAAATTCGGCATTTTCCATAGAACATTTACTGGAATCTTCCAAAGACTGAAATCATTTCATTTGCTTCGAATTCAAAAATTCAAGAGACGATCGTGAGCTGATTAATTCTAATTGCCGCGAGATCGAAGAGTGCTTCATTCTCGGTCGCCAGTACGCGCCAGATTCCAAACGCGGCTATTGTTTTGCCAGCAGCTATCAAAACACGAACACAAACGCGAGCCAAAACACGTATCCGGCCTGATTATCCGGTTCAACCAATTTACGGCGATCGAGCGATGGCCTCCGCATGCAGATCGTCCGCGGCGCGCCGTGCCGTGCCACCTCGCGCCCTCCAGCGTCACCGATTCGAAAGCGGCCGCAAGAATGGCCGCGACAAATCAACGATGCTGGCTGAACCTCTTCTTCCTCGCTGTCTTGGCTACCGTGCTTCTCCTGGGGACCACGTCGCATCAGAAACCCATTAACGAGTCCGTATTCGGCTTTCTCTTGTCACTTGAGGGAGAATGCTGTAAAACCGAAACTAATCATCTCTGTCTACGTCCGAGCAAGAACACGATTCGATGGCAAACTTCTGATATTCGTTAATCATTAGCCCGTGAAACTCTTTGGCCTGTGCATTTATGGTGCATAAAAGTCTTCGGAACACGGTCAAATACGAACTTTTATGCAGCTCCGTTCTACTTTGAATGTACTGAGACCATTTATGAAAATTACGCATCAGTTGCATGCTCTGATTGATGGACACTCTTTATCACCGTACTTTTCTCTAGGTCGCGTCTAGAGTGTGATCCGAACACAGCTTCGAAAAGACGCTATCTTGATCGATCTGCTATCTCCAATTGAGTATGATAATTAAAATCCTCAAACAGTATCTATCATTCGATATTAATTCTCATCGTTGTAAAATCATTAGCTCCCTCTAGGAAAATTCATCAAGAAAACAGTTTTCACCTTAAACATTCTTTCCTCCAACGAAACCATTAATCTCCGTTTGTCAATATTTTGCTATTGCAATCGAACGTGACTACCTGTCGCAAGAGTCTCCGTCGTTTCTTGCAAACTCGTAAACTCAACACGATTCTCCAAAACAGTCGGTTCCACTGGTTCCGTACTGTCACCATATATCATCGCGGAAGTGCAGCCGATGGCCCATCATTCAATGGTCCGACGTCCAATGGTCCCAAGCGACGTTTGTTGCGCAATCCAATAGAAAAGTGGTCAGGAGGCAACGGGTAGAGGTCCGCGGAGGACGGACGAAGGCTACGGGGCGTCGGTGAAGCGGCGTAGGAGTCTTACGACAGCATTGGTAAATGGCTAATGGCTTGTAATTGGACAAAGCAGCCGCAAATTGGACCACCGGCCGAGGGGTCGCCGGGTCGCCGGACGCTAATCGTCATCCTCGTTATTTGCATCTGCCGATACGCGTGCACGTACGCGTCCTGTGCGTGATGTAACCCGTAGGACCCGGCCCCGCGGGGACAGAAATAGAGATGACCGGAGAGCGTCTATTCGAGGAGCCACAACTGCGACGCTGAACCTCGCGATGCGTCTTGAGGTGGAGATAGCCCATTAGACAGCACTTTTGCTGGATTAATTATCTAATATTTGTTCTGCTGATGTGCCAATTTTCTCCTACGCGAAAGAACAATTTTGTTCTCAAAGAGGGAACTTGTTTTTTACGAACGAAGAAACTTCTTATCCATTTGGTTGCACTAAAACATGTAATTTTCTACTTTTACAAAAAGAAGTATGTTTCAATCCTACAACAGAGCAAATTTGTTCTTCTTGGGAGTGTTGGATTTTGCTTCCGTGGGATGCTAATTTTCCGTGCTATTTGCATCCATGGGATTTTATTTTTCCATGAAGACAGATTTTTTGAATATAGTTACTTTATAAAAATCAAACATCAAGCTTTCGTTTATCTTATTTTACTCTTTTAAAAACTAAATCCCTAACAAAGTTGCAACCACTCGATCAGAATTTAGTGTCGGATCAGTTGTACTTTGGTAACTGCTAATTATATCAAATTGCTTTTATTCCGTGTTCTTCAATGTAATTCTTAGAAATTCAAGTTTGTTAAAACTTCTACCGAGAATATGGGCGATTGTGTCGATTCGTCCCATTTTATTCTCATCTAAGGAGGTATTCTATGACTTGGCACGAGGTGATTAATGCGGGGACTGTTCGGATTGGTGATTCAATGAGAAAAAGGAAGAGTCGGAGCTGTCACCTTTTCCGGATCCAGACACGCGACTCCCTCTGATCTTCTTTAACTACCACTGACCCGCTCGGCGAGATGCTGCGCCGAGATCATCGTCAGGATTCTAATTACGGTAATGAGGGAAGCTAGAATCACGGCGGGTAGCGATGGCCTCGAGACGGCGCTTCAATTGCACTTTTCTAGATTCAAGTGGACGCGGCGGCTTTATTCTTCCCTGGCTACCTTGCCTCTCCGAAAAACTGTGACTCGTTCCGACGTAAAACTAGTTTAAACATAAACACTTCCATTTATAAACGTAGAATAACGACCAGACTACGGATCTCCGTGCACTTGTAGCTTATCGATTCCAGTTTTTATCATTACACGCCCAATGGAAAATAACTTTTCTCGTGTTTACACTATTTAACTACAAGTACATGAATTCGATCAGGAAACTGCAATCCGACAATACCTGTGAGCACATCATTTTTTTTATTTCTGTCGCTACGGTGTCTATTCACTGATTCATACAACATTTTTGCAACTTGCATTTTTCTCTAACGTTCACTAATTAACACGGTAATAATGTTAATGACACTGATAGGAATAATTAGAGTAGGATCAGTGGTTCTGTCGCGTGACTCACGGCAAACGGTAGCCATCGCTATCTGGACTCGCGTTGACCGGCTCGGCTAGGCCTAGCACTTTGAGCTCGCCTCGGAAGCCGCCCTCGATCTGATAAGATAAACCGTCACCCTTTCTTCTCTATCCCCGTTCCCTGGGAACGTTTGATCCAGGTCCACCGAGTCATCGAGTTACAGCCGCGTCACGACGTAGCCTCTTTGCGTCGTCGTCGACGCCGTCGCCGCGATCACCGCGAAAGATACGATGATCTATGTCGCGCGGCTTGCTCGACGCTTTTGCTCTCTGTCCTGCGACCAGCTCTTGATTACCAGACCGCGCGTATGTTTATGCATTTATAGCGTTTACTTCCTTGAAACTCCGCAATATTATTAGGACCGCCTGAACGATGGCATGCGTTTCGCCAACGCACAATGCGCGGGGATTTCGTTTCAGAAACAAGTGTCTTACGAGATCCTAGTAATAAATATAGAAATGAAATTTTCACGAGATTTTTATATTAATTCGAACACGCGGGAATAGTATCTTAAGGAAAACATCCGAGGCTTGTTGATTTAATATGCGTGGGAACATCCTTACGAGGAAATTCCCCGCTTAATTCCCTCGATTTCAGTAACAGATATAATGATAATCACGTTGGAAACAGTTAAATAAATTTTTAATACTGTTATTCAATTATAATCGGGACCATTTGAGAAGATTGTTGGTTTATAAAATATTTGAGCCGACGCGTGAATCATGATGTTAATAACAATTACGTTGAGATCGTTGTCAGCGAGTTTGCTTGAATAATGTTAATTGCATCATAGTAATGATTAGCTTGAAGAATTTCTTAAATTCTTAGTGATTTTTTGTTTTCCACGGACATGTTCGAAGCGACCGCGTTCCTCCGGCGGGGATCGATGGTACAGAATCGATTAGTGTGATTGTATAACCGATTGGGTTTCGCGGTGCAACCGGTCGAGAGGTATTAGGTCAAGTAAGTAATCTTTTAACAGTCACGGCACCGGGAATCCCTTCGGTAGGTACATATCCTGATTAGTTTTCTGTCCCTTCGACCGTCCCTCGTCCTTAGAGGTTATCGCTCCGCGGCCCATTTTCGATATTAACGCTAATCAGGGTTCAACCTCGTTGTCCTCGCTCGGTTTCCTCGCACGTTCCCTTAAGGTTCCTTCTACAGTTTCCTGGACCACAAACTCGACGGAAGACGGAATCTTGTACCAACCGTCCGATCGATTTGGAAATTTAGACGTCTCTTGGTATGTATCCACTCTGACTTCTGCGTCCTGACCATTTGCTGTCTGAAGTGTTCTTGGGTTTTCTCTATGAAGTTTGCATCAACGTTATTTAATTGGAACATGGTTTAAAAGGTCACTTTAACTATTTATTTAGAAATATTTGAGAAATGGTATCTTTATATGATATAATTCTGATATTGTAAAAATGATGTATCTAAGATATAGTAAAAATTGTCAAAATAACATAAACAAAATAACATTAATAACAAGTAGAATAGTTGAAAGACACTGTACAGCCAGCTGTAATTTCATTATATAACGAATGTTTGATTAAAACTGAAATATTTGATGTTTCAAAACCTACCATTATAAACATAGATCTGTTTCTTACTAGTGCAAAACACATGTGAACTGATCATAAGGCTTAAAACGTACTTCTCGTAACTAAAGATTCGATCAAATTGTTGTCGGAATATTCAGGTGCCAAATTATTTCAGTGACCCTCTACCTTTAACCACAAATGGCAGCTGCAAGTAGCTAATTAAATATAAGACCCAATAAGCAACTGATAAAGGACACTTAGCGTGACCAATGGGACCAAGACGTCAAGAGTACATAACATTCGATCATGGATCAAACCATACGGTTGATTTAACGAATTCTACTTGTTCCAATTAGCGACACATAAATATCATAACCTTCAATGATCAATTTTTCTTAACTAAAAATTCAAAACAGGAAACTTTCTAATTTAACATTACTCTAATAATTCCCATCCTTCCAATTCTAAATCCCACTCACAAACATCTAATTAAACACAAGGTCGAATGAGCACCTTTTAAAGGTCACGAAAGAAAACTGATCAGCCTAGGGCACCGACGGTCCCGAAAACGATCTAGCTCCGGTGTTTATCCAAGGATCGTGGCATCCGTCGGGTATAATGCAATCGGTCCCATGCCCATCACGAAGCAGCGTGCTGCGCGCGGCAAGACGATGCGACGTGCGTAGGAGCGACGTGATCCTTTGATCCTGCGCCGGCGGTTTTACGTGCGTTCAGCCGAACCGCTATTAAACGCGCTCGTTCTCGGGTGTACGCGGCGAAAATTCGGTGAAAGGTCACGGGACCGGGATCACCCGAGGAATACGAGACGCCTCGGGGTACGATCGATGAAGCCGGGGACCAGGTGACGAGAAACCAGCTCGATCCTAGATGTCTCCGTCGATCGTGACCGCCATTTCAATGACGGCACCGCTGATCACGGGCCCAACACCGTGTACCCTTGTCCCTGTACTAATGCGATCGCCGACGTCGATACCGATGGCAAACGATCCTGGGTACCCAAGCTGAATACCCATAGAGTTCTAGAAAGACCAGAGGTCGCGCGTAGACCCCCGCGCGTGTCTTCGACTCCTTAGTCACGCTTTAGGGAATCGTGTAGCAAAGTGTCTAACTAGTAATCGATCGGTGATTGTTCCTACCGCGGTGTCCATATTAAAAGGATAGATCCACGGATCGCATCGGAATTCGTTGGATCGGTGAAACGGCATCGGTGCCGTTCGATCGTCCCGCGGTCGAATGTATACGCGCCTAATAATCATCTTGTGCTTTTCTTGCGTCGAGTGGCAGAGCCCAGACCTCTTCGGTTATCGGATTTCAAGATGGTTGAATAATAAAGAGCCCCAGACGAAATGTTCGTCTTCTCGAGCCGACGGAATTAACCCTCGCGAACTCTTCAGGTAATTGGTGCATTATCATTTTGCCCGTTATAAATGGGACCGAGTTAGTACCATGAGATCGTGGGGTGGGTGTGTTTTGAATATGAAATGTTCGAAATATCTTGCTCCGTCGTCTAGAATATTCAAAGAGACATTATCTTTCGACTGGTACTGAGTCGTTTTTACTTGGCAACGTTTTTATTTCTCCAACAGAAAAACGTAGCAGCGTAAGAACTAAACGATGTACGAAAACGGTTTACAAATTTCTTCAGAATACAACAGAATTCCAAACGAAGGTTCGAAGTTAACTCAAGCAGTATCCAAAAATCTACAATGCCTACAGATTTTACAAGTCCCTCTATTCACAAACTATTCCGCGAGGAACCAGCAGCGCCCCGGAGGATGCAGGTCGCAGGACCGCGCGCGATACCGTGGTTTCGAACGTGGCCGGAGCGGCGTTCGCATCGCGCGGGCCGATTTGCATGCGTGGCAAACGAGCGCGGGCCTGGTCCTGCATAAATCCAAATTTGAGTACGCCCGGGGGACAAGTCCTGGCTGCTTCGGCGGCGTCCTTTCATGTTGGATCATACTTCTGTGTTTGTCCTCCCTCCAGCCCCCGCGAACCACCACGACGAGACGGTGCGGGGGCTCCTGTTGGCCGCGTCTTTTCGGACATTCGGCCGATCGCGGGGCTACCCGGCAACGACCCGGACGTGAAAACGGGGACGGAAGAGCGCGGGGGTGTAGTTCGGCGGTGGGGGCAGGGGTCTCGGACGGTGTGGAGCCGTACGGGAACCGAGGGAAGCAGGCGAAGGAATAAAAAACGAAGTAAAGAGAGGGCCGCATTGTCCTGGCAGGATCCGCAAGGATCGCCGGCGGATGTGCGGCACCGGGCACAAACGCGAAATCCTCGGGTCTATGGGCCGTTCGGCCCCCTTTTTCTTCCCCTAGCAACCCCCTTCGGTCAACCGCCCCGTCGATCATCCTTCATGAATAGTTATGATACCGTTCTCGGGGACCGGCAGATCGTATCGGCCCCGGGACCACACATGACGCCTGCGCGTTGATTGCCGGCCGAGGCTGTTGTAATTAGTCGGCGGACGGGCTCGGTAACGTTTCCAGCTGTACCCTGCCGGTGATTGTACGGTTTTTACGGCCGCGCGGCCGATTCTTCGCTCTCGATCGAGCCTGCTCGAATGCTGATCGTGGTCCCGCGAGGAAAACGGATACGTTTCTCCAGTTCGACGTTGCCGCGGCGCCGCGCGACCTGCCCACGCCGTGCCGGACCGCCGGCGAGACATTAACGAGGGACGGGATTCGTGGTTTCGTACGACGATTTGTCGGTAGATGAGCTACTGGGAGGAACATTTTTGGGTAACAAGTTTCTGCTGCGATCAGGTTAGTTATAGGTGTAATTGGACTGTGGATTTTTATGCGTTTGCGTCATCGAGTTTGTGGAGTGTGAGACGTGTGTGCTGATGAAAATTGGTAGTACTTTTATGGTATCTAGTTACAGAAAGGCTTTCTATCTTCATTCTCGTTCACTTTATAATGTAGCGGTATAATGAAATAAAAATGATCATAAACATCCGCAGTGTAAGTAATATCAGATTATAAAATTATTGTAGCTTTTAAGACAGTAGGATTTTATTTTGGATAATTTCTATATTGAGACTATCTGTTATTGAAAGAGACCAGCAAGGGTTGAGGTATTGATCAAACGGAGGGTCCACTATTCCTCAATTTTGGCTGGATAGGTTCTAATCAGGTACCTATCTGAAATCGTGAATATGCATGCAGCCGATACTTAATTTGGCCGGGACTTTCACTGACCGGCGATTTCTCACGCGGCGTGTGCTCCCCGGGCCGAGTTACATCGAGTTTTTCGAACGGCTTTCCAATTTCGTGCAAAATGCGAGGGTTCCGCAGGTGCAGGCCGCTCTCGGCCGCAAGAAACCCGCAGCATCGACCCTGTTCCACGGTTTTTCTTCTACCCGTTCCTTCGTTTCCGATCCGTCCCGCCATCAATCAGCCTCGTTTTCGATACGCGCTTCCAGCGAGCGCTCGCGCGCGCGAACTCTCCCCGTGAGAAACTAGAGCAGAATGACGATGTAGTCTCTCACGTCGCGTTTTCTTTTCTCCTGTTAACGGCGATCGCGCGAGTTTTTTCGTCATTAACACCGTTCCCCGAATCTGCTCAACTGTCATCTTCATCAGAGATCATGTTCGTTTGAAGAAACAAGTGGAGAACTTCTGTGTACGAGGAAGCATTGAGACGCATAGCGGATATGGCCACTACATTCCAGATTAAACACTTCTTTATCAGTATTGACTCGTTTAAAATAAGGTATTATTTTGATTCTAAGAATATAAGATCAAGGAACAACTGTGCGTACATGTAATACACTCAATTCCATTAGGTGTTCCATCTATAATCTTCTCATTAATTTTACCAAGAAATTCAAAAACAGCATTGTGAATTTAACAAAACAATTGCAGATTTATCAACAAGATACTATTCACTACCTGTGACAGTAAATATACCATAATTCCTCAATTTCAATGTTACTTAGGCAAACAAGGCTTTAATAAGATCTCGAAGTCCAGCTTCCATTGAACATAAATCGATTTCAACAGTCGAGTCTTACAATATTTCCACAACATTTCCAAAAGCGCTCGCAAACTCTTCTATTCGTCTGATTAGTGAGTGCGCGGCGAAAAGGATCGAATCGTCTTATAATTTACCGGGACGTAGCGGCTCGGATCTGGTGCGCGGCGTACCGATTCCCGACGTCGACAATCGATTCACCGCAGAAGGTATCACGGAGCAAAAGATTTGGTCGTCGAATAAACTTTCCTAGCCGGTTCCATTATTTTATCCGCGCGCGTGCACGGCCACTCCCGACGCGGCTCTGACGAGATCCCATGAATGGCACCGCGATTTCCATGCAGCCGGGGCCCGGCAAAGACCGTCAGTGGAAGCGTCTTCGATGGTCCGACTTGACTAATTGGCAATACTTGAGCGTCGAACGGCCATAAACGAGCAAGTCGACCTGCCACGGGTTATTAAGCGTAAAGACGCGACCGTTTAGACCGCATCTACGTTTCCAGGATCTGTTCCGATAGGAAACGCTCGCAGTTGGTCGGAGAGAGAAATAGGGAAGGGTGAGAGAGAGGGAGATCGACTTGATGGATTTATGATCGACGGTTATTGAGCATTTGAAAGCTCGCGTGCGCACCGCGAAATGGACCCGACCGTACAGACGCGGTTGTTATCCTTCTACAGAGCTAGTAATTTCGTGAACTACGACTTACACCGGCCCCGATAGAAATTACCGAGCGTCGCTTGCTCCTTTTGATACCTAACATACGAGTGTCGGCGCGGTGGAAAGCTCTGGCTGATTTTGTCCTCAAACATTTCATGCTACCTAAATTCAGAGAAAAAGGAAAGGGAATTTGTAAATCTCCTCATATGAACTGCTTGTTATAAGGAAAGGATAAATTCGGGGGTAATGCTTTTATAGTCGGATGCAAGATTTACATATAGGCTAAAACAAGACAGATTTCTAGAAATTTTGGAAATTCATACTTAATTTTACAAACATGATTTATCTATCAATATCTACTGAATATCTACACTAACTATAAATATTGATTTTCACTGAACTTTTATTTAAATCATTCCGTCAGCTACAGTTACGAAAGAAATCGTAATGCATGGAGTTCAATCTGAGTCACACTCTCCCAACAAAAGCACTTTCCCAAGAATTTCACAAATACCCTAAACCAACCAAAACCAGGCCACCATTTTCCAACTTTCCCAATTCGAAAAACGTTTTTTCCAAGATCGCCCTGCAGCTTCATTCTGGACGTGGACCGAACATCGAAAACGATTGCGCCTGTACGGCAAACACCGGAACGAAGTTCCCGGTCACGAACCTGTTCCGCAGAGCGCGAGTTCCCTTCGCCCTCGATCCTCTCTTCGGCCACCTCTGTCCCCGGATTCGCAATCAAGTGGCGTAGCCCGGTCAGTTTGTTCTAATCAGTGCTGACCGCGAGCTGGCTAACTCGATCAGCTAACGAACCTAATTCTGCGCCGTCGAACCGCCGGCCGATCCTCGTTTCGTGTGGCTCGCGCCAACAACGGTTCCGGGGCCGGGCGCGGCTCCCACGGGAGTTTCCCGGTTGGAATCGGTACCGCGGTCACGTGACCCGAAGACGAAAGAATATGCCGCACCGGTAAACTATCCCCGCTGATCACGGACAAATATGTATACACCGGGTGCGTGAACGAGTACTGCCGTTGGTCCCGGCTTCGACCGGAAATAGGGAAACTTCGTGTTTGTGAGATCGTTATCGGTGTTTGACCGTTAGGCGATTTTTCGGCGGGAGATTTCGCTTTGATTGGGTATATTGTTCCACCCTGGAGTTGTAGGGATTTCTGATCACTAAGAGTTTGCGTTAGAGAATTAATCCTTGACTGCGGGAGACTCTTAGGAGAGGTGGGATTGTTTTCTGATTTTTTAATGTGATTAGAATTGAATTGTAGGGGTTGATCGTGGAGGAAATGTAGAATATCAGTTGAAACGAGAAGATGTTTTTATTCAAGAGAATGTATTAGACGTTGAAATGAATAAATTTGGGATAACAAGGGGTGGATTTATTTTCTTTGAATGGATTATTTGGAAATGATTGAAGAAATTTGATTGTTTTGAGTTGTTTAAGGGGTGTGTTAATATTGGGTAATTAAAAAATTGAAGTTTATTATGGATCTCGGTTTTGTAGGGGTTTCATTTCATTGATCCGTGGAAGACAGACGACAAGACAGCTTTGAGCAAGATGGACGACGGTTTCTGACATGTAGGAAAGGCTTTCGTCTGTGTCTTTTTTTATTACCTCCTTACAGAAATGGAATAATGTACAATGGTATTAGGAAAAGGATAATATACTTGCAAATTAGGAGTAGAGAATGTTATCTTTCGAGTGGTGGTTGTCCCAGCGTCCGTCGGCAGAGGATTCTATAACCCCCTGAATATTCTACAGTAGTGACTCTTAATTTTGAGGAATGCACTTTATTAATTAAAGTATTGTTTACTTACAAAATGAAAGTTTTGTCATTCGTCTATTCACTGCGAAACGTTTACTATTAAACTGTAATGCATATAAATTTGAAAACAATTGTGAACCATAAATTTTACTAATATATTCATCATTCGCGCGAGAAAATCAATTTTAAACATTCTCAATTCCTTAGAGCTCGTCTACAAACTTGATGCAATCTACCTATTATTACTTAGAAGGGTTGTTCGTACATTCACAGTGAAAAAAGAGTCTCTGTACGAATGTTCCACTTTATTCCGTCTCGGTGACACAGAATCTCTAAAAGTCTACGCGACGTTTAAAACGAACGTTTTAAAATATAATTTTTTTTCAATTCACTAGTAAAAGAGAATAAAAGAAACGTTGCATAGACGTCCGAAGATACGAGCGGAACGCGATGGCCGGTGCAGAATGAAGGTACAAATCAGTGGATGGAGAAGAGGTCCTCGCGACGGTACCGAGAACCGCCGCCGGTAGCCGTAGCAGGGTAATTGGTAACGCTTGCCCCCCTTAAGTGACCATAAACGATCGTGTTTGCCAGAAAGGTAGCTGGAATTAAGCGTAAAGACGCGGCCCAGGGCACCGAGCGCCGCTGGACGGAGGCTCCATCGGGAGTCTCCGAGATTCATTGCACGTTTCCACGGCCTGGTTCGCAGGAGGTCTCGAAAGAAGTATTATGAATCATTCGAGCGAACGAGCAAAAGTAATTCGATGGATTTATAGCCGGTACATATTAGGAAAATGCGACGGTCAACCGAAGACCGTTTAATCAGGACGGCCGGAAATAATGGGCGATGACGTCGCCGTTGGACGCTCATCTTCCACAGACCAGGAATCTCGTGTCCCGGGACGATACCTGTCTTTTTTACACGCGAGAAAATTCCTGGGAACAATATTCGACCACCGTTGACACCGGGTGCTTGTGGTTCCAATTTCAAGCTTGCCCTCTTTTGTCGCGTTACGTCACTTATGCGATCACATATTCAGAATTGGGTACAATATGTTTTATATACTTATAATGCTTTATTAGATTTGAACGTCTATTGAGACTTGTAAGTCTTGGAATTATTTCCGACTAGACTTCTCAAAGAAAACAATACCCAAACGAAGATAACAATCATCCCCTTTCCATGTCCCAATTTAACGACCCCCACATCAATTAACACAACTCACACAAAACTGGACCAACTCTGTGATAGTAACTGTTAACACACTTTGCAACGAATCCCCTGTTTTACAATGCAAACCGCGTGACGTTTTATCGATGATTTCGTCCATTTGCAATTGAGATCTCGAAATTACAACAAACAAATGAAAACAGGGCGGAAAGGGAGAGGTAAAAAAAGGAGTGACGGGGAAATTTCGCGGAGGATTCTCGATTGTCCGGAGGGCGGAGTAGTCGATAATGAATTCGATGGCAGACCTTTCGAGCCGTCGGCCATGTTTTTTCATCGCGACTTAGGGGATGCAGGCCTCGAGTGCATCACTCTTCGGCGAACCTCTCAGGACTCGCCTCGTCTCCTAACGAAGGGGGTTCGTCTCACCTCCCCGCGCCCCTCGTTGCCGACGCAGTCCCAGGCAACCCCCTGCGAGCCACGATCCTTGCCCTCCTTCTCTGTCGCTCACCCCTTTCCTCTTCCGCGTACACCCTTCCTCGCCGAGGTAGTGTAATCCTCCTCTCGCAACCCCTTTTTCTTTGTGATTTTGACATGGCCAAGCGAAACTCTTGCCCGCTAATAGTTCTTTTTATTCTCCTTTAATTAGCACCGCGATCGGCGTCCTTTCATGTCAGCGACGCTCCCAGACAGGTTCAGTTAGTTTTTTGTTCGCCAGTGTGTCTCCCGCGCCGTCCAAGGATTTGCATACTCCAGTGACCGAAACTCGCAGCGCTTTCTTATGCGTCTATCCGACGAGGCGATTCCCCCTTTTCGTACGGTCTCTCTCGGAAAAAGTGATTCTAGCAGCGCGATTCGAGGATCTAATGGATTGAAGTGGTCGATTGGAACGGGTGGAACGTGTTTTGGGATTGAAGATTTTATTTTTTGAAATTTCATCGAAGTTGAGGATTCAGTGTCTTTCGTCCGGAATTGTCCGTTGAGGATTTCTGGCGATGATATTCGAATAACGAATTCGCGAACGACGGGCGCGGTTTCCTGCGGTAAACCAGGCCTCGAAGATCACGCAAAACGATTAAGAAATCCCCTCCGGGAAACGAGTGGCTCGGTTCTTGTACGGTTCGCCGAATTTACGACAATAATGACGGTAAGTATCGTGGTTGCTGTTTATCCCGAAAAATGCCGGTTTCCGTAGAAAAACCGGCGCGTTTCTTCCACAGGTGCAGGGGTTCTTAAGTCCCCCTTACTCGCGAACTGATTCGAGTCGTATTGGTATCTGGATCGTAAAGATCTAGACCTATAAAGGAACTACATGAATGTTACAAATATACCACTGCAAAATGTGCAGTCTTAGTACAAAGGAAAATCAACTTTCTTATTGAAAATCTTTAGTTCGAATTTATTATGAACATTGGTCTGTAACCCTGTCTACCTACATAAATATGAAATACAAATTTAGCAAAATGACACTCTAGGAGTTCAATGAAAAGTAATAATCAATAGAGCCTCCGATTAATTTAAAAATCACAAACAAGACAAGCCTCAACAATTTTCAAATGATAATTACAACCGTCCATTCTGAAGTTGAAGAATAATAATGGCCCGAGAATATTAAAACAAGGTGTTGCCGTTCCACCCTTTGAAAGCCGAGATTTCGGGGTGCATTCGAAGAACCCCTGGGCCCGCGATAGGAATTATAAAATTCTTGTGTTTCGCGCGCCTTCTTCTCGGACGGGAAAGGACAGCGATCGTACGTGTCCCGCGACATCGAGGCCTTTTTGCAGCGGTGAAGAAGCGGCGGTGCCCGATCGCGGCCTACGTATTCCCCGTTTATTTGAATTCAGGGCACACCAGGCTGAAATACGCTAGGAAAAAGACGGATTCCCACACTTCGGCCCGGCAGACGTGCTCCATTCAGCAGTTTCGCGTGTCCTCGGCCCCGCCATAGTATCGCACCGCGTATCTACGATTTCTTTTTGAAACCGAAACGCCCGGCGAACGGCGCTTCGTATAACGTGTCCGGCGTAGTCCGGCGTGCTTGCTCTATATTCGTGCCACGAACCCTCCTATCGGGCATCTTTATTGCCAAAAACCGCCTGGGAACTCATCTGCCTCGTGCAGAGGTGACGGGCCACGGCGCGCGTTCATCGAGGGCCCGCGGCCGCGTAAAAAGGTGCGCCTGCACGCGTCCGCCCGTTCCTTTCGAGGATAATTCTATCGATTCCCAGACTGCATCGCATAAATTTTCTTCGTTTAACTCTTTCATTATCCATTAAACCTTCGGATCACCTTTTTTTCGCCGCTCTATATCGCTCGCGTGTAATATACTTTAATATACCCGGGATTTTTTGCTAATTACTCTACTGCGAGCGAGTGTAAAAATATTTTTTACGCGCACTATATTTTGTACTCGTAATAGCGCCCCTCAATCTTTCCATGGAAAGGTCCCGAGCGTCTCGGGGACTTCCTACGAAATTACCGAATAAGAAGAATCGGACACGGTGAACGCGGGCAAAGAAAACAGCTATTTATAGAATAAACAATTTTTTAATCAATTCCTCGCAATGCTTTTCATTTTACAAAATAATATTCCTCGCATTATTTCGATCCTCTTGGGTCTGATACACATATCTTATCAAACAACACTTCTCTCGTTCCACCACAACAATTCACTAATGTTGTCGATCAGGATCACATAGGAGATCATTTTTTTA
Organism: Nomia melanderi; assembly: GCF_051020985.1. NCBI lineage: Eukaryota > Metazoa > Arthropoda > Insecta > Hymenoptera > Halictidae > Nomia > Nomia melanderi. Next base: position 10,808,694 of record NC_134999.1, on the reverse strand, counting down.
GTGTACGTTACAAAAAGGCACAGATAACCACCAGGTTCACGTGGTTCCACGAACGCTTCCAGCGAACACGGTCGTGTTGGCGAGGGCCGAAAACGCGGTGTTTCAGTAGCCGGGCTACCCTTGACTCACTACCATTGACCAACCACCTTCATTGTCGCTGAATTAGCCGCATCGTTCGCCTCCTCCCCATTGGCCCGGCGGCTTACGCAGCCGTTTACGACCGCCGGGCCCCATTACCCTCCGCCATGGGGCCTCATTCAGCTCCGCTTCTGCCACTAGTCCTCCTCGTAGCGTGCCGCGCCGCGCCGCGCCGTGCCCTGCCGTGGCGTGGGCCTAGTTTTCATTCATCTCCAGTCCGCCTGATGGCCCCGCTGACCTCGACCGGGACCCGGGATGAATATTACGTTGGCTGTGGCCGCTCGTAATACGCCCTCCCTCCTCTCCGATCCTCCGCCACCCCGCATTAAACCACCTCTCCACCTCCTCGTTCGTCGCTAAGTTTCGTCCTCCTCCACCGCCGCGCCGACCACCTTGCTCCTCACTCGTCTTTTTTTCTAGGCGCGACCCGGCTGGAACGTTCCCATAAGATGCGTATCTTGATACGTGCCGCGGGGCCAAATCGCGTTTGACAAAACGCGGCTCCAGCGCGAAGGTTCTTTCCCATTCCGCAGCCACGGGCGTTCTCCAAAGCATCTATTTCGGACGTGACCACCTGGTCCCGGATGACTGTAGTTATGGACTTCGATCTTCTTTGGAGGCGGCTTCGGTAGTACCGAGATTGGGCGAGAAGATTCTTGGCACCGGACGGTATTGATATCGATGATGAGGATGTCGGGCGTGAGCTTATTTTTTGGTTCCATTGGATTGATGCGATACTGTAAGAAAGCTTACTTATTATAATGGATCGAGTATTTCCTTTCGTGACGTTTTGTGCGGAGTTTGGCGATGGTCGTTAGATGTCTTAAGTTGGTCGAGGTGGTCTTGCAGTTGTAGAGAAATTCCGGATTGCGATCTGATCTGTACAAAATAGGGGAAATATGAATTATTAATTTGCAATATGAAAACATTGCCTAATGCTTTTTTGAGGATCGTAAATTACTTTAGAAATATCTCTGGAAATGTTGATAATATCGGGACATGTAAATGGACAACGATCTGCGTTCCGATCATCAATTCTTCGAATAATAGATGTCAGAAATCGAGGAACACAGCGTCGCGAATTTACAGGTGCAATCAAGATCCAATCGGCGAAGGATTAAGATCTATTTCTCCGGAGCGGATAGGATCCCGTCCCCTATCAATAATCCGGAAAGTGATATTATTCACGGGGAACAGCCAGGCCGCATTTTCGGGATGCGTATCGCCGCGCTATGTAAATTCGCTTCCCGGCATTCTTTTTGACCCATCGGCGGTCCGTCCGCGCGCGATTCCCTCGCGAAATTCCGGGAATAAAATATTATTCGCCGGATCCGTGGCACACCTGCCGTACGTGATCCGCCTGTCTAACGTTCAAATCCTCGGGAAAAGACAACCGACTACCGGGAATCGAGCCGACGGAGAGAAACACGTGGTTGAGTATTGCTGGCGATGGATTAGCGTTCATTCACACGGACGGTGTTATTAATTTGATCACTCGCTGCAATCCCTATGACACAGCTCGAGTGAAGCACTTTCATTTTTGTGAAGTTTATTATATATAGTTTCTAGGAAAAGGGACCAAAGCTATTTTTTGTTGCGCTGAACATATTCCTTAGTATTGGATGTGATAAATAATTTTCAAAATGTCCCAAGTTACCATTAACCTACAAATGCAACAAAATCTAAAGGACACTAGATCAAATGTTACTTCATTACAAATACTGAAGAACAGACCAACAAACTTCTAAGATCACAGTTCATTCAACAATCCCACCAAATTGAAAATCCCACAATAAATAAAGAAGCAATCTCGTTAACTCTCTAAAAACTACCCCTACGCTGAAGTAACGTCCCAGCTCGATCAAGAAAAATCGTACGAGAGGACGGCAAGGTTTTGTCAAGATCGAAGGAACGCAGGATAAAGAAGAGCAAGATGAAGGAGAAGACGAATGACGAGGTGGAAGAAGAAGAAGCAGAAGAAGAAGGAGATGACGACGAAGAAGAAGAAGAAGAAGAAGAAGGGAAAGAGCGAACAGGAAAGAAGGAGTAAAGGGAGTCGGCTGAGGGTCGCCGGGGGCGGGGGAACGCGAGTATAAACAACAGACGGTCCCCGGCCACCCAGCTAGTCGGCTCCTCTCGCCCTTCGCCATTCGTTGGGCTCGTCTCGTCTTCTTCCTCCTCGTCGCGCGGGCCCCGTTGCGCTCCCTCTGCTCGATATTCAAACTAATAAATTAGGAGGCCCTCCGGGGCCGGGGCCGCGTATGAATCATCTAAAACAATGGAATGCAGACTAAGATGGCGCCTCCGACTCCCCTTGGTCCCCATCGCCTCGGCCACCGCCTACCCCCACCCTAGCCGAATTATACGAAAAGGCAGACGCTCACTGACAGCCCGACGACAGACAGTCCGTCCGTACTTGGTATCGGGGGGTCCTTTTGTCTCTGCTGCGTCAGGGATTCTCATCCTCGCCCCCTTTCCTCCGACTCTCCACCCTCCTTCTCGTACTCGTTGCTCCTTGTATCTTTGGCCGACAGACGACTCTGTAAACAAGAGCCAGTTGTCTACATTGTACTCTCGTTTCCTAAGTTCTCGAGGCCTGTCTAGACCCTTCTTCTTCTTCTTCTATCTAGAATCTAGGATTTTGCAGGTGTTCGAAAAGTTGGACTAGATAATCTTCGAATCGATCGTGTACTGCAAAGCAAAATTCTGCGAGAACATGCAGTTTTCGAGTTCCTGTACACCTTTACTATGATCTCCTTGGCGAAGAGGTCGCGTGCCTCATACCCTTCCGCTTGCTTTCTTCTCCGGCTACGAGAGGGCCTTGTTAGTCGGTATGACGAGGAAATCTTAGCCCCCCGCGATGAAGAACGGTAGAACCCTGATCCGGTAATTTGGGAAATTTTTGGCTGGCGGGTGAATGTTGGAGTGAACAGTATATATGCGCGTAGAAATGCTTGTTATACTTGTACGAAGTCTTTAGGGAATGCACCGCTGCATGACATGGACTTTGAGTATCTTTTTTATATGGTAATTTGTAGACCCCAGGAGCTTGCCTTTGTAACATAGGAAAATATTCAAAAAGTACAAACTGAGGAACATTCCTTGATAGTAATGAAGAATTAATTACGAGAATAGTTTGTGATAGCCAGAAATACAGAATTCTCGATATTAGCTAGGTATTATTAAACTAACTAGATATTATTTTCAGCGGAACCGCTAATAGAAAACAAACTCACCCTTCCAGAGCTTCGTCCCCTAAGCTTTGTGGAACTTTCATCTAATGAATGTTAGACCGGAGTTTCTATTTGATAATAAACTCCCGCGGAACGGCTGGTACCCGACGAGGAAAGCGCATCCACGCGACACAATACAGCTGTTAACGCGACGGGGACCTCGTTGTTACTTCCCACGAGCGGGCAACAATAACGACCTATTTTGACAGCGAGACGGGCCGGATCGTCAAAACAGAGGCATGCCTTCATTGTTGCCGAGCACAGAAAGACCGAGCGTGGCGCGGGTGGCGCTCTAAAAGCGAGGAAAAATAAATCATGCCCCCTCTACCGCGCGCGCTCTCGCACAACCCACCACCTCCTGCTCTGCTGGCGGGGGTGCGCAATCATCCCTCTGCGACCGTGTTGGCCAACAATGACCATTGTCCGGCCGATACGCGGCCACTCGAAATGATCTCCGGTCACAAGTCATTACCTTTTCATTTTAAACCATCCCCTCAGCTGCCGGACGGACCTTGCACGAGCGGGGCCTGAACACGCGGGGGTGAGTTTCGAGGATGTGTCCATTCGAGGTGACTCGAACGATCCCTGTTAATCCACACGAGGGTGGTGAATGGACTGCGGAAGTTCATGCAAATTGACATTTTATGGGCTAAATTAAACTGGAAAAAAACACTGATGCTCGATTGAGGGACATTCTGTAATATACACTTTCTGTGGTTAAATGAAAAATTATGGGCAGCTGGTATATAGAATGTTGGAATTTAATGATTTATCCAGAGATTATTCTGGGTTTAAGAAAAAGTGAAATGAAATATTGAATTATACGTATGTTACAAAGAAAGAGGGTTAATTCTCGTGTATTCATTAAATTTCATCTTCCTTGAAAATTAACTTCGAACAGTTCTACGCATTATAAAAATGTTCAAGTATCCATTATACACGCTTGTAAAATGATACATTCCTTCAAATAAATTTTACCGATAACTCAAACGCGAGTCGATGAAAATCAAAAATAATTACTTAAAAAGTACACGAGGATTAAGACACAGTAGCCAACGTTCGATTAAGTTCATCGATGAAATTGAGTGCGCCACGAACCCATGAAATTTGTAGCCTGGTTCGAAACGCGGCCGCCGCAACAGCGATCGAGTCGTCAATTTTTCATCAATGGAAAACGTTGCGCGTGAATTAAACCAGCACGGTGAAACGCGCGTCGGCGTTAATTACCGCCGGTTAATTATTTATAAATTCCGCTATGGTGGCGAACGAATGGTCGTTTTCCTCCTGTCCCATCGATTCGCAATAATAAACGATTCCGGCTGCAACCTCGTCGCCAATCGTGTCATTAGGCGAACACTCGTTGAAAAGTCGGCAACGGATATAGCGCGAAACGGAAGAAATATTCCCTTTGTTTTCCACCAGTCACTCTAATTTCCATTCAATTCAGCGCCAATCTGTCGCGAGGGCGGCGCGAGAATATTTTCGTAATTTCCTTTGGGTAAAATCGAGCCCGGCGAGCACACGGGCGACAAACAATCCCGAGAGGGATTGCGCGTTTCCGGGACGATTAACAGGTGTTCCGGGCAAACGGTGTTTTGTAAACGCCGCGGAAACGCTGTACGCGTCGATTCCCGTTCGGGGATGGGAGCGAGGGGGCGGCCGAAAGCTCGACGGTGGTCGAAAAATTTGAATCAGAATAGCCGCGCGATATTGCATTGTTTTGCTGCTCCCGACTTTCAGGGTGAATCGGTTTTTCGGACTGGTGGTCCACCTTTTCACTGCGATCATTCTTTCGCTCGGTTTATTTACCGATCCTTTACTTTAGAATACAAAAACGCATCTAACAATTACTGTTCGAAAACACGAGGCCAGACTACTTCAAGTTCCCTGGGCTGTCTCGCGGTACATTCAAACGGAACCTGCATTGATTTTTGTTTGAGCTGTTCACCACGTTATGCTTTTAATAATTAATGAGGGACGCGTAATTCACTTTCTGAAACGCTTTGCGTTTTTCATAGGACAAGCCGGCGTCTAGGCTTTAAAGCTTAGATTCTTATTAATCCTTCCTTGAGCACTTCATCGAACAAATATGTATTTTCTATATAAGATTTATGAAGTTTACGTGTAACATATGGTGACTTTAAACTAGAAAAAAATATCACAATAGAGAAAGAGTGTTCTGGTACAAGTATTATTTTAGAGAAAGGGAAGGGAGCTATAATCAGTGTGAAGAATTGAATGAAATAAAATATCAATACTGTAGAATGGTTGCTAGCACCTCAAACAGTTCCGAGCTGAAAGAAAAAGGCAGTCCCCATAGAAATGACGCAGGGTTGCTTGACCGTAACTGCGGTCGAAGCAACGGCCTTCGCCGTTGTCCAGAGCACAGTGACCAATTTCACTCGAACCACTATCATCGCCGATCACCGGACCGTGCCGAATAGTCGCTTCTTTTGCAGCGCGGATGTCGTGGAAATAACTATGCGTGGCCGATTCGAGCGGGCCTTGCCGGTTGTGTGTCGCCCACTGTCGGCCCATTGCCGTCTAGCCACCGTGAAATCCAGCGTGCACGGGTCTTAATGAACGCCCTCGGCACTCCCGACTCCCAGTCTTGCACGCTTCTTCCGGTTTCTGGTGTTCCGCGGTCCGATTGTTCAACGGTCTCGAGACGATTCTCCAATGGCCAGTTTGTTTTAACACGTTTACTGCTACGAGAATTTGGAGTTTTTTGTATAATAGCTCTTATTCTTTCGTGATAAAGATAAAAGCGAAGACTATATCGGAGATGATTACGGTAAACGTGCAGTTTAGAGGCTTTTCCTAGTTTTAGACTAACTCGGTACAGTTTCTTCTTAAACCGTATGTTTATCACTAGGATCACCTCATCTAAGATTTAAGTCTTAATCTAGACCGAAACTTGTTTGATTCAGTTTGAAATGTTTATGTGAAACAGGATTAACCCGTTCCGTGGCATAGAAATTTCGGTTATATATTACTTATAAACTGTATTGATTTTTCAAATAAAATATTAAGTTATATTCAAGTTTTTGGTCATTTTTATATATTTTGATATTGTTCCTTTATGTTCTCAATGCTGTGTAACACGTACCACCATCTGCGACCATGTGCTCCATAGAAATATTTTCTAACAGAAATTGGCGTGTACCATACATGGTACACGTGGTACTGAACGTGTTAAGCAAGTAGCAAATATTGAGAAGAGCCACTAACGTTGTTAACGTGTTGATTAGAGTTTCATTTTATTTAAAGTTTGATATAGGTCTTTATAGAAAGATCAGATTTTCATTTGACTCTGATTCTTTTAGAGTATTTGAATTTATGTTTAATAGATATAGTGCAATGAAGAAAGAAATTTCAGACGTCGCGATGGATGAAAGCAGAAGAGCAAACAAGGATCAAAACAAGAGATAGAATTTAGTTTTCTTAGGTCGTTTTGTTGCCGACGTGTCGCCAGGTATCATTGTCTCACGCACAGAAACACCGGAGAATCGTTCACAAGCGGAAAACCGGAAACAGGGGCGTGACGGGCACGGTATCGTGTCCGCAAACGACATTATAATTGGTGGGAGGATTTTTCGTCGTCATTTAGCTCGCTCTAGACGCGCTAATCCAGAGTATTCGGGTGTGGTTGTGACGAACCTCGGCGTTAGTCAGTCGCCGAGCATTCTAAATTGCAGTAGAACAAGGTCGACAGCTCGTGCATCGTTAATAACACATTTCTTTTTCGAAATTAGAAATTCGCTATAGTATGAACTTGTAAACGTCCATTTCCCCGCAAAGACTACGTGATAAATTGCGGGTTTTTATGCAAATTTACCCAGCAACGTAATTGATGGGTTCATAATACCACACAAAATTTACAAGTACATAAACTTAGTTAACAATTACCCACAGAAACACATAATTCTAATAATTGCAAAGCAATGATCGCACATGATTCATTCCAACCCTCTTGGCACTCAATTCTAACCATAAAATACAACTTCACTTTCAATATTAATTCGTCTAATACGCTACCATGACTGAGCAATAAGTACAAAAATTACATCGAAAATTCCTAAACCCCTTTAATTCTTCCAAAAAACAGGATAGCCACATAGCCAACGGGGTACATAGTCAATAATGCTGTATTGCCATGGGTCACGTCCGTACCGCGACGGGAGACGGATTTTTTTCGCGAGTAGTTTTCCATGCGAAGAATACTCTCCCCTTTCTGCGGCGCGAGTCATCGATCACTGACAAGCACGATATCTCCCTTCGAAGATCGTTGCGTCGGGTAAACGGGCTAGCCTCGTTCGTGCCATCGAAAGAAATCGGCGATGAATGGAGAAGCAACGGCATCGAGGATGCCAAAACGCGCAAGCACCAGCGGCCCGTGAAACTTTCGTAAATTGTCGATTCATTAGCGGACCGAGGGAAAAAGCATCCCCCTGGTCGCGGCAGCGAGCAAGCGAGTTGGCGAGCGCTTTTTCCCTCGGACCACCCTCTCGAATATCGAATTAAACAAGCCGTGGCCGGGTCATGCCCGCGCCGCTCGCATTAACCCAGCTGTCCACGTCCGTTTTCCTCCTTTTTCTCCATTTTTATCCGTCTTTCCACGCTCGCTGGCTTTGCCCACTGTTCGCCTCGTACACCGCTAACTACCGGACTCGTTGTTCCGGGATCTACAGCGGTCCGTGTTGCTTTCGACAGCGGAACAGGGTCAGAAAATGACGAGAGGGAATTTCGCCGAAAATTGGCCGGAGGACTTGTTTTATCTTCGGCGATACGAGCAAATATCTTTGGGGTGATTTTGTTTCCGGAGGCGGGTTTGAGGAGCTGTTATCCGTGGAAAGTGCTCAGCGCAATTTGAGAAAGAATCGTGAAACGTGAAAAGATTGAATTGGAAGTATTCAGAGATAATTGGAAATAAAATATATTTCATATGCATTTGCATACATTCATTAACACTGGTTATATTAAACTCCCCAATTTGACTGATTAGAAATCTCATGCTTCAAGTACAGAAGTTACAGATATTATTTTTTAGTAATTTAGGTTTGCTTCTATTGATATAAAGTGATATAAATACTTATTAAACCTAGAGTTTTCCAAATTCAAGCATTTATCGTTCATTAATTTTTCGCAGACTTCTACACGCTTTAAACGTACGAAGTTTCACAGTTTACTAATGAAGAATGGTGTCCGCGGTGTAAAAATGGGAAGAAGGTCTCTCAATTGCCGGATACCCGATCGAACTCGCTCACGCAACACGGTACCATCTGCGCTCGTTCGCTAATAAAACGAACCGGCACGCTCGCGTGACGTAATAATAATGGTCCTAATTTTTTCGGGCAGAAGACAGACGTGCTAGGACAAAAGGCCGGCATGACGTTCCTGCGGTTTTGCGAACGTCAGTCAGTCCTCGGTTCACGGGGCACCAAATTTTTCGACGCAGGGCCATTTCTCATCCCACATCGAACTTTTGCATCGTTCTACCTTTCGACTAACAAATTCCATATCCATTTAGAACTCTTTAAAAAAGAATATTTTTGTCAATAATAAGTATGAAATAAAAAAAATTCTTATTAATTCGTTATTAAAAATTCTTACTATTTCATTCATATAATAGTCAACGTTCAGTATCATTATAGGAAGCAGTATTAAAATCAAAGTCGAATTAACGAAACAATTACATTAGAATATATATATATATATATGTAAATGCGTAACATTTGCTTAAAATTGTTCTGCAAGATAAAACGACGTTCGTAGTTAATTGCACACTTCCTTGCCAATTAATCCGAACAGTGTAAAAGGGCGGTGAAGAGGAGATAGATCTGTTCTCCTTGAAACGCGAAGTGTTAACGTAACCAAAACAACTAGAAATTCTAATTCGACGTAGTAACGAGAGATAGTGTGGTTGTTCGCCCGTTGAGGGTGGGGGGGGAGCGAAACGGTTGCCATAAACGTCAGAATTCATTAAATGGCGGCTCGACGGTATGATTCCGGGGCCGTTTTCTCAAGGAATGGTCCGCGAACCGTGACTATCTCGGATCGCGGTGGTCGCGTGGTACCATTTAACGAATGACGCACGATGCAACCACTGCATTAGAGTAATTTAAACATTCAATTAACGCTCGAGGTGTATCATTATGCTGTCCGTCAGCGCTAACAGATCTTTTTTCCGGGCATGTATCTGACGTTTGTCCGAGGAAAGCCGGCTAACCGCGGTAGATCGCTATCCCCGTTGTTCTTCCCTCGGTTTCCTGTTCTTTCCATCACGTTGTCACTATTTTATCTGAGATTTTACTCTTGACAAGCTCTAAACTGGTTCTATCTTGGCCTGCGCACCAGGAAAATTAATGAACCTACCACTTCTACGGTCACGTAGTACCTTTTTCATCCGAAATATCCTGGGAACGCCGAACATCTTTCGATCCTCTCGATTGGACACGAAATTCTACATCTATTCTCCTCACCATATCAACTTGTAATCTGAAAAACATGTACGAAAAACTTTAAGTTCCACGTTACTCTCGCTAGATCGTTACTTAACACATCCTTATAATATTCCACTTTCTATTTTTACATTAGATAATTCACCCTCTATATGTACACACCTACTTAATGCACTGTTTGCGCAACATAAAGATTGCATAAATCCAAGCTGCATTCAAAAGCTAATCTAAAGCCTGTCCACAAATTAACAAGAAAAATGCCCCTAAATCACGCGAGCCATAGTCGTCAGTGATCCCAGAAGGGTTTACGTTTCCGGTGAAGTCAGCTCGGCTCGGGTAATTGTCTTCAAATTTTGTTTGAGTTTAATTAAGCTCCTTCCGCTCGTTGCGCTAGCGTCTCCCGATGATGAATGAAAATGCTTCGTCCGCCGGAAGGATACTGCGGTGTCGTTCTTTTCCGCGCGCGCGAGAGACCAAGGTCACGCAATGTTCGCCGAATCCTGACGGATTTCCGGCTGTGCCGCCGCCGCCGGTTAGCCTCGCGCACTCACGTTCGATCGCTTTAAGCGCTCCTGGTCCGCCCGTTTCCGGATACACGGCGATACCGTGCGGCGGCTCGCAAAACCGCGTGTCGAACTGCTGCGAGTTGCGGTCGCCGCGGAGGAAGTGGCGGAAAGCGAATTTCAAAAGCGGGGAAGAGAGACTTCTGCGGTCGCTGCACGTGTTCGTTCCCGTGGACAAGCACCCGTCCGCGGCACGAGCAGGAAGGACTTTTCGACTTCGACCGATTGTTACACGGTCACCTTTTTTCTCGGCTACGAGCGAATGTGTGTCAATCTCGGACCGGCGAGACATGAAAGGAAAGGATTCAATCGGCCGGCAGCGAAAGTATTTTGGCTTGAACTTCTTGTGAACGTTGGGATAATTGATTGTCGATCCTATAAATATTAGATGCAATTGTATTCATTTGTGAATTTGGATTTTTGTGTTAATACATTAGTTCATTGCTCATTGGCGATTAAATAATTGTATCAATAGTTACTGCATCTGTTTTATTTCATGCGGTATGCTAAAGGAATGTGATTAGATAAATTTTTTAATTTTTAGTTGAATAAATGTTTAACTTTCTTTTAAACACCGTAACATTTAGTTTTAGAACTTTTGACTTATAGACTTCTCCAATTTTATCATGGAGATTTTCGAAGATTCGTAAATGAAGATTCTTCAGTGTTCGATATCGCACGCGATTTTAGCAGTAATCATCTTACATGGCTGCGCGCAAAATCGTGACTCACTGCGCTTAGCTTTTTATCGTTGCGCAACCACGGAAAAGTGGAAAATAGCGGACTTTCACAAGCCCGTCGAACCCGTCAACAAAGAAGCGAACTAATGAAACACTCGAGGTGCACGGGAGACAATGAAACACGCGGCGAAACTGCAGGAAGGTGTCACTTAGGAAAGAAGTTCGGCAGTTATGATAATCAGCAGCTCTGCCGACAAAAAAATGTGGGTCGGGATTCTCGCTTGTTGCAGGACAGACCAGCCGAAATTATAGGGTAGTATGTCTTTTAAGAACTAGGCGACCCATTACCGACCGGCGAATCACCTGAAAACTGCTCCAACTTTTTCTTCTTCTTCGTTCCCCGCCCTGGTAACGATATTAGTGTGCTAATTGATTAAACATGTTCCTAATGGACCTAGCTTAATATTAATCTTCCTCCGATCTACTCTGAGTCCATTTTTATTCGTGAAAACTTCGCTGAAGTACTGATTTATGTTATCAGAAGCGCCACACTCGAATAATGAAATTTTAATTTCGGAATACTCGCATAATATTGTAACTATGTAGATTGCTGAAATAAGCTCAATGAAGTTCCAAGAGATCTTTTTATACCATTTGAAAACTTACAAAGTTTTAGTATGACTAATAAATATCTGCTTGATACCGATTTCTCTGCATTTCCATACAAGTTCAAATGTTTCCAGTACTTCCAATAACGCGTAATACAGTTTACGTGTCCGATCAGAAAAACGTCTGGAATCTCGCAAACAGTAATGCGATGCGGCCATTACGTCAACCGGGTCGGAGGTCGGAAATATTTTCAGCAGAAAACAGAAACATTCCATGGAAAAGGAATTACTACACCGTTCTGTAATTTAAGGGAACCGACCGATGCAGGCTCGCTGCGTGAAATCGACCCTCGAAAAACGTTCCGCCTCCAGCTTTCCAGCATCCTATTCTCCTTTGGTTTGGTCTCAGTCGGTTCACGAAGAAGAACCAGGTTGAAATTAATAGTATCTGGTCACGGGGACACGAGCAGGACGCACAGGATGCCCCGTTAACGAGCAAATAAATGCCCGCCAATTTTTCAGCAACGACAGGGCCACGCCTTCAACCCCGCCAACCTCCCTGATACAGGGAGGATGAATTTTTAATTGAACAGCTAGACGTTTTCCTGGCATCCGGTGAAACATAGTGGGATTAGCTGTACACACCGCTGTATATGCTTCCTCATTCCGTTTCGTCAGTGGCTACTTTCTTCCACACAGTTCGCGTTCAGAAATAATTGCAGTGGTCACACGTTAAATGCTCATTGAAACGACAACCAGTGGTTGGTACTAAAATATCAATTCTTTTCTGTTGTTACAAGAAATCAGAAATTCAAATAATATCCAGAAAAATGGTAAACCGGCGGGATATTATGATTTTGTCAGCGATATTCCTGCAAATGATAATCCTCCCATTGCGAATGCTTCATTACGTGCAACTTCTTTTCTTTAGGAATCACTTGATAAAATACAGCATAAATAAGTCATGTCCCAAAGTTTACGCAGCAAAAAGATTCAGAAGCCCGAACGGAACTAATTAAATTTCCCGTCCGCGAATCGCAAGATCCCGATCGTCGCAAGCACACGCGACACCGGGTAGCGTGTTAAACACCGTTGCTTGAGCAATGGTCAAAAACGTCGTTCTTTCGGAGCAGGGGTTAATAAAATATTAAACAAGCGACCGACCCCTAACCGGCGCGGCGGAGAGCAGCCATCCCCGGCAGCGGTACAATTCGGCCGAGCAAGAAGCTCGAATTTACGCGGAACCGGTGACTCTCGTTGCTTTGAGCGGGTTCCGCAGGAAACGAAGTAATCCTCGCGGTCCAAAGGATTTATTTTCCCGGTTGCATGTGCCAGGAAAGAAAGGCCGCGGCAGGCTGGAGGTTCGCGGGGGCGGCGGTGGCGGCGGAGGGAATGAAACGTCGAGGCGAGGCGAGGCGAGGCGTTTCGGCGACGCGACGCAAAAACGTGGGCGCCGGCGCTACGCAGAGGGCGACACCGCCAAAGGCCCCGTTCCCGGTATTATTTTCGGCCGTGAGAGAAAAGACTCCCTTCGTGGCGTTCCTCCCTTAATACGGCGAAATCCAAAACGACGAGATTTATCGGTGACAGAGGGGACGAGTCCGCGACAGACGAGTGCGAAAGAGAGAGAAAGAGAAGAAAGTAAGAGAGAGAAAGGGAGAGATGCGAGATTCTGGCCCCAACCGGCCAAGTGTTGAATCTTTTTGATTGCTTCCGACAGAGCCGGCTGTCGTTGCCTTTGAAGACTCGTCGATGAAGGATTATTCATCCGCAATGGATAATTCGGCCGCGTGGAAGGGGAACAACGCGCGTTGTTTCTTTGTCCCAGCACGTTTGGAAGGGAGAGCCTCTCGCTTCTGGGGAAGTCGACGGGCGAATGTTTAAACTCTAAGCGATGCGACCACGGGGAGTCAACTTTCGCTGTTTTATTTCGGCCGTTTCTAAGCTCGAAAACTGTCGTCGCGGCCGACGCCAGGGGTTTAACCTTAGAACTCCCCTGGGGCCGAGGGAGACGTCGAAGTTTTAAGCGAGGAAACTTTCGAGCAATTGTCTAGTTTTGTTGTGATCAATATTCAGTGGAATCGTCTGTCATTTTGATACGGTTTCATTGAAATTGGTGGTGCAGTATTGCATTAAATAATTAACATTGATACAATAATGATTTATGAATCAAATTAGATAAAAATTGATATACTCTTATTTGATTTTGAGGTACACTTCACAGTTGATAGTTTCAGATTTTTAATTGTCACGCGATAATTATAAATATATGGAATAGAGAGTATGAGCTGTATGAGGAAGAATTTCTATACGTGGGTGAAATTGATCCGATCGGTGCACGAGGGTCGAGACAACGTTGAACTTCTCGAGGAGACGAGCGAGGCATAATGAAAGGAAGGAAATTCCTGAAGATTTCCGAACAGTTTTCATATATCCATAAACAAGAGAAACATTTAGGTGTTTCCCATTTGCATCCCCTGTACACCGTATAACTTTATGAATTACCGTTAGCGAGAAAAGTGACTCGGATTCGGTATAGTAATGCGCGGCGTTCTCGTTCAGCGTAAATCCATGGAAATAAGAAGAGAAAAAGCGGCGGCACGTACACATCCGCGCATACATACACGTAAGTACGCTACTGGCGGCGTGCACGCGTTTTCGTACTAGATGAATGCAAATACATATATCAAGAGGGTTGGCTCGAGTTCCTTCCGCGATGTCGTCCGCTTGTTTCACTTTATTCGCCTGCGCCGGGCAGTCCGAATGAAAATTCAACGAAAAGAGGGGTTGCGGAGAGCGAACCGAAGGAAATCGCGGTGGATGGAAAACCGTGAACTCAATGCTGATTATCTCGTTTAAGAATCGATCGCTGCGAGCGTCGTTTCAATAGAAAATTAATTCCTCGGATGAACAATAAGCGAGCAGAAAATAGCAAAATACGGCGATAATAGAATTCATTTCAGCGGAAATTATTTTCGTTACGGCTGACCAATTATTTTTCTAAATGTCGATTGTTTCGACTGTTACGCGGCGTAAGTGGTATTATCCAAGGAGGGTGACGAAGGGGGAAGTAATTAAGAAATACTTTTCGATGCAGCATCGAAGCTGACTGGAATCGTCAGCTCGATCTTGATCTTCCTTTTCGCCTGTTCCAAGAAAGACGGGTAATTAACACTGCACTGGACGGGCCAAGATGAAAACATAAAGCGACTTCCGTTCCGGTGGTCATTAATTGTCACGTACATCGACGCTGATACATCGCGGTAACCGATCGGTTCGGTTTTTATCGATTTCTCGTGCCGGGAATTTTTAATAGTGACACCCAGTTCGGGGTACTCATGAATGGCGGACGCGGAACGATTTAAACCGCGTAATTAGGGACTGCGATGCTGCCGGTCCGCCATATTGTCACCGATCCCTCGACGAGTTATGCTAAATATTATCGCCTTTCGAGCGAACGTTGATTAATATTCATTTTTAATTGTGAACGTTCATAAACTCATCTTTCGGATGTGTCTCAATACGTTGAAAAATAATAACAGACACTTGAAGACGGTACAATTGCGTCAATCTCCTTGCCCAAACGCAAAACTCTCCAACAGCCACTACACCTACATCATTACGCGAAACATTCCAATCCTCGTTTAACTCAAACAACAAATTCAAATCTCCACTTAACACTGCGAAACAATTGAACAGCGCATTCGAAAATCCTTCAGAAAAGGGGAGCGCGGGAAGAACTCACGGTTTACCGCTGACAGTCTCAAATAAATTTATTAAAGCTCGAGATTTCCAGTTTCGTCCTCTATCTCCAAAGAACGATCGACAAGAACGAACTCGAAAAAACGAAGCATATCGTCGAAACGAAGCGTGGATCGATTTCCAGGGAGGCAGGTCGCAAGATCGATTCGGATTCCAAGGAAGGTGGATCGGGGTCCGTGCGCGAGGGATCGATCGGTTTGCGTTCCGCGCCGCGAACACCTTTCTCCCGCCATTACACCGCTCGCTCGGAAGCCATTACACGAATAAAATTAGGCGAGTCGGGGCGGTTCGCGGCTCCGCGGCGCGCGGAAAAAACCGCGGGGATAAATCTTCGCAGGCCGAGTACGTTTCTCATTCTCGATCCCGATCAACAGCTGATCCGGGAGAGGGGAGGGGAGCAAAGAGCGAGAGAGAGAGAGAGAGAGAGAGAGAGAGAGAGAGAGAGAGAGAGAGAGAGAGCCAGGTAGGTATACCGAGGGCAAAAAATTGATCCTCTCTCGATTCCGAGTACCGGATCCGGCGCAGCATCCCTGTTTCCGATCGGCCGATCAGTTCGCGGAACGGGCGAATCGAAGCAAATTTACGATCAACCCTCGCCTCGGATTCGTCCCCGGGAGAGCCAAAGCGACGGGAAAAAGAGACGACAGCACGGGAAAAGGATCGACCACACGATGCTTTCTCTGTCCCTCTCTCCACCCTCCCTTATGCCTAATACATCGAGCATCTCGCGGCCCCGAGCCCGCGTTTTTACTCTGGCCCCACCTATACGCGTCTCGGAGGCCGCTCCAGAGATTTCGTCTCCTGGAAAGGTGATCGAGTCGATCCGCCGTCGATATCTCGATCCGCCAATTAACCCATTTTTCGATGGACTGTGACCTGACCGTTAGAAATCAATTTCTTGTGTGCAGAGATTTTCTTGTGTCATCGTAGCTGTTATGGAAAGAATTAATAAGCATCTAACCTAATTAGAAAGTCGCAAACCAATTTCGAAGAAAATGAAGCTAAAATTTTAAGTGCAGAAATGGCCACTAGTGATTTGAATATACAGGGTTTCTGAAAAGTTTCTAATATAATTTGCAACTAAGTTTAACCCATTACATTGCCGATTCCCATAGTCCGCAAACGACGAACTTCAAAGAAGAAAAATCAATTTACTTAGTCGCAGGATCAACGATCCTCATTCTCAACAAGGGGAATCTAACAGACACCCAGTAGAGAGGCTCGTAAATAGAAAGACGACAGTACGGGGTTCGCGAAGGGTGGCCGAGGGAGCAGGAGAGGCAGAAAGGAGGCGGCAAAACGTCCGAATGAAGGAAGATTGACTCGGTGCGTGTGGGCCGCTCTCTCAGCATCAATTAGACGGCATCGGAGAGGAGTGTGCACGCGCGTTCCTGTACACGTAAGTGCCAGTGCGCGTGCACGTGTGCACGTATGTGGATGCAACGGTGCACCGGCCTGGATCGTCCATTGTGTTTCCATCGGGCCGGTGGCCGTTCGCAAAGATGGCCGTCTCAGCGAGGCGAGGCGAGGCCGGGCCTGGTTAAACGACAAAAACCGGGGCTTGGCTGAGCCGCCAAGTGTTCGAGACCGCGACAATTAATGACCGCCGGGGCGAAAATCATTTTATGTTTTCATCTCGACCGGGCCCCGGTGTCGGCGGCAACCCCTTTCTTTCGGACATGGCGGTGCTCGGTCCTCCGATTGGCACGCCTGCGTGAGGAACCGGACTAGAACCGACAATATTCGCGCGCTACCGTGGTTTACTCGCAGCTAAGATAGTCGTTTAATCATTTGCTCTCGAAATTTTTTCACTAGAAGTATTCAACATTTCGGAATGACACATAGATGGCATTCTTTGACAGTAATTAATGAAGATAACATACGTAAATTAAGGAACGAAGATATTTTATTTCAATATTTCATATATTGATCCAGTATAAAAAGTTTAGTATTATATGTAAGACTTTGTACTTTTGCCATATCAAGTGGTGGCTGAGAGTTACCTCTAGAGTGCAAAAGTTAACCTTTTGCAGTCTTATGTCGATGCCTGATATTCACTTTATTCGAATAATTAAACAGTTTATCAGTTTTTCTTGTAATTATTTGTAATATATGTACTGCATTAAACTGTCTTTGAAGTGAAAAACTCTTCTGTCAGCAAAGTATTGTAGGATACGTGTTTTTCGCTTTGTGGAAATTATTAGATTAGAGACGATGAGCTGTGCAAAGGCAATCGCAGCCGTGTGCCCATGTAAAAGAAATGGACCGCAAGCACCAAAACAAAGGAAGGTCAAACCATCAGCAAGCGCCTTGCCCTAGATAACAATTGCAAATTGCGAGCACTAGGTTTTTAGAAGCGGGCAATGGCCTAGGAATCGACAACCAATAGGTCAGCAAGTTAGCGCGCGAGTGAGAAAGTTACCTATAGATAAACAGGCGCCTGATGACTGACCCGAAGAAGAAATAAAGTCGAAATGATAAGGTGTGATGACAGCCGAGTTTGTACGTGAATGTATATGTTTGTAAGCGAGAGCGAGAATGATAAAAAGCGAAAAGCAATAGATCTAATATGTAAACAGCACGACAGCTGCGGCTCGGAAAGATATTTGGGAATAATTAGAAGAGCTATTCGTTTTTAGAGAAACAGTAAGAGCATAAGATAAAGAATTACGAACGATCCTTGAAAGATTGTCTACGAGAAGTGGATTGCCTTAACTCGTTTTCGATTACTAATAAATATAGTTAGATATATTTCTGCTCCCTACACTCATTTTCTAATAATCCCACAGTATTAACACTAGAACCACAGGCAGACGAATTATTGAAATTTTTCTGTACAGAGAGCGAAACGTAAGCAAAATGTAAGAGCGGTTTTCATTGAGCTTTCGATCTCAATTTGCGTATTACTAAATTAGCTTTATTATTAGTTTCTCAAAGAAGGATCTGTATCTTTTAAATGGGTCGTTTTAGTGTTAATAAAATCATTGATCTAGAATAGTGTTAAAACAATGGGCTAAAGTTTCTGTAATTTATGTACCGTAACCACAATGGGAAAATAAAGAGGAAATGATCGTAGAAGACAAACGAATGGGCATTAGAAAATCTGACTTATATTTCGGATGGTTTGAAAACGAGGATAAATCCGAGAAAATCTGTATTTATGGTAGGTTTACTTAACTCAATCGAGTTCAATCTATGGTGCGTTGTTAAAAAAGAGACCAAATGGAATACTGGTTTAATTAGTCAAAGTGGAAAGGGACATAATTATTTTTACATGCATTTTCGTTGATAATATACCGCCCATTAATATAATTACAGGGTAATCAATTAATACTGTAAACAAAATACACAGCAAAATGCACCTTTTGCTTCTGTATCATCCGAGTTTCAACTTTCCATTAACTCCCGGTAGGTTTCAAATCAAATCCAGTTAAAAGTACCTGAATCTAGGTTTAACAAAGTTTAATACAGCTTATGCAAATACACTTTCCTCACGAATCAGTTCAGTTAGCAACAAATAAAACAAGTGCGCGTTTCAGTTCCATTTGAATCGTGTAGAGCGTAATTTTTTGAAAACCATTATATGCCGCAAACGCGTAACGAACGGCGGTTCAACTTATTGCCAGATGTAACGCAATTAAACCGCAGACGTATAGAATAAAATTCTGTCCAGCTTTTCTTGAACCTATAAATTAGTGTCTAATGAACAGCCGCGGTATAATTATATCTCGGAAACTAGTTTTGAACGGATTCTGGAAGATAGCTATCAGTCGCTTCGCGTTTAATCGCTTAATGATACTATTTTCGTATAAATACCAACTTCAGCTGCGAAGCGATTTATTTATTAATGCGATCCGTGATCTTCATAATTAACCTGCGTTTCGGAAATGTATGGAATTTTCAACGTTTCTTGAGAAACGCAAGTAGCTTAAATATCATGGTCTAGAGTGAACCTCGATATAGATATCCTAATCTTTCCTCTGTATACAGACAAATTTCAATATTTCCTTGCACTTGGAAGTCTCTGCATAAAAGGAAACTAACAACCAAACATTCCAGTCACGAAATGTGCAAATATTATTATTTCGAAGTCTTCCAGACTCTAGACTCTTCACGGAAGAAGCGTTCAAGCGGATGCGTCGGTGCCTAACCCTCGTCCGTAAATCCGTCGCGAGTACCGGAAGTCGGAAACGCGTAAATCTCGGCAAGTTCCAATACTCGCGCGGAATTTCGGCGATCGTAGTAAACCTGCCACCCAAAAGGAGAGCAGTGTCTCCTTATCCTACCTCGCCCCCCCCCCCACCCACCTCCCACTCTCTCTCACTCTCTCGTGCTCTCTCGTTCCGCGGCGAATTTTCGACTGCGGGAAAGGACACCGTAATATTCACAGGCCATTTGCGTCACAATGCCGCCACGTTAACGACGACAATGGAAGCAATAATGAGCGGCTTCGGCCAACAAACTCGAACCACCGTTCGCCGGTAGTTTTGGTCCCGGCCAGACTTCGATGGCCTCTCGAAAATTCGTCTACCAGGAAACGTGTAATGTGCATCGACGAGTTAAATGATCGCCGCGGGTCCAAACTACTACCTAACCGATCGCGGTTGAATTTAACGCCGGATAGTGAACGCAGATTGGCTGGAAGCAGCGCGCTCCTTCGAACAATCGCGACCCGTCCACAGCAGTGCTTTTAGAATCGCTGCGCATTGTTATGAGTCTTGGAATTGTGGAGTGCTGATTTCGGGGCACCGATTGGCGAATTGGATTTTGATTGTTAGAGCCAATTAGAAAACTTCTCTTTCGTTATTAAAAGAACATACGTGTTTTATATAATTTCTGGAACATCGAAACGAGAATACTATGCTTCAAATTTTCAGATTAAAGTAACATTTAACAACTTTCGACCGATATCGTCGGGAATTTTCCAATACCCTGTTGTAAAAGATAGTGAAACTGGTTATTTAGATCTCTCACTCTGAATTCACTAAAACTACAAAATCTAAACTGGAAAAGCAGTTAACACATTGACTGTCACGGTGATCATCGATGACAAGAGCTTCCAAATTCTTTGAGAACAATCACAGTAAGAAAATTCATGTCGAATGAAAATATTTAACGTGAGTAGCTAGATGATAATGTGATATGAGTACTGTGATACAAATCATTAATAATTATTTCTAATACCATTTGCCTTTGTTATAAAAGAAGAATAATTACTACATAAAACGCTCGAAATTCTCGTGGCAGCCAACGTGCCAACGATTCGAATTGGAGATTTAAAGATTGATAAACATCTACAATCTACATTCAGAATCTAAACGTGATCGACCGCTAACTTCGGCTATAAAGTGTCGAAGCAAATCGAACCGAACTCACCGCGAATTCATAGAAGCCGATTTTTCCAGGGTTTCCACTGCGCTGAACCGAGGCGGTGCATGTTCGCCGGGTTGTTTTCAACGACCGCGAATTAATATCCGCTTTCCAGCGGCTGCGATTAATGCCCGATATCAATCACTGCGCCGGGGAAAGAAACGAAACGAACGCGAGACGTTCACGGTGTTGCGCGCCCGCTATGAATAACAGAGCGTGTCGTTATTTAAATCGGCGACGGGTTCGCGCCGGTAATAAGAAACGGAGGTGTGCGGCGTGATTCGCCGGTTGTCCGGTTTACCGGTTGTTCCGCGAGCGACGTGTAAATTGCGAATATCTGCCGCGCGCGGTCGCGCGTGCACCGGCTGGATGCTGATGATAATATGAACGACCACGAGATAATCGAACACGCGATCCCTCTAATGCGAGCGAATAAATTATCTGTCCCGAGTAAATCGTCACCGTCACGGCGAAACCGGGAACAGGTTCAGAAACACGAGAACCCCGGGGCCCACCATTTTGTCTCCTCGTGGCACAGACCGGCGTAATTATACTTCTGGGCTTCTATTCGCGTTTAACGGCACGCGTATCATTAGAGCGGATACTACATTGAATATTGATTAATAAACAGGACAATTATAGTTGTTCGGTTCTTGTCATGAGGAAAGAGATAGCTCAACATATCGATTATACAATAATGTTCTGGACTGTTCTGGGATGCTATTATTTCGTGGAAATCAAAGGCTACTCTATTTCGTTTCTTCACACTGGAGATCGCAATTTCATTTTTGTAACATTAATTTTCGAATTTGTTTCGTGACTGGTTAATTACTGGGTAGTTTCTTATTTCTATTTAACATTACTAAAAAATTTCAAAGCTTATATTCTAATATTCAAGTCTATTTAAACTCTTTTTCATTCTGTGCACACTGTCGTCAAAGATCCTTTTTTTTCACCGAGCACGATTACGAAATGGAGGAAAATCAATAGTTTCGTTCAGATTTCGAAAATTTCGTAGGGAAAAGTTGCGTTAGCCGAAGTGTTGCTGAGCGTTAGGATGCGACCCGGTCTCCTCGGTGGGCAGTCGCACGCTCGCGAAGCGAGTCGTGCACACCCGTGACAAGCGGTCACGCGAGATCCTTTGGCCGCGAACGGGTCTCGCGCGGCTGCCCCCAAATTGCCCGAAATTATTGGCTTCTCTTGTTTTCCTGTCATACGCCGCATGCTTCGTCGTTCCATGTCATTTCTACCTGTCCCCGTAACGCGGCTGTTTCCCACCAGCCCTCGCGCTTTTTCCTCCTCTCCGGGAACTTTGTGATACTCGCGTCGCGTCGCCTCCTCCTGCACGCCCGGTTCCCGCGCACTCTTTTTCCTCGCACCCTCACCTCTGGTTCGCTGAACTTTTACACGTCTTTCGTATATACCTACGTTCCCGACGACGCGCGTTCTTCTCGTTAACGTTTCAACGTCGGTTCCTATATGGAGGCTGCCGGTGTATGATAACTGAGCCTACCCGCAACAAAGGACACGATTAATCCTACTAAAAAGAATTTCAGAGCGTGTTGATACAGCTGGAGCTATTGTATTTGTTTGGGTGATTACACACACTTGTAGTGAAATGTAGATGCCATGTATTTGACGTTTAAGGTACGGAGAATATAATTGAGACGGTATTTATTTCGTAAATTTTAGATATAGTGGAGAATATTCAGTTTTTGTACTATTTAAGTGACGAATAAGTATGCTTTTGGATTTGAAAGATTTTTTAAGTGCATACATTTAACATTTTATTCTTTCTTATTGAAACGTTAAGGATATATTGTATGCAAGCATTTGTCGAGAATCCCAAATTAAATTAATAAAGTGTCATATTAAAATATAGCTGAATTACTTATTAGGTTATGTGAAAGTTCTTCAGTACTGTCAAAGTGTACCCTAAAAATTAAAGTCTTCATAGAAGAGACAGTCACGAACCCGAGAATTTTTTATATATCTCTAATAGTATTTTGTCGCGATCTCCTCAATAAAAGAGAAATCTCGATGACCCATCTGAGGAATTTAATCAGACTAATAAATCGACGCGGAAGCGGAGCCCGAAAGTATGCTAATCCCAATCGTTATGCTAATATCAGTGCCCGGGCGAACACGTATAATCGTCCGTGAAATCATTTCGCCACTGCGAAACGTTTCGTACTCCATCAATTAAGTTCTCGCTGTCCGCGGGCTAATCGAAGTTATCGGTGATCGATCCGGGAATCGGTGAATTCATTTTTCTTTTCTGTCTACATCAAATTCATTTTTGTCGAGAATACTGGAGTCTTTCCGTCCTCCACGGAGATGCGAGAATATTCGATAATTTACTTAATTAAGAAAGATGAATTAACTTGTCAGTTGTTTTACATTCTAATATTTCTTTAACAGTAATTTATTTTCTCCTCCACAAATAATAGGAGGTCTGACAAAAGATTCGATTAAATACGTTTCCTACCCACAACCTTAAGAACAGTTTCCATCTTTTTAACACGAACGCTGACCAATAATAAAGTATACACGTTCAACATTTTCAAAAGAACAATTTTTTTCCAAAGTTTCATCGAAACCAACACGTGTTCATAATAAATTGTACGTGTTTCACGCAAAGTATATAAGTCCTAGCACACGACTCTCCCGCCACATGTAACACGCCACAACCGTACATTACATCACGCTTACGTTCACTTAAGGATAAACCGCGTCAGATCGTTTGTTTATTTCCAATCCGTAGTCTGATTATCAATTACACGTCAGCGGCCGCATCGAATTCCGACGCCATTCATTTTTCGAACGATTAAAACCGGCGAATAATTGATAGTTAAAACTAGACTTCGGACGAGAAGAGTCGGCGAAGTAATAAGATCTAACCGAGACCGTCGCGTTTTCTAATTTATTTCGCGTCGATTTAACGATCCGTCGTAGCTAGAAAAGCCGACTTCTTTTTCCAAGAAACTGTCTACGAAACAGTGAATATACATGAAGATCCTTGGCCTAGCTGCAACACAGTTTATTTAGAATACGGCGACCAGCGCGGTTTAACATTTTAGCTCCCCGCGGCCGGATCAGGCCCGCGGTTAACTCGCATTCCTGCCCGCGTAATTCTCGCGCGGTCCTAGTGAACCAGTTCGATAATTTCCGCCGTGTCGACTATAAATGTTCGAAAATCAGCGGGCGTATTTCCATAGTTGCGCGGATCGTAGCGGCAAACGGGCTGAAAGCGGGAGAGAGCTCGCCACGCCGACGGACGCCATGATCGGCAGCAGCGCATTGCTTAGTGGCCGCGACCATTTAAACAATCGCCGATGCATTATTCACCGCGGTGCATGCATTTCACCTTGCCGGCCTCGGGTTGAGTCGGGCCGGGTCGGGCCGGGCCGCGGCTCTTGTCGACGCGTTCCACGCTGAAAAATCGATCGGTCCCACGGCGTGTTGCACAGGTGTGCGTCGTGTCAGTCCACAATGGTGACGATCGGCAGGCCGTTGCACACGAAAAGTCCACCGGTTTCGTCCGTAAGATGAGGCGGCCTCCTTTCGCGAGTGATCTATGATTTTTCGCGGATCGACCGCCGGATTCGGACCTGCGTTGCGCAACACCGCAGTGAAACTAAAAGGATCGCGTGCGTCCGGTCCGCGACTCGTGGATCGACGTGACGACCGTCACGTCGAGTGTAGGATCTTTGAGGAGGAAAACTTACTTTGAAGATCTGTTGACTATTTAGATTCGAATGTATGAAATTTAGTGTTTGGAAATTCGTTAGTTAGGGGTAATTGAAATTTCAGTGATTCTTCAGAAAGGAGTTGAGGATTTTTCCGAGAAGTTTCGTGGGAATTATTAGCTATGTCAAATTACTGGAGCAACTTTAAATATAATCTTGTATCATCCCATAATGTACAACCTCATTTGCAATATAGGAATTTCTACTCCAATACAAAACAAATTTAAACAGACATTTCTACTAACCAATTATCCTGACGCCTGAAATTCACTTTCTTGATTCTCGCTTTCAACAAAGTGAAAATACAATATTCTAGTATCTGATTGCTAAATCAGTGTCTACGCGCTTCAATTCCAGGTACAACGAAGAACAAGATGGCGTGTACCTACTTCATTCCCGAGACTTAATTTTTACACTGTCGAGGATGTAACAGAGTGTTCGACACGACGAACAATTGAGGATTACGTGTAGCATACAGTTTTAATTGTCGAATGTCCGGATAACAGCGTTTCAACAGCTTCGCATCACCGGTGAACGGTGTTATTTGCTGTCGGCACCGTTGAATAATAAATAACATCCATTCGCGAAGGGGACATCGCATCCTGGCCGCGCGCGATGAGTATAATACGAGCACGGAGATGCTTCCGCTGTTCACCTGCCTTTAAATGCGCCCGATGACTCGCGGAATCATCGAAAGGATGGTTTCTGTCGAAGCCACGTCCAGCGAACGCGTCGACAAAAGAATTCGACATAGATTCTTAGACAATATCCTAAGGAATGTTCATGACGCTGTGTCCTTAACCATAGTCCTCAAGGCTCCGCGAAACAAGTAAGAATAATTTGTATTATGAGTTAAAATAATGGGACTTCAGTCTAGTAACAACTCGTATCTCATCTTGCTCCGAGCTTTCTACTGAAGCCCAAGCTTCCTTGAAAAGAAAATACATCGTTGAGAACCATCTTGGTCCTCGAAACAGATAGGATCAACCGAAACTGCAGTAGAAATTGAAATCTGGTTACCTAGTTGCTCCACAAAATAGTGGATCTACAGAAGACATCTCAAAAAAAATTCTCATCCTGTTACTTCCAACAGAAAACCTTTCTAAACCAAGAGAAAAAAACAATTTCAATCATCGAGCAGATACTATGGACTACAATCTACCAACAATTCGACGCACAACTCCAAGGACTCCAATCATAGCTCCAACTCCATAATCCCAAAAATACTCAAATGAGGAACAACACGAACCAATGGAAATCTATCAAAAATTCTGCCAGCCCGAGATCTAGGAATGACGAAAAGTCACTAAGGAGCAAGTAACGAGGGTGGTAATCGGAACGGCGTAACCATCGGGGCCTACAGGATCGTAGAAGCCGTTCGAAGGGGCACGGCCGAGTCTCGTGGGTGGCCACTATGATTTCTTCAGGGCTATCTGCCGATCTCAATAGCCGAGTAATTCTGCTTCGCCGTTCTCTCTTTCTCTCTCCTCCTCCTCCTCCTCCTCCTCTTCTTCTT
Organism: Nomia melanderi; assembly: GCF_051020985.1. NCBI lineage: Eukaryota > Metazoa > Arthropoda > Insecta > Hymenoptera > Halictidae > Nomia > Nomia melanderi. Next base: position 10,782,614 of record NC_134999.1, on the reverse strand, counting down.
CTCCTTCTCCTTCTTCTTCTTCTTCTTCTTCTTCTCCTTCTTCTTCTTCTTCTTCTTCTTCTCCTTCCTCTTCTTCTTTTTTTTCTTCTTCTTCTTCTTCTTCTTCTTCCTTTTCTTCTTCTTCTTCTTCTTCTTCTTCTTCTTCTTCTTCTTCTTCCTCTTCTTCTTCTTCTTCTTCTTCTTCTTCTTCCTCTTCTTCTTCTTTCTCTTCTTCTCTCTTTTATCCTTCTTCTCTGTTCTTCTCCTCCGTTCGCTGTTCCCCACCGAACGGGCCAGGCCAGGCCCGACCGAGGCGCATTCTGACACCTACGACTGGCCATGAGACACGGCCGGGTAAAAAGTCTTGAAAGAAGGGAAGCCCGGGTCCGGTTCCCGCTGGTTAGGCCTCCCGTCGGCCGTGGAGCCAACCAGAAACCAGAAGAACCACTCTGAAACACTCGGCTAGCCACACCTCTGCGAGCCTGCCACGATTCCTCTTCGCTCCCTCGTGTTCCCACCTTCCCTCGCCAGGCCTGTTCCCGGCCCCCTTTCGCATTTTTTACTTTTCGTGCCCCCGCGACGAGAGCTGGAGCCCTCTGCAGGCGCTCTCGAGTCGGGCCGCGTCTCTCCCCCTCAGCCCAGCGTGCAAGGGCTCGCCGCGCAATCCCCCTTTCCCTCGGGGGAAACCGATTTCTCGCAGTGTCTTCCAGCTTTGTCGGGATCACGAGGGCCTGCACACTTCGGGGCTGCGTCCCGACACGGGTTCCGCCGCTAATGAAACGGGACAATGTTGTTTTGTCGACGGGGTAATGAGACTCGTCAGGGTGGTGATTAAACGGATTTATTTTTGATCCGTTTTGGTGGGTTAGCCGCGCTGTATCTTTGAGGAATAATGGCTTTGACGTTATAGCATCGTATTTGAGTTTGTACGTGCTTTTTCAACGGGTTTTTCGGTAGTTTTAAGATGAATTTTTGAGGATATTTTAGGATCTTCGAGGGCAGTGAACAATGTGTAGATTCTTAGGTTTTGGTGAAAGTCGTGTAGATTCTGGTTAGAATCGTAGCTAATGTAGTTAATGAAGAATTATGATTGTACGAGGTTTCGTGAATTTACTTTATGATAAACATATGGCTAGTTCTGAATTTGAAACTTATCAGTTAACAGAACTGACGTTGGAGTGGAGTATAAGAACTTCTAGGAATATTGAGAATGCAAGGTTTGGTATAATGTAAAACAGCCCTATTATTTTCTTCCCTTCATTATATAGACATATTGATGAAGGATAGAATTCTTTTTTACTCTCAATTCTGTTAAATTTCCCTGTTTTATATAAACTTGTGTAGTCCATTTATCCACGATGTGGAGCTTGATGTTTGAGTATTCATAAACTTCATGTAAATGTTTTCTTTTTCATTGATGAAGTTTTCTAGACATTAGCTTTATAGAGATGTTTTCCTATTTACTGGAAACGTTGGGCAACGATTTAACGAATGAAAGTATCCCATTGTCGCTAGGGAATTTCGATGTCCCCTAGGCGAACGGCTACAGAACATTTTAGGCATTCGTCGTGCGCCTTTCGTACTCGTTACGGTCTATTGAACTCCAGGCAGCATAGAAAATTGCGCATTAGGCGTAATTATTCCTAGGATCGTTAATTCAATCAGCTGGTATCGGATCGCGTTCGGGAATTAGGAAACCCCGTGTAGATGTCTTGCGGAACTATGCAAATGCTTGGGATCCTGGGACCCGTTCAACGTAACTTGTGAACTATTGGGGAACGTGGTGTTACAGGACATTTATTATCCGGCAATATCATTACAATTTCATTACCAAATACCCAAAATACGACTAGGTAAAAATTATTTTCATCTCTGTCCAACATTATACCAAACATTCCTTATTTCTGCCTTCTTGATCTACATACAAAAAATTTACAGGAAAGTAAATTGTAAAGAACAAAATTATCTCAAAACCTTATTGTTTCTTACTACGAGTAATTTAAATCAATTCTTTATTAATTTTTCTCGTCAAAACGTTTATAATACCGGTCAATACAGACAGTAATGTCTGGTCACTTAGAATAATCATAATTTAGAGATGATTCCCTAACATGAACAAAAACGTGAATATTACTTGTAGAAATTCAAGGTTCCAAGTCATAAAATTACGCCGAAACCGAAACATCCATACAAACCCATGCACCCTGTCTAAATTTAAAAACTATCTCGCCCGCTAACAATTAAATCGCAATTAATTAAACTGTGGATTTTTCTTGTTTGAAACAGCATTTCCAAACAAAACTCGTTATAGTTATCAACGACTCGTTTCTTAATCGTTAATGTATTAACTCTGTTAACTGATTCGTATCTATTTCGTTAGAAAAGCAAAGATTACGGTTCACCAATTAAATCCTCGCCGCGACTTTCCGTACACGCGGAAACAATCGGTCTGATCAACATTAAAGGCGTACAGCCGGTTTTGTCACGCGGGAATGCAGTTCCGCATCAAAGGCGGAATATGCGTTGCACAGGTGGTCGTGTAATATTCTAATTAGCAAACGTTCTAATTATCCCGCTCGCGTTTCGCACCGATAATTACGAGCTACGCTGCGGCGGCGGCGGCGGCGGCAGCGGCGATGACGGCACGTCGCGAGTTTCCATGTTGCGCGATTGCGCGCGACGGAATCGTCTCTGGGATCAAACGCGTTTGTTCCGCCGGAAGTATAATAATGTCAACCATTCCCCTTCCCCTGCCGGGGACAATCGGTGGGGGAGATGTTCGCTAACTAATAAGTGCCTGACTGTTTGTCCTCGATGCTTTTGTCGCGAACCAGCTCGTTAGGAATCCGCCCCAACGCTGCCACCGTCGACGAACTGTTGGTTAACTTTGTTTAAGTTAGATTCTATTTAAATCTTATTCGTCTGTAATGTTAACCCTTTGCCGACGCTACATTAATATCGTGCATCTTTGCTTGAGGTATATATAAGGCGTTTCTTGATTAAGCTGTAATATTTGTTGTTACTGTGATTGAAGAGTTCGTTTGAGGGAAATTATTGGGGATTTATTTTTCGTCTAAGGAAAAGAATGGTTTATGGAGCAATGTTTAACAATGTTCGATCCTGAGGCTTATAGTAACTTGATATAAAATACTATATGCATACATAGTAGGTAGATAAGTTTAGTAAGTAGTCCAGTAGTAATTTTCCCATGTGTTCGAATATTCCGAGACCAAATTAAATAGAAAAATTCTCTGATCCATTTTTCAAACGTCATGATTCAAAAACAAATATGTTTGCACCTCCATGCAAACGATTCTCAATAAGAATCCATCAACAAGTTGACTTAACATTCGAAGAGAATCGAAAGGGCCACTGTTACATTGCCAAAAACTGTAACAGACAATGTATGCAGTGTGTTGGGACGATAAGAAAAAAAATGAAGAATAACGAAGCGAGCGCAAAGTGCACGTGCGTCAACCGAAATGCGTGTTGAACATGCGGACTCGTTGGCTGTTGGCCGGTGATCTGCAGAGCACACGAAACTGACGAAAAACTCGTCCTCGTGTCGTCGTTATCTCGTAATTTTTTTCGTATTAATTAGTAATTATAGAGTGACTTAATTATCTCGAGGGCTCGCGACTTAATTAAAGACGAGCTACCGTTTACCATTTACCGACACACCGCGCAACGTTCCGATAAGTGGGGATCGCGATTTCCGGCGTATCGATGTTGTCAAACGTCTCGAACAGAGTTGGCTCTCCGCTCGCTTCTTACTCCCAACTTGTTTTTTCTTCCCCCCCCCCCCCGCTCGTGTCCTCGTTTTTTCGGGAAGTCGCGCGAAATGAAATTGGAACAGAGATTCCCGCGCGATAGTCGCGAAGCGATGGCTCCTTGTACGCTCGGCGGTCGTAAACAACTTTCCGCTTATTTTTTTTCTTTTGTTCGGACCTACACCCGGCGTAAAGATACTTTGCAATTACGATCGTTATTAATGTTTCATTATTCTTACCGCTTAATTATTATTCGCCCGGCCTCGGCCAGCCGTAACCGCGGATGTTTATGGCTCAATCCGTGGAACCCGTTTTTCTGGAAACTCTGTTTCCTAATTGAGTAAGCGTGACGTGCGTTCGTTCGATTAGCGTTTCTCAGTTCACCTCGAGATTGACTCGCGAGTTCATTAAAAATAGACGTAACAGTACGTTTTCTATTAAGTCACCGTACCCTCGAATCACCACTTTCATAATTGCAATAGTGAATTAACAAAAAAGAATCCTCCAATAAAAGAACATTCTGACAACAAACAAAATTTATCAGAATATTTGCGTACAAGAGTAAATCGAATTTACGTACCGCGAAAATCCCGTAGAAATTTATGATTTTCCACCCTTGAGAATCAACGCGGGGAACCGTCGTTTTCCCGAAACACCCTGAAAATCTCGTCCGCGGAAGGAACAACCCCCTGCCGCTCGCTGAAGTAAAAAAGAGAAAGGCCGTGGGGAAAAAAGCTCGAACCACGGTCGGAATTCCGAAACGAGGCCGCTTTTTTCTTCCACCCTTCGTCCCCAGATTTCCATCCCCCTTGGAGGACTCGACGGCGAAAATAAACGGCGGAGACGCGTCGGCTAGGGGTGCGGGGGAGCCGGCGGCGAGAAACCGGCGGGGAGCGAAGAGGAAGGAGAGAAATTAATTAGCTCTTTTGCGTGGCCGAAAAAGGGGGAGCGGGAGAGAGACAGAAAGTTCAAAGGAAGTGGCGCAGACTACCGAGCCTCGACTTCCGACCTGACGACGGTGTGTGTAATTCCTTTCCATCCCCCCACCTCCTGCCGCAATCCTCGCTCCACCCCTCGGGGCCGATATATACGTGGCACCGGTTAAAAATGGCGAGATCCTTGGCTAGGATCGCGAGAAGAACGCTGATATTCCTTTGTCAGATCGCGAGCCTAGCACTTTTGATGAACACAACCCCCACGATTTTCGGTCATTACTCGGCCAGGCCGCGACCATTATTCCAACGAAATTACTTTCAATCAGATTTTCAGCGGAGTTGGAAACTTCCGATTTCGAGGAAGTTCCCGAAGGAGGAAAAGCGAAGTCTATTAGAATCGGAGTTGGAAAATGGAACGTTCGATCGACGGGTTCAAGATCAATTTAACAGTCGAACTCGAAGTGGATTTCCCAATTCTTAACGAGGAAAATAAGGACACTCGGTGTTTTATAATCGATTCGCTTTTCGCCGCGACAAGGAGGTTTGATGTATATTATAATCGAAGAAAGGGGGAGTCGGAGTTTTCTTACCTTTTGGTTTGGGGTTTCAATGGTCCTTTGAGGGCGGATGTTTTATTTAACGTAAGAATGGAATGGTGAAAACTTTTGAACACTAAACGCATTAAGCACTGTAGAAATTATTTCTAGTTGGAGATTTGTATAGTAAACTTGAACGAGGAAACTGTTCACTTTAAACTTCAAAATGTGTAATATTTGTTATAAAAATATTAGCACTGTTCTAGTTGCAGTGTTAAAATATGAAGAATGGTTATTAGGCAGCTTTAAGGACGACGCGATAATTGGCAGGATACGACGATGTTCTCACGGCAAAGCGTAAAGTAAGACTGACGCCTAAATTGCGGCAGGTCAAGTGTTTCGTCATTCGATCACGATTACGTCGATTGATAACAAAAACCGTGCACGCGGTAAATGTTTCTAGGTTACCTGGAGCGACCGTGGATTCCGTGTTTTTTTCCAGGAACAACTTTCCACCACCGTCGAGTAACAAAAACACCAAGTCGCCAACTCGTGTCTAAGCAATCGACTTTCAAATGCATTTTTAATGTATGCTCAACGTGGAAGGATCTCGAGCTTTCCTGGCCAAACTCGTACTTAGTTACGGAGAGTTTTATTTATCCAGTGAAGAAGAATATCGATCCTTTGAAAGAAACCAGAAAACTACCCACAGAAAAAGGGATGTCCGCTGAAAAAAGTCAGAACGTCCGTTACATAAAAAAGAGTTACACAAACAATAAAAGCTATGTTGATTAAAACTACTATCAAACTACTTTGGTAGAAGCAAAAAGGAATCTACGTTCGTAGCAAAATTGAAAGTATAACAAATACTAAAAAATCATATTCAGTTCCAATTTACAACAAAATAAATAAAACAGATATTTACTTGTATCTATTTGAAGTCTTCATGACGAACCTCCACACTACAAGCCGAAGGACTAAAGCCCATTACCGAAGTATTTAATAAAGACGGCCAAAAACAGATCAAAGTCAAAATTCCCATCCCAAACATCCACCTCCTCGCAGCTGAAGCGGTAACCAAAAGACCAATCCTCAAAAAATGAGAAAGAATCATCGACCAAAAGCAACGAACGCAGATAGAAATCGAAATATTCACCCCTTTGAGGATCCGGCCGGTGTCCGATCGGGGGCAAACAAATGGAAATCTGTATCTCTAATCCGATCCACTTTGTCTCCAAATAAAACCAGCCAAACCCCCTCGATTTAAGCCGCCGCCCGGAGGCTTTACCTATGCTCGCGCGTTTACGTCGCCACCCCCGTCGCGTCCGTGCGAAAACGGCGTCCCACCGCAGCGGTCTGTGTGTGCGCGCGGCTGTCTGTCTGTGAGTATACTTACATAAAGGGTGGCGGAAGGATGTGCCGGGCAAAGTAAACCCCGCAACCAGCTCGGTCGCTGGGGCCAGGCAGAGCCGCGTTCCACGGAGCCGGTTTCATCCCCTTCCGCGTTCCGCGGTGTCATCGTCAGAGGGCGCTGTGGTTGACACAGAATGACACCCACCCTTCCCCCCTCAACCCGGGAAACGGGAATAGTCGTCACCGGCAGGACCGAACACGCACGGAAAATCGTAGAGGAGAGCCCAGCTAGGTTTCGGGGGTTGATTGGCTTCGGATGGTAATGAGGGTGAGATGACACTTTGAACGCCGTCCCAGGAGACTCCTTTGTGGTGGTTGGATCGACTCTTCGTCCTCGGTTGACTAATCCGGATTTACTGAATGAATTCTATTAATTTTGTTCGTTGTTTTAATACTGTAAATTGATGACAAGTCTTTAACAAAATTCTCGAATTCTGATTAACTTGAAGGAACAAAATAGTGAGAGAATGAGAAAGCGGTTAGATTATGTAGACTTAAAGAACGCAGCAAGGTTAAGTGTATCCAACGGTTCAGTTATAATTATATTTTTGTTACAGTTTCAAATTGTATAAAGAGAATATTCTCGGGGATGGGAATGATTGAGTCGTTGACTAATCCACTCGTTCGTACCACCGTTCCTGCCATCCCCGAAGTTACCAAAGGCGAAGGCAGTGTTGGAGAAACAAACAGAACGGTGTTCTCAATCAGGCACCCTCTCTAGTTTCGACTTAACCCCCACGTCGGTCGATCCTGGCCCCGGTTTGACCCGTTAAATCTCGGCTCGAATTCAGGGGTGGCAAGCCAGGCGACGGTTGCGGGGCCGAGGGTGGAGACGGTGGGAGGGACGAGCGGAGTAGGGCAGGAAAAGAAGAAGGAGACAACGGGTGGCGGACCACTAAATTTCGCGTGCTGGATACGTATATAGATATACACGTATATATACAGAGCGGAGCCAAGACAGATTTAAAATTTAAATTTTATTTGATTATATTTGAATTTAATTTCGTTACTTGTCCCGGAGGGGTGGTTCCGTGATCTCGTCGGTTTATGTGTCGGCATCACCCGTCTCCCCCCCTGCACACTAGGGACCAGGCCGCATCCGAGTGTTGGAGACTGTTTGACAGAAGTGTTTCATTCGGTTGGGTAGGATAGGGGTAGTTCCTCGGATCGAAGGGGTGTCGCGGGTATTTTATTAGCAGCTATGTTCTGGGAAGGGCTGTGTTACGAGGCTAATAGAGAGGGGAGAGCGTTTGGGGTCGCGTGTCGTTGTTATACTCCGCGGAGAATCGGAATTTTGTTAATGGATTGTTAATAATATCGGGATCCAGGATTTTAAGGGAGAGAGTGAAAAATTTCACCGCAACATTTTGACAAGCGGCTCCACCCTTTCTCTGCGTCATTAAACATTAGTGTTACATTATACCACAAATCATATTCGACACGTGAAACTTCTCGAACTCTGCAGGAGAACTTTGGTTTATTTTGATTTTGTAATATCAATTTCTTAGACATTCCGGATACGTATTCCTAGACAGAAGTTAATGAACTAAATGTAACTTCTAACATCTGGGTCAAGAAGGACTCAAGAGTAATCGAAAGCGTAATATTTCAATTTCTTGAACGAAACTACTCTCGTGATATTGAACTAACTCTCACCCCAAAAAGTGGGATGAATCTAACAAGCTATAAAAAATATCCAATTAAGAAATAGTTGAACATCGAGTATCAAGCTTCTCAACTCATCACCCCCGATGAACGCGTCGCAGCGGTTGGTAGCGCATTCCGCGTCCAACGTGGAAGCACCGGAAGGGCACCAGGTAGCGATAAGCACGGCTAAAGGCAAAAAGGACATAATGGAGGCGGTTGGTGAGCGATGCTGCAATTAGCCAAGATGTCGCGCGGCGCGGTTACCCTCAGAGCGCAAGAGAATGAAACAGAGAGAGAAAGAGAGAAACATAGCGCAGCTTGGTCCACGCGCGTTGGCGTAACACCTTGCGATCTTACCGCGGTTATTGCTGTTGAAAATTTATGGAAAACGCTTGAGCAACGGCTGATTAATGCATGCGTATTACACGGCAGTCCGCGATGCCACCGGGATCGCTGAATTCCAGTGAAATTGCTCGAGAGGGTTAATTGTGAGGGAGGGTGGGGAGGAGCCGGCTTACAACCAGGATGCAGCAATGTTGCTCCGGCGACTTCGGTAGAAATTGCTGAGGCGGAAGGGTTAATCTCTCTTCAGGAAATTGTGAAACAGGTACCGTTTAATTGTTGGTTAGTGGCGGGACCTGAATGCGGGACACTTCGGCGCAAGCTTGATACTCCGCATCCACTCTGCGGACTTTTATGGAAATCTGCATCTTTGTATGGGTACTTAGGAGTGAAGTAAATTAGAACTTTATTTTCTGCGTTGGTAAGAGAGTGACTTGAAAAGTTTTGAGCCATTTCTTTGGTTCTTGGTGTTTCTTCTCTTTTATAAATCATAAATCAATTATTTAGAATTTTATTTGTAGGAAGTAATTATATTACTTACTGTAATGATATTGAACATTATGTTGCATTCAAATTATTGATAATTATTAAATTCTATTATGCGATGATTAGATAAGTGACCCAAGTTTTACCAGTAATTTTATAAAATTGATTTTTAAGGAAAATTCTTCAAAGTACGTTGCGAAATGGACGTCACGTTTTTCCAGCGACTAGACAGAAGTACCTAGGTTTGCAGGAGAGGCTGTTCACGAAGTTCCGGAGGATTTCGCGGGCAAGCTTTGAGAGACACTGGTCGAGCTTCATCCGCGGCTGGACCGTGAAATACCATAAAATTAAACAGACGTAAATCCTCTCGAGGATGCTGGCCCAGCGCCAAAATTCACTGCCAACATCGCCGGTGTCGCCACTCCACCCGCGAACAATGTAAAAGGGGACTCGGAATTGGCTGTGAATTTTCAAACACCGTCTTCAATCCCGCCTTAATAAACTTACCACCTACCTCGCCTCTGGTGACTGTGCAACACACACACGGGCCCATACAGACACGCGATTCCTCCATTTTCTGCCTTACCTTCCTCAGAATAACATGTAAATTTTTATAAACTATTCTACATGCGCGGAACAATATAAAAATCATCTGATGTTCGTCAACATATTTTTTTACAAACTCTCACCAAACTTTCAATCATAGAAACTGACAAAATTACTTCCCCTTAGCCACAAAATTGAAAACGGATTCTCCTCTAATTGCATTCCTCAATTTTCTCTCAAAACTCACCGATTAAATCCGTTCAAGCACAGAGCAGCACAGTATCAAAAGCATTTGCAGAACAAGATTTGTCCCAATCTCGAACTCATCCCCAGCGAGCTCTAAATTTTCACCCAATTTCATCCCTGATTTTAGAAGAGCATTCGTACCAAGGAAAAACTTCACGGGAGTAAATCGTCTCTGTTCTCGAGAAGCGGTACAGAACTCGCCCCGTGGCGCTCAATTTTCACCCCAATTTACCGAATTTACCCACCTGCCGCCGCGGCGCGGCGTGCCCTCGCATCGATGCTACTCAGCAGAATTCTCGATTTTCGTCGGCGGTTCCGTGGCCGTAGCCGCTTACCTCGTAAAGGTGGAGAAGCTATCGTCCCGATTTTTATCTAGAACCCCACCTACCACCCTCTTCCCCGTCGAGCTCGCAAACATCCGGCAAATTGCCGGCGTGTGCGCGAGTTTAATCTATGCTAAGTCGAACTGTGGGGTCTGCGATGCTGATGGCGGCGGTGGGTTCCCTGCCCGGACATGGAAATCCCGTGGCTGGCTCCGGAATCAGCGATAATGCAGAGTCATCCTCTGATCCTGGCCAAGCTTAAACGGTATCCTTGTTAAAGGCGCCTCCGTCAATCCGAGGAAACTCGATTCGTTCGCTGGATGATGCTCTGCCGGATCGACCTCCGATCCCCTATATCGAGTCCTCTCCGGCGTTTAATTATTGGCTGGCTGGTCTCGATCGCAAAGCGCCACTGCCGTGTCCCACGGATCGCGTTTTCTCCATTCTGGCATTCTGACTGCTCCCATGATTCAGGATAGGTTAATTCGGAGACCTCCGTTTTTTGATGACAAAGATGAGCTTCATTCATTCCTTCGAGTGAAATGGGAGGAACGGAATTAGTTGTTTAGAGTGTAGAGGCGTGTCAAAGTTTTGTTCTATAAAAGAATATTAATATTTCAACAGCTTGATATCATGTTCCTTTTGCTTTTTACGAAATATGGATTATAGCAAGGAGCATAAACTCGCATACAAATCTTCATATCTCAGCGACGATAGAATCAACTTCATCTATCCAAGGATCCACCGAGAAACAGAATAAATTAGTTAGCTTGTCAGAAGATCTCTTCAAGAATATGTCTTGCCATAAGAAGATCCGTTGCATTTTCGTGATAAATTTAAGCGATCGCCATCGTTGTTACTTTCCCTCCATTTTCCGCGAGCCAAGGATAACGGATAAGAAGACACAAAGACGCACAGTCTAGAAATACGTGGAGCGAGAACCCATAGACGAAACCCGAAAAAGGAGAAGTCCATTTGACAAATTAGTACTAGGCGGCTTCGGGTAATTCCCTCGGAACTTTTAGTGGCCGTTCTTCTTCCTGAAACCGCCCTTCTCAATTTCCTGCCGCGAGCCCCCTCCCCCCTCCTCCTGCCGTCGACCCCCCGCAAGTGCAACAGCAGTCGACCAGCCAGTGTCTAGAGCGGTTGCGACGAAATTCCTCTCGCCGGTGCATCGCCGCGCGACGAAATTCCCGTGCAGCCGGCATTAAATGGTCGCGCGTACGTGCAGCGTGAAATTTCACCCTCCGAACGAGCCCCGCGAAACTCGTTTCTTATTCTCCTTTTCTTAAGCTGGGAATGATAGATAACATTCTGGCATGCAAGAAACCTTCGCCGCCGAGGAAGGGAACTTCGTTCGCGTTGCTCGCGTTTCTAGTGGATGCGGACGGGTGGAAGGGGCGCGGGACTTAGGAGATGATTGTTTAATGCTAAGAATTCGGAGCGGAACCGTCTTAATCGGATTTCACGAAATGCGTTCGTGGTGAGTTCTCTGTTTCCGTGTGAATTATTTATGGAAGGATTACACTTTGTTTGGTAGACGTTTTGATGCATTGCTGTTTATCGATGTTGTCATAAGGAATTTTTGAAGGTTTAGTTTAACATGTTAGTAGTTTGATTTAAAAATAAATATTTAGATAAAAAGCTGAATCTTTAAATTACATGCATCTTCTGAACAATACTTCCCGCACTCTACAAAACAATAACCCCATTTATTCTAAACATTTTCAATCTCATTCAAATTCCAAATTCCACAAGTCTCACGCATACACCTCACCAAATCCCGTAACTCACAAGCTTTTTCCGCGGTTAGTTCGAAGAAAATCGGTGCCGTCCGATTCTCAGCAGTCGGTCCGCGACAAAGTCAAAGCGGGCGCGCGCGCGCGGACGGTCGGTCCCAGGACAAAAAGGAAGTTTCGAGCACGAGAGGCCTCGAAGACGAGCTCGCCGGGAGGGTAAGTAGAAGGGAGGAGCTCGGGACGAGGGACGGGAAGTTTAAGGCAGCAGAGCTTGTGAATCGAAGGGGATCGTCCTTGGTAGTAGGCGGAATTCTCGCGATCGAACGGGAACGGGCCCCTGGTATATCGGTTCTTCTTACGCGACGCAACTCGCGGCCGGTCAAATAATTCAGTCTTAATTAGGATTTACGCGGCGGCGGTGGCGGCGTAGAACAATTAAAACATAAGACACGGTCGCCACACGGGAGACAATCGCCGGCTATCCCGGCGGAAAGTATCGCTCGGCCGGGGGCAGGGGCCCCGAGTCACCGCCGAGGGGCCCCGACCGGGAGGAGGAATTCGATTTTTGATCGCGCCGCCTCCCGCCTCCCGCCGCGGCCCGTCGGCGCCGCTCCCTATAGCACCGGCTAATAAATACGTCGCTGGCACCGCGGCGGGCATCAATTCCGCGACGTGACAATTGCGTCTTTTAATTACCGGCCAGCCAGCGGCGACACGTCCCGTCCGCCACGGGGGGACATAAACCTCCGGCTTTGCTTTTTGCTTTCACGGCAGCTGCAGCTACGGCTACGGCGGCGGTGGTGGCGACCACGATTCCTCCCGGCGTCGTTTTCAGGGATCCGGGAACGCGAGTCACGAATTTTCGGAATTCGTGATAGCCGACGCCACCCGGCGGGAAATTTATGCTCGTCCACGCCGCTCCGCTGTGTCGTGGTTCCTTCATTTTTTTGCGTGTTCCTGCCCCTTTTCGGTCTCTTTTGTACTTCATCGCCACGCGGCTGACTTTCCCGCGGACGTTCTCATTTCTCCGCGGTTCCTTCGGGGGACGGACGGTTGAAAATAATATGCTACGAGTTTTGTATACGGGGGGATGTGCGAGATTTTCTACGGGGAAAAGATGTCTGGCGGTTTTGCACGGTTTGCGTAACTTGTCTCGAATTTTGTTTTGGAATTTGAGTGATGTGGAATGCGTCTTGCGAGTGCGGAGGCTCTGAGAGGGTTGACGGGGATGGAAGTAGGGTGAAAGAGGTTGCTACTTGTTCGTGGGAAGCTGTCGAGTTTGGTAGTACAACTTTTAAACAGAATTTTTGGAATTTGTTTTGGAACTGTTTGAAAATGGGACGAGGATGAACGGGTACAGAGTGCGAAGTAATGAAAAAGTATGTTCTACTTTTTTGAAACTTTCTTAGCTTACCATATAAACTTTTGAATTTGTTAATTTGTACTTTGAAATGGTTTATGTGTTTCTTAGATTCCGTTTTCGTTCTGGGCAACCTACACAATTCGACGGACTAGAACAATCTGTAGGTAGAGCGGGTTCCAGAGGCTAGCAGCATGATTAACGATTAGACGGTTAATCGTCGCGAGCAGTTCGAATTGGTCGCGCAGCTGGCAAGCAGGTGCAATCAGGGACATGGGCCAGCCAGTTCTATGAAACCTGTTCTCCGTAGGCAGGATCTCCGCGAAGTTTTCGAATTGAATGAACGAAAAGGAAGATTCTGGAACTTTCGAAACCGCAGTTTCGCCTGTTCCTTAGTGCTAAAACACAAAAAAACCTATTTAAATAGATGCCCATTGCCTCTAAACCTCTTCTGTTTCCAATTTAGTTAATCCCAGTTGTTTCTCGAATCTCAATATTCGCTCTATTGCATTTGGGAAAAAGAATAATCATTTCGTTTCGGATTCACTTACAGCTTTCACTATCATATATCCATTATCTACATACGCATCTCCATTTATGCTGTTTCTGTTGAAACATGTTCAAATTGACCGTTACACTTACGTTCGAAGAAAAAGTAGAACCTTAGCCCCAAATCAAGAGAAGATTCCCCATTCGATATAACGCAACTTTAATCTATTCCAACTGTACACTATCTTTCGCACACATTTTCCTCGGCGATAATCATACACTCCGAGCCGCGCACGCGGACACACGCATAATAAGGGCGACACAATAATAACAATAATCCCTCGGAGACCCGACAAGCAATTCGAAACACTTGGCCGACAGTCTATCTCTGTCAACGCGACGCAATAAAGATCCCAATCGTCATTATCATTACTATTATTAATCCACGAGTCGACTGTAGAATCCGGGGACCCGATCACAGCGCGGGGGGCCACTGATCCGGCCACGGCAAAGATCCAGTGCGATCACGCAGGGTGGCGGCGAACTGACATTTCCCCGCAATAAATTCCACCTGGTTAGCGGGCAAAAAATTGTTGGGTAATGCGTATGGTAGGCGCTGTAGAAAATTACGTGTTCGCGGTTATTGGCAGGCAGGCGGTTGGGCAGGGTAGACCGTGGCAGAGGAAAGTCTCCTCTCCGATGCTCGGGGAACGGGTCGAAGCGGAGACGCCGGTGAACGTGGAAGCAAAAACGGCGAAAAAGGGGGCGCTTTACGGAAAGAAAGAGGGACAGAGAGGGGGGAGAGGGCGGGGGGAGAGGAGGGGGCACCGGGGCCTGACGAGAAGGTGGAGGAGGCAGACGGCGAGGACGTAGGAAACGAGGAGGAGCTGCTGGTCCGGAGTGTACTCCCTTCTTTCACGGTGGTCCGTGGCTCCGAATGGCTCTGTTCGTCTCTATCCGACGCGGGGCCCGTTCGCCACGGTGAGGCCGCGAGGGGTATGGTGGGAAGGGAGGCCCCGCGGCTAATATCCGACGCGGCCCGAACCCTCCCCGTTTCGGGGCCCACGTCGCGCCGCGCCAGTCTCTTCCGACGGCATAATAATATAGACGTCTCGTTAGGCCGTCCGCCAACTAGAATTGGTTTTAGGAGCGTGCATGGGTAATGAGTTGGTGGACGCGCGTTGTTTCTTTAGCTGCCGGCCTCAGGAGCGAACGAGACGCAGGAAAACAGTGAAAACGGGATACGGTGGGGGAGGGGGTTATGGAGGAAAAGAAACCGATCGCTCGGTTCCTGTTAATTGATCGGTTGACGCGACTCCTTTTGCTGCTGGTCTCCGTCAGCTGGCATTCCGCGAGATCAGCTCAAAGTTAGGCTGTTTTGGGATATGTAAAAATTTCGTTTGCCAGGGGGTCTTGGTCAGGAACGTTAATTTGAGATCGGGAATACGGTTGCGCCGAATTCTGTCTATCGTTTTTTGGCTTGCTGCAGAAGCTACGCGGCCGGATCGACCGGGGACACGGTCAACCAGGCGAAATTGAATTTCCTATGTGGAAAGGAACGGGGTCCGGCCGGGGCCACGTCGCGACTAGGATCATAGTATTTAATTCGTGCTTCATAAATCGAGGGCATTCGTGCGGGGCCCCACGGCCGCGAGTCGGGTCCCATCGGGCCCCGGGACCACCTTGTCGCGGCTCGGCTCAGCTCGGCGCGGCAGAGCGTGGGCCCCAGACGCTCCGTGCGCCACGTTACGACCTACCTGCTTCTCTTGTTCTTGCTCTTGTTCTCGCTCATGACCCCTCCTCCCTGAGCCCCGCGCTCCAGCGAGCAGCCGGCCCCTCTCCACGCCTCGCGCGCGGAGATTCCTTCTCCTTTTCCGCGTGTACTGGGTGACTCTTTCCTTTTTGCTCGTGCCGCGGCACGCTCGATCGTACGCCGCGCGATCCTCGATATCGATAGAGGGGTCCGGCCCGGCTTCTAATTGCAATATTCGATGTCGGGCCGCGTCGATCCCCGCGCTCCAGAATTATTCATACCTACCGGTCCGTTTAATAGAGAAGACAGTTCATTGACGGGCTTTGGACACGTTTCAGGTGGAAGATTTGAAAAAGACCAACTCGAGACGGAAGCAGGAATGTTCCGGTTGATAATGTTGAAGCGGATGTTGGCTACAAACTTTGTTCTTTGAACGGAAAAGGTAGTATAGATATTGCGGATTTTATGGGATCGATAATAATACACGTAAGTTAAGGCTTCTCCGTATTTTTTAGATCTTGTGAAATGGGAATCTCATAAATCTTTTCTCTGAACTGACTACCTTGGCTACTACATATGAATTAAGAAGAAAATGTAAATAAAAACTTCTCACCACTCCTCAGTGTTGTACTCGCAGAGAGAGAACGCGTCAACACTTCACAAGCCACTATAAATATCTACGTCACGGTTATATATTAACCTTGACCATGATGCAGCCCGTATCTCGAGTGACGAACGAAGGAGGTCACCCAGTATGCAGGAAGCCCGAGTAGACATTCAACCTTTCCTCGTTACTCGGTCGCGGGCACGATTATGATTTGTTGACCTGGACCACCGTGCCGGAGTCAACCACCGCGGGGTACAGGGCCCCCACCCGGGTCAAGGAGAGCCGTGTGCCCCCCACCACCGCCGCGTCGGGCCCCAACGGAGAGAGAGACGATTTCTCACATTCGCGGAAACTACCGGGCAAAACTCTTTGACCGCCGCCTTCCCTCGGTTTCGGCTCGCGGATCGCTTCGAGGGTGGTCCCACTGCCGTGATCCTTCTACACCGAACTGGCTTCGTGATTGATTTAAGCCTGAGGCGGAATTAATAATTCGCCGGCGAGGTTTCCCGGCCGAGGGACTCGTTCGTTAGGTAACCGCCGCGGATGATGGTTAGATGATAGATGAACTATTGAATGTGGAGCAAGCACGGTCTACGGGCAACGTGCGATTAATTATTTGATTTAAGAAAATGAAGATTATTAGCGTCCGTGAAATCATCGTCTCTCCTTGCCGGTCGGTAGTTAACTTCGTTCATTATCGCAGGTTTGGGAAAGAGAAAAGTTATTCATTCTGTGTCTTTAAGTGCCTTACTTCTTCACTGGTGTAGTGATTATTAAATCCCTTATTGGAAAGTGTTTATTCTTTTTGCTTCGGAAATGGATGAATCGTATTATTTCTGGTTGAAAAATATTCACGTTTTATGGGCTTGAAAGTTTAGAAAATTCTTTTTGAAGTTCATCCAACGAGATCCGTTTAAACGTCCGGGACTATCGATTTTCTGATTCCCACGACGCAACACTAAACTTTTCCGGCATGGTCGTTCCAGCCACCCCCTGCCCAGTCTCTCACCGCAACCATCCCCGAGTCGAACGATGGTTTTAGTGGTTACAGTGGCTACACACCCCCGCGATACACTCGAGGATTCGCCACGCTGGTGACGACAATTCATGGGGTGGTTCGATGGAAAACCGAACCAGAACGGTCGCGGTATTAACATAAGAACACTGTGACCGATCGGGTTCGATACACCACTCTCCCTGTGATCTCTCTATTGCCATGATCCCTTTCTTGCGCATGTGTATCTTTTTCGGGGGGAAATAAGGACATCCAGGGAAACCTGCGACATGATCCCACGGATTAGACCTTTGAATGATTCGGGGAGAGATCGGATTAATGTTCCGTTAATGGTGATCTTAATTCTGCTTGCCCATACATGTGTCTCTTTACTAAGTGGACAGATTATCGAATCGCACTTTTACTACATCTTTTTCTGGTTCATTATTCTTCTGTTCTTTATCTGCATTTGTTATCATTTCGAATATCTGAATCTTGTTCAAATGCTCAAATTAGTTTCAGCATAGTATTTCCTCGTCGTAAATCGCAGTAAACAAATACAACAATGGAAGTCTACGTCAACGTACAGTTTTCTAAAGGGAAGAAAATCAAATTTAATTTATTTTCTCAGTGGCTTACTGATTCTCCTAATTCCTGTCAGTCACGTCACTCAACAAAGTACAGGTGTGTGATTGCACGCAGTAACATCTGATCCCCTAATTCAAGAATATCTTTAATATCCTTCATATCATCGTAGGTCCCGAGACATCAGAATCCCGACCGAGAGAACACCGTCGAAGCAAACAGCTCGTGCGATCCCTTGGATCCAGTGATCCCTCGGTACCCATCGCAACCCTCGGAACGTTAACAGAAAGGGGGTTGGCCCGACGATCGGCGGAGATCTAGTCTACGGACATAAATCAATGGCTCCTGGACTCTCGTTCTGTGAGAGAGCGCCGTCACGTTTCCACAGACGGATAGAGCACGATGCTTTATTATGCCGGACACAATTGCGTGTTGCTTAAGCCACGTGACCGGTGACTTCCGGCCTTAGTTTGGGTTCCGCTCGGTGACGTTCCGCCTCTTCCTCCTCTAACCCCGCTTTTCTAGCGCAGTTTTTCGCTGACGGAACGGGTGACGATGATCGCGTGTCAGGTCCACAAGAGGATGGCGAACGAGTCGTGCTCATCCCGCACGTGATGAGTTTCTCTCGTCGCTTCCGCCGGTCTCGCGGATTGTCACAACATGAATCGGGAGAGCGTGGCACGATGATACTTTCCCCGGGGTGAATTTGTCCCCGTTACACCGTGGGGTGCGCTGAACACGTAAGAATCAAGTATGACTGCTAGGGAGGGGGTTCGATGGAAACGCAACTTTAACGGAAGTAGAATCTGCCTTTATCGTGTCCATTGTTGCGTCAGTGTTCGTGACAGAAACTCTGGTGAATATTTAAGATTTAATTTTCTGGGCCTGAACAATGCTAGAAGATTAAGTAGATAATTGTGAAAAATCTTCGAAGAAATTATATTATCTTCGCCAAATTCGCTTCAATGAACTGAAACACTTCCAATACTCGTTTTTTCACATAATCGGTACAAATGTCAATTCAAATTTTGATGTTTTACACAATAAATACATACTCAACAAAGATCATCAAAACAGAAAATCTTTCCAAATATCACTATACTTTCACAGAAATCTTCAAACCGAATCACAACGATCGAATGGCAACTTTAATAATAAAAAAAGAGATGCTAAATCCGTGACATTTGATCGACATCGACATTCAAGTACTCGGCGCATCCCCGGCCGGGCGAAACGTTTCGAAAGCGAATGGAAGAATTAGGTGATCGGTTTAATTGAACGGTGTCGGGTGAAAGTTTCTCGGGCAGAGAGACGATAGAGAACGTATCTGCGAAGCAAACACCTACAGCTCGTTCCAGGGAGCATAACCGGACGTTCCGCCCGGTACAAATTACCAGCTCGCGGGCGGTCGCGCGTGCACATTGTTCTGTCAGCGTGCGAAACGACCCCGATATCGACAGTTACGCATTACTCAGACGTCCCCGGCCGACGCGCGCACACACGCACACACCGCCGGCATTTGCATACGTGATTACACGCCGCGGCGGCCACGGCCCGAATTGTGGCCCGCGACGCCTGCACTTGTATATCTTTATGTACCTGTCGGCTCAAAGGGGCTACGTGTCAGTTCGAGTCATTTTTTTAGCGCTGTTTTACGCTCCGATCCGTGCCCCGACATATACCGGGTGGTACAGCCTTATGCCAACGATTCGAAAAGCTTCATCGAAAAGGAAAGCGATTAAGATGAAGATAATGAATTGCGGGCAAGATTCAGTGATCCACTTCTTAACCGTCTGCATTCGATATTTGTGACGATTACTATGTACAAAAAGATTCTAATTTTGAGAATATTGTCTGAAGTTATAACTAGGTGTACTGTTCTTGTTCTTTAAAAACTGAATATTGGGAAATGCTACCGAAGTTGAACAGGTTACTTAGATTTGTTAAAGTATTAGAGTGTTCATAATAGGGTAAAGTTTCTATAAATTAATTTATGAAGTAGCTAGGATCTTACTTAATATGATTACGTGTCTTCTTGCGTAATTTTATTCTTTTACTCTTTAGATGGTTGAATTCTTTTTCTAGGTATCCGATCTAAATATAGAAACTGCGTAGTGGAACAACATTTTATTTAGAGTAATGCGTCAGATACCGCGAACTAGTTAGCAGTTTATAAACTACAAAGTGGAAGAGACTATATTTTATTAGACTTATGAACCAGATTCCGCGGTCGTTTCATCGACCAACCGTTCGACACTGTCTCGATCGAGGACAGACTCAATTAACTGGCCCGCCCACTGACTAGGTAACTACGCGATGCGGTGGATTGACTGTGCATTTACAGAAGAGCTTACGAACCACGATTATAGACGGGAAAAAGTATGTAATAGAGACTAGAACATTCAATTTTTATGATATGGAAGAGTCAAACTAGCGGAGTACGTTCATATTTTGAGTTTCGTTCATCAATTTTTTCATCCCCGAGAAGTCAATTAGTACATATTATAGGTGGTGTTCACCCGGTATACAGCAATCGAAGGCAGATTTTCGACAGGGCGAGGCCGCGTTATTCGTCGCTCGAGAGCATTATTTTTCTTGCTGGACGTCGGTATATTACAAATTACGATTCGCGGCGGGGATAAACGGGCCGCAGAACCCGCTTCGACGAGCTGTGGTTTCACGGCTCTCCCTCGCGAATCTTTATTGCGTAATCGGATTTCGACATCGACTCGTTTACGTGACCGCGTTGAGTTTCGATGTAAGAACCCATAACTAGGTATAGAACCACCTCCGAACGTCTGCGTTCGGGATTACACGACCGACGCAACAGTTATGTTTTTCTTAATGATCGTATTGGTGTTGATTGTTCTACTTCCACGTAAACGTTTGTCTATACACTAATTACTGAAACATCAATTGCAACTGTAATCCTAATAGATCACGTTGTATTATTAATTTCTTTTGTCCTCATTTCTCATATTTCGGAGAAAGATTACTTTTTCTCTAACTTCTCATTCGTTTTGTATGCAATTGTTTTCACGAACAACTAAACCCAACATTGCAAATTTCTTATCCACTTTCTATAGAATTTAAGCTGTAATGGCAGAACAAACTTACAAGCACTATAAAGTAAGATCAAATATAAAAGTAAATTGCTAGCTATTAAAGTGGGTTCTTTCTCCAACGATGGCGTCGATTTATTAATTGAATGAAAGTAATAAAAAATTAATGAATGGAAAGCGGAAAGTGGAAAGAAGAAAATCGAAGGATTCCAGGAAGGGATGATTGATCGATCGCAAAAGCCGGTCGCAGTGGCGCAATCAATTCGGGAAACGCATTCGGACGTGATGCTGCACCGCTGGGCAGTCGTGACTCGTTGCGTTGCACGCGCGACACACTCGCCATTATGCATTATTCTCGACTGCATTACAATGACAATGACCGCAATAACGATCGAGCGCGGATCGGAAGAGACCATGGAAAGGGGAGGGGACACGCCGGTCGGCCGACAGCTCGGAAAATTGCTAACAAATAATGCAACCGTGTAGGGGAGACAACAATATGGGGTGTCGTCTTCCACGCACCCTACAGTTGAAATCAAGCCGGTGTGCATCCTTTCGCGCATAATCGCCCGTGAGACACCCTTTTTTCGGACGGGACACCCTGCTCCCTAAAAATCGTTCGATTCCAAGGGGGTGGAAGCAGGGCGGATTGTGAATGGAATCGAAAATCGGCTCTCTGAATACTTGGAAATAAAATAACCACGTCTATGGAAAATGAAATGGCTGGAAAATTTTAATCCTTTTATGGATAATGGCGCATATATGTATATTTAATTTTAGTCTGATATTGAAGATCAGTATAATCAAATCTATGCAAATTATCTTCTTTATGTTTGAGATTCTTTAATTGAAACTAGTGTCGTTCATTCGCATTGTCAACGAGACGAAATATAATAAAGACAATCGAAGGATCCGTGTCATACCATTTCACTTACCACCGTGTCGCGTGGGAGACTAACTACCCCTGTTCAAAAGCCGCACGAGCCGTACGAAGGTAAACAGTGTCTCCCAGCCGAGAGTCCGGGTATCGATGACGCAAAGGGTGTCCGGGACAGAGGAAAGACTGTAAAATTCAGGAAGGAAGATTAGGTAGCAAGCCAGGGCAGGGGGTGGCTGGATCGGTTCGTTGATCACCCCGGCGGGTGCCGGTTTGAATTAGGGCTGGGGCAGCGGGGTGAGCCGTGTTTATTGAAACAGGAAGTGATTGCTGCGCCTATGGATGAAGGGAGATTTCGTCCACGGA
The DNA here is from genome assembly GCF_051020985.1 of Nomia melanderi. Taxonomy (NCBI): domain Eukaryota; kingdom Metazoa; phylum Arthropoda; class Insecta; order Hymenoptera; family Halictidae; genus Nomia; species Nomia melanderi. The sequence continues at coordinate 10,760,559 of NC_134999.1, read as the reverse complement.
AGAGATCCAGAGAAAGAGATGGTAACCAGAAAGAGAAAGATAGATGGAGAGGGCGAGCGCGTGACGGGGGTGAAAAAGGGAGGAGCCCCAGGTCCCTCGGTTGACGTATTTGCACCGTAATCCCATGATAAATTGCCAAAAGGCCAGGGATAAGCTCTATTAATTTTGCGTTATAAAGTCGAGAGCGCGGCATTTACGGGCGTCGAACTTGCGTTATGGAGACGTAAAGCGTTGTACAGTTTTCTTCCTTTTTTCTTTCTTTCTCCTCCCCTCCCTTCTCTCTTTCCTTTTCATTCTTTTTTGTTTTCTTTGTAAAAGGGGCGCGTTGTGTTTACTACCTCCGAGACGCGCTTTATATGCGTCTGCGAGGTCGCGTTTACGGCGCAGTTAAAATTTAACCCCTGCCACGGGGGGGGGGGGAGTGGGTGGTGTGTGGTGATCCCGGGCTCCGACGGGGCGGAGAGATCGCGTAGATTATTTTGAGTAATTCGGTCCGCATTAATCTGATTATCCGAGTTCCACGCGAGAGGATTAATTGACTAGGTAATGTCTTTTGCTTGCGTTGGACGGATGAGAGGTTTGTGGAGTTGGTTAAAATTGTTTCTACTATCTGTTACTGTATTATAATAAAGATGGATAAGTAAAATTTCAGTACTTTATTAACCTTTTGGAGTCCAAAATTTTCCATTAGAAATATTCTACCCTTTCTGATAGATTACATCTTTGAAAACTGATTTATTGAGAAATCACATATAAATTAAGGAATAAAGCTATTTTATTTGAATGTTTTACGTATTGATGCTTTATGCAAAGCTTAATAGTAAATATCAAACTTTATGATTTCGCTATGTAAAATCTGGTGTCTGTGAGCCGCTTCTCCAGCGAAAGGGTTAATGAATAACATTTCTCGGTGGTAACCGTAAAGATACGAGAAACGATAAACAATTGTATTCCAAGTATCCCGCGCGGAAAGACTAACGCATTTTCAATGTTTCGTAACTGACAGGCCCAGTGTTTCCAGGGTGAAGAACCGAGCCAGGAAATTTCTGCCCGTTCCCGGTACAGCTAGATGCTTCGCTAGATATGTTATTGATGATCTCACGGCTCACGGATGATCTATCGTGAGAGGTGCACAGGGCCACGGAAGATTCAGGGCCCGATCCATCCGGCAGTTTCGGGTTGGAGGACCGCGCCGGCGTTATGTCCCTTAATGCCGATTAATTTATCAACGGGCTAAGAGATAAACTGGCTCTTCTCGGTTGTTCTTCACGCGATATCTACCCCCCGGACATGCGAAACAGGCACGCCCGTCGGCCGCTGATCAGATTCGTCGGAAGAAGACGTCCGGGTCCCCGCATTTTCGTCAGACGTCCAACTCTCCGAGTTGCATTTGTCATTGACGCCAGCTCCGATCCCGCGATAAGGGCTCGTCAAAATGGATCCGCGTCTCGGTTTCAGACGGTTTAAGAGAATCCTGATTGCGATCTAGCCGGATTCCCTGCTCCCGCTTCTACCGCTGATGATAAGCGGACTGCAGATTTTTATGCAAATTTTACTTGCCGCGCAGATCGTTTCGGTGAATTGCAAATAAAATTAAATCGTGTCACATCTTGTTACAATTTTATACTGCGGAATGCCGAAACGAAGTTTGTTTTTTTATTGCGAAGCTTGTTTTACTGTCTTAAAATTTTGTATAGAGGTCCCCTAGACAAAAAGAAATAATTTAAATAATATATATCCTAGATGGATTACTGAGAGCTAAACGCATCCTAAAGTATAGTTCCAGAAGATATGGGTCGAAACGGACCCACCCGCCGCATGACTAGGGCTGAACTCTCCGAATCGATGAAACTGAGTTCATTGAGAGCAGCGACTCGTCCAAGATTGAATTGCCTCGGAGAGTACGCCTGTAGGAAACTTCTGATCGCTTTTCCTTTTCATAACTTTCGTTTTCACCGATTCTTTTCTGCCCTCGGAGGCGGATAATTAGGTTTCCTTGTTCGCGGCGCGGCCGGGTGCCGACAGGGAAACGACGACGAAATGCTCAAAGGTAGAACGTTTTATTTCAGCCATTTCCTGTTCCTCGATTTCACCCCGGCAATTGTGGCCGGTGGCCGCCTCCGCGCTGCGTATCGAGGCGAAAACGAGGCAAGAAAGGAAGCGTTCCCTCCTCCTCCGCTACTGTTGGACGCCGCTTTTTCCCTTTTTAATCAACGATTTAGAGCGCACATTGCCGTGTGCTCCCGCAGGCCGTCCAGTTTACGCCGACACGAACGTTACGTGGTTTCGCGCCGGCCATAATTATCGTCCTCGCCCGCAAGACCGGCACACACGCGAGCGCCTGCCATGCCGCCGTGGAAACTCCGCACCGGCGTTGAGAACGCGACGGTCGTTAACGGCGACCTCGTGACGATCACTTCCGAATCGACGATGAAACTTTTATGGGAAAGGTCACGTTAGACGAGTTATGCTTTTTTCGAATTTTTCATCATTTTTTCTCTCGTTGTTGTTGAATAGTTGAATATTTTATACAGGGGGTTGAAAACGATTATGAAATCGAGATTGATTGAAATATAATTAATTGTTTGTTTCCCTTTGTTTCGTAAAAGTTGCGAGAATAAATTTCTGGGGATTTTGATTCTGGTTAAGTTTCAACGAAGCTACATTTGTATTGGTCTGTGTGGCTTGAGGCATTCAAATGGAATTATTTGATAGATATTACAGATATCTCTAAAATTTCCACATTGAATAGCATTCGTAAGAAAAATTCACTGTCGAGATTTAATAGGTCGATTGTACTCGAGGTAGACGCGACGATTACCAATCAATTTCTCTCGTCGCCCACGAAATAGCGAATTTGCACGGCGCGGAGTCTGTTTGTATTATTCATTACAAAAAACGCTCACGGATGGAAGATCTACTTTCCTTAAAGGGGTCGAGGGAAGAGGAGGCGGAATATCGAGGATCGGCTGGGACGAAGCCCTTTGAAATCAGCCGAATAAATTTGCATGGATCACGACAAAGTTGCGAGAGAGTGCATCGGCTGTTGCGCCCGACAGGCCTTTCCTTCGCGACATTGTGCCGGATAAAGGGACGGGAGATCGTCGTATAAAGCCAGACGGCTATAATGTTGCTTAAATTATAGACAAAGACAGCCACTCAGAACAACTATACAAGACAGACACGCTTATAAACGTCGGACGCTATGACTTGGTCCGCCAATTTTGCAACCCTTTCATTCAACTTCTTTTTCTTGTTACCCCCTTTTTCACCAATTATTGTACCTCTCTGCAAAGTTAGCGAGCAAATTTGACTGCTCCCTAAATTTTTGGAGTACCTTACACTTCTATCAATTTATATTTCATCATTCAGTTTCATCTTTACATCAACCCGTTGCAGAGCAAAATCGAATCACACATTTATTTGAATTAGAATTACATGTACTTTTCCTACTATCAATTGTTAATCTTTGCTGGGACTGTGTCATCGTTGATCATTTATTGAAAAGCACAAACACAACTGCGAACGAAATCACAGAACAACGTATTAAAATTACTTCACTATGTTTTCCACCCCCTCACAAATCAACGTCTAAACACCGCAAACTGAATTTCCCCAAAAATCAATAACATATTCTTAAGCTTTCGGTGGTCATCGCAACGTAAAAACTTATCGTAGGAATTGACGGTGCCCCGGATCTCGCCTTTCGTAAATCGGCCTATAATTGTCGCGCGTTCGTGCGCGATGCCGGCGAAAGGTTGAACCATGGAGAATTAAAGCGCGACGAGCGGCTGACGCCGCGGCAAAAATGTGTCCTTACGACTTGGAGGACACGTCGATTATATCCCGGGAGATAATATCCCTGTCGGGCGTGCTGGACCTGGCGCAGGAATGCAGCGGGGCCCGGGGACTTACATCTTTTTCCGCGGTTCGCCGCATAAATAAACGCTGTCGGACAGTTTGGGGGCCCTGGGGGCCCCCGTGGTCCCCCGTCTAGGCGCCGCTCTTTTGTCTTAGCTAATAGAACACGCGTTCCTGCGCGTCCCTTTCGTAAAAATGCCCGAAATGTCCAGTCGTATAATCCTCGCTCGATCGCTCTTCCCTTCCATCTTGCTCGAGCCGCCGCCGCCGCCGCCGACGACGACGACGACGACGACGACGACGACGACAACGACGACGACGACGCTGCCACCCCCTCTAACCCCCTTGCTTAGCCCCACCGACCTGGCCACTCCTTTTTCGGCCTCCTTCCTCTTCGCCGTCCTCGTTCCACCTTTTTTCTGTTCCTCGCCTCTCTCTTTCTCCCCGCTCTCTCCTCTCACGAGGGAGAACCAGCTAGCCCCAGGATCGTTAGCGATTATTACCATAACTGTTAATTGCTTTACGACGGAGGAGGATTCTTCGGGCGGCCGAGGAAGTCGGCGAGGCTCTGTCAATCGTCGCCTGACTTCGACTCCGTTCCACGGGTGTCTTCGGGAGGTTTGGGGTGGGGGCGGAAGAAGCTTCGGTATCGTACTCGTGGTTTGAGAATTAACTTTTTGATCTTCGCGATTTTTTTTTTCTTTTGAGTTTGTAGGCGGAATCGTGAAAGGGTTAGGGTTATGGTCGAACGTATGAGGGTAATGAAATTGATTATTGAAGTGGGCAGTTGTTTAAGTAACGGGGTTATTGAAAGTTGAGTGTTTATGAAGATTTATTCAAATACTGTTACTGTATAACGGTTTTTTGTAAAATCTATGATTAGGTACTAGTTCAGGTATTTTCTAGTCTCTAGTCTTCTTATTTCCTTTGGAGCTTGATTGGATAATTAAAGCTACTTCGGTGTTGATAATTTATCAGAAAGTTATGTTCCAAAGAGTAAGAAATACATATCGACGCATGGATGTAGGGAGCAAACTTATTTTCTAACGTGGAAAACAAAAGTTATATGCAAAGTTAGAAACTGAAAGCGTAGATACTAGAGCGAGTATTAAAATTCTGTAGACACTATTTTAAAGGGTACCCGAGAAATGTCCACATCAGAGACAATAGAATAAATCATAAAATCCGGAGTTTTTATCGAACGATGAGAGCTAATCTGACTCTTTCGGCTAAAGATAGACACCAGACTGTAGCGAACGGCTGCCAATGTAATGTTATACGCGGAGTAACAATATACACGATAATAGAGGAAATTGGAGCTGCGGACGGGACAATGCAGTTGAATACCGTACGAGCTGCGCTACATTGATAATAATGCCACTTGCCCGTCAAATCCGGTGCTGGTTCCGTGGAGGACTAGTTACGAGCAGTAAATTGCGTAGAATAATGAGAGCTGCGACTGAAAGTGAAATTCACGGCAGTACGAATTAGGAGATGAAGCGGAAGGTCTTATAGAGCCGTTGCGGCGGATTGAAACGTCACTCGCAGCGGAGAAATTGGGAAGAATTCTCTGGAATGAAATCAGCTTCGGTTTTAGAAAAATCTGTGAACTGTTCCAAAAATTTTCGGGCAAGTCTGAGAATTCTAATATCCGCTCCTGTAGATATACGTCAAGGTTTCACTTTTTCCTTATTCGTATCTTTTATTAACACAATGAGTCCCAATTTTCCTCACGCCAGAATCGCAACTTCCCAAACAGAAGAATCAATTACTAAACTTGCAAGCCTTTACACATTCATACATTCTCTTCGCGTACAAAACGCAATAACATAAAGATTCCAGTAATTTACAATCCGACCCAAAGCAAATTCCACTCTAACATTCATTTTCGTAAATCAGCATCTAACTTGAAAGTGGCAAAAAATATATGAAACGCCCATAGTATAGTGGTTTTTCTAACACCCCTTATAGAAAGCTATTTTCTATCGTCATTTTATATCCCCGATTATGCTCTCGAAAATTCGAATTCGCGCGAAGATTCGCAGTCCACACACGATTACACGCACTCCAGTAATTACCCGGCGCGAAGGTTAAACCTAGACACTCCATAATCGAAACTTCCGGGCAATAAAGTTCGCTGGACCCGAGGCCGAGTTCGACCTCCCGCGTCGCGCGAAAAGTGTCGGGGGTTGGCGGGGTGGTCGCGCCAGCGGCAGCCGGAGAGGGTAGGCACAGGGACGGGGACGGGACGGTTCGGCGCGAGGGCGGCGCATGAATAAACGAATCGTCGATATTACTATGCATGAAGAGTGTCCGATAGATCGGGCCGAGGCATAAAGACCCCGATAAATACCGTCGGTATTCCGTTAATACGAGTCGATAGCCCGGTATCGTTAAGACCCTTTCACGACGGATCTCCTTTAATTAGTCAGTCTTGAAGGGAACTGACGCCGGCTACATAAGAATCGGAATCCACGACGCCGTTCACGCGGATTCCCGTCCTTAACGAGAGGAATGCAGCCAGTTAGAGTGGAGCGCGCCTCCTCGCCGAGATTATTAATTTCTGTTCCCCGTGGTCGAAACCCGGCTCGCTCTATCTCCTTCTATCCCGCTCTCTAACCCGCGCGCTCGCTCACTCTCTCTCTCTCTCTCACACACACACACCACTATCTTATTCCTCCTCTCTGTCCGTTCTTCGCGTGTTCCGTCTTTCTCGTTTTCTCCCTCTCAGTCTCTCCTCAAGCCGGCAGCCTGCGGAGAGAATTGGATCGACGGCGTTTCGAGAGGGACGCCGAGGGAGATAGCGGTCCTCCGGCTCCGGAGGATAATGGCCCAGCGAGCGAGCGAGAGACACCACGGACCAGGGGGGGAACTATGGTGGAGCGACGAGGAAAGACTTCTGGCGCCACTCCGCGCATACCACTTGCTTTCGTCCGGCATTGGGCTCCGATCGCTCTGCTCCCCTCCTACCAGCCTCGTCTCACCTTGTCTCTTGGTGTTTTTCTCTCTCTTTCCCAATGGTCTGGCCACCTCTCGCGTATATACGTCTCCTCTACATCCCGCATTTCGATCCCACACTGATATCAACCGGGACCCAGACCCAGTAGGCCTAACTTATTGTCTTATTATTGGACCACCTAGAGGACCGATCTCCTTTCCCATTCCGGGTATCGTGATCGACACCCGCTCCACCGTCACAGGGACGATCTCGCCGTGGATTACGGGATTACGGGTTGTCCTTTGGCTTCTGGAGATCGGGGACACGAGTTTCGGATGACGGTCGATTCGGTGTCCCGGTTGATTATTTGGATGATCTTTCTTTCTGGGATGATGGTGATCAAAGGATTCTATGAGCTGATGAGAGTTTGTTGTTGCACAGTATGCCGTGCTGATTAAATCTATACAGTATTTGTGTTCCGTAATGTTAGAGGTGTGTGTTTTGGAAAAGATGATCTAGTAGACTTGGCGAGATATTAATAATAGTGTTAAGGAAATCCACTTATTCAATAATTAATTCAGTAATTCTTTATCCAACTTCTACGTTGGCAAACATAAACCTAATTTTGTTACTGAACTAATAACTTTATAATCGTGTAACTATAAAGGTATCCGAATACCAAAATTATGGAATGAAATACAAGATTAGAATAAAACTGAACATTGACTCAGCTCCGATACACTTCCACAAAAGGTTAAAGGTCGCTCAAGACCAGTAACCAGCAGAAGTGTCGGAGCGTTCTCAGCTGCTGGCCAGTTTTTTCCTCGGTTCACAGAGTATTCGCACAAGACGAGATTCACGAGACGGTGGTGTTGTTCCGTTCCTCACAGAAGGAGCCGGCGCCCTCTCATCAGCCCTTCTCGCGTCGCCGCTCCGCCGTTCCTGCAGCCTCGGTACCGAATCGTCTCATCAGCGTAACTTCGACTGTCAGCCCGGACATCCCGCCGGTTGAAGTGTTTATCGGCGCTGGCCGAGGCCGAACACGCCGCCGTTACAAGCGCCGGTCCGTGTCCGGCGTGTCGTACCGGCAAATCACCGAATCTGCCGCGGGACGCCGTGGAATCCGCAGCATTCAGCACCGGCGGGCCACCGGCATCCGGGAATCGCCGCGGCTACGAGCCACCGAAAAGGACGGAATTGCGCTCGTGACGTGCCCCCGTGGGGACCGAGTACCTCGCGGACTGCATCGATCTACCCCCGAGTCTCCCTGCAGCCATTTCACGTGGAATCGGATACGCGCCGATTTCAACGGCGATCGTTCCTTCATACGAGGAAACGGAAATACGTTACATCTTTGGAATTAAAGGACAAATTTTTCTCGCAAAATTTTGGAATAATATCAGTAGCTTCATAAATTTTGTTCGCGATGTAAGTCTACGTAGATTTAAAGATTAACCTTTCCTCTTTACAATGAATTTGTGAATATTGATGTATGATTATTTGTTACTGTTTTCTGTTTCGAAGGAAAACCGTGCAGCTTGGGTTATAGTAATATCAGATACACTCCGAAAGGTTGTTTTCACAAGTCAGAAATAAATCTGGAGCTATCTAGTTGCTTCCTATGACTTCTTTTATACAAGCACGACAAATCTCTCGTAAAAGACCTCCACTCACGCGTTCACTGACGCTCGCGCGTACGCCTTCAAATCCGCGATAGACGATCGCATCTCCGTCGGGACCGTTGATTGACTCATTTGGATTCACGCGATGGATGTCGGTTCCATAGATCCGGCGGTGTTCGATCGAGGCAAGAACGGATCGTGGATCGATGTAACCCCCGGTGGAGAAAAAGAGCCAGCGGGAGAAGCGGTACGCGCGACCGCGCCGAAAAACCGAGCAAAAAGTGATTCGGCCGGCCGGCCGGTCAAATGTTTAAACAAACGAGCAATTATCTTAACTCGATCTTGGATCTCCGGGGTGTTCCCCGGGCCCCGAACCATCGGCCTCTTTCTTCCGCGCGTTAACTCGCTCCCCGCCCATCCCGGCGCTGTCCACGACGCCCCCCACCACGCATCGGGGCCCACGGCTCGTTCGTTTCAGGGCCCCGAAGATGTCGTCGGCTCGGTCCACGTAAAAAGCGCGGGACATGCATTTCATTTGCTGTTCGTGTTTAGGCCCTGCTCTTCTTTATTTCTTTATATTATAGATCAGTGGTAGATACAAATGGCATGGTTATGCCAAATGAGCCAGCACAGTTCTGATAGTCCCTAGCATTTTCAATTTGCAATTTTATTATATTCTATAGTAAAAATTGTTGCCAACGCGACTTGAACATTAAAAACACGAAATGGGAGATATGTGATGAGAGTATATGGAAAATAACGGATCTCTGTTAATCCTTAATAAATAATACTCAATAGAAATAAACTTACATGGATTTTGATTCCAGTCTCCTGGTTATCGTTAGATTCTCTTCGCTTGGGTCACTGCTATGCCTATATAGACGATTAGATAAGGCTGGAAACATTACTTTGAATGGGTAAATAATTGCACGTTATGTAGATGAATTGATAAACGAGTCAGCATAAGCATTTATCACGCATGCAACTTCGGTTCAATTAATAATTCTTGCATTCCACTGCATCGCCTCGTCGTGTAACATTTCTATTTTACAAATCCTCAAGTGCTCACGAATGCTTAAAAATCCACGTTGCCAACTGAACGAATAACAAATAATAAAAGTCCTCCTCGCAGAAGACGAAACGCACGCGTGCGTCTCCACAACAAAGTCTTCCAACAACAACCAATCGCTTTCTATTATTGTCACAAGATCTTTCGTCCTTCTGCTACAGTTTATCTGTCTCGTATAATACGATAAGACTCTATAACCCTCGCCTAGCCTCCGCAACCCTTATTCAAACAATTCACGGAGCACAGAGAGGCGAACAGCTCAATCAAGGGGCCGTAAACACCCGAAACCGGAGGATCGTGAACGGCGGCGGATTAAAGGAAAAAAATAAAATCCGTCGCATCACCGCGGAGACCGGTCCTTAGCCGCAACAGCAACCCTTAGTTCGTCCGATCTAGTTCCCGGGGCCAGGCAAAAATCATCGGTGACAGATATTCTATAAATCCCGTCGGTACGGGCCGTGATTCGTGGAAGTCTGGCCGCATTCCGGCAGATTTTTTTGCTGGCACGACAGACGGGGACGAGAATTAAAGGATAACGCGACGAATCCTTTCGCGCGGAGGCTCCAGGGCACGGCTGGTTGCGCATGTACGCGTGCACAATGCGAAGATGCGCTCGAGAGCCGGTTACGGAGGAACGAACCGCACAGACAATCCTAGAAATCATTCCGTGGACGGTTGATAGCAACAATGAGAAGAAGGGAGCGTGAAAAAGAATAGAGCCGGCAGCCAGAAGTAGCGAAACGGTGTATAAGCGGCGGTGCCCCAGGGATCTGTTTAACGGGATGATCCGACCCGGAAAAGAAAGGAGCGACGGCTAACACGCGCACCGTCGATCATTTTCCTCCGGGAATTTCAGGGCTAATTTCTTACCGACAAAAGCGGCGAACAGAGTGGGGGAGGGAGAGTAAGAGTGAGAGGGACATAGGTAGAGGAGGGAAGATGTAGCGCAGTGTTCGCGGCTTAAGGTCGGTTTTCGCCTATCGTCTCTATTCCATGGCTGGCGATGGTTTTTGTCTAGCCGAGCAAGTCCTCCGTTAAAATATCGCCAGCAACCGGTGCCCTCTCGAGCGGACTCGTTCTTCTCTCTTCCTATTTCCCTCCTGGAGGACTCTGTTCGGGGACCGGCTCTCCTTTGATCTCTCTCGATCTTCCGTCTCCCTCTGCTCTCTGTCCCCTTGTCCTTTCCACTCTTCCGTTCTCTTCTATCTAATTCCCTTGTCCTCTGCTTCTTCTTCTTCTTCCTCTTCTTCCTCTTCTTGATGGTAGCCTTCTTGTTCTTCTTCTTGTTTTTCTTGGTCGCGTTGTCTCTCTGTCATTCTCGCTCCGTCGCCGTTCGTTTTTCTGCCTAGCGCCCGTTCCCGATGATTATGGTGATGCCACGTCCTCATGCGTGCGCTTCTTTATGGCTGATTGGCCTGACGGCGGACGTATATTGCGCGAACGGCTCCAGGAGCGCCGCGATAAACCGCGCACTCGGTGGCCACGGGAGACGGACACGCTCCGGGGAACGATGCCCGGCCCGATTACTGTGCCGCGGTACCTGCGCGCACGGGGAATTTCAGTTGCTCGGTCAGGTACTCCGGGCTCGGCAAGATGCGGAACGCCGGCTCGGTATACGTGGTTCTCGTTTCACTCCACGATCGCGTTTCGTGCCGAACGGGTCTTCTTTCAATGACGTTTGATACGGTCACGGCTAATTCGAAATCATGATATGGATTGTTCAATGACAGATATTATTGTTTTATATAATATTTCTCTATAGATTTCATAGAGCTTTGCGACGATTCCTTGATTTTAACAGAGTCGAAAAGATGATATTCTATTTTCTGAAATACTGACAAGTTTGAGATAGAGTTGCTTTATTAATATTAATATAATGAACAAATTTAACTTCCATCTTAGTAGCAATCTTTATGTGATCGTAGTGAGCTAAACCACTATTGTGACCAACAATACACATCAGGCCGGTTTTTCCAAAGAACAGATCATAGTCTTTACCACAAGAATTATCGATCGGCAAGGATACAGCATTAGTTTGCAAGCATGTAATATGCTTTGTGTGGCCAACAAGCAAACAACGGGCATAAAGAAGACACAATATATAATGCACAAAAGAACATTCAAGTAGGCATGGTCGAACCCAAAGCAAGAATTTCAAGAGCACTACTGGACAGGCTTAAGATCATTTTTCCCAGAGATCACTGGTTACCGAGATCTTCTGCAATCATAGGAACAACTCAGGGACACCAGATTAGAAACAACAATCGAAGATCTAGCGATCATTGGGTCCTAATACCGCTCCACCGAGTCGGAAGCCTGGAAAACAGAGGAAGAGAAAGGTCCCTCTCCATCCTAGAAGCTTGGTTTCTCTAATTCCTCTTCCGGAAAGTTACACGGATGATCCGTGGGGCCTAGCGGGGTCCATTGTCTGTCGCGGGGATTTGCGAAATTCGAATAACGAGCGGAGAGGACAGCGCCGACACGACAATAGTAATGGATACGTTTAATCCAATTTCGGGCGGGGATGGTTTGGGACCCACGTCGGGACCTAGGCTCGACAATGACGCGGCAGCGGCCCGGGGCGGGACCGTGACAATGTCGAGAAATATTGGATAAGCGTGACGGACCCGCCAGGTAGAGACGGACGACACGCTTAACCAATTTCGGGCTGAATGGGGCCTAAATTTGCTTAAAATTAGGCCTACTCTGAGGCGCCTGAGAGGCTCGAACCTCAATCACCGCCGTTTGCTCACCGGCATTGTCGCGGAAATCGAGCGAACTCGAGTGCTCCTTTTGTGGCGGGTCGAACGCTCAGGAAAACCCACTGCGAACCAGCAGTCGAGTCCGGAAAACTTGGAGACAATGATGATAACAATGTCGTCTTTGTAGCGAGCAACAGATCTAGATATTGCAAGTGACAGTAGAGAGATTATATAATTTTGAAGCTAGAGCAAAGTAAACGCATAGTACTGTGTTTAGAAGAGACCTAAGTAACCCACAGACCACGCTAAAGATGAAAAATAAAGACATAACTATTCTCAGTAATCGAGTATCATAGACATTGGAGGATGTGCTTCGCACAATTTAGGATATGCGTGCGAGGAGTCTTGTAATAGATGATTTAAAGAAACCGAATAGCCCTCTGAGAAATTTCTATTCAATATAGAGTAAGACACAGCGGTAGCCACTTAAATGAATGTAAACTGGTTTCTCGCAGATCAATACTGATATTACAGACTGTACTAAGCCTTAGATACCTAGCTCCATATCGTCCCGGGTTTCCAGAAGTATTACCATCTCAATTTTCTACTGTCAATCAAATTTTATAGTTACCATGTTACATCGCACGCTTACGAGAAACACGTTCGCATTCGTACAAAGGCTGAAATCATGCTAAAATCGTATAAATCCCGACATCTGCATGCACACAGATGGTATTATTCGTTCTCCAAGAATCAACACACTTCTACCCATAGAACTATTAGATCATCGCTGTGAGATTCTGTCAATTCTCGAATCGATTCAAACCTTCCGAATGATAAGAACAAACTCATTTGTGTAGAATACATGGAATGACCAGAGAATCGGCGACCATCGGTATCAGCTCTCGGTTAGCCCGGGGCCAGTGCGAGTAGGCCGGTCCCCGATCACCAGGATCGCGCGTATTTATTCCGTCAGGGCGACGAGCAGGCTCTGCCCTTTGTTCTCGGTGACTTACATCGATAATCCCGCTCGGTCTCGACACGGTGGCCCCTCCCGTGCCACCCCCACTCCACTGTCTCTCTCTCGTGGCGCAATATCTCGACGGCTTAGCCTAGCACGCATAAAGGCAGCCCCCACGGCCCCGCTGGGTCCAGGCTCCGTGAAACCGGCGTTCGGAGCTCGGTCGGCTCGCTTCTCCGGTCCTCCTCGCATCCTCTCCGCTGGCCAGTCTCACCGACTCCTTCTCTCTGTCTCTCTCACTCTCTCTTTCTCTCTCTCTCTCTCTCGCCGTCTGCCTCCTCCCCCGCCCAGCGTCCCGCACCCCGGCGTGGCTAACAAGAGGATTCACCATTCACCTGTCACCGGGTCCGAGGGCGGTTAGTTATAGTTTATTTATCGTTTCCACGTAGGCTGGTGTTTGAAATACGTTTACATCGCTCGTATGTTCACCCTTTCGGGGTCCTCAGTGTGCGGGTATGGCGCCGGCGTGTGTGGTCCGGCGCATACCGATGCACGCGGGGCCGGGCAACTATTGTCCGGCCGCGGTGCAACGGTGAACACCGCGGACGGCGGACAGTTGCAAGCCGCCGCGGGGCCCCGAGATGTCTTAAGCAGATTGGCCAGAACGCGAGCGCGCGGACCCCGATTCTCTTCCCTCCCCACCCATACGCGCGACAGCGTTTCGACAGGTTTTCTTTATTTTCGGAATACCGAACCGCTGCTCTGGAAACCATTTCTTAAAATCTTGGCTGCGCGCTGCTGGCTCGCGCGACTGGGCTATATGGAAACGATGCTTGGTGGTAAATGTTTCTATGGAACGGTAGGAATAGGACTTGTTATAACATTTCATAATAATTTCTTTTGAAATAGAATGTTTACGAATTCCAAATCCGTTTCTGAATTTCTTTCTATTTAGCTGGCATGGCGAATCTATGCTATTCAATTCCAACTAGCTAATACTTTAATCCTTTACCCTGGGATACCATTTACAAGCTCTTTGAATTCTATCTGCGTTAAAAGGAACACAGAAGTGACCTGCTAAAACTACGATCACCAAAATGTTCTTCTATTGGTCAATCTTTATCCGAAGTAACCAAGATCCGATGCAATCTCCCGTTGTTAGCGGTCATTTGACAAGACAACCATCCCGCGATCGGCAAACGACCGACTCAATATCGATGCACGCAACAAGATCCAGTTCCCCAGCACGCATCGGTGTTGTGCGTCGAGGACAAGGGCGAGCACTCCACCCTCGTTTACCGAAATAATTAACATCCGAAATGAAAGTAGCGGTCGGGCTGCAGATCCGGCGGAGTTTTCTTTGACCTGCGAAGGGGTAGAAACCGAACGAACGCTCGAGGTATTAACGGGACGCGAACATTAGGGGTTATCTGATCGGTAGATCTTTAGCGATGAGGACAGGCGGCTTGATGTCCGGGTATTCTCGAGCCTGGCAAAGGAAAGGGTGGTTTCTAGGACGAAGACCGGGGTTAGACCTACCTGGATATCATAGGCGAGTATTCGACACGTGATGACAGCCGATGGCGCCACCAACCCCCCGTAGCTCTTCGACTCCGCGGGGTTTCTGCCTCGGGACGGTAGATTCTTTTGTTTCAGGCTCATTAACGTGTTGCCAAACCCTCGTCGTCTACCTACGGGAACATCGTTGTCCGTCAACGACCTGGTCGAGAGCCGCGCGCTGCGTTTACACCCCCCTCTGTACGCTTCTAACGGTCGTTGGGGTTCTGTTATGACGGGGATCGTCTGTTTCGAGAGTCTTTCCTCGTGCAGCGTTCTTTCGGAAAATTCAGGACATTTGTTGTAGTTTGATTGAAAATATTTATATAGCTAATTTTTGGTGCTAGTTTGTGGGAGAATATTGGCTAAGAGCTTATATGTCTATCGAGTATAGTGTTACCTTAAGTTTATGTTATTTTTGTTAGATAGTAAGATTTGAAATTTGTGTCGGATCTGGAGACTTTATTAATTGAAATGAAGTTATTGTTGAAAATACTTGTATTACAATTAATAAGCACTCCCATTTCATATACTACAAACACCTGAAGTTCCACAATCTAAGTATTTCTACACATTGATAAGTATGGTGTTTAATATTGATGAAAGATGTAAAAAATATATAGGACAGATATAATAGGAGGAAGGAAATAAATGTTATTTACAACTTGAATGAAAACCTGGAAGATTTGCCTGGATTTTTTAGATTCATCGGTGTTTGTTTTGGCGTGTCCTGCGTAACTACGTTTTCGGGCACGCAGCGGGAGCCATCGCCGAGATTTCTAGTGAAAAGAGGTACAAGCTGGGTCGTGTTACAAGTAGTTTGTTGTTCTATGAACTTACAGATCAAATCCAGCAGAGTGATTTACCTTGTTTCCGGGCCAGTCAGTTTTTCTATAACCTTTACAAAGAATTATCGAGAACTTTTGTTCCCAAAAGCAGTCTGTTAGCTGAACCAGAAACCTTCGACGCCCGGAACCATTGAGCAAAATAATTTTTACACGAAACTGATTCTTTTCCACGTGTAAATGCATTACTCGGTGCTTTGACCGTGCGGCGGTTGATAAAATATTTATAAATATAACAATGTTTTTTGGAAAATAAAAGTATCTTTTAGAGAAATTCATGAAATGCAGATTCAGTCTGTAGTTAAACTTTCTTGAACATTTAAATTACATTAAAAATTCTTTGAAATTTTTAATTGTTGGATATACGAGTGTACTCCAAGCTCCGATTGACTGAAATTTAAACGGTGAAATGCGTAGACATCGATGGGAACGACAAGAGAGGCAAGGGAATGAATTATGCCGGCTCGAGTGCTTAATTGGTTGCACGATTTTCCGTAAACACGAGGGCGTTTGTGGCTGGGATCGGTTTTATTTCGTGTAATAAATCACTCACCGAGCGAAGCTCAATCCTTTACCGAACCAGACCCTAATCCGACATGTTTTCTTATCCAGCAGTCGAACACGTACAATAGGCATAGACATGCAAATGAGATTTACAAAGATACTTGTGACATCTGCGGCGCAACATTGTCCACTGATGCGATTGTTGCTCGCTCAACTGTACATTTCAAGAAGCATTAAAAATATTTTCCTCTTTAAACGACACCGATAATTTCGAAATTACAAAAATTCTACATACATTATATTTACTTATAAAAAGCGAATCATATTTCTCAATGACATTTATTCCTATTATAAAAAACAAAATATTTGAAGTATGCAACACGCATTGAGACTTCTCTAAGAAAACTCAAATATCTTCCGGTTTCTTTCAAGAAATCATTTCAGTAAATATATTCTCTACACAATATTCTAAATACATTTGAACCCCCAAAATCGAGTATCGCAAGAAAAGAAATTCACGGATAATCAATCCAACGAATAAACCTCTAATAAGCTCAGAATCCATGTCCCTAGCAGATCACTCCAAAAGAATCGCGCATTATCGCGACGAATCGCCAGGGCAACAAAGCTGTCGAGCAAGCCCAGTGGCTCACTCGACGAGTACCTCGGGCAGAACCTCCGGTGTCATTCCATTTCTGAAAAAACTGCGGGGTCCCCGTAGCCCTCGTCCCGTCCGACTTACCGCCTCCAAGGAATCAGCATCGTCGAAATTTCAACGGAGCATATAACGAGACCCTTAATCCCGTGCTCGACTCGCGGGCCTCGGTGAAAACAGCCCCGTCGCGTTCCACGGCCGCGCGCAGCTTCTTCAGGGACGTCTCCTCATCCACCGACTGCCCTCCACGCTCTGATAACTTCCCCCCTCGACTTACGACCCCGTGACTCTGAGATCTGCCCGTCCCTTTCCTTCTTTCTCCACCGAACATCCCCCCGCCACTGCTGCGCTCGGTTCTTCGTTGCCCCGCGACATTACAGGGAGGGGGGAGGTGATAGATGACGGGAAAGGCGCCTCGAAGGGACGCCTAGCATCTTCCATTCCTTTAGAAGGATCCCGAGTGCCGCGGCACGCACGAACACGGACAAGCTCACCCCCGGATACGCTGCTCGCGGGGCTGTAGCTGTAGCCCGCGCGCGTGCCGCACCCCCTCGCGTATTTCATGCGGTCTTGGGGTTGCTGAACAACGTCACTTTTCCCGAGAAGGAATTACTATGGGAGGAGACGACTGAGCCGGAGCTCGTGGCTTGCGTGTCACCGGCCTCCGCTTGGCGCGGCCTCCCTTCCACTCACGATATTCCGCTGAGAATTAGTCACTCTCGTGTGTACAACGATCCCTCTTTTCTTCTTACTTTTATCGGTAAGTTCTAGCCCATGCGCTGGGAACGCAATGGTGGATGTTGATCTTGCGGTAGTTGGCAGACTCGAGATTTGGATTCGGCGATTATCTTTCAGTTGTTTTCCTTTTTGGAGGTGGAGAGAAGTGTTTATTGACTTTGTCGACATTGAGGTTTTTGAAGAAGTAATTTGAAGATGTTGGCGAAAGGATTAATTAATGCTGGATAGTGAATTAGTTTTTGGTACTTTGTCGTGTTATCAAATTTAATTAGTTTGTTTGCTGAAGAGCTGATAAGAAAGAATATCAGTGTGATTATTATTACGTTGCGTCCATCTTTGCCGTTGAAGCCATTTTTAAATTTATATCGGTTCACAACAATTTACAATGAATATCGATTTATTATATGTTCTTCATCATTCTTCATGAAATAAAGTCTTCCGATTAGTCATTCTTTATCTAATATCGTGGCATAAATTACGTATTAATTACGCAGCATAGTCGTTTGTTATTTGCGACTCGACTGGAAGTGTCAAAATTATCCACGATACGCTAATATCCTTTAATGCGCATTAATATTTATTAATAACGGTTCAGTGAATCGTTTCAATTTGTTTGTTTCTCATTCTCACCCCTTTACGTTCGGTCAAGCTCGCGCGTCGCCACGGCGTGGAATCGCCCGAACAAGGTTCGATCTCCCGAAGGGTAACTCGATTCAATAACGTCTACGTCGGTCACAGGACAATGTTGTTTCACCAAGTTGCCCGAATTTCCGATGTGCCTGTGCAAGTAACTTCATACGCCGGCTGCAACCTTGTTTATCCCGTGTCGTCGAGGCACTTTGTGTCCGCATACCGTGCCACGCAAATTCGATAACAGCCACCCCGATCGATCCCATCAACGGATTCGATAATGGTCGTCCCAACTTGATCGCTTACGAAACCTTTCGCAAGCTCGGTTCACACCACGCGAGAAAAACCGCACGCGAATCTCGCGCTGCCAATCGTTCCCGAGGAATCAAAGAAGAAAATCGCGTAGTCCTGTGGCTCTTGGAATGCTTATAATTTCAAGACCCGCGGACATTTTCATGAACTCCCGATCGACGCGAGGAATTTATTCGCAAACTATTCTCGCGAACGTTCACGCGAAATCTGAAGTACCAAGACCGTTATACGCTAATCGAATTCAAATAAATGGAGAGTTTAGTCATTCAGAGATTCTAGAAAATTGCTTCTAGTCGCGGGCAGCAGAGAATTGAATGTAGTAATATAGCGAAGGAATTTATTTCCACGCGATTTGTAGTTCGGTTTTTACGGTTCAGCTGCGAGGTTTCAGGGAGTTTCCGAGAAATTTCAAGATGGCGACGCGTATGTCAGGAATCCGGGTTAATTTGTTGCATAACAATGCGGCGGTCAGGACGGGTTATGTGACGACAGGACTCTAGCCACCATTAAGTCGCACGCCTAGCGAAAATAGAATTCACCGGCCGGGCTCGTTTCTGAATTTTAACGTTCCCGTCGGAAATAAAGACTTGTTCCCGCGCACCGACGATGCCGATTGGCCGAGCACTGCTCGGCTACGTGAAATTCCACGACTCGTTTAATTATAAGGGAAACGAAGCGGCGCACGCGACCGCGAATCACGTCGTCTTCGGCCGGCGAGAACGTTCTCGTGGCAGGTAGACGTCAGAAGCTGACGGAAACACCGGAACATGTCCTTACAATGCTGAAGGATGTCACAATTCTAATTAGAAACTACTTAAAAAGGGGAAAAAATCTATTTTCCGACGGAGGGAGAACTAACAAATTTATTTGACACTTTAAGAACTCGTATTTGAAGCGTTACGATTTAAATGAAAATTATAATTTTGGAAAATCTAGAAGATGTATAGAATAGCTTTTTATTATGTGATGCTTTTCTTCAATTGCAAAGTTTAATAGAGTTTCTGTAAGTTAATACCTTCCTTAAACAATGATTTTTTTGCTAATAAACAATCTAATAATCTAATCAAATTAAGAAGTACATTGCGTAAAGTAAACATTGCGGATGAGAATTGTGTAAGTGAGAAACGGGAGAAAATTACAGAGGCAACTTACAGGCGAAGCGCAGCTGGAAATAGCGGAATCGTCGATAAAGCAAGAATTCCATTTTTATTGGAATTCGGCTGAAAATTCCCGACGAGAATTGAACGCTGTGGAAGATGAGGGGGAAATGATCGATCCAGGGATATAATGGACAATAAATCTAAGCCTGTGCATGAGAGCAGTCAAGACACCGGTGACTTTCCTGTTTAAATATTAGTGGCCATAGTCACGAACACTCGAATAGTTCATTAAGGGCAGCTCTATAGTAGCCACGGCCGCGCCGCAGGCGATCTATGTGATTGCGGATACCGGTTCCAACGATATTTTACAACTCGGATAATCGACCGAGATCGCGAACGTGTCCGCGCAGATTAACGGAGTGTTCCTTGTCATTGTTCTCGTTATTGTATAATATCCCAGCTAGCATGAACCTACATCTTCGTTTCGATAATTCACTTTCAAACCTAATCAAACATCTTCCTACGCCAACATTCTCAATTAGACCTCAATTGAAACTAAATGTTAACTGATTAAACCTATCGGATGGAACGGGATTTTCATATTTTCGAATGCGGTTGCTATCACAATGAAAACTTGGATCTATACTTGCAAGTAACCTTGTTCGTATTAGTTTAAAACAAAATCAAACTTTAACCAAATGAACCTATTCATATTCCCATATTTAATTACTATATGAATAAAAAATAAGGCTAGATTTGCAATTGAATCACTTCGTTCGTGCGTAAATCACTTTCAAACCAAATCAAACATACTTTTTCGCTACTAATCTCGATTAAACTTGTCAGATTTGATTTGCTACTCGCATAAACAGTCCTTCCCATTATCTGTCCATCTGAAAATGTTCAGATACATAATAAAGGAAACTCGATTTCGCCAGCAAACTCGATCAAACATCTGTAAACAGGAGCAAACAAGAGTATCATAATCGGATTCGAAAGTAACGCCGCGATAAAAGTCGATTTTTTACCGGAAGCGAGCTACCTCGCCGTGGGGAAAGCACTGAAGAGCAAGATCGATCGGCTGCAGAAAATCGCTCGTAAGCTAAGTAGCCCCATTACGAGTGTATCCCGATCGACAATCTAAATATCTCTATCCGGCACGACTTTCATCGGCCGGGCTCGCTCACGCTCGAGATCCTCCCGGCGTGGAGCGGAGCGGACACGCGAAAAAAGCCAGCGGAGCAGATATCTTACATTGTGTAACGGGCCTGCAACGAGCATTATCTTACGTGCTGGCATTCCGCGTTGAAACTCGGGCCTGCGCCGAGCTGCAACGCATGGGTGGCCCGCCCGGTCGATCTCCTAGCTGCGCTTTCCGATGATTCAGCGTTGAATAAAGTTGAATACCGAGGCGGTTCAATTTTTCCACTACCCTCGCGGCTATTTTCTTGAAAATTTACGTCACCTAAGGTGCTTACCTCTCACTTGCGCCGATCGGACCGCAAGAAACTGCTGGATTGATATTCTAAGCTTTTATTACTTCCGGAATTTTTCTACTTTTCTATACCGTGCATTAAAGTTTAACATGTTGATCTTCTGGCAGTAGATTTACATTTTCTTGTACATTTATTTTCGATGGTAAGAATTTCTTTGACCTCCGTTATAACAAAGATTATAGAAGACATTATTCTACGAATAATAAACGTTTAGAATAAATCTATTTGTATAATAAATGTATAATACGACTTGTTACAATGAATAGGAAACTATTAAAATTAAAACAATCTCTTCGAATCTAGCAAAAAATCGAAACATAAGACAAGATTTTAATGCCTTGTGGTTTTCCGTTAACATTAAAGATTCATATTTTTCACGTGACCTGTACCGTTTCTCCATAGAATCACAGTTCGTCGAGGGAGTCTAAATCGTTCAGCCCCGAGACGGGCGCACTCGTGGAATAATAAATTAATCGAGACGCACACGGCACACGATCCGCCGTCGAGATACATTCCGTCGAGTGGGGGTGACATGACGGAGCGATATTCCGTTAAAAAAGTGCTTATCATTCGTGTCGAACCTTCGACAGATTATGATCGGTGCCGATTTACTGGCTCGACGCTGGTTAGCCCCGGCGAGTTTCAATCGTGCGGGCCGTTCGATCGAGCACGAAAAAGACAAACAAGGTGGTAATAACGCGGCCCGGCCTGATAGTTAATGGAACTGTCAACGATTTCGCATTATAACTGGAATTGTCACGCGAGTGGGGGCGGGTTTCAGTACTGGTATACGTGTGCCTATATATGTATGTATGTATGTATGGTAGATGGCAGCGCAAGAAGCCCACAGATTTCCGAGCTTCAGGAAATCGATGGGTCGATTAATCGGCCTGCCAAGTCGACCGGCGCGACAAAAATTCCCTTCTTGTCGCGTGACCACGAAATTCTCCCTGATTCCTGCTCTACGTTCGTCCTCCCATTTGCCGATTCTCGGAAGCCGTGTCCCGATGTTGCTAGACCACGCAGCCTCGACAAAATGCTAAGGTTCTTTGTGCTCGCGGCAATTCGTCGTCCCATGATACCTTCACTGACTGCTTCTTCTGCGTTCCAACCCTTAATCTCTTCTTACATTACAAGTTTTGAAATACTCAGAATATTTTTGTATCCTTTACTATAAAAATTATCAATCTCATAGAATACGTTCCATCATTCTTTACAGCATAAGAAATTGTGAAAAGTAAACAAATTTTCATCTTCTACGTTGCTGAATTTAGTTAAATCCATCAACATTTCTCTAGCGTTTTGACAACTTGTTTGAAGTCTTCATACTTTCCATTGAGCACTTCCATCTATACTCTCAAAGGTATCTCCTAATAACAATAAACAACATATCGCAAGATCATCCAATTCCGAAGACGCTAGCAAATACCGCAAACATTCCCACGAACTCGTGCAACGCAGGCCATTCAACGCAACAGAAGCGAGATCCGCTGCGGCAGAGATACACCCCATCCCCCGTTTGGTTGAGATCGCCGGATCTCGCGCGATTAAACAGCAGAAAAAGCGGCGCACCGCGTTTCGTGGTCCGGGGATTGTACGGAAGGTGGCTCTCTCCACGACGCTGCTCGACGACATCGTGCACACGCGGCAGAGGGTGGAGGAGCAGGGTGTCCACCACCTCCTGGAACCATGTAGTAGCCTCTACCCTCTATTGATCGAACCGGCCTGGGCTCCACTGGAGTGGACTGGACACACCACCGGCAGCCCCTAACCCATCTCGCGACGGCCAGCTGTGTAGGTGCGTAGACGTGCGCGCGTCGGTGCACACCAGCACACCGACCCTGCCGGCCAAAAGACGGCGAAAACGGCTCGAGGCGACCGGCCATCCCCCGGGGGTGGTGGGATACTTGGACGTGTGCGGCCGGACCGCTGCCCTCGGACTTCCCGTGAATCCGCGCGGGCGCGTCGCGCCGCACCGGGCCGGGACTGTGTGCGCGCCGACACGTACACGCGGGTTTATTGGACACTGGGTATTGAGCGAAGGTGATCGTCTAGAAAGCGAACCGCTGAACGGACGCGAAATATGAAATTCTGAACGCTCGACGCGTATTCTCCCTGGATTACCTAGCCACGCTCTTTTTTCCGGCGAGGCGGAGACGTTGGACTCGCCCTTTGGAGTTCGAAGCGAGGAAGTCTGAGAATTTCGAAAATTTTGTTCCCTTTTTTTGCGAAATTGATGCTTAGGTGATTGTGTGGGTTTTGAGGTGGTTTCTATTTTCGGACTGATAATTAGAGATGGTTTCAATGATGTCTAGTCATTTTGTTTAAAGCATTCGGAAACTTTTAAGCGTAGATCTTTCAGTTCGGCGTCGAGGTACATAGATTCGTTTCAATAATGATGTGAAAAAGGTAAAATCTTTTATCCAAAATATTGAAGACATAAAAGTTTCTTAATATCTTCTTTTCAGAGGATAAAGTACTCCTACTTTCTCACTTCTAGATGAACGATATTTACCAAATTCAGTTTAAAGTCGCCATAACGAAAGTGTCTTACTACGGTAGGGGGTTAACCCTATAAACTCCATAGCGTCGTCCAACTACACTCCATGATGTGATACGCGACGTCATTGGTACGACGAAATTTGAAAGATTTACCAAGTAGGAGAGTCAAGGTCTTCGACCTTGGTCCGATCGAAAATTACGAGGCGCTCTGTACGGGCCGTGCTCTCGGTGGGTCTTGATCCAATTATCTCGTGTCCCTTGTCGGGATCAGCGTGCTACGCCATTGGTCTGCGTGGTCCGGACCGGCGGGCCGTTTGTTTTGTAAGTCTAATCGCAGAACGGCTCTCCGGTGGTCCTCTTCGTTCCTCTCTGTTCCTCACCGTTCACCGCCACTCCCGCCGGCCGGCTCTTTCCTCTCCTCCTTCACCTCCTCCTCATCTTCTTCTTCTTCTTCACTGTTTTCTTCGTCCCCTGCGAACGTCGTCGCTCGACCGGCCGCCATTTTATTTTTAAAAAAGGACCAGCAAGCACACACTTTCGTCCGTTCGTTCTGTTCCGTTCGTTCCCGACGGCGGACCGAGGCTATGGGGGCCTCTCTTTTCCCTCCTCGCGTATGGTGGCGCCATGCCCGGGGCTCCTGACAGCCATAAGCGACTAAAAAAGAGTCGGTGCCCGGATAAAAACCCGAGGGAACCGTGCCGCGGCTATCCAAGCTACTCCAACGCCGGGAAATTCTGAAATCTTTCTTTCCGTTCATCTTCCACCTATTTGTTTTGAATCCCTTCAAATCAACAAGAATGGCGACCCAGTTGCGCGAGTATTAAGTTCATTAATTAAGAAGGTACATAAATTCTGTATCTTGGGGATGATCAACGAAAAAACATGATAGAGAGTGTGTACAACCCCGGCAATTAGATTCGGACAGTTCAATCCAGAGGATCCCGAGAGGAAGATAACTGAATCATCGTGGACTGCGCCATATCAGCCGTTGGCAATCTGACACTTGAAAAGCTTCCAGCTTCCGGGAAGATCGAGAAAATCGGGGTATGAAAGGTTCCCGGTGCGGACTGCTAGGTGATATAGTCCCAGTGACGCTCTCGAGTCTCCTGTCAGTGGCGCCTCCATCACGCCAGTCCCGAACCACCGGCGATCGTTCGAGAGCGAAGCGGAGGGGTGGCGCGAATATTACCGTGACTCATTGTACACCCCGCCCAGAGACAAAAGCCACCCCCTGTCGAATTGCTGGGAGCGGGGGATCGTGCTGAGACCCTAAAAAGATTTTTAGCACTCGCTTTAACGAATTACTATGTGAGAAAAAAAGGTAAACCTTCAAATGCTCTGTTTGCTTTCCCTAAATTATGAATATTTGATCGGTGAGACCGGAACTTGGTGACAGAATGTCTCAATCATCCCAGGAGATTCCGGAGCAAGAGTGACGTTGCAAAAAACGCTGAAACCGAAGATCTTATTAATTCCTGTGTAACAATGATTAGGTATTCAAAGCCAATACCATTACGGGCCAGATACTAGAACCAAAACCTCCGTTTACTGATTGACCACAGCTGTCCACGCGGGCAACCCGGTTTTGTTTCGCCCTTTTGCCAGCCCTGGCGCCAGAATAGGATGACTCTTCTGCCCTCGCAGCCCCGTGAAGGAAACTAGCCGGAGCTCGTTCTCATTCTCATCTTATCTTAGTTTCTGCCGGTCAATTATAATATGCTGATTTAATTTCTTTCGAATACCTTCTTGCAAATACTCATTTCTGAACCATTTATCAGAACACGAAGTGAAGATTGTAATGAGAGATCTAACGAAATCTAGCAATTCTTATAAAGGCTATTACAGTAGACGTAGATAATTAAAAAAAAAACTGTTGATCAATTTGATAGTCGCCGATTGAGCACACCTATTTGAATAATGTGCATCAATGCATAGGTTTAATTAAATGTTATACATTTCGACAGTGATCCTTTGGATCTATTAATTCTCAGATACCGCAATCAGCGGTGGCAACTGACAAACAATTCGCAAGTAACGAAATATGAGCAGTTTCGGTCATTTTCGCTACTAACATGTCTGTAGCAGCCGAAAAATCGCACGCACCAAGAAACGACGGCTCCTTTATTTCAGTTTTTTTTTGTGCCGGACCTAAAATCGAAGGGGTGGAGGAGCGGCAAAGAATTCCGCGGCGGAAAGGGGCGCGGGCTTCCAGAATTCGTAAACCGGCATGAGAACCCGCGGAATGCTTTCACATAAAGACGCAACCCCATAAGACTTCATCCCCCTTTATGCGGAACGTTCTCGCCGCCCGCACCACCCATCTCTCCGTCACCCCCGAAAAGCGTGCACCAGCGACACATCGATGTGTGGGTGTCGCGTCCGTGTGTCAGAACGCACACTGCTCACCCCAGGGGATCGATGTTTCCTCCTTCATCGGGGAGTGTAGCTCGTGCGTAAAAACCAACCCCCTCCCCTGCGCCCTACTCCTTCCTCCCGCTCAACCCCTGAGATTCACCCTTACAGCTATCCGTTTCTTCTCGTCGAAAGAGAGGAGGCTACCGTGCGACCCGCTGATTATTTTCTGATGGGACTTGCGCTTCGTAAATATTTATTCCTTTAACGGGCACCACCGTGAAACCGAGATCGGATTGTCAACGCAACGTCGACCGTTCCCGATGGTACAGTCGTACCCTCAAAATGTTCCAAATTTTAGGAATCGCGCAGACTTTAGAGCTTTTAGTTCGGAGATTTGATTATTTGAACTCTAATGCATTACTTCTGAGGACTACAGTGATATTGTTGAACTAAGAGTGTTTAGGGAATGATAAGTTTCTCAGGGCAAAAGATTGCTTTCTTTATGAAGGATTCTATTCAACGTGGAAAAGGGTTTATTGGTAATAAATTAATTCTATGGAGTTGCATAGAAAGTATGGAGAAATGAGTTGGCGACACATGGAGTAAGAAAAAGGATTCATTTTAATCTGTCTTCAATACACTTTTCACATCACAGCACTGAATCCCTGCATTCTCAGCGATAACTAAGTTTCAATACATCTCATCGACAAATAATACTCGGATAATAACAAATACTATTTCTCCAATACTTTTATTCCGTTACATGCGACGTTCATTCTTCGTTCAACCAGAATCCGTTGAAGTTTCCAAAGTAATAATGGCGGGAAGAGTGGAAGACGAGGTTAGGGTTGAACAGATACAAACTGCACCGAGCGGAGAGGGACCGGAAGGCCTTAGGAGGTTTAATCTCGAATTGGACTTTTAGTATCCGATAAAACAACCGGTTGCTTACCAAGAAATTTTCCCAGAGCCGCGTCCCGAACGGACTGCTGAGACAGTTACGTCTATTTCCTCCTGTATAAGCCAGCCCGCGATCGAGTCGAAAAGTTCCCGGGCCAGCTTCAAAAATTGTTCCAACTGCCATTGGGGCCGCGATAAAAGTAAACGAACGGCACGGGCATGGATGGTCGAAGAATTTCTGGTTCTCCTGGTCGGCTGGTCCAGGCGGCCGGGCAGCAGGCACGCGGACAAGCGGCAGGCAGGCAAGCAAGTGAGCGAGATGGCAGGCAAGCAAGCAAACCTCCGCGGAAAACCCTCGAGCGAGGCCTTAACAAAAGTTTCACAGTCGAGGAGCTAACGACAATAGGAAGAGGAGAACACGGAAACGATTTAGCGCTGAATGCGGATGTCGCTAATTTTCTGGCTCGTCCACACAAGCTTCTGCCTTAAATCTGCTCTTTGGCCGGTCGTCGGCCGGAAAACGTGGACCGATGTCCCTTTGCCGCGTTACATTTCGCCGCGTCGCGGGCTTCGCCGATTATCCCTTTGAGAAATTCTTTGAGGAATTGTCAAATTGCTGATTTTGGATGATTTGAGGCCTGATACTATTTCACTTCTACACGCATTTGTTACCTTAGGACGCACTGATAACACAGCTCGTCCTTAGGGCGTCCAATCTGTTCACAAAATTCTTTTCACGAAATATAGAAATTTCCACACACAACAGAAAACTGTAAACATCAGTTGACTCTAAAGTAATTCGTAACAGATATTCCAAACGCCAGAAGTAACAAATATTTAATATTAACTAGTTAGTTAAGTGGTGGACTCGATAATCCTGTCCCACCACTTTCCAAAAACCTTAGTTAAAAACGGTGATTCGGAATCATCTTCGTGGTACCAGCGCCAGTTGAACGAGCCTCCGAGCAGATATGGTCGATCTACGGAGAAGTTTGATCTCCGACGATTCCAATACTCCGCGAGCATATCAAGAGAGGAAAGAGAGAACGAGAGCAAAACGAATGAATTCCGGGCAACCGTGGTTCTGCCTTCCACTTAATAACTCCTTCCTCTGGGAACGGTCTGGGGCCCAGCCGGGCCTAGCCGGGCCCGTCCGGGACAGAAGCAGCCTCTCCAAGTTCTGCTCGCGTGGGAGGGAGAGAGATAAAGATAAATCACCGCTCATATCGGCATTATTCGACGGTGCAACATTATGCGGGGGCCCCGGGAATCATGCAAATTCGCGGGGCGGATTATAACGAAGCCCGAGCCGGATCCGCGGCGGATCCGGCGCCCCGATAAAGAAAGCACGGTTAACGAGTTATGATCGAATAATGATAAATTCCGCGAACCACCCGGCCAGCTGCTGGCGATCGTTAAAGCTGGCTGTAGTCCCACCTCGGCAACGGGTCCGAGCTTTTTCTCGTCGCGGGCATCGCGATTAATGTCTTCATGAGGACCCTGAGCCACCGCACGTGAAACCGAGACTTCGCGCGCCTCGTTGCTCCTTTTTCCGACCCATTCGCGTCGTTCCTTCTGTATTTTATTTCTCGAAGGAATACTTTGAACATCGAAGTTTCTCGCTTTTTAATGCCTTCTCTTGAATCGATCGATCAATCAAGCAAGATACTTCCAAAGATTCTAGCCCCTTGACTGTCGCATATTCACGGTAAACGGTGTTATTGGCAAACTTTGAATCAAGTACTCATCTTGTTCCCAGTTTCTTAACAAGAGCGATATCTTTTCGTTTATACAGAACAACCGAACCGTAGTCCTGAATTTAAAGAAATCAATAAGCTTTAATATTGCCTTTCGTGAATTTGTGTACGTTACTGGTTGTGGAGTTAAGGGGTTACGGAAGTGTAGGGGACATCTACCGTTTATTCTCTGTAGTATTCTAAATTTCCATTGTCAGAAGTGAGACGATATTCATGTCTTTTTGTTCAATACCTTTTTTCTTACAGGAGGAATCAGGAACACGGCAGGATGTCGAATGTTTCGCGGAAGTGTGGTCTCTAGAGGAGTTCAGTTCCGGAGGCGAGACCATTGGAAAAGGAAGAGGAAAGCGAAATCGAAAGCCGTACGGAACGCGAGTCGCATAACGTGGTGACATGTCAACCCCTTACCACCCCCGCGGCCCCGCGCCACCACAGTTACTGAAAATAACCCCTTATTATCCGAGTCACTCCTACCACGACACACCGCACAACTGGTATTCGCAGCCGTAACCCGCAGCCCGGTGCCATTGTGAAACCGCGGCTGCGTTTCCACGGCTGCTCTTCGACGTCTGTCATTAATTCTGCTTTGGCCCGGTGACGTGCCTTTGTAATAAACACGCGCGAGCGCCGGCGGCGAAGGGAGAGAGGGGAGAAGCCGCGGGAAAAAACACACCGGACAATCGGCGTGGGAGACGCGGTGAAATCGGCCCGACCTGGCCCGACCTGGCCCGACCTGGCCCGACCTTAACCCGAATGAAACGTGTAGACTAGTGTTTCGAGGTAGTAAAATTGATTTGCTGGTTCGTTCAACGGTTGATGATAACCCTTTACATACGAGAAGCGTATTTTAGTCAAAATTTTATTCGTACAATAAGATGATAAAGTCTGATATTTAATAGTATAAAATGTTAAATATTTACGGTGGGAAACTTTCCAGTGCGGAGAGTCAACATAGGTATTGTCGATATTGGTTCGACTGAGAAAAGTTTCTGGAAGTTAAATTCATTTCACCAACGTTGATTAACCCTTAGTACATTTAGTAATTTATATTTACTGTAATATATTAGTAAGCGGAAGTTTGTATGAATTTATAACACACAAGATCGAAAGAGTCATTATTATTTCGTGTCATTTTTACGGATTTCGCACTCAGCATTTGAATAACGACGACCTTTCGCAAGTTATGTTATACACGAGATGCTGCAGCTCGACAACAAGGAAACGCAAGAAGTAACTCGTGTCTGAATTAATTATTACATCGGAATTCTCATCGGTGAACGGGGTAATCGGATTACATTTTAGTGTGCTCCGACAGCGAGAAACGTATCGCTCAAGCATACCGATCGTCATCAGTGGCAGCACGGTATTGTTCGACAGTAGCCGAGTCCCATCAACCCCGCAGAATTCACGAGCGACACGGCCGCATTTCATCGAAGTTATAAATCGGGCGACCCGTGCTGCGGAATGCCCGGAGACATATAATACACGCGGCCGGCGCGAATCGCAACCACTGAATGTCTGATGTGCAATCAATGTCAGCTGACGTTCGCCGTGTATGAAACGAGCCGGTGGACACATTGTCCTGCTATTGATGCCGAGCCAGAGATCAATGCGGCCAGTTTCGTCATTTCCTTCGTCCAGCGAAAATTATTATCCCCATCCCAAAATTCGATCAACGAGAAACTAAAAACGACGATGGAAAACACTCAAATGACAAAGTGAAATGTGGAACACGGTAGAATTTCGATTATTCAGTTTAATTGAGGGACCAAAGGTTCACGTAAACAAATATTTAAATAGAAATCTTCGAAAATGTTCATAAAACTCGAGTGTACACACTCCGAGGTGCTTTCTAGGACTGTAGACGTGATCTAAGGACAAACTATTGATTTCGCAAAGTAACTAAGACTATAATAACGACATAAAATCGGAGTTTATTTCATGCTCCCTTAGCAGAACTCCAAAATCGAAATTCTTTCTTAGCGAGCGCTGTTTGTCCACTGAATAAGAAACCATCGGTCCCCCGGCTGATTAACAGACGAAGCGCAGTGGGGCCGCCTGTTTTCCGAGTCGATCCGCGGAAAATACGGCCAAGCGAGTGGAAAGTCGGAGCACGCGACCGAGCATCGAAAAAAAGACAGAAAGGCCGGAACACGGGATTGTTATTACTGAGGCCCCGCGAAAGCCGGGCAGGGTGGACGCCGCGCACGCGGCGGAGAAGACATCAAATCTGGTCGACCAAGGAAACATCCCCACGGGGAACGGTCCACAGTAGCAACAATAACATCGGGAACAACCCCGGGTTTCGTATTTATTTTGAAAAACAAATTCCGCGTATCCCAGCGGAAACCGCGGCGCGGTTACACCGGGAAAAGGGAAAACAACGCGTGAAGCGTCTCCGGGGCGGGCGGGGGGTTGGCTGCGGCTGTGGACGCGGCGAAACACGATCCGTCCTCCCGATCCTCCGCACGCGGTTTCCGTCGTGGAAAAAAAGAGAGAATGAGAGAGAAAGAGAGAGTGGGAGGGGGGGGGGGGGGGGGGTGGTGGAGAAAGCCAGGGAAAAGATGGAGGAAACTACGAAAATTCCGGCCATTCTTCGCACGACAATGGGGCCACGTATATATTTCGGAAATTCCCAATGGTGCGTTGTCGACGAACGGACGGGGAGGGGTGGGTTTCCATTATGAGCGTCTCTTTTTTTCCTTCTCCTCCTCTTCTTTTTTGTCGCTCTATTCGAGGATGTGCTCGTGCATCAGCGCGAAACATTTCGTGCCGGCGTACACAAGGGCTCCTTTCTTCGGGGCAGCTCGGCTAAAAACCACCCCTGAGGTGAGCGCCAATAGAAAACCGGCCGGCCGGTCTCCCCGCGGTACTCCCTGGAACACGACGTCGTGTCTAACGCCATCGTCACGCGTCCCGTCCTCTTTCCCTTCGGTCCCCTTGTACATGGTGCCCTGAAACGCTACGTGAACCCGGGTGCCCCTGGAACGGAATTTCTTCGGGGCGAACTTTGACGAACCCTTGTGTCGAGGGGCTGGTCCGTGGAGACGGTTTTCGAGCCTGGGCGGGGTTATCGATGTGATTGTTCTTGGTTTCCAGTGAGAATTATTTCTTTGAGAGAACTGGTTTCCAAGTTTAACTGTGGATCTTGAAGAAGCCTCGAGGTAGTGGAGATTGATCGAAAGATGCAGATAAATAGCATTTATTAGGTTTGCGAATTTTACTCTGGGAAATAACTGACAAGATATGAATTCGACTCCTGAATTTACGATCATCATCTTTAAAAGAGTACGTTGTTGTTCAGAATTGCCGTTCTGCATATTTTATAGAATACTCGATGCGAAGAGGAATGATCAAAGAATATTCAAGAGAAACTAGCTCTGAATATTCTCAAAGAAATTAGTGTTCTATCGACAGTTTTCTCATAAGAAAAATTGCTCTTTAGTATCCGACGACGATAAGCCTGGAATTCTTGAAAAGTGAGCATGCGATGCGCATTTTCCCGAAGCTCAAGCCCAGGCTGATCAAATGACGGAACGGCAGCGAATAATCGTGTAAACATTGACCGTCTTTACATAGTACCATTTTAGATACGCGAGGCCAAAGTTTCCGGGGTTACGTGACTCGATGCAACGAACTTCGGCCAAACAAATGTATCCCACTTGCCGGAGAGGCCGTCGAGGAGGATAGGCGAGTGAGAGTGGCACCATTTTGTCCGCGGCCGCGCCGGAAACTCCGCTGTTCAGCCCCCGCTCGGACCAGAGGGGGGCAACGCAGTCGCAAAAGGGGCGAGAACGCGCGAAGTATCGAGTTGTCGTGGCACCGGATCGCCTAGACTCGCGATTGGTGTCCATTTCACCCACTTACACCCTTTCCGACCAGCCGGAGGTCGGTTGTACACCTATGGTCGGCCGTGTTTCGCGACCGAGTCTGAATAAATTAGAGGGTGTCTCTTCGCGAATTCAATTGTCCCCGTACATGCACCACCCGCGACAAGGGTTGAAATCTCTAGAACTACTGGATAATCTTTCCGCCGCTCCAACCTGTGATTATGGCTGCCGCGCCAGACAAAGGTTCGATGAAGAGACCCGTTTCCCGGATATTCTTCCAAACAAACTAGGTTACAGCTGCACGTAATGCAAGCTGAACGCGTTTCGCGATTGGTTTCTTGCAAATTGGGGTTGCAGATGAATTACTAATATTTCCAAAAGCGGAATGTGGAGTAGGTATTTTAGGACTCGTTGGACATAACCGTGTAACTTTCTATTTTCGTATTGATGTTTACGAGATTTTAATATGATTTATTGAGAAACTTATTACCTGTTCATTCTAATGAAAATTCTATTCATAACGGAGCCTACATTAAAACAAATCTAATTAGTTTTACAGTGGGTATACCCAAGAAACTGAAGCTAATGTCAAGAGATGTAAAAGGAAGTAATTAAAAATGTACACGGGTTGGATCCTGGGTAGGTCTCGGATGGAAATTTCTGTCGAACGAAGGGATGTTCCTTCATCGGACGCTAGCATTGTCGATGTCGGCAAGAGACATGAATATCCAAGCATGACGGCGAGCATCGATAATTCAATATCGCACGTAGGAGAGCAGTCCCCTTTTGTCGTGGCACGTCACGCCATAATGACGCGTTTCGTTCCTCGTGAAAATTTCATCGTCCTCATGAGACCTTCCGGGGGGGAGGGCGAACAGGGTAAAATCAGGCTCCGCCACGGTGACAGAGTCATTCACGCGCGGCTTTTGTTATTCGTGTATCGTCATCGCAAGACTTCTGTCTTGCCTGCTATGCTCGATGTATATCGAAGTCAGAAGATTCAAGGCTTTTCAGATATCAAATACAATCCAGACGAACAGTGTTCTTTTCTTGTTTGAAACCTCTCAAGATTGACGATTTGATAGAATACTGAAGCTTTAATATTTGATTTAGCAAACTTGCCTATCGTGCGAAGCGTTTCGAGCCACTTGTTTTTTTATGAACAGAAAATGTTACTGTTATCGTTCCTTTCGTACTTCTTTAAGACGGTAATATGTTGAACATAATATAATAAAGATGACACGATTATAAAGATAGCGAAGAAAGATGAATTTCCCACACGTCAAAGGAATAAATCGAGACAACTAAAGTTTCAGGATGAAATCCTAGAGATTCCGTCCCATTTCTATCTATAGACCCGTTCCAATTTGTTAGCTTAGACCACTGAAACTTCCCAAGAGGATCGTGAAAAAGTTTCTGAGCCTGGTTTCGTCTTCCCCCGCAACACCTGCGATGCCAGCCTACAGTTCCGGAACGTTTTTACGTATTCATTCGCGAACGATCGAAACTCCGCGAAAACGCGCGAATCGTTAGGCATAGAATTGAACTTCGGCTGGCCTAAAAGTGTGTTGACTGAGTTCCGAAACTGGGTCGGCGAATCCGTTTCGTTCGCTATACAACCGTCGGCCAATCTTTCCTAGCGATTTCCCCCCGTGGGACAGTAATTTTTTATTAGTTACCCCAGCGTTGGCTCAACTTTACCTGCGCCGCATCCCATAAACACTGACGCACGCTGCTCTATAGTTACACGGCGATAACGTAGTTAAGGCTACTTTTGGAGCAGATTGAGAATATCATGAGAAATTGGGGAACATTCCGAACGATTTGAATCTGAAGACTTGAATACTTATTAAAGGAACGCTTCAGCGAAGTTAACATGAACATGCAATGAGCCTGAAGTTCGATACTTAGCGTACTCACAATCATGAATACTGAAACACTCACCGAATGCAAGCTATATTTCAAAACAAATGTTTATATTCCAGGTCTTCAATAAATATTAACTTTAACTTCATTAAAGTTGATTCACCCGTGCTTCCTTTAAGAATATTCAACTAACTCGAAAACGAAAACATTTACGACCATAAAAAATCGTAATGGTACTCACAAAAGCGATTATCAAGCATAAAATTAAAATCAGCGTGCACATATGCACCAATATCCTGAAATAAGCCAGCAACGCCATTTCCATCGCCGTCCGCCGGATTTCCCGAAAGTGGAGCAGTACCGGTCCAAGGCGGACAAAGAAAGTTCCCGCGCGGCGTTCACCCCACAAAGATTAATCACCGGCACCCGGTAGTCCCCCAGGCAGAAAAAAAGGAGAACCCGAACATGTCGGGGATCGTTGCGCGCGCGAGCAAGCGAGCGAAGTGATCCCTCTCTCCACCGTCGGTTGGCCCCGGTCTGTCGGCGTAATCCGATCCAAGACATCTATGTCGATAGGGCAATAATTAGGCTGCTTAAAGAGCTAGAAGAGGACGTGGCAGCGGTGCCGGGGCGAGGGGGCCGAGGCGATACACAGGGCCCGCCGGTCCCTTTCTGTCGCCCCGAACAGGACCCGGAGGTGGACCTCTCTCGTCGGCGGTTCTTGTCGGTTACCGTGGCCTTTCATCCCTTTCGACGTGCGCGCCGCCGTGAATAGGCGAAACTAGAGGTAAACTGTGAGGGCACCGGTCCTCCGCGGGCCACGAGGCGCACACGTTTCCCAGTGAAAGGGTAGAAAGAGACCAGTAGACCGATCCGGGGAGCTGCGCGTCGACTTGTCCCGGCCCGACTGACGTTCCTTGTGAACTGCACTTTACGTCTGTGTCCGCGGCTCCCTGCTACCAGTAGCGATGGACTCGAGCAACCCGGTTGGCCCTCGATCTTTTAGATGAACTGGGTAACCTTGCTCTTGGATCAACTAGTTTGTTTATTTTGTGGCTGCTAATGCTGGTGAGGTACACTTGTGGTAGCTTATGGTAGGGGTAGCTTTAGAAGATGCTTGCCGGACGCTTTGATGCTTGGATAAGATGATTTGATCAGTAGAATGATATGTTCTTAACTTAAACGACGTGTTATTGTTCTAAATTAGCAACTGAACTACCGTATCTGCATAAAAGCACGTAAACAGATTTATTCATTAGTGAGATTATGATGATGCGTTACTACTTTGCCTAGAGTCTTATACCATAAAGTGTCATACAGTACAGAGTATTCGTCTTTATCTTCCGTCCCACGGTATTCTTGGGTCGCTATCGCGGAGTCTTACGGTTATACCGAGAACGTTCATGCTAATTCTTATAATTTATTGAACATTGGTAACCGCATAAAATCCTTAGACTGTTTATTATGTAACTACCGAACACCTCCGTCCGCACAACATCGTACATCCATCTTGCGTATTATCTATACTCGACCCGCAACAAGTTCTACAGACAACATTTAATATTCAGGGAACACAGGTCTCCGCAGAGACATCGGCTCCGCGCTTCTACCCGTCTGCGATAGGCGAATAATTCATGCGACAAGAAAATAGCTGGAACTTGAAAGGTCACATAGATTGTTTACTAAAGTTTACGTAAACTTTCCTCGACGTTGCTATAACCCGACGTCATCGTGTTCCTCGCATACCGCTTTGCAGACCAGTGACTGTCATCGCTTAACGCGGAAGCGTATTCTTATCAGGCCAGCTCCCGTAAATTTCAAACCACATTGTCATACATTTCTGTAGTTATGTTGCCGTGTGATCTGCCTAATACAAAAATATAAAATTTCATGAATACGTTAGTGACGGTTCCTTAAATACAAAATTGATCGTCAAAATTGAAATATCATTTTCGACAACGAGGAAGAAAGTTACGGTTAATATTCTGTGTTAAGTAATAAAATTAAGATAATCAATTTATATCCGACAGTTGCAACTTTTAAAGCTAATAATATAGGCAAATCCTGATTTAGAAATCGCATATTTTCCTAACAAATTTTTCACTTAAATGCTCGAGACCCACTTGAGTTTCATTGTCCCCACAATAATGAAAACAAGCCGAAAACTCTGGCTACAAATTAGAAATTCATATCCCACACTTTCGTTGGAAGGCTCGGTCGCTCGCGCGCGCGAGACGCAACGCATTGAATGCCCATCGCTAAATGGGGCCTACGGGCTCCGGAGGCCGCGGAGAGGGGTTAGGGCCGCCGGTATAATGGCGGCTTCGGCACAGGCCCCAAAAGAAACCCATAGATATCGCATTGCGCGGCCGGGACTGACGGGACAAAACAGCCCGACAATAGGAGGAGGGGGTGGGGGAGGCCTTTCGGCCTCCTCCGCGAGATTCGGGCCCGCAGGGAAAGAGGGGGTGGGCAGGCAAGTCGAGAAAGCGAGAGGAGCCGCATGTTCGTCGGGGTGACAGAGGGTGAAGGGAAGAGGCGCGTTTTCACGTCACCGGGAGCTGGAACCGAGACACGACAGCCTGCCCATTGGGCCCTCCTCGCGTGCCGATCCATTAATTAACCATCGTTGTTTCTTACCCTCCCTAGAGAGTACCACGCTCGGTCTAGTTCGGGCCACTGAGCTCGTCGTATCCGGGAACGTTGGAAAACGGATCAGAGAATTATTGGTAAACTTAAGAATTTTCGGAGTACATTAAGTCCCAACATTGGGCCTTATGTTCTTATAGATTATAAGGTAAAGAAAGTATAGACTCCTCTATGTAAATATATTAATATCTGAATATATTATTTTAAGAACGTTCTATTAACGAAATTTCTTTTTGTATATAATCTTTGTTTAATTATATTTTGACAGAGAATAACAAAATCCATGTGACTTAGTTGTAATGAGTAACATGAACAATGGTGTTTTATAGACTGTTTAAGTTAATGACATTTTATTTAGGAAAATTGGTTATTGATATAGAAGGTTCTACTATACTGTAACTTTTTCACAGGGGATTTGCAGAAGTAGAGCCTTATAGTCTATGCGGGAATGTTTGGAGGATTTTTTCAGATAGCGACTTTGTTTGACAATTGAAGCAAGATAATTAATATAGCAAATGAACAGGATGGATCATTCGTGAAACCGGACTTTCGTCTATTCCTAGAGCAACGAGGTCTTGGAATAGTAGCGCGGTTAGGCTGTTGGAGTGCCTGAAGGCGTCGTATCGATTAAGCGGCGAGGTTCCGAAGGAAGGGAGCCGTGTATGCGTTGGAAGTGAAATTGATCGTGAGCATTAACGTAACTCGAGAGACTACGTAGCTCGCAGTTAGACTCACGGCGATGCATCTATATACAATAGCGCGTAAATTATTAAAACACTCGATTATACTGTAAAAGATTCCCAACTCGTGCTAAAGTAATCATGTTTTCTATAGACCTGAAAATGTTTTAATTACCTTGCGAGTTGTTCTAAAAACGAAGCAGTGAATTAATAGTTCCAAGAATAGCCAATATCACCCTAACTCGCTAACATGTAGTATCTTAAACTAGACATTCAAATCAATTCAAATTTGCCCTACTATTGAATAAAAATTTGGTTGTTATCGCAAAAAAAACAAGATAAGAAAGCAAAGGAAAATCCATTTATTAAGAATATCTATTAAAATCCCGCAGAAAATTCGTACAGCAATCATCGAGGTACGCAGAAGCCTCTAGAAGCTAGAAAACATTTCCTTAGACCCAGAATATTTTCAATTCCGCTTGCTCCTCTATCAACGTTACTCAATATTGCCCTCGTGAAATTGAAATACGCTCAGAGTCGTAACTTCAGCTGGAAAATAAAGATCGTGGGGACTCGTAGGGGCGCAAAAGTGTCCCGGGAACGCTGTCCGTTTCATAATTAAACGTCCGCGGCGAGCGCAGCCGCGTAGCGAAATGAAATCGTGGATCGACGTTTATTTGCAGGCTGATCACCGATGCAAGGGAAGGAACGGATTATTTAGCATGGGCGAAACCCTGTCTCTCCCATCGGCGTCGCGTCTCGTTCGCGGCAAACTACGTCCCCCACGGGGGACAAAGAAATAATATCATCCGCGTGGAGGAGCGGTGCGGACGCGGCCGATTAATTATTAAACGGGATAATGACGCGGCTGGATGTTTCGCGACAACAGGAAAATCCTGCGAGCACGATCGCCTGGGCGATCGATTCCCGTCCTACGGTATAGCCGCGGGCAATTAGAAACTTTATGGTTACGTTCCGCGATTCCATATTTATTGCCCCGAGGACGAATTAATTTGTCGTTCGAATCACGAGCTAAGCAACTCCATCCTTAACGATTATTCCGAGTTTCGGTACGGTTGGAATCTATCTCGGTTCGTAGAAAACGCGTCACTAGACCCGTTCGAACGATGATTCTTAAAGGTTATACGAGTGGGCTGGGAATGTTGCTATACTTGAAGACTATAAAAGTGAGGATATTATAAGATGCAAATATTAATAGATTTAAATAGATACATTGTTGCTTTTCTGTTGAAGTTTTCTTCTCCTTTTAATTGTTTTCTTTCTTTCTTTTCATTAACTAGACTCGTTGACCGTATTATAAATATTACGCCCATCTAAATTGCACTTGATTCCTCCAATATAACAAATAAGAGTTATTACTGCAATATTAACGTTTGCATAAACAATATCGAAACGAAGTACCCAAAATATATACACACCTGAAGCTCAAATTAGCAACGATATAAGTTCACTCGAAATTTATCAAATAACTACCAAGCCA
Source organism: Nomia melanderi (assembly GCF_051020985.1). Classification (NCBI taxonomy): domain Eukaryota; kingdom Metazoa; phylum Arthropoda; class Insecta; order Hymenoptera; family Halictidae; genus Nomia; species Nomia melanderi. Next base: position 10,721,529 of record NC_134999.1, on the reverse strand, counting down.
GGTGGTACCATCCGCTAGCGATTGGCAGAAAAATACAAAACGAAGGAAAATGAGAGCACTCGTTAATCGGGCACCGCAGACGGGTCGCGGCCGGATTTCGCGGACAGGTTCGCCGGTGACAAAGACCGTAATCGTACACCGGCGGGCCGAGTATTACTTACCAGCGAAGAAACTGAGGTAACATGAACTGAAACGCAGCCGCGGCGATTCCCACATTCCCGGAATAGCGACACGCGGACACGTGAACGGGTTCCGTTCGCAGTGCCGCGTCTCGCCGCTCATCCCGTGCTCCCTCCGGAGCACTGTCAAACGGATGTCAGTCAGCGGTCGAAGGTGCAGGGCAACAGGGAAACGATCCAACTACGAAGGGAAGAAGAAGAGAGGGCGCATGAGGTTCAATAAAACGCATCGGCGAAGGCGAACACCGCGAGAGCAGCGACAAACCAATTAGCTGTTCCGGCGAGCAGGGGTTGCGACAATCGGATGAAACGATCGGAGGAGGACATTCCCCGACACGATCGTTAGATGTCGACGAGGGGATGGACGGCGGGAGGCTGGAGACGAACTCGACATAAGGGGCGGAAGAGTGGAAGTCAGTGAAAATTCTCGACGTTGCTCCGTCGAGCTTCGAGCGCGTAAATTTCAGCGCGAATCGATCTAGGTGGCCGGCGAAAGATGGCGAATCGCGCCGGTACGTGGATGAAAAAGTGAAAAAGCAGGGTGCAGGGAGGTGAGGAGTCGAGTGCCGAACCGGCGAAACGCCCGGAACAAACAAACAAACGAACGAACCGAACGGTCGAACAAAAACGCCGTCTGCGAGGCGCCTCCGCTCGCGATTTTCGAATTCCCCGGCTCGATGATCCGCGCTCGCGCGCGCGACTGGGGTTGCTTCGCGTCTTGTCTGTGTTGTCCTCTCGACACACACGGATCGGTTATGGACGGATCGAACCCACACCCCCGCGACCACAGTACGATTCTGCTATCAGTTACCGAGCGCTTTCGCGGCTCGAGATATTCTTTTAATGCGACCGCGGCGGCAGTCGTCGACCGGCTCCACTTTGTCTCTCGCGCGTCGAGAGGATGCTGCTGGTACTCTTCGGTGTGACGTGGCTATCGATTGGGGTCGACGATGGCTTTGTGTTTGATAGTCCTTTTAATGATGTGAAGAGAAATTTGGAATTTTGTGTACTGGTGGAGTTAGTGGATCTGATTCAGATGTAGACTATTATGCATCCTTAATTTTAACAGTATTACTAAAGGGCACACGAGAAGTTTAAAATTCATTTGTTGAATCTTGATATAGGGTGATAAGGAATACGAGGGTTTAAAATATTATTCTTTCCTGCAATTAATATGTTATATAATATTGCATACTAATGTGGTAGATGTGTAAAACTTCGAGGGTAAATATTATGTGTTCCACTTACCAATAAATCAAAAGTCGCCTTATTTTTTGACCACCCTCGCAGAAGCTTCAATTTCCCGCCGGAACGCTCCGATTAAAAGAAAACCAAGAGGAAACAGGATCGAACACCGTTTCCCATTAAACTCAAACATCGAACAAAACGCGGAACCTCTCCATTGAAAGTGTCCGTCTTTCTCGCCCCTGTTCACCAAAAACTATCAATTGATGTCAGGGCACAAACACACGCAGCTGCACCCCCCAGAACATCGAAATCCAAACGGGCCAGGATATATCCGCTCGTCCATCTGTCGTTGTGTAACGGAACACCGGCTAATAGTATTAGAAATATATATATCCACGGTAAACCACCCTACTGTCAAACCACTCGATCGACGCACCCCTGTCCCTCTTTCTGGCCGCTGCAGATTACGTCTGTAAACGCCTACCGTTGCCTTTCGATCGCTCGCCTCGAGTACTACCCCCGAAAATCGACTAAAACGGCCGAATGTGCCCGAACGAGTGGCCGTTGAGTCATTGCGAGCTTCGATTAGCAGCTCTTTCACGGATTTCCAATCGAGTTTGAACCGTGCGATACTGCCGTGACGTTTCCATAGTGGTCCATTTATTATTACTTCACTTTTAAATCCATTTTTCATCGATTGCTTCCCCTCGGTGCTACATATCGTAATGAAACTAAATTTTGCAAATTTTGCTTTATTCCACTGTGTTTAACTTTTGTGTTTAACTTCAAAGAAATTAATTATGCGATAAATATCTCTCCCTTTTTAGTCACAAGTGTCATTTTTTCGTAACTTTTACTGTAACACAGAATCCTTGGTGAGAAATTAGAAAAACTGATCGAGGGTTATGTTTTAGGGTTGGAAATCGCGAGACGGTCTCCTATTGTCGCGAGGTACGTTCTCAGGACCATATCAATTTCAGGACGGCCGAATCCATCGGTCTCAGCAACAGTATTCAGATTCTAATGGAATATTCCGGGTTCAATGGGCGGCAGGCTGCATACGTACACGATAATTCAATTAAACCTGCGCGGCCCGCCGTTAGAAATACACGCGGGGTCTTGGCGTGTTGTTGCAAGACTGTTACGATCCCTGGCGCAGTTACGGATAATTGTAGATATCCCCGTCGAGGGTTCCTTCACGGGAATCGCTAAACAATTAGGGGTTCCCATTTTCGCTTCGTTACTCGTAATCAGACTCGCATCGCTGCGCCGATTAATGCACCGTTTCTATGCACGACTCCGCGGGATCGGGCCGCGTGCCGATGATTTTTAAACGATCCATTTTTTCAGTTAAGGAATTTTCCTTTCGATTATTCGTTCGCAAGAAATTTAATCCTAGTTATTAAACAAATGATAGATATAACAACAACGCAGAAAAATTCGACGAATATAAAGAGAAAGAAATAGTAAGAAAAGAATGACTATGTGTCTTTATTCTTATCGCAGTTGAATTTTTTTATGATAAAGTTTCCTTCAAATCAAACGTGAAATCTGTAACAAACAATAAATTACGTAATATACATTCTGCAATAAATATTCATGAAAATTTTATCATTACATTTTACATCCTAGCAAGATCACCACGGTTTTCCATTCGAATCGAGATTCCTATTATCTCTTCGATTCGCCATCTTCATTGGCTGCGGAAGTCGACACTACCCGGCAATTTCCGGTATAGCGTGATGCACTCACCCTCCTGCAGTTTACTGTTTATAGACATAAGTGTACGGCGCGACCGTCGGTGGCCCTCATATTTCTGTCCCCAGTCTGAGCGCAATTGCGATCAGTCGTCACACGATTCCCGACACTTATTCCACTCCCGCGAGTCACGATCGAAGAACGCTAAAACCTACGAATGAAACCAGGAAGAGAAATAAAACCGACAGAAACATAGAAAAACAAAAAAGAAACCACGGAAAAATGTCTCTCGAGGAACTGTCGTCTTCGAGCAATTTGTTTCCGAGGGGATAATTTGTGCCGGTCCCTCGGACGAGAATTTACGATCACCTATTAAATCCGAGCTGCGATCGGCGTATCCCGGGGAAAATAAAATTCCGCCAACACGGCGTGCCGCGCGGCACGGAACCCGGCGGGGGGAACAAAGTGTCCGCGTCCAGAAGTGGGCTGCAGCGCGAGCGAGCGAGCGCAGGGAAATCCCCGATGCGCTCACCTGTGACCAGTTTTATCACGCGATGCTCATTAGCGTCGCGAACGATTCCGCACCGGGCAACGAGTCACTCGCTGCTGTTGCCTCGGCAGCTTCGCGAGGACAGTAGTCGAAAGCCAGGAAGCGTAAACCGCGGCAGCTACCTACTGGCGAGGGAAAACCGATAAAAACACGGCGCACGGATCCGCCGCGAAGACATGCGAGTAGTAAAACCCCATTCATCGACGGCGCGCCTTTGCTTTTCGATGCGCGTCTTCTCTCCCGCTCGTTTATTCACTTACTTATTTACTTACTTACATTTTCCAGTCAGAAGCGTTTTACACGACGTCGATGGCAACATCAAACGCTACGGCGGGAACGCGGTTCGAACCGCAGCCGCTGTTCGACGCGCGGTTCCCTCTCCCGCGCGCGTGATCGTCATCGAGAACCGGGTGGCAAGGCTCGCGGAACGAAAGCACTTCTCCGCCTCGGGACTCTGGGGCCGGGTTTCTGCCGGGAAATATGAGAGCGAGAGGGAATCGAGAAGCGAAAGAGCGCGCCGGGAAAACTGGCCACGTTTCTCCTGGCGTAAAGGCTGCCTGTTACACGCTGCCTTGATGGCCCTGGCGTTAAATTCAGCCGTCAGAGCTTTCAGCGGGGTTCAGCAACAGCGTCAGCAACTCTGTTCCTTCCCTGTCTCCCTCTTTCTCTCTTTACTCTCTGTAACCCCCTACTCTCTTCGCCCCCTTCCCTCTTCTCTCTCACTCTTTCTCTCTCTCTCTCTCTCTGTCTCTGTCTCTCTGCATCCCGAAACTCGCACATCGTCCGCCTCCCGCGTTCCGTGTTTCTCGACTCCATTCGCGCTCGCTCACCCCTTCCTCCACCTTTCCTCTGCCAACCCCGTCTCCCTCACCGCTCGCCCCCGCACCCCCGGTATCTCGCGCGAGAGCGAACCGGCGAGCTCGTCACGCACATGCTGCAACGACCTTTTGCATCAAAAGCTTTGTTTATGGGCCGAGGAGAGATTTATAGGCTGCGCGACGATATGCATACAGCGGGACCAGTATGCGTCACGGCCGTTAGATCCACACTCGAAAACGCGAGGACCAGGGAGAGCCGCGAGCTTCTCTTTAGGGAACGTGACAGGTAGATCGGGATGACTGTGCGCGAAAAACCAATACGGCGGACGCGTCGGGTCGACCGTTGCTTGCGGACACCCTGTCCGCGGGGTTTGGGATATTGGAACGTTGCTGGAGGAACTGGAAATGAGAGCGAAAGGTAGCATAGATTGAATTGAAGCTGCTGACGGAAAGTGATTCAAAGTGTTTCGGTGTTAGAGAATATTGGGCTGAGTTCGAGCTGGAGTTCCATGGTTGGAGATAGTTTAAAAGAATTGAGATTTGATGGTATTGGACAGGATAGATGGGTAAATTTGAATGTGTTTCGGAGTTTGTGAAAAAGCAGAACAGTTTCTAGATTGAAGATGTATCATATGGTTTGAAAGGAAATGTAGAGTTTGAAGGCGTTTGTCAAGTCCGAAGTTGCGCGAGTCCTATTTCTAAATAACAAAGCGCAATTGATTCGCGGAAGGCTTCATAGTTTCGAAATTTCCTTTCGCGAAATCGGAACTCGTTCGAGAGTTTCCTTCGCCGAACAAAGAATAGGAAAGCACTCGAACAATCCCGCGGAGCGGCACATTCAGTGTCGCGGGTACACGATCGTCTCGCAGACTGACGCAGCAGATCAAACGTTTTGCTACTCTCGCAGCGGCAATAAAAACGATCCTGGCGTATACAGCGACGCTTTATCATCTCCGTAAATCTCCCCGCGACGGTGTGCATTTCCTTTGAAAGTGTTTCCGTCGCTTGAATTACCGAGCTCCTTGCCTTCTTTCGCTCTCCGGCGGAGTTTATTTATCGCGACGCACCTGGAATGGTTCCGCCATCCGGCCACGGTAAAATATTGCCGTGCACTGGACTCCGTCGCCGCGCGAAATAACACTTAATTAATAAACCGCGGACATTCCGCCGCGTCCGTTGCACGCGTATCTATCATCCGCGCAACACACAGCCGAATGGCGAGCTACCATACGAACCAATGTCCCCGTGTCCGATCGATTCGCCGAGAATTTGGAACAAACCATTTCGAGACTCGGGTGCACTTGGGAATTGTCGCGAGCGCGAGTCGAAGAAAATCATCGCATTAAATCGGAACCGGTGCTTCGTAATTTGCGCTGGCACCGCGACCGGTCTTGAAAAAAATTGTGCCTTTCGATACCTTATAATGTTCGACCGGTAACTTTATAATTACCGGCAATTATCTAGAAAATTCCCGAGAATTTGCTCGCTGGCCGGCTTACACACGACCCGAGTGTTCACAATTAGATCAGCCAAAGAAGCGAGTATCGGTACATCGTCAATTCCCGGCAACGATTATGGCGAGCTCATAATTGGTGCTGGGCACGGTCGGCGATGTTGCCATGGGGATCGGAAACAGGATTACGTACCGCGTGTTCACCTCCGCAAAGTGTTAACAACTGGACTCGGTTCTCGCACTTACAATTACGCACTAGGTCTTACTCGCGGTAACCGGCATGCCGTGGCCGCGATCATTACCGGCATTAAATTCCCCGATCCCGATCGGGCCGCGGCTGATTGGCTGGCGGTGCGCGCCACGCTCTCCGATCCGGTCGCCTGGAAACTCCTTATTTAGCTGGCCGTATTATACAAGAAAATACGGAATAATCTGGCGCGGTCTATCTCTCCTCTCCGCACGGCCGAGGCGAACCGGCCGAGTCCTAATAAAACCGAGCGGCGATCCTCCGAACGTTCCCGATCTCTTATCCGGCCCGCCGCCTTTCAACGGCGTCTGCTTTAATCTCCTATCACCTGACCGGCTGCTCCGATCAATGAGAACCGACCGAACGCGAGTCAATTCTCCCTTTGATCCGGGAATCACGTCTACGACGGAATTTCCGACTCATTTTTACGTAACAGCGTTATCAAATTTTATACTCGTTTTCGTCGGTCTCACTTTCAACGGTCTTCTCTGATACACTTCGGTTTAATACACGTTACTCCATTTGTTACGAATGATTGCAATACTATCCCCGCGTGTTCATGACTACAAAAATAATTACCAAAAGAAAGGTTACAATATTAGGTCATCTGCTGCAAAGTAAAACGTACTTTCATCAAAAGAATGTAATCAAACGATTGCATCAAATAAAGGTGACAACGGCAAAACATTCTGAGTCACTGTGTTTACATCACTCCGAAAAATTCTCCAAAGTACCGGATCGAATCGGAGTATCCCAAGACGTACGAGACTTTCGACTACAAACCGAAACGATTACCTGTGACCGCCCCCCAAACCGGAAACATTCCGAAAGTGAAAAGAATTTCCGAAACGGCCAACAAAGGCGGTGAAGTGGGAGAGACGTTTTAGTGATGGTGGCGGTGGTGGTGGATGGTGGTGGTGGTCGCGATCGCAGCGTTCGACATCGGTAAACTGGCCGCCGTAGGTGTCCATAGGCAGCGGCGCGGCCACGGACGAACGGCTAAGGGAAAAAACAAACAAATAAGAGAAAGGAAGAAAAGAAAAGAAAGAAAAAAGGCGGGGGAAAGAAGACGAGGAGAAAAAAAGAAGCGTCGAGAAAAGTAAAGAGAAAAAAGTGCGTGAAAGAAACGGCAGGAAGCGGCGGGCGGTTTCTCGGTGGTGCTCGGATCGGCGGTCGCGGGACGAATGCAATGCGAGTCTCCGTCTTCGTCTGGCGGACCCCCCACCCTGCGCTCCCATGCGATAGAGCCCGTCTCGCGGGGACGAGAGCCCCCTACCGTGGCGCCGTGCGTTGGTGGGGAAGCTGTCGGTCACGTGGGCGGCGCTATAATCGGGCCACGCCCAATCGCGTTGCCCGTTTACCAGCCAGGCGCGTTCGTCAAATGTTTTTCGTCGCGGATTATGACGCGGTCTGCGCGATTATGACCACCTCTCTCTCCCTCGCCGTACTCCTCATGCTTTCACCATCTCTCCTGTCCCTCTCGCTCGCTCTCACCCTCTTTCGCTTACTCCGTCGCGTTCTCTAACCCGATGCACACGCTCTTTGTCCTCTTATCCCTGTTCCTTCCACTTTTTTTTCAACTCTCTTCCCTCTCTACCTTTAAGCGCTTTCCTCCTCGAGGCTGGATTTTTTCCCTCCTTGTCCTTCTCTCGGTTCCTTGGTTCACCATCCAGGACGAAGTTTGCTCTTGCCCCAGCCCGTCGGACAACCGCTTTTGCCAGCCACTGGATCAGCTCGGCTACGCTCGGCCCGGTCCGGTCCGGTCTGGTCTGGTCTGCGTGTCTGGTCGTCCTCATCTACTTCGACCGACGGCTGAATCCGCGAGAGGATCCCTTCTCGTCCTGCCTCGCCATCGGCCGGCTCTAGACGCATCGATCCTCGGACACGGCGACGGCGGCGGCAGCATCAGCGGTGGCGGCTCTCTCTTCCTTGGATCGGACACCCGAGAATATAGAGAGACCCGTCGATTCAGCGTTCCCTAGCGCGCCGCTACAATAGGACAGACTGGGGGTGGCTGGGGAAGAGAGGGCAGGGTACACGGCCAATTGGTGATACACGCTCCTGACGGTACCGCTCGTCGCCCGGACAACTTGAAATTGAAGCGACACCGCGCGCCGCACTCGCCCGCTTACCCCTTTTCTACCAGCAACCCTAACCGTCCTTGTCCGACGTGTGTATGCACCGGCGACGTGTGGTTAATGGAAGTCGCCGGCCACCTCGAGCGCGTGTTCCTCCAGCTTTTCGATCGGCGGATACGAGCCGGGCTAACTCGCGGAACACGGTCGGCCTGATTCGCTGCGCTCCGCGATCGATGGGCATAATTCGGGGTAATCGCGGAGCGGCTTGGTCATCGATCCGTGAATGACAGTGATGAAATGAATTCCGTTCCATTTGTAGAATGAAACGAATGTGACACTTGATTGAATTTTTTTATAAGAGTTGTGTGTTACATTTGAATGAGATTCAGGGGAATTTGTTTAGTTTGAGATTAGGGGGTATACCAAGGATGCAATTTAGCTGAATTTGGAAGTATTGTTTCGAATGCACTCGCAGCTCGGGTGGCTCGTTCAACTGTCACCGCGGGCAAGTTTAAAACTATTCGAAGAGTGATTCGCGGAAACTTGGAAGTATGTCGCGGAGCTGGATGCGCTGGTGTCCGTTTGGGGGATCAGAAAAGAGGCGGAAACAGAAACCTTTTATCCCGTGTATCAAGTATCATCGTGCGCGCGGCGCATCCTTCCGCGCCGCGAGAGAACTTCTCTTTGCCTCGCGTTACTTTTCCTTTCGAGATCGTTTTCCGCCTGATGCCTTCGCGATCCAGCGTCGAATCTCGCGAGATGCTGATCGCTCAGAGGGTCATCTGCACATGGTTTTACTACGATAGGTGATTCGCAATGGAAATTAATTGAAAAACGCAAAGTGAAATTCATTTTGCTTGTCTTGTGAAACGAAATGGCCACGAAAGTGTAAAAATTTTGTTTGATTTTTATTTATTAGGATGTTTAGGGCTCATCGCTCGATGTATTGAGTAGACGGGTTGAAGCAATTTTCTTTTTTTGAATAATTAATGCAAGGTGTTCGGTGGCACGACGTGTACGTGAGTTCCTAGCCGCTTAGGAAGCGACATTGGTTCGTTTCCGCTCGCCTCTATCTAACGGGGACTCGACAGCTGACAATACTCATTATTGATATGTGCTGCGCACCGGCTATTCACGACACTTGTAATAATAATATAGACAATACTCTGTTACACGACTCGATGTGTTCTATCCGCGGACGTGAAGAATTGCTAGAGCACTATACTTGGTTCCTACTTGGTGAAGAGGGAAGTGGGTGCGCGAAGTTGATTTTAATCTGTCGTTAATGGTACCGAGAAACGAATGAGTGGGCAAGATGTACTTTTGACAGGTATTTAAATCACTGATAATGAGGGAATGGAAATGAATTGATGTTATAGTTGCGCGGAGAACTATTTGTCATCGAAATGGAGCAGTTGGACCAGAAATAGTGTAGTATTTTAGGAGACTAAAAAGAATTTTCGTGTTCGTTCTTTATAAAAGCACTGATTTATTGATTGGGTCTGGTGGATTGCGAATTTCATTAATCAACGTCGCTAAAATCACAGAAATTCGAGTTTTAGCTCTACTTTCACCCATTAACCTACTTCTCTTTCTCTCCCTCTCTGGATAAGCACTTCGCGGTGAATATCAGCAACTCGAACCTGCTTAACCGTTTAAGGATCGATTTTTTTTTTTAATTCTGAAGGAAAATTCCCAATTATTTTGTTATTAATTAAACAATGCAATATGCTTCACGATAAACCTTAGAAAATTTCCGAAGAAATTTTAATACTCAGGAAAACAATGATTACACAGATAATTGAAAATTCGATTCAACTATAAGGCATAAAAATAATAAAGTCTGGCTTCATCACTAAAGAGCAAACATTAAGAAATAAGGCAGTAATTAAAGAAATTCAATTAAAATTGATTGAAAACTTCAAATTACTTCAATTCAACGAAATTTATTATAAAACATAAAAGATCATTTCTTCTTTCCAACAACTGTTCCCAAAAACACTAAAAATCCCATCTATGTATGTAACTATTCATTTTTTCTACTTTTTTCCAAGTAATGTCTTTACTAAACTAAAGACAGTTCTTCACTGTTAAGTTCGAAGCCAGAACAAATACTTTTCAAAATATGCCACATAACAGCGATAATAAATCTTCAATTTGTCGAAATTTAACAGTTTAAAGAATCTTCTAGAAACTTTAGAGTCAAAATATTATTAAAAAATTTTGCTTCGTTTGCTTCGAAGCACTGAACGAAAGGTAGAGCTTTCGTTGACCGCGCACGAAACGCAGACAGCCGGTCGAATTGATCGCGGCTGTGGTCGTCGTGGGTTCTATTTACAGGAGCGCACCGATCACAATGCCTGTCCAGGATTCGACGTGGCTACGACGCGAAATTCCCTGTTGCCGAGGCAAGGATCGAAGCCGTATTACTCCGAGGCATGTCTTCGAGAGGCGGGTTAGGTAGCCGTATACTGGGCTCTTTTAATCGTGGCTGATCGCGTGACGTCAAGTCCCCAGGATTATCTTGTTTCGCCTCAACATCTTTCGAGTTAATTTCATTAATTGAACGACGGCAGAAAATGTTTAAAAACATTAAACTTACGCGACACACGACGTCGACCTTATAAATAGTATCTTGTGTTTACACTGATCACACAAACTTATATCTGGTTAATACCAATCCGGTCTGTTGAAATAAATTATGAATAATATTGGATACGAATGACAAAGTTAACAATCCTTGATCTAACTCTTTATGTTATTGTACAATAACCTATATTATATATTGTTCGCGAAGTTTCAAGCCTGATTTTATTATATGTACCCTATATATAAATACACTTGTAAGATTGTTATTAAGTGTAAAAAATAGCATCTGATTTTACTAGAAAATTTCAGATTACAAATCATATCACTTGGTTGGACAAACACCTTCTTTTATATTAAAACTTCTTTAATATATAATGTGTATTTATAAAAACTGTTTGCAAACCAATAATCCTGGTTCTATTTAAAAATGAAGGCAATTCTCATTAAATAGTTTCATAAGAATATAATGATTGCGAACTAAAACGAACCTATCCAACAATCTTTAATATCATAAAACGACGGAAAATCGGTAAGACATCAGTATCGTTTATTGCAACTTATTGAACGATAATGTATGTTTATTAACAAGGTTAATGGAATCGGTGAGATAAAGAGGCAGAAATTAGAATCTCGTTTCTTAGAAGATCTGAATGGGGTCAGTGACCATTGAAAATGCAACGAACGATTAGCTTGAATTTGGAACGTATCGCCGACCCATAGAATTTCTGGAATCGATCGGATCCATTACCGTTGAATGGTCCGCAAACGAAAGGATTTCCGAGGAGAGCCGAAAATCGATAGACCTACTCCCCGTTGCGGTACTTAAAGTGTTTCCTTAAAGTATTCTTCATAGTTGCTTCGGAGCTCAATGACAATGGTCGTATCGTGCGTTATCGGCGATCCATGCTACCTGGTATTGCTCCCGAAAAGGTAAATGCAGTAGAGTGGATTTTTTTTCAAAGACTGTGATATTTGATTTCAATTGCACTACTGAAACTTCGAGAAAATTTTCTTCTGAAGAAGCACTTGACGAAGTTTGCATTAAAACGAAGAATGAAGACTTCAACTTAGTAACTTTCTTTTATGAATCTCTTTTACGTATTCAGTGGATTCTTGTGAATTATAAACTACAATAGATGCACGCAGGGAATCTTTAAAAAGTACAAAGAATGTAGAAACGACGTGAGTAATTGATGTTCAATCGAGAAAATAAATTACGACACTTTTTACATATCATTATATTTTCTAGAATATACTCTTCGAAGAAAATGAACGAGGATTGAAAAATGCTTCCTACAAGACAAATAGCGTCTCGTCCTAACATAGACAAGAACCACGAAGAACGTACTAATTCAAAAGTAAAACCAGATGCTTGATATTCTAACGAGGATACCGATATTTCCCGGGGGATCAACAAACGCCAGGACTATCTATTATTCATCGCCGGGAACCGTCCGTAGAGATAATAAATGTCCTTATCTCCGTGCGGAATGCTCGAATAACAAAGCTCGTGGAGGAAAATCCCGAGACAAGGATCCGATCTCGGTATCGATCCTTTGATATTACGGAATATCGGTTGACCGGCGAATGAGGGAAGCAGCGGCCCGAGGAATCGGTTGTTACAGTAGCTTTCGCGTGGAGTGTTTCTAGAAATGACGGCGGCGAGCCACGCCGGTCCTCGCCGTTTCGTTCCGCGCCGCACCGGTGGAAAAGCTCTCGCGGATTTGGCAACACTGTGACGCGCTGGGCGTCTCGCTAACACTCGACGGCGCGAAGGATGAGGGGGCCTCACGACGACCGACCGACCGACCGACCGAGCGAAAAACCCCTCGATGTTCCGTACGCGAAGGTGGAGGGCGGGTACCAGTGACCAACGGGTAGGGGAAGGCAGCGAAGAGAGTGACGCGGATTAGCGGAGGGGGTGCTCATGTGAGTTGGATCGGTGGGGGCGATGGGCGGAGTGGGGGCTGAGTGGGCGGAGCCAGCGGTTTCTCCTTCGCGGCCGGACCGCGCAAGTCTGCTACTCGTGGGGCCCACGGGGTGGAGAGAGGCAAAGTGGGGGAAGTTCCGGTGGTGGGAGTGCGGAACGGTGATGCTCGTGACGCTGGCTAGCGCGAATTTTGGCACAGCTCGCGAAAATTTCTCACTCGGCTTTTCACGGAAAACTTGGACTGCGCTCGACACGGCCAATCGGCTTGAATTATGACTGATGAAGTGCCGTGCCGGACTAATGGAGAAAACGGGCTGCCGAGGCGCCTCGGAATGTTCGAGCGGCGCGCACGCCACCGCGAATTCGACATCTGGTCAAACCCGCGATTCGGACGGGTTGCGAGAGAAGACTGGAACGAATGCTCGTTTTCGCGACGGGTCTCTCGTTGTTTGTCGCAGTTTAAATTTGTTTCTCTTATACCGTGGAACAGGAATGTGATAGTCTGCTTTCTTGTGAACGTTAGAAAATAGAATTTGAAAGTCAGAGCGTTGTGAGCAAAAATACGGTGGATGTTAGTTCAATTACTGAACCATTTTTGGAGTATATTGCTACGAAATTTCAAATCGATGAGTCAATTTTTCTTTCTACGTAAATGATATTATTTCAAATCGGCACATTCAATGGAATGTCTCATCCACAGAATTCAGACAAGTCAGCGAACAATATCTTCCGAAGTTGAACCGACGAGCGTTACCCACCATGATGCGAATAATCAAAGACATTCGCCGCAATAAACAAGGAACGCGAAGCGGCACGGTCTATCGCGATGGATTGGGTGCGCGTCGAGCGCCGGTAAAAATCCGCCGTGTCAATCGACACGACACGGTTATCGGCAGCGAAGCTTCGAGCAACGTCGATCGCGGTTTCCCCCTCTTCGGGGTTCCCCCGCCTACGGAACAGGCGATCCACGAGGAGGGTGGTGTTAATGGGCGTACTCGCGGTTAACACCCTTCAACCGGCAATGGTGGGGTACACGCTAGCTAGTGGAACGAAGAGGGAGACACGGTATCATGCGCTAGACGAAAGAAGTGACGTCGAAGGAAGAACGTCGAAAGCGTGGTGCAGAACCGGTCGCGTGGTGGGGACATCCCCGAGAGAGAAGAACTGAATGGAACAGAGGAAGACGAAGTGAGAGGGTTGAAGCGTGAAGAGAAAGAGAGGGACGTCGGGAAAGGCGTCGAGAGCAACGCCGCTGGGATTGGCGCCGGAACGCCAATCCGGACTACGAGCGCTCATTATCGCCCGACGGACGCCGTGGAAGGGCGCCTCTATAGCGTACCGTCTCTCCTTGTCCGACGATCGGCCAGGCCTATTCCCGTCTCGGTCCCGCCCCGGCCGGTTTATAGCGGTCCGTTCGTCGGACCACGTTCCCCCACCAATGCACCGCCGGGTTGGAGACGTAGGGGAAGGGAGGAGGAGCCCCTGCACCGTCTCAGTCTTCGCGTCGCTGCCCACCAGCATTCACGCCTCCCGCGTCCGTTCGTCGGCGCAGGCACACTCCGCTCGCCTGTATACACGCACACGCGGCCGCCCCCGTACACGTAGCCACGCGTACACACGCCCTGAATCCGGACGAGGACTTTAGCACACCAACACCTCCGCGGGAGGTGTGGGGGTGAGCCCCCAGAGGAGGTGTCAATCCTAGCGCTGCTCAGTGACCATCGCGGCGCCACCCAAGTAACACCTTTCGTCCGCTCTCCGGCCCAGGTTCGGGAGCAGAGCAGCCGAGCCACTACACACAGCTCTCTTTCTCGCTCTCTCTCTCCTCCTCTCTCGCTCTCGTTCTCTCTCTCTCCTCTCCTATCGGCTTTTTGTCGTCCAGTGTCTCTCGCGGTTGCGGACACACACGGCACACTGTAAACTGTTTCCACGACGGCGTCGTCGTCGTCGTCGTGGTGTCGTCGCCGTCGTCGTCGTCGCCGTCGTCGTCGCCGCTGCTGCTACTGCTGCTGCCGCCGCGCCGTTGTCGTCCGTCGGACGCCGTTACTCCACGCGCGCCGGACGCCGCGCGGCCTCGCTCTCCGTTCCCATCGCGCGCCGTACCTGCTCGCCCGCGCCTGGCCCGCGTACCGCGCGAACCGGCCGGGGATTTTCGTCAGTGAGGTGATCAAGAGTGTGCACGGAGGAACAACCCGGTGGGACCCGGTGGCCCGGGCACCAGTGAGTGCGCTTTAGTGAACGACAGTGAACGACAGGATACTCAGTCAGCGCAAGTGTAAATACATATATTGTATATACTTATATACATATATATGATATATACATATATTCTTGAGACGTGACCAGTGGACTTTTCCTCTCCGTGCTCCGCGCACGCGTTCCTTCGTTCTGATAAAGATTAAGAAAGAGAAAAGGAAAGATTCAATGATTGTGTCTGAAAACCGAGTTGAATCGGGAGAAAGTGTGCTTCGAACCCGGTGCTGAACTGTGCTTCCCTTCTTCGAGCAAGTCGTGAAAACTATTTTTCCGACTAAAGTGCGAGAGTCCGAGCGGGCTCAGCCGCCGCGCCGCACGGAAACGCTAGGCCCGTCGCGACGTACGATGTCCCCTGGTGGATTCGCGACGGGGCTCGTGGCGATCGCAGGATCCCAGTGGGACCGCGAGCCTAGCGAGGATCGCGGGATCCGTTCCTGAACGCTCTTCAGCACTCGGAACTGGCTGGTGAACCATGTCCGAGAACGAACCGAACAGTTAATTGTCGTGGACGTTTGTATTCATCCGTCACGACCAGTGCGATTGGACTGCAATCGACAAGGTGCCCGCGATTCAAGTGTCGCCGAAAGGAAACTGTTAAATCGAAGTAATCAACAACAACAATCGAAAGAAACAGGAACGAAACGTATCGGGAGCTAGCCGGCTACAGTTGTTTTTAGTTTTCTCGGTTCCATGAAGGGACAAGTGGTGTTGTTTAACTGGTGTTGGGTGAAGAGTGCGCGGATCGCTCGCCGTTCTCCTAGGTCGTAAATCTCGAGTGAGAGCCCTCCTAGTTTTTTGAGTCACTCGTAGAGGAATCTCGCGCGACTCGGCACCACCCGGCCCGTCTCGATGAGATTCGAACAAGACACGGCGTGCAGGGGTACCCACTGCGCCAGCACTCCGCAACCCTCCGCGCTGCAGCAGCGATCACGGGTCGAGGAGGTGGTGGAGGAGGAGGAAGTGGACTCCTCCGGGAAGGACATCGAAGGTCAACGGCGTAGACGAGAATTGGAGGCTAACGTGATCGAGGGTGCGAACACGGGGCCGAGGGCCGAGGCGGGGGGGCCTGGGATGGCGTACCCCGCGTCAGCGACGGCTCTGAATCAGCACTCGCCATTCGCGACGTCGATCGCCGGCACGCCGTCCAACAATCCGAACGGTCACATATCCGGTGGTCACCTGCCGGCCCCGGCCGCGCCGCGACCGACGGACTTCAGTGTGTCCTCGTTGCTGACCGCGGCCAGCACTCATCCACCGATTTTGGGTGGCT
Source organism: Nomia melanderi (assembly GCF_051020985.1). NCBI lineage: Eukaryota > Metazoa > Arthropoda > Insecta > Hymenoptera > Halictidae > Nomia > Nomia melanderi. Next base: position 10,705,273 of record NC_134999.1, on the reverse strand, counting down.
CGTCTTCTCAAGGTAGCGCTTCGCCGCCGCCCGGCGGACCAGGTAGTCCGGCCGCCGCGCCGGAAACACCACCGCCGTTGCCCAGCCAGAGGGAATTGTCTCATCCGTCCTCGGCGGTGGTCGTCGCGAGCTACTTCAGCGCTGCCACCCTGGCCGCGGCCGGTTTCTACAATCCGGCGGCCCATTTGCCGGCGACCAGCTCGCCAGGCCCGACGGCCCACCATCTGTCCGGCAAGGGAATCCTCAATAGCGCCCACCATCATCCCCATCTCAACCCCCACGGAATCACACCGCCAGGTGAGCCAGCCAAACAGTGTCGTTACCTAATGATATCGAGTGGTTTGAAAGATACCTCCAAAGTGTCGTGGATCGACGGAAAATGAGAAATGGAAGGGTGATTGTATCGTGCGCGGCGTGATCGGGTCGAAGTTGTCCGGTACAGTGTTCTTCTGTTTGGTTTTGATAGGGGTTGGATTCGTCTAGCATCGTAGGGCAGTATAAGTTTGGTAGTCGGGAGAGGGTAGGACGTAGATCGAAAGGTTTGTTCAGGAGGAGAGATCGTAGACGGGAATATAGGCACCCGTGGATTGTGTGCACTAGAAAATAATTGGGCTCGCAAGGGTACGCTGTGAGTGAAGTTCGCGGTTGAAAGTGTATAGTTATGGGAACTGTGCTCTGAATAGGTAAATGGATTCCGGTTTGGCTGGATTTCAGGGATCAGGGGTCTGTTCTTGATGAGGCAGTGCTTCGGCCCTGGTACATATCGTCCCCTTACGCGAGAAACATGGTATTTCTAATGTTTGATCTTGTCGAAACGCGTGTTCATTAGGATGGGACACGAAAAACTACACGGAAACGTGAATTGTGTCGTTAAAATACGGAATAGTCTCATGTGGATACATGATTTGAAGGGTACAAGACCGTGGAACGCGAGTACAATATAGTAGCTGCTTGTCGCGAGCCTAATCTTCAAAGGCAAACACTTTTATCCGATTAATCTAGACTAGAATTGAGAGTTAAAGACGTTTCGTCGTGTATTCGAGTCTCTGCTCCGCGTAGAAGGTATTCTACGCGAGTTGTTTCTAACCGAGACCGTAAACGTTGATTCAAGAGAACCGAAAAGACGAAAAAGTTCGCGGCGACGATCGAGAACAGGGCAATGAAGCTTCCCGAGCGCCCTGGGGAATATTCAAAAACTTGTTACCCGGATCACAAGTTTCCTCGCCGGTCCTAACCGGAAACGTAGAAGCAACTTTTATCGCTGGAACAAGGTTGCCGGTTGCCGAGAAAACCGAGTAGTTCCATTCGAGAAAAACACAATTTACTGGAGCAGGAAGGCGACTCGGTGTCAGGGATCGCAAACTTCTGTAAACCGGTAAAAACAAGCTTGAAATCGGTATTAGAATTCGAAAAACAGTATCGGGATCTTGGAGGTTGTCTGAAAAGTTTTTGTTTGTTTAACACTCCAAAACATACCAAAAAATTCTCTGTCAGGATTATCGAAGTTTGTCCGAATCACGTTTGGAACTCTGGCAAAACGGTTGCTGTTACAGAAAAATCGGTAAATGATCCAGAAAAAGTGTGCGCAATGGAAAAATCGGGCAGCGTTTAATTACCGCGTCAGCAGGCTTTGGTTTACGATCAGCACGGGTGAACTTGTTGCGTGTTTGCGCAAACCGGCGTGCTCCAGCGCTCGTTTCGGCCGATCCAGCGACACGGATCGCGGCCGTTCACTTTCCCCGGGGTTTTCCGCAGGCCTCCGATCCCGTTCCGTTCGCCGATGGCTCGCGATGACGTTTCTAATGATCGGCCGGCGGAAGATGTACAGCCGGCACGCGAGAGAACCGTTTCATCGCTTATTCATCCGGCCTGATCTCCGCAGATACATTCGTTTCCCGAATCGACGATCGGTTTGTTAACGCGGCGTAGCGCGGTGTTTTCACTTGGCCAGCCAACACGGCTGTCAATCGTTCCCAACGATGTTGTTAGACCTCGCCGTTTCACATGGAACCGGATGATTTATGCATCTCGACCAGCCACCGGCCGATTATCTTATGCGATGCACGATTTTAAGCTGCTCTTTAAGTTCCTTCTCCTTTACAAATAAAAAATTTGCAGGTGAAATTAGAATCATTGGTACGTTTGAGATAATTGTATAGGAAAGTTTGAGGCGAAACGGCTAGGCTGCCATCTTCATTGTCGTTGGACGGCATGAAGCAGGATGATAATAATAATAATCCGATTTTACTGCGCACACAATCGTCAAAACTATAAAAGAGAAAATGAAAGGAATAATATTTATGCGTATAAAATATCGTGAAAGTAAACGAAAATAATCGTGTCGCGAGTAGGTGAGATTCAGCGAGTTTGAAGCGGCGATTGTTATTGAATTTATCCCTGATTATGTTTGGAATTGAGTTAAATATTTGCCCTGATCAAATTTACATTTATAAAAGATTTTAATCTGCCACGGAGTCGCTGAAGTGTTTTTGAAATTGATATGAATTATAACAAAACGATAAGCTGTAAAAATATATCTGGAGTAAATTTAGTACGTCGTCTGAAACTCTAAATTTCACTAAGATTTAGCATGTATGGACAGTAAATAATCATGTACACGGAAAATAATTTTTTTTTCATCGTAGAACGTCTCCAAGACGGTGATCATCCCCTCAAATTTACACATTTTTCTATTAATATAATCTTTCCACGACTCGGATACACCAAACGTTTGCGCGCATGAATTATTCAGAAACACGTGTGCCATCCACGAACTGTAAAAAAATTGGACCCTGACGCGTTATCTTTAGGTAAACGTTTCTTTATTATTATTTTGCAAATGATTCATAGATTCATATTCAAGTAATGAGTCTGCAGAAGTGTAAAATGACTTACTTGCGATACTTCGTTCGTCGTGGAAACGAAATGGAGTGAAAAAACTTCTGGGAGTTGAATCATCCCCTCGAAGCAATTTTCTTCTGAAAAAAAATCGTTCCTCGGATGGCGTGCACGCTCCGATGCGTCATACACGTGAAGTTTCATTAAAAGTAGAATTTTCGGGTTGGCTGAATTTCCTTGACGGAATTAATTTCCGTTCTCCTCAGACGGGGATCGACAGGACTCAACAATCTCCGATCCCATCGGCAGAAATCGAGATTAAGATTATTACTCGGTGTTGCTCGATAATTAAACTAGACTCTGTGAAAGAACGAATTAATTTCGCGATCTGTGTGTCGGAATGCCTCGATCGGGGTGGCGAAGAGAGAAAAAAAATTCGTAAACGGAATCGTTAATATGGACGACGCGAGTTCTTCGAATCGATTGGAAACTCGGCGAGGAAACTGAAATCGGGATAGGGTTCATTAACGTCGCAATTCGGATGCCTGATCCGGCTGATAATTTCATATGAAATGAAATCGAAGCTTTTCGCGTTGATCGTATATCCTATGTTAATTTATTAATTCGCGACGCTTACCCGCGTCAAACGCCAATTAAAACCGAATTATACCGGAAGCTCGCGTTTCCTCGCGGCGGGATCCGCAACGCCGCCGCGCAAAAGTTAAGGGAAAATCCATTAATTCCGCGATCAGCGACACGCGCTCGCACTCCTCTCAATCAGCCACCGATACGAATAAAATGAAAACCGAACATCCTCGACGGTACCCGCGTGTCGGTTTCGATGAAAATTCTGGGAGTGATTCCGTAACGCGGTGAAATCCATTCGAAATCACGTCAACTTCTCGTCACAGGATCGAAAATATTTTCATCGAATCGCGTTCCAAAGAATTCCTTCGAAAATCTGAATTTTCTTGAATGACAATTCAATGACACTTCATTTTGTCTGATTGTAAATAACAATGAAATCTAGAAGTGAATCTCTGAACTTAGAAAAAGTGGGTTGATGGAAAGATTAGAAAACCTATAACCGAGTTATTTCGTCGTTAACGATGAAAATTAGATGAAAAATTTCGAGTTTAATTACTGAGATTCGGACGCTATTGAATACACATGTTACCGAATAAACTTGACTAGCGCGGTTGGTCGGAGTTAACTCGGGACAAAGGAAATTCGCTCATTACATCGGAATTCAAATTAGCTCGGATTATGTGCTCAAGCGGTTAATAGATCGTGCCTAATCAAGGCGCATTATTTTCTAATACAAAATGGTACTGAGTTTATCCCACGAAATAGGCGAGCATTAATTAAGGAAACATTTGATTTGAATCGGGATTTCGATTCGAGCATGCTTTTCAGACACGGTTTCTTTCGATCCAAGATGGCCACCGTACACGTCTCGGCGCGTAGTACTGACCACTCATGCCTGACTATCCTGACGTGCTATATTTCAAGCGATCTCGAATCACAATAATTCTATTTCCTATGTCAGCATAATGCTATGATTTTTTTCTTTTCTTACCGGTTCAGAATGTGCGTATATTTATTTATTCGAATAATTCGAGAAGAGGTTAATATATTGCTGCGACTAAGGGTGTACCACCTTAGAATTTTAACTTGAAAATATTCATATGTATAAAATTATTTTCAAAATTCGTGTTTTATTGACGAAAAGTCGGAAAAATCTTTAGAATCAATCGTTCTCTGACGTCAAGTAATGATTAGTTGACATTAGCATTGAAAAACAATTCTAAGCGAAAATCAACAATCGGTAGACTTAAATTACCCAATCGATTTGGTTTAACAGTTAGGTATATTACTTTTCGTACTGAAAAAATTAAAAATCAGGCAACCAGTCAAAGAAAATCCATTGTTTGTACTATTGCAATAAAATTAAATCTTTTAGTATCACAAAATAATCGTTTTGAACAAAAATTTCTTCAAAAAACCCAATCTTGATGAAATTAAAATGTAAGATAAGTTCGTAGGAGTATCTGATAGGTTCTTCCTCTAGATAGAATCGTTTTCATCGGAGCTGCTGTTCAGGAAAGCAGATTTTCTTAGGTACAATCAGATTTCTCTGTCGCCGATCAGACAAACCATTTCGAAAGCCGTGGAAATCGCTAAAAATGTCAGCAATCGCGTGGCCCGCTCGTCAAGCTGGCGCGCTGCCATTGTCCACCGGAAGTACGGCCGCTTTTCACGGGAACTCGCATTTCCACGTCTGTCCGTTTGTCCGTCTTACGCAATGCATCCGTCGCGCCGAATAGAAGATCGGGAAAAATAATGGCGACTTTTGTTTAGATGCACGCAAGTGCATTCTCTGGTCGTTTGAATGGACACTGTGCATTACACTTAAACCGACTCCATCTATAATTACTCGAAGTGTTCGGAATTCTATCTGGAAAACTCTGTTTTCAACCACTCAGCGAATATATTAGATCTTAATATTTACAATTAGAAAATGAACACTTGAAGTTTGTGTTAGGCTCAAACTGAATATTATTAGAATATTTATCTTGTGGAAATGTTTAATTGTCAAATATTTGCTATTATTTTTGGTGACGTTCACTTAAGACGGTGCAGGCATTTGAAGACATAGAATAATGTGTACCCTAGATTGTGCGATATCTTTGTAAGAAGTGATAACTTTCAAGTTGTTCCAGTCGTTTAATACGCAAAAGCGAAAAGAAATTAATAAAATGTGGGATATAAACGTTAAGTATCAAAGTGACTGTTAATATTTTCTATAAAAACATGTTGGAACATCGATAGCTACAGTCTTGAGACCTAACAAAATATTAATTAATTGCCGCACTGTTTTATTTGCAAACTGGGACAAAGATATATGTATTTTTTCTGTGAATTGATACATAATGAGTTGGAGGCTCGATCGATATAAGAAAATCTTGAAAATGATCAGTTCCCAATACTAAATGCACGATCTTAATTGAAGTCAAATGATTAGCTAGGAGTCCTCTATTCCTACCAAGGGTGTTACAAATTTTACAGAACATTTTCAAAAAACGAAGCTGAGCAATAATACCAGGATATCAGAATGACAATACCATTAATAATATTTCTCTAAAACAGTCGTCAAACACTAATATTTAGAAATCTGTCACCTAGATAAAAAATAAAGTTAATTCCTTAAGAAATATGAATATAGTGATCTGGAAACTTAACAGTGAAATAAAAATTCCTACAAAAACTACTGACTATTGCTCTTCCTCCAAAGAACGAGAAGTAATCTATGTTTCACCCCTATTTTATGTAGACAATACATCATTTCTTATACAAATAATTTTTTCATCCAAATGTACAACCTCTACTATCGAAAACATTAATTGGCAAGTACTTCTGGCGGTTCTCAATGATCCCCGAACACTTATCGTCGAAAAAATGCTTGTCCCGAAGAATGACTGCGTTCCCGCGTGTTTCAATCGTCGATACCGCGGATTGGCCGGGAAAACATGGTAACCGGGCCCTATTGGGCAACGCCGGGAACAACGCAGGAAAGATGATAAGGATCGGGAACGCGGCGAACAGCTGAGGAAAGAAAAATCCTAGCCGCACGTCGGCAATATATTACAGCTCAGCCCGTTTGCGATAATGCAATCGATCTGGCATATCTTTCGCGTTAAACGAGCAACGCCAAGGAGCAACACCGATATCATGTCCAGAACGCATTGTCTTTGTTCCATCGGCGCTCGCCAAACGAAACGGACGTGGCTGTCAGCCGAGGGTGCACGGGGAACGGGGAGAAGGGAGGGACCCGGTGAACGTTTGGAAAATGTGCGGGGTTGTAGCCTGGTTTTCATTGGGACGGTGCGCCGATTACGCCGAACGGTACTTTTTCTTCCTCGATCCCCGAAGATTGTGCGTTTCATGCATTTCAAGTAGATTCAGTGCAATAAAATATCCGACCAGGTTGAACAAGAGAAACTATCAGACGAAAAGTTTTGAATTCACTTCCAGTTGAACCCAGTTTCTAATTCAGATAAATCTACGTTCGTGTAAATATACAGAATCGACTAATTTTGCTGGAAAATTCATATCGGTTTTCATGTAGTCAATGTTAGAACGTGTCTAAATGAATTAAAGTCAGTAAATACGAACGATTAGGCCGGGAAATTTTATATCATTTTTCCGGGAAAGTTTATATCATACGCGGATGTGAGAAACACAATTAAATTTAATATAACTTTCACTTGAATGTGAACACATTAAAATCATTGATGGAGGAAGGAAACTTCTGTCTCACCTCAGTCCTCGTGAATTATAAAAGAATTCTAGTTGGCATGAAAATCTATATGAAGATCTACAAGTAATTTTCGCGTTTATTCTAACAAATTATTCTCCTCGTACATCCGTAGATATTGGATGGCTTTTCCAGCGATTGTGGTATCTTCAAGATGTAGTTACACTCTAATAAATTATTCCATAGATTCTACATAGCTAGTTTATGAAGGAATTATGTCTATGCTGCTATTGAATTGTGGATCGTTGAAGTTCGTGTGTCGAGAACAATCGTTTCTACAAATAGAATTGTGTGTAACACCTTAACGACGAATGACTCGATATTGCGTCAAATTGAGTATTATCTTTTATTGCGACCTATTGTCTTTTCTCAGCAGAATATTTACGTAAAATACAAAACATACATTTTATAGGAGCAATAAAGTGTCTGAATAATGAAAATAATAATTCCAAATGATATTTAGAGTATTTCTTTGATAAAGAATTCGTGATTAGAATATTTAGATGATCAGAAACAAGTTCCCAGTGAGTATAACAGCGTCAACCAACGAAAATTCTCGAAGACGCTCGCGGTTCCCCCGAGGGTGTAACAATATTCAGATAACTCGAAAGCAGGATGCCCGCACAATTCGAAATATACACCACCAATCTGTTCGTTCTAATAGGTTTCGAAAGCCACAGAACAGAATCGTAATTATTCACTGCTGGCGCATAAATCATACATAATTACGAATAATTATATTAATGAGGGTGTTCCAAAAAAGAGCACGCGCACACGTGTCCGTTCCACCCGTCATTAAAATTGGCCGTGGCCCGTGTAGAGGATTGTTTTGGTTCTGTTCTAATATAAATTAAACTCCTTAGAAAGTCCATTGTTCCAGATCGGTCGGGAGCGTTCTCTGAAGTCCTGGATCCTCTTCGGAAGTTCCAGAGATGTCCGATAAAAATATATTCAAATTAAAATGTTAATTACTGAACAATGTTGGAGATACAGCTCGTGGGTTTGATAGAATCATTCTTCGATCCGTTGACTCGCCGCAGCTTTTCCTTCGGGTAGCATCCTTCGAAGTATCGGAGAACCGGAAGCAGGCTGTCGTCGAGTGTCCAAGCTTATTTCGCCATCTTTGTACTCTTTTGTTTTCAACTGGTGAGAAAACGGATGGTTAGGCTCGTGGATAGGCGACAGAGGAGTATCGTATCGCGATATGTCACTCCAGTCGCGTAAAACAGCGGATCCGACTGCGGAGAAACGATTTTCTGCCGGCGGTGTCTTATCTGACATCTGATTATTACACGCGTCCACCTCGTCCGCTACAACTAGTTATTCCCTTCGTTAACTTCAATGATGAATTAATTCGCCGCGCCCGTTGACACGCGTTGTCTTTCTCTTTACTTCTGTTGCCTTCTCTCTCCTTCTCGTTCCCCTAACACGCCGTGTCCAATGGGAGGCCGAAGCCGCAGCTGCCGCCTTTAACCGCCTTCCATCTTCGTTACTTCCTTTTCGACGGGAATTCGCATAATTGGATGAATCCGGAACGATCTCTGTATATTCTTATGAGAAACCTATCCTGGTATCCATTACGCTCTGTCTTTTCGAAATGGAGCAAGTACTCGGAGCTCAATGGTCGGCGGAGGGATTGTGTGACCGCCATCTTGCCTAGGTATTTTCGGCTTCTAAAGATTGTGTGCGTCACATTAGTTCTGTCATTTCTAGCTGATATGTAGCGATATTGTTTCGTAAGCTTCATTTAACTTTTATATTATCTTATTATAACTTTTTGTTTGTTTAAGCAATTTCAATCCCTATTGAGATTATAATGTCAATGTCATTTAATTGTAGTATGGTTTATCCTCTGCTGAAATATTCGACGAAATGTAAACATTAGATGTAACTATATTACAAAATGAATGGAAATTATAAAAAGTAGGGGGAAAACAAAATATTCTTTCTGAATTGATGATTCTGAATCTGATGACAAGTCACATTAAGAAATATGTAGAACCGAAAACAGGAAATGTTCAGTTTCCAATAAGTTCCACATAAATTTTGTTATCTAAAAAATGGAAAAAGCATGTCAAGGAAAGAATCAGGATTTCTCTCTGTGTCAGCGACATTAATATGTCATTGTTACTGTTTTCCCGGTTATCTTTCAAACTCTTTTACTTTCCTAGTCAGGCTACCAGCCAACTGACCGCAGCTTTGTAGCGATTAATCTCGTCAAGGGCGCGACCTATGTCCGACAAATTCAAAATTCGCTGCGTGTCGCGAGCCGCGTCAACGCCGGACTCGGTGAAAACTAGGAAAATCAGCGACAGGTCAAGAAAATTGCCGTGAAATTGCAGGATTCCTATACTCCATGAAATACTGCGTCAAAAATGTGTTGCAACATTTTTTCATATAAAACCCCGTTTCCTAGAAAATTGAAATTTAAATTCGAACTTTAAATCAGGAAAGTGACATCTTCGAATGCTTGAAATTCCATTTATTTGAAAATAAAAAATCATAGAAAAAGCTCTGAGTAAACACATATCATCAATGCATTCTGTTACGAAGATTTATTTTTTCATGATTCGAAACGCGCATTTCGAGGCATGTTGTAGGGAAACGCGAAAAAGTATGAAACAAAACTAGCGTCGATGGAAAGCGGCACAATTAATGGCGGCCGGCATTGTCTTTCGTGTTTTCAGGTGAAATTTCTGCTGATAAAAAGTAGAATGGATCGCTGATCGAGCGCGGCCCGGGTAACGGTTCTTGTTTTTCACGTTCCGCGCGGAAATCGCGAACGCCAGGCGGCCCGATACACGGTTACTGCGATATTTCATCCCGATGATCGAACAGTGGAGAACATAATCGGCCGAATTTCTATCGAGTGACTGTCAAGCGACGCGAAATTAACGGAAAACAGCGGTGGTCTTGATCAACGGGGCACTCGTCACGAGTATCGCCTGCAGAATTTTTTTTCGAGAGCGCTGCTCGAACCGTTCAATGTATCTTCAGATTAAAATAATTGAAATGATCGGAGGCCCAACAAGTGGTTCGAAAATTGGTACCGATTCAGACGGGACGGATCATTGTAATTAACGCGTACGGGAGCGATTTCGAAAACGAACAAAAAAGGAAATCAATCGTACACCGGGATCGGTATTATCGGTAAGTAAATGCAACTCGACACGCGTACAACTTCCGCCGAAAATCGATATATAGGATTTCCGCAGCGGTTCCCAGCGACCAGATTTAATCATGACGCGGCAACGGTGCTGCAAACGATCGGATTCAATTAAATCGCACGGGAATCGCTCATTTGCGTTACAATAATATCATTGACGTCGATAATAACAGCATTCGCCGTGTTTGTCGACAAACCACACCCCGACGCAATTATCACAGCTGAATTTTAACGAAAACGTTACATTCGACGTTTCAGAAGAGATCCCGGAATAGCTTTCCGCTTGACGTGTGCGAGGTAATCGCACTTTTCTCTGGAAAATCGTTTCGCCGGCATCCTTGGTTCGCCTCGCGAATAAAATTTCGTTCCCGTCGAAAGTTACGCGTGTGAATTTTCATGCGCGCCGCTCGAAGCCCGTATCGCTTCCATCCGCGCGTTCCCTCGCCAATTACACGCCGTGGCTAATTCCGTTTGAGCGGTTCCATTTCAATTAGCATATTTTCGTTGGAACCGAATCTGAACGAGGTAGGAATCGGAAACGGGAGGCCGCGGTGCGCGCGCGCGAACCTCAACGCACGGGAAACGCCGCGAGCGGGAATCCAGGTGAAACGGCGCGGACGCAGAGAAATACGAGACAGATGAACGGTATCGATTTAATGATCGGCTCGCGCAGACTTTGTATGATAACAATCATGAAGTCATTAACTCTGGCAACAGGTTTCGCGCGTTTTTCCACCTTCTCCATTTTCTCGCTCCCCTCTCGTGCGATTCCCTCGCGCTTTTTTCCTCTCCCCTTCCCACCCACCCCGTTTTTTCCCGCCAACCGCGGGCGCAGTCGGCGATCAATCGGAACGGTAAAGAAAATACCAGAAGCCTGTGTCCGTGCCGCTGACTATTAACCGGGTGATTAGTCATAAATATATAATCACGATTTGCCTATAATACGCTAATGATAATTCCCATCGCGATCGATTACGAGGGTGATGGCTGATTGGTCTGCAACTAAAATCTCGGTTCTAGGGTCACATTACAAATCGTGGGAACGATTGCAAAATTCATTCCAGAATCGCGACTTTCACCGAAAGACGCAGATCGCGTTAGGAGAGTATAATATTTTTTAGAATGTCAGAAAATTGGTGTAGAATTTTCTAGATCAACTGGAATAAAAAGGATCGGAAAATATGGGTATTATTTTCAGAAGTTACAAGCGGCTAATTCGATTTTATTGTTTAACTGTAACGGTTCATAGGATTCTTACCTAATCCGCGAAGGATCGATAAATTTCGAGAATAAGCGACAGATAAATTTTGCGAACGCGGCCGATTTGGAAAAGTTGATCGCGTCTCCTTGCTCGTTATCTTAATCGCCGGCGGTTATTGATTCCGCAATTTAGTTAAAAGGGGAGCCGACAAATTTACGAGGATTTTATGTAGATGCTAGCGGCATTCGTATTCAGAAATAATAAATATGGTCGTCGTTCGGTCGAACGTTAACGCGCGACGTACCACGACCGAAGGGAGTCACGTGAACCGTTTCGTTAATCGGCCTATTAACAGGGAACTTACTAATTGTGCTTAGCTAAATCGTCAGCAGGGTCGAATGGAAATGAAATTCTCCCGGGGAATTGAGCCCAGACACGCTCGTCGTACCAAAAGGAAAAACAAAATTATTTATCAAACGAACAGAACAATTTATGTCGATAATTCATATGGATATAGTTTTTAGAGGAATGAGTAACGAAGTCGATAAAAACTTGAATATACATTATATTTGGCGGTAAATAAAAATTCGGAACCTTGAATAATAATAGACGACGCTATACAAATATAAAATAATTGCTTTGTAAGCATTATGACGTAAAAGAATGAAAGGACGTTTCTTCAGATGGTTCCAAATAACATTTCCGTGACCATAGTTAGTTCGATTCGAATTGACCATTGAAAAATCGCGATCGAATCGTAAACGACTCCCATATTCCCGGTTCAGGACAGACGTAGCACCTTAAAAATAGAACTGACGCTGTCCAAAGGTCAACAAAGCAATCTATCGTCACCAATTGTTCTTGTGGAATCGATCGAACCGATTGATCGACCCTCGAAGCGACGCTGAAACGTTCAAGATTCGCATCCGCGAAAAATCCGCGGTCTGCTCGCGTTCCGCGGAACACCGTCGAACATTCCGACACTTAATTCTCAAATGGGATTGATTAACCGTTGAACAATATCGTTTCACTCGACTCGGGTACTTCGAGCATTGATTATCGCGGGTCGCGCCGTTAATACCGGAGTGGAGCGCGGCGCCAAAAATTGATACGGCGCCCGTTGTTTTGCGAACCGTCTATTTAAATCCGCTGAAACGAATGATTAATAATATTTTAATTAAGGAGCGCGGTAATTGTAATCGAATATTATCAATACCGAGCTGGATACGCGAGCCGAAGTTTGACGGACGCAGTTTATCGTTTAATCATATTAAATCATTCCACACTTCGCTCAATAACACGATTCCCTCCGGTACTTCAACCCCTTCGCGATTTTATTCCGAAATTGTTTGCTTAATCAGCGGTTTACTAATATTAAACAGCTGTGATTACGAGTTAACCATTGAAAAAAGGAGATTATGGAAGACTTAGGCGGGTTGGGAATCAAATGAATGATTTATTAATAATTTTTTAATGGTTTCTTTCAGGCTTAGGCCTTGGCCCACACACCCCCGAAGAAGCAGCCGTCCTGGCGGCCGCAGCGGCAGCATTGCACCACCACCATCAGGGTGCACCTGGTGCGCCAACGATGAGGCCGCTCAGGCCTCATCTACCTCCGGGGATGCTTCACACGTCGCCGCACCCCCTGGCGCCCCATCACCCCCTCGCCGGCCCTCATCCTGCCCTCATGCCACCCCCGGAAGACGACGGTGTCGTCGACGATCCAAAGGTTACCCTTGAAGGCAAAGAACTATGGGAGAAGTTCCACAAACTTGGCACGGAGATGGTGATCACGAAAAGCGGCCGGTAGGTTCCACAACCTTTCAAAAAATATCTGCGAATAACAAGGTTTTATGCAAATTATGATATGTATGAAGTGCTTCGTAAAAAAGTAAATGGTAGATAAATATTAGAAATTATCTTGGAACTACCTGCAAAATGTTTCACCTTAATTTACATTAATTATACATTGTAATTGCATAAAATTCGTTGTTCAGGTGTGAGTAATTTCTGTCATTAGCGGAAGACTTATCAAAGCTGCACCAGTTTCCTCTAGTCTTCATCTTACATAACCGAGTCAAGTGAACTTTAGTTCCCAGTTAATAAATATAAATATTCCTTGGTTCAAAGTAACTCAAGGAAAATACTGTTACATAGTCAACAACTCTTTGCCAGCTTTCAGTATATTTATAGTTAATATTTAGTCGCGTGTCGCAATACAAACACCTCATTGCTCGACGAACGGGAAGACACTTCGATGATGCTAATAAGCAACCGATGAGTCACAAGCGTGGTCGCCGATCGCCAAGTTGAACGCTTGGTCGCGCGCGGTGGCATCGCGATTTTCGGCGAGTGATGGGGCACATCAATCGCGCGGAGAGTGCGTTGCTCGCGATAGGAGGCGACGACGTAAGGCAAGAGCCGTGAGAAAAATGACGGGCTACGGGCGAAACACGAGAAGTCAAGCGGGGCCCGCGAAACCGCAGGAAATCGCGTCCCCGCTGACCGGGTTCGGACTCGTTCGCGAAATTCGCTCGGCGGGAGATGATTTCGGTTCGGGAAAAATCGAAGGTACACCGGGATTGCGGGTAAAGGGAACGTCGCATCGCGTCGTTCAATACTCTCGTCGTAAAAGTTTCTTGCGCGCGACCTCGGCAACCCCTTTCGAAAACGAATCTGTCAGCGGTTGGTCGGGTTCAGTTGGCTGGCTCGGTTTAAAACTCTTGTATCTCGTCACCGTAAAAAATTCAAAGGTTCTATGGCCGTCGAAGCGAGCCGGCTCTGTGATCGAAAATTTTTCTTGGATTGTAAACCGGTGGCGAACTCTCGACGCGAAAGGGGGTAGAAAGAGTAACGGGGCGCGCGCCGCGCGAGTTGAACGAACAGGAGTAAGAAGTTCGCCGCGCGGCGCGGTTCGATCGAGCCGCCTGGTAGACGAAACTCCATTATTCCGACGACAGACGGAAAACGGCCGAGACCCGCGCCGGGAAACTGTAATAGCTCGGAAATAGCTCGAAAACACGGGTGGATACGAGACGGCGAGTGAAAGGGCGAGCATGCATGTTTACATATTTCATATGCGACACGTCCAGATGAGTGTAAAAAGTTACGCGCTGGTGTGTACCCTGGATTGTGATCACCAGCTGGCGGCCTAGCGTCTATACCCGCGCGCGGATTTAGTGTGGGAGCACCTTTTTCCCCTTTTTCTGGTCGGTTCTCTTTCAACGGGCTGAATAATTAACCAGGCTTTCCGGGCATTTCCTACGAAACAGACGTGGTCGTCCCGCGGTCATTAGCGTCAATACGACGTAGATGTTCAATCGAGTGGCGAATAAAGTAACTTGCTCGCTCGCAGTATCGAGGGCTTCGGTATATAAGTTTGCCACGGAATAACACATTCGGAAAATGCACTCCGCGAGAAAGGCTAACTTCTGGGCCCGCTTGGGTAGGTCTGCGGCGCAGGTAGCAATTAACAATTAAATGACCACATATTATTTCTTATATAGCTTTGCTCCGAGGGTAGCTATTTTCTCATTTGAAAATGAAAAATAAGCGCAGGCGATGAAGTGTCCATAAACTTATTGAATTTATTAGTGTACCTAATATTACCGCTGGCAAAAGAAAATATTCGATGGAAATCGTGAACGCAATTCTTTACGGAATAGAACAACCGCGAAAGAAACGAAAATGGTATTGTGCGTTCTCCTGTATATGAAGATTCTAAACAATTCATGTCAAGAATAATTTTTCTCTAATATTTTAAAACACTTAATAACCAATAAGTAGAAAAAAAATACAAACGAAAAATCTCGTTAACAATTTTTCAGAGAGTTAAACTGTGATACAAAGAATAGTTATAGAACTAAAAATAATACAAAGAGTTAGCTCTCTCACGATGAAAAGGAACATCTCCCCACAACAGCTACCGTGAAACACAAACCACTACAGCGCAACTCAAATCGTCCACTCCCCACCCCAGATGAACCTCTAAACAACTGTTGCCCACGTACTAGGCCCCTCGCGTGGCCAAACCCCTTCCATACGCCGCATTAACCTACAATGACGGTGGTGGTTCGCGCCCAGATAGCGTAAGGCCCGGTTAGCTAGGACGAGAATGGCTTGAACCGTCACAAAAACGTCGGGACACGTATCACGGTGCGGATATAACCGTCGAAAATGATCGAGGGGCCGTGCCCCGCTCTAAATCAATCTCCATCGATAAATAATAAGCAGTCGAGGAGTTTAAGGCCTGTCCCAGAGGGGGCGCAGACGACGATCACGGATAATTACACGCGCGGAAATTGTGCCTGGCCCAATCTACGTCCGGTGGTCTCTACGTCTCAATATAGGAACGGCGGGGCCTTCTCGCGAGTTCTCCCCCGCGATACCCTGACCTACCGGTGGCCCAGGACCCAGCGCCACGCATCTAACCCGGAGGGTCCGAGGCCGGGACTGCTCCCGGCCTGGAATCGTCCAGGACTCGCATAATACACGGCCCAGAAATGGGTGGGAGAGGAGGGCTAAGTATAGGGCTGGCTTAACGATGTTTGTTTTATACATTGGCAGCCTGTTCACGAACCTGTAATCTGTCTAAACGAGATATTACCCGGGCCCATCGCGAACACGGACCGGTGGCCGAGTGGGGCCCGGGGATAGGGGTTTCGCACTCGTGGTGCAGCGGGCCCCGAAATTGCCCCACCGGAGCCACAAATTGCTGCCCATTCACCAGTTCCACCGTACGCGGTCGTATCCCGGGATTGTGAACGGGATCCGATGATGGTCTCGTTGCGGAGACCTGATCTCTTTCTTCGACGGTTTTCAGTCGCTGCGGGATTGCTCGATATGAGACTGCGTGCCTTCATCGTTCCCGGTTTTCTGATTAATAGAGTATGCGGATTTTATACGCGAATCTTTGCGACAGAATTAGCAACGCTGAATAGAAGTGTATAGAAGTTCTTGGGTGGTGTTGTTAATTAATAGAGTTTCTTTGACGAACGAGGTTTTTCCGAGGAAAGTTCTTTAGAGACTTTGCCCCAGTGAGTACACGTGAACAGTGACGAGAATTAATTCTATCATCGGGTAATTATTTCGAATTTCGCTGAAAACTACGAGGATGGTCTCAAAATAAAGGTAAAATATTGGACGGATTAGAAACAAGAGAAACGCTGAATAAATTTGCATCGGAGTTTGCGCATTATTATTCCACGGGCAGATTTTTGCAAGTTAAAATGACGACTGTTCATCCTACTTGGTCAACGATCGGCGAGTAATTCGCGGTGTTCGCCTCCGTTCGTATTCAGACTATAAAGGAATCGCTGCTAATTGGCCGGTTTCGGTCGCGCATTAAATTTCAAAACAGTTTATCAAGAGTGGAACAACGGAACGCTTAAATGAGTCAATTAGACAGTGAGTGAGCACACACGGAGGGAACAGGCCGGCGTAAATAAAGAGAAGTTTCTGACGATTTGATGCGGTTAGCGAGCCGCTGTTTGCAGTCGTTTAGCGCCTGCTTTATGGGACTTGATTTCTCTGATTTTTAAATCGAATAAACGCCGGCGAGCGCCGCGGGACCAACAAACCATAAAGCCACCGCCATCACGCCGACCAATGAAATCTTTACGCAATCTGCTTGAGGAAACATTGAAACTGTACAGTCTTTTTTCTCCTTTCTTTCTTCTTCTTCATCTTCTTTTTCTCCTTCTTCTTCATCTTCTTCCTCTTTTTCTTCTTTTTCATCGTCTCTTTCTTTTACTTTTAATGCTTTTAAGATTTCGTAGAAGGATCACGGACTACTATCGTCTGCTTTCAAACGAAACCTTCGATTTCAGTTGGGTGTGCGACGCTGCTAGCGCAAAATTTTCCGTGAAGCTTCCCGAAAACGGAGATAAAAGTTATCGTGACTCGCGGGGTATGAGAATAGAAGGTTGCGCAACGAAACTCGACATCACACGTATCGGGCGATGAAATATGCAAGTTCATATTCGACGTTTAAACCCGTACTTATCGTTAACACTTTTCGTCGGTTGCTATCATTGACGAATGTTAATTTTCACGTCCAACTTGTCAGGAAACGGTCACTTAAAACAAAATTCCGGAGTAGAGGAGAGTGAGTCGCGCGGAAACGATCACTATTATTTTATTTTCAACGAATTTCCAATCGCAATACTGTAGACCTTCGGAAAGAATGCTTTTCATAAGCCTTTAACACGATCGATATCTACACCATATTACCATTAAAAAGTAGTTCTGGGAAAAGCTGTTTCGATTCCGCAACCTGATTCTTCCCACATTAATCGCTTCCTACTCACCCTCGCCTTATGAAATATTACAAAGAGTTGGGAATCGAGGATTGAAACGGGGGTAAGCAGGCAATAAAGTGAAAATCCGAGCAATTATTTACATCTTATCAAATCGGGTTAACATTTCTTCAGCCCCGGGCACCGGAGTGGTCCCCGAAACAGGGGTGATTTCCGTCACGCATTCGCGTGCGTTTCGTTGCTCGATCGATCCGATTTACTTTTCATCGGGGTTAGTCGGTGTGTGTGTCTGACACTCGAATAATCTAATCGGCGGTCCGGGTTCACGTAATAATTCCATCGGAAACGAGACCGAGCGGGCTGGATCGCGTGCAGACGGAGCTCGCGCCTCGTCGCGTACCGTGTATCCGTGTTTTCTGCCGCGAGCTATCAGAGGTGACGACTTCAGCCTTGACTCCTGACGCGGAATTAGCATTCTTTAATCGTCGTGTCCGATCACCCTGTGTCCCCACGCACCTGCACGCGGTAGGAACACTGTTTCGAAGGCTATTCCGAACATTCTACAGAATCTATTACTCACCCCTTTCTGGGAAGATCGTTCGTTAGGGTGCTATACATAGATTCATTTTACATCCATTTTCAGAAAGAATCCTTCGTTCCCTTAGCATTCCAAAAATCTAATCGATGTAGTGACTATACTTCAAACATCACAAAATTCGAAAATAGTTCACAACTAAAATTCATTCACCCCATTCGCGCTTCAAAAATTAAATTAAACTAGAGATTACCACTCATCGCCACGTCCAATAACAATCTTTCCAGAATTTCCAGTGAGAAACCCGGAACTTACCCTCCGAATAAAAAAATCACTCACCACCCCCAGGCAGCAAGGTCACGCATCATCAGTCCAAAAATCGCGCGCTCGGCGTTCCCCCACCCTCGACCGTAGCCACTTGAGCCCTCTCGAAGGGTCTAGGCGAGAGCCTGTACCCTCGCCCTTCTCACCCTCTGGCAACCCCCCGTACCTGTGGCGCGTCGTCCGCAATCGCTATACGTACCCCCCATCCGCTGCAGCCCACGATCAGAGTCTCGCTGCACTTCGTCTCCTCGCTCTGTCTTTCTCTCACCGCCGGTTCCTTTTCTCTCTCTTTCTTTCTCTCCCTCTCTGTCTATCCCATGTTTCTGGACGCCCCACCAGGAAGGCTCGCCGGTGTTCTGTCTTCGTCTGGGCCGCGGGGCGGGCGCATGTGCCGGGGTCTTTCAGTTCCTCTGTCGGCCGCGAAGGGAACGGTTTCTCTGTTCAGGGTCGCGCTCGCTTGTCCCGCGTTCAGCCGCCGTGGGTCTGGTAATTAGCCGTAGTGGCCTGAGCGCGCCTGAAAATGCGCTCTGCGATTGTGGTGGAAGTGTCAGAGTATCGTAGGCCAGCCCCGTGTATCGACGTTTCCTTCGCCCGCGAACGGAGGGAGCCTTTCAAAGCCCCCCCCCCCCCCTCCTCTCACCGCACCTCCGCGCCATACGCAACCCCCACACGCACACGCACTCCACCTAGCTGTACTCCGACGTTGCCCCTTACCACCTCAACCCACAACGCGACACCGAGCCAGCAGCAAAGCATCCTTTCGTTTTTCACCGGGCGCTTTTTTGTGTGTGTGTGTCATCGCGCACCCCCGAGCACTGCGCGCACTCGTCCGCGGTCTGCACGACAATTCCCACGTGGTGTCGACCTAGGGATATCGAGGTATTTTCTACACTGCCAAGCGGGAAGGAAGGATGAACGGTGTCGCGGTAAGTGCTGGCTACTTCCATGGCTTCCGAGATTCTTATCGAACCGCCGCGAGAAACAGTGAAGAGGTAGTATGCCGGTGCAGTGATAATTTTTCTTTACTTTTTTGTTGAACTGCTTTTTGATATTCTTGGTGGACGTTGGTCTCTGAAGTTTGCGCTTGCTAATCGTTTCTTTCTTGTTTTCTATTGTTACTGTAATTAACAATAATGTTTTATAATGGACATTTTAAGTACAGACAATGTTATTTCATCCATTGTGTGTAAAAATGTAGACACGTTTCAAAGTTTCGCGTTTGTATTGGTTAGTCAAAAGATACTGCCTCAACCAACCTACCTTTCGCAGGAATTATCGTTAATCTTCGACATTCGATGTTATAATACATCCTCAATACACGAGGGGTTGTTTCAACCCTCAAACATAGAAACCTAGAAACATTTCATCTATAAAATCGAATTATCAAAAAGGAACAGAACAGTCATTTGAACAGAACGTCATTTTCTTTTTCTGATATTTTTAATCCGTTAAAACCTTTAATATAAAAATAATATTCTCTTTTAATACACATTCAAGATGCTTCATCGAAAATTTGCAATATGTTCAATTCTATTCGAAAACGAAATTTCATTAATACTCCTAACCGGCAGAGGTCATTGAACTATCCCGCACTGTCACCCCTCTACCCAAAGGGTTGCCTCCTCCGAGTTGTCCTACCCTCGCCGGCTGTTCCTGTTATTGGGAATGATATTTCGCGATAAGGCAACGCTTGCGCGTTTTCCAGCAGACTTGCGCGACATTGTCACTGCGTGGCTCCGCCCCAATTTTCATCTCGTTCGTTTCCAATTTTCGACGGACCGGCGCGAGAACGTTCTGATTGCGACGATCGGACATTATTCAAGGGCTGAGGGTCTGATTTGCGTGACAAACGAATTTCCCTACAGCGAAATACGAAGTTTCGCGGCTACAAAAACGCTCTACGCCGATGAAAATCGTACGCGTAGTAGATCGGCCGATAGAACAAAAGAAATATGAGCGGCGAGCGTGGCCGCGGACGGCTTACACCGCGACGTTTTCCACGCATGAGATTGATTGCTCGAGCTTTCGAGTTAATGGCTTGTAATTAAGTCCGACGACGGACTGAATATTTATTTATTTATGTAACCCGTTCAACACGAATAAACGAATCGCTAAAACGTCCGTCATGCGACTCACGCTCGAGGACGGCGCGACGGAAATAAAAGTATTACTAAACAAGGGAAATTCCCTGCAATACTTCAAAAATTTTATTCATTCCTTCGATTAGGACGCCTTTGATTCCATTAAGTGGAATTAAATATTTTCCTGTTGAAACTCGGAAACATCTTCCTTCAGTTTATTGAAATTAAGATTAAATTTTAGTGTTTCCGGATAGTAACTTTTTAACGCTGCATGACATTCATAGGTTTCTTTGAGGCGAAAGGGTTAATTATAACGAGATCATTCCACGTAATCCTGAAGGGAAGAAAAAGGAACGAAATATTTAATCGCGAATATTATTCTTGGGAAATAGAAACGGAAAAACTGGTGGATTCTGTTTCTTGGCCACGCATCTTTGCTGCGTGACTCACGTGGCTTGAAAACCTGACGAAATCAATGGCCAGGCAGTCATCCCGCGCTCGTGCTCCGTGGAAATCACTCGAGACGGAGCACGGAATTTCGACGAAAATAAGGCGAGACACTTAACGAACGGTAAATGAATCTGACCGCTAATTGGAGCCGTCTACGTTCCGCTTAAATATCATTCGATACGTCGATATTAATTCTGCCACGCAGACGTTTCTTTTTTTTATTTTTTCCCCGTTTTCTGTTTCTTTTTATTCCAACGTTCGCGATACGGTGCGATTTGTTCACGTTACGTTCCGCATAGAAAACACAGATTTTTTCCCTAGACTTTGCCGTATTGCAACACTGGTCACTGGATACGCGTATTAAATTATTTACTGTTTATTGACACGTTATATCCTTCGCACGGTAGCCGTGCAATGAAATGTCTCGTCGCAACGGGCACGGACGCAACAAGTTTCTTGCACTTTGCGTTACCCAGCGATCGGGTATAATTGCTAACCTTATATAGCCGCGATTCTGAATTTATTAAACGCGAATGGTATTCGTTTCCTTCCAGTCGGCATAAATATCATTTTTTGTTATTAATATCTAACTGTATGTTGATCCATTTTAGTGGGCACTGATATTTTCTATACCGAGATCCTGACCCCTGACATTATAATAATAAGAAAATCTTTATTGCGCTCATTTAGTCTGCAGCAAACACAAAGAATATTGCAAGAACAAAATAGAAAAAGATATTAAATTCTCAAAAACTAAAAATTATCAAAATAAATACCACATTTCCATCATGTGTAAAGAAACCTAGCAAAATTCTCACTTTATTGATCAAAATTCACAAGGAAAATGGTTTCCACTTCTCAAATTCCATTCGCTCGTCTTCTCCAAAAAGCAACTTATCTCGCCCGTGACGCTGATCTATTTAGTCGCAAGTGTATCGAACGCGTCCACACTTCCCGAGGAAAGAGCGAGGATTATGACGCGCGAATCATCGAGAATTCCAGCCCCGTATCATTTACGTAAACGCCAGCGTGCACAGAAAAACACGCGGATAATTACAGAAATTGGCCGCGGGGTTCGTCGAATTGGCATCCAGTCGATCATAAACTGCGGCCAGAAATTGTCGATTCATTACTCTGCTAATGCATGTTGCGACACTAAAGCACGGTTTCTTTCTAGCGGCGCGCAAACCGTTCCGAAAAAGACAGAGATAATCGCGCAGTCGTGTTTGGGACCCCATCTTTCCCTATCGAGTGTGTCCTGCCCTTGTTCCGCGACGATCGGTCCTACGGATCGTTCCAAAGCCGCTTTTCTGCTTCACTATAAATTTTCGTATACTCGCTTAGGAATTCTTATCTCAACCGGCACTCGCGGTGGTGTTTTTCAAGGCCACGCGGACCCCGTACACCCGCGATTACGAGATAGCGCGTCGCGTCGTGTCGCTTCGCATCGCGACGCGTTAGTCCGCTCGCACGCGAGCCCCCTCCATCGGGCTCATCGTGCGGAAAGTCGTTATATGGAATTAATAAACGAGCAGGATATGATAGGTTGGGGACTATTATGTGAACAACAATTTTCATAAATCCATTTATCAAAATTGAGACCAAAGAAACGATCCCTTAAGTGAAGAACGATGTGATTAGTGAATTCTAAAGTGGACATTTCGTTGGTTCCCTGATTTCGTTGAAATCAAAGTTGACATCCAATTAAGAGACACCAGTTATTTCCAACTGGATCGTAACATATATAAAGTACGTTTATTAAATTGATTTATACAGGTCCGTAAAAAAGAATATATAATTAAAGGTATAAAGATTTCACGACGAGTCAGAACAACTGAGAGCTCTCGCGACTATAAAAAGTTAATACGTTCCATAAATTCATAAGATAATAATTTAATATTGTACGATCCAAAATGGAGGTAAAGGGTAAACGGAGAGTACGAGGCTGTCAAAAAGCGGTAGCTAACTGCTCACGGTCTGAAGAATCAGCCGCGTAAGAGAAGTTCCGAGACGGCGCGGTAAATTAGCCGGCGGTTACAGCAAGAAATAATTAGCGTCCCATTATCTGGTGCGCGTAATGCAGGCCCGCGAGCGTGTAAGTTACGTGTTACGCCGCGAACCGAAGATAACAGTCCGCGCGAACGTCCACCTTTTATCTCGCAATTAGGCAGCGAGCTGCGCGCGACGAGATTCCCGCGTACCTGACGAAGACGAAAATTGCTTTGACTGTCCAGGGGAATTAAAAAAAAAGAGCAGTTGAAAGGACAACCTCATCCGTTTAACGAGATCATGCTTTCATTTAACATTTCAAAGATTCTTCCTGAGGAAATCGTAAATTAAAAGATAAATCAACGTCTCTGGAATTGATCCTAAAACGTGCGACACTTGACGAGTGCTGGAATAATACGAACAAGTTCGACCGACGAGAAATCGCAGCCGGAAGTGATGACATCGTCGGAATGCAATTACTACACTTAAATTGTCGTTGCAGATCGGGAAGAGAAAGCCGCGCGTTCTCATATAATTTCGCGGGAAAAAAACGTAATCATTCATCTCGTTGAAATTTATAATTGTTTGTTACGATCGCGGTAACACCAGTTTATCGGATTAACAAAATTTTTCGGGCCAGTTGGATACCGTTCTCTTTTGTGTGATTGTCGCTCGAGGATCTTCGGACGAATTAACTTAATAAATTGTTTTGTTCAACGAGACATGTATTGTTCGCGGAACATCCGCGAAGCGTCGCGGGGCGCATAAATCGATAAGGGTGCTGCAAGCGGGAATACAGTGGCCGGTTGCATGTGCCTGCACTCGATGCACAACACGGTGCATGTAATAATCTGTAACAGCACGTGTCGAATTCGAGCCGATACATCCGTCCTTCGATCGAAGGTTCATGATTCCCGTCGATCGATCGGCCGTGTAACCACTGGAAGTGTTCCGAACAATCCTTCAAGTCGTGATCGTCCTTTGAAGGGAAAGTCGATCGAGGATCTCGATATGGTCAGAGAATTCTTCGCGTTTACATATGTTAATCGGAAATTGCTACTTATGTATGTTTTTGCTTGGTTCTACGGCGAGATCGTTTGGAAATATTCGTGAATTGATTCAGAAATTTTTATTTAAAAATTTCAATCTAAAAATTTGAATTGAAAAATTTATAAGTTTGAAAATTTGAAATAAACATTTAAGATTACAATTTTTATATATTGCAACGTACCCAGCAACATTTTTAAATATTGGAACCGTTATAATAATCATAACAAGTTTCCTGTTTGAAGAGGAATAAAAACGTTCCGTAGAACTTACGTCGAGATGTGGTACATGTTCGATGCGAAAAAGGAATTACGAGGGTTGAAGCTCGGGTCTAAGCGGCGCGTAAGGGCGCGCGACCGCCGGGAACACGTGTACAAGCCGCGCGTGTGTGCCGTGCGTGTATTCCACTTACCATTTATATTGATGTCCGAGCGAATGTGAATAGATAACGACCGTTTACCGGGACGAGACCATTCCTTTCGTTTTTTTCTCGCTTTGTCTTGAGTTGTCTTACGCCTATCAGCATATCTGCGAATATGTAACGCGGGTGTTACGAGCTCGTGCTGCTCAAAACCCGCTGACAGATTGTCCTCGACGGAATTGTTCCCCGTGAATCGTGACCGCGCCCATTGTGGGAATTTTCTTGCGCGTCCAACGATCCCTTCGCACATTCTAAAAATCAAACCTCACCAATTTCTCTATTAAAATTATTTTCAAATCAATCTCACACACCTACAACCACCAAAACTACCACTATTAAATGACCAAACCCTATCTATCTATAATTTTATCATTCTCCATACATATTTTCAACCACAAAAGATTACTTTTTGAAATTTATAATACAACAATAATTTACAAAAAGACAATTGAATGAAAAAGTGATTCGAAAACTGTCTAGGAAAAATCGGTGATCGTGGGGGTGCCGAGGCGCGGGCTCGTCCGTGCAGGGAGGAAGGAAGAAAGGAAGGAGGTCGCGGCGGTGGTTGCCGGCCAATTTCTGAATGCAAATAACACCAGTGTCGAAAGGGAGCTCGCGGATGAAAAGGGAGAGGCAGTATGCAAATAGAAAGCTGTTACGCCCGCCTTCTTTCGCCCTCTTTCGACCTACACCCCTTGGATACAACTCGCCTACCCCTTTCTTTTTTTCACCGAGTGTGCACGCGAGACGTGTGAATTCCATGTGAAATGCAACCAGATAGATGGAAACCGGTGGCGGGGATGGGACCAGAATAGAAAGAAACGGGAGTAAGGGGCGCGAGCGAGAGAGACACAGGAGTTGTGGATAGGGGTGTGGGAGGTGGGGTGAGATTTCTAGACGCACGAATTCATTTCGCTCGCCTCCGCCCGCGACATTCTTCCTCTTGTCGACTATTCTTCTACACGAGACCCGTCTTGGCGACACCCTTTTCCCTTTCATCCTCGGGAAACGTCGTCTTTTTTGCCCTCGCGAATTAATTGATATCGCCGTCTTCTCGGCCTCTTTTCTTACGGCGAGCCGCGATTCCCAGCGACACTTTTAACCCTCTGAATTTGACACTTGCCCGGCCTGTTTTTAGTCTCCTTCCGACTTCGGCGCCTCTTCCACCTCGAGGAGACTTATCTTTTTCTCGGCAACTCGAGGGTAGTTGCAGCAGAATTTTTAATATTTCTAAATTGCTCTTGTATTACGCTTCTTTTTAATTAAGCGTTTTTCGATTACCTTCAGCAGGTTTGTTTTTTTGACGACGAATGGTTGAAATATAATTTCCAACGGTTTTCCTCATTTATAGAACTGAAGTGAAATTTTAATGATGATTTGCGTTAGAAAATGTCATTAATGTGCCCTCATAAGTTATAGTTTATGAAATATAGCGGAAACGGGAGTTTTGTAGAAAGAAAAACACGTCGATCAGAACATTGTACATATTGCCGCGAAGTCCACGTGCACCGCAGCCCCGCCGGAACGCTGGCCAAGTACTGAACTGGATCTGATCAATTACCCATTGCATGCGGGCAATTAATCTCGCGCTTTATCTAGAGGACTTTAATAGGTACCCCGCTATTCGCCAGCTGCCGTTGCAGCCTACACAGGCTGTGGCCGGCATACTTTTAACGGGGCTGCGTTAATTCGACGCGAACAGAATCATTGACGCGTTCAGGTTTTCTTCTAAATTACGTTGAATTTTCTTATTCAACCGATGAACAATTTTATTCAGCGTACGTCGAAGCTTGCACCGATTCTTCTCGCCAATCGAGTACCGAAAATAAAATTGCCAGCAAAAAACAGAAGCCAACCGCTACCTTGATTCTTAAATAGATACAATTATTTTCGAAATAAACTATCGTTGCAGTTGAAATTTCCAGGGAATATCGATGAACATCACCAGCAAAGTTTCTCCAGGCCAAGATACTTTTATTCCATCAATAATTCATCAAATTCCCGAGCAGTCCCGGTTTGCCGGGGAACTTTCGCGGAGCGTTCCTGCGAGAACGACGAGGTGAGCGTTATGCAGTCGAGTAACAATAGTTATCGATTGCATCGGACGATAACCGGAGAAACATGGTAGTAACGTCGTTGTCCATCGGTGGCCAATTACCTTTGCTCAAGCCGCGGCATGGCGGCGGGCTTCGTTGCAACGGATAATTGAATTATCCAGCAGAAAAAAGAATGATGGTAATCGAAGGATCGCGGACACCGATTCGCGCTTTTTCGTCGCGGCTCACGCGCGACCGTGCGTCCGTGACACGGGAAATTTCACGCGAGAACATAATTGCACAGTAGCAAGCGGAAAGCAACGATCTCTGCGGCGCGGTGAGATTCCGCTACGCTCCCGCGGCCCGCGGGCGTGCGCGTCTAGCCGAATGCCCGGGAATGATCGTTGTTCCTTGGTGCCTTTCGTGTCCGGCCACTCTTTTATCATAGATCTTAATAACACGGAACGCTGAAAATAATGCCCGGTTGGGCAAACGCCGATTCTAGCGGCCACGCATTACGATACTAATCGCGGGATCATGCTACTCTGCGGCCTTAGCGGACTTTAAATCGATACGATCCGACGATGCGCCGAATTAATTGACTCGTTTCGGTCACACGGGATCGGGGGGGGGAGACAAACACCATTTATTCAGTCAAGTTTCCTTCTTTCGACGAGTGTCCGGGAAAATGTTCGAAATAACATAACCGACAATTTTACGTTTGGTTTGTGGAATTTTGTTATTTTGACTATTTTCATTTTATTAAATGAATACATGAATTTTATTATCGTGTATTTTGAGTAATTGTCGCGTGTTTTATTTTGTTCATATTTGTAAGAACAGCTTAATTATTATTTTGTAGTGTTTTACAAATATAGCATATGCAATTATTTTGATTTCCAGTTCTAGATTGTATAAAAGTATAGGAAAGAAAATAAGTGAGCTTTGAGAAAAATCTACGCGAATAAGGAGGAAGGAAATTTCTTCGATCGCGACGCGCCAACATATGGTACCCGGGGTTCCTTTTGTTCAGCCCACCCGGTACATATTGATCCCGTCATTATAATTCAGAAGAGGTCTCCGTATTTTTCGCACCTTCGGGTCGGGCAACCACTACCAAGAACCGGGGATCAATAACCCAGCATTTGTTTCTGAAGCTAATCCACTTAAATCTGAGATGCGAGCACTCGCCGCGGGGTAGCTTAAGGGTTAGCAACTCCTCGTACACGAGATGTGTATTGGGAAACTGATTCGGTGTTCATCAGCTTTACTGAAAGAAGCAATCCGCAACGTTAAATTAACGAAAGAAAAGATTAATTAAAAATCGACAACACTCACTGTCTTTCTCATTCGTTCGCCGACATTATTATTTGTTCCCTGAAATCAAATTTCACATTAACGCCATAAAAATCATCCGGCTGAACGGAAGAGAATTCGACTTATAATTGGACGGGTAAAAAATGACCGGTTTCTCGTTAAAACCTGGTTATGGGGGATACACCCGGTATACCGATGACCGATCTCCGGGTTTCTCACACCTCGAGCAGCCCGAAGGACTAATAAGAAATCGTATAAGGCTGAGATCGGGATGCTAGAGCTTCACCTTTTCACACGAACGCGAGTCCCGTGTTCCGGCCGATGTGTGCGTGCGTGGATCGGCCTGGACGGGTTAATATAATGGTGGGCCGTGGCGTGTGTAAACCATAAGAGATAATGTAACAGTGGAAGTTCGGCTGGCGCCACTCGTTATTTATACAGTGTGTTCGGCCGGGAGGGAGCCGTCGTTCTCCAGCTATCACCGGGGGGATGAAGCCGGTGGACGCCCACTAAATTATTATTTGTTCTTGGCGAGTCATAAACGCCTGAAATTATACCGGGTCGGACGCGGGAATTTCGTCCGGCGACCTTGGGACCGCAAGAAACCACGGCATCAAGTGGGAATCGTCTATTTCAAATCTCGAGAAAATCGAACGATCTCTAGTGTTTCCACGTCGATCCTTCGGACTTAGACATTTTATCTCGATTTCAACTGCAATTCCGAAAGTGAATGATTATTAATGATAATTACGAGGTGGCGGGTAATTCGATTAACAAGTCACTTTTCGTAATTGCTAATTAGAACTCTAAATTCATATTTTTTTCAGATAAATCTGTGAAAGCGAAAGTCGCAGTGAAATTGGATTTTCTTCGTTAACCGTTTCAGCGGATCGGGTTTATTCTTGTTTTTAAGGAGCTAGAAGATCCTTACATCGTGTAAGTGCCTGAAAATCCGTGGTCTAGCAATTACTTAAATTATAATTGGATTAGCGGCAATTGATTATTTTAGAAAGTGATCTTTAAGCGAATTATTTTCTACGTTTTAATCGTTCTCGGTAATCGGATTACATTTTGCTCACTTCTACTCCGCCGCTATTCGCAGGTATTTTTTGTTCGAACGATTAACCCTAAGACCCTTTAAGGGGTGAGAGAACAGGGGTGGGGGTTCCTCGAATCCGTAAATTGACGGAGCGTCGAGGAGCGGAACAGTTTAACCTAAAAAAAAGAAGTGGCTCGGTTTTAAAATCAGCACGGCATCAAATCTCAAGCCACAATACAGATTGCCGTTACACCAATTGAAGGTAATAACTCTTAGAGTTCAAAATGAAGTGTCATTCAAAACAAGATTCCTAACCTTAATCAAAATCACAGACGTTCCTATTTGTGAATTGAGATTTCATTGTATTTTAGGGCAGTTGAATAATTACCATTACATCAAAAATCCTCGAAAACGTTTCGTTTAAATAACAATAAATGAATCTTTTTCAACAAGGAAAATAACTCTGCGTTAAAGTTTCTCGTTTTATAGATTCGACAAACTATTCCTTAGCTGTTTTTATTAAGATTTTTCACATAATAGTTCACGGTTGTGGCTAGTATTCCTAGATTCATGGAAATCTCATTCCGATGTCAGCAATTTCAAGGGGTAGAGAGCGCAGTGTTCGTTTCCAGGTTCCGTCGAAACCGTGTGGAAGTACGTTGGTTTACGAGGTCCGGGGGCCCCCATGAATATGCAATTAGCCGCGTTTCGTCGATGATCGCCGGGGCCAATCATTCCGGCGGACATTCAGTCCGATCCGACGAGTGTTATTTTGTAGAAGGAGATTTCTTTTGCTGGCGCTCTGGGTCTGGTAGTCTCGCATGAATGAGAGAGGCGGGTAATTATTGTCCTCGGGCGTGAAAGGTGGACCTCGGGATCCCCTTTCAACCGCTCAAGTGGATACGCCGCCGCGGTTCTTTGTGGAAGTGATGCATACAGAGCGGGACGTGAATCATTTTTCAGAAGGCCTCGCGTCGAGGGAAATTTATTTCACTAACCGGCTACGATATTCCGCGGCCACTCTCTTCCTCTACATCGCTCCTTCCTATTCTTTTCTACGCTAACGAAATGTAAATGGTGAATTAGTATTCCGTCTACCTGGACAGAGGTTATGCCCAGCAGCCCTACGGTACCTTTCGAATATTAATTTCGTAATTTTGTTAGAGGAGCCTCGTCACCAGTTTTCTACGATCCTTCAATTAACTTCGAGATCTTCTCAGTAAACTCTTCGATACGAAATGTTTTCCTTCTTTTCTATCATATTGGTTCTTAATGTGGATTTATGCCATTATATTGTTAGCATGACAGATAACTTCATCTTCTTGCTTCGGTATCGATAACATTGTACCACAAAGACATTCTATTAAATTTGCACATTTTTCCTAAATACCGCTTACCACTGACAACGAACACAAAATTCGTCTTTCAAGTTTCCTTACATCAAATTGTAACCCTCAAAAGTGAAAAATACTACATCAAACAATGAAGCACTTTCCAAGGCTGTTCTTCAAGCTAAACCCCTCAGGAACCAAGGAAAATAAGATCCCCTCATAATTCAAACGTGCCGCCAAATATCCACTTTACTCGTGTCTCCGACATCTAGTCGAGGAATAGGAACCGATCTATCGATGCTCAGCAACAACGAGCATCGGAAAGGGAATAAAAAGCGAAGCCTCAGCTATAAAGATGCGGATAATAGGAGTAAGGTTCGGAAGAAAAGGGTTTTAAGAGACAAGAGGACGGACGAGCGTAGCTCGCGACAGGGAATGGCATTGCGTTCGCGGGGTCCACGACAGTCTTGTCGAACAAATCGGTACAAACGATCGTCGTAAAGCAGTTAAGGCGAGTTTATATACGCCTATGGTTCTCGCTGGGCACCGTGGAGGCGGCTGAACGTAGATGACCAGCTCCGATAGGGAAACCGATAGTCGCGATGCCTCTCGGGCCTTCTCGTGGGCTCCTTTTATCCCGAGGCCGCGTTCGAGGACCCCCGCGGTGAGGAACTTTTTTAACTGGATCCCAGCGATGAGAGGTGGGGAGGGACGCACGGGAAGGGGAAGAAGAGACCACGGTCCACCGGACTGTCTCAAAGTTGTGTGGGGCTCAGTCGCCCCCTCTCGCACCGTCGCAAACTTACGTTTTACGCCCGAGGCCCAGGTACTCGAAGGGACAGCGCGCAGGGCCCCGAACAGGGCGGGGACGTCGATAGATCGTCGCCCGGACGATTTAATTTCACTTTTCAGTTCCCCACCCGGAACGAATCGTTTTTGTTTCTCGGCTTCTCCACTTCGGGGAACCGTTCAGCGGCGTCGTGCCTCATGGAAAACGCATCAGGACGATCCTTTTAACGACTTTCACCGTGCCCTTTTCACCGTTTTTTCTTCTCTCCTTCTTTGTTCTTACTAGAAATGCCGATTATTGGATTTGCTAAGGTTGACAACGGTAAGACACCGCAGTGCAACGAAGGAACTTCTATAATTTTCTTCTCCAACGAATTAAGCTCGAAACCTGAAGATTTCTTGAAATTTCCACCGTTCGATAATAAGATAAACAGAACAGAAATTTTCCGATGAAGACCCATGGCAAAACGCCTAAGTTAGCCGCAAGAAAGTTTCCTCAGAAGGTCATCGGAATTGTCAATGGCCGACCTTCTGTAGAAGGACTTTGTTCTTCGGACTTTTACAAAACAATTATCGCAAGTTTACCATAAAATATTCAGCGCGGAATTGTGGTATAGAATAGTAATCGGTTAATTCACTGTACAAAGGGAGGACCGGCCTGTTCAGACGAATAGGTCAGGTGTAAGAATTGCATTTCGCGAGATGTAAATGGGGGTTGGATCGATCGCTAGTCGGCGGACAATAAACGCAACGTGGAAACTTGTCTGTCCCTCCTCCCGCAGGCCGGCGCTACGCGATGCGCGGATTTCGCCGGTTTTTGTTTCCCAGCGAGCCCATCTAGACGGGATCGCGCCTCGTGTTCGCACTTGACAAGCTTTTCTGGCTGGAGGGACGCGCAACGCGTCTTCCATCCACCCCCGCCCGCCAGCGACAATACGCTTTTCCCTCGCGAAACACACCCGCTTCGCGTGGAAACGAGCATTATCTGCCTTTTACGGTGCATCACGGGGCTTGCACGACGCGCGACTCGTTTCTATCGCGTCGAGCCCAGCCACCGAGAGACCCAGCCGCTGCCTGGCACTCGGAACATGATTCTTTCACGCGTCCCCGTCTTATGGAAGGTGCTTCGCAAGTTAGGGTTGCGATCCGGTTTCAACGCTCCTAGATCCTTTAATGTGACCCAACGAGGACCTCGAAACGGGACGAAAAATAGAAAAGTCAAATGTCTACAAGCGTGAGCTAGAAGTTACGTTATTTGCAGCTGAATGGGGTGGTAAGTTGATTGTTGAAATTTTGATTGAAAGACCTTGCGAATTTCTTATAGCGAGTTTATGTAGTATTATTTTGGGTCAGGTTTCGAAACGGTCTTCCGTATTAAAATAACAATCCCTCTCAGGGACGATTTCTTTTTTTTGCAAGGATAGACAGGGATCGTTTTAATTCCAGGTTAATTACAGTTTATACAGTTTCAATAAGTCGGGATTAATTTTAATTTTTTCTTGGAAAGTATATGGGCGAGCGTATGGGTCAATATATCCGAAACGACTGGTTTATAATTGAAAAAACAATTATAAGGGCGCGTTTTTCGATACTTCGCGGCACCTTTATTGTAGCGAACGGATGAGTTTAATAATTTTCGAAAGAATCGCCGCTATTACGAATGCAATAATTGTAAAACAAGTAATCTGAAATCTGATTTGATGGGTTTGGTGGTTCCCCTGGAACTGGTAGCTCGCTCGAAATTGAGCGGACACGCTTCGAAAAATTATTCATAAAAGTCTCCAGTCCTTATCTCCGTGGCGGATTGCCGGCTGCTTCGGTCGCCGGGAATCTCGCCGGATATTCTCGTTTTCAGAGTCGCGTCGAGGATGCAAACGCGTTGCGCGTCGCAATTTACCAGTAAGCCAAACGTGTTTTTTAATCTCGCCATAAAACGCAGCGGGGCTTTCAATTTTATTGTCACGGGGACCCGAAGTAAAAAAAACGTGAGCGCGGGCGCGCGCGTTCGCTCGCTTGCTCGCTCGCGCACCCGGGTTGAGGCAAATCATCGGTAGGCGAAGCTTAGCGATAAAATAAATTAACTGGAAAGCTACCGGGTTGCGGAGGACGCTTTCGGCGAGCGTCGCGCGTAATGACGTCCCGTAAATAACGATTCAACGTTCGATTTATCGGCGCGGAACGCGCATAAAGGTGCGTCGATCGTCCTCCCTCTCGCATGCGTCGCTGTAAAACGCCGCGACGATTGTGCTGCACGCCAATCCGCCAGATTGGAGTCGATCACGCCTTAATAAACGCCGGTGTCCCCTATCTTTTTTCGGGAATCCATTCCGATGGGCCCCGCACGAATCCAACTGCGAGATTCCGTTTCTAATCTCGAACTTTTAATACCGCCAACAATCGTACCAGTAATAGTCGTAATAATTTTTCTTAATCCTCGATCGATCGACACTGGATCATTTTTCATCCATTCCTTGAATGTACCGAAGAATGTACTGTCTATATTAGAAAAATTGTCAGACAATATTTTTTACGTAAATTGAAAACTTTAGTATGGGTACAAAGCGACCTGATCGACTGTCAAAGTATTATGGGAAAATTGTAATACTATGGTTACGAAGATTGAAGATTCAACCGTAACAATAATAATTACTTTTCACTGTGACTCTCGCTTAATTTTAGTCTATCACGAATATACTTTTAGAAACCATGAAATTGCAGGTCATTCGAATGAAAAAAGAATGGGATCGTGATACTAAGGGAGAAGGACGAATTTCACGTCCCATCGTTCGAGATGATCGAGGGATCCGGGGATCGCAGTAAATCCGCCGCGGATTTTATCGAATCGTCCGGCGTGCCTCGATCGCGCGCACCTGTAGTCGAATCGGTCTTCAGTTTCCTCCCCAATTTGTCGTTATTATTCATCTACGGTGCCGTAAAAAATGCCTCGGGAGGATAACCCTTGCGCCGGTGTTCTGGTTTTATTTATGCACTCGAGCCTCGCGGCTTGATTTAAATGCCTCGATTAGACGACGACAGCGACGGTGTAACGTTCCATCGTCGGTTTCTCCGAGAATATTGCGCCATTGGCTTCCAGAAGGGGCGCGGAGATCCGCGATAACGGAACGCTCTGCGAATGATTCGTAACGGTAGGAAGTGATCTTTCACGTAAAAGTTTCTCGTAAATCCAAGCCATCCCACAATATCAATGACAATAATCACAATAATTCGATTTTATAGCACAGTCAATCGCTAACTCTCGCCCACCCTTCATTTCCCCACTTGAATTTCTCCTCGAGTCAACGCGTTAGTAACAAATTGATACGTTCAAAGGAATAATTAAATCACCGAACCCTTTCATAAGCAATATGAAATCAAAACTTCTTTGCGTTCACTACGACAATCTTAATCCGATCTGACTACATTTGATATCTTGATACGTTTCAATACGAGAGTCGCTAGAGAAAAAAAGGGAAACCAGAAGTCAGATGAAGATAAAGATGAACCTTAACGAAGGATATATATATCATCCCCCGCTTAGCAGAGCGAACGAAATCCCGCAAGAAAATGGTAGCTGAGGGAAGAGCACCGGGCTCGAGGTGCGCAGGAAAAGAACCGTCGTTAAAAGCCGCCGATGTTTAAACGGTTAGGCCAAATAATCGTTCACCCCGGGAGCCCATCGAGGCAGATGTCGAGCGACTTCGAGAGGTTGCAATCTCCGTCACCGATCTCTCTTCGGACGGACCAACGGTGTGCCTATGCGGCAGCCCAGCGTCTCTAGGCACGCAACCGCGCGGCGGTGGCGGCAGCGATCTACAGGTGTTCCACGACTTAGACAGACACGTCGTCGCGTTGCGCCAACGTAGATCCCCCCCCCCCCTTTTTCTTCGATTCTTGTTAACGAGCCGGTAGACGAGCATCGAAATACCAAACGAAAGAGAAAAAAGGATTGAGATGGAAATAGAGACAGACAGACAGGGGGAGTGCGCGCGCGCATGTATTGTGTGTGCGTGTGTGAGAGATTTGGGGCCCGAGGCGGTCTCCAGATCGGCTTCAACCGATAGAGCCGTAACGCCGAAAATTAGCGCCGTCTGAGAAACAAATATGGGGCGGTGGGTTGGAGACGAGAGGGCTAGGAAGGGGTGTAGTAGTCGAGACTGTGGCAAGGTGGAGACTATCGAATAAAAAAAACGGGAGGACAAGGAGAAGCCCGAAGAGAGCGTAGAGTCGCCGAGAAGGACGGAACGTGGCTCGATACGTGGTGAGTAAAAAGGAGACGCGCGGAGACAAAGGGAAAGGGAGAAGAATTTAGGGACCGTGGCTTTGCCCGCCGCGCTTATATCCTGGGCCCTTCGTCCTCGCACATCACCGCGGGCTCCTGAGGTTTCCTGGAAGCAAGAGCTCGCTTCCACCTGCCACACACTGCGGAAACCCGGCGACCACTCGGTGCCTGTACCGGGTGTCCTGGAAGTTCAACTATGATACGGCTGGTATTATCCTTGTTCAGCGGACAATGGCGCCTATTTGATCCGAGCTTTTCGAAGTTTACCGTTCAACTTTCCTAATACTGTAGCAATCAACTTGACTTTTATGTTGTATTATTCTCTAATTTCTATGCAGTCAGATATAGTTCTGCATTCGAAAATTTGTTGTAGTTTTAAAAAAGACGGATGTTTTGATGAAAGTTTAAAAGTTCCGGTCAAATATAACCTTATGATTCTATGATCGAGTTGAATTGCTAAGACTGTTTATATAAAGATAGCGACACAATTCTAATCTACTCCCCGCAGCATCCTCACCGTAGATGACACTACAAGCAGAAAACGATGATGACGAGCACGTTTCCTGCCTAGCTGTTGACTATGTATTTTTCAAACAGCAGCTTGTCATATGAAATTTCATAGCTGAAACTGATACAGAGCATTGCGACAGGAGAATGATTATCAGGAGTCACTTAAGCATAGAGTATTTCTCGATCAGGGGAATGGAATTACAGAGGAACTTTCTATTAGGTCTATGATCAAGATGCAGAAGAACTTGGTCCTAATCAAGTGATAACAATAGATTTAATTCGATTAAGTATTCTAACATTCAGGTTATACAATGAACCCAAGCTAACGTTATAAGCGACTGATGAGTATATAAAATAAATTATATATCTAACCAGCCACTTTCCTAAGAATCATTTTTTGAATGCCATCAAATCAAAGGTCGGAACATAACCGACACAAAAAAGCGTCAATAATTTTCTCCTCTAAACAGACAGTAACTCATCCTCCAAAACACCGTTTCTCCGACAAGCGGGAATATCTCGGCAAGAAGCCACTTGGAATTTATTCCCGTGGAGGCACGGCTGGAAAACAGAGGAAGGGTTCCCCGCGAAGCGAGAAAGGGTACACGCTTATAAAATCGTAAGCCCGAACACGTGTCGGTGTTCCGAAAAACGGCGCCGCTCGGGGCCGAACTTCTTTTCCCGTAATCTGTACGAGCGCGGGGCCATTAAACCAGAGGACGCCTCGTCTGGAAAGGAATGTCACGGGGTTACGCCCTTTCTCATCGACCAAAAACGGCTCCCCTTCCCACCCCTCTCCTCTTGGTCGCTCTCAGTTCTCGTTAATGTCCGTGGCATCATCGGTCGCCAGCTCCAGGCAGCCCCGGCCATCCTTCCTCCTCGGGTTCTTTCCCCTTATCGGCCCGTTTTAAAAAGTTACAGTTTTCGGCCGGTCAAAGAGCTTTATCAGGCGATTTACAGCTTTCAGCAGCCTCGTACGACGTCGTTCCCGGCCCGATAATTTGCTCATTGCCGCGGCACACGGGCCCCCGGTGAGTTATGTGACGGGAAATTGGTGCAACGCCGCGCCGACTGCCCGCGCGGCTATCCAGGGAAGCCGGTTTATCGAGATCGCCCGTTACGAAAGCGCGGGAGTACGTCGCCGATCGGTTTAGATACGGTGTATTAATTCGGTAGGCCGTTACCGATCTCCGCCGCTTCTCGATCGGCCGTTCTCATTAAGAGCGAGCCGACGTGAAAATTTGGTGTAATCGATTCATTTTAATTAGATCTCTATCCGTTTCTTATTTACAAAAATCCCCGGGAAGGAATTTTACACAGAATCGGCCAGCAGAGTTTCGTGCTTTCATAGAATTCTTCCAATCGCTGGAACCATTAACGCGGGAAAGAAAGTTGTGTTTTAATTGAGTTCTGTGACACTAGATCATGGGAATTTAGACTTGCATGGAAATTCCAAGTGTAATGATAATTCCGGGGGTAAAGAACATCGGTTATATTGTTAATAATATTATATTTTCCTTCTGGCGTAGTCGTTGCCAAATAGTACGGGAAATATGAAAAGAGTGTACTGGAAACAAGCGTGGTACGTCAAGTAGCATTTTTCTTGGAAATTTGACGTGTGTGATTTTAGGATTTCCTGGCTATGCGAAGCACCGATCCAGACACCAATCGCCTGTCAGTATCGCGCATCCTCTCGCGGGATGTTTTGGCTCGCATAGCCAGGATAATCCGGCTTAGTATCCTCCAGCGTGCTCCATGTGAATGAGAATCGATCCTCCCTTCGTCAGGATATTCAGGACAGTAGGCAGATGCTACCAGAAATCCCTGGGCAGCCTTTAAAAATCTGCCGATTCCTCGTGCCCCACCCCCCATCACGAAGCTTCAGTTTAGGGATATCTTGCCCACGACTTCCGGTGGGAATTTGTAATCGGACAACCATCGTTAACTCGCAAAAACTATTCGAATCTACAAATGTCGATACTGACCACTGGTTTCCGATTTTGTTGCAGTAATAATCCTAGTAACTTTCCTAAAATATCCCTAGTAATTTTTCGTATGAAACTTATATGCCATTCGTATAAAATATAGTGATTACAACTCTCTAATTAAAAGTTTACAATTTGTGCAAATTTCTAATGTTCCATAGTATTTTTAAATATACAAAGTTGAATAGATCTTTATATTTTATATTAGGCTTTCTATTGTATGAGCGTTAACATATGTGCAGTGTTAAACTTCATTAAAGTTTCTATGCCATTGTAATTTCTAGGTTAGGAAACGCTATGAACGCATGAAAATCGTTAAACTGCTAAATGGATTAATGGCGATTATTGTTAAAGCGTTTATGTCCGTGTCCTTTTTAGGTTAGGAGACGCTGTGAGTACATAAAAATGCGCAATCTATTAAACAGTTTAATGGTAGTAATTGTACCAAGAATTATGCTCGTTTAAGAATCACGTTTACACACGATTCGTGCAAGGCATATTGATAGTTGCAGTATTTCATTAACAAAGAACTGTGAAAGATATTGAGACTTATCGTGAACTGGTTACGGAGATATCGTGGACGGATTGATGCAGCATCTGTTCGATGTTTGGTGCACGAGCATGGTCTTCCATTTGTTCATCAGATTCACATGTTTTTCTGGGACGTTTACCTTTGTACAGACATGCAGTGGCTTCCAATTTCTTGCGTGATACTCCACAACATAATTGACACATTTGTTACACAATATTAAATCACTTCCTATAGTGCACGCGCAGACATGTTGGTTTACCGGTCACGTGACATAAAGGCGCTAAACTGTTACTTGCGCAGCACTGTTTAAATTTTGTTTGCACGGGCGCAACACGTGATCTGTGAACCATAATGGCTACGCGAGATTTGATGGTGTTAATTTGTGATCTTTAATTAAATGTAAAGTAGTGTTCTAATGGAGTTTCTAACTTGTTTCGTGGTACAATTGAATCTGCTAAACGAGTAGAGCACCTCCATCTATCAGTTCATTCACCATCATTACCAAAGTAAGGTAAATATCAATATCTTCAACAGTGTTTATAAAATATTTAATATATTTATTATTTTTGTAATAACAATATATTTATAAAAAATGTATTAGATGAATATATGATATAATGAAACACCAGGGTCAGTAAATATTTGTTGAGCTTCTCGTTGAAACTGAAGGAAATATCCATAAATGTACAAATATCGTTAAAAATCTTAATTTCGTTCAAAGAAGGCATACATTTGTTTATTGTTTGTGACAATACAATTTTGACGCCCCTACAGCTTTCTAAGAGACTCCATAGCCAAGAAAGTTCTCCACGAAAACGGACAAATTAAAATTTTTATTCCATTCGACTTACACCGTTCGGTTCCGTTCGAATGCTGGAGCATGGAACCGAGCGTATAACGCTCGGGCAATGCAAAGATCGCAAAAAAGAGGAGTGTTACGTGGCACTACGTTCGTGAACGGTTCGCCATTATGGATGCCGCGATTCCCTAAAGAGAAATCGCCGGTTTGTCTCCCGTACCCCTCCGCTCCCCGCATCGCCACCGTCGAATTATTGTACTTTTGTATGCTAACGGCGCGAGTATCCCTTAAACGTCGCCGTTATAACGGCTGGGGGAGACCAATTACGGTAATTAGCCGCCATAAACGAGTAGTGTCTGAGAAAGCACCTCGAGGTTGCCCCCTTCGAGC
The DNA here is from genome assembly GCF_051020985.1 of Nomia melanderi. Classification (NCBI taxonomy): domain Eukaryota; kingdom Metazoa; phylum Arthropoda; class Insecta; order Hymenoptera; family Halictidae; genus Nomia; species Nomia melanderi. The sequence continues at coordinate 10,665,639 of NC_134999.1, read as the reverse complement.
GAACAATACGTTGTTGCTGCGCCGCGGTAACCGATAAATATAAGACAGCGCGTCTCCGTGGACATCCACCGCTCGGGATATCCTCCATTGTTCCCAATTAGAGGCCTTAACTAACGCGCGCTCGGACTTCTCTCCGTGCTATATTTCCATCTCGGTTTGGCTCGGCGGAGGAGCCCCGTGTAAATTGGAATGTCGGTTACACTGGATTCTAGCCATCTTTTTTTTCCTTTTGCTTTCGGAAAGAGAAGGGATCGCATCCCCTCTCGTTGAACTTCTTGAAAGATATCCGCACTTACGGCTACGTTTAATTATTGTAGTTCGGTATTAAAGTTCAGTGGAATGAAGTAGAAGGACATTTTCCTCCGACATCTTTGTATTATTTTCGTTCTTTTAATTGTGGTATTTACGCTGTATAAAAAGATTGTCCTTGAAGAAGTTAAGTTATATGGTATCTTGTAAGTTTATTCTGAATTTCAAAACTCTTTCTTCTTGAAACCAAGGAGACTTTGTCACAGCGAGTTGTCAATGAAAGGGTGTAAACGATCGGTACAACTGAGGATCAACAATTATGAAACTGAGTTGTTATCCCCATACGATATTTCGGAGAACTGTGTGAACGTCCGTAATTACATTACATTACGCGAATAAGAGAACGGATCGCGGAGAGCTGTCTGGCGTAATCTTTGCTCGTAATTGGCCAATTTTTGGCATCACGGAGGCCTTGGCAGGGCTCCGCCCGCGAACTTCAGGGAGCTCCTTCAGGCGGAGGGCAAGTCGGTCCGCCGTGTTGATTTTTATTCAGAGATCTCACGCGCGCTCGCGCACACGCTCACGGGTCGGCGCAACCACGCGAACTTCGTAATTGCGCGAAGGAGAATAACGAAGTTCTCGCAAGACTCGGCTAATCTCATTCAGAAAAAAAAGACTTTCTTCTTCGTGCTCCGGCGCCACCGCGTGCCCTCTTTTCAAAGGGGATTTCGGCGTGAATGTCGGCGTTCGCAGTTCGTTAACGCTCGCTGCATAAACTGAGCGGATGAATGAGAAGCTCATTGGCTGGTCGATGCGGGGCTGCACGCCCGCGGGAAGAAGAAGGAACGAACGATACCTCGACGAACTCTCTGTTCGAAATAAAAATAAAACTAGGCGTTTTCTTATCGGTCTCGAACAACAGAGCGATACGCCATCTGCGCCGTACGTGAAACGCGTACAGGTCTCGCTTCTCATTGACGCGAGCTGAATGCTAAGAGGATTCTAGCCCGTTCTATCAATCGTCCGGGCGAATAAATCGCGATCGAAGGGTTAGCCGGTGCCTGATGCCGCGTCCCTGACACTCGCCGGAATGCCGGGAAGGTCGGGATAGAAACGTGCACGAGTCAATCGTCGCTGCTGTCAGATGTGGTTGCCCCGCGCGTTCCCCGGAATAAAAAGCAGATCCTCGCGGAGAGGCGCACGAGAGGCCATCAGCACGCGGCAACCTGGCGAGCAGTTAGGGAGGCACTTGGTGCACGCCGGGGAATTATAATCCCCGGGTTGCACGAAGAAAAGGCGCCTTCTGCGCGGGGCGAGCGCAAGTCGAATGCCGCACGGCCGAGGCATTTCGTGGCCCCAGCGTGTTTTCACTTTTTCCGCGCGGGCTTTGTAAGACACTGCCAGCTACAGGAATGCCGCGGCTTCGTGAAAATACCGTGCGAGCCTCGGCCACGCGGAATCGGGAGCCGTTTTTCGACGCGAGTTCGACCCCTTCTTGCTGTACCCTGGCGAAATTGCTGCTGGAGACCGGTGCGCCGGATTAAACGGCCCGAATCGGGTGCTCTGGGTCTTCGATTCTTGCCTCATTCACTCGCGTATTCATCGTTCGACGGCTTGAGGCGTTTCTGAGATGTACCCCTGAGATGTAGGATTTGAGAATGTTGGTGATTATGCCGAGAATAATGCAAATTATAGACAGTCGCTGAAAAGATTAGACAATGTGCAGTTATAGACTTAGAATGTGAGAACCGATTTTTAGGTTGTACACAAATTATTTGAAAATTCATTTTTCTGGCTTGCCAAGGTGTCAGCCTGTATGAAAAGACGTTCCACTTGGCTCGAATGTAATCCTGATTCCCCCCACTTTCCAATTGCTATGATTAGCGTCGTGTTACTAATATCTAATCGAAATGTATCTGTTGATCCGGGGTCTAGGCAGATGTTCCCTCAGATGAAGTTCCGAGTTTCCGGACTGGACGCGAAGGCCAAGTACATGTTGCTGCTGGACATCGTCGCGGCGGACGACTACAGATATAAGTTCCACAACAGGTAAGCCTCAGCGTGTACGTGTGTACAAGACCTCATAAAGGTCTAATTGTCACGGTCAGGCTGCGTTAACGATCCGGGCCGTTCCACGAATCGCGGGTGCTACCAGGAGAGAGCCCGTGTTCCGTCGAAACGCCAGAGAGCGGTTTCGTACCGCAGGAGGGACGACGCCACGTCTCTCTCAGAACACGGAAATTAATGCAATTATCTGATTATTCGATACCTTCGTGCGCGCTTGCTCTGGTGTTGTTGGCACTTTCTGCGATGAGCACGCGGAGATGAATTCCCCACCTTTTTTTGCACGATCTGGGCGGACGTCGGCGATGATGATGATGGCCGTGATGATGATGATGATGATGATGATGAAGTGAGAATTGGTGTCCAGTGAAAGTCGTTGGAAGTCGACATAATGTTGCGATTAAATTGGGTTTTATTTAACTTAACGAAATTAACTGCTTCCCGCGTTCTGCCTTCTTTTCTTTCGGCACGTTTCGCGTTTACCCGGCGGAAGGTCTGGCGGGTACAGCGAAATCTTGATTATTCGCGTTAAACTTTCCACCTATCTGCCGCGCCCTGGGATAAATTTATACTTCGAAATTACGAGTTGCAAACGACGAAGCTTCTTATCGTTCACGACGGAGCCTGTAATTCGGAGCTACGACTTTCTCTGGCGAAGATTTATATTCCGAAAACGATCACGTTCGAAAAGTCTGATTATAGTGACACTTGCGTGGCGAATTAGCGAGCTCGCTGTTTTGAGGAGTAAAAATTACTCGCACCGAAATTACACGCTCGACCGTCCTGACAGGCGTGATTATCGCGTTTTCGGGGTTTATAACTTCACTTCTTGCTTTCACCGTGCAGATATTTATGCGTAAAAATTATAACACGTTCGACGCTTTCAGCGTATCTCCCAATTACTTGAAATAGTTTCCTGTATCGAATTTCTTCTGAATTCAAAGTATCTAGCGGTTAACGTCGTAATGATTATACACTTCTTTTCTCAATGTGCTACTAGTTTCTACATTCTTTTGGGGAGATATGAAAAATTTAATTTTAAACTCCTCCTTTCGCAAAGTCCCCTAAATATGAAAGGAGTATAAAACACTCGGTTCCACTAAAGGTGTTTTCATATTCCGAGAATTTCAAGACGGTAGAAGTATTAAAAATATAATGGCAGGCTCTTCAACATCCGTTTGAAGGCTCGACGCCATGAAAAATCTGTTCTGTACGGTGTACCGTGTGTTCCATCAGTCATTTAACCGTCATCAAGGTTTCCCGGAACATCTCGAGGATTCTCGAGACGGGGGGAATTCAGACACGCGTTCTCACGGCGCATCGGCGGACAATCAGCCGCGTTTAACGTTTTGCTGTCCCGGTTTTTTCGTCGGCTTCTTCACCGGAAGCAGCGATGGTGCGCGTTCCGACGCGTCGCGAGGGTGTTAAACGGAACATAATTGCCCTCCCGGGAAAGCTGTCGAGGAAATTCGCCCGCCGACTTCCAGACAAAGCGGCGGAATCCGCGGAAACGTGTCAGCGATCATCCGGCTCCTTAAGCGATTCGCCTGCGTAAATGGCGAATCCGCGCCGGACCCGCGCGTATGATTCCCACGCGAATGAATGAAACGGGATTCTATTCCGTGCCGCTTGGCGTCCGATTGCTTTTTGCAAATGCGGAATCGTTCTTGTCCTCGCGTTTCCCGTAATTCGAGCGAAATATTTAGGTCCTTCCGCGAATTATGTTTCTTGCTCGCCCCATTGTCGCTGGAATACGCTCAATGATGCCTCTCCTCTTTTATGGAAACTGTACAAAATGCAAGCAGAATGCTGATTTACTTTTCAGTCGACCGACTTCTCAATATTAAAGGTTTAACAGTTCAGTATCAGAAGAAAACAAATTGTAAGCTCGTAATAGATGAAGAGAAAAGTTCTTCCGATTTTTCATCTCTTAAGTTATAGACTATTGTTTGACTGATCGAACGTCTCGAACGATCGACGTCATGCACGATTTCTTTTCCGCGAACAGACGGATAGGAACGACAGGGACTGCACATCGAAACGCAGAGACCACAATGAACGTGATTACATCACGCGACCGCAGCCACTTTGGAACTCGTCGAACGAGTTCCTCTTCCTTCGGTCGTTTGACCCACCTGCGACGATCAGACTGCGCGAACGGTTAGACACGCCTCCCCTTAAAAGACAACAATCGCGGTAGCCGGTGCTTAGAGAGATCGGCCGGTCGCCGAGAAGCTTCAGCTGAGATTCCGCGATCCTTCTCGATTGAAATTTTGTCTTTGCTGGAAAATTACTGGATATATTTGCTACATTTTCTTTATCAAAATATTAACTTCTTGCTGTACGATTTGGAACATAGTTCATGGTGCATTTGAAGTTTTTGTTTATGGTCTTGTGTTATAGTGCTATCTGCATTTTACAAGTTACAATTGAACGTACTTATTTCTAATAATGTCTTTAAAGTTCCTAAATCTTTGTCTTTGAAAGTACCAACTACTGAACGCGAATTCCCTATTCTATCTAACCGATCCGATATTGTTGATAATGTCTAACCACATTCTGAATATGTTTGCCGAGCAGCAGGTGGATGGTGGCGGGGAAAGCCGACCCGGAAATGCCGAAGAGAATGTACATCCATCCGGACTCACCGAGCACTGGTGAGCAATGGATGCAGAAGGTCGTGAGCTTCCACAAACTCAAACTCACTAACAACATCAGCGACAAGCACGACTTTGTAAGTATTGTACGTACCGCCAACCAAACAATTACTTACTTACTTAGCTACTAAGTCGGAGCTCCAAGACTCGCAATTAATCGCCTAACTTTCGCCCAGCTTACGACCCCTAACGATCGGCCGATTAAAAGCTCGTTAGCGGTTCTCTCCGACGTCCGCGACGATGACGAGACACCAGACCCCTTTTTGGGTCGACGATTATCTCGCGATGCACTTCGATGTAATCTTACGGTATACGGAAGCGTTAACTGCGCTCACCTAGATACCTGTCTATTAATAGGGGGTTGGGTTCTCTTGAGGAATTAAAAGCATCATGATTACTCTTCCTATATATTATTATTGAGATCGGAATTCCATTTTCTCGAAAAATAAATGAACGGAATTTATACGATCGTATTTACTCATGTGCGTCAATAGTCTCGTCTTTAACACTTTAATATATCGACTGAACCGTATTTTGTTAAGATCTATTAGACGAAAGAAGGTTAATGACACTATTACAAATTGACTGCAGTCTCTTATGCAGTCATGGTATATAAAAGTCTTAAATATGTATGAAAGATCAAGTTAGTTGAATGTTCCATCCACTGAAATCAGCAATTATTAAAATTGAAATTTTTGACTAAAATTCATTTTCCTATACAATTGTACGAAAATATGAATCTGTACAATGTTTTGGAGTTTAATGATGAATTTTGAATTAAACAAGTTTCACTATTACCAATTTCCTTGTGTGTCCCAAGATAAATTAATTAATTATCACCCCAAAAGTACAAGTAGAAGCAATCATTCATCTCACCATGGTTTCCCAGATACAGAATCGAGAAACCGATAAATGCCAGTAGCTTAAACCTGTCCCGGAAATCTGCTCCCACACGTAAGCGATGCGGCGTGGCAAAAGGGTCGTGCGAAAGGACCGGAAACGCGGGGTCCGTGCTTCCTCCGCGAAGGTACGCGACGCGAAACAGAAGGATTCCGTCGTTTTGGTCTTTGAAACAGAGGGATGGGAGGTTCATGATCGAATTTCCGCGAGGATTCCGAACCGGCGAGCTAATCCGGGGATTAAATTATCGCGATGGATTTCGCCGTCAAGTAGTTGCAGCGGCCCCCGTGAACTTTGTTGCCGTCCCCCGCTGCCTCCATGAGACCCATGGTACTTCTATTAGCCCCCGTCTCACCTTTTCACTGAGAAGAAGAGGGTCCTGCGGAAGCCAGGCGTCTCGCAAAGAAGCCTGGCTCTTTCAGCAGTCTCCCCCACCCCCTGTCACAGCTTCCCCCACTCTCATTTTTTTTGCGAATCCTTTTTGCGGCAGCCCGTGTCGGCGTCCTTTGAAGGATCTTGCATCGCTGGCTCGTGAAATCTAGTCCTCTCCTGAACAGCCGGGGCCCAGAGCGATGTCAATGGCTGGCACAGCCCGACCTTTGTTACCGGCAGCCTTTTTCTTCCTCGTAGCCTTCGTCTTCTTCTTCTGCGTCTTCTTCTCCTTCTTTTCCTTCTGCTCCTTCTTCTTCTTCTTACTCTTCTTCTTTTTCTTTTCCTTCTTCTCCTACCTCTCCTCCTTCTTCGTCTTCTTCTTCTTCTTCTTCTTCTTCTTTTCCTTCTTCTCCTTCCTCTTCTCCTTCTTCTTCGTCTTCTTCGTCTTCTTCTTCTTACTTTTTCTTCTCCTCCTTCTTCTTCTTCCTCTTCTTCTTCTTCTACCTCTTCTTGTTAGCCCCCCCCCCCCCCCTCTCTATCCTACTGCACATTGGCTGCGTATATCGCGCGGTGCGCCACCAGTCGTCCCCTTTTCTTTGCTGACAAGGAGGGCGGCGGGCCCCGGATGGGGTTGAAGGGGAACCACCGGTCGAAAGGTAACGTCTCCACGATGTTAGCCACGGTTCACCTCCGATCCGCCGGGACAGCTTCCCACCAGAGGAGATCCAGTTTGTGCACGAGTCCAGAAAATATCCTTGGCAACCTCTCGAATAAGGCTAATACCGCGTAGCCGGTCCACCACGGACGGCTCAACCCTTTCCAGATTCGGGAAAGACGGGGATTACGGAGGGATAATGCGGAGACACTTTGGTCCGCGGGATGTGGAGCGTGAGATAAGATGGCCAGGATCGTTGCGCTTCTCAGCTGGATCGCCTCTTTTTTTCAAAACCCAATGGGGCTGATTCCGAGGGGTTGCGGTCGGGGATATGTTACGCTCTGTTGATCCTTTCTTCGGAGTTTGAATATTTTTCATCGACATCTTGGGAATTGCGTTTAATTGGACAGCCTTCTACGCAGAAAAACAGGGTAGAGTGATTCACTTAGACCTGATCGCTACTGTCAATAGCAAGGCTCCTTTAACTAACCGAAGCTACCCTTAAGAAGTTAATTTTAAGACACTCGAAAGAAAGGCCTGAGAAAACAAGCCCGGGTAGATCCCGACTTGACTTCTCGTCCCACTAATTTCCTCTCCAGTGTTCGCGTAGAGACAGCGAAATTAGCGCAAACAACGGAATCCGTTCGGGGGAGTAGAATGGATCTCTAATCCGGGGTTGTCGGGTCAGTCCCTTTGTCGGGAAAATCCCGAGACGGCAAACAAAAATGAGACACTCGACTCGCCGAGTCCTTCGAGACGGCTTCCTCGAGTGCGTCTCGAGGCCCCTGACACACGAGCAAACACCGGCTAAAGGACCACTGGGTGGTCAGCAAACACGGGAAAAGCGGGGAACTATGGCCTCTCTGGGTCCTGTTGCTCCCGTTTCGACGGGACGCGCGCGCGCGCGTTAGGAAGAATTTACCTTTTTGAGGAGCGCGGTGCGTGGGAATCTCGCTGAAAGTGACTGGCTTTGGGTCGGGACGGTTTCCGGGATTAATGGATCTGCTCTCGGTCAATTCTTCGTCAAAAACACGGTGAAAACTGTCCCCTAACAGCCATAGCAATTTTCGTCCCTTTGTTTGCTTACTTGAACATCTTCGATGTGGGGGCATGTGATTTCAGAGATATTGAAAAATTTACTTTAAAATGTTATTTTAGAGAGCAAAATTCATTTTGTTATATTGTCTACATATCATAGAATTTTGTATATGCTTAACATATGAGGATTCTTCAAATGAATGACGGTAGAAAGCACATTAAGAAGAGTCTGTTAATTTTAGACTATCAACCCTTCGTCCATGCATCTTGATATACATCGCTCTATTCCAAGGAAAATGTTTACATTGCATCTTCTAAAAAAAAATGAATTCTCACAGTACTACCTCATTCATACAAGTATTTGTCAAACAGCCTCCATATTTCAGCCTGTCACTATCATCTTGATCCCTTTCAGAGGGCACAAGAGGTTCAGGGAAAGCTGTTTAATTTTCGAAGGGGAACTCTTTCGGTAAGATCAACTATTCTAAAATTCGCATCTCGGAATGGCGAAAATTTAGCGTGGCCCGTGGCGAATGGCAACAAACGCCTGAAGAGATTCGACAGCGCCGAACGTCGTCCGGGTCGCGTCGCCGGTTTTTCCCTCGATTTAGCCGTTCTCCGCGGCACTCGAGCCGGCTTTATCAAGGATGCTTGATCTCGCCGTTTAATCCGCGCCGCCGAAAAGCGGCCAGGCATTCGTCCTTTCACCCAGATCGACCAGCTCGTTGCATAAAGAAGATCCAGCGACTCCTCGTTTCGAGTGCTTCGACAAAAGCGCGCGCCTTGACAGCCTCTCGACGCCCGGCGTCGATATCTCACTCTTTCTCTCTCTCTTTTCCTCGTCTCTCTCGCGCCCTCTCCTTCTCTCTCTCTCTCCATTCGTCTCTCCGTCCCTGTCGCCCGCGGATCCTGTTTCGTTTCCCCGCTAATCGTTCCTAGATTTTCTGGCCTGATCCTAATTTATTCCTGAACGCTAATCAACTCGGTATTCCCGGGTTTGACCGGGTATTGACCAGCTCAAATAAGTACTGGAAAAACTGGAAGGTAATCTGGTTACTACCCCCGGCAGAAAACTGTTCGGTCGAACTGGTTAACGTAATCACCGTAGAAATTCTGCTCGCGTATCGGAAAACTCAAAAATACACGGCACACCAAAAAATTACAAAGATCGTTTAATTACGCACAGCTCCCGTTCTAATTATGGATCGATCCTCATAAAAATCGCGATTTTTATGGGACGATCCGCTCAACTCGCGAATACAGATTCGTCCGATCCAATAAGGTATCTATCGGATTCCAGATTGAGTTATAAAAAACCGTTAGCGTAACGGTAACGATCGATTTCATTTCTTTGGAAACCGAATCGAGCCAGGTCAATAAATCCGATTGTTAAATGTCTCGAAGTCGTCGCCGCGATTACGAGATACAATTGAGGTCCGCGGAACAGAAAATTCTGTTATTTCGACGAGAGCCGGTGGAAAAAAGTGAAAACATAAATATTGATATTTTTTCCGTCGGAAAAACGCGAGATTAAAATATTGCCGGAGGAACGCGGCGGGGCTTTCCATTTCGAGCCTCCCCCGTAAAATCAGTTTTAATGTTCATTTCCTGGACGCGCGTCGACTGGCGCGCGTTCCTTTTTTTTCCAATTTCCCGAAAATTAAAACGGGAAACAATCAGCGGCGCGGCCGAACGAATCGAGCTGAAACCCGATCAAACGTGCCTCGCAGCTTTAATTATCCAGTGTCCGGCACGTGCGTCCGTGTACGTGGGAAATTGCACGCTCACCACTTCTCCCCCCTCTGCAGTTGCTCTCGTGCTGACTCGGTCCGACTGTGATTTGTTTTTTTTCCACCCGTTTTTCGCTTTTTTTTCGTTTAACGTGCAAGCGCACACACGCAGTTACGACGCTTCGCGTTCATCGACGGCGACTCGTCACTGCTGACATGTCGCTTAGTATTCCATTACCGGACATTTTAGCCCGTCGGTTTCCGGTCCCGATTTTTCCCCTATTTCTCTTCATCGATGGAAATCGATTCAGGCTACATTCGTCCGAATACTCGTGACCACGGGGGAGAGAATCTATGACAACTTCTTTCTGTTCGTCGCGACAGCGTTGACTCGGCGGACAGAAAGACCGGCTGTTACGCGAAATAACAGTTTACCGTCCGTGGATTTCTTCTACTTTTCTCCAATGATCGCACGCTTTCTCGTGGAAACTGTCTAACATGGTGATCTAGGAGATGTTTAAGCTGCTGGTTGATGGATTTACCCGAAAGGAAGGGTTGCATTTAACGGCAAGATAAATAGGAGTTGGAAGATGTTTAAGACTCAAGCAGAAAGTATAAATTTTACTTAAACAATATATGTAGCTCCTTTAGTTTCTCTTCTTTAAGCAGTATTCGGAATATTTATTTTCACTTGCAAAATATACGAAAAAGAAATCTCTGAAAGTTTAAGATTCATCCTGCAGTGAAATAATTCCTGTAATATAAAATAAATTTTCCCAATCCGTCATCTAAATGATCCTCAAGCCTTTATTAGTTCTAAAATGACAATTAATGACTCCTATCTTGACCCGATTCGATTTTCAACGACTCATTCCCTTTTATATAAGACAAAAAGATTGGCTGAAACAGGAGCAAGCGACAACGGTCAGTTTTTCCGGGCAGGAGGGGGGGAGAAAAAAGCAAAAAGAAGAGTTGTTTCGTGGTTAGTCGACTCGTTTCTCCTGTTCTTTTTTTTCGGCGCTCGTCCCACGGCTCAGTCGCGTCACGCAGACGCGCGCGGCCTCATTGCGGAATCGCGTGCGCGCCGAGGTGTCGTGCGTGTGAGCTTCGACCGGGGTCGGGGGCCATTTTGCTGTTCACCGAGCAACGAACACCGATCCGATTCGTGTTCCGCGCACGAACGTGTCCTGCACTCGCGAGCGTATTGCACGCGCCATTGATGCACCACCTTGCCTCGGCCCGATTCTCACTGCGAATGGAAACTGAGGATCTATCTGGAACGTTCAGGGACATCTTTGCTCTTTTTCATCTTCGGTCAGTAAACGTGCCGATTTTTTAATAAAAATATCTCGCGTGACGAGTTCACTCTTGCCTCGAGGCAGGAAGTATTTTTTAAAATAATTGCCGAGATTCCTAGTTTCTTATCTTTTCTAAGTTTATGCAATTATTTGTAGTTAACCGAGTTCGTTGGCATAACAAGAATAGCCTTATTTCTACTAACATGCAGATTTCTAAATTTCAACTGAAGATTAATGTTTAGTCCTGGAATTTAAGGTTGAACGTTTGATCAATTTAGGTTGGGAAATGTGGAACAGCGATAATTGAGTAGTGTATATTTCATCTAAACTCAATTTTTTTCAGTATTTTCGAATAAAATCAATAGTCTTTTATCATATCTGTATCAGTGCCTGTCGTCAAGGTTTAACAAGAACATCTCTGATAATTCACTTCGAGGGTACGTGAACGTTTATTTGGGGTTGAATTTAGTCCAGAGAAAATTTTCGAAATAAATTTGTCTTGAAGATGTAAGGCTCATCGTTGAACATAACATGCAGGTGTCATCTTCGGAAAAGGGCTCGGTCTCTAGCAGACATTACGGGATCGTTTGGCATGACCACATTCGGCACGCACTCCTGCAAATTTCCCTCGGGGATGCCTCTGTGGTAACGATCGCGCGGAAATTCTGTGGCAGATTCCAGCCGGTAGGGGCGGCAAAGGGGTGGACCCCGCGACGACTCATTCACACGTCCCTTTTCGCCTGAAATGAATTTACATGTCCGCCGCTGACTTCCAATTACATTGAAAAAACGCCTACTTCGTATTCTTTCACGCGAGCTGCTCGCCACGAAATATTTAATCGTCGTCCGGTATAAACAATATAAAAACAGCATATTATCGAATCTGGTATTATATCTTGGCATTGAATATCTATTGCCGACAAAGAGTGATTAGAATTTCCTTTCGACGAAGACATAACGCCTCGTAAAACGTATTTTTCTCTATCCTCGATCATCCATAAACCCTGAACAGAAGAAATTCTTATGAAATCCTAAACATCGGAATACCTCGTATAAATTCATTTTCAACGGTCAATTATACCAGAACAGGCCGCATAGATCGTAGTTGCATTATCTGTTCGAAAGATCCCCGGAGAAAATCACCACTGGATACTGTGCGCCAGCTGATCCGCCGGCCGGCTATTTTTCCTTTCCTTTTTTAATTAAATGACGCGGCGTTCAGCGTTCCCGGGGGCGAGACGTGGCATTACGTCGACGGCTGGCCGACACCAGCTAGGTTCCGTACTCGATTAACGATCGCGCATTCCGTATCAAGACATCAACGCGCCGGCCGATTCAGTGCCGGGCAATTTGCGTTCGCCCAGCGAGAAAACAGGCGTGGAATCCGGTCCGTGGTGGCTCCTGATCGTTATAATAAATGGGATAACGACATAACGGGCACGCCAACGGCGAAGAGGGGGGCCCAGATCCACGCGTAATTATTGCGTTTGGCTGGCGTCGTGGTTCCCTGCGCGCTCGTTCACTTGCGGGTCGAACCCTTGACCGTCATCCATTCTTTTCTCCAACGGTTGTCCTTCGACATTTTTATCATTACAATGGGTAACTTATTCCGTCTGAAGAAGATCGTGGCACGTAAACGGAATCTCCGTTGCACGATCTCATAGATCAAACAAGTATTTGCACACGATATAATTGTCAGAATATCGATAAATATAATACATATATGTCAATGAAATATGTAACTACCGAAATAAAGTTGAATGTTCAATCCGCCACGAAATAGGATCCCAGAGAATCGCGAACATGCGAGAGAAAAAAATGTTTAACGCGTTATGCGACGCACCGGGTAATTTTTTTGTAATTTGCCAACGATTCGCGGAAGTCAGGTGCGCAGACAATCAGCAAGACAATTTCATTAAAGGACTCGGGCCACAAAGGCAATGCTAATAACCGCGCGCGAGTCGAAAATACCAATTACAATTGTACCAGACCGGTATATCAGTGGGGATAATTGCACGATATCGCTTTATATCGCGACCGGGAACAGTGTAACGAACGCTCGCGACGAGCTTACGCGGTTGGGCACACGCGCGAATACAGAAATGCTCACGCGAACACACCGAGACCGGCCGCTATAAAGATTGTAATCAGTCACCGCGATGGACGACGCAAGGGTTGTTAGAGCCGGAGGAGTAGGCGCTAAACAGGAGATAATGAAACGAGTCGACACAGCAATTTTATCGTGAAATTAACACGGTTCAATCTATCTACACGAGCGTCTTTCGCCTCTTTCCCCTAACCATCGTCGTACGGTGAAACCGATAGAGGAGAGGTATAAATAGGCGTGTTGTCGTAATTTCGCCGGGCTGTCCTCTCGTTACGCCCACCTAACGTGTTCACGGTAATGAGACAACGACGCGTTCCCGATTTTTCCGACGCGCGTCGCAGATATCGATGAATAGATGAGATAATAAAATATGAAGCTTACTCAGACTTTCATCGATTTTTGCGTTATCTCCGCGCAGTCAGATGAGGTCCGCGATGGAAAGCGGCAGTCTCCGATTTCATTATACTTTATCGTTGAAAAAGACAACTATCCTGAAAAATTCGTATTTGCATAGAGATATGCAGATTCAAGACTGACTGGTACTAGAGGAGAAGCATTGGTTTCGGTGGTCGTGCTAAATTGGCGCTGATTAGAGTAGCTGTCGATAATCAGTGGCCTGCTACTATCGTTCTTCGATTAGAAACAATTTTAACACACATTTCTGCTGGCAGAATTCTATTTGCTAATCTAACCGGCGAACAAGTAAGTGAACAAGTAAATAATAAAATGACCCGGTATCTAGAGACATTTCCTTCGCGTTATGTTTTACTCCGATAACGTTTATGCTGGTGGCTCCTGAAACCTCGACTGTTCTTTGCAAAGGCGGCGTGCAGGAGCAACTCTGGCGTAACGAATGGATTAAGGCCCAATGCGCCGCAACTGGGACTCGGCGCGGGTCTGGAGTTGCGGATCGCGATGCCCGCGCGTATTATTCGCGACGGCGAGATTGGTAGGCCGTCAAGTGGTCGGTTCTCTTCGGGTATCTCCTTTTTAACGCGGAGCTCTGCGTGTCGCCAGACTGCAACAGCCCTCGTCTCCGGCGTCGTTAATCAGCGCCCGCATACACCGGCGTTCCTCTTTTCCCTCTGCCCAACCCCTCCTGTCCCTCTCGATCACGCGGCTGCGGTTCATGAATAACTGCCTTTCGCCTTGTTCAGTTGTTATTGGCGGGGCGCGCAGGTGCCGGCACGCATTAGCATTCGACACGTGCAATTCACTCGCCGCTGAGCCTATGCTTTTCAGAAATTGAGGCTTCGCGGAGGAGAACCGAGCAGTACTATCTCTTCCCTCCTTATTCTTTTCTCTCTCTCTCCCCCTCTTGGTTCTTGGGTCCGATCTGACTAGACCCAACCCTACTTGTCACGATTTGGGACTCGCGAACCGTGCCATCTGCAGGAGATCTCATGAACTGTTATCAGCAAACTCGTAGCGTCACCCTACTGTCAGGCTTCGTTGATGATAATCGTTCGAGAACATGGCAAGTTGCAATATCAGCTTTATGTGTACCCACTTGAAATCCAGGTACATTATTTAGTCGAGACACTTGGTTGCCCCTACTGAGCAAAACCTCAGAACATGAAATCTAGATGGATTTTTAGAGTTTTGCATATGTAATCGTTTGGATTCTAATTTTCTAATAGCATGTTTAAGGTATTAATAGCTTGCCTAGATTTTATAGCCTCTCAGAATTCCTTTTAGCGACTTTCATTTTTGGACAATATCCTTGAGACATTATAACTAGTCTCAATAATTAAAAAATCTCTATATTAAATGACAAGGCTTCTTTCCTTCTAGACTTCATCCTCAGTGTTTCTCATTTTGATATAAAATTTCAAGTATTCTGGTCAGTTTCTTGTAATTCAAACGAGGTCATGTCTAGGATCGACAATTGTACTCAGGTCCGTTCGGCCCAGCTGACGTTCTAATTCAGGATTTATAGGCGCGCGTGTCACCTGTCGCGTTAAAGAAGAGCGGCCCGCGATGATCGACAAACCAGCCGAACAGCTGTCGCGGTTTCGCACTTGTTCCTCGATCGAAAAAGCGTCGGTGTGTGACAGATGTCAGTCAAGCCTCCGTCTCGCGGTTTCATTTCGTAACCCCACGTTTCCCACTGTAATTCCGATATTCCGTAAATTCGGTTCAACAGAGGATTGACTGAAAATTTTAAAAAATTCCTTTATGCGATTGCCTTCTAGAGGAGATTTCCGTTCCTGGGTGTAATATTTGCAGCGATGAACAGTAAAGACATTGAGCCACTAAGTTAAATCGGTTTTAATTAACGAGGTGTCAGTTTCTGTTTCAATCAGTCTAAGTTAATTTTCTCATGCGAGGAGGAACAAAATCCTAAACATTAAGCCCTTGCTTTACAAGATTTCAAACAGACCATAATAGTTATCAATTTAACTCATTCTTTTCAGCTCCAAATGAAGTACTATTTGTTATCTATTGTTAATATTCAACTATTAGAATAAATACAAACTCACAGTAATCATAGATTTTACTTCCTTTCTAAGAAACTATTAACAATAAACTAGTTCTAACCACAGCAAGAAAAATCACCAGAAGTGTATCTAAAGTACAAGATCCCTAAACTATACTTGACCCAATATCTCAATGTCGAATCACATGTTCCCCAGAAACTTCTGTGACATCCACAGAAAAACCATATACGAACATTCGCGCGGAGCCGTGTCAGCATTCAGACGAACATTCCGATTGTGAGACGTCCCATCGGAAGATTCGAGCAAGATCCTCCCCAGACCGAATACCCAACCTCTTCCTTTCCCTGCTGTCGCAAATCCATTAATAACCCTGTCCAGGCTGAACCGAATCCCCGTTCCAACCCCGGCGACGCTGGTCGTTCGGCAAAGTCCCGGGTAAGAAGCCGTAGATTGATTCCACAGCCGCAAGGAGCGGACCGAGCCGGTTTGAATCTCTTCTAGCTGGGGTGGATTTGCCGCGAGCGGAGTGGCGGCCGTTGCAAACTCGTGTAACCGGGCCCGAGGAGGGTAGCGAGGTTTAATAGAATCGAACAGGCGGTAAGGCGATCCCAGACGATCTGTCTTTCGCCGTTGAACGGCCCAATCGAGAGAGGCCGGCGGCGCGTCGCGACATTCCTCCCCCTTGTCGACATCGACAAACAACCTACCCCTAGTGCCACAACCCCCTTAACGGACGTTCCGGCTCGAGGGCGAGCCGAAACTGATGGATTCCTTGCTTCCCGCTTCTCTACGATCTTCTTGTGATCTGTAATGGCGTCGACTCCAGGACGCCGTTGCTCTTCCTTTCCGTTCACGACGCTTCTACGCTACTAGGGGCGAGGCTGGTAGTAGGTGGAAGGGATGAGATAGAGCATGGTCGGATTTTCCGCAACTAAGATGCAAACTGCGACATGGAAAATGGTCTTCTCAAGGAGTTTTTGGGATAGGGATGTGTCGTTTTTCAAAAGGACTTACAGACGTGCGCTTCTGCTACTGATTCAGTGATTATTGATCATAGGTTTCTGTGGATGGATGCTGGGAATTATTTATGAATGAGAATAGTGGAGGTTAAGAAAAGTGTGAGAAAAAAGGGTGGATAATTTCTGATTGGATTTCTTTGCTTCCCGCGACGTGTCCGACGGGAAGCAAAGAAAAGTTTGTATTCCTTTGGTACTCTTTGGTTTCAACTGAAAGTGGAAGTTATGCATTTTTCATCCCTAATTTAACAGACTTTAGATCCATTTTGACCCTTCTTGCGTTCATTATAATAATAACAACTATGGAATTTATAAATATAATGACAGATAACAAACGCTGAAACAAATGACAGTAGCAAACATATTACATAAACTTCCAAACCCTGCATAAAGTCCCACTGAGCGACGGAACCCAATGTTTCGGAAGATCTATTCCTCAATCTCCATTAAGCCACAAATAATCAAAATATTTCGACACTTTTGGAAAACAGATCTCTCAGATTCTACTCAATAACTCCATTGCACAAAACTCACCCCTATCCGCAAGATACACGCGATTATCATCAAGTCATGCAGAATTCGAAAACAACATTCTAGGATCCTCGAAAGGGATGATCGCAAGATCCACCCTCCGAAGATCCATCGAGAAAACTCTTTCTTAACTCTCCTCCGGAACAGAAATTCACCGATTCTCCGCCGCCCCCTCTGCGAACGAAAACAAAAGGAAAAAGAGAAAACACGCGAGGCGGCCGAGGAAGAAGCCTCGAAGAAACAGAGCTTGGATTCCCGAGCGAAGCGATTTGCAAAGCGCGTTAACAAAGAGCGAAGGACGACACAAAGCCGAGTGGAACCCGTGGCCGAGCCCCTCCCCTCGTGTCCCACATTGCGTGCAGTGCGACGGTGTGCGGGGCCACTCTCACGAACGGCGATCTCTCGCTCGCTCGCTCGCGCGCCTTAAAAAGTACATGCGCGTGCACATATTGCACGTACGACGCGGCATATGCGTCGGGGGAGCAAGAAGGGCGTTTCTGGAGGCGGTCGTCCTTCCCCCCCACCACCTGGCCAGAGTCTGTCGAAGGGCGTCGGGGAGGGGAAAGGGTGAGAGGGAGAAGCCGTGGCAGAAAGAGAGAGACAGGAAATGCACGGTGTATCCTGGGGAAGGGCAGCAGCGATGCCTTCCTCCGCGAGAAAGTGTCCCGTCTCCTTTTGCACACGGACTATGCACCGCACGATCGGAAATGATGACTGCGAGGGATCGAGGACGGAGGGGGTTAGTTGCTTAGCCGGATTAAACCGGGCTCGAGTAAATCCCCGCGAATTGTTTTCACTGTTTCGTCAGGGAATTTCGGAGTGTTATCGACGCCGGTGAAGGGGTGGCGAGCTCCGAGGATGCTCGTGGGAACGGAGTAGTCCATGTAATTTCTGGTGTGCGAGACGCTCTTTTGGGACTCGGCGATCAATCGGTTACGAATATCCAAATTACAATCGCGGTATAAGTGGGGAGATGGTTTATTGATTTTATTGCGTTGAAAAAATATTGTTTCGTTTTCGAGATTGATGTTGGGAGATGTTTATGGTTTGGTAAAGATTTTACTTTTAACGATAGACGTGTATAATAGTGTGGAAGCGGATTGACTGAGTTTCTTAATTTAGGGAGAGAAAACTTTACGGTTTTAGTAGTTATAAGAGAAACGTTTTGAAAGGGGTTATTTTATAATGCTAGGTAAGCGTCGGAAATAATCATTTAGTGTTCTGGAGCTTAACTTCCGAGAGGGTGAAACAGTGGATGCAAGGGAAAACAAATTGACCGAAAATTTCATTCTATGCGATTAACTTCGCGCCCTTCTCCTACTTTCCGTCTCACTATACAATTTCATAGCAGTGTAAAGCTGGAATTTCAAACGCGCCACCGCGAATCGCAAAATTTCACATTCACCACTCAGTCCTCCATCATCTCAGTGTTCAGCCCCGCGAGAATTTTCACAAATTTTCGGGTGGCGAGCGTTTCAGCGCGAGCCACGCGCCGGTGTGCCAAGAAAAAACATCTGAGAAGGAAAGTAAAGGATCGAGGGACAAAGTGGTTCACGCAGCGTCACGAATTCTCGGTTAGGGAGACGGGAATTCTTGAAATTCTTCCGGCGAGCGTTTCTTCGCGACGCGTCGAACGGGGAATAGACCGGGAATGGTGTGTTCCTTCAAAAGATTTCACCTGTGCCTCCGAAAACGACAGAGCATCGAATACTTTCGACGGGAAACTATGTCAATAGAAAAACCTATGTTCACGACGCATCAAAGTTGAAAGAATGCGTAACGAAACATCGGGAATATTTCCAACTGTCGATGGAATAACGAAACGCGAGGTAAAAAGTTTCTTTTCCGCGGAAAACTGGCTCCCTTGACCCGTTGCGTCAGCCGCCGTGGGATGTTCGTTTAAATGAAAAACAGAGAGGAAGGTGGTCGATGCAATTACCGGGTCGCTCGAGCCAGAACTTGCACTATTTTCCGAACATTGCGGTTATTTTTCGGCGCAGAGCAGCGTGGCGTGTTGGTTCTCCGACGAGTTTCAGCCGGGCTCGTCGTGACGGTGTGATGTTGTCGGAGGGTAAATATTAATTAGCCCCGGCTCTGTGTTCATTTCGTTGTGCGCCGTGCTTTCGGGCTCGTTTACACGGCACCGGGCTCCTCGGAACGGCGTTAACCCGAATAAACACATTTTCGCCCGGCGCCCGGGTCACACCTTCCTGGATTTCGGCTTTCCCGAATAATTAAACGAGTCCGATCGCGCCACTTCCGGTTGCCGAATTTCCGTACATCGTTGATATTTCACGCGGGTATCGATCCCTTCCCTTCCCCGTCGCGCGACGCTCTTGAGGATTGGCTGCTTTCCGAGAGTAGTCCCTCATAAATACACCAGCGTTATAAAAGTTACTAGACGCGGCCCCTTCGGCTTCGTTTCTCGCGAACAGTTCCTTGGCATTCAGAGAAATATTTCTTCGCTTTTCGTTCGCCTACATTTTTATCTTCCTCTTTCCTTTCGTATTGTTTTTAATTCTTTTTATATGCCTTATATGAATGAACGTATCGAGTTTTTGATGAATGATTAGAAGCTATAGGATAAGTTACATATCAGAAGGTATTGTAATAGTTATGTTATTAATAGCGAAAACAGGTGAAATTCTAGTGAAAGATACTCCAAAGATCAAAAGGATACACAAATACAGATTTTTATAATCTAATTTATAGAAATTGCAATTTGTTTATTAATGACCATTTAGATTTACTACCAACGCTTTTACAATATGCTGATTCACCCATTCACATCATCATCATCACTTTCATTGTCTTACTCGTGAGTTTACAACCGTAGACATTAATCCTCCAGCATAGTCTCAATGATTCTCCACCCAGTACATATGAGTTAGTATTACATTATTTATCTTAGTAGTTTATAATCATACTTGTGCAATTGTACATACATCCTTTTCTTAATTGGAGCTACTACTGAGAAAGTTTCTTTTTAACGAATCCCCATTCCAGCTGCTACTTCCATCGGCACAAACAAACGTTTGTATTATTAGTATTATTATCGTCTAAGTGTTTCGAGTGAAGTGAACAACTATTGTCGGTGTATTTCGGGGTTCCTCCATTTGAAAAGCGCGGATCGTAGCCCACAGAACTCGGAAAGGGTTCGGCGGTAAAAGAGAGTCCGATGCTTCGAATATCGGCTCGATGACAAACACACGAAGGGGAAGGGCAGACCGAATGGCCGGTGATGATGAAAAACCAGAGGGGCTGGAGAGGGAGGGCCTGGCGAGATGGAGGAGCAGTTTTCTGTCGCTCACCATCGAAGCGTGAGTCGGACAAGTCCGCGGCTCTTCGTCCGCGTTTGTCCTGGCTAAGCCGGCGCGACATCTCGAAAACCACGACACGTCCTTTGGGCTCTTTCCTCGTGCTGCCACGCTGCATCCTTCGCCGCGTCGCGTTACGCAATCCCCGGACTCTCTATATGGCATATATACATACGTATACACATGCATACTTACATACATACACGCACACGGGACACACGACTAGGGAATTTTACGACGGAACCGTCTGGACCTCGAAGCCAATGTCGGTGTTCTTGCTCAATCTCCTCATTTTTTTTACTTTTTATTTTCTCGACTCGGCGAGGAAGAAATCGTTCGAGTTGCCTCGAGACACTTTGGGTTAGGTCTGGGTTAGGTAATTTGGAATCGACTTTCGATTTGAAAGTTAGATCTTTTTTCCTACTTTTTAGGCGGTTCACGATATCTTTGGGTGCGCAGAGGATCGTTATTGAGATTACTTAAATCGTATTTTGAACCGATAAACTTTATCGTTCGACCTGTACATTTTCTGCTTTGAATGTTCGTTTTTATAGGAACTAACGTTTAGTCCCACGGAACGTTTCGACGGACGAATTAAAAGTTAGGCAGCATAACGTGTTCATAATGCGTGTTCCGCGCAGCGGGTCGCATCTTCAGATAAAGCGATCGTTGTCTCTACATCTGAAACGAGTCCCCTTCGACCGCGGAACAATTAAGAGCGACGTACAAAGGAGCAACTAAGTTGTGGGAGCCCGGGCTGCGTCGGAAAATATTCAGGTGTTAATAGGAATGGTGTACAATTAATTACAGACCGAGTCATGCAACTCGAACGGGTTACACGTCGTGCGCTCGCCGGGAAAAGTGAAAAAAGGCTCGCGATAATTGCGGGGTAAGGAGTACAACGTTTTAATAAGTCCTGCTCTGTTTCTTTCTTTTCGCATTGCCACGGTTGCATCGTTGCACCTGGATAGCGCAACTGCGCGTTCCCCGATGGAATCACGCGATGGTACTTCGACACTTCTCGTTACTCCCCTCGTAAACGGCGCTCGCGAACGGCCGCTCCGGGAAGACATTTAGAAACCGTAAATAATCCCGGGAAAAATTCAATTCGATCAGCTGAGACCCACCGGTGAGTTTCCACTCCAATCCTTCGGATGTCCCTTCGAATTTCGCGTCAAATACTGATTTCGTTAAACATTTTCACTCTATTTGTTCCTTTCGCTTGAAATTGGATTTATATTTGTGGTTACTGAAGGGAAATATAAGGAATATTTCAAGTAGATAGGAAAAATTGATGAAACATCGACGACGCAGCGCTTAACATAGGCGACAAGTTCAAAGCGACACAGGTCAGACCGATTAGCACCGGCTACGAGTCATTTTCCCTGACGGTAGCTGGTGATAATTACTAGAGATAAACGGAGGAAGGATCTTACGAGGTGATCGAGCCACGGAGAAACGACGTTGAGCTATAAAAAGCGAACGACACGGCCGTCTTTCGGCCAGATGACTCGTTTTTCGATTGGGACCGCTTGACTCTAGCTCGCCCGCTCACCAAGTGGTTCCTGGAATGGGAACGCATTTGGGGAACACTCGTCCCCACACCCTCGATTCCCGACATTTTTCTTACATATCGAACCACGGAGCGAATTAATGTTATAGTGTATTCGTTACGACGATCCTTTAAAACAGTTTTCTCCAAATAACTTAGCTTCTGGGGTAGCTAAACACGAGCCAGCTAATCGCGAGGCGAACTAAATATATAGGATACTAAAGACAATATATTCTCCAGGTTTCATGTCTATCAAAACTATCATCACAGATACATTCAATCGTCCGCGGTCCTAAAATAATATTTTTCCTCGAGTGCTCTAGCTATTCGTCTGGTAGTTGCATATAGTATCAGAATTATCGTCGTAACATTGAATCGCCTGGAGTCCTAAAATAATATTTTTATTCAAACAATTTAGCTCAACTAGCAGCTTCGGTATTGTAACTATCGTTTAATTCTCCTCTCAAGGATCCTCCGGATACCGGCCGCCATAAGTAAGTACAATGTCCTCGTGAGCGTCCGTTGCACGGGTATCGAGAGTCACCGATGACTGTAGCCTCGCCGCGACGGTGGAGCGTATAACTTCGGAAGCTGGTCGTCGTTGTCTGCGGCTGGATCGTTTTTGTTCATAGGGCGGCGCGAAAATCCTCCGGTTGCAGGACGTCCATCCTGCGAGACGTCGTAACATGGACGGCAATAACCGTTAGAGGATCCTGAACGAGCAGAAAATTACCGGGCGAGAGCGGGTTTCCTATCGGCGCCGGGGGCGACGCCTTCGCGGTTTCTCGCAGCTCGTTCCCATTTTCCCCCATTAATATTGTGTCCCTGGACCGAGGCTTTACGAGCCTCGAAACAGATTGTTCGCACTTTTTGCGGCCGTTGCTGCCCTGACGCAACTGGGCACCGGCCAGGAAGTCGCTATTACCCGTGGTTATCCTTTAATAGCATGCTGCCCGGCCCGATCGGAGACCACCGAACGAGATCGGCTCCTCTCTCCTCGAAAAACCAGCCGTTTTCCGACGGTTGGTCAAGGCGGAGTGGAGGGGGGCGGACTCGAGATTATCGCAAGACCACGGAAATTGGAGGAATCGAATGAATCTGAAATTAAATGAAATGCTGTTTTATTCGTGTGGCGGCCACGATAAGTTCGAAATAAAACGAACGCTCGACGCTATTATGATTTGCGTTTGATTATTTTTTCGTTGGATTTTTATACGCATGGCAGTGAGCACACGGGGTCGCGGGAGAAGTTCGTTACGACTAGACTGCGGAAGTTCGCGCGAATTTACGTTCCCGCGGAGGGATCCGGAGCGACTGAAATTAAATGAAGATTCTGTTTTATTCAAGAGCGGTTTCAATTAATTCAGAATAAAATGAAGCTAAACTCTACGATATTGCAGTTTGTATTTCATAATTTTTTTGACGATTTCTATACGGTACAAGTGTATAAAGATGCCCCTGTCCATTTATGACTGGACTGCGGAAGTTCGCGGGACCGCAAAAAATATAATAAACTTTAACGACGTTTTTATTTGATTTGAAAGCTGACAGAACTCTTAATGGAGTAAAGTAAATCTATGTTCGGTCGCTGCTTCTATAAATTCATCTATAAAATTCTATATTGGCATGAACATCCGCAGTCTAGTTATGACGCACCGTGTCATCGCCGTTTCAATGGGCGATCCAGCTTCCTTATGCCGAAGTTAGCTCCGGCAATGGATTGGCCCTGAAAGAAAGAGTGTTCAGCGACAGACAGGAAGCGGTGGCCGACTCGCCTTATTGGGAATTTTAAAAAGCATCCGAGGGATTATTCAGATATCGAGGAATTAGCATTTAAATTCGATTAATTGAATAGAATATCCTCTAACTCTCGTTCCGTTGATGATCCAGAAACCTAGGATCATAATGTAGCCACTATCCTGTTCCTGAAATTAACATTTCCCCTAGATTCATCTATTCCCATTTCCGACATCGCTCGGCTCATCGTAAACTGATTTTCCGTGGTCACGTTGTTTTTCTTTTTCAACGTTGCAATCGGAATTATTTTTTCCGCCGGGTGGATACCATTAGCTTTTCTCGGGTTCCGTTCCATCGGCCGCTCGACGTTGTGCGAAATATTGTCATATCGCACGGAGAGTAGAAAGAGAGGGAGAAAGAGAGAAAGAAAAAAAACTATCAATTACACCGCTAGAGACAAATAAGGTTCCAACGCTAAAAGAGGAAACGGAGCAGCGTCCGCGCTGAAGAAAAAGGAACTAACACAAAGCAAATTATATACCGTAGGACCCCTCGAAGACAAAGGGTGTGTACTTAAGAATGGTATGGTTTGCGCCACAAATGGAGAAAGAACTGTGTGGAGTGAGTCACGCAACTCGCGCGTTTCGTATCTCCATTTCGGTCGGGTCTAGGGAAAAATGACAAAGGAGAAAGTTCGATGGCTTAATAAAGCTCGATCCGTGGATCCCTACTTCTTCTTCAGGTTAAACGGACCGATTTCCAACCAGGAAGGAAGGCGATGTTCAACATGATGCAATTTCTCTTAGAAATAGTTTCGATCGCAAAGTTTCTAGACAGTCATTCTGTAACTTTAAAAATCTATAAGTCACACATTTCTGAGGTATAATATAAAATGTTCTTCTTCGTCACTGAACAAGACTAAGATACATATTTCGATGAATGCAATATTTTTATTTTCAGTTTCGCTTCACGTAAAGAACTCTCTAATATTCTGTTACCTACCTTTTTGCTATACTTCGGTATGTTAGTTCATTAATCTATTTCTAAAATTTCGATAATAAAATAAACAAATGAATTAGATCAAACTGAGTATCTCTTCCAATATAGGACCGAAAAAATGGGGACGATCGACTGCTCACCCCCGCCGCAAACGAAAATTGGGGGAACGCCCCGATAAATATTAATAAAACGGAGTTTCAACGAGGAAGAGTAGGCCGCATTACGGGGGTTAGAACTGTACGCGGCTGGATCGAATTTAAAATTCACGCAAACGGTTGAATTATGAGCCCTCTTCTCCCACTTGAACGTCTTTCTCGCCCAGTCGTAGGCCGGGGATGAAAAAGCGAAGGCCCGGTCACAAAGAGCCGCGGAAGATTCCTCCCCATTTGTGTTTAACTTTGAAGCTCTCGTCGCAAGCGTTCCTTTCTCGGGGTTTTTCGCTCCTCTGGGGTGGCTCGACTGGCTTACCGAGGGCTGCCCGATCGGTTACGCAACGTTTCTCGTTGATTGAACCTAGCCCACGTAGCTTCGATTACTTCTACGCTCGTCCTACCGATCGATCTCGTCCCTTCCTTTTCGGTATTAAAAACGGATCGGGGGCAAACGGGGCAAAAGTCCAGAAAAAAACTTCTCCTAGACTCTAGGCTTCCAAATTCCGACTGCTCGATCCGACACAATCCGGGATGTGTTTTCCCATGAATCAAAGCTGTTTTATAGTTCCCAATTCCTTCGTCAAAAATGAGGCAGAGACGTTCGAGTGCACCCTAAAGCTACTTCATTCAAATTTATCACTGGACATCCGAGAGTCCCGGGGCCCGGGTCGGACCGTGCCGGCCCGGGTAAATTGCTGTTCGAATCGATCGTTTCGGGAACGAGGTCCTTGGGCCCGGAGCCACTAATTTTTCTTAACGAATCCCGTGGCATCGTATAATTTTCTCGTGGGACGGGCCCCGACGAGGTTGTCGTTGCCGCGTCTCGTCACTGGGGCCCGCCTTTCGTGTACCTGCGCGAAACAATCGAGAAAAGCTGCTGTCCATTCATAACCCAGAACGGACGCCCGGGGCTAATCGTGGCTCCGTGGCGCCCGGGCACCGGCGCTCATCAATTTTATGGGAAATCGGCCGTCAATTCTCGATCCTGACGTGGGTTCAACCCGTGCACCCGTGGACCTCGCTTGACGAAACTCTTCCTCCTTTGCATAAGGAATCGGCCGACTATCGCTGGCACTATTATATCCTCCATCTTGATAGAAACTAGACATTTCGGATGCTGGAAGATCATCTAGATTTGAATCTTCTTCGGAGTTGTCCCGTAAACTACTAGTAATATCAGTTTCCCACAAAATTTTCTCTAATACGTAAGATATCACACAAAATTCAGGATGGTAAAATATCAGCGTAACAAATATGTAAAATGTTGATTTCATTGTATTGACTTATGAGTGTTAGATGTCTTTTCAGAAGGTATTGAACACAACACAGTGAAACAATTAATACAATTTAATCAGGTTTCCGTGTTCAATCCCAATAAACCGCATTCATATTCACGAACCTCCAAGGTCCACCAAAGTGTCGTGCGAGCACAATACCCAGTTCACCAAGAGAAATCCCTGTGTTCGAATACCGCGAGTCCATGGCTAATTCCATTTACGAGGCAGTAAAAGCGTCTCGTCCTTGTCCGATCCAATCCACTCTATCCTTTATCCGAAATTTCGGCTATCCTCGAAGAAAACAGGCTGTAGATCGCAATCGTAGTCTACACGGAGAGCGAGAGAGCGGGGCGTCATCTGTATAGATGTGTCCGGCGAGTCGGGTCACATCGTTGCCATAAACCGCGAGGCATCAGAGAAATTTCGATTGGATCGCGGATCCAAGGAGGCGGAAAACCCCGGGAAAAGAGGTCGATTCTTTCAGGATAAAGCAGCGGAGATCGCGGCGCAGATCGGGTCGGGGACAGTTATACCCCCTTGATGTATCGTATCGGGGATCTATGATCCCCCGAGGTCCCTGCGGTGGACCGTAATCCCGGAACCCCATATAAAGCCACCGTAAGAGATAGTTTCCCCAGTAATACGATAGAACTCATCGTTGTCGGGTACCCCTTATCGCGTCCGTTGATCGGCACACACGAGCCATATGTCGTTCGGTTCGGCTCGCCTCCCGGTATTATTTATCCGCGACTCCGGCTCGCCCCTCCGCGCGGAGGAATCCCGCTACGCCCCATGAATTATCGGAAATTGCCGAAAATTGCCAGCAATTTTCGTGACTGGGCCCTCCCCTCCAGAAACGCGCCCATCCTCGGCACTTGTCGAAACTGGGGCGAGTCGACGCGCGGGCCCCATGGAACGGAAATTAACTCGGGTGTCGTTGCGGGCGGCACGGCCTTGCGTCAGGAACGTGTCGCTGGAGCTTCGTGGCCAAGTGTCGCCGGTTGCCTCAAATTGCGGGGTTTGTTCAGAGAATTACGGGGCATCGTTTCGCGAAGGTCTTTGGAAACGTTTTTGCAATGCAACCGGTGAACATGTCGAATCGAAAGTTTGCTTTTGCGGGACAGTCTTCGAGGACGCTGGAATTTTTGTATAGGTTGATAATGATTCCGTTGGAAGTTATGGCAGATCTACCGAGGCACCTCATAAAAGGATACTTGTCTCCGTGCCGGGCGTAAAAACGGTTTATAAGACATAATTAAAGTTTCAGGCACTGTTTTACCGCGATTTTACAGGATCATATTTCTCGGATTCAGAAGTGTAAAGCGACGGGGAAGAAATTTGATTTTCCGATGCGGTTGCCGCGAAGAGGGGGGTTAGGGCGGTCATGTTCACTCTATAAACGCGAAAGCGGTTTTCGGCGTGTTTATAGACA
This sequence comes from Nomia melanderi, assembly GCF_051020985.1. NCBI lineage: Eukaryota > Metazoa > Arthropoda > Insecta > Hymenoptera > Halictidae > Nomia > Nomia melanderi. The sequence continues at coordinate 10,638,115 of NC_134999.1, read as the reverse complement.
GAAGTGAACGTTCGATCGTTCGTTTGCAATGAATCTCGCGCGGGAATGTCTCCATTCAACACGCCCTGGACTGGTTTCGGTTGCACGGACCCCTGATTTACAACAATGTTCGATTAAACCGAGCGAAACTCGGTTCTTAATTAAAATATATTAAGTTCCCGGCCGCTTCGCTCTCCTCGGATCTCTTAATCTCAGGCGCAGACTGCGCCGCGTCGTTGTATCGACACGCCGCGAGCTTGTACGCGTAATTCAGCCCGTACGCGGACGCGACCACGCACCAGCTGCGGGTTGCCTCGTTAATCCGCGGAGAGGATTCGCGAGCGAATCCGAGTCGTCTTAAGGTTGCTGCGAGTTCAGTATCTTCTACTCTAGGCTGAATTAATCAACCTGACCGAATTAACAAAACTTGCCATCGACACGGGAGTAAGTACAAGCTTGTATTACGAATGCGCATTCGTTTCAGGCTTCCTCAAGCCACCGATATCCAATACGATAAAAATCTAAATCCCCAACGAAACTAATTTATATAATTGAAACGTTAAGTGAAAACTGGTTCAAGTGAAACAAAGATGATAAGAATGCTATCTTTTAGAGAGAATGATCCCTAGTCGCGATGCTTCTAAAACTTCGTTCGGACTGAAGATTTATACAAAAACTCTGAAGTATCGAAGCTTCAACGAACGCGAACGTTTTGAGTGATTTATAATCATCGATTGAACCTTTGCTTAATGGATTTGGCTACAGCAAACTCGTCACAATCGCGTTGTAATGGTCAATCTTCGGCAAACGAAGAAGAAGACATCTCCCTTGAAGATAATCCGCGCGAAGGCAGCAATGTATCCCCATAGAAGTTCGAAGCGGCGATCTTCTCGAGCGCCATAAACATCGAGAGACAGAAGAAGTGGACCGGGCGAGGCGTGCTGCGGGGCGAGGAAAAACATAGAAAAAGAGAGCCTTCTAAGTCGCGGCGGGGGACGCGCGGCGGACTGATAGGGCCACGCGGCGTCGCAGAAAACCGCGGGTTTCCCGGCGCAAAGCGGCGCGCCCTACATGGGAATAATATGTGGCGGGGACACTTTTATGGTTGCGGAGGCGACGTGGGCCCGTTGCCGGCGCGCGCGAGCGAGGGAGCGCGCACGGTTCCCGACTCGCGGACTGGTAATTTACAGGGATCTTCGATGTCGATTGAGACGTCTAGCGGATCGCGCGGAGGCATGTAACGAGCGCGGCCGTCTCTTCAGCTCCTCTTTCGACCCAGCTCGCGAGATTGCGCTGTTTTCGCAGTAACAATTAGATCAGCGCACCGCTTTCGCCACGGCTTCCTGGGAGAACCCGCGAACGCTCGCGATCTCGCGCGGTTGTTCTACTTCCCTAGAGGGTCCCGCAGCTGCGGGCCCCATCTGCATACAGCTGACTTGCGTGAGTGCATTTGCAAGTCGCCAATATCACGCTATATCGGGGCAACGCGCGAGCGGAATGCGCCGCGAGTCCGACCCCTTCCATTTTTCTACAGCCACGTCTCACCCGACCATTCCGCGCGGAATTTTTCCGTTTCGGATAGTGCCATCACTCTTGTTGCTACCATATTGAGGATACGGGTCCATTCCATAGGATCTCCTGTGTGCTTCTTCTGACCCTGAGTTGCCTAATTAATTAGGGTACATTCTAACGAACAGTGTTGTCTAAATAACACGATTATCTCTCGCAATGTTCCATAGCCACCATTATACATAGCAAATATTATACATTTGTGCCTCTAGATACAAAAGAATAAGATGTTCCAGCTAACGCACTGATTGCAAGTTAACCAAAATACTTGCAACTTAATCAAAATACTTTCTCAATTCCTTCTTCGACTATCTGCAACCCAAAAATAATTCGAATCGTTGGGCGGTTTCGAGCAGGCATCCGCAAATTCGCCAATCAGCTATTCCACCAGCAGAAACAGAATCGCAGTCGAGATATCCCACGATAGAGAGGCGATGAGTCAGAGAGAGCAGGAGGGACAGAGATGGAGGTAGACGGAGGAAGACGCGCGCGGCCATTTCGCCGGGCGAGTATCGCGGCTAGGTACCGGTGCACGGTAACAGTGTGGCATTTAGTGTGTCGGCCGGCTAAATATCGGTACTTAGAGGCCAGCTCGGTGGACGGTTTAGAGAGACCGGGACCGAGATAGTGGCTCGTTCTGCTTTCCGGTCCGGAATTTTCTGGCCGGTAGGTGGGCATCATCCCCATTACACTGGGTCATTATGCCCCGACGTATTTCCATAACGACTCGTTAGCCACGACGAGGTCTAACTCGCGCGATACTTGAACTCGTGGCGTGTTTGCAGCCGTGTACCTACCTGGATGAGCACCCCGCCGTGGGTGGCGCCCCCGTGGGAAACCGAGGCCGCCGCTTTTTCGCCGTCAGCTTTTTTGCCGGCCCCGTTCCCCGTCCCGTTTGCGCGTTTCCCCGCGCGCCGGGGGCCATAACGCCGACAGAGTTAAGCGTCGCGCGCGGGCCCCGAAGCGGGTTTAATTGGGCCCAAGCCGCGGCCCGGATCCGATCGCCTCGTTATGGATTTGGTTAATGAAGACGTCGAACGATCCGCATAATTACGGACAGTTCGGCGACGATTGGAACCTCACCTTTCGCAGCGTTAGGATTTCTCAGGGTTTCAACCCGCGACGTTCGCTGTTTTCAAATCGTCCGAAACGATTTCAGTGAATGAATTCTCTGATACTGGGATCCATTGATATCGGTGTCAATTGGTAGTAATATGTTGATGATAACTATGGTGATTAGATTAATAGGAACGTTCGGGCGAGTGTAGATTTTTGCGGAATGAGTTACAGAGGTAAAGGAGTATTATCGATGAACTTGGTTTTAGTGAAATGGAATGCAGACACTAGCTCTTTACTGCGTAGAAGACTATGACGTTGACCTTTTCTATATAGTATACTTTGAGCAATTAGCGAAACTACGCATATCTGGAAGGGAATACTAAAGCATTAGTGCAATCTTCTACAAACTGTAACACTATAAGCGAGTAAGTTCTGCGGTAATAATCGTATAATCGAAGCACGTCGCTGACAACGTCTTGAGTGCGTAAGTAAATACTTCAACCTCTCAATGACAGAACTTACCACCACGGAAATTGTTCTATTATCTTCTCTCACGTCACCCCCAATTATTACTATAACCCATCAAACTTGTTGAAAGAAACAATATGAATGATCTTAATGGAAACTTATGCTATAGCTGTCAGGGTCCACATGAGCAATTGTCAGCGATGTCCGCGAGTTTGCATAGGACGCGTCAGTTTCTGTCACGAACGGACGTCTAAAGATGGTCGACGCTCGAATGGAACCGAGTCCCACTTTTGCCGGGCGTCTCGCGATCTCACCTTCAATCTGAGGACACTGGGCGCACAATGGGGTCTGGCATTAATGTTAATGCTCCGCGCCTCGATCCGCAACTCAGCTGCCAATAAAGGTGGTCTGCCGCGTTAGACGGGCCATCGTTGCGAGTGGCATACTGATAACCAGGCTGCGGATGTTCTCGTGCGACTATAGAATTTCTGTATACTACATAATTTGCAAAAATTAAAAGCGATCAAAAATTTCTGTTGATAACTCTGTCAATTTCTCGCGCAAAAGGATAAGATCAAAATCTTGATAGAACTCTGTTTGTTTACGCATTATTTTTAATTCATTGCGACTGAATCGACGCATATCGTTATAGTTGAGATAGCACGGCCTTCTTTACATCGAAATAACGTCAGTACGCAACACCTATCGACAACGGAAACGCGAGCCGTAGTTCCCGCAACGTGAGAAACGCGACTCCTCCGTCCAGTTGTTGAACGGGCTCTGTTGCGTGCAGCGTTTAGTTGGCGGTAAAGAGGTGTTGCTCGCTTTGTAACGACAACGGGCCGTTTCAGAACTAGGTTATCAGCTGTCTGATGGTACCACGTTTGTTCTGCACACTCGGTGGAATTGAATGGATTTCCTTAAGGTCCATTTAACGTCTTATAGTGTGAGACTATTGGACAACCGGTGCGGAATACACCTGAGAATACCTTCAATACCTCGTTTTCAGCTACCATCGTACTCCTTGACTGCTACTAGGATCTTTATCCTAACTGTCCATCACCGTTAATAAACCGCGAATCTTTATGAAAATGGATATTTCTACTTTATATAACAAAACGAAAATTTCTCAAAAAGCAATTTCACAGACCTTTCAAATATCTGTTAATCAAACAAAATGTAGGTTCACTTCTAAAACATCGAAACATTCGAACAAGTCCATCAAGAATTAAACTTCTACCAAAACTGTTTCTTAAGCGATGCCTTGCATCCTCGCGAGCACAAACAAACGCATAAAATCCACCGTCGAGTCATTACCGTTCCGTGTTTCCTTTCTCCGCATATTATTTTCCTTCGTATATACATATACGTACATATCTTTTCTTTTTATCATTATTTTCTCCAGTTGTTTATATTCGCATACGCCCGTAGACATCCCGGCGCATGAGACCAAGACCAAACCAAATGAAATTAATTAAAACCGTAGATAAAAAGAAACGAGCAAGATAGGGAACGACCAGAAAATTTTTCCTCGTGTAATCGTTACTTAGGAAACGCGCGCACGAACGAGCACGATCGTCCGTGGTCGCTTCTCCGTGGACGAGCGCGAACCCCCGTGAACCGGGTGGTTCAAAGAGTTAATCGAACAGCGGCAGCGCCATTCCGGCACAAAGTAGCCCGCATTAAAATTCAATATCACGCTCGCCACTCGGAGCGAAGTATCGAGATTAGATCGGCAGGTAACAGTCGAGGCGAGAAACGTCGAGGAGAGAGCGGTAGCCGGCGTGTACCCGGTGGGATTTAAGGAACGTGAACCGCGCGCCGCGCCGGGACAGTTTATCGAGACGCGGGGGAGGGCGAGCAACTCGGCGGCGAGAGGGGGGTAGGCCGTGAGGCGGCGCGATGAAAGGCTGCGCCTTATCTACGGGGTGTCCCGGGGCTTTTATCTACGCGGTAAAGGATTCCCGTGTTCCACGCGAGATAGATCTTATTTATGCGACCCCTTTCCCAGCTACCGATTAAATCGACGCGCGTCCCCGGCTCGCCGGATCCCGTTTCCATCTTCCTGGAAGGACGGGAGAAACCCGTACCCCCGGAATCCTGAAATAGATAGGAGACGCCGCCTTGCTGCGCCGCCGTGTCCTCGTATCGCGATCACTCCCGTGTACGCGCGGCGACCGAATTCGAATTTCGCACCGAACCGTGCCCGATTTTTCCCACGTCTCGGGGATTCTGACCGATTCGTGTCTAAATACTGGGAATAGTTTCTTTACTCCGGCAATGTGATTTTGGTTTAAGTCTTTAGTTAAATTGAATGGTTAATGAATTAACGATGAAAAATTACAGAGATTGTCTTTGGTCCGATATGGTTTTAACTTGGTTTTATTACAAGGTTCAGGTTTTTCTTGGTAAATCTAGTGACTAAATATTTATAATGGAATAGATTCGGTTTTTGAGAGGTATTATTTTTGTACTGATCAGTGGAAATTTTCAAGAATTGTACGAAAAAAGCGTGAAACACAGGTGCAACTATTTCCCCTTCGACTCATACAGCCATATATGCTTTGATAAATGATTCCCTGTCAAGGAAATTTACCAACGCCACCATCTCAAAGACGTCGGTCTGTCGCTACTCGTGAATAAATTGTTCAACGACAGCTGAACTGTCGCCGGCATTATTTTTTCAACGCCTTTAGCACCGCACGTGACAGCTGGCGCATTATCGCGCTATAGGTGCGATTAAAAATTGAAGAAAAAGGAAAGAAGAAAGAAGTAACGCGAGGTAGGAAAAGCGTCACGAGCGGCACGACTCGGTATCAACGATGCGAGCGTCACGACAGCGTTTCCGCTCCAATCGAAGTCATTGACGCAGCACAGCGAATACCTGAGAACGTGTTGGAACCGAGACCGTTCTTTCCGGCCGTTTCTGCGCAGCTAGGAGGCAAGATGGCGGCCGGGGACGCAATGTTCAGCGGTAGCTGGCGTTGACGTCGCGCGATCGTAAAAATTTATAATTGATCGCGCGCTGAGTGAATTATAGCGTGAAAAAGAGTAGTCGCGTGTTTTGCACTCGCGGGCGGTTGTTTTAAAACCGCCGCGGTAGAATAATAAAAAGCGCGTCGGGTTCTTGCGAATAGCCGAGAATAAATCGCTTGATTTCCATTGCTTTATCCGTCGATTCACAGTCTCCAATCGTAAATAGAAATACAATCCCCGGTCTCAAACATCATCGAGAAACTCCTACGCAATAACAATTTTAATACTATTCCAATCGAATGCACCATTGATTGTCCTTAAAAAATAATCCAGTCGAGAAAAAGACAAGTATACCATTAAAAAATTTCCAATGACATCTCTACCTTTCGGATATTGGAGCGAATCTACTGCGTTCGTCGCAGCACGCGCGCCTCAAGAACGCAGAACGGTCGGGGCCTAGGCATCATCACAAACAAGAAAAAAACGGTCCCCGGCCCATATTCAAATTCTCGCAGTGAACCAGTCTGGAGGACGTTCCTCCAAGATTCTGGAACCCCCAACGCGAGCCTCTATCAAGCCCACCTCATCCCCTGTGCCGTGGACGGGGGTCCCCCGGGGTCGTTGTATACCTGGCCGCGACTAGTTAAGGGCCTGCCGCCGCCGCAGCTGAAACTTTGAACAGTTAAAACAAAGCCCTCGGGGCCGAGCGGGGGGCCGCGGGCAGGCGGGCAAGCATAGGCGGGGGAGGGTGCGAGAGCAAGCAAGCAAGCGTTGTCCGGAGGTGAGCTCATCTAAATCACAAATCTCAGCCTCCATCAGCACACCTCCAGCGATAGAGTCCACGGTTAATAACCGTGCCGGCGTTGGTGTGCGCCCTCCCCACGGTTCCGTTGTGCCTGTGTTGGTCGCCGTCCTGCGGCTCCGTGTAACCGGCATGACACGCTCACGGACACGGGCCAGGCCGATGTGGGTGCCGGGGACCCCCCGCGACATGGCGCCAGGGTGCTCCGCCTTCTCAAGTCCCCTTCTTGCCGGCCGTGGAACTACGTCGTGCGACCACCACGGATCCTGGGCCGTTCTGCTGCGTCGCGTCGATGGGAATTTGATGAAGCACCGGCTCCGGAGTTTCGGTGCCCCCGCTTCAAACTTCTTCCTGGGGAATTGTGCACTATAACTTGGATTATGGGGTTGCTTAAGTTTAAACGATGGAATATTTGTAATTATAGTACTTAGATTTGGTGTTTTTGCTAATTCTAGGGTGTCTGATCTACTTTTTAGAAGAATCTTTCTTAGCTCCGGGAGATTAAGTTGTTGATTGTTTATGTCAGGTTCGTCAAAGTGAGGAATTTTGAAGTGTTTTAGTAAAATACAGTTAGGACGTCCAGGATCCTAGGATCAAGATTTATAGCTACTGATTGTAAACTTTATTGTCCTTTCCGTAGAAATGGATGTGCTATGCACAACTGTTGGGTAGTAGTATGCCAGGGAAGGAGGAAGTGTGAATTAGTATACGTAATCGCGTCATTACATGAATCAAGTCCGACGTTAATTGGTAAAAAATAATATTTATGAAATCTGCGACCCGTCAATTTGTACCCAGTGTTACAGTTGCGCTCTTAGTCTACGGGACGCAAATTCGCAATTTTCGTCACTGATTTACGGACATGGGAGATAGGTATGTCACCCGGCCGACGTAGACCTGTTAACGAATGGGAACGAGAGCCGTGCTTTCGGTTAGGTTATTAGAGGCAGCGGAGAGACTGGCGAGCTCGGATCTACGGTAACGCCGGGCTCGTTCCACGCACACTCGGAAATTCGTTGCGGGTACTTATAACTACATTACGGCCGAGATCGGCCGCGCAACAGGAATTACTGCGGCCGTTATCGAGCGCCGCGGTGATCCGGCTCGTTCTCGACGGAAGTTGCCTTATCATCATGCATAATTGCGAGAGAGGAAAGGCACGCCGGCGAGCTTTCCGATTTCTTCCGAGGAATTCCAGGCTTTACTGCGAAATTGAGTGGATTGTAAAAACCGAGGATCGAGGGTTACCCGTCGCGGGAACATACCCTGTTTATTGGCCGCCGTGGAGCTGCTGATCCAGTATCGGTTCAGTATCGGAAGCAGGTGAATCAAGATTTATTTCGGATACCATCGAAATGCTTATGCAGAATTAATACTTCGCTAAGGATAGTGGTAAAGTTCATTATATACTTAAGGCGTGTGCTATTACACATTATATCATAAGATTTGAAGAACATATTTACCCCAGATTGCGAGGAGATCAATAATTCCTCCAGGTTCCAAGGAACCTGTTCAGTACTCTGATATTTTTCTTCGTTCAAAATGTGACGTTTTACGATCCCTAAATAATATTCCCAGATTCCAAGGATCTGATTCAGTAACCTAGTATTTTTATCGAACCCAAACATTAACCATTTTAGACAGCGAAGGTTAGACAGTGATATTTCACGGTTAGGCATCCCTTGACCTAGAGCTCAAAGTGGATGTTAGGTGCGTGAAAAGCGCGGCTAATCCGTAGTTCACGGGCGCTAGAGACGCGTGAAATCTCCGCTCCATTAATACGCGCCACGGACTGAGGTCATCCATCATACTACCCTGGCGCTGGAAGATCGACCTGCGTCCAAATGGCTCGGAAACAAGAGGGACTGGTCGTTGGGTGGAGAGATAGAAGCAAGGAGGAGAAAGGGCGCGAATAGAGACAGGAAAAGGATCAAACGTGGAGGCAAAAGGAGAAAGACGAAGCGACATCTTTGTTTGACGAAGCTCAGGGTGGCCCGGTTCTGGGGTGCTTGAGGGGGCGACTCCCAAGATGAGGGGTTCTGGAGGTTAAACAAACATGTGATTACCGACTGCCTACAGCTGGCTACATTATATCTGCCTATACGCCAAGGTAACCATCTATCCCTCCTCTTCACCTGGATCCATCATCTCGAGGTTGCCCTTGCTTGTTCACGGACCGAGGAAAAAGAGAGAGAAAGAGAGGGAAATCGACGAGGCAGCAAACCATAGCCCCGTAGGCCACGTAGCACGCCATCATCATCGCCGGAGGAACGATCGGAGCGGACGGGAGAAGGATGGATACAGGGTTTCTGGTTTTTCGAGTAGCTCAGCTGATTGGGCCACCTTCGACCCGTGGCTGATTCCTTGTCCGGAGATTTGTTTCGGCCCCGGGTTGATGGTTTTCGGGGCTTCCATTGTGTTCCTGTCCGTCGGGGCTACAGGCTTCCGGGTTCGGGCCTATTTAGGGGATTTGATTCATTGTGTCCCGAGTAGTAATTGATTCGTCGTTGATGTATACCTTCATCAGGGATTACGGACGCTGCGCCGACATCTGGTTCATTGATTGGAGGATCATGGAACGCACTGGCCGGATGATCAGGGTCTGATTTAAAGGCAGGGATACTTTTACTAGTGCGTTTAGCGTCATTTACGGGTGAGTGACAACTCATTGAGTTCACCTCAAGCTTTGATCTCCATGTCTTTGGTTGAAACTAAGCAGGGTGAAGCCTGTACCAGGAGTAGAATAACAGGAATAATTATATTGTCGCCTTATAATCAGGTTATTCTTGACTTTTCTGATCGCAATGAATCCTCTAGATTAAGTGACCAAATCGGATTTGTAATTTCTCAGTGAAGCATCACCAAAATCGCAGAAGGTTTAAAAGAACCATAGAACATTTGAACCCTCCGACTACAACGAATGATTTCATCAAACAATTTGGCCTAAATACATCACCCATCTCACGAATTCCAAAGCGTGTCAAGATCCACTCCGTTCCGAGCGAATGTTCGCCACGACCGAAATCAGCCGAAATTCGGGGTTCGGGTGGCCCCACGGCAACCTTTGCCCGCGACAACGATGAAAACGAGTAGTCTCTCGTGGCAACCGGGTGCTCTCGGTGAATCCTCGAGCGCGTCTAACCCAGACCCGGGGACCACTTCTTCTTCCCGTTTCTTGCGCGAGGTTCCGCGGAGTGGCTGCGAGCCGAGCAACAGCCGCTTAATTACGCGGATTCCTCGCACAATCGCGGCTGGGAAAAGGTGTGCGACGAGGCCGCTTCTTTGACGCGCGCCTCGCTCTTCCGGAAACCACCCTCTGACCAAGCTTTCCCGCCCACCACCACTGCCGCCGCTGCCACCACCGTCTCCCGACCCGCCGCGACCCCTTCCCAGCTGTACTCTCGAGGAACAGCGCGCGGTTTTCCGTGACGAGCGTCTGAAACAGCGCGATGAATGGCGAGTTGGCCGCGATTCCCGGGTGAAAGCCGGCGAGAACCGACGACGTCACCGACGCTGCCATTTTCGCGGTCGGACTGGTAAATCGGCTAGAGGGTTGAATGCCCCCGTCCCGGACGTGATTCGACACGGCGATACCCCCCTTCCTCGACACGCTGAGACTTCGTCTTGGCAGGGAGAGGGCTCGTTTTCACGGAGGGAACGAACGGCTCGAAAGCCCTCCGCCGAGTGCCGTTTTCGGGGTGAACGCGGCAAGTAGTTCTTGCACTATCTTCGCGCGAGAAGAGTTTTCTTTCGAGCGTTTCAAGGCTTCGCGAGAAGATCCCTCTTCTCGCTATCCAGAATAGAAACCGTTCGTCCGCGAATTACGGTGTCCTCGGAGAGACGGCTGGTACTTCGGAGTGTGGTAAAATGGCGGATGTCATGTGGAAATGGAACACTCACGTATCAACTCTTAATTCCATGAAATGAAAGCTTTTGTATGAAACATTGGATTTCTAAAGTTCCTTGTTTAAAAAGTTTTATATGTTCAGGTATAATTTTATAATTACGAAAATATTGGAAAATAACGGTAGAATAATAAAGAATGTTAAAGAAAAGTAAAGAAGATGAAAGATAGTGTAGTTTGAGGAAAATATTCATGGAGAATAATGTGTTAAAATCTGTGAAGTGATTAAAAATCTGTGAATGTTGCAATAGCGGGGGATCGGAGCGTTCCATGGCAGCTGGACTGATGGATCGCGTCAGCCATATTGAAAAATGAGTTGAAATGATAAAATGCAATCTCGTGGCAGAAGAAGGGGGACAGTTAATGGGTCCGCTTCGTCGGGACGGCTTCCTGCTTAACGCCGAGCCACTCGGCCACGTCCGCTCGTTCCCCAATTCGTTCTTTCCCTTTCTCTGTCCCTCCGTTTCTCTCTCTTTTTCCCTCTCTTTTTCTCTCTCCCCGTCGATCAGTCCGCCAATCATAATTTCTATCAGAGCCACCTCCGGGTGACGATAGCCGACAATCACGAGATTGCCCGGACGCCTTTTGTCTCCGCTGCTCTCGTCACTCGACCAATCTTGCCACGCGTACCATCACCCGCTTCCATTCCGACTGTTCTCCGTAGTTGACGAATCTCTTTCGACGATTCTGTACGGATTTCGTTCGCCGCTCTGTAACCAAATCTTCGAACACTGAAAAATATTCGATCGTATACCGTAATACAGAGAAAACAAGAAAATAATGGGCAACAAAGAATATTTACTTTGCGATTATCAGTACAATATAAACGAATGCCATTGAATAAAAGCTTCTTAGTTATATAATCAGCTAAAAAATAATGTATAGTATGAATTAAACTACTGTTTAAGTAACTGAGTACCTAACGGTTAATAATATTAATATTTTCTATATATAAAATGAATTATATTAATGCAAAAAGCATAAAATTTATTCGCAACTCTTTCATTTTGTTTTTTACAGTTTCAGTAACATTACCTGCAATAAACATTCATTGTCATTGTTATAATTATACATTCTTCGGGTTGAAAACGCATCGAGAATCGAAAGTTTCGTTCAATTCCGTGTACGACGGATAGCGTGAAGAAGGGTTCAACAAAAAAGAAAGTTTTCACGAAGAAACAAAAACATTGTTACGTCGAAGAAACTAGTCGAGTGGAGGCTCGAATCCGTTTCGCGGGGAACTTCCCGTGAACTTCGTCGGCACGCAACGTGGAAACAAGGAGAAGGCGCGTTCTCTCCGCGGGAACGAAGTTTATAGCCTGATTTGCATCGCGCCGGTGTTTACATGCACACGTCGACTCTATTGTGGTCGTCTATAGAGTATTGTTATTTATAGAGTGTATCGAGTTTATCGAGCCGGCAGGACGGGAGATCGCTGTTTATAACGTTGAATCAGTTATTTCGAGTTTGCGTGGTTATTTTGAGAGGAAGAAGCGGAAATCGATGGAGACCCGTTGCCGCCGGAATAGAAGCGGATCGATCGCGACGAAAACAAGCGCATCACGCGGGCACAACAAATAGATCGTTACTCGTAAAATTTAGTAATCTCTGGCATGTATGTAGATTGCATAGAGTGACTCTGCAATTTCGACCGAGATATATCTCTGTTTCGAGTGAAACTGGTTGAAAATCGAAGGACAATGTTTCACAAAGTTTTATCTTCTTAACTATTGACCTTTCAATCGTTTTATTTAATAGTAGCACATCATTATACTCTTTTCAAACAATAGGAGTAATATTAATAAACACGACATCACAAATCTGCTTTCTAGTAAACAGCCGGCACAAAGATAACAGAAAAAAAGTCAGACTAATTAGTGAACAGAAATTCATATGAGTAATGAAAGTTTTCGCGTAGTTTCTCGCGAAATCAAGGAACAGTGGAACGCCTCCTAGTGTCCGTACGGCCGGGAACGCGTGTGCCCCGGTTTTTTCATAGCCGGGCCCTCCCTTTTCGGCCACCTACGCCAACTTGGGTCCCGCACAAGCGGCGCCTTTGAGCAAATTGAAAACATCGCTGGATCCGGCCAATTACCGAAACATAATGCGGCCCCTTCTATCTTTCTCTTTTCCCGCGCGATATAGACGTCTGGGCCGGCGGTTCCTGCGGACCCCGTTCGGCGCCACCCGACTACGCGGAACTCGCCAGTTCGTGGATTTCCGGCTTCGCAACATTCGACGCATTCGCGGTCACTCGGAACCCCTAACTAGCTAATTTCTATCGAAATGGTAGAAAGATATTTCTCAAAATGAACATTAGGAACAAATGATCACGAAGGTAGATGTGTTGTTAAGTCTCGAGGGTTTGCTTAGTTTTAGGATATCTCAACCGCCAGAGTTGAAACTTCTGTCCTTTCGTGAAATGTCTTGCGCTATTCAACGTAGATAAAGGTATGAAGCGCAGAGAAGTTCAAGATGGCGTCGTACGCTGTCACAATAAAGTAGTACATCAAGAATGTTCGTCTTTCGAGGGAAGAATGGCGGCTTTTGGGTCGTTGGCCCCGTGAGATGAGTCAGCCAGGCGAAATAAAATGGCTAGAATCGAAACTGTAAAAATTGGAACTGCCGGGAGGACGGAGACAGACTCCGCCGGCCTTCGAGCCTTTCGAAGAAATCCCGACATCGACGGTTCTGAAGGGGATTTTCATCGGGATCCTTCGGATTCCACGCGTAGCCTCCATTCCGTGGCCGCGGTTACCGTCGTCGGCCATTAGTCGACGCAATAATGGAACCAGGATTTTTTCGAATTCGATCGCGACTACTGTTTTCACTTACGCCTCGAACGTTCCGCTCCTCTAAAGACGCGGCTAGCGATGGGATTAACCTATTAACCGCCAAAGACGAGTTCACTCGTCCCGCACATCCTCTATCTCCCATTTATTCACTAGAGCATGCACAATTCATTTATCTTAACCTACTTTCGCATAAAAAAAGTATTCGATCCGACGATGTAAAGTAATAAACGTACCAATTTCATTCAGAGCTATCTTATGATCTTCCAATGACTTACAGATCTTTTCTTATAAACCTACTATATTTCTTCCATCAATTTACATAAATTTCAATGCAAAATTAACTAAAATATCTCATGGGGAAACGAAGCAATTCATGGTAGAAAAAAGAAACAATTTTACTGTTTTACAATCCAGTATAAATATAAAAAAGCATCAAGAACCTTGAAGAATCTTTTAAAAAATATCGAAGTCCCTATGTTGCTTGTTCCCTAGTATCGGGTTGCCCCAAGATTCCCCAGAAAAATGTCCCTACCGTGGGCATCGATCAAAAACCCAGGAGCTGACAGTTTTGAAGCCTGGCCGGTCCTGTTTGCCCACCCCTTTGTGTCAAGCACCCGCGACCCCCTTTTCTCGGAGGACCCTGGGGACACGGTCCGATTCGACGATCGGACATCAGAGGGACCGCCGCGCAAACTCCATTAACGAACCGTCGAACGACAGTCGGACGAAACGCGACTCCTTGCTGTTTGTCGTTCGAATGTTTTCGTACGACCGACTCACTTACTGCCTCCGTGGGAGACAGCCGTTGTTTGCACGGCTCGTATACCTCTACTTTCCTACCGGGGCCTGGGTCTCGCGCGCTTCCTCGGACCCGCGGACACCTTTTGTGCCACTCCGCGGGCACCTCAGCAAACACGTTTAATTACACACGTCCACGGTTTCCTGGTCCGTGTCGGCCTCCATGGGACTCCCGGCCGTCTACCGTGGACCGGAGTTAGCGAACATCAAATCGTTAACTGAGTTTTTGCTATAATTTCTGGTCCCTTTAATTTATAGGTGTCAATTTTATTAGAAACGTCCTCGTTTGTAAGATAGGTGTTATGTATGATTTCAGTGATGTTTTTGTTTCGATAGTAGGCTGCTATAATTAGTTTGTGTTAAACTATGTTATGGAAGTTTTATTTTATATAAAAATTCGTAGTTCGGTAATAAAATTAAGGTAGACCTGCCTTTGATAAATGCCTTCAAACTTCTTTGAGAAACAAAGTAGCTAGACCTCTTATTAGGGACATAGAGCTATCCTTAGTTCTATCTAACTCCAATATAAGACATCAGCTGTTCAAACCCTAACTGTCCCATTCCCAAATGCTCAATAGAGACTCCTACAACCATCATTCACCATTAAAACCTACGTTTACTACGTTTTTTACGCGTTCAGCATCCCTAGTTACTTTTTCACCAAGGAAACCGTATACCCCGAGTTCAAAAGTCTCGGGGGAGTTTCTGTGTTCCGATAAAAATCGTTCATTCCCATGAAACGAAAGAAAAAAAGCAGTGGACACGTCAATTACGAGCGGACAGGCGCGCGCATCTCTCGGCCGCCGAGTTATTGAGACAGATTGTGATAGAGCGTTCTGAACTTTGAGGTTATCCGAACGTTCGTCTGTCCCCTACCTCCAGAGGTCACGGATACCGGGGAACGATAAATCGGTGCCACGAAACTTCATCGTTAGGGAAGGAGGAGACGACGAAAAAACTGTGGCTGAAGCAGTGTCGACGTCACTCTCTTCTTCTTTGTCTCTCTTTCTCTCTTTCTCGCCTCAGCCACGGGGACGCTTAATGCACGCTTCAATTCCCGATCTTTCGCCCTTCCTATTTATCTTCTTTACGAGCGTCGGCTATCCATATTTACGATCATTTTCGGACGATCCTTCTGGAAACTCGTGGCCCTCGCTCGAAACGGACGCCTTGTAACTCTCTGTCAACGCTTTAATTGTTAACGAGCTGTGGCCTCCTCTTTTTCCCTTGCCTCCTTTTTGTCGGCACTACGACTCTCCTTCCTCGCTCACTCCTATCCCTCCTCTTTTCTCTCCCACTCTTTTTGAGATAAACGGTCGAAGCTAGTTTTTTGCATTTAAATGCGGAAGCACTGTTTGTTCTTTTTCCTTTCTACTTCCTCGGGGCCACGGTTTGTGCCACCTCTTCCCACAACCGCAGCGGTAGGAATTAAATATTGTCTAACAGGAAATTGTAAACAGTCTTATGGGCAGACATGGTTATCGTTTTTCGGTAGTCTCCGCATAGAGCGCCGTTCTCGCGGTTAATATTTACCATTCGTTCTATCCACCGAGATATCACCGATGGCGCAATTACAAATGAAAGACGATAAAAAATTGTCTAAAAAAAAAAGCAAAAACCCGATCTTCAGGGAACATAAAAAAATTAGCTCGCGTCGGAAATCAATGGAGTGGAATAGTGACTGGTCAGCGTCGGGGCTGCGGTCCGGAGAAAACATTTGGCCCACGAGCTCATTGGTATTCGAAAAAAGCGGCGGTCTATTACCAGCCGCGAGGGTTGCTCCGGGGGTGGACAAAGCGGACTTGGAAACGAAGGGGGTGGTTCTCGGTCGTTCGCAGCATTCAGGAATTCTCCTTCCGTCCCTTGTTTTCCTCCCTCTCCACCCCTCTACCCGCCTCGTCTATCCGTCCGCCCGCCACGTTCCTTCCTTCTTTCTCTCCCCCGTCTTTTTTTTTTATTTTTTCTCCCCTTTTTACATTTGACCCCGTCACCCCGTGAAAATCACAGGGTTGCGGGATCTGAAGCGAAAGCCGCGGCCAAGGGTGTCACCGCGGCGCTGCACGGCTCGGCGGCGAGTTAAAAAGTAGTAGGAAGAAAGGTCCGATAATTGGTTTCAATCAGCACCATTGTTGGTCACCAAGATCCCCAGCGGGGCGGGTGCGGTTCCGGACGGTTGTTTCGCCGGGAAACTGGCCGGGAAACTGTTATCGCGATCGAGAAACGATTAGGAAAGAAGTCCCGGCAAAGAATAATCCGGCGCTATTATGCGCCCCCGAGCTGACTCGAAAAAAGAACCGAGACTCCCGAAAAGGAAAGCATCCACTGTCAGCAGGATTTTCCGATAGATCGTTTATCTAGAAACGACAACGATCGAGAAACGCGAACTCGATCATTGCGTAATACGCGGATCAGCGAACCGACGGTGAGCAGTCAAGCGCATTTATCTTGTTTGTCACGCGCAGCCGATAAAGAATCTTTTTCCACCAGTTTAATAACGTTATTTGTTTCGGTATCGGGCAAATTTGTAATTGATTAGCTAATGAGCGAAGTCGAGGAGGGGACGCGGTGTGGAACGAGCGGGCGAGCGAACCAGCCAGCGCGTACAATGCCGAAGTGCATTTAGATAACTCGATGCACGCTTAATGTCCCCGGGGTACTAATTGTTCGGGGAAAAGGCCGATTGCTGCATCTGCGACGCAGTTTATTTACAGGCGACAAGACTCGTTCGCCAATCGCTCACGCGCAGTAACCGAAGGAGAAGGGAATCTCGCGGAACTCGTGTCCGCCGTGCCCGGAGCAATCGTCGTTCACCCCCGTCGATCGAGTCTCGCGTTTCTCAACGTTGGAACGTTCACCGATAGCGGAATGCGTCGCTTTTCTCCGTTGAATGATTTCAAGAAAATATTCCCTCCCTTCTATCGAGTCCATCGATGTTTCAAACGCAACCCGCATGCCTCCCTCTGAAATATTCCGGTAACGGTGTCGCGTAGGGAAGGGAAATTCCAGTTCTCGCAGAGCATCGCCGGCAATTTCACACTTACTCCCCATTCCCACCCGCCGCCGCGGCTCCCCACGGAATTTTCCATCTTTTCGAGCGTGTTTCAGCGACGAAGAGACCGCCGTGCCTGCCATCAAAGAGGTTTTTTTTCCCCTCTACCCACCGCCGCCGTCACCGCCCACAACCGACAGTTCTTTGTGAGCGGTCGGCTGATTTCCGTTTAACGTTTTCCTTCGCCGGATTTTTTCTCTTCCCCCGCAGCGACTGCTGGAAAAGCATGCGACAGCGCGACGATCCGCGACGATCGACGGGGCTTGCTTCTCTTTCTATCGTTTTTCTTTCCCCCTTTTTCTCTTCTTTCGCTCTTTCTATACGCCACAAAAGATCTTTGGAGGATGCGTAGCGATCGGTGTTCCTTTCCGTCCCTTCGGAAATTGCCATCTTTTTCTATCGCTCGGTATCTGCGTTTTTCTTCCTGATGTGAAATCGTTGACAATAACCGTGGCTCCGGGGTGGGGGAGAATATTAACCCCTTAAGAGGGTGCTTTGATCGGCAGGAAGATGTTTCGCGGTTTGATCCGCGTTTCGTATTTAGAATGCGAGTACAGGAGCGGGACGACCGATGGTTACGGGCTCATAATTTTCGTCCGTCGACGGGGAATTACAGAGTCACGACCGTCCTCATTATTATTAATTTCCGGCGATTTGCTAATTAACTTATTCAGCAATCTTTGCCCCGATACAATGGGGACAAATCGAGTTAAGTAAACAACGCTCTCGAGCGCGGTTCTCACTCTCTCCGCTAGGGGCTTGCGTTTCAGTCGGTGTTTTCGGCGAAAACGTCTCGACTTATTGAAAATATCAACGGTCTGTTCTGGATATTGTAAGAACCGGCACTTGTTTCATCAAATTAAATTAATTACTCATTGCTAACGTAAACGAAACGATAAGCAATCGAACTTTCCTTGAAACGTTGTTTCAGTTCGACATTTTTGCTCAATCTTCCCTTTCTTAGAAACACTCTCGACGAACGGGGACATATATTATAGAAGCACCATAGGCTTTCTAATCGCAGAATAATAAATATTGAACTCGATAGTGTATAAAGTTACTTAATATATCCTGAAGAGAAATTAAAAAGCCCGCCACTCGAGATCTTAATGACCGTTACGCGACGATTCCCCATACGTAACGACGGAATTGCGCAGAAATTCCCATTCGTCGCAAATCTGAGTTGAATGGGTCCACTGTGCCGCGGGCAGATAAGCGTTATCTGTTCGACGCGGTTCTTTGATCACTGAATGAAAGTAAATAGGTACTATCGTCGTCCGTTAACTCGACACCGGCCTGCCGCTAATTTACGATTAACCGGGGCATCTATATCCTTCCAAGGAGCATGCCGAACATCCCGCAGTTTTCAATAAAATATTTCATCTGCTACGCGCGCCCGAATTTGATCGACGGAACCTACGCTTAACCCCGTTGTCTACTTCTCCTTGATAAACTGTCTTCTCGTTTGTCAATTTGATCACTGTCTCATTTATTTAACGTCAATTGAACGGGGCGAATTATTGTAAACATCAGTGTGAGACGGATAGATAAGTAAATAACGAAAGCGTAAATCAATTTACATTGAATTGCTGGGAATTGTTTAAAGAGCAGTTGGGTGATTCGAATTTCGCGATTCTTTTATTAGAAGAATGTATCAGGCGTACCAATACACTATTTTCTCGAGGTATAAGTACTAAAAATAATGGAGTACTTTAGAAGCATATAAATTAAAAAAAAGGGTTGAAATGGTCCAAAAATCTCATCACATCATTTACATGCGTTCAGAAATCTCGTTTGCGGACGAAATAGAATTAGATCCCGACAAATGTGTCTCCAAATTTTCGAATCACCCGGTATGCACATAAAACCCAACACGAGCAGCAAGTGTGGCCAGTTATTACTCGAAACCATCAGAACATTAACAATTCACGCGGCAGATATCGAGAAAACGAAGCGGATCTCGAGCTTCGACTGAAAGATAACGGACCAAGACCCTATTCAGTAACGAGCGAACGGAACCTAGACCATTTTGTCATTCGGCTGAATGAACAACTGAAATACGGTGTCTATTCATCGCGCGCCATTCGCAGAAACTGTCGCTGGTTCTCCGCTCGGGTAACACGGTTCCACGTTCTACAACGTGACGTTTTGGCAAGGCGATCGCGATTATTAACCAGGGCCAAAATCACGGGGCTCACTCCCACGCGAATCTCGGTTCAATCTCGACTGAATGGAAACGGCGCGCGAACTACTCGGAAGAGGCCGTTTATCGGGTCTAACAAACTTTGACACCGAGCCCGATTCCCCGGAATCCAATTAATCCCCGGATTGGATCTAACTTCGGGGAAGAGGCGCGGGAGAGAAGTCGAGCGTTCCCGTGGCTCGCGCGAGGTTCTTCACGTTCCTTCCCGGAACGAATTAAGCGTCGTTGCTCGTTCGACGTTCGGCTGGCTCTCTCGCGTTTTCCGGCGGTCGAGAACCGTCGGGAATTTCATGAGGAAACCCGGCCTTTGGCGCGAGCCAGAGAACGGCGAAAGAAATGGATCCTCCGGGGGACTTTCTCTGCCACTTACTTGGCCGGAAGCTAATTGGCCCGAATCGAGGGTGGCTTTTCCATCATCCGGTTCACGGCATTATGGCCGACTCGCACGTGAGCTGGCTGCCGACCAATGGGGACGCGAGTCGATGCCCGAACCAAACGGGAGGATCCCGCTTCGGCACGATGTTTCTTCGCTTTCCTTCCTTCCTTCCTTCCTTCTTTCTTTCCTTCCTCCCTCCCTCCCTCCCTCCCTCCCTCCCTCCCTTCCTTCCTTCCTTCCTTCCTTCCTTCCTTCCTTCCATCCTTCCATCCTTCCTTCCTTCCTTCCTTCCTTCCTTCCTTCCTTCCTTCCTTCCTTCCTTCCTTCCTCCCTTCCGCCCTTCCTTCCTCCCTTCCGCCCTTCCTTCCTTCCTTCCTTCCTTCCTTCTTTCCTTGTGTTCGATCTAATTTCTGATGACCGTTCTCGCGGACGCACCGATAAAACGAAGAAGGGGATAGATAGAGGTGTCGAGGACTTCTACCCGAACGCCGTACGACGTTCCCTTTCTTTATTCCTATGGGAACTCGGGCGTGTCGGTGTACTTTTTCAGGTTCAATCCACTAGATGGGACACCCTTGGGGCTGGACTTGATGGTTTTCCGAATATCCTAGCTGGAAGCAATGAGGATATGGTTTCATCTTGCGGCAGCTAATTTCTAAATAGCCCAACTCTTCTATTTGTTGTTTGAAAAGTGTTGAAGTATTTAAATTAACACTGAATATGGAACATAATTCATGACACGAACAAGTGAAAATAATAGAGTCGAAGATGATCGTTCTTGAATAAAGTTCTTCAACAAGTAATCATCTCAGCAGCCTATCGGACATCTTATTTCTAACCCAAAGCCAGTCTTTAACTATAACAGTTCTAGAACGATTTTAAGCCGAAGTTCCGAGCGAAGAAATTATTCCACCGCCATATCGATTCGAGGAAGAAACGAAGAGCGGTGTAGAAGGTGGAACGGTCGGAAATAAAAAAGGAGATAGGAGGAAAGTGAAAGAACATCCCCCAAATAAGCCCGAGAAAGTTGGGTAGAGGGAAAGTTAACCGAGCAGAGGGTCGGTTTCCTTCGAGGCCGGAGATCAGAGGTGGGCCAGCCGCAATCGAGTCCAGAACACGTCCCCTCTAACGTTCTGGTCCTCCGCCCAGGGGTAGAAAAATCCACCCCTTTTTCAGCCGGTCGATACCAGGACGACCACCTCTTTTCCTTCTCCTCTTCCGCGTACCATCCCCGTCGCCCAGCGTGCCTCGCCTTTTCTTTCTCGCACCCCCGGACACACGGAGAGGACCCTCTGCTTGCTTGCCTGCCTGCCTGCTTGCTTGCTTTCGCTCCTCTGCCGCTTTCTGCCGAGGTGGCGCCACTGTTCTCGCCACCCTTTCACCCTGCCCGACCATTGCGTCTGACGCGTACACGTCTTTCCCCCCTTCTTCCGGCAACTTTACTTTTCCCTCCCCCGTCTCTTTCCCGTCGGTTCCCCGTCGTTTTCTTTCGTCGCGTTTCTTCGGTCCTCTGGGTTGTTGCCTTTAACACCCCGGCGAAGCAGGAACCTCGTCATTGCCGGTTCTAGTTTGTTAATCCCTTCTCACCGAGCCTAACAACAAAGTGTTTCCCGACGATCGGATTAATGAGAAATGGAATTCGAAGCTGCAAACTTGCTTTATTAATATATAATTGGGTATGATTGTCTTCGCGATTATCTGATAACTTGATAATAGCGACAGTATTGTTATGCATTCATTTTGGGAAGTGTTAAGACGATACAGGAAAGAAACTTGATATGATATTTGGAGTGAAATGTATTTGGCTTTCGATACACAGAACACGGTGCGGTGATTGCCACAAACTTGAGACACTGGTAGCAAACATATCGAACACATTGAACATCTTTCCATATAAGTTTTCTACGAAGAATATTACTCAAACGTTCCCTTCACTTCCCCGGAAACAAATATTTACCGAAACGAATAAAAAATATTGGACCACCTTTCATTCTCATCAAACAATAGCTGGTTGCTAAAAAAGAAGCATGTGAAAAATAGGAGCTGGCCTTCGAGGTGAATCGACTTTATGACGGCAGCAGAAAGGAATTCCACGATTGCCGAAGAATTCCTCGGTGCACGCGTCGCGAGCCAAGACCTGACCGAGTTGTTTGGTCAACTGATCGTACAGAAGGGCAAACAAGTCTCTCGGCAGCAAAAGGGTTTGCCAGGCTCCAGTCATCGACGATTTCTTTTCCGCGCGGAAACTCTCGCGCGGCGAAAGAACCGAGTCGGTGAACAAACGGGGAGACAAAGCGGGCCTCCCCAAACCCCTACGTCCCTCCTTTCTTCCTCTTTTCCTACTTCGTCGTCTTCTTCTTCGCCTGCAGGCGGCCCTTTTCACTTTGAGGGTTAAGAAGTTAGCTGATGGTTCGAGGATTACTTAGACTCCGTACATAAGGCAACTGTGCGCGGTTAGTTTGCGGTGCACACAGGCTCTGAAACCCAGCCGAGAGCTTCCTTCCTTCTCCCCGCTTCTGCTTTTCTTTTTTCCTTCGCTTTTCTCGCGGGAGTTCACCGCGCAACGCCCGGCCTTCTCTTCTCAGGTTCTCTTTAATAAGGTGTGCAGGGCTTCGCTTTTTTCTTCTCAGTTTCCTCCACCCATCTCCTCCTCCTGCTCCTCCTCCTTCTGCACTTTTTTCTTTTCTTCTTCACGCGTTTAAATTCCAAGCTTCCGGTCGATACGAATTAAAACTACGAATTTTCACGGGGCACCGTTTAGCAAAACTTTCATATCCTCAACTGACTCATTTTTTCAGGCGTTCCTCTACAATCCATTTTTATACAAAGATATAAAACCTTTATACATAGTTTCATTCATTTCACACGAATTTACCGCTACACTTCAATGTTTTCTTAAAACACACCGCAACAAACTCAAGTCCCTCTCCTTAGCATCCTCTCAAATCACCGGTTTAAAGGTACCAGTCCCAAACCCTGGCAAGTCCAGCTGCGAATTGCTCGGCAAGGTGTTAAACAACAACGGGCGCAAAAATTTCGCCCGCTTTCCCCGCGCGGGGATTGAAATTTCGCGGTCTCCGCTCGTCGAGAGCCCGTTGCGCCGGAGCTCGATTGCTCGTTCGGTTCGATGTTCACGAGGCAAGCCGGCCAATTACCTGATCCAGACCTCACAGCGGTCTTCGTTGAATTCCTCCGGTCGTAACGCGAAAGAAATCCTCCGTCGGAGGATCCAAGACGCCGACCCGGCCGGGAGGACTCGAAAAGCCATTCCCACCCTCCCTCCCATGCCCTCCTATCGCCACGTCTCGTTTCAATATCACCGCGAGCCGTTTCGTTTCGTTTCGTTCGCCACGGTTTCGGTCCTGCCGACCGACCTCGGCGAAGAGGAGGACGCGCGTCAGAGCGGCGGCCGATCGACCGGGAAACGAGGTAGAAGCGTGTGCAGCTTCGTGATTCGAAGTAGGTGGGCCCCAGGTAGCCAGGACAGATAACACCCGCAGATTACCGCGGACAGAGTCATTAGCAGCGTCGGCTTCTGTGTCGGCCAGGATATTCTCTCACTTTCCTCGACTCCCTCTCCTCCTGCTCCTCACTCTCTTTCTCCGTCTCTCTTTCGCTCTCCTCTGCCCCCTTCCCGTCTCAATGCCCCCTCTCGTCGTCCGCTCCTGCCCGCCCCCTCCTACCTTATCTGGCCGGTCAATTCACGCGGCACGATATGTACCCTGCTCTCTCGAGTCGTTTCGGTGTCTACCTTGTCTTTCTCTTGATCTTCGTCGGTCACTTCGTCTTGGTTTAATACTTTGATCGTCGCAGCACTTTTCCATGGGAATTTTGAGTAGTTGAATTTTAGAAATGGTTTTTGTGTTTTGGAGTCGTCGAGGAAACATGGAACTATTAAGTGGATATATTTGGAATATTGGTAAAAAAAATTGGTATCAACCAAGATGGAACCTATTAATATTATGTAGATTATTCTTAGTTAATATCAGTAGAAGAATATTTAATATGTCTTAGCGTCCGACTTATAAAATAGCAAAGAGTTGTAACTACTCCATTTTTATTTCCGCTCCGTTTGTATTCATATGTACCAACACATTTTGAACACCAAGTTCTTCTTTTAAATCCCAGGAACCACGTCGTTTGCAGTACAGTACTCAAATAAATCCGTGCCAAATTCGACTGACATGGCGGTCTACGACCGCTGCTTTATCCGAAGTTTGAAAACAAAGTAGAAGTTTCCATAAAAAACATAGAACATGCTGACATCCGCGAAAAGCTAAGTCTTCGAAAATACATTCCTTCTTTGGCAATAGTGATCTTCAACGGAGGAGGAGGAGGCGCAGAAAGAGAGAAAGAGGGCAAAGGTCCGTGCGGCAAGAGGGCCGCGATAACGACGAGAGCAAAGAGAGAAACGGTGTCCAATCCGCGTGGACCCCGATGGGGATCCCTCTCGATCCGGCAATAAATAAAACGCAGACCAACGCAGCTGGCAGTCGTACGTGGAAATCGCGATCATACGGTAGGAACCGTTGGCCCGCGGCGGTCGCCATTATGCGCGGCTCGGTACAAAGGGGAAATAATTAGCGCTGCTCGGCTGATAAGCCAGCCAATCTAGGCGTTTGTCATTAGCCTATCAAAGCCGAATACCTCCCCACCCCCAAGTCTCTTCTCTCCTTCTCTCCTTCTCTCTCCTCTCTTCTCCTTTCTCTCTTCTTTCTCCTCTCTCCTCTCTTGTCTCTTCTCTCTTCTTTCTTCTCTCTCCTCTCTCCTCTCTCCTCTCTTCTCTCTTCTTTCTCCTCTCTTCTCTCTTCTTTCTTCTCTCTTCTTTCTCCTCTCTTCTCTCTTCTCTCCTTCTCTCTTCTCTTTTCTCTCCTTCTCTCTTTTCTCTTCTCTCTTCTCTCTCCTCTCTCCTCTCTCCTCTGGGATCCTATCTTCTGTCTTCTGGACCTTCAGCCTCGACACGCCTCCGGCGCCGTGGAAAATATGTGCGAACGCCGATCGGAGCAATTAGTATTTCTCCGGAGCCTAATCGGAGGTTGTTCGACCGGGACAAACGCGCGTCTCTCCAACATGGCGAACGGGGACAGTGGCGGAATACATATTTCAACACTGTGGTCGTGTCTTCTGACATGTTTAGTCTGGCCCGAGCAAGCTGTTTGCCAAGAATGATGAGTTATTTTTCGACAATTGCACACTGTGTCTCAGTTTCCACGTAAAAAGATGATGTAGGTTCTTGGAGGCTTCTGTTTTCTTTGGATTACTGTAGAATCCATAATAAACTATACAATTTGATTTAATCGATTGCATTTAGTAGGTCTTGAGTTTGTAGGAGAGAATTTTTTGTTAGTTCTCTATATACGCAATCTCTACACTGTTGTATCAATAATCCAATCGAATATCATCTATCTATTCCACCAACTAAATAGACAACTTTGAATCTCATCGCGTCTGAAATTATCGAGTATACAAATTTATCATTTTGCGAATAGTGACAAGAATGTATACGCTGAATTCGCGAATATACATGAAAGTCAGGGTCGTGCAAGCCGGGTGGCATCCCCGTTGAGTGACGGAGTCGCCACCCAGTGCATCAAGAATGTCAACGAAGAGATTGCTACGCAACCGATCACCGATGAAACGATGATTTTGACTGGCGTATTACGAAAATTCCGCCACGTAATTACAGTGATTCGCCGGATGAGCGTAGATTTATCGAGTGGCCGGCAGTGGTGCGTCCATTCCGCAATGGAATGTCCTCTGCAATCTTGTTAGCTGCTACTGCATCGATGTATTTGCATCGCGCGCGTTGCGCCTGGTCCGAGACGACTAAAAGCGGATCGATCGTTTTATTCGCTTCGAATTGCGCCCCAAAGCGTTCCTCGTTGAAAAAAGAATTCAGATTGCGCTCACGTGTGGACGTTTCCCAGAAAAACGCTTCGCGAATCTTCTGCTCGTTTAGGCTTTGCATCTCCGTGTTTAAGTTTTTTTTCGACGAAAACAATACCGTTTCACGATTTTAACTAATGTAACTTAAGAAAGATCCTCAAGAGAACCTCAATCGTCATCGTCTAGTGCGAGATTGAACTGAAAGACAAACTTTCGAGCGTGTAATCACATCTTGAACGACGGTTGTGCCATTTTGCTATATCACCTTTTCCAACTGTACTCATGGAATGTCACCAGCATGATGAACTTTGGCCGAAATTCACGATTCTTCTGGCTTGCTTCTCTTTCTTTCGACTTATTAATAAACAGCAGCTTATTATCGCGGATTTATAATGCATATCATACACAGGCAGAAACTAGACACTTTATTCTGCAATATTGGCTACTCTGCGTCGTCTTCTTTACCTACAGAAATTACCCAAAAATTGTTTAAGAAAATTGCTGAATACTTCACATGCACTGTTGCCAACATTAAAATCTTAAAGGACTATGAGTTTCTTATTCATTTTCGCTCTAATTATAAAATAATATATTCGAAATTGCTACAATATATTTTGGAACGGGTCTCCTGCAGTTCTGCGAATATGGTCGCGTTGCGGAATCCCACGGGAATCGGTAAGACTGCGTACCGAGCTGCCGGTCGATTTCCCCTAGAAATGGCGCGGTTCTAAAAGAAAAAAGATTGCGAGCATGAGCTCTGTCCCCGGAACAGTCTGTCCCAATATATGCTCGCCTGATTGTTCCAGACGATATTGAACTCGATGCACAAGTACCAGCCGAGGTTTCACCTGGCGAGGGCCAACCATATCTCGCAGCTAGCCTACTCGACGTTCAGGAGTTACGTTTTCAAAGAAACGGAATTCATCGCGGTGACTGCCTATCAGAACGAAAAGGTAAGTGAATTATTACATTCTACTTCCGGTTCAAAGGTTACGCTACTCTCTAGGATAATTAATCGTACAGGATGCTAAGTACAATGCCTTTTTGTCACTTCTAGCCTAATATCAAGTGAAAATGGTAATTTTGTAACGAGATGAATTGATAATTATTAATTTATTTCAAATGGTAAGTTATATTTTACTGATTTGATTATGTTATTAACTGATCATTATACGTTTACTGTGAAGAATCATTTACACGATTTTAGAGACACTTTACACGATTTTAGAGTCATTTTACACGATTGTTAAAAACACGGAAAGACAAAGAACATTCGAAACTCCGATCTTATGCACTCATCTCCTGACAATAGAATATCTTCCTTTGTGTTTGTGCATTCTCTCAGGAACGTTAACTCACAGAGGTGTTAAGAGATAAAGAACGGGCATATATTAGCGATTAACAAATAGTTATCTTTTCTTGAATGAGAAGAAAAATTACCAAGGGCAACTAACTTTTTCATCCGACAAGTTTCACGACGTGAGTAATAGCTTCTCGTTAGCGCTCTCACGTTCGCCGCGTATTAAAATGTAGCATGTTAAATAGTACCCCATCTAATTATGAGTATACCGCCGTTAATTAATATTTAGCTCCGTTATTTGCGTAGAGAGGTGTGGAGCGCAACAACGTTGTCTGTTCTTTCACCAAAAAGTTATCGTCGGGCCATTACTAACACATTAATTATCGAAGTTTAGTCGGGAACGTGGCGTCCTCTCAGATTAACTGAATTAATTAAAGGGAACGTTATAATTAACGCGCTTATTGCGTAAAAGGGTCATTTTACGTCGCGAACACTCTATGAAAACTCGCGGGATCGTGGGTCTGCTATAAAATCATTGAACAAACACTGGCTTCTAGAAATCATTCTCACCTTATTATCAAAATCATTTTGAAAGTGAACATTAGCGGGTAATAGAAAATTTAAAGAGGATAAAAGGAAAGCCACAATTGACGATGAAACGAGGACCCGGAAAGATTTCTTTTTACTTCAGTACCGCGTTAATTAAAATCCCCTCCCCGATGGTTGATGGGCCGAAAGTGTTCGAGGAACCAGCGTGGTTCCCAGTACGCATTATTTTTGATGTTGCGCGCGCGCCAAAGGGGCCCCTTGTCTGGATTTTTCGTCGTGCGGTCCCCCCTTGTTATCTTTCTTCCCGGTATGACCGGAAGAAGGATATCGTTTCTGTGGATCTTCTTCGGGCGGCAAACGCTTTCTCCGTTTCCCGAAATTCGCCGCGTTGCATTCTCTCCGTGGAACCTTTGCTCGATTCGAAATTGCCGATCACAAATTATTTGACCCTCCGATACATTTCACATTTCTTTCACTTTATTTTTCATCCGATACGAGTGGAATGTGGACTTCATGCGTTTGCTACAAACTTGATCATCCATAACTGGTTCTACTGCAAAATGTATCAATGTAACGGAGTTATTTCTTTATCTGGAATTCAATGTCTTTAATAAGCCAAACGAATTTTTGTCCTACATTTTGCACAACCATCCACAATCCAATCGTGAGACGCAACTTACTCATGCTGTAATACACGTTCCAATGTACAGCATTGACCACACAAATCCGAAAGCGAACCGGGGCGGGTCTGGAGTGGTTACAATTCGGTGCACTTAATCGTACTCATCGGACTTTCTGTTGCAGATCACTCAGCTGAAAATCGACAACAACCCGTTCGCGAAAGGGTTCCGGGACACGGGGGCGGGCAAGCGTGAGAAAAAGTAAGTATCGCTTTCAAAATTTTCGTCGTGTACGAAAAATCAATAAGAGAACGTGCCATAAAGGAAGCTCGTACAAAAAAGAGACCCTCTGACAAACTCGCAAACAACTCGCCGCCAGTTTTTATGGCAACTTTTCCGTCTCTAAAAAAAACATTCACCAGAAGAACAACGAATAAATGAACTGTCTCTGAATTTCCTTAAATTCAGTACTAAATATCAAAGCAAATTCAAAACACTGACGAAATATCCACTTCCCACAGCTAGAATACGATTTATTCGAAGCTCCCAGGACCAAAGAGAAAGCCACCCCTTTAAAGAGCAGCCGTTATCATAGTAAAACCAATTCACGATCGTGTCTTCGAGGTAGATCTAATTGATCGGGGCGGATTTCGGGCTTTCTCCCCTCGATCCCGTGCTATTAAGGTCGGCGCATCGACCTCGGGGTCAGCCCCCAGGATCGGGGGTCGGTTTCATGGGGCTCATTTGCACCCCGAGCGCAGCGGCCGCGCCGGTATCGTCCATTTGTATTCAATATCGTGGGTTTATGAGCTTATGTCAGTGAGGGTTCGCCGCCGGGATCCGGGCTAGACCCATTTCAATTTCATTGGTCGCCGAAGGGGGAGAGGTGGCGGCAGGATGGATGGATGGAAGGGAGGGGGGCAGCGACAGAGGCTCGAGTGGATTCTGACGAGGTTAAGTTGCTATGCATAGGTCTCGTGCCGCCCTCGTTAACGTCGCTAATCCTCGTTACACGCACTTACAGCCTTTCGAAGTGAAAGCCCGTGTAAGCTCCGCCAATTTGTCTACCCGCAAGCGACCCATTAGAGGATCATTCAGGTGCGGTGACCGACCATGCCGGGACACCTGGGAGCCGAAAGGGTTGCAATCGAGGGTGAAATCGACGGATCCCGTAATTCCAACGATCAATCAAATATTTTTCGCGGTGTAACCTAGAATCTTTTAAAAGCAGATGAAACGAATCTGAGAAGAAGATCAAAGGAATGAAGAAATTTGACCCTATAAATATCAAGTATTCTAGGATAGAAGTATTCTCCGCGTTATTCTTCGCAACAAAACCCGCCCTTAGATAAATACTATCTCGCGTTTCAAGAGAGGATCGCGTGACCCTGCGCAAACGCGATAAAATAGAAGAAACAGCGATCGCCTTGTGAATTTAATGGAACGCCGCGCTGTACCGCGACAGTTAAGTTTCCGGAACCCAGCCCCCGCGGAAGAATAACGTCGGTTCTCCGTGTCGTGCTGCGGCGCAGCGGATCGCCGCGGAATTTACCGGGGCAGCGAATTCGACGCAATGTGGGCGAGCCGGTGGATCGGATAAATGGGCCGAGAAAACGGGGCGCCCGAGAAAATTCCGCGGAAATTGAAGCGACGCCCCATGCCCCCGGCCGGATAAAGAAAGGGCGAGTTTAATCGAGAAAATATGCAAAGCAGGGGGGCGCGTCGTGGCGCCGCCTAATTAGAATAAGGGTTAGTTTTGGCTTATGGTTTCGGTTAAGGGTGGCCGGATCCCATCAGGAAGCCGCAGAGAAACGGGAGATGGAGCCGTGGGACAGAGTGAGTGAGAGAGAAGGACGGAAGAGGGGCAGCTCATGAAGGAACAAGGAAAATGGTAGGGGCAGCGGGGAACGGGCGAAGGGGGGGTTGGAACATAGCCAATCATCGGATTAGCATACTGATGCTCAGGGGCGGCGCTGTCGTTAGCGTGGAGGGTGCCACTTGGTGGCTTTGAATTTTATATCGCCGCTATAGCCCGTAACCGGCGTATAAAGGGTGCATTTGTGACGGTGGGGGCTTACTTCCGGCGTCCGAGGCCTCGTATCTTCTCCCTCCTTTCCACTCCGCCTTCTTTTTCCTTTTTTTTATTAACTCCGCGCGATCCTTTGATGCTCGTTAATAGATTTTTTATTTCGCTCGGGTCTAGGAGAATTTAGATTCCTTGTTAGGGATGGTAATTCCGTCGACGATCTTCGTTCCGCTGAATCGTTCATCGAAATGTGGGATCTGTGATCGCGTGGTAGGATTTTAATCGACGCGATTGGTGAGATCAGATGTTTTAATTGAATTGGAGATCTGATTATTTGGAGTTTCGAAGACTGAGAATATAATGACACCGAAGGGAACAAAGAAGAATCAATGTTTAAAAATAGAACATTGAGCTCCCATTATAAAACATAGATTACTTGAACACTGTAGAAAAGATGATTGAAGGAGATTGCGGAGGGAATTGAAAAACCAGTGTAATCGTTTCAGAAAATTAAATTGAAGCCATCAGCTAGCCGGGACGTTTCGTCCCTACCGTTGATGAAACATTATTTCGTTAAGTTTTTAAGAATGCGAGTCCGGTCACGGGACGCCGCGCCGCTCGAGTGTGGCGAGTCGATTCGTCGTGCCAGTTAAAAAGAAATGTTTCCACGAGTAGGAAGGAAAAAGGGTGAAAGCCGTCGGCCACGGCACGTCGCCGCGTCATTTATCATCGGGCGACGCTGGAACGATCGTAATCGAGGTGCGCGAAGAATCAATCAGTCCGCGAACAGATTTTAACGGGGCCCGTGGTTTATTAATTGTCACGACCACTCCCCCCTTGTCGACGTTTATATAACAACATCGATAAACCGGCTCGGATTTCACCGCGTAAATAACAATCGGTGGCCAAACACCGGGAAAACCTTGCGATATCTCCCATGTTGCGCTGTTTCCGGAACAACAATAATTTCATTATACCCGTTCGCTGTAGCTCTCGTTACAATACGCCGTAACAGTATTAAATATATCGTTAATTTTGTTTCACTGTCGTTAATTAAAGATCTGATCGCCGGCAATGAAACGATTGCTCGCTGCCACGAAATCACTAAAGTTCATCATATTCAGATTTACTATCGACAAATATTATTCATTTGTCGATGTCGCTTAACTCTTCTTTATTTTGGCTCGCCACGCGCAAATTATTAACCACCTTGCTTTCATTAATATTATCAAATCTTACAGAAACGATTCCGAACTCGATCCGCCGATACAATAACATTCTTTCGTCATCAATATTCAGTGTTCAGATTAACTGTACGTTCGTAGCGAAACTAGAAAACCTTCCGGTAAATCCTAAACAAAGGATGGATCATCGTTCAATTCAATGAACACGTCTCAGTACCTCAGGATTTAAATACTAAACCTCGAATACTTTTCTCTAATCCATAACAAGGATTATTAAGCAGATCTTCAGCGATCCAGCTGATCCAGGAGACCCACCACTTCTCCTTAAACCGAAGGGTACTCGCGCGCCCACGAGCTTTAGGAAAAAAGGAGAAAAATGGAAAGAAGCGTAGTCAAAGGTCCCGTATAATTTCTCCATAATTATGGGAGAACGCGTAGGTTGCTCATCGAGCGAGGTTCTGTCTCTCGTCGATGGCCGACGGAATGAAAATTTCAGCCCCCGATTGCCTTTGACGTTCGACTATCGGTGTCGGCCCACCCCAGCGTCATCCTCGAGGATTTATAATCACCCCTTGAATCCGGTTCCCGGGGCCCTCGTCACGATGCAACGAACCCCGCTCGCGCGTTTTTTGTTTCCACCCTCGCCCCCCGCCGCCGGCCTCGTCGATTCACCCCTGAAACGCGCGGCATCGAATGTACGCGCCGCGATTCCCTATGAAATCTTCCCCGTGGCCAAGCTGGGGTGGGAGGTGATGATTACCGGTGAACTGTCTTAACGGATCGTTGACGGTGAAATGTCTTCCCGATGACGCGAAATATCGTTAATTTAAGGGGCTGCCGCGAAGGGCTGGGCTAGAGGATTCGATGAGGGTTGATCGAGCAGCCTCGGAAGAGCTCGCGGGGAATATGCGTTGTGGTTTTTTTTTCCTCGTGTTTCCCGATCGCACGCTCGCGCCGCGGAATCCGTTTCTTTGTTTGACGCACGGTTAAGGGTGGTTTTTCTAGGGGTTGCTTCAGTGACGCTGTTCGCAGGAGGGATGCAGTGCCGAGGAGATTATCGGCGATATCACGGAGAATTCAGGGGATTTCTTTTATAAACGCACCATCGAAGATTTTGTTTGCTATTCTGTTGATTGATCTGTGTTACTTCTTCGAAGCTGCATTATCGGAAATATTTCAAGTTTATTTGTTTTTCCAATCTGTCAACCAATCGCCGACTCCCATGCAAACATAATTAAGCGTATAAATACAAATTTAGATTGGAGGATCTTCTTAGTAAATAAGAAAAACCAGAAGCATTTGATGACCATAGACGAGTTCGGAGAACCAGCCAACTCGTCTTCCCCGGCGAACAAGTTAAGGGCAAGGAAGCGATCAGAAAACGATTCGCCGTCGACCCACGCGGAACACGACGCTGCGCCGCGGCCAGTGAAAGCGCGCAGGGAAAAAGAAACGCGATCCGGTCGCGTTCTCAGGGAAAAAAGAACTGCGGCGCAGGCTGGCAGCGCGCGAGCCGCGGGAAACAAAGGGGAAACACGTGGCCGATCGCCGATCAAAGGGATTCCACTGGCGTTGCGGAACCGGTTGATAATTCAGTGGCAACTTTTCAAATAGCTCAATTACGGCCGGGCACGCGGGAATGGATTTCCGCAGGGCATGCATTATTCATCGTGGAAAGTCGCGGATCGAGGCGGGCCGCGGCTCGCCGAAACGGGCATGGACCGAGTGAAAATGCTGGCTGAATCGAGATCGATACCGAGGCCGCCGCCGATTATCGAGGAGAAACTGCGACAAGAAGGCGGGATTAACGCGCTGCAAATGACCGTCCGCGGTGCCGCGAGTAATTCGATTCTAACGGACAATTCTGTACGACTAATCGAACTTCCCGAGATTGGGGAAATGGCATAAGCTCCGGCCGGGAATTATGCAAACACGGATTTCTATTGAGCAATTCGGTAACAGGAAGCATAACCGAACACAAATTTATACGATACGTTGGCCGAATCCCGTCGAGTCTCAATCGAAATGAAAACTTTGATAATATTTATTAAATTTTCTGCAGTATCATGTCTCCGACAATCGTGCTGAACGGTCAGTTATGTAAATTCGCGGTTCAGAGACTGGTTCGCGGAACCACGAGTCGAATCGACGCTTTTTATTACGGATTTCGTCTAATTAAAATAGGGATTTTTAAACTTTCCCTTGTGATATGAATGTTTGGAAGGAGGTAGTGCGGTAATAATAACGAATGGAGGGAGGTGGTCGATGAATTATTGGATAGGTTGTTGACACAGGGAATTTTCGAATTCCGGGTACTTGTCAGTGCTTCCGACAGGTTCGAATGTAGAACAGCCGTGTGCAGGATAGAAGCACGCGTAGGCAATCCAATTACCTTAGCCAACCTGTAAATACAAATAGTGAAATCGATCAGAGAAGCGCGCTTTCTACGGATTACAATGGGATTTCGAACAGTCTTAACGAATCGTTCAGTGCGTAGCGACGTTCCCACACTCGTGAATCTAACCCTCGTGTTCCCTTCCAGGAAAAAAAACGTCTCAAACTGCTTCAAACATAAACTCATTTTAAATGAACTCTGACTCGGAAGAAATCATCAGTATCTTCCTCCTCTTTATTAATACCTAATAATTCAAAATCTTCCAAAAAAAAATTTTCAAACTCTCGCAAACACATCGACAAACTCTACTAGTCTTCCAACTCATAACAAACTTACCTAATGATTCATTAACCCTTTACATACGCTCTGACTCTTAATAACTTATTCCTCTACCTAAAACAGGACTCGTATCCGACACCTACCTGGATCACCGCAATCAAAGACAAACTCCGAACATTTAGGAAAAGGAGACCGATATGAGCGAGGAGTTGCAACGCTCACTTGCCAAATCCCAGCAGTCCACGCAAACTATTGATTTTAACGTGCTCTCGCACTTAAGCGCGTCGGAAACCGGAGAACCGTAGCGTAACACCCTTTCGAGGCTCACGGATTCATCAGTGCGCGGCACATACATCGACGCCTGTCCCCGTGTATCTCCCGCGTTTCCCGTGTCCCTCCTGCTCGCTCCCTGGCTTTCTCTCTCCGCACTGACGTCTCACCTCTGCGGTCGTTTTGCCGTCCCCGTGTGTCTGTGCATTGATCGCATTACAGGGCATTAAGGTATAGGTAAGCCTCTAGTTACGTCCAGCTCTCGAACGGCTCTAGATGAGTCTTACACGATACTTAGGCTTGTTCGCCGGGACCGCGACGCGGCGCGTCGGCACACGCCGATTTCCGTTCTTCCGTTGCACCGTTAATCGCCCGTGATCGGACGACTGATAAATTTTGGTTCCCGCGATGAATTTGATCGACGACAGGATCTTAGAGCGTTCCAAGTATTTTTCATAAACCGCGAATGATGCTTTGGATATGTGAATATCGATAGTGTCAGGTCTCTATGTTCTCGAGAGGAACGTGGTTGGTAGAGACCAAAAACCTGTGACCATAATCAAACTGAGTAACATTACTATTATTAGGGTTATTCTGTTTATAAGCATAGTTTATAATATGTTTATACTAATTAGATCTTGGAAGCTGGAGCATTAAAAGTGGAGAACTAGGATTCCGTATTCGCGTAATTCATCATTAATCAAAATCAACTTAACGTTTACTAAATAATATCTGTTAAATACAATATGTGACACATTAACACGCTCCGTAAGCCCAGTGCTACAGACGGAGGAAATCCATCAGACGCGGTGCTTTTATTTGCAATTCCGAACAAGGCAATACCATTCTTTCCGACGATTACCGGCCGTCACCGCGATATGATCGATCTAATGACACGTCGCGCGCGCCAAACAGTTGCGCGAGTCCCGCCGCAGCGATCGAATGCGATACCCGGAACGCCTGTAATTTGCTAGAGGTGTAAATTGGCTCGATTACGGGTTACGTTTCACGGGATTTCCCCTTTCTCGTTCGGCGGGACGCTGTAGTTTGGCCGGCGCGCGGCGCGGATGCAGGCAGACAGAATGCCCGAACGATTGGAGCAACGAAACTGGTGGTCAGTCGTTAACGATCGTGCCCGGGGATTGCGTTTTTGCGCAGAACGTGTGCTTTAAGCTTTTAGAAACTCGTGTTTATCTGAAATTTTGTTTGAAGGTGCGTGTCTGACACGCGAGATCTCGGGGTATCTAAAATTCTCGTTTAGCGAGGTACTTTTCTGGGATCGGAGACCCACGTTTAAAAGAATTCTTGGTCACGCTCGATCGGATCCGAATCAACACGTCACAAAATCTTGTTCGCGTTTCTCTGCAGCTGCGGAGCGACTCGTCGAATTCAGTCCAGATTCTCGGGACCGCCGGGTGGAGCGGGCGTTCTAGATGAAAAGTTCGCGGCCCTCCATAACCGATGAGAATAAACAGCGCGGCACGCGGGGCCGCCGCCGCGTTTCAAAGAGGAGGCGAAGCGTAAACGATAACGAACCGTTTCACGCTGAAAATATTTAACGCAACCGAAGCGTCGTAAACTTTTATTGCGAGCGTGGGCTTGGTCCGGCATTAAACGGAGAAATTCGCGAGCATTAACGGGCCCGTTCCCGCGCGAACGAGTTTCCGCCGCCATTTTTCCACCCCTTTTATTCATACTTATCCGCATCCCCGTTTGGTAAACCGGGAAACGATTCGACTACGGGACGAGTGTAATAAAAGAGAACGAGGAACGTAGATAAGATGCTCCTTATATATTAGAGAACACAAAATAACAAATTGAAGACAGTGTGGGGGACGAACGAGGCAGTCGGACCTGTGGACACCTCCGTGATTAAGCCGAGAACGCGTTAAATGAAGTCTAGTTAATCTGAAAGCATCACCGATACGTTTTTCCGTACGATCGATCTGCTAATATCTCCTTAAAGCTACCAACTTGGGTGCAAAGCATTAATATTGTTCTTCTGGCGAAGTGTATCCAATTTATTCATGCAAACAGACCGAACTCTATATCCAGTCCAAGCTTAAATTACTGTACCCAATCAAAGTCACATAACCTAACTCTACCTACATCATGCAGCAGTCTTATTCCTATTCTTCACTCAAAAAGATCCCAGCGACCTTATAAGATTGCTAACTCGGCGTCGTTGTTGCAGAAGGCAGGCGGTATTGACAGTGTCGGGCGGCGGTTCCAGACTCTCGGCAAGTGGGCCAGCCTCCCCGGAAAAGCGGCGCTCGTCGAACTCCGTGAACGACCTCCTGGACGACGAAGACAAGCTTCTGGACGTCGTTGGACCAGACACGCCTCACCCAGGCCACCATCAACGGGAACGGGAGCACTCCCGTGAAAGAGACGACAGGACCAGCGAACGAGGCGAGGGCAGCGAGTCGTCTGGTTCGGAAAGCGGCGGAGGACCAGGCCCAACGGGATCAGAGGGACCTAGACCAGAAGTCTCAGTCGGTTTGCCGCTTCATCCACCTTTGCTACCGTACCTCTACCCACCGGTTCCTGGACTGTACCCTGGTCCAGGTCCTTTAATACCACCCAGTCACCTGGGTATCCATGGCGGAGTGTCGCCAGGCATGTTGTTCAACGCTCAGCTGGCCTTGGCAGCGTCTCAGCACCCAGCCCTGTTCGCGCATTACCATCATCCGCTAGCGAGTCCATTGCATCAGCTAAAAGGACATCGGTACGCGCCGTACACCTTGCCAGCACCATCCCACGGGTCCGCGTTCGAGACCGTGACGCCCGGCAGCAGGACCCTGAGCCCTAGGTCTCCACCACCGAGGCCGCCCACAGGCTCTCCAACCCCCGCTGCTGGCTTAACGTCCAGCAGTAGCTCCGCGGGCGAGCTGAAGTCGATCGAGAATATGGTGAACGGCCTCCAGGAGAAAAGGAGACGCAGTCCGAGTCTGACGCCCGGGCACAGGGGCGACGCAGACGCCGGAGGAGGGAGTCCGTGACAGGAGAACGAGCCCGTGACTAGCACGAACCCAGACGACCCGGACGACAAGCGGTCCGCTGAACCCTGCGACTCCCAGGAGCTCTACGGTGACGAGAGGGAGCCGGACTCGACCTCTGAGCTGTCGTAGCGGGGCCGAGGGTCGTCGTCGGCTCGACCCGGGACCCTCTGTGCCCCGCTTCGGGATGGTGACCGCCGTCCCGGACCCCTGCGCGTCCTCCTGGGGGACAGACGGCGACCCGGTTCAGGGACGATCCAGACTACGAAGTGCAATTTTACCACGCGGACCGGCCGGACACGTTCCCCCGCCGGTTTCCGGGACCCGGCGACTAACCTGGTCCCCTGTGAGTGTATATAAGAGAGAAAAACCACGGCGGCCGTGGCGGACGAGGGGAGACCGACGCGAACGGTGGATCGCGCGGGGCCTGGGGCCCATGGACGCTGCGCGGATCACGCGAGTCGGTGGTGTACATTGAGGTTTCGGGGCACGGACAGGTGGAACCAGCGTCGATTCGCGAGCGGCGACAGTTGGCGGCTTCGAGTGCTTCGAGTATCGTCCGCGGTACTTTTTGTTGCAACTCAACGAACGAAAGTCTGCAGATGGGATTTTCTTTTTGAAAGAATGTTCGGAAATGGTTTCCACGGTTCATGGGTATCAGATGGTTGCATAAGGTCGTGACGATACTCGCAGCATTCTCGAGCAACCCGGGTTAAACACAGTACAACGTTGTTAATCAGCTGCGTTCTGAGCCGCGTGCGTTCTTAGATGTAAGAGAGGGAGACATTGCAATACGACAGCACCTCTTACTATTTGCAGCCCCTGTACATATGTACCCTAGTGATAATATATTATATTATATTATATATATATATATATATATATATTATACATATAAATAACTACTCTCTGTATTAATTATTGAATATAATATTATATTAATTATTAGAGGGACGTAAACAAAAAAAGACGCATAAACGCACGTTCGCCCGGTACAGACTCTCGGGAAGAGACCGGAAGAGAAAGGGCCGAAGAAATGGTGAAACACACGAGACGGATGGAAAAACATACCGATCACGGTCCTCAGACTTTTTGTAAGTTAATCGTGGAAGGGAGAAAGAGAAAAAGAAAGAGGAAAGGAAAAGACGGGCGTCATTTCTCGGTTTCGGGCCCCGCGCGGCTGGCGCCATCTTGTCGTCGACGCCATTTGAAGAGACCATGTTCGGGCCGAGGTCACGGACGATCTCTCTTCCGGAAATTGATCCATGAACCCCTTCTTGCGGTCACCACTTTGGAAAATGAACAAGATGGTGGAGACCGCTGATCCTGACCCCTAACTCCCGTCCCCAAACCTGGCCTCTTGGTCGCATATTTGTATAAAATTTAGCGGTCGATGTAGATAATTTTGAGAATGGGGTGGAACTTCGAGCAATCGATTTTTGGGGATCGAATATCCGCAGGAAACAGTCTAGACGAAGAAAATTCTATAGAAAGAGAAGAAACGACCCCAAAAGTAGAGGATGCTCGCGCCCCGATTCTCGATTCAGCCGTCAGTCCCTCGTGTCCCCGCGGTTATCCCTTGAACGTTGGCCATCTCGAATTTTCGCGAAAGTTCCGATCACAGGGGAGAAGTGCGACTCGTTCTCGTATACGATCACCGGTCACGATTGCGCAGTTGTGTTTTCCTATTTTTTTTTCAGAAATTTCGATTTCGTATCGTTTCCTCTTTCCGCTGCGCCGGAACCGTGCGACGAGAATTGTA
This sequence comes from Nomia melanderi, assembly GCF_051020985.1. Classification (NCBI taxonomy): domain Eukaryota; kingdom Metazoa; phylum Arthropoda; class Insecta; order Hymenoptera; family Halictidae; genus Nomia; species Nomia melanderi. Next base: position 10,598,867 of record NC_134999.1, on the reverse strand, counting down.
GCGAACATTGCGCAACATTTTGGTTTAAGAATTGTAAGCGTCCCCAACGTATTCAAGATGCGCCCGACAATTACTTTGAATCGTGCTGTTCCACGCAACGAATTTCGTTCACACTTCTCCTGGCTACCGTGTTTTCGTAATCTGCGATACGCTACGTTGTACAGAATATGAGAAATTGTAAGCATCCCCCCTCCGCCGCCGCCGCCACCCCACACAACCCCAACGAATATTTCCGTCAACGTCGCCACGATTCATTCTTTCGAGACGCTTTTCCGTTTCTTTTTTTTCTTTTTTTTCTCTCTCGATTTCAGTTGTAGAGTAACTCCGTGATACCTTCGACACTGTCAATTTTATTGTATAAATATGTGAATACATACAAACTATATCTGTTCCTACTATTTTTTTTCCTCCTTTTTAATTAATGCTACTTCGCCAGTTGCAAACTGTCATTGCGAACGATCTTTCTTTTTTTTAATATTTTTTTCCTATTTAAAATTTTAAATAAATACGATGTCTGTTAAACACTCCTCGGTATTCTTTGTTTTTATTTTTCTCTGTTGTCGTTTACCTCTCCCGATTTTTTCTTTCTCCTTCCATGCTCCGCCACTGCGAACCCGTCGCCGAGCGAACTTTTTGTAATCAAAATCAAATTGAGGTTGAATAAAGTCCAAGTCAAAGGGTTAAAGGCGGTGAGGTTTAACAGATTCGATCAATTGCTTGCTCCATTCGCGAGGGAAGATCGTTTCGTCGCGAGATACAAGGAAATGATACGGTAAAACTTGTTTCTATAATTTGTACGCGTGAAAAGACAATTCAGGAAAGGAAAACAGGGTAGATACGCGGCGGAACGTGTGCAGCTGCATCGATCCGAAAGGAAACGGAGTCATTCTTCAACATAAAACACTATGTTTCGATCGTTTCGAGGTTCGAGAAAGATCCAGATAACGCGGGGAAAGAAGTAATATCAATTAAAAATGCAAAATCAAAACACTGAAATGTTCAGATCATACAAAACTCGAGATGAGACTCGAAAACCAATACATACGAAGCGCGCAGCCCCCTCCGCGCAGCCAGAGCTGTACCACTGAGAACTGGAGCCCTAATTTTCTCATTTCTTCCTTAGCTAATTTTCAATTCCCATCTCCGATTACTTTCTGAGGCGCGAAAGGTCCTCGGTGGAAAGCAAAGAAAAAATCGATGAACGCGTTTTCGAAAGAAAAGTAATAAAACAGAAGTGAGACGAAGGCGAATGTAACGTAAGAATTGAAACTATACGACACCGACACTAAAATCCGGTGATATTCCGTGGTTTGTATTGTATATTGTACACGTCTCACAGCCTCCTCTGCCCTAATTCCTGAAAAAGCACCCTTCTAAGAATTATAAAATTCTTAGTCACGTGGATCTCGAAGGGTGGTTTCTGAAAGGGTAGTGTTAATTTAAAAATACGAAACTATGTCATGCTTTCTGGCCCTCCATGTGATCTCCGGCGGATTTCGTTGATTCTCATTCCGCTTCGCACTCAACGCCCCGTGTTCCATCGTTAACTCCGGAATTTCAGCGGCCGACAATCTTGGCGACGAGATTGCATCTCGTCCAATTTTCCTCGAGTCGATATTCTTATTAATTAAGGGTCCCGCGAGGACGCCAGGTGCGAAGCACGCTCGACGAAGTTGAAGCTAACGAGACGGGCAACGTCTCGAGCGACCTTCCGATTCTATAGGGTGGTCAACAAATAGCAGCTGCTGGATGGCAGGAGAGTTCAATCCATCGATCTTCCAAACAATCTGAAAACTGTTTCGTTTAGCTGTAACGATAAATAATACACTGTTCCTTTAGAACAATCTTTTTGGAAATAGGAGGGGATGATTCCAATACTTCATTAATTAGATTTTATACAGGTTAAGTGATTAATAATTCGACAATATAGATAGAATGGTAATTATTACGGGCGATATGAAATCGCAGTTAAATATGAATAACAGTAGATTACTTATCGTTACATCGAAACTTGACGGATCATGCATCAACTGAATAAATTATTTAAACACCCTATAGAACGACCACATCATTCCTGTTTTCTTGAGTATAAGCGGTAAGTGATTAACATCTAATCCCCGTTAACAAACTAGCGAAGTATCGTTTAAAATTTAATCAAGTTCGTCATTTGTGGTCACGTTGAATAAACACAACAATTTCACAAATGAATCTTCGTGGATCGCATGGTAAAGAGCCGGAGGAAAATCTGATGATTAGTTCCAGTGATTACCGCTTATCGCGCGATCGATCCCCGGCGTAATTATCAGGGCCATGATCGTTGCCGCGAATCGGGGCGTCGTTGAATAAACAAAACTGCCCCCGCCGAGGGACCGGTTCAAAATCGGGCAGTGCGCCTCGAGGCCGAGGCTCTTAATTTTTCCGTCGCGTACCCCATAAAACCTAACGACTTAATCGCACGTGAATGTACAAATTGCATGATTGTATAATTAGAATCGATCGAGCGGCGTGTAAGCCGGTATGTTTATCTTCAGCTCTCTCTGTGTTTTTTCTCTCTTCCAACCCTCTCCACGCCCCTAGCCCACTGCTGCCCCATCCGCGCAGCAACGGAAACGCGAAATTCTACGGTTCCTTTTTCTTCGTACCGAGAAATATCGCGACGCGCTGTAAACAAGCGGCGTGTACGTGAGCATAAATAATTCATGCGCGCGCGCGGGAGACCCGTTTCTGGACACGAGAAAATGCTTCGAGAAGGATTCGCCTGTCTCGGACGTGGCTTGAAAGGGGTGGGTTCGCCTAACGAGGCGAAGGAAATTGTTTCTTGGCTCTGAACCTGGCCGAAATTTCAACATTGTTGTTTGTTACGTCGTTAACCCTGAAGTCGATAGAAAAAGACAACAGGGATGTAAGTGTCCCATTCTCAGTGCTTTGCTTTATTCCACAGCTGTGTTGTTACGGCTAATTTATCGTTAACGATTTCTTACAAGAGAAAAGAAACTTGCGTTCATTGAAAAATCACATTGTTTTACACTTTCGGATTAACTAGTAGAAAGTAGTAGATAATCACAAATGCGACTCGAAGAATAAAGAATTCCGGAATTTACATTAGAATTATTCATCCCCTGTATCCTCTGAGCCTTCGAGATAAACATCATTTTACAATTTTACCATTTTCCAACAGCTTAAAGAGAAGACTATCGAAAGAACTTCCACTGTGACTAATATTATTTTTCTTCGTCCTTTACCCTTGTTCGTTGACCCGGCGCTGTCAAAAGTGATCGCCATCTTTTCCACACGAGACCGAACAACAAGAGAATTATAATCATGAAGTTTTTCAGCGCGGAGAAGAGCACGTTGTAATTGTTAAGCGTAATCGCGAAATCGGCGCAGCGTCAGGTTTACCTGGGTGTTCCACCGTTAATTTTATAATTTTTGCGAATCAGTGATCATCATAATCGATGTTGAAATTTGTAATGGGTTCCGCTTCTTCCTTCTGTTCTTTTCTTTCTCTTCCTCGCGTACGGTGCGGGTCTCGCATGGATAAGGACCGACTACGACAGCGTGAGGGAAAGAGGGTGGGAGGGAGGGAGGGAACGAGAGAGAGAGAGAGAGAGAGAGAGAGAGAGAGAGAGAGAGAGCGAGAGAGAGAGATAGAGAGAGAGAGAGAGAGAGAAAGGGAGAGAGAGAGAGAGAGACTCGAGCTGCTGTAGCCGGCGATGAACAAAAAGAAGCGGAAATTATCTCCGGATAATGAGGCGGTCGGGTATCTATCAAATTTATTTAAATAACGAAACACCGCACAACGATACGAAAATAAATATCAGAGGTCGTTAAATGCGGCGGGGAAGAGAAAGAATTGACAAGAGCGGAATAATTTTTCCGTTCAACCTTGGTACGAATGGTCGCGTGATAAAAATGTTAATCCATAAATGTTTAAACGCTCGCCGGCGGAATTCGTCGCATGCTTAACCTCCTTCGATTATCCTCGGCGGCGATGAATGTTTCATGCGCGGTCACTTTTGCGCTTCGTGCGCGAGCCGCGCGTCGCTCGAGGCATGGCGATTCGTGGAAATTAGTTTCTCGAATTGAGAACCTTTTCTCGCATTCGACACGCGATAAATAATCGACGAAAGGTCCATAAATTTCGGCGTTGAAATACGAAAATATGAAAGAGCTATCGGAGATGAAACGATGATAGCTTAAAAGTTTGGAGATAAGCGGATGAGCTGAACTTGCAGAAGAATCATGAGTTAGAATTACGAGAACATAGTGTGATTTAAATATACATCACCGATTTTTCTATTAGAATGAATGAAACAACTGAATTATGTGACTTAAAAGTGCAGGGGTACACGCGTTTTAATAGATTCTCCGCTTTCGCAGCTGTACAGCAACGCAACGGAGGAAGACGTCGACGAGCAGATATCACGGTGAAAATATGACGACGCGTTCGCGTATTGAAACGAGCCGCAGTCACGGCAATGCCTAATCTGGAAAATCTACGAGCCGTGACATTCCATTTTCATGGTCAATTAATGCAACGCAATCGATCCACTGACTGTGACACCGTTCCGATCCTTTCACTGGCATCCCTTCCCGCCATTTTTTTCTCATTACCGACCGATAATTACTCATCTGAGTTGCTGTCGAATGTTCGCGACGATTTGGTCAGTGTTAATTGATCTGCACTTATTCAAACGTACCTGGAATCTTATCAGTCTTTCCTTTCTTCGTCTTCCCCTGATTTTATCTGATTTTTCATTTCGAAATACCCTATGGAAACTTGACATTTTACACTAAACGTTGTGTGTTTTTTATTTTTTATTGATCGAAGTGAATTTACTAATTAATTAATATGGTGACCTCGAGACTATAGTATCACAGTTTTAAATCTTGCATCAGTATTTGTCAATCGGAAAAGACGAGTGAACTCGTCATTTATATTTTATTGTATATTTCCTTTCTCAATTAATTTAATTAATGAGTCCCATTGTATCCGTTTATACAAACAACGATGTAGCTGTACGTATTAAAATATATGATCCCTTGGATGATTTTTATTTGTTTTTAATCCTAAAACCCGTGCCTGTTTATTTTGTATTTGCACCCAAGATGGAAGAAGATGATCGAAATCATGAACTTCACGATTAGAACATCTCCCAGTAAGCTAATCTTTCGTCGTTTTGAGCAAATTAGTAAACGCCAATCGTATCGGAGGGGCCCAGACACTAGAGAATGAAACTAAATTCATGAAGGAAAGCGAGATACGTATCGGCCGACTTTTATACGGCTCGGTTTTCGATTTTATTTCGCGAGCAGCCAGCCAGTTTCACGGTAATCGATTCGATCACGAAACCTGCTCGTCTTTTTGTTGTCTTTAAGCGTGATAGAACCCGGGCACCGTCGATATTAGCATAGCTACCCCCTCGAGGCTGGATTAGCGGTTGCTTAAAAACTCATTCGCGATACCAGCCATTCCCAGTGTACCCCTGCTATTCTTTCTATTAACGTTCATTCGGAAATTGTGGTCCTGTCTACCGAAGCTCGAAAGGATTATACATTTATGATTTTGAAATCGGATCTCGTTTAATTGTAACGTCAGTGGCGTTCGATTCCTCGCGGTGAAAATTACATTGTCGCTCGAATATATTCCTCGACGAACAATGAACTCGTATTTTGTACTCATAGACGTCTCGCTAGATTGATACGTCTATTATTACCGAACTTCAGAAATTTCAAATTTTAATTTATTATTTCATGCCTACAATACCTCTTTGATACTTTCATATGTTAATACATTTTCTGAAATGGAGGCAATTGAAATTAGAACATGTATAAATAGAAGTTAAAGCTATTATCTAACGATGACCTGGGTAACTTCACAAGAATGCTGTTTTCAATCCCGTTCAACTATCAGATTTTCAAATTCCTTTGAACCAGAGAAAAATTCTAGTCCTCTGCGGGACCTTTAAAAAAAATTCCTTCGTCGGATGCTTAACAAATTGCTGGAGTTAAAAATTGTTTCCAGAATCTGTCATTAGTTTCCGTGTATTGGCCGTGTCTGGTAGCAATAGATAGACACAAGACTTCGGCGGAAAAAGAGAACCGTGCTCGAAGGGAATCGAAGGAAGCACGCGGGGCGCCCCGAGGTCCCGGCCGAACCAATTTGTATGCTGATGGCTATCTCCGTGGAATAATTTATAAACGATATTAAACCGTGCTCTTTGGCCGGGGCACGCTACACGCTTGGTACCGGGCAGCCCTCTCCCCTACACCTCGACCCGCCCACATCCCCTCGCCGTAAAAGCGGGGGTTAGACGTGAATTTATCGTCGGGAATGCAATCTGTCATCGCGTATCGGCGACGCGGTATACGACTTCTGGGACTATTAAACCGTGCAATCCGTTTCGATCAATCGATGCTCGGTTGATACTGGAAAATGATTCGCCAAATCGTGGCGTCGGGGGTTGTTGCTCGACCGGGAGGGGGTAGTTCAGTGGATAATTTACTATAGAACGATTTCTTATGATTTCAGAATTTATATTCTTGCAGCAAAAGACTAGTATATACGACTGTTATATAAAATAAACAATTTTTGACAGAGTAGGATATTGACTCTTAGAGTCAATATTGAATTAGCAGAAACAGTTAATCATTAACCTAGAAAATCGTAAAGTTCATAATGGAGTGGTTAACAATGATATCGTTAATATCTCCTATCAGTAATACTATTTTTCAATGATTAATACATAACTTATGTCAACAGAAATTTTCTAATCATGCCCAGACAGCTACCACATCAATCCAAACCACAATCAAATATTTCCACAATTCCTCTTCGAAAACACCAGTACATCCCCTTTGCGCGAATCTCACCGACTTCTCGCCCAAGTAGACCCTCGAGCGTCAGAATGTCCTGTCTGCAAAGGGTTCAGGTCTGACCCCAAGACCAAGATGCTCAAGGCTTGAATCGCGATTCGGCGAAGAACAAAGATTAGGAAGCAATCGGAATGCCCGGTGGTCTTTGATCGACATCGAAATGCGCGGCTGTGGTGGCGGGCGAGGGGGTGGTCAGTCTGGAAGTTGAAGGGGGCCCCGGGGGCCACTCGACAGCCCGATAGCGACGAGGATTTAATTGACACCGGGAGGTGTCGCAGCACTAAACTATGCAAAGTGGCCGACTTGGCGGTCGGCTTTCGGTTCCTTGAGGCCGTGTTCCTGGCCTCTGTGAACCGTTCCGGAACGCGAAGGGCCGTCGAAGACGCGCCGGTTCGACCGAGAAATTAAGGCTACGGGCCCGTTGGATGCGTGTTCCCCGGACTGATCGATCGATCTGTTCTCGACGGTTGAAGCTAGCCAGCTGACTACCCACGAGAGACGACTTGCCATTTGCTTTTTTTCTACAGACGCAAGAACCGGACGCAAAGAAAAAATTAATGAAAGATTCGCGCTAACGTGTCGAACGAACGATTTTTTCTGACGATCATGTACACAGATGTAATTCTGTCCAATAAAAATGGGGATACTGCAGTTTCAGGTACTAAAAGGGTGTGATTTAGCTTTGGACTATGGTCTGGATTTTCCTTAAACACGGATAGTTAGGAAAGACGTCACAAAGTAGCATAGTTGAAAGGATATGTCGAGAATCAGGTAGCAAAGCAGATAGACCGGTTCTATGGTTCGAAAAAAAGGTACGTTGGCTTTTCTCCGGCAACAGTATTGCTCATGTACATTCATGTACATTCCAGTTTCTTCGAGAACGATCTCGGATGCCAACATTTCTGTGAACTAATGCGTTAGTATACCTTCGTGGCACTCGGCTACGGTTAGCTAACTCTTGGATACGCGAATAATGACAATGTAACAATAGAATAGAGTTATATAAGAACATAATTCCTTAAAACTGTCAACTATTTAAAAACTTATTGATGGGTTGCAAAGAGATTCATCTACAATATATTTCATCAAATAATAATTTAAAAAAAACATTTAATACTACCTAATTCCTCGGATTGCTAAGATCAACAGATACTAGCGTACAAAGAAGGTAGCAAACACATTTCTAGGATCTAGGTGCATCGATACATCTACCAAGATAGCAGTTCCCCGAACAATCAGCCAGCCGCGCAGAGCCAACGTCGGATTCTCCCGATTCCATCGTCGCCGTGGTCCGGCGAGGAGAGTCCCCGTGTGTAGAGGCACGGCCGAAAAAAATCCGACGAAACGGAGACGTGCGAGGCGAGCTCGGGGCACGACGACGGCGCGGCAGCCTGGAAAAAAATGGCGAAAAATGCGAACTTCTCACCGCGGCTGGCGACAAAGGGCTGGCTTGCGTACGCGGGGCCCGGCAGATAAATCTTTCCGTCTCTGTTCCACCTTTCTGTGGTTAGCTGGTAGCCACCGGTAGCCGGGGAAGACCCTTTCTGGTCCAGGGTGAGCCTGTGCCTGGTCCGCGGCTGCTCTCTCACCTCTCCCCGTCGCGGCTCGCTCTCATTTACACTACGAACAGCAGGATTTACTGACCGGGGAATACAATGCGGACCTGTCCGTGTCCATCCAGCGAGACCCGGCAGCCATCCTCCTAGCCGTTGTACACCTCCTCGCCGTGGCTATAGATATCCGGTGCTCGCTTCGTTGGCCGGCGTCTTCGTCGCCGTCGCCGATGGAAAGAGGGGAATAATGGTGAGAGCAGGGTGCGCGAGAGGAGGCAGAGAGGGGTCGGAAAGTGTCGGCCGCTGTATTTCGAGCGAATTTACGACGCCAACCGACGCAAGATTGATGCTTGTCGCTAGCCCTTCACGGTGCTCTCTTTCGGGTTATCAACGGCCGGCCCTGGACCGGCTGATTAATTGGACGCCGTTCCAGATGTTAATTGACACCGACCAGCACCACCCGAACTTTGAGTCTGAGACGACCACGGACACTTTGCTTTTAACGAGGAACTTTGAGCTCCAGGCTGTTGGCTGATGTGTTTGCTACTTTCGAGGGACTTTCGTGTACGTTCAAATTGTCCTTTGATTTTCTTGCTTGATCTTCACATTTATCTTTAGTATTTGTTTACTCGAGCGTGTCTGATTAATGGCAATCGTCGAATTGTAAAATCTAAGGTACAAAAGCTGAATACTGTCTTGCGAGGCAAGGTTACCAAAGACGTCGTTATTCATTTAGGAACAAGGTCTACGCGTCAGCTAGACCGGCGCAGGGTAACGCCAAGCTTTCTCATCAGCAAAAGTCGTGGACGTCTCCCAAAGACCGAGAGAGGAGAGCCATGTCTCGAACCTGTTCGAGGAGACGCGGCCAAAGGCATCCGGACGTTTACAAGCTATCCGATTAATTTCTCGTCTGCTGGGATGAATCTTTGGCTCCAGCCACGGGTGGAACGTGGAGTCCCTCTCCCGACGCGCCTTTCATGGCCAGGAGACGCTGAAGGCACCGCGGCCGAGGGCACCGATTGTAAATTAGGGCAAATTGATCGCAAATCAGCCGCGGAGGAGAGTCACTCCCACACGATTCCCGAGCCTCGGGTGAAGGATGGAAAGGGACGGTGGGGCGAGAACAGGAGAGGGGGAGGAGAAGAGAGAAACACCGAGGCGGACTTTGTGCGCGAGGGCCAACGGACCCCACGATGAAAAGTAATGCCCGGCGACTCGCGGTTTTATTGGCCACCTCCGTTCCGAGACGTTCGAGCCTCGGTAAATCCTACCGGTGGTAAATTCGTTTCGGATTGGCACCGGTATTTCAGGGAATGTCCCTTCGACTATTCCCCCGGCGATCATTCCCGGCGCAGGGCTGTGCATTAAGAAGCTTCTTAGGTGAATGTGAATGAGCACTCGCGGACCGAAAGGCTCCCCACCGTATTTCACAGCCGTTTAATCGCGTTTCACCGTAATCACGGCCCGCTGTCCTCCATCCCGCGAGTTAGGGTCCGCTAGATCTATCATAGTAATAACGTTGTCTCTGTAATATGTAACAAATCAAGGGATATTATTATCACCATGCTGTTAACCTTGGGCGTCAGGCTATAATCGCCAACGTCTGAAGTCTAATTTTACAATAGCTTAAGTTTCATAATCTTCTATGCTGCACACCCTCGATCCTTTAATGTTATCGTCATAGTATCGTTAACATCGAGTACCAAGTTGCAATAATCAATTCCTGTCTGTAGTCTATTCCTAACTTAGCATATTTCCTCAATCTAACACTATCTAGGTCCTCCAATCTATCCGATAGTCTATTTTCTCCAAGATCAGTAATTTTACCATCGAGATAAACGTTTTAGTGGCGAAAACAGGAGTTAACAGATATAATTGTCGTCTATTTTCAACGTGCCACCAATTATCATCCCCAAACAAGCTATCCTCGTCGGCGTCTCCGGGGGAATCGGCCTCGTTTCGGGATGACCTAACAAGGGTACAGGTACAAGAGGCCGGTTCTCCATTTGCACCTGGTCCCGAGGAAGGTCCGCCGGACCCGATCGGACGCAGTTTCACAGGAGAACGAGGTGACCGCGTGTAGCTTGGGAAAGGGTTGCCGGTGGGGCGAGGGGGTTTCTAGCGGGACAACGTTTGTCGGCACGTTTGTGGGTACCGACGCCGCCTAAAGGACGCTGCTTAAAGGTTCCGGCGCTGTTGCACTGGGTTTCGGCACTTCGGCCGCAAACTTGGTACGGTTTCTCTCGCCCCGGGGAAAGGTGATTTCGCTTGACCAGGTGAGAATGGGTGGCTGGGTGCTGAAAATTCTCGGCGCGCAGGACTATTCTGACGTCTGAACTGGTTAGGTGCATAGAACATTCAATCTGTCCTTTGGAATTTAAGCGCGTTTGCGCGCAAGGTGGGAAGAATACTTCTGGTGGAGTGAAATTAAAATTATTCGAGTGGAAGTGTCGATATTAGGATCATTAATTGGAGGATTCTTGGAGAATCGTATGGTTGCTTCGTGGATGTATTAAGTCTAAGAAGGATCTTGAGGTTAAGTGATCTATGTATGTTCATAAATACCCGCTTATAATATTTTCATTTAGAGAAAAATATCTGTATTAAGTTTTGGAAATACTCTTTAATAATAGCCGAGGATACAATCTTCACTACAACTGAAAGAGGATATAATTGGTTTTAAATCTTTCGATTGAAGTCATCTCACCTGTGAGTTCGATGAACCCACACATTGGGAGGCCTAGGGTTAATGACAGCATCACTTTTTTATTGAGGATTTTAACAGTCCCACAAATTAAATAAAATACAGTTGACTCTGAGCTTCATGAATTAATTACACGGTAAATCCAAACTGGTCTAATTAACTTTCTGGTGATCGCTTCGTTAATCGAGTTAATACTTCGTTAATTTGAGCTTCTCTGTCTTTTGTCCACAACGGAGGTCTGTTGAAATCACAAAAGTTTGTAGGTTACGTTATGAATTTAATATTACACCATGTATTGATTGTAGGAACTTTTTCCCTGAATTAATCTCTTGAAATATCTATTTTAAAGTGCCACTTCATCAAAATCCTACTATAAAGCAAATTCTTAGAGTTCTTATATAATTTAATTCAATGTAAAAATAATTTGGGAGAGCTAAAGTATTTAGAACGAGGAGGGAATTAATTAAGTAAATGATATGCGTGAAAGACTCAATAAAGCCGCGAGATCTCTCAGGATTCTCCGTGAGATTTCGATCCGCGAAAGGATCTCGATTTCAATCTTCTTCCCGAGGCCACAATCTCTCTCTGTCGGTTCGATTGATTCCATCCACAGATCTTAAGCAGCCTCGAGACGTTTTTCGCACCTCGCAGACATTCGACTCGCTAAAAACGCCGACGGATTTACGGCTAACGGTACCGTTTCTGTCTCATAGGAAGTTTATGGGGTCCCTGGTCTCGCTGGAATCGTGGCAAAAATAATGACAGGAAATATAAATTTCGCCGTTGCGGTGATTGCCAGATAACAGGGGGACTGGTTTTCGAGCGGCGACTCGGAATCTACAACGTTTTAATTACTTCGTTATTTGTTCACCGAACTCGGAAGAGCGAGCTCTGGCGATTACTGCGACTAGGCAGCCGTTAATGCTATCATAGGAAATGCAAACTTAATACAATGAAATACTAAAACTGCAAAAAGGCTTTCAGAATACTATCAAACGTTTGAGCCACCGTGAAAACTGTAATGTAACAAGCAACGTCGTTAAAATTCTCTTTTCAATAAACCAAACTCTGCTATCAGTTATTTGAATGTTTCAGTATTCGGCATTGTGACTTCATCTAGAAACTTCCGAATCCAATAACAAGGAAGCACAAAACCTATTCTAAATACATAAAAATCAGCAAAATCATCCAATACTAATATTTACAACGAACCTATTAGGATTCGAACGTCAAAATCATTCTTTGCACTTGCCCGTAAATCTCGTTCTGAAAACGACTCGTAAGGAGCCGCGAAAGAGACAGAAAGCAAGGAAACGTCGCGGCGGCCATGGATGGCGGCAGCGAGGGAGGGGCGGAGGAAAAGAATCGACGCGACGCGGCGCCTTGCGCCGTAAATCCTGTTGCTCGATGCCGACCGAGGAGAGCGCGCGCAGGTGTTGCCGAGGTATCCTCGTTATTTATTGATTTACTTAATTCGGCCAACGGAGGACCGCGGGGCCCTCGCCGTTTGAAGCGAGCCGGCTCATTTCGTGATTAAAAGACGTTACGGACGCCTCTGCGCAGCATGTGTGTGGCGACGGCCGATCCCTGGCCACCCTTCCGCCCCTCCGATCCTCGTGATCCCACCTCTTTCCCTTTGCGCCGTTTCCACCCCTTCGGGGTCGCCGGTGTCCATATTTTTCTACTTAGCGGCTCTCGCCTCTCCCGATTTATTACGATTAGACGGGGACCAATGGAGATAAGTGCGAGGAGAAAGCAAAGGTCAGACCTATTATTACCGACGTTGTCCCCTAAGAAAAACGTTCTGGTGATTCCTGGGGACATTTAGAGTTGGATCGACCATCGACAGTCAGTGTCTAACACCGGTTTTCATTGATTATTTTGATCTTTGACTTTCCTGAAGTCGAAGAGTGGATTGATGATTTAGGGAACGAAGCTTTGAAGTAGACATCGTCATACTGTGGAATCTTTAAACTTCTATGTTCTAATGGTACTAGATCATTTTTGTTTCATTAACCCCTTGGCGTACTATTTACTTTCATTACTAAGCTCGTGTAATATTTTACTATGAACAATTTGTAAGAAATACAACAAAATTTTCCATTCTACTTCAGGTGGAAACTTCATTTGCGGATAATACATTGATAATAGCAAAATAGTTGTATGCTTTGATCCGTGGGTAATGAACAACATTGATTCTTGTAAAAATTAGTTTAGAAATCTTCATTACGAGTCTCACTCGTCATTGTACGGCAAACGGTTAAAATGATACAAGGAACTACCTGTGCTTGAACTGGTATTTGTAATTTGGAGTGGGACCAGTGGCAGTTATAGTAGTTGTTAAACATATTTTTAATGAAGAGTGTTATTTAGTATGTTGTTCAGATAGTACTGGAATGTCTGAAGTGGCAGTCGCAAAAAGTGAAAATAATGATTCGAAACACGACAATCGAAGCTACTTAGCATTCATTCGGCGATTCCACCGGATCTAAAATAAGATATAATATTTTCTAAAGGGTGTACTTGGTTAAACCGTGATCAGGCTGTCGTTAGGGTTCGCCGTTGGTGTCCAAGGCACGGATCCCACCTGCGCGCGTGATTCCGAGCCGCGTCTGGACTCGCGACGTGGACTGCGCGTCGTAAAAGGAGCCGTAGAAGGTACACTAATAAACATTGTTGGCTTTAGTGCCGACGAGCCAGTTACTTTTCATATTTCTACATGGAATTTACGTCCCAGCTTTATCGTTGTACCCGTCGTCGTCCCCCTCCCTATCCCCGGCTGCGCTTCCTTTTCAACCGCAATATACTATAGTTTACGCTCTGTTTCGTGCCGCGGATTCGAAATAACTAGTGCCGGACACACTTAAACAATCGACCATTGTAAAGATGACGATCTAGTGGGGAGATTAATTCCACGCGTCCGTGGAGACGCGGCCACGTCCCGGGGCCGTACGATCGGTCTTGTCCTCGATGCTCGATGCTCGCTGATGGATTCCATTAATTAATGATTCAATTTCGTACAGGCTTCTACTCGACAGTCTTCGATCACGGATCAGTATCCCTGAAGCGCTGAAAGAAAATCGATGTACAACGATCATATTCACTGCAAGGAATTCCAAATCAAATTTTAAATTTCATAGAAAAAGAAAGTCTTGCTTTTGTAGACATATCTCATCAGTCTCAAGATGTGATAAAAAAAATCGCATGTTACACTCATATTTGCACTCTGTTCACTACCATTACAATTCATAATTATAATAATAATACTTACACACCCTATACCATTTTTCACATATTCCCAATACCTCCATCTCACACAATAAATCTATAACAATAATAATAAGAACCCAGCACGCTGAAAACCGCTGATGCTCCCGAGGAGACATCAGGCTCGATCAGCCACCAGAGCCCGATCCTTCTCCCCCATCTCGGTCGAATGGGTCCGGGTTCCCGGGGGTTCCTATTAATGCCCATTTCGCGTTTAATCTGACCGGCGATCTCTCGAGACGCGAATGGTTGCGCGGGCCCCGGCGCGACGAGGCAGCAGATACAGCGCGAAAAGCGATGAGTACAGCGCGCGAGATAAGGGTTTGGGTAGGGGCCCGAAAGGGGGGAGCTGAAGTCGGATGACGCCACGGCGGCCGAGCGAGAAGGACGCAGGAAAACCGTGGCGGCAGCGGGGAGATCGGCGGTCTTCGGAGCCGGCGGGCCCGACGCCGCGGGGGGCCTCACACGCACGGGCCAACACAGCGGACCGAAAAACCAACATCGGCGCCGACAAATAACTACCCATATTATCCGATCTTGTAGGCTACCATCTCGCCACGAATCCTTTGTGAGGGGGCCCAGCGTTATGTATGGCGGGCTCCGTGGAACCGAGACGGTGAAATACAGCCGTCCCCACCACGAATTTCCTTCTGGCCCGGACACCGGCTCCGTCTTCTTGGGCGCGTGTGAGCAAACTTCAATGGAAACCTGCGTTAACTGTTGAAGTGTTTGGACTGGGTCTTTCTTGACCCGTGATTTGATTCGTTAGAAGTTGAAAAATGTATTTTGTAGGGTAGTTAATTTGATTTGAGTAAATTTTTAGAAATTTATTGGAGTTAGTTTCCTGAAAGAAACTTGAGTTGGCGTTGATATAACATTCCATCTCATCACGTTGATTTTAGATTAGCATTTTAGCGTGAATAGGGACTAGTAGAATGACTAAGTTATTAATAAAGGATAATCCATATTTTACTGTCATCATTGGATAATAAATGTCTAAATAAGTAGGAACGTTTATAGCTGGAATGACAAGCAGTTCATATCAAGAATCAGAAGGTGTGTCACGTTTTAAAACCGATTTTGTTATCAACCGAGCCATGATTTAACGCGAGAAGACCTCTGCTTATCCGTGATCGAGCTCGGATCCAACGCAGCTGCGTCTCCCTTTATTAATTTTAATTTGTGGTAGATAAGTCGGTAATGAGTAGCGCGGAAGAAGATTGCGATAAGGTGCAGACGTAGCGGAGATCGTATCTGACTTGCAATTAATCGGGTTAATTTCGTGGACCCAGCTGTTTCAGGTTTCTGGAACGAATCGGCTGGCCTCTTGACACGTCGTCCGCTTTTGCGGTGGCTCGTGCTCCTCGGAATTTAATGGGAAACTGAACGGGCGACGAGAAATTGCTCCGACGATCGAGAAAAAATTCAGGGAACACGGCGAGTAGCTGATCGTTATGGGAAAGACACAACAAAAGGCGCGTCGGCAAAAATAGAAGGAACAGTTGAATGAGAAACCGGAAGCTGTGGCGAGTTAGAGGAGGCCTTTAAAGAGGACACATAAAGAAATGAGTAAAAAAATGATCGGTGAATAACGCCGGCGGCAGCCGCGGATCGCATAAATAATAATTATCATGAGAATTATCGAGGAAAACGTGGACGCCGCGGAAAGAGCTTTCGGTCATCGCGATTTATGCGGCGGCGTTCACAATGGACCTTGGATCGGCTTGAAAGGATGGGAAACGAACGTGTCTTCGCTTCAACCGGTCGCAGATGCGTCTGTGTAAAACTCACGACGGATTAAGCAATTCAAAAAAATGTATCGCGTGCTACATATGGAGGACTATAGAAACAGCGGACGCGAATGACTTCCTACGATCGGTTACTGAATTACTGAACCTTTCGCTTGTAGAACCTAGTGATTTTATCCAAATAAAAAAGAAATACCCCTCCAATTGAATAAGTAAACCTAAATCCTGATTTATAAAAATGGAAATGTACACTTTTATTCCTTACAATAGATATTTCATTCAATTTGTTTATATTCTAGTTTGACCTTATCCGACTTAATTTATTTAATATTTTTCTCAATGTTCGTCTCTGCCTTTTCAATAATTGTGAACAGAAAGAAACGTACCATGTCGATCTGTCTGGTAGTGTTAAATAAAGTTCAATAGAAATCATCATGTTACAGTAGTCTGTAGATCAGGGTAAGTTCTAAATACATGAATATTCGTAGGTTACCAAGAAGAATGAAGTTCGGATTTCTTTAACGTTTTGCCTTGTATGGCGGAGGGCTCCAGGCACGGAAATGAGTGTTTCGCGTCGAACAACGAAAAAAGTTTAGAGGAAATTCCCCATCGATGTGGGGGAAACGGTTCCGTCGGGATCTTCCGCGATCCCTGCGATTCAGAGACAAAGCGGCGGTATGGGCAGAATGTTAAACGTGCCGCAGCCGCCTGGAAACTTCTTTAACGAGGATAATTTAATAACGTGCCCGCTACATTGTCGGCCGGTTTATGCGCCATTGTCGGGGAAAGAGCGCGGGAACCGGGAGCGGAAACCGCGTGGAAAAGGCAGCGCTCGTGCCCTTTTTCTGGCCTGCCGATGCTCATTGTCACGGCCTGATAGTCATCGCGGCCTAATCTTCCCGATCAGGATCGACTCTTGTACGAAACGCCTGTCGCAGCTACTCCCTGCTGTGTTTCTTTAGTCCGACATTTAATGAGTTACAGTAACGACGGCTAGACAACGAGTCTTTGCACAAAATAGGACTTTTCCGAAGGAATTAAAGAAGGATTGAATTAAACGAAAACTTGATGTACATTCGTATAATTTGACATCATGCAGTAAACGTTTACATCGATGTTGATTGATGCAATTACACCAATACGTATCATAATTGTTCATTTTCAAACCTGCAATTTCCAAGATCTAGAAGAACGAAACTTCAGTTTTTCTAGCAACAACAGAATAAAGTGTATAGTAAATATCTGTAAACCTAGTGGTAAAGAAATTCATTTCTTCTCGCAAGAATGTTACTTGATTGAAATAAAGTAACAGTATACTGACATTCCCTGAACTTTTTACGGCTGCACGTCTCGCCAACTCCGGTTTGCCAGTGATGCATAAAACTCATAATCCTAAAGGAGGAAATCCTGTACCGAGATTTATTCGGAATTCTTTATTAATATTCCTTTTGATTTCTTCGCGGTCCCAAGGTGTACACTTCGATTGTTTCTGGTACTGTGATCAATTTGTCACATTAATTTCATCGATAGAAGGAAAAAAGGAACCGTCGGTGAGGTAATCGACAGGCATTTTCATACTAGCAGTAGACTCCAATATTTGTTTTCAGCGAGGCTCGAAACCAATCCGGTCTGAACAGTGTCCTGACTTTATAACTTTATAGAGGCATTGTTGGTCGACATAATAAGGATAATATTAATAAAGCGAACGGTGACTTTTTACCGTGCAGTTGGTAATAACGATAAGAGGAATAATGATAATAACGAAGATGATGATCGACATTATATAGTGGTAATGGAGATGCCTATACCAATGATCGTTTGTATCCCGCAAAACCTGTAGCTGAAGAGGTAACCCCGGTTACTTTGTGGATAATTGGAAGCCTTGGGCTGAAATTAATTAGGGTATCTTTAGTCGTGTATCGGGTTCGCACAGTTCCACGTGACGAACTCCATCCATCCGAGCGGTAGTGATTATCAGTAACTTCGTGTAAGATAACTTCACAATTATCTTCTACATTCAGTACAAAAATGGTCAGTAAATTTGTTCAACCAGGCTGACTGATAATCAAACACGGGTCTAAACTGTCCCGCCCTTCGCTAGATGCGTCCACCGCCTATCATCCACCGTTCAAGAGCTAAATACTTGAGAGATGTAATAAAGAGAAGGATGAAACGAAGAGGAAAGAGAGAGATGGCCCGTCCAGTGGGAGTTCGCGGTGTTCGATCGAATCGATGCCAGTATTCAGGGAATGCGAGATATGAAATCAGCTCTCAGTGGCTGGACCCGAAGGCAAAGGAAGCCGCGGCGACATCAGCGACAACGGCGAGCAACGATCCGCGCCGGTAGCCGCGGAGCGCCATTTCGCAAATTGAAATGGAACGGGCACACGGTGCGGCGTTTCTTTCCTTCTTTTTTTGCTTCCTCTTTTTCTTCTTCCTCTCCTCGGTCTTCTTCATCCTCCTCCTCCTCCGCCGCATCTTTTTTTTGTCGGCGTTTAACCGTAATACGTAGCGCGTTTATCCGCGTGTACCGGGGACCATGGCAAAAAGAGAAACTGGCGCGTACAAACGGCAAGGAAATATTGCTCGGTGTCGGCGCGCGAAAATTTATTGCCGCGCCTGCCGTCGAGAGTCGGAGCCCGCGAGAGCAGGCAAACCGCGAGCTAAAACGGAAGGGAGGGACGAATCGGCGAAACGGGGAGGAGGGGTGGGTATACTGGCCGCGGAGGAGCCGTGGATTAGAAGAGATTAGGTGAACGAAACGTAATTGTGTTTTCGGCGAAAGAACAGGGTAGAAAGTGGTGGATTAGTCTGTGGGATAATGTAAAATTAGAGAGAATGAGGTTAATGAATGAAAATAAAAGTAAATAGTATAAGATTTATTAAAATAATTCAGGAATTACGCAGAATGTAGAAAGATAGGGAAAAAAAGGGAAGGGAGGGAACATGAAGAAGTAATATTAAAAGAAACGTAATATGATAAAAATGAAGATAAAGTATGTAATGTGTACGAAAAAAATTAAATCAGCAGGATCAACATAAGTTAATCTATAAATTAGGAACAATTGAGGCGAAAAAACAGCAAACTAGGAAAACAGCTCAGAATAAAAACGTGGAAAAGATACAGGATGAAAAAGAGGTTTTGAGAGAGAAAAACAAACAATCATAAAAGGGAGAAAAGGGGCAGATGGAGAATATCCGGGTAAGCGAGAAGCAGGGCTGAAGAAGATTACAGTTCAAGACTCCCGCTGACAGGAAATAGAGAGGCTTTAATAAGGGAGTGGACAGGGAATGTCGTGTTTCGGCTAATCGAAATTGTGAAATGAAACACACGAACGGTTCGCGCGTGTGCGCGCGAGGACGCACAGTTTCAGACGGTTGACGGGCCGTTAAATTATCGTGCAAAACGATGACAATGTCCGCGTGCCGCGGTTTCTTCTGACCATGCGGCCATCTGCTTTTCAGACGGCTCGTTGCACGTTGGATCGTTCTACGGCGGTGTATTTGTCAACCTCCATCTGTACTCTTTCTGCCCCTTTCTCTAAGTGAAACACCATGATTTGTCGCGTCAAACAGTCCGTGCGTAACAAGTCGCGTTTACTTTTAGAAACGCTACCTCAAATTTGACGAACATCGTCCAGTGCGGAAGAAACTCACAAAGACCCTGCAAAC
The DNA here is from genome assembly GCF_051020985.1 of Nomia melanderi. NCBI lineage: Eukaryota > Metazoa > Arthropoda > Insecta > Hymenoptera > Halictidae > Nomia > Nomia melanderi. The sequence goes on along the minus strand of NC_134999.1, from coordinate 10,579,047 downwards.
ACCAAGAAAGAAGGACAATTATTATTAAAAACTAAAAGAAAAGAAAAACTAGTAACAAATTAAGCACACCATATTACGTCCAAATTAATTACAATAAGATCTCTTCAACATTCGATCCATCAACAAAGAGGTACAATGTATTTCGGTTAATACAATCCAATTTTATATATTTAAAAAATGTTTTCATCGATTTTCCACCATGCGACTAGTTATTTGCCCAATCTAATCAGATGATCGAGGTTCTACGGCGGACGCGCCAAATCCATAAACACAACTATTGTCATTAAATCGCGCAGAGTCCTCGAGTGGCCGACACTCTCCCGCCACCTCTAGAAAGATTCTGCCAAGGCCGGAGCCGCGGATCTACATTAAGTATCCCGGAGTACTTAATCTTCTCTCTACAAGAGAACGTCCTCGATCGGCGGCCCCTCTCGCTATTGAAAAATCCCCGGGGAATCGGCCGTGGCTCGGTATAACGATTTCGTTCGCGGCGACAACGGCGGACACTTAATAAACGCGCGCCGATGCAGAACGGCGACGAGCGAGAACGGATTTTCTTGCGCGGCGGCGGCGGCGGCGGCGGCCGCGGCGGCGTCGTCGGCGGCGTCGTTGGCGGCGAGCTACATAAATTTCGCGAATAATTCCAATCTATCAGGCTTACGTAAACGCGGTAGGAGCGAGCCGTACGTTCAGCGGCGGCAAAACACCCACGTGCGTTTTCTTGCCGTGCGAAACGATGCTATCGGCCGCTGACAGGATGCATTACAAAATTATGCAAAGCGGCGACGCTCGCGATTAATATCTCACGGGGCACCGTACCCGCGGCGCGATCTTGCGCGGAGAGTGATTTTCAGCCGCAATAAATACGTCGATCGTTCTGGTGCAAGGATCCGAACGAACGACAAAGCGTTATGCACGAAGTAACCGAGTAAATTCACCGAATTTTTACGAAAGGGTAATAACAATAACGACCTCGTGTAATGATCATCGTTGAACGACCGACACCTTTCGATTAATTAAACGCTAAATGGAAAACGCAAATACGTTCCTCCGCGCTGGAAAGGATCAATCAGGTGTGTCACCGGTAAAACTCCGAATTATCTGATCGCGCGTGCAATTAGCCATTCCGTTTGTCATAAATACATATCTGAAAACTTCGTTTGTGAACATCCAAACGTTTAGGTCGGGCGTTTACATATTTATTGATTTTAAACGTTCCGCGGGAACGTTTTGGACCGACTACAGTTGACGAATTCGTTAACTGTAATTAATGACACTGCGCCGCGGTCCGAGAGTGATTTCATTTATTGTGGAGCTTCAGTGATTGGAATTATTTTCGGAATTAAACGGACGTTTTGAATGGTGTTACATGTGTGCGGTATGGCAATTGAGAAGTACTTTTTTATTCCGCTTTATTACTGTATTCAGAGTATTAATGTAAATTTTGTATTATACTCATAACATTTTATTTTCATTGTATTGAATAATGGAAGAAGGTAATACTCATTTAAGAATCGTCCAACGGTGCTACTAAATACCTGTAACAGGAATACGAAGCAACAATCGCGCAAACAAATTTTGCGGAAATTTTAACAAAATTGCGATTGCGCCGGTTCATCCGCAGTGGCACGGTTCAACGGAATTAAAAAGTGGCGTGCGCGCAAACGTTTGCACGCTCAAACGTTCGCGATCGTTTGTAAACAGAAAAAGGGATACCCCGTTTAGTCCGTTTTTGTGAACGGATTTATAAACGTGCAATCGTTTAATGCACGCACGGTTAATCGTAGAAACAGTCACCAATCGGCAGCCTCGTTACGAGAAGATGAAACTGTATGCAATTGGAGCAGTTGTCTCGAGCTTTAAGAAAGTACTTATTTTTATTCGGGACTTCCTGAGTAAATTGTTGCTACACATCCATTCGAAAAACTTTCATAGAAAATAATTCAAAACACATGTTTTCCAATTAAGCAAATCAATAAAAAGATAAGTAAATCTTACGTACCTAAGGATTAAAAAAAAAAACAAATATTCACCTGAGACCTCGTCTGAAGACCTCGAAATCAGCGTTTCCTTTGGGTCTAAACGCTCTAACTTTCACCCCTAAAGCATCAGAAGCGGTTCCGAACAATTAGAATCGTCCAAACACGCCTGATCTCGATTTACACTCATCAACCTTCGTCTCGGAAAGAATTTCAATTTCCCTTGTCGCAAAAAAGAGATTCGAAATCGGTTGCGATTGCTTTCGGAGCGAACCGATCGCTGGTCATCCGATGGACACCCGGATAAGCAGGGCACCCGTGAACGCGGCTCGCGAGGGCCGGCGGCGTTCACCGGTCGCGGTGCCCGAGCCTCGATAAATTCAATACTTAGCTCGACTCCGGGGATCGAATTACGGGCGCCTAAAGGCTACCAGCGATTAAATCTTTCCTTCCCCTTCGTCTCTTGACCGCTCGCTCGCTTGCCTCGTCCTGCTTCGCCTCGCGCGGGGAGACTTAATCAACTCTCTGGTGAGCCGATGAACCCCGAAGACAAGCGAAAATCGTTACGAGCCGACTGAAATGTCGGGCCCGAAAACGAACAGCGAACCTGCCCCGGCAACTTCGAAGGCTTCAACGGTGAACCTCGCCGCGGCGACGACGGAGAAGAAAGGGAGAAAGAGAGAGAGAGAAGGGATACCGCGTGGTGAAACAGAGAAACGAAGAGGAAGAGCAGCAGATACGGCAAAAAATCGCGATAATCGGACAACGGCCGGAAGGTGCTAACGAATTAAGCCAGTGTTTCCTTACTCCTGGCTAATTTCTTGTGTGGTCCCCCCTCTCTGTCTTTCGCCGTGATCATCGTGGTATCCACACTTCGCCGGACGGGATGGTTAAACGAGTCGATAAATCTTGTCCGTGTTCGGCGCATACACGGCCGCTTTATATCGGGGCCCAGCGTAATTAGCCCCGGAGACAACAGGTGAGCCTGACGCAGCTGCCGGCTTCTTTCTGTCCTGACGTTCGGGCTAGGCTCTTATCTCGCTGCGGCCATCGGCCGACGGAAAACCGTCCTCCGATGTTGCCTGGAAAAGACTGGTCAGCTACTAGGAAGGACCAGCAACGTGCTGAGACTTGGCTCCCTTTCGGCGGGGATGATCCAGCTACTGTAGCTGAGAGACGGTGTCTCATACAGGAACCCAGTTTACCCCACTACTTAAGAATTCTCCCACTTGGATCGTCTATCCCTTCCACTGTGTTTGCGTTGATATGAGGACTGGTTAGTGGTGATACGAAGTTTTATTTAACTGTTTTGTGATCTTGGAATGTTTTTCCTACTAATCGTACTGTCACTCCCATTTAGCACCATTAGACTTGTTCACGCTGCTTCGATGTAGTAGTGTTCACAGTTTCTTCGGGGACACCTTTGGACTTAAAGAAAGCATGAAGACACTTACTACACGGGGATTAAATGATTATTCCAATAAAATTTCTGTTATATTCGTCGAATGAGACTGAGCAAGCAGTAAATTCGTTAGTTTCTTCAGTTATGGATGAAAATAATCCAGCTTCGAAGGTTTAAAGTTACAACAGAACTTTGTTTCATAGACCTTTTACTCTCGTCTAATGCATGTTACCAATGTAATTAAGAAAACGTTGGAGTATTCACAGTTAATACTAGCGATAGAAGCAAACCTTCAATTTTCCCTCGATTCGAGCAGTTATAGGACTGGGTCCCTCCTTTCGAGTGCGTCCCCGTCAGTAAATTAAAACGATCAAGGAAACGCCATTACTTTACTCGTCGGTGAGCACCGTGCTGCTTCTGGCAGAACAGTTTGTGAGGAAGCCAATCGTTTTGTCACTCCCTCTCACCGTGTTTCTCTCTCCTTCCTTGTCGGTATCGAGCGGAAATGGTTGAATGGAGGAATCTGTTTCTGAAAAGGAGTCCGTTGAAGGCCAATTAATGCGACCGATTAGCCGCGAGTTAAAACGTCCCGTAAAAGTTGTCGCCGCGCCGTAAACGCGTCGCTCCGTTACTACCGGGGCCCGTGATAGCTTCCCCGGGCCGATCTTATCAGGTGGTGCGTTCACTCGCGGCGGACGTCGACGGCGGAACTTCGCGGCGACGAAATACGACTGTCTAATTTTACCGGCGGGCTAATTAACTCGGATTCGCCGCTTCACGAATTGATTTATCGCCGGACGTGAATCGATGCGCTCGACAGACGTAACGTATCGCCGCAAATTTCAAAATATCCCCGAGAAATTGGAATTCAGAGACAAAAGAATCTCCAAATGACTTTCATCTTTTTTCCGAATATCGAAAGATTAATTTCTTAATTCTACTCTAGCTCTATTTTTCAAAAAGGATTCTTTAATCTTTTAATTCTTTCCAATTTAAAATGCTTTCAATTATTCACTACCTGATTTAATACCTCTTTGAGTATATTTAGTTATAAAACACTATTTTCCTTTATTTTGGATGCACAACCTACGAGTAGAGTGTTCGCATATGCGTCAGTTACTTTAACAGCTGGATCAAAGAATGAGTGTAATTGTTAGGCGAAGCCGAGGCCACCTGTTCATCCGCGGTTTACGGAATCGATTACAAAGTCGACAGGTCCGCGTAGAGAGCTGCCACGAGCGGACTGTAAGACGCTGTTCCGCTGTCGGCTTAAAGGCAAGCCGATTATCGGTCGGCATGACGTATATTCGACCGGTTAAAAGCTCAATCCTTCTTGATGATGGACCCTGACACTATGGGCGATGCCTCTATTTCATCTATATTCTCATCATTCAATCATGAAACGTTAAACTGACCACCTACAACAACTAATAAAATGAAAACTCACACCCTGCTATAAAAATATGTATAAATAAAACAGATTTTTCTACATCAAACAATTTTTGACTGTCATATAAGTTTAATTAAATTCTAATATAATTAAATCTTAAATACTGATATTTAAACTAATGAATGTTATCGTACAATATGTAGAAAAGGATTATCAAAAGTATAAATAGATTCTCAGTCGTAATTCACAAGTTTAAATGCAAGGAATCCATGGAAATTGCTCCGCAAATATCGAAACGATCGACGTGTACGGAGCAAACAGGCACGCACGTGAGAAAACGTTTTACGTAACGGAGATTAAGAGGCTCGCGATCGCGCGCGATCACCAGGATCGACGAGAGAGATCTTCGGACACGCGTAGACGGAGGGATCGGCGATCGAGGGATCGATAGCAACCGGTCAGAGACCGGCGGGGGCTCAGCTGGCCGGGCCCCGGCTCGTATAAAGTTGTCCGTACGCCTTCTCCATATAATCCAGAAGCTGGAAAGCCCCTTATGGCGGCCAGACACATTTCCTCGCCGTTTGTTACGTCTCCTTCACCCCCTCACAACTTGTGGCCCCGTCGTTCCCTCAGCTAGTCGGATTTTCTGCGAGCTGAACTGCGGGGATCATCTGATTGCGTGCAGCAGCGCGGAAGATCCAATTCCTCCAATTAAGCTTTCGCACTTTTTGATGGCGAGGGAAAACGAGAGACCAGGGTGGGCGAACGGGGTGGCGTGCGGCGCGGTGGGTTTTATTGGAGGCGGAGGAATGGCAGAGAAGTGAAAAAGAGCTGGAGAGCCGCGACTTGGAAGATGAAATGACGGAAACTTGACGGAGAAGCGGCAAAAAGGGGTGAAATTCTTTTGAAAATAAATGAAAAAATTGAAAAGGGCGGTCTGGATGAAATGTGGAGAGTGATAAGAAAATGGAATTTGAAACAAAGGTGAAATTCATTTTCAAATAAATGAGAGAAGTTGGAAAGGGTGGTTGAGGGTGAAAGGAATAAAGATGACAAGAAAATAAAAGTTGAGGATAGGGATGGCGTTCTTGGAAGGAAATGAGCAATATTGAAAAAGGGGTAATCAAATAGAATGTGTCAATTGAAACGAAGGTAAAATACGTTGAAAGAAGTGTCCTGGCTTAGTAGAAATACGAATAACAAAAAGGTGGGAGTTCAAGCGGCTTTTGGATTCCTGCAAACGAAGGATACTGAAAGAAAGGGGTGGTCTCATGTTGGAGGAATGATGAACGATAAAGAGGTAGAAGTTGAATCAGGTCTTCAATTCTTAAAAAGAAATGAACGAGGCAGAGGAGAGGGAGTGGTCTCGGGTTAGAACCATCTAAAGGGAGAAATATAAGAATCTTCTAATTGATCGGGAAGGAGGAAGGAGAGAAAGAGGTCCTAAATAAAAAAAAATCTATGTTCCGGAGAGAGAAAGAGCAGGAGAAAGAGATAGCGTTCGGAGTCAACGGGGATCCTCAAGGAAAAGTGTAAAAGAGAAAAGGGGCGGGCGAGTGTAGAAATGGCAGTGAACGAGTAGAAGCGCCGTAGGGGAGTGAGAGAATGGTAGGAAGGGATTGAGCCGCTTGTTAAAATCCGACATTAAGGGCGTCGCCGGTCGATTGGATTCAGTCAGACCGCGTGACAATTGACTCACGTCATCAGCGTGATCCTCAATCTCGTCGGGAATGAGATTGCTCCGCAGAAATCGCGACGTTATAAAGTTTGACTCGCCGGGAGTTCCAGCTAAATGGGATTTCATTCTGCTCGAAAGAACCGAGTCGCTTTTTACACGGACGGATCAACCCCGTGAATAATTCTTACCTCCCAACGTTCTTCACCTATCCGCGCATCAAACGGGTACACAAATAACTCCGACCAACCCCGAGCCTCTTCGAATGAAAAACAGGTTTGAAGGGTATCATTTTCCAGCAAGAAACTTTCCGCGACAATTGCAACCCCTATTTTTTCGCTCAAAGATAGAATCTTCCCGGTGAGAATCCGCAGTCATTGTTTTGTCCGTCATCATAAATTCTCCAGAAATTATCCGGAATGTCCAATAACGATACAACTCGAGAGCAAAGAAATATGCCACGACTAGGCCACCCCTGCAGCGCGAACGATACGGCCCGGGGTGTCGTAGATCACGGGCAAGCGGAATAAACGCGATCCCCTCCCGTAAACTCGAGTGGTCGAGACACGACAAAACCAGCACTAATTTCACAAACGAATAAACGTGGCCAGCCCAGGCCGAGACAGGGGTGGTCAGAAACGGCTCGAGCGTGGAAAACGTGGAACACCGGGGGACGAAGTTCTGCAAAAGGCGGCCGAAAGACTGCGCCCTGGGGTCGAGCGGAATGTGATAACGCATGGGGTGATACCGATACACCCGTCCGATGGAGATGAGTCAGCTGCGCCGACAGAACCAGCTCACCCCTCGCCTCTCGGACGATTCTACAACTACACCCCGGCTGACGGTGGGGTGCGACGTCGGCTAGCTCTTCAACGATCGTTTCCACAATCGATCATTTGGATCCTCGTGACGAATTTTTTTTTTTTTACCCTTGATTGGCAGATTAGTGTCTGCGAAATGAAACGGTTTCTTTCGTTTTCGGGGCGCGGTTTAGCGTTACGCAAAATTGAATCAATCGCGTATGCATTCTCGGTGAATATTAAATAGAATATTCTATCATAAAGCTATGCTCTATTCAATATTCTATTTGGATAACTCTACCGTAGAAAAATAACTAAACATTTTATTTTCTATTTCAAAATGAAGAACAATTCGTCAGGGACGAACGATAAAAGCAACAACGACGAAAAGATAGGAAAGCTTGCTTACGCAACAAATTTTTACACGCTCAACCGCTCCACGCCGGGAACAGATGTGCGGGTCGCAAGGTACAAAGAAGCGGCAGTGGAATCATTAGCAAGCAAGCAGCAAAAGCTTTCAGCAGCGGCATCGAACGAGCGGCGCGTTGGGCCGCGTTATCGGGAACACGCGAGGCCAATAATTTTCAGCAGCATCGAAGATCGAATAATATGCAAAGCGGGCGAGGACCACCGTGCGAGTCGATCCGCGTCGGAGAGCGGAGCTGCGTCCGTGCACACGGGTTCCGCGACTCGGCCGCCGACGAATAGAGAGATCGGCCGGTTTCGGCTGCGCTTCGACGCCAGGCTTTATCGGCAAGGGTGTCGAAAAGATAGACATCGTCGGGGAATACGGCGACCAAAGCGAGATCACCGCCACCGGGCCGAGATAAGATCACGTCGGCCCTCGGCAATACAGATCGTTTACCGAGACCGATCGGAGATCGGCTTTACGGTGTCCCTGCGGGATCGTTCTGAGACCGATGCAATTAGATCCGGCCAGCTCTCGACGCGGACCGAGGGAATGGAAGCATTTTAGACCGTGAAATGCTCGGAGGACATGTGCACGGACCTCCGCCGACGGAACAGCATATTTCGGAGATCCGTTGATCTCCGGGTGTCCGGCTGTGTCATTCTTTGTCCCCATTGCCGATCGACGGAGATTCGGCCGACGAATAAATACAACGCGTTTGTCCGGACTTAATCGCGGCGAGTTTCGCTAATGCGGGATAAATAATCGGGGAACGTTTAGAACGGGAACGGGTTTAATGGAATGGAAGTCTTGCGAGCTTGAGTCTGGTGGATGGAATAATGAATAATTCCTTTTAAGTTGATAGGTTTTAACTAATATTGTACCCAGCCCAGTTCGTTATAGCGACAACTGCGAGTAAACTTTAATCGAACCAGGAAGCCTAGTGATTATTTGTACAAAGGAATATTAGTAAAGAAATTACAAAATGATCCTTTAATCATATACAAGATGCAACAGATACAACTGAAAATTTAATTTTTATCCCTAACTCCAATTCAGTGTGCAACTTTCCATACTTCAATCTCTTCTAAATTCCCAGTTCAGAGAGTACCAAATCGTTTCTCAAATTTTCACACGTCACGAGCTAGATATTAGAAAACATCGCGGATGTAACGATTGCACGGCAAGTAACCGCGACAGAGTATCAGCGTCCGCCGTCCGAGCCTCTCCCACCAAGCCGGGTCCCTGTGATGATCATAATCCGAATTGGAGCCGAGCGATCGCGATTCTCGATCTTTCGTCGCGTTTCCATGGAACGGCCGCGACGACAGCCACTGCGCGCACCGTGAGGAGCACTGAACGAACGAGGGAGAGGAAGGGGTCCCTCTCTTCTCAGTCGGCACGGAGATCGGCCTTAATTAACTACGGAGTCGATGAGGGGGCCAGCTCGTTTGCGGGGCCCCGAGGACGACCGGGCCCTCTGGGTGGCCCCTGGGTGGCCACGGATTCCAGTTTCTCGATAATTGGTCGAGGTGTTTCGACACCCGACCACACCGGCCTCCGAGTATGAGGAATAAATCCGTGCCCCCATCCCTCGTCCTCTCTACGCCGTCCTTCGTTGCTCCCTTATTTCCTCGACCGTTCCGTTGATTTAAGGGGCGCTTGGCGGAGGGGGCGGACGAAGGGGTTAGAGAGATGACCACGATACGAGGAGACGATGACACCGCGAGAGGCGCCTGCTTACGATCGTTATGACGCCGAAAGCAGACGATTAATTTGCTGGAATTGCTCGACCAGTCGTCGAGGAGGTCCACGGCCCTGCAGAGGCGGGGGTGGATTCCTGGAGAATTACGAGCGAACGAGAATTATGGCGGACTTAAGTCCTACAATTATCCACGGGATCGACTATTTCATGTTGTTTTGGCGAATCGGATGGCGGACGGTGGATTGTAATCCTGTTTCTTAGAATGGTTTTTTTTAGAGGATGCCGAATGTGTTTAATCGAGAATTATCATAAGTTGTACCTTTTTTACTAATTGTTCGAAATTGGTAATATTGTGATTTAAAGCTACAAATATCAATGATGATCAAGTATTGGAATGCTATTTATTTGCTACTCGACTGCAAAATTATGTTTTTGTTGACTGATCTGCCAAAACTGGGGCTAAACAGTTTGCATTTTTTATCGAGGATTCCATTGAATGGAAAATGAAATAAGGGCTTTATCAATCTTAAAATAAATTAAGAATGGTATGAAGAAGCTGGCAGAATAAAGTACTGCAATTTGTTCGAGAATACATTTCGAGTCCTTTCCTCTAGGGGGCGCAGATCCTGTCAAATGAAGGGAAATACGTGTAGTCTGTCGAGTGAAGCAAGGAACCGATCCGTTCGCAAAGAAGAAGAAAAAAAGAAGGGGAACGATGGGGCCCCTGAAATCTTCACGATTCCATTTCCGCTCCCTGGCGCGAGGGCAGTGCACGTGTCGACGCGCTTTTACCTTTAATTTCAAGGAATAAATTCGTGCGACAGGGGTGCATAACTTGCGCTTAAGGGTATTAGCCGGATCGAGGATGTGCGGCCGGCGGAACACGCAGTACGTGTAATCGACCGTAAACGAACCAACAGCCCGCCCAACGAATATCTTGATTACAGCGGTCAAGAGTTGATCGGAATAAGTCGACACGCGCATTAATCGCGACAGCCCCGGCCTCTGTAATTACCGGGAGGCGACCGAAAGGAGAACAAAATAAAAGTGAACCGAGCGAGTGGAAGATCCTCGCGTCGCTGACGACTCGCCAAAGGATATCGTCATTCGCGTAATGAACCAATGATTAATCGAATTCTCGAAACGCCGGTATCGGAAATATAATTATTTTCTTGTCTTTCGGGAACCGCCAGCGAAGAACGAAAACCGGAATCTTCGACATTGTCATAATGCCCGATGAAAACCAAAGAGAAACGATTAGCTTCTCGGAAATCCGTGGTCCGCTTCCAATTTCAACTTACGGTGGTCTTTTTACTGATCGCGTCATTAGCGTCTCTCCTCTTGAAAAATTCGGAGATTCAAGAAACTAGAGACTGAAAACTTCAGAGATCTCGAAATTTTTGATAGAATCCAAGAGAACCGACTGGTTTCGCAAAACTTCAAAATCTACTTTCAACCTCAGTTCTTAACAGATTAGATTTTTAATATCCGTTTCCAACAAAAGGTAATAGTCCAAAAGTCCAATCTTCAATCCTCTATCAATAATTCCTATTTACTAAAACATTCAAGTAAAATCCCTGTAGACTTCATTCTTCCTTCATTTCATTATATTTTCGAAAAATCATCAATTCAATCCCTAATACCTCATACCTTAAAAACTCCAATAATCAATATTCCAAAAGATAAACCGAAAAATCCTGTCAGCATTAAAATCTTCGTCGCAATCCAAAGGGAGCAACCAGCATCGCAAAACTCCAGAAATTCAGTTCCAGCAGCCGCGTCTTTCTCCAGCTTCTTCCAGACTCAGCTTCCGGTAGACCAGGGCTCTTTGTGTCCCTGAAACCAGCGTCCACGTAGCGCGCGGAGGCCACGTATACGAGAGCACGCGAGATGCGCATATCAGCGGGAACGCGTCTACCAGCGGAGGAGGCGCGGGTGTCAGATGCATCCGAGATAAAAGGAACGGCGGTTCGTGCACGGTTTCCGGTGCATGTATTTCTTCGCCCCGCGGGCAAGTTGAGGTTGGCGAGGGGGGAGGGACAGATGGACGGATCTCCTTTCCCCGTTGGTTTCGAGCGCGCGCACGAAAACCGAAAACGTGGCAAAACTACGAAACATCCTCTCAACTCTTTCCTTGTGCCCGATAAGATCGACTGCCAGTGGTCCCTGTCCGTGCATCCTCGGCGGGACGAGTATTGCGCTTGGGAGCGACGCAGACCTTGTTCACAGGCTAGACACCGCCGTGTCATGGGAAAGCTGATTCCGCCGGGCGGCCTGCGGACCGGGAATAACCTGGTTCGCCTGTCCGTTTCGCTCGTCGATGTTTTTGGCCACCTTCTTTCTCTGCTCACCCGACTACCGTTTCCACCTTTATCTTGTCGCTTCGCGCTTCCCGCACCAAAACATCCACCGGATACCCCGGCTGTAACCTGTTAACCGAGTTATCTCGTCATCTACGCTTATCTACATATACGTGGTGTCCCATTTTAATTTCCATTTGACTGTAGGGTGAAGCTGCGAAAGGGTTGATGGAGTCTTTAAAAATTCTTTGACGTTGGGTGTGAGAATATTTTGAGAATATTGTGGAAGAAGTTACGGTTTGAGAATTTATAATTAATTCCTGCGTGACTCTTCTTAAGGTCATTTCAAGGTTAAATAAAATAAACGTGTTTTTGTGGATACTCTATCTTGAAGTTTTTTTTAGAATTATTCTCGTAGTATCTTTTATATTATTGAACATATCTAGATGGGGAGGTTGAAATGGGACACCTTATATATGTATGTATAAGATGACCAGCCGTCCTGAATTTTCACTTTCCACCTCGGCCGTTTCAGTAATTAATTCGACAAGTTCCGATTTTTTCTGGGTTATAGAGAAACTCGACGACAGAATTTAATATTATAATTTATTCATTACATACAAATTATATGCACGCAAAAAATTGTTATTACTGTTTACCTACAAACTCCCCAAAATTAACATGCCTGCAGCTGTTTGGAATCACGTTGTCGAACAATTTTCCCGTCACGGTGTTGATAAATTAACAGGCAGCGTGATTTAATAAACTGCTCGATCTCATCTTCTACGAGAACTCTCCCAAAATGTTACCTCGATCGCGCGTCAAATTGGGAAGGAAGAAGCAGACAAAATAAATCATTTACACACATTCTCCTTTTCTACTAGTAATGCTAAGAACAATATATTTCAGGTCTGAAAAAAGAAGATTTCGCGTTCAAGGAAACGCTTGAAGCAATTCGGTACGGTGGAGGTATCAAAGGACAGGGTGCGGGGATTGATAACGGGTTCGAGTGGGGGAGATAAAATTTGTGGCGTGGTCGGATCGGGGAGGAAGTTAATGGCGGCGAAGAAACGGCCTGGCAACAGGAGGAGGAGGGGCGACCGGGGATGGTCAGAAAATTTGTGAGAGTTTTTTGTAAGATTCATTAGAAACGTACGATCGGCCTGCGCGCTGACCGGTCGGGACTCAGTCTGCCTCGTAAAAGTAATCTATAATTGGCTCGTAAAACAATAAACTCTATTAAGGTTGAATGGGGGAGGGCGCGGTACGGAGGAACCACGAAGAGGCGGTGTAATGGCCAACGCGTACTTTAATAACTAATAACCGACTGATCGTGGCGTAATCAAAGTCCGTCGGGCCTGATGGGCCTGGCGTCTCCATGCGATGACGCGTCCATGGGAACCAGAATTCCGGAGACAATGGACCTCGTTTGTGTTCCGCTTCGATAGCAACTTCATCAATGGCACCTGGCCGACACCTATGTGACTAACTTTCTTATACATTTCTAGGCGAAACACAATTCGATTTTCAGCTTTTACGTTCCTTTTGGCTCATTTCGATGGATCCTTATAAGCAATTTAACCAAAGGGTACTCTTCTTAACAAATACCTTTATAATAATTATTTTCTTACTACGAAATTGGAAATTTACGAAACACGAAATATAAATTAACCAATTTCTAATGTAAATAACTCCACTTGTTTTATAAAGAACAATCATCCTAGTTACGAGCACGAGATACTAAAGAATAATTTTAGAAACAAGTACAATCTTCATCTTGCCAGATACACTGGTAACAGAGTAACTAACTATCTCAACAGGATCGTGGTATCTTCGACTGTATTGGCAGTCGTCGCTGACATTGACTGTCGGTCGATCGCTGCGCACAAATTCAGCCTGGTCGACAAAGCGCGGAAGGTTTCGAGTCTGACTCCGCAGGATCTCGGGACACAGCGTGGAGCGAATCTAAAAGCACCTCGCGGTTCCTTCTTCCTTCTCGCGATAACCGTTCGCCCCCGGCCGCTTTCCTTCGCCTCAGCGGCGCACGGCTGCCGATACGATCCGGCGATTCGACTGGCCAGCGAGACCTTAAGCGGCCGTTTATGCGAACCGGAGAACGCCACGGCGGCACACGGAGGCGAACGGGGAACCGGAATTTCACCGGAGACTGCCGTGACCTTATACGAGTCTCTGCCGATCTCTCGCAATCAATTAGATCGCCGATAAAGACGACACCGTTCCGGAAGCAACTTGTCAGCTTTTTGTTTATTCCGGCTGGTTCTCGTCCGATCGCGTCTCGGACGACTTTCGAAGCCATTCCCAATCTCGGGACAAGTATCGGACGGTGATCGCAATGCAGTTGCCTAAATTCGATGTGTCCGGCTTGTCCGATCGGTTCGTGCCGCTTCTTGCTGGTTCGCTTACCTTATCCGGACCCAAAATATTTAATCTAGTTTCTTTTAGGCTATAATAATCTGATATGTTTTTTTTCTTTCGAACGATTAGTTTGTATCTATATTTTTTCCTCGCTTTTTATATAAAACTATTTAAAATCAATTTTAAAAAATTGTTAATCTACTCCTGTAAGATGTTGTGTAACAACAGAAACAAAGGAACAATTAAGATCTATTTTAACGTTCAATCAACAACAGGTCTAATGAAACAAGTAATTCTACGGAAATTTTGTTCGAAATTAATTTAGCCGGATTATCCTACTTTAAAAAGTTTGATGGGATCGCAGAGTTCCTGTGCCCTAAGTTCGAGTTTCCGTCTGACCGGTTAAGAGGTTAAGGTTGAATTCCTCGCGGAACGGAAAACCGCAGGAGCATCTTGAGCAGCCGATAACAGTAATTGCCAGTTTGAAATGGTGTGCCCAATTAAAACGGATAATGGAAAACGTCCTGGCTGGGGTCTGACCGGGATCTGGAACCTTCGGAAGCCGCTTCCAACCGCGGCAAAACCCGAGCGTCACCCCTTCGTTGTCCACCCATGAAGAAACGAAATCCCGGCAGCCTCCTTTAAACAAACCTACCAAGCAACAATTTAATTAATTCCTCTTTCAGCGGCGACATGCCGGCAGCGGGATCAAACGGATGAAGCGGATGTCAGGCGAGGCGAAGCCGAGAAAACGACCTCCGAGTCGTTATTACCTGTCCGACCGGCCGGTGGAAGCACGTCACCAGTCAGAGGATCCCTCTGGAGCAGGTAGCACACGTGAACGTGGTTTTCGCGAGGGGGCAATGGTGTCGGGCGACACTTGTCCCTTCGTGAAAAACTGGACGTTCCTGGTCAACGGCCATTGGCGTCGGTTTACATGGACCTGAACCGTGAACGGCACTCTGCGCCAATTTTTTGTTATTTTTCTTACATTTATTTTTATATGAATCGTTATTTAATTGTATAATATCGTCTCTTTGTAAAATTTGAGGGCCAGGGTAGTCAGTAGGTATTCTGGTGTAGCTGGTTACAATGCAAAAGAAATGTTTGAATTTCTATATAAGGAATACGATCACAGCTCAAGTAGGTGTACTTCAATGTGCTATAGTTTATTTCACTTGCACTAACTTCTGCATGACAATGTAAGGAATAAATATTTTTAAATTATGGTGCCACTAGAAGGTTCATCAATCGAAAGTCCACCATTTTGGTACACCTTTTCCGATTTGTCAATTATCATTAATATTCGATGATAGGCATCGAAAGATAGTGACTTCTTTAAAAATATATTATTAATAGATTGGTATTAATATAAAAAAATCTTATCAAACTTTGTTATCATAATTCTAATCTATTTTGCGTTATCAATGACAAGAGGAACTCTTTGATACCGATTACAAATAATTGTGATTTCAATGCACTGTAGTACCATCGCTGTTGATTTCATAATAATGAAGAAAACTATTATAGTAGCTTCCTTATTTAAGAAAAGTAATGATCGCGGATTCGACGCCACTGGAAACGGTGAGCTCCATCCATCAGCGGTGAACGGTCGTCTTCTGGCATTCTCTACCGATGCCCCCTGTACCCCCTGGCGTCGTTGGACCATTCCTGTCCTCATTCCCCGTCCACCATCCTTCATTCCTGCTGAGCCTTAATTCCAACCGCGCATTCCCCGTTACGTCCTGCCTCCGGTTTTTACCGGTTCGCTGAATTTTCTTCCCGACTTTTTCCTGATTCGAGGCGGACATGGGCGCTGCACACTTTGGATACGGCACTGGCCTCCGTGGACTCACCGGAATACATGAAACAAATATTAATTTCGACGTGGCCAAATTTCTTTTTGTGATTTCTCCTTCGAAATGGTATTTTCAATTTGGAGAATGAATGAAATGTATTAAATTTTCATGTTACGACTAATAGATTTTTGGAACAGTGGCCAATCTTTTGAACGGATGTTGGGCAGATGAAACATAAAGTGGCGTAAAAAGAAGATTGCTAAATAGTGAAACTTTTTCTGAAATTGTCAAATCACTATGTTATCAGTGAATGATTCAATTGAATCATTGTGATAGGTAAAAATCAAAAGAATTCTACTGCAGTACCAGACAATCTCAAATTAATCAATTATCGAAGCTACGGACGAGCAACGTCGGTTAGTTGACGTTTACAATAAAAATGGCAACGAGAGAATGAAAAAACGAGCCCGGATAAAGAATCAATAATGGATGATAATGTAAAATTAGCCACGTACGAGGAGGACGAATCTCGACCTAATAAATTGCATTAAATTGCGTTTCGTTCATCAATTCAATTAATGTATATCAGCGCGAAGTGATTGGCTCTCGCGCGATCGCGTTTTATCCTTTTAATCAAAGCAAAAATGATAAATGAGCTTGTCGGAATTATTCCCACCAAATACTTTGTAACTTGTAGCAACTCTTTCTAGTTTCGGTGACCGTCTTTCGGTAAACGCATATGTAAACATTCGAAAGAATGAAATTTACAACATTAAAAACGTTACAATTTAGAAGAAACGCACATAAATATCAAATATCAGAATTGATCTATCTTAGAAACACTGTTTTATGTATTAACGAGCATTAGATAAATTCTGAAAAGACCGCAGTCATTTCCTCCAAATCTGTCTACCATACTTATCAACGTCGGCGGTAATATCGGACCAGAATTAAATGCATTAACACCGTGCAGTTATCCTTGAAGAGATGACGGATATCGTGGATGAAAATCGAGGACTTACTCAATTTCAATTACACCGTGGAACGAGAAACGGAAAGAAGCGGCGACAGGCAATCGACGTTAAAAGATTCTGCACTTATACGATTTTTGCACACCGTTAATTATCCCCACCGTTGGCTGCGGGAAAAAGAGTGATTTACAATCCTGGTGTATCCGTAATAAATTAAACAGCGGTGAATTACGCGGCCCGGCGCGTCGGTGATTGCGGAATTCGTTTAACGGAAAAAGCGGGGAAACCAAACAGAGAGGCGAAGAGGCAGGAATGTAGGAGCCGGAGTCGTCGCCGGGAAGTACGCGCGGGGATAATGTCGAAACGCGTCTCGCATCGTAGATACCATACGGGCGGGGAGCCGCGCCGTGATTTTCCACGGAAAACGAAGGCAGGCCGGAGCAGCGCGCGATTTAATTCGTGGGTAATTTAATAATAACGATGTGTGAACATCGGCGGCAAGGCAGAGCGCGGCCGGCGCACTAGGAGGAAGCAATTTTGTTCCCGTTTGTTCTTGACGTGTTCGCTTTAATACTATAGCATTAGGATCGATTTAAATTTACAAAACGCTCGCAATTATTCGCGTCCGGCGCGGCGCGCGTTTCTACTAGTATCAACGGCACCGATCGAGCGCACGCGATTAGATATCTTGTGGATCAGCGAAAGCGAAAAATACTTGTTTTATAAATATATGGAAGGACTCGTCTAATGAGCGACTCGTTAAACTAATTGAATTTTTATGAGCTGGCACGGTTCATTCTCATGCGCTCGAGCATTAAATCATTGCCGGTCGGCGCGCGATCGCTCGAATAGCCGAGGATACGGTGATCACTTGATTAATTCGAATATCGCTCGTTTTCTGCAACGATGAGCTTTTGAGTTATTGTGATGAGAGTTCTTGCTAATTTGCGGTTGTAACGTGTTCGTTCCAGTTGAATGTCTTGTTGAAACTTGACACTTTGATACGATGTGCTAATGAAAGTATAATTCAAAACGTTCAACTTTAATCTTTAAATAGAAATTCTTTAAATTTTAGTGATATTCTAACAGTTTACATTATGCTTTTATTAGCATTTCAAATACAATAAAGAAACAGTGTTTGATTCACAAATTCCGCCTAGGCAGCTGAGAAATAAAACCCTTCCTTATCTCATCTCTGTCTAGCCATGCACCTTGGTCAGTGAGTGTCAGATCCTATCATGATTGTTCCCCACAAATACGTTTCCTGCCCAATAACCGAACAACGATGCAATTTAAAATTTTCACGTTCGTGGTCGGACCGTGTCACGTGTCCCCGCGACATCATTAGAATTCCTGGCTTGTGACGGAGGAAGAAGTCATCGTCTAGAAACCCTCCAAATAACAACGTCAGGCTTATCCAGCCGGATCGGGAGGCACCCTTTACCCGGTGGGTACCGTGACTCGTCGGTGTCGCGAGGACCGTCGTTAAAAAACGTGCACGCGCGTTTCTGGGTATTAGGAAAAGGCCCGAGGTGTCGCGTGTTATTTAAGGGCAGCCATGAATGGATCTTGTGACGCGTTTACGTGCCACCGAGCTTGATCCTCCCGGAAGACGCGGATCGCAAGCGAAAAAGGAGACCTGGAAACTCGAAGAATATTAATCCCTTGCGTGTGGTAGCGAGGGGATTTTGAATTTTGCGTCATTGACGGAATTAACATGTCGGTCGGATAGGTTAGAAAAGATTTTGGGGCTAGGAGGATCAGATGTCGTCGTAGAAGTTCGTTCCATTGATTTCTAATTTTTAATTATTTACTGTTTAATTTTTAGATTTCTACTTTGGTAACTTTTGGAATCATCTAAAATGGTACTTTCATCGTTAAACTCATTTAAACGGAAATAGAGACGTCGATAATTTTCAGACGTTGCAATGGGAATTCGATGGTCGGTGTCTTTTCATTTAGCGCCCTGCTGATAAGCGGAATGGCAGTCACAAGTGTGCTGCCTTTACAGCGACAGCTGTAACAGCCCGAGTGACTTATAATCCTCGTCTCGCGTCTCGTGTTAATTGGCCTTTAGAGCCCCTCACCGCGGCGCCTTAATCGCATCGGTTTACAACCCTCTTGAAAACCTTTAATTCGTTTACGATCGCACCCACGAGTCCGCGAACAACGTTCCAGGTGTGACTGCGAACAGTTCGTACAAATAGGACTGACCAAGGTCTACGTTCTTCTGAACACACCTCGCACACTTGACGCAGGCTAAACTTAAAATAGGACAAAACAGGAAATGATCTAAATTACCCACATCTTTAAAACACTATTATACTCATTTCCACAGAACTGACAGAAGAGATACAGAACATACCTCCTCCAATAGGAAGATTAACAAAAGACTCTAAATCCTCGAATGAATAATATGTGTAACTAGTAATTTCTCGACCAGAAACTAGTAATTTCAGAAACCACTAAACGCAAACGATATAAGGGGAAGGTACCGAAAAAGTGAAAAATCGAATGTGGCATCGGTGTACACGCCATGATGTTCAAGAAAGAGTATTAAAGAAAACGGGCGGCGTTATTGCGTAGCAATTATTCCCTGAGTACGAGACGATCGCCAAGTGTTTACAGCGTTACCGCCACTGCCAGACGAAATTGCACACAGGGAAAAGCAACGGAAAGAAACGGGGATAATCGTTTCTTCGACAGCTCGGGTCCGCTTCTTCGGGACGCGTTGCGTCGACGCGCCGCGCCGTGCCGGGACCGTTCTTGCCGATTGCGTGCATTCCCGTGGCGAAGAATACACGGCACGCCAGCCGTGTAGCTGTGAAACGCACAGCTGTTAACCCGCAGCTAAAAAGCATACTAAATGACTGCCATAAAGGCCGCGTAATGACTACTATGGGACACGCAGGGTGTCGTTTGCTCGAACTTTGTCCGCTGGCCGCGCCCGTGCCCGCGGATAATCGACGACCGCCACGGACCGGCATTGTAATTCCGGCAAAAATCGGTCCACTATGGTGATTCTGAGGCCTCTCGCTCCTTTTTTGGTCGCCCTTTGATCGTCACCACAACCGTTCCTGTGGAATGCACCATCGCCACGAGAAACTGAATCATCTGTGTGATTTCTGGACCCAGACCAGCTCTTAGAGTACTGTCCTCCTCGGTTAATTGTTGGGAGCCTGGATCTGTCGTGAGACTTACATTGAAGGAGATGGATCTTTCGGAAATTTTATCTTTCAGTTTGTACTAAATTACTGCGTGGTTTTGGATTTTTGTAGCTCTATTGCTTTATTGTTCTAGGAATTCTAGATCAATAATTTAAAGATCAGCTAAATTTTAAGTGTCGTTACGTCCACCTTCAGCGATGAACGCAAAGTTAATCTAATAATAGTATGGTTATACCCATGTCACCTTTTGCTATCACTTTTAGCAAAAAGCTATCTTCCAAAGTTAGCTTTAAATGTTAATAAAGAGATGTCGTGTGGAAATTAATCGTCTTCAACTGCTGTTGGCAATCTAATATCAAACCAGCAAACGTTCATGTACATTCTCAAAGTGTTAAGCGCTACACTGAACTTTTCCGCGTGACTTTCGCAGCTGCATGACTGAAAAACGTCCACCCGCCCACGGCTAGTCCCAGGAACAACGGTTTCCTGAGCGCGAACGGTTTTCGTTTGACGGAAACCTCTCGCTGGACAGTGTATTTGCAATGCAAACGCGGAATGTGTCGTGCAAATGCGTCGCTCGTTAGAAACTGTACCGGAGCGGCTAAGCCCCCTCGCCACGGAGGAATTTCGTGCCGCTCCGCGTCGGTTCGGTCAGCTTGCGTCTGGCTCCGGCCAACGGGAAACCCCTTAAAACTGTTTGCGTGTCGACACGCACGGAAAAACGGAAAAGCGGGGAATGAGATACGGAGAAGCGAGGCATCCGGTGCGAAAATTTGCCTATCGGTTTCCCCACTGGCGAAGTTGTGTAACAGACATGGACAATCGCCCGGAAAAAAACTTTTACGAGCTATTCTAAGGACGCATTTATTAAATATATTTTGCGTGTTCGTAAAGCCGTAGTCTTCTAGAAATTCAACTTTAGCGGCAATAGCAGTTACAATTGAGTATTATTAACAGACGATCACTATGAAACCTGATAAATAACCACAAATAATTGAATTAACTTACAAAAAACACCTCAAAATGTTTTAACTCCAACTTAGCAAAACATTCTTTAACCTACTAAATCACACCCCAAATCATCAAACAAACCAAAGCTTTCCTCCGCGAAATCCAATCCAAAAAAATTCAATTATCCAGGGTGCCTCGCGTCGCGTAGAAAATTTCCAAATTCGATCGATCCGGTGGCCGGATGTGGCCGGCAGCACACTTTGAACAGTATATCCAGCGATTTATCAACACGCGGATGAAGAGTCGGAACCGGTCGGGGACCGGACTTCATCGGCCGGAAAGTGTCCGCGGCCGGGGACCGGTCCCGCGCGTTCGAAGCTTTTGCGTGGCCGCTCCCGAAGTCACTTTATTAAGCATAGCCTCGGACAAGGGTGACGTTGGTGAGGCATGAAGGGGGTTGGCGGGGCAACGGTGGCGGTGGCGGCGGCAGAAGCGGCGCGGCCGCCCGGAGAAACGGCAGAAAAAGCGAAAGAGAGCCGCGAACAAGACTCGGTGTGAATCTCATCTTTTATTCAGCCAGTTGGGACCGGTGTGCGTGCGATCCGACGAGGCCCGTCTCGCTGTGTGAGTGCGGAGAACAGAGGCACCGCGCCACTTAGGGTGTGAAACCGGCGACGTGCCATCGAGAAATCCGACGGTAAGCCCCTCCCGCCCCGCCACACCCGTTCCGGCTACAGTCGATTGAAAGAATTCACCGAGAATCTCGGCCTTCGAGGCACCAGCCATAAAGTCGTTGTCGTCCTGGTATGCGGACCGCGTACCATTCCGCGTCAAATCGCGCGAGCTTTGACACCGTGCCTCTCCTGCTCCTCCCGGCACTCGAAGCTTCTGTCCTTTTTTTCGGATACATTTAATCCTTGTTTTTCGTTTACGCAACTTGAAAGAGCGATAGGAACGATCAGTCGACGAAGCTCGCGAAATGCTTCCGCGAGCAGAAAAATGGCATTTTTCTCTTTCTAGAGTATTGGGGATGTCTTTCATTGATTAGTTTAAGTTTTCTTCTTTTTCCGATTGGTGTAACTTTAAGGTAAGCGTGTAAATGCAGCGAACAAGGTTTATTAGCAGGTGTTCTACCTTGTACTTGAAGATTACGGAGAATCAACGGAAGAGACCAGCGCAATTGCAGATCGGCGATGATGCAAATGAACGCTGTGTCACGGATAATCTACAGCCGGCGTCAGCTAACTACGATGAGCAGGATTCACCAGGATTCGACGCGATCCTCAGAGCGGCACCCCGCGGGGGTCGAATCGCTGCCTTTGGAACCGGTTCCGCCCCTCCCGCGTCGGTCCTATCCACGCTGCGTTTCTTCGTCCTTTCGCGATATCGGGAGATTGCATGAGACACGCCACCGGGTTCGGGAGCGACCATTACGAATCAATAAGGGGCGAAGGACGAGGACACACGGAGTTTTCGTGGGACGTTTAATTTGCCACGGGAGGAACGTCGCGGGCCGGGGCTGGGCTCGGCGTTTTAACGACTGAAAACTGCGCCTCCGAGGACCCTGGTACCAGCTGTCACGGCCTCTGAGGAGCCAGGACGACAGGTTAACGAGACGTTGACGGTCCAATTAGGTCCTAGACGCGAGCCGCAGATTGTGCTGCGCGGCCCCGATTATGACGTGTGCTGGACAGGCCGGCGGGTCCGGCCAATCGAGCCACCGATTCGCATGGAATTCCGTTTCGCTCGTGGGTCCGTCTGTCCCGATACTTGATGGGATGCGTCCACCTGGACTGTGTTGCTCCGTTTACCTGGTTTCTGGGGCCCCGCGTTAACGGTCCAATTAAACGTTTCGGGGCACTCGACGGAATTGAGCGGCGAGTTTCGACCAAGTTAGCGGTGCCATTAAAAAGACGCGCGAATATTTTCGAATGTATCGCGAAAGTTTATGGGACACCATCGGACAGCTCCACTGGGGACGAAGCGGCGCGGCGCACGGCCGGCAGAGAACAGTTTGGTCATCCCTACCAGCGACGGGGAACGAAATCGCAGTCCCGCGACGGAACTTCCCAGATAGACATCTGTAAAATGAGCCAGGGCAAACTTTCATGCGACCGTCAATCACGATCCACGCGCAAAGATCGCGGTACCACCTGTCACGGTGTATTCCTACCCAGCCCTACGCTAGCAAGGGAGAGAAAAAAAACAGGGGGAAAGGGAAGCTACGAAACGACGAAAAGGAGGGCCGCGGAGACGGGTACAAGATAACGAGACGTTGACAGACCAATTAGATATTTTAAAACGTGCCACGACGGTGTGTTCCCGTGAGATGACGCGTTTCGATGAACTGTTCGGTAATTGGCCGGGGAAACCCGTAATTCTGCCGTCTGATCGATAGGGTCCTTCTGTCGGAAATGGAAAGAACTAGCTCTATTAGTGCGCTGGCTACCTGCTGCTATCGTTTCGAGTTCTTCATATTTTTTATTTCCTTTTTAAACGCCGATTAGCCTGCTCGAGCGATATACATCATG
Source organism: Nomia melanderi (assembly GCF_051020985.1). NCBI lineage: Eukaryota > Metazoa > Arthropoda > Insecta > Hymenoptera > Halictidae > Nomia > Nomia melanderi. The sequence continues at coordinate 10,555,592 of NC_134999.1, read as the reverse complement.
GGAGTTCTGGCTTGAACGTGCGAGCACCTATTCTGACCACCGGGATCTATGGTTTCTCTTCAGGGTTCCTTTTTAATTCGAATCTTTTACAGTCAGATGGACATTTCACTGTACAATGTTGTCCGGTTTGTGCTGTCCTCGGACGACGATATCCTGTCATCAGTCTTGAACGATGAAGATTTTCAATTGCTAAGACATTATCTACTAGATGTTAAATCATTGTTATTTTATTTAAGTGCCAGTCTTCTGTCACAGCAAATTCTCCATTTAAAGGATGCTAAATTTTCCTCGGAATGCTTTTTGTTCTAAAATCATGACAAACGATAAATATTTTTTTCTAATTACGCTGGACGAGAGGAGGGGCAGATTAAAAGGAAAAGTCATATTTTAGATTTTCTAAAGTTAATAATTAATTTATTGCCACACATTAATCGATTCTTCTACCTTTTTTAAACCATTATTTCTTCAAACGATCTCTCCGAAAACCCGTGAATCAAGTCGCAAGATGGCGGAACGGCGTCGTCGCGGCTCGGAATTTCCGATAAGACGGGGCGTGCCAGGTGAAAATCGGCAGACAGAGCTTTCCGGCGAGGCGTAATCGCGGCCGGTTGAATTACCGTCGTCGCACTAATGGCCAAATTAAGCGGCGTTTCTATACGGAATTACGGAAGCCGCCGCGCCGATATTTCAAGCATTCGCCGCCGTTAAGGCGAAGTAACGAGGCGAGATAAGGCGCCCCGCCGTACTTAAGGCCCTTAGGGCCCTGCTTAGGGCCCACACAGAAGCCACCGCCAGCTGGCTCCCCACCACGGACCCTGGTGAGCTCGGTCTCTATCGCGCGCAACCGTTCCTCCCCACTCTCTGTCCTCGTCGCCCAGCACATCCACCAGCCGAGTGTGTGGGGCACGCATTTATTTGATGGTGTTTCACGTTCTCCGCGGAGAAATTATCGCTACGAGGTATGCTCACTTACTGTGACCAACCGCATGAGCAGCGACAGCTTCGAGCCGCTCTTGAGTTGAAATTTGTCTTCCTCTTTGGCAATTGTGGAACTTTTGCATACCAATTGACAGTCAGAATTTTTCTGGGAACACGTTGTAAATATATTATATCTTTAGGAAACGTTCTTATTTATTCTTAAATTAGATGTTTGGTTTATGAAAGGAATGGTAACGTATGGTAATTCGTTTTCTATTCAAAGTTGCAACGAACAAATGTGCAAACGTAGAAAACAAGGTTTAATCCTAGTGCGCGTTCGGAAGTTTAATTTTAGATGAAATTGACCTGAACGATGGCGTGAGGGTTCAGCAATCGTAGACAGCTGTAGCTAGCCAATCGAACTCAAAGAAACTGGTCCCTTTTAATCGGCGCGTTCATTTGTATCGCGCGCATAAATTACCGTTTCCTGCTTAGTCGATGCTAATCGTCCTGCTCGAACTTTGCGCCGCGAGATACATGGAAACAGGCTGCACAGATGTGAAAGACGCACGGATTATTCCGTGGGACTCCAGGTGCTGCTCGAGATATTAAACTGCTCGATACTTGAACGGCTCCGTTACGTATTCAAAATTAATTAATTCCTCTCTCGTTTCCTGCGTTCAGTTCCTTAATCTCTACAAACATTTGATTCCAAATTTGTCCGTTGTTCCGTGATAATCGGAAATCACCCCATATCCGTTGTTACAAATAAACAGCGAATCAGTATACATTTATAGTATCCTTCCAGGTGCAATGAAGTGAATATATTTACAATAGCCCCTATGATTATCTTCGTAAAAATGCAATGAAACAGTTAATAAAGAAAATAGAGTTCTGTCTGCTAATGTATATCAAAAATCCATGTCTGAAGTAATGAATTTGTATGAATACCTGCAATCTAGTCGCGAAACGACTCCCGCGATGGAGCGTGTAATGTCAATGACAAGTCGGAAAAGCAGCAATGACGTTGAACAGCATCGAAATAATTGATGGTCCGGTCGAGGATTAAGATCGCTCTAATTTAGAGCGATTACGAGTGGACGCGCGATCTGTCGCTGACCCTCTAATTTTATTTTCTCTTTTATTTATTTCGTGCCTCGTACTCCCGATAATTACGTACAGCAACGGATGTATACCTGTGCGCGCAGAGAGTCGCTTGTTCGTTTACCATTAGCGCCGGCGGCGTAATCGTTTCCGGGGATGGGGATTTAATGCCCGCCGGGTTTCCTTACCTCCCGCCAACCGTCGATTCCATAACCTATAACGATCCCGTCTATCCAAGATTTCTTCGGCTGAAAAATCAGGGGAAATCAAACATGATTACTTAATCTGGCCCTTGTTTTGGTCGCTCAGCTAGACAAATGCTCTCTGAAGCGTGTCCCGTCTAGATGCAGCGGCTAGAGGAACCATACCTAAAGATATTTTAGCCACGAACTCTAGTCCTAATATTTTATTGAATTAAGAAAAGATTCAACCAAAGAACCAGTAAACCTCGAATTACACGAAAGGACAGATTTCTAATGAAACCGTTCCGTTTCGGCCAAAACGGCCACAGAGCATTCATGATACAAGTTAATGCTTGAAATATTATCATTGGCATTATCACCGCTGATTGTATAAAACTTTATTTTTATTGCATTAGAACAGTGTCCCTAATGTATCCATAACGAAGGCCAAAGGCCTCCCCTGTCGTAAAGCCGGCGACAATACGAACCGCGGGGAGCGAATAATTTCCGTAGAAAGACGAGGACGTAGCGCCGCGTCCTCCAAGTGTTAATATTAATAAAATGCCCACTTTTATTTCAGCTGCGGCTTATTAGCTGGTATTAGGTGGACAGTTTGATTGGCGGTCGGTCGGCTATCGGGCTGAACGATCGGTCCCGGGGGCGGGGGCGGCTGGCGGTGACGAGGCAAAGGTAGGAAGGGGGAAGATCAAGAGTAACGGGGCCCAGTGTGTGATGCAGCGAAGGATTAAATTTCATGACGACCGTCTACTAATGACTCCGTCCGACGAATTGGTCGATCGAATCGATTATAACCAGTCACCCGGGGCACCGGTGGAACAAAAGCAAAAAAGTCGTCGGGCCCCGAACCGTCGCCGTTTCGTCCCGCCGATCGAGATCCAACTCGGCCGGGGATCGTAAACAGGAAACAACCGTACACCTTTTTTTTCTCTCTTTCACCCTCTTCCCCCCACCCCCCCCCCTCAACGTTTTATTTTTCTTTTCTACCACCGGGACCCCGGAGTCCGTTTTTCTGACCAATTTGCAACCATTAACGCCGGTCCCGGGACCCGACCTTTCGCTTACACGCGCGAGAATTATAACCTCCTCCCGGAGGACCGTCCTCGACGACAACCGGGAATCGACCGTTCACCCGTCACAGACAATTTAACACCTGGCCTAAATGGTTTGTTAGCGCATAATATCAGCCGGCGGACAGGATACGGGGCATTACAATATGGAAATGACGGAGACCCACCGATCGACCGCCCCGCTAACGACGACCGACGACTGACGATGCTCGGGCGCGGCCAATTTCTGTCACTTTAAGGCTCGATGCGGATGAACGATTTTTTGTCGGCGTTGTAGCTTTCTGTCGTTGTAACTGTAAGAGCGTGGGCTAATCTCAACACCTATTCAATAGAATGTGTATTGCGTAATCGCAATAAAATATAATTATAAGGTCTATACGTTTTCTTTTAATAGTAATGCAGTGCACTTGTGTTGTGAAAATGTGGTCAAAAACAATTCAAATAATGTTGTAAATTTAATGTTTATCAGTATAATTTCAATGGTATCGTATCACTAGGACGTCATTCCGATCATTTTGAATCAATGAATGTAAAAGAATAGGTGCAGTCGAATAATTTTTTGATAGCATTGAAATGTTGTGTTGTTCTTTTTCATTTCCTGATATAGTATTATTAGCATATGCAATCAGAAATTCACAACACTGACGAAACTTTGTTTGCCGCGTCGGGCCTAATACGCCGTATCGGTGACTCTTGAACCTCGGGACACGACGGGGGAAATTTCGGGTGAACTGTGTCCACTGCGGGAATTCGAGGGGACGAACGACCGCATTCAGCCCTTTGTGTACCCGGATTCGTGTGCGCTCGGGGCACGAGAGCATTTGATGAGGCTGATTAAGGTATCTGACTCGTTATTCTAAACTGCAGTTCTCTTTAAGTGCATAGGGGCGTGGAAACAAGGCACTGATTCCGGAATGTAGGATTTTATAAACAGTGCGATATGATATTTATGTGTTAAATATCATGATTAATTGCTTACAGGAAATCCCTGGGTATTAAATTTCCACAGTCCAGTAATTATGAATCGTTATATTCCGCCAATTTTACTGAAATTTTAATTCGTCCGGGCTGGGGGCTGCTGCGCGAACGGGACAAATGCATGGACAGTACATGAGGGTTAATAAATATGAATAATCCTAGGATCATACCAATTGAAGGGGGTTACTATCATATACTTATGAATATTGAACTTCTAAATTAGGCATACGATACTCTATTTCATTAAAATGCATGGAGAGACTTGCTATCATTGTCAAGTGGACGTGATGTGACAAAAGTCATTATCTTTTACAACTTAATTCGTTTCTAGAAGAAAGCGAGACGGTTTCATAGAATTTCCCGTCGCTAAAACAAAAGATTATTCACAACGGAAGAATGGCCGACTCGAGGAAAGACGGTGTCCGATTGTCGCTGTCAGTAGAATCCGTGACGGATAATTCTTTCCCGGTTTACGAATTTCTCACAAACGAGACAGGAAGGGACACCTGGACAGCGGCGTGGAACACACAGGTGAATCCGTGGCATTGCCGCTTCGACACCGCGCCGGAAGTCACTTCCTGCGAATCCTAACCAGGAGAAATTTCGCCTATTATTATCCCGTTCTCCTCCCTCCGTCGTCGATTGCCGCCTTCGAGGAGGAAAAAAAACGCGGTCGTGGTGAGACAAAGGGACATGACATTCTTAAGGGAACAAAATCACAGTAATAATTATAATGATGTAATAACGTTTTTATTGCACCGTAACAAAATACGTCAACAATGTGCAATGCAGCTTAGTTATCAAACATTGATTAATTGAAAATGTTATTAAATTTTACACATTTTCATTTTCAAAAATTGAAAATGAGAAGTGATTTTATTATAGGATAATATCACTAGATCATAGATTCTGGTAGCGTCAAACTACGTTTCAAAACGATTCATAAAACTCAGTAGCATTCTCATGGAAGTAGTATCCAGTATTGTTTTCATTCAAGATAAAACTAAAGAAATCATTGTTCCAGTATCAATGGCTAGATCAGACAAGTTTACGGTTGACCCATTTATTGTTAGCCTTAAGTTTCGCGAAAAATGAAAAAGAAAGAAAGAAAGAAAGAAAGAAAGCCAGTAAGAAAGGGGGAGAGTATAATCATCGCCGAAATTACCCACCTGTCGCGGGGCGCATGAAACTGCGCACGAACCCCGCATATTCTCCGGCCGGTTTCGTTTCGCCGTTTAATTTCCCTCGGAACGATAATCCAATTCACGTCCGGCAGGCAAGCGTGACGCTTATTGGCGTGTAGCGCTGCCGCGCGTGCACACCCGAGACGCGGAATAATGACGGTGGATCGACGCCCGTAGGAAGTGTCCCATATGCCAAATCGTTGCCGGCCGATGCGACTCGGTGTCTCGTACCTTTACCGTGCATTTCTACCATGTATACGTTTGTATGCGTTGCGCGAACCATACGGGAAGTATCGACTGGGACCGTGAAAAATGGTGATCCTGTCAGTTATTGGCACCACAACGCACGTCATGTGCGATCCTTTTGAAAAATGCCTGAATATTTCATGAAATTCTTACCTCGCCACCATTGATCACGTGCGCCGCCTTACACTGTGATCATGTTTACGCATAACATTCTCTAAAGAATATCACACAGTGTTCCTCAAGAGAAAAGCGACAAGATACTAATTACCTAGATTAAAGTACATTTCAAATTCTACCTGTTTTACGGCGAATTACAAGCAAACATATTCCCAGTGGTACAAGAGGAACACATTCACTGACCCAATACATCGTAGCAACATACTCGACACCTTGCTTACAAGAGGGTGGTCAACGATCCATCGTTGCTTCCCATCGATCCGCCACCTAGATCCTCGAGAAACCTCAGTAGTTCGTTAGCAGGGAACGCGGATGATCCGTTGCGTTCCGCGTCCAGCGATACGGTAGTTACCGTCCAAACTGCCGATCGGAATTGGTAACAAGTTTGACCGGCCTGGTGCAGAGGAGTGTGGAGGGTGGCCGGAAACGTCGACGACGCACGGCGGGGGTAAGCGGCCGAGCTGGCCCATAAATCTTGGTACAAGCGAGGGTGTGGTCAAACGCAGTGTCGAATGGCCATGGTCTCGTCTACAAATCTATAGAGAACCAGCCACCCCGTGCCACCCCCGGTCGTCCGCGGCGGCGGGCAGCACGCGTGTACGGTTCGGTGCGCGTGTCTCTGCGCGGCGTAGGGACAAACGAGCCTGCGGGACCACTGGTCAAACACAGGACACACTTCTCCCTCTCCCTTTCACCATTGATTCAGTTCTCTCTCTTCGAGCCGGCTCGTAATATGTTCTCGTCACTGGCAACGGCTGTTTTCCCCTTTCGCGGAAATTGCCGTTTTTCGGTGATTTATCACGCTCAACCCCCCACCTCCTGTGTTGTTCCGCCGCGGCCGATATTCTCACCGGCCTACCATTGCGGCTCCGCGCTTCGGTCACTGGGCTCTCCGAAACGGAAAGGGGTGAGACCAATAGGAAAGGATTAAGGAACAACTCCTTGGCTTGGATGCAAAAGGGGTGGCCTTTTGGGGAATGAAAAACGAAACGCAAATTTTAGAAAATTGAGTGTTATGTCTTTTGGACGAAGCGTGTACTTTCAACCCTTGAGTAATGATGGAATAATTAAATTCGAAGGTAGAATGGAATTGGTAAACGATGGAACTTCATATTAAAATTCTCTGTAATTAGAAGAAACAGAAGGGAGTTTTTAAGCTGCAATTAAAAGTCCCCTGCTTCATATTTTAGAAAAAATCGTGTTCCTACGACCACCAATAAGTATTATCCCATTCCCGACGTGAAGAATGATTGAAAAAATTTCGTTTCGAGGACAAATCGCGCCGGCGGTAATTACGTGGTGGTGGATTAATACGTTCTCTGAATTTCACCGGTTTTGTTCTTTCGCTTTCACGTCGCAGAATACAAAATCCATGGCTGTCAGATACGCGCAAGTGTCGCTCCTGCACGTACACGAACGTCTCTCTTTCTAGAGAACACCTGGTTGTGGCTGGTTATACGACGAGAGTACGTCGACAGACATACTCGCGCGGACGCAGACATTCAATCTTTCCCGATGAATGCGGAAAAGAGAGATAAAAAAAAATAAAACTAAAACGATGGTAACATGACGGATGATTTTTCCAGAATCCCGTCGGTTTCATTTCTGCGGGCCTTCATTATCTTTCCCAACGATTCATCGATCCCTCGGCCCCGGCAGGAGACCGGGGTAGGGCGGACGATTCGCAGTTCTTTGTGCGACATCAGCAATTATCGTGGAGGGCTATGTGGGAACGGAGCGACGTTAATACGCGGCCTGTATTGTAATGGTTATTAGCGTCATTTAATTTTCTGTCGACGTTCGTTAATCGCAGTCTCCCCCTTCGAGGAAATAGCCGATCCATTTTGTCAGCGGCGCGCCGGAAGCGGGAAAAGATCCGTCCGATGGACGGACGCGCAAAGCACTTCCTGGATATTGAACCGCTCGGGACCAGCTCATTCCACTCGGACTATTTATTTCGATGGCGATAAATACTCGGACCCGCTCGGTAATGCATGTTAAACAGGCACCGCTGCTCCGTGCGATTGCATACCTCCGGCTAAAAGACAATTTTTATCTGTTGCAATCGTTTTCAGCCCTAAAGAAACTATAAGCACCGAAGATTGTAACGAGCAATCTTGCAGGGAAAATTCGCAGAAAATTATTTACCACTCCCTCTACAAAATTTCAATAAAAGTAACCTCTTCTTGAACTTCGAGTTTTAGGGGTGCATACGAAACACCGTTTCGTAACGAACGAGACGATCGTCCTAGGATAAAATAATTAGGAAGAGCCTCTCGAGTGACCGAACAAATTAACGTTTCCCTTCAACGAAGGAGCGAGCCTGCTTCCGAAAGAATTTTCCCCTCGAGCGAACAGTTAAACGCAGCCAAGCCCTTCCTCCCCCGTCTTTAAACCTTTCCCGAAGTCGCCAGGGCCCCTTTTTCTTTCGGTCTCCGGGACGATTATTCGTGCGGACGCACAGATTGGCCCGTCGCGTCTCGTCGATTTGTGGATCGCGGGCTTAAGGGGATCAACCCCAGGATTAGCCCCCGGTGTGGATGAACAGATTATTTTCCGGAGATAAGCCGAGGATCGCTTGTCGGACGCTGAAGAGTGAAACGGGGTATCGGTGAGTCGTCCCAATAGGATATCGCCGCTTAAAGACTAATCGTATCGCGTGACAGGGAAAAGTCAAATCGGCGGGACCGGAGGGTGAAAAAAGGATGAGACGGCGTCGTTGTCGAGACCGTTAGAAGTCCCATTAAAATATTTTATCAGAATGGACCGGTGGGGATAATAGGTGTATCTCGTCCGAAGACTTTTTCCTGCGGCGGCCTATGACCTACAAAAGGCGAGATCGCGGAACTCAGGACCATGTGACATTTTCTCCCTCGCTCTCGACTGTCCCTCTCCTTCACCACGACCTGCAGGGGGTATTCATTATGATCGCCATGTGCAGTGTCATATGGCCCTGTCGGAACGCCGCCGCGGACGAGGAAACATCGATTACGGTAATTATGCTTATCTAGTTTATTGCTCGTGTAATCGATCCGGCTACCAGAGACCTTACTTAATGCAAAAACTTTATTATCTGGCCGACAATCCAGGAAAAAGCTGTAAAAAGTTTTATGCTCTGCGGGAGAGTCGCCGACAGAAATTTCGTACGGGGGCCGTATGACGCGACACAACGCGCCGACTTACTTGTTCCCAAGTAGAGTTCTCATACAACTTTATTCAACGAATGTACTCGAGTGAAAACTAAGTAAATTGTATCACTGTTGGCGTTGATTGCGCGGTGAACTAAAGAAAGACTTTCAACTGTGTTTTTTCTTTCTTTCGTGAACAATGTGGTATTACTCCATTTTTTTATTTTTGATTACCGTTTTTTAAATCAATTGCATGTTGTTTGTGCAATGTATATTAATAAGAATCATAGTAGTACAAAGTATCCTATCTAAGAACTTTTAGAGCACCTTTCTTCTGAGATTATTCAGACTATATGTTGCAAACATTTCTCAAATCATTCAATATAAAGCAAAGATATCCTGTCTTCGACAACTTTCGCACAGAAGCATCTTCGTCGAATTAAACTCGAACAATTGAACACTCGACAACCGCAAGGAGTAATAACAACATCCTCTCACGACGAGACAACCCCTGAAACTCCTGGAGAACGAACGGAGGACCGTCAACCCACCGTGACCAACTTATTATCAGTGGGAAGCGGATACGATCCGGGTATCTACACGGAATCGTCTCTCGAATATCCGTGCCACGCGTCAAGCTTGTATCCCCGCAGTGACACGAGTCACCCCATGTACAACCACCCCATCCCCGTTGCTGCTTCTCGCTGACCCTTGACCTCCTCGCTGAATCCTGCGATTAATCTGGAATTGGATAGGCCGTCTTTCGTGGCACGAAAATATCATGGAATTGCGGAAGCAGAGGGAGCTCCGGAGGGGGTGGAGGGGAACAACGTTGAACAAGACAGGGAAAGGGGGGATGAGAACGTTGGACCGTGTCGGACGGAGAGACGGATCCTGAGGACAACGGCAAGGGTGGGACGAAGTCATCCTGATTTCGTAGGAAGAAAGCAGGGGGTAAAGTTCAGTCGAGTGAGAGGACGGTGATCACACAGGACATTGAGCACCGTGACGCCGACTGTGCCAAATTATAACTTATTTTATGAGTTTTTTGCACCGGCCATTTAACCTGCCGCTCGTACGCCGGAGGCAGTGGGTTGCAATGGGGGTTTGGGTGGCGGTGGTGTCCTAGCAAGAAATTCGGAAATGAAATGACACCCTAATGAATTCCAATTTCACCGTGGTAGAGGTACAGGTATTGCATCAGTGTTTCCAGTAACACAAAATTTTGCGATAATTAATTGACGAATAAAGAGGTCGTATTTTAATGATAAATATTCGAGCTGGTTATTTGTGCTGTTATGTATTTTCAGTTGCTTGAGAGTGGTGCTGTGTGTTGTAAAGCTTCTCAGTTAGAGAGACACTGAAAAATTGGCAACAACGCTTTAATAGAAGCTCAAAGGCGGTTACTCGCGCGAGGCAGCCATAAACGACCGCCCGCTGTCGCGATAATGAATTAATAATAGGACCGGGCCGATTATAAAGTGGGTGGATGTGATAAAATATGAAAAATTAACGTGTCCGGCGCGTGACGAGACGGCGATCGCGTGCTGATACGCGAAGCTACGATGTTCCGTCGCTTTTACGCGCGCGCACAGGCGTAGCCACCGCCACTTATTTCTGATACGCGAACACGGCGTCACAGAAGGGGTTAACGAAGAACAGTGGAAAACAATTACGAGCGTGCAGTGTCCCATTAAAAGTCGAATCGCAACGAGAGAAATAATTTTTTAATTTCGTTCTGTTGCCTCTGTTCGATATTCAATGGTATTAAAAATACAATTCTAGTCATGACCAAGATTAATTATGAATCATTCGAATACCCGTAGCGCAATGCTCGAAACAAAACGAACCTCTCGTAATACATAGACATCGACACCTTCCACCGACTAACGAATGCACATAAATGAACGCGTATACGACCGAACATAAAATTGTTACTTCCTGAATAAGTCACCGCGGTGCCCGTTACCAGCTATGCAATTATCAAAGCAGCGGCTTCAAGATCGCATGCGCAATAAGATAAGCGTCGCCGGTTGAATTAAATACTTTGTTAAGAAATGCGCAAGTACTTAATTGCACCACCGTCCCTAAATCAAACTGGCACCTTGTGTCCACATAAAATTAATCACATCCCTTCATCGGAATTACGAATTATCCGTCGACGTCGTTAATCGTGAGAAGTCCTTTAGAATCAAATCGTTATAATCAACATCAGTATTCCACACAAGTTACAGTATACGCAATTTTCATTTTCAGAACAGTATTGAAACGTACGGGGTTTCTAAAAATTTGGAAAATTCGTTTCAGATATAATTTATACTTTTTATGTTTTTTGAGACAATAGTTGTTGTTACGAGCTTTTCCGATGATATTCGAGAAGGTCGTGGAAACAATGTCTCGTACGACAGTCGTAAAGGGAAGAACGTTCCTCTAATGTCCCCGCGAAAACCGACCAAGGCACCATGCTGCGAACGCACGTCCCGCTTTATGGCCGTTTCGTCGTAGAAACTAAACTTATTACGCGACGGGGGGCGGTGGCCCGTTTCCACACCCCTTGCCACCGGAGGGAAGCTTTTTTATTAAATCACACGTCTCGCGTGTGCTCCTCGCCGGCCGATTAATTCGCCGTGACGCTTTCTTTTGTGGCGTAAGGCCAAACCTATCCATATTTCATGGGCCGCCCACACCCCGGTCTGTTTTCACTTTCGCGGTGTGTATGAAGAATGTCAGACACCACGGCGCCTCTTCTGCCGAACCGTTCATAATACTTGATGGACCCTTTAAGGGCCATTTAATGGCACCTCTGGTTTTTCTCACCGCTCCGGTCTAAAATATTCTTCCAAGTTTTCATAGAACTGGGTGTGTTAAGAAGAAGATACATATATATGTATTATGACCAATCCGATATTGTGAATCCGAATCTTTTACATGTTTTCCGAAAGAGTGGAAGCTGGATTAGTGAAACTTTATAAGATTACTGGTTTGTTGCTGAGTTCTGTAATGTTTGTCGCAATTATAATATTACATTTTAATCCGTTTAGCGTTCTACCTTCCGTCGGGAATCGAAGGAGTAGAGACACGGCTGGTCCCTGATAGCAGAGAGCACTGGTAGGGGATGAAGGAGTTCCAGAGTTCTGCAAGGGACGGCTAATTCCAGCGTGATCGCATCTGATCGATGTCCCTCGACTGCCCCCGTAGGAAAGTTATTGTCCGCCGCGCTCCTTTGAGCCTACCACGCTCCGTCGCGGCCGAGCGATCCCCCCCCCCCCCCCAGAATCAAGGAACAACTGTATAATTATTCTCGCGCAATAAAAATTTCTAATCTTCCCGAAGAAGGATCCTCTATTTAAATGACAATCCCGTTTCCCCGAAGCTCCGTGGTCTCCCGCTTTTACGATTTTCCACCCGGCGTTTTATATTTTGAGGCCGAGGGCCGTTTTAAAATTCCAGAAACGCGCACCGTTTTACGATCCCGCGTCCCCGGAGCGGTGAGCCTTCGAACTCATTCGACGATTCCGAAATTTTTCGTTTCTCGGTGCCGCGGCGGACCTTGTTCCCGGTATCTCGTCCGACAAAAATGTTACTTTGTCCCTGGATTCCGCGTCCCGAGGATTCCATCGTCTCACGAGGGGAACGACGAGAAATTTTTACACCCTTTTTCCGGTCTCGTGCGCGCGCGAGCGAGTGCTATCGCGTCGGTAAACGGTTCGGCCCCGGGACGGAATGATTCGTATCGCCTCGGCGTAACGATCCGATCCTTCCGAGTCCTTCGACTTTAAGGAAAAAGCTTATGTGCGATCTGGACAAAACATATGCATCCACCGCGGGGCTGGCACGGAGCTAGACATGGACAGTTTTCCCGGTCCCCAGCCAGCATGATTCTTTTATTTTACTTTCAGCCGTGCTCCTGGACACGACGTACTCGATTCTCGACCGTCCACCACCCCTGCAACCCCCGCGCGCAACCCCTCGACCGCCGTCTATTCCGTCCCTGTATGAACAAAGAGGAAAAGTCTCGACGAGGAGAAGGAGCGGAAGGAAAGGATAGAGATGGACCCTTCTTTCTGACCGTCCAGGAAGCTCGCATATGGTGCTTCCATCCCCGAAAACTTTCATCCATATGGGGGAGGTTGGCGGCTCTATCTAACCCCCGTGAACTCTGACCCCTCTTTATCTTATCTCACGGCCGATAGATAAGCACCGGCGATAAAGCTGCCGGACGAAATGAAGGCACGGCCGGAGCGTGGATGCAGTCGCCATTCCTTAATTAAGTCCCCGACGACCGTTTGTTCGGTTTATTGGCTTGTTTGCCCCGGGTACTTTCCCTCCGGTGACGAACACCGTCTATACCTCCGAGCATTTATGGAATTGTTTCTTCCTCCCTTTCTTCTAACGGCCGCTCTCTTCTTCCCCCCTATCCGTCTTCCTGGCGAGGACCGCGCAGCGAACTTTCCAGGAAATATTCCACGAGGAGGACAGGTTCGCCGGCGCAGCTCCGCGCAACTCCACGAGCTAGCATAATGAGGAATTATGCGCATTATGATGGAAACTCACGTCGCTCTCGCGTCGAACCTCTTCTGGGACAAACAACTTCGGGACCGGGTGGAGAATGGTTGGAGAGTTCTGGAAGATCTCGAGGTGATCTTTCGCGGCTCGAACTCCACTCTCGAAAATATCGAGGTATCTCTTCCTGCGATGATTCGCTGACGGCATTTAACTCCTTGTCTTATGACCTTCCTTCTGTATCAGGATCAAACTTATTAATACTAAAGTAGTCCTTAAGTTTCTACCACGAAAAGAAATTATATACACTTTTGGTATCATAAAACAAGAGGCTTCAGGAGTATATTAATAAAGGATGAATAGTTTTTGGGTCAACCGCAGACTCTATGCCAATTGAAACTCATCACTGATCGTTGTGCGTTTCCAACAAACATTACTAAACGATTTCCATCAAAATATAAGTCCAAATAACGTCGAGCACAAATTACATATGTTTCTTTTCCGAGCAAACATGTTTATAGAGGTAAGACGTATCGAATTAAACTTCATTTTTCATCAATTTGTCCATGAAAACGTGAATCTGTATAAGGATCCGCGATGCACTCATCACGCAGGATTCAAAATTTACTGCGTGTTTCGACTGCTGCCCGGCACGAGGGTAGAAGGGAGGAAGAGGAATAAAACCGAAGCAGGAGAAAGGAAGGGCATAGTCGACCGGTAAAAGAGATACGAGATAGAGAGCAGCGGCGAAGGGGAGGCAGAGCAGAAAAGAAGACCCCATTACGTATTCCTCTTGCATCCCTCTTGATCTCCCCGCATTTTTATTGCACTTGCCGCCGGTAAGAATATGTTTTATTTATATTTCATATTTCTCTCTGCCGCTGTTGCTGCTGTTGCGAGGTTTCTTGGCCACGAGAAAGCTTGATTCTCCGGATTCGCATAGGGTGACCACGGGATATCAAGGGGAATCTCTGCCGTTCATTTTTTCTTCTCTCTCTCTCCCCCCCCCTTTTTCGTCCATACCTCGTGTGCCTATGATTTCTTCCCCTTAAATCTCGACTCTCCGCTTTTCTCACCCTTCCCGCGGGATTGGAAATATTTTCAATGCCTTTGTCGAAGATATTTCATGTCCCAACCTGGATGCATTAACGCACGGTCAAAGGACAGCCCGCTCGAAATCACCCATCGACATTACGTCCCCACCCCACCGTTCTCCGTTGATTAATTGGACGTGGCCGTGTTAATTTATCGAAGTACCGATTGTTGTTGTTATTATAACCGTCGATGTTGTCTGTCGCACAGGGGTCGGGAACGCGTTCCGAGAAGGGCGTGACAAGTCGGAAATCCGTGCAAGAAACGCAAGTTTCTCTGAACTCCGTTTTCGTCGATGTTCGATCGACATTAGCGCGCGCTTAATTGCTTCGTCGCGATTGTTGTTCGACGACGCAGGAGCTGTTTTCGCTGCGAACAAGGAAAAAGAGTTGAATCCCAACTCGAAATATCGCGGCGGTTAGCGACGCATAAAGGCCCCGTCCGGTGCTTTGTCAGTTTCGGGAGGGGTGTTACACGCAATTTGCCACACTTTCCAGTAATGACTCCGTGGGACCCTCCGGCCTGTTTTATGGGCATCGTACCGGGTGTGCATAATTTACAGTCCAATGGCTGGGCTCGCAAGGCAACGTGAATCTTCGGCCCGGCGGTGGAAGCGGCGAGACGCCGGGAAAGAAGGAGGTGAATCACAATTTTCGGATCGTAAAATCGCGGGGACGCGTCTGTGTCTTCTCTGCCGCGATAAAGATACATTGTACCGAAACTCCAGGACATAAAACCGATGGCGGTGGAAGCAGCGTCGAAGGATCAATTGAATTTCGCTCGAGTATACGACGCGATGTTCACGAACGTACGGTTTCGGTACGATTATGTCGTCGTGTACCTTTCTCCCACAACAGAGAACGTTGTTCCCTTCCACCGGGAGCGGCTGAATCGAACTGAAACATTCTCGGTGCATCCGCGGGTACTTACACGGCTCCGTGAGAAGCTAATTAGCGTTCGCAGGAGAGACCCAAGTTTCTTGAAAAAGTAGAAAAATATTTCATTTTCATGTTGACGAAGATCATGCGCCTGAAATTAAAAAATTTAAAGGATATCTATTAAAACCTACCAAAAAAAGCATCGAAAATAATTAATTTAGCTTGCCTGGCACCCTGGTTTTCTCTTTTAACTTGACTTTCACGAAGATTCATCGAGGTGGAGGCCAGACAAGACCGTTCGAAGAATTTTTGTTATCGCGTAACGTGTTATCATTAAGATACACATCGTAACCGTGTGAAAACGCGAAAGCTCTACGTCAAGACCGTTCGGTAGGAGGAACGTACGCTGAAAATGCTCGCCGAGTCGGGTAATTTCATTACACATACGTGATGCGGACGTCCTACGCTCCTCTTCAGGCGGATGGCGAACGAGAGAAAGCGCGCGTGGGAACCTCGGATAATTTGATAAAGACTCGTGCCGGCGCGAGATGCTCCATAGGCTCGATGAAATTCCTTATTCCGGTCGCACGCGCGCTCGGATGGCTTTTAAATTCCGTTGGCCCCTTTGACGGGGCCCGCTTTCGAAACTCCGGCATAACAGCCACGTAAATCAGAAGTTTGATACGTTGGACCGACCGAGAAGCATAAATCACGACCAGGAAATTATATTCCCTGAAGGAGACGTGTCTCCTCTATGAAGGTCGACGAATCTACTTCGAAATTAAGAGCAAGGGTCTCAGCCTTTCCACCTGTCCAATCTCGTATAGTTTGGAAATTTATGTTTCAGGCGCAATTCATCATCTAGGGAACGAAAAGATCGGAAACTGAAGCAGAGGGATCCCTTTCTCGACTGATTTCGTGAGATTTCGAGGATTTCGTCGGTTCAAATTTACCTAAATGCCAAGAATAGTAGTAAATACTATTTTTTGACTATTTACTTTTGTCGCATAATGTTTTTAAATTATTGTTTTTATTAAAAAATTGAATGACCACAGGTTCTTGCGAGGTATCCTGAAATGCATGCACGTGACGTAATAGTCACGTGGTTAGACTAAGTTGTTTATGTGGTTTGATTCAAAAGAAGCTTCAGCGTTTCTGTTTGCACGTGTAGTTTCTGTTTTTTTGTATTCGATTGTTTGTGAAGAATGTCAAGATATATACTCTAAAGTACAGTACGGCAAATACGGTACATTGTGGTACAAAGGTGACCACGGTAAGTTTAATTAAGGTACGATAAAGGTGGGGAACTCATATGTTATATTTGTGCTGTCAAGTGCTTCGCATTTCATTAATTATCGATAACTGATGATCGTGGCTTATGTGATTACTGCAGTAATTGGATACATCATTTATCTAGTGATTAAATTCAACGTCGAAGAGTGGTTCAAAGAAAGCAGGTTTGTAATCACACACGTGACAATTTCCCGCGATGAGGTTATGTTATTCTGTAGTTGACTCTGTAGGTTGCTTATCTAAATTCTTTTCATCACTTTTATAATGGTTTAAATGTTTAGCCGTAAGAATTGGTGAACAGTTATACTTATGATTGCAGAATGAGTAAACTGAGTCTTAAGAAAGATTATATGAGCAACAAAACACTCAAACAATTTGAAAGCGATTCAATGTCTAGCCCAAGAAGTGCAATTGAGATTTCTAGTGATGAAAGTGATACTTCAAAAGTTGATGACATATTAAATTGTGATGTAGATTCAGAAGATATATCGATATTACATGAACAGTCTCATGATGAGACTCTGCTGAAGTTTACGAAATCTACAGATAGCGTACAAACGGAGGAGGATGAGGAAAATTCAATGTTTGCATCTACCTCGGGCATAAAAGCCAAACATTCTATGTTTAGTTGGGATCAGAAAAACACAAATCTGAACAAAAATAATAAACAAACATATAGTGATTCAGATTCTGATGATATCTACCAAAATTTCCAAAGGCATAATAACAAACAAGGGAAGAAGCTCAAAAAGACTGATACAACAGAATTACCATGCAAAAGTGAACATACAGAAGATGTTTGTCCTGAAGTAGCTATACAATATGAACAAATGATATCAGGAATTAAAGTGAAGCTTCCCGTAAAACCATATTCTTGTCAAATTGCTATAGTAAATAAGGTAACGTATCAAATATTATTTCTTAATTCAAATGCGTAATAAAATCCATAAACATATATTGTTTAATAATATATATAATTACAGCTTATACAAGCGTGCAAAGGAAAAGAAAATTGTCTTTTGGAAAGTCCAACTGGAAGTGGAAAGACACTAGCTCTTCTCTGTGGGGTGCTCGCATGGCACGATCAGTACTCTGGTAAGTCTGCAATGATTCAGTAAATTTATTATTAATTAGACAATATATCCTGAGTGTTTGTGCATTTAAAATTACTTGATCATGCAATAATGATTATTCATAGAAATCAGCCGATAAAGTTTTCGGGGATTATGCAAGTTTTCAACGTTACCAGCCATCTTTTCAAAGTAACCATTGACTTTATTAAATTTTCGCTGAATCGCGCGACGTTCTTCAGTCAAAACTTTAAAAACTCTTCCAGACAATATCTCAGCGTGTCACGACAACGTCCGCCGCTCGTGAAAGATGCAAAATGATCACGTCGAGTAGTTCTTGTGTCTAAATTGGTCGCTATCGTCCGTCTCTGGAAACTTGCGACGCGTTCGAAACTTCCCCTAAACTTTCCCTTTCCCCGTCACGCGAATAGGAACTTAATTATTTAAAGTATTCGAACGTCACCACGCAATAAGTTAGAAAACCTATGAAGACCAAGCATGAACAATTAAGAACAACTACAAGATGAATATATTAGAATACTGTATTCACAAAATTGAACCAACTGATCTATGGAATTTAACTTATCGGTAGCTATGTTGGATTTGGCACCGAGATATTTTTAGCAACGAAATTTGTCAATTAACGATGTTATTGTTTCTAATAATTCACATTAAAAGATACCATATTTAATCGGACATTAGTCAGTGCCTTTTAATGAATCCCAAATTATTAATGAAGAAATTCAGTCGTCGCTACTAGAAACATAATAATGCACTCAGAGGCATGATAAACGATGAACATTAGGTATTTCGCGATCGGGAATCTTTCATGCGCGGATCACGTGGCTTGTGCCTAGATATCAAGCGTGTAATCAAGGAGTTTCAGCCGCGGACAAGAACATTAAAGAAGTTCTTCGTTGTCCTCCGGCAAAGAACCGGCTATTAGGCATCCGAACCATCGTATTAATTTAAATTATTCAACCTTTCCTCCCGGTGGGGGTTCCGTGTCGGTCGTGTGCATGCGGCTAATTGGCCGCGATTCACGCAATTCCTAAACAATTAGGCTCGAAGCTCTGCGACGCCGTAGCCTCGTCCTTGGCGGTACCAGCTCGCGAAAGGGGGACGGCCCAACGGTCTTTTTGGCGAACGCTCGTTGGAAACGTAATTTCGTGGGACAGCGGCCTCGATTGTGATGTTTCTCTCCTTCTCTCTCTCTCTCTCTCTCTCTCTCTCTCTCTCTCTCTCTCTCTCTCTCTCTCTCTCTCTCTCTCTCTCTCTCTCTCTCTCTCTCTCTCTCTCTCGGTTATTATTTCGCATTTGCATAATACTTTTGCCCCCTTTGTCGCAGTGGTTGCGCAACGGGAATGATAATTCACCGGATCGCCTGGAACTTTTCTGGCTGAACTTCACTAGCTCGGACGTTATTTCGACGAGCGCCATGAGAAGCACGTAGATATTGTTCTTTTTTCCTTGAACCGCACGCGGATGTATCGTAAAACGCAAAAGAAAATCAACGGTACCCTTGAAAATGATTCTATATCGAACTCAGGATAATTTATTATTTTCATCGGCCGGTTTCTATTTGTTTGGCAGTTTCCTCGGGATATGTGAACCGTTTAGCATTGTCAATGGCGTTAGGTCTTTCCATTCTCCGCTTTAAAATATTCTGGTACTTGCACAATGTTTCACAACGATTCGAATTATGAATCTGTTTACTTTCTACCACTTCTACGGAAATTACTATTTTCCTCGTGTTTCTCGGGAAATGTGCGTTTGTCGCGTTTTAATCCGACGTTGATTCCGTTTCTTCTCGAACGGATGAGAAATGATCACAATCCATCCAAAGCGAATCGTTCCTTATCTATCGGAAAAGTCGGGAAAACTTGTCGAGGGTCGTGAAGTCGTTTCGCGATGATTCAGAAACTCTTCACTGGAGTTGCGTATCGCGACGCGAGATCTTAATACCCGTGCAGATGCTGTAATGAGGCCCGTCAGGCCCGGCTTGCGCGCCGTTTCATTATGCTCCGCGGGAACGCGTCGCTCGAGATCCGTTTAGATAAAAATGGACCCAAGTACTTCCGCGAAATTAAACGAACACTCTTGGATTTCCGTTTCTCAGACAATTATGTTTACCGTTAATGTTATTTTCGTTATCGATATCACGGCGATCGACTCGCCCCGATCGAATGCTAATGCTAGAAAGTCTAACCATTTCTTCCTAAATGGCGAACAGTGAAATAGCGGATACTCCGTGATCCGCTGCTTCGTCAAATTAAACGTTTCCCCGACGGTTGAACGTCGAATTTGCGTGTCCGTCAGCAACGTCTTCCTCTTCTTTCGACGATACGCGGCCAGGAACCGACTGGAACAAACCAACCACCGCGTCGTTCCGCTTCCGGAATCACGCACAGATCCTCCCCGACTTCCTCCTCCCCGCCTCCTCTTCCTTCTCTCGCCGTGACGTGACATCGTCCTCAGCGATCTAGTATTATCGAGCTCGCGAGACAGTTTTCCGCTCGACAAGTCGGTCGTGTCCGCCCGGGATGGTCGAAGAAATGGTACCCGTGGATTTAATTGGTACCCTAGCCACCGGTCGCGTACCATTGTAGAACGCGCTACGGATATTCTGTCTAACTTGTTGCGGACGGGTTCGTGTCGCGCTCGTATATCTACGCAAAGGGTGGTTATTAATATCATGCTCTTTTTATTACGTAATAATTGATATTGTGCGTATACAGAGTGTACTAGAGGTCAGCGTCTTAAAAAAAAAAACATTTACAAAATTTGTCTATAATTTTATTTCGTTCCTGTTTTCGAAAGGGAATTATTAACAATAAACTGATATTTATCAGCACATTCTCAGAATAAATTATAAAAAGGTCACAAAACCATGAACACTGTTCAAAGGATACACTAGGTAGGGCGAGTGACGAGTTAACTCGTCCCGAACGAATCGCAGTCACGTTCACCGAGGCTTGTTCGTTAGTCCTCGAGCGCCAATAAATTTCGCTGCTTTCGGATTGGCCTGCATGTCTGAGCGTAATAAAATTTCTTCGAACGGAAAAGACATCGTGGATTAAAAATAGTAGGCGGAACCGGGGGACGAAGAAAAGCGCGCGCGGAGATTCGAGAGACACCGCGCGGCCTAGTTGGACTGGGGCAGGGTCGTATCGCGCAACACTACTCGATGCCTCCGATACTACGCTTCGCGGCACGCATTCGTAATTAGACGAACCGAGGAATACGGGAGGCTCGATTAGCGTTAGTCATGACAGCGGAGGCACGGAGCATGCACGACATTTCTTTCCTGCCGCGGCGGGCTTGAATTCGCTGCTACCACCGGTTTAAAACCCTGACTGGCGGTGTCACGCTCCGCTCGAGACGGAAGTCGAGTGGCACTGCTAGCCACCAGGACTGTAAACCTCGAGAGCGGAATAAATTAGGTCTTCGCCACGGGAATAGAAAATTTATCATCGGCCTTAATCGATAATCCTCCCGTTGACCGCCCGACGCTTTTTCCCTCGGTTGCCAGCGTACAGTCCGTAGCGATATTGTCTGTTAAACAGTCGACACTTAGCAGTTTTGGGGACTGATTGTTTTAGCTGCTCTTCTTTTAATAGCGTTAAATGTAATTCTTCGATTATACACGTAATGGACCGTAAGCGCAGTCATGTAAATGTTAGACCATTTCGGACATGATAGAACAAGTTGACGCAAGGCATCGGCTACGTGGGCATTATTGCAGTCGAGAGTGTTCCTCGGCCGACGGTGAACCGATTCCTCCGCTGATTCGCGGGGACATCGCGAGTGAACGCAATTCAACTTTTGATAGATCGTCGAGGCGACTCGAACGTAATTATGTTTGACTTGCCGCTTTGGCAGACCTCGAGACTTGTTTCCCGCAATTACCTCGGGATTCGCGGAAGTGAAACGCGAGGGAAAGGTTATTATTCTGAAGCACCTTGGAAATGCAATCAAAGTTTCGCTCAATCGACGTCGCGCGAGCCCTCTGCCCCTTTCCGTCCTCTTCGCCGTCACCACCTCCTACCTCCGCCTCAGGAACAGGACAATATTGACGATAATTAGGATGGGCACGATCCTCGACCGAGGAGCACGCTGTTAAAAACAATTTACTTCAGCAATTAGCCGAGGGAATTGTGATTCGGCGACGATGACCTCCCTTCGCGTAGCTTTTCTGAATCGTTCGAGGACACGGATCGTTCTCCGCGGAACGGAATAGGTCGCCTAAGAACCTGGAATCGATGAAACGCCTCGAAACTGAGAATGCTGCTTCGGTCGCGGCCGATCGGTGCCGTTTCTCACGGGTCGCAGGGGGGACAATTATTCGCGGGGAATCGGTGAATTCTCCCGCGGGGATGCCGAGGAGGGCGCGCCGCGAAGATGCTCCGTGATCGAGAGAGGAACATGGGTGAGGAAGGTGGAAAGGCGGCGAGCTAGACGGCGAACGTGGACGGACAAAGACCGGAGAGAAAATCGAAAGGGAGTGAAAAGAGGGCGGCGGGAAGTAGAAAAGAGATAGAACGATAGAAAGACAAGCAGGGGAGCGGGGGATAGGGGAGAGGGCAGCCACGAAGAGAAAGAGAGAGATTCTCATTGTAAAGAAAGCCATGTGCGTACGTAGAAGACGTGAGATCCGTTGGACCCGCATGCGGACCTTATTGTGTCCCAAAAGGGCGTATACGGTAGGTACCTTAATGTCGGCACGGATGAAAGCGTGGGCCCTCCTTTGTCTTTCCTTCGTGAAGCTGCCACAGCAAGTAGCGTGCTCTGCGGGTAGCCCTGCACCATTTCTCAACTACCGTTCCCCCTCCTAACTCCCCCCCCTCTCTTTCTCTTTCTTTCTTTCTTTCTTTCCTTCCTTGTCTCAATCTCTGTCTCTCTTCCTCTTTACCCCTTTTTCTCCCTTTGCTCTTCCGCGGTCCTCCCTTGCGTTCCCCTTTTCGCGGATCGTAACGTTAGATCGAAACCGATTTCACGGAGTAGCTACCGGCCTCCGATCAGATTCTTACTTTCTGGGGAGCTAACTAATCTGGAGTTGGAACCAAAATAATTATGGTTCTGAAGGAAACGTCGTTCACGTTGAGACATTTAACCGATGTTAACGAATGTCTTTGGTTAAAGGTTTTCATTAACTGTGCAGGTTATTCTCACAGCCTTCTTGAAAAAGGATTAATATCTCCTCGGATGCCTGAAAGCTTTATCTTTTAACTGCATTTCATAACTACGGACACCATCGTGTCTGCAATTAAAAAACGCTCCTTCGTGATAGGTCCGAGTCATGTTCCATCACTGGAACGTCGCGCGGGAACGTGCATTCCAGCATTACTTTCGGGAGGCATCCTCGAACGAACCAATCGAGCCCGACGACTAGAGTTCCGGCCGGCGTGGTACCGCGGTTGGTACCACGCCGGCGACCATTTCGCGTTATTAATGTCAGGACGCTCGCAGAGGGTCTCTATACAGTTGTCCGTGGAGCAGTTGCATGCTGAGGCGCAAAGACGACTCGACTGTGCGCAATATATAATTCTGTTGATAGTTCGCCGATAATTATTGCCAGTTACCAAGTTGCCTGACGGTGGAACGGGCCGCGCGCCGTGCCGGTTACTCCAACGTCGACGTCGCCTTTCGACGCTGTAATAAAGCGACATTAGCCGGCATGCGATTCCGCGATAAACTTTCGAAATTTATACCCGCCGTCCCGCGCCGCTCCACCTCTCGATTCCGCTCGACGCGACACGGCGCTCTCCCCTAAACATCGTCGACGCATCACTCTCCGCCTTTTCAACGAACGATTTCATTCTGCGGATTCCCCGGTAATTGCGAGGGACACCGTTATCCCGGCAGTTCTCAGCGATCACTGATTAATGCCGCCGCGACCTTTAAATCATTGCCAACTGGCGAATAGCACTTGAACTTCAAACTCTTCGGTGTCTTTATCGGTGCCATTTTATGTTCTCCAAACTTGCGAAGAACGCGAGTAACGTTGAAAGGATTCCAATTAAGATTCCAGTACGGATGACAGAGTATTTAGAATGAAATTTAAATTTCTTGTTGCAATTGTTTATTGTCTGTGGTCGATCCAAAGAGTACGGGGTCTCGCAGAGCGTGATCGGAAGACTGGAAGGAATTCAGGAGCCAGCGACACCCTCCTGGCTTCGCGACGCGAAAGCTGGCTCGGCAACGGGCAAGCGTTATGTAAGAGTGTATGTTCCTATTGATCGATAATAGGATGCAGACTCCACGCGGGAGCAAAAGGTCCGCGGACAGGTCTGGCCAGTCCCGGATGGTCCCGAGCCAGACACGGAAGATAAGAGACCCCCCAAAGGTATGGCGTGCGCCGCCGGTTCCCAACCAGTCCTGAACTCCTCTCTCGGGTGGTCCCCAACGTTCTCGGGCCCTCCGCTCTCTACCCCTTCTTTCATACGGCCTCCTCTCCTTCTTTCTCGCAGCCTCCTTTCCCTCTCTTTGTTCGTCTTTCGGACGCTGATTCGCCGATTTCCGCGGCCCGCTTTCTGGCTCTTTCCAGCTCCTCTTTGACTCCTCCTTCGCCGGTTTCGTTATTCCAGAAATTTTCGAAAGATTCTGCTCCAAATTGTGATCATACCATCTTTCTATTCTCTAGACTTTTCCTTATGCCTAGTTTTCCTTTTCAGTCAACCACGCGTGACTGTTTTTCGCAATACCTAACTTATAAGTCGGTTTCTAATTTACGGATCATATATAAAGGTTAACTATTGATTTTATACTCTTATGAATACATTTTCACACTCGATGTATTCGACGCGTTTAATAAAATCTGATGAGATTTTCACTCTGCTACGAAATCAACAGAACTCGCGACTAGAGAAAGTAAATTTCTGTTTCGTTCTAGTTTCGCAAGTTACAAAAATTCGTGTTTAGGCGCTTCTAGCTCCCTATGTAATAACCATTAGATGATCATAGACGTCTGTCGCCGATTTCGAAAACAGTGTCGCGGCCCCTCAATTTTTCCCCCGTTCCCGACTATTGATTTAATATATCATTGGACCCGTCGGGCAAGGAACTCGATCGACTAGTCCCGATTGCACGGCTGGCTACTTCGCCGCCAGGATACGCCAAGATCCGTCTGTCTCTCGTTCCGAGAAAGGATTCGCGATTCAAAAAGCGCCGCCCCTGCAAATTCCAGACGACCCGCGCGATCTTACATAATTCCACATGCTCTGGAAGATCGTGCGGTCTGGGCCCGGCCCGACGTCCTGGAATCGCCCGTTCCAGGATTTCTAGGGCCGGGCTAACGATTCCAGATAGCCGGGGCCCCAGTTCTGACTTAGGATCTTTCGCAGATACGGCGCTCCGCCGATTCTTTTAATCCGCCGTTCCAGAAATTCGTTTGTTACCCGAACACGGTCTCCTTTGTTTCCACCCGAAACCAGTGACACGGTGTATCGTTTTTATCGTTGTTATTAATTTATTGCGCGAGACATGTACAGTGAAAGATAGACGCATAAAAAATATTAATCAGGGACAATGAGAATACCATATTAAATAGAAATGAGTGTAAAACACGACTAAACTATATAATTCGAACGCTTAAGAATTAGAGAATATTTAAGAATATTTTAAGTTAAGTTATAGTTAGATGCTTCGGCATTAAAAACTTGAAGTAAATTCTAAAACTGAAGTTAGGTATTTATCCTATATTTATATAAGAATGAGGCAAAGAGTTAAATGCAGAAAATTTCGTTTAAACGATCACCAATGAAGAAGCAAAAAGGTGCAGATACGATTTGAGCAACAACAATTTAACCGATGGATTTGGCGTAAAGAACGATTATTGGCCCTCGAAGAAGAGACGATCCCTCTCCGTTCTGTTTGAATCAAGAAGAGCAGCGGTGGCTCGTCGGAGTTAATGAAAAATGACGCGTATAAACCCGCGGAGAGATAAATTGACTGTCGGCCTTGAATAATCCACAGCCCGGATGAATTCGGTCGTTCGACGACGGAACCGAGCGCGCATTCCCCGGTGTAATTCGCGTGGAATCGATCGTGTTCGGGGCCCGACGATCGCCGGCCGCCGTTTTTCGTTCGGCCGGAAATGTTTCGCAGGTAAATTGCGGGCGCCAGGCGCCCTAGGCGTGTCGTGTCCACCGCGCCACGCCACGCCGCTCAGGCAATTCACGCCGATGCTCCGCAATTTTTGCCGTCGCTTCTCGTCCCAAGATTCCTGTTCCGCGTCGTTTCGCCTCTCCTCCGGTTCCGTGACGTCGTTCCTGCGACCATTAACTTGCCACCACGTTCTCTAATTCCCGAGAACAGCGAGATAACTATAATTTTCATGTTTTTATTGTAATCATTGGACTTTGGACCTTCTTCCAGAAAATACTGAGTGAAGGCAAACGAAAGAATAATTTTAATAATTTTGAAACACTGTAGTGGAATTGAATCTCAGAATCACATATATCAAAATTTCAATTATTTATTACTAAAAAATAATCTGAAAACGAAACATCGCGGCTTTAAAAGTCGGAAATCCGAGATTTTCGTATTCAAAAGCCTCTTCATGTCGTAAAAGGATACAATCGGTTCTTGATACTGTTGTCGCCATTAAACTCGATAATTTCTATAACCGTTGAGCGAAAAACGGTTTTTGAAACGCGTTACACCCGAACAAAACACCATCACGCGCTTTTTCATTCCCCCCAGCGAAAACAGAGGGAAGAACGCTGATCGAATCCCGCAGGATTGTTTCGGCAGCCGTTTTCATCGGACGTTTTCAATATACGCGGCTTGAAACACGAAACTTAGTTTGTCGAATTACCGGCGAACGATCGTTTAGATAAATAAATTTTTGAGGTCGCCGCGACGTTCGGCCTGACCCCGGCCCGGTTCGGCACCAATCGATCGGCTTTTTAATCGTCACTGTAACGATCAATTCCGCGAGAATTTCGGCCGGTCTGCTCACCGAACCTAGACAGCGAATTCCCGTTCCCCGAATTAACCGAATTGAAATTTCGATATTTCGCTTTTCAATGACCGGCCGTAGTTCTCCGTTTTCCGAGCGACCTGCCCGCCTCTTCATCCTCGCGGTATTCCGTGTTCCCTGTTCGGAAAACTACGACTCCCTTTTTTTCGTGAACTTTCATTGCTGCCATAAAAAATTTAGGGAAAGTGAAAGGGAATTTCGAAAACGACTTTAGCTTCCCCACGTGGTACACTGTTTACGTTGAATGTACATCGATATCGGTATGAAAACGTATATCTCTATGAATGATTCTAAAGTCTTAGTCTACTATGCTCTCACTCGTAGTCACAATAAGTGGAAACAGTGAGCAATAACCAGACATCCGATCTGAATTGTCTATGAGACAATAGAAATATTCAAATTTAAATCTTACTTGTTGTAATTCTTATCTTGTATTCTCTTTAACTTCGAACATCTGCATATACAGTGATTCGCGAACGTTATTAGATTTAGTTGAAAGTATCTACCAATCAACTGAATCCAACGATACTTAATAAATTCCAAAAACCTAGACGATTGAAAGAGACATATATTTATCGAAGCAAATTCGGAATCATCAGAGCATCGATAACCTACGAGTTCCTGTAACCCCTACACATTCTGCAGACCCAAATTCGCGAACGTCGCTTCCATAATATCATTATCGATAAGCCCAGGCTGTTTCCGCATGGAGAAAGACTATCAGAAAAGAATGGAACGATGAGCGATCGCGGTGCCGAGGAGGTAGCTGGTATGTCGGGGCGGCGGTCGACACCCTCTCGAACGGTTTAGTTAAAGTACGGAAACTTCTCCCGCGTATTCTGCGCCGCGTGCGTACCTGCTCGGCTGCGTATGCACTGTCTCTCCTCTCCTCTCTTGCTGCCGGTCGTTCGCGCGCCGCTATACAAATTTATGGAGTGCACACGCACAATATGGGTGCACACGAGGTTAAACAAAAGCGCGAGCATAGAGGCGCGCGGAAGAGCGAGAACGCGCGAGCGCTAGCGATCGAGCCGCAGCGCGTAACTTTTTTTTTACTCGCGCGCGTGTGCACGCTGGAATATCATGAATATGTATTGGGTCTTTTGCGGAAGATATGCGCGTGTCCTTTTTCCAACGTCGCGCCCCTGTGTGCGTGCGCGTAAGATCAAAGGATGCCGTCCACCTTCTTTCAGCCTCCAACCCCTCTCACGCACCTTCGTCGCTCCTCCTTTTCCCTCTAACCGCTAATCGGAACCTCTTTCTCGCTCCTTCCTTCTCACTTACCCTGTCTCCGTTCCTCCTCTGCTTCTCGTTCCTTTCTTTCTCCTCGGATACCTCTCGCTTCTTCTTTATTGAAAAATCTCGTCTTTTTCGCTCCCGCGTGTTTATTCGCATTTTTTCTCTCCTCATCCCTTTTGGTCTGTACTACCCCCTCCCCCCTCCCCCTTCCTTCCTTCCTTTCTCCCTCCCTCTCTCTCTCTCTCTCCCTCCGTCCCTCCCTCCCCCATTCGCCACCCTCCCTCCCACAACCTCTGTTTCGTTCATCTTTCTCCATTTCATGCGTCCCTCTTTCTTCGATTTTTTCTTCTCTGGCGGCGCGCGTGATTTTCTGCCGCCGCCAACTACGACGCCGAAATTTATCAGCGACCGTCGCCATAATCATGGCCCTCCCTCGCGGGAACCGGCCCAGGAAACGATCGAGGGTCTCGTATTCCACGCTTCCACCCGGATACGCTGCGAAACGCTTTTGATGCGTTATCCTTGATTTTTTGGAATTTTTTGTTTCTTTTTTTTGGTGTATGGCGGAACGGAGATTCTGGAGATCCAATGTTTCACTTAGCAACAGAGGCGCGTGACGATTCACCGCAGGAAATGGTGCTTTTAAAAAAAGGAGGTTTTACGATCGGATTCTGATACGGGTCTTCGTAAGTCTGTTACAAGTATCGACTCCGTGCACGAGGTATTTCGCACCGAGTGCGAAGTATACTTCGGGAAACCCTTCAACCAACTGGAATTATGTGCAGCCCAGGCTAAAGATAACAAACCTGTACTCTTTCTCCAATGTTCGTAACCTCGTCGGGGCAAGTTTCATAAAAGTCGACTAAACTCTTTCCGATAGTCACTCTTCAACGGTTTGAATCGAACGAAAATTGCGGAGCTTCGTGAACGGGGATGCGATTTATAACGTATATCGGGTTTCATACCGGAGATGAAGGGATGAACTGTGAATAGACCGACGGCTAAACGTGCGCGACGAAGGATCTCTTAATGTATTATCTGCCTGTTGTCTAGAATTGGATGTTTCGTAAACGAGTTTAGTTTCATTAAACTACTTCCATTTTTTAATTAAGACCTGCTTGTAATTTTTTATCAAGTATCAGTATATATATTTCAGTATAATCTCAATATTCATTAAATTTGCATACACTTGTGGTCTCTTCTCTCACAAACCAAATAAAAATCAAGATTAATCTACAGGCCGTACAACAATTACGATTACTAGCTTATCAAAATTCTTTCAAAAACTGAAATCGTACTTATACAGACATCGATGACCACAACATTATCCGTTTAACAGGTTAAAAAATTAGTAGGATCGTTACTGTTTATTCCCGCACATCCTCCAGCGACAGGGGCCCGACCAGAAGCTTCTTCATTTCGCATTCGCGGGAACCGATTCCCACGAGCGGAAAGGAGCTTCGAACACCGTTCTTCGGTGCCCGGTTCCGCGCGGGAACCATGTGCGCTTCGCTTCTCGAGCATTGACGTTTTCTCATCGGCCACGTTCCGCTCGACCCCCAGGCCTAGGTACAATCGGTTACGCGATATGTGTGCGCGCCGCGCATTCAACGAGGTGAGAAAATTCTTTTCGCGTCTGCTGTAGAAGGAACGAGGAGAGGATTCGTCGAACCGCGTCTGCGAAACGGAAGAGCAGCGGTGGCAGCGTTCAACTGTGGAATAATGTGCCCCCTTCACCGACGGTCCGTAGGGGGGCGGGCGGGTGGTTAAAGGAATCCTCCATCGCGGCGCGGAAGCGAATGCTAATTAATGACCCTTAATTCTCTTAATTGGTCACTGCGATCGCGGCGATCCGCGAGCACTTGCGCGCCCGTACCTCTTCACAGAACTGCTTTCGGGCCCTCCTCGTTTTCCCACACTCGACTGGTCGCAGCCGGAGCCAGCCGCGGATCGATCCCCCGGCCCCCCTGGATTAATTTTTCAAGGACGTCGGTTCCCTTGTCGAATCCCCGGTGACCATATCGGTGGCGCCATCTCGACGTTGCTCGGCAAAACTGCTAGTGGTTGTAGCACGGATCAGAACCCTATACACGCGGTGTTCAAAAAGTACCGTTCGTTCTGAGATTGAAGTTCCTTTACCTTTTGAATTTTGTTTCTGTTTATATATCTTCCTCTATAGGTGTATTATAATGAGAAGTAAATTATTGAAAAGCAATTATTTGTAATTACATCGATCAGATGGTGAACTTAAATGTATTTGGGTGTCCATTTTGTGTTGTATTGGTTCAAGCGATACGCAAGGAAGAAATCTAATCTTTGCAACTCTTGCCTTATCTGATACTCTTATTTATCGATTGAAATACGAAAACGAACGAGAAAAACAAGGAGGACACAAGGTTAGATGTGAATTATAACTAAGGAATATGAGATATTTCATTTTATCTTTGAATTCATAATATTTTTATGGATAGTTAAATGTATCCTCTTGGATACAAGTATCCAGAAAGTTACTGAACTGTCGTATTTCTCAACACCCTGTACAGGGTTCGCATCAGCCTCCGTTGCTTGAACAAGGGTATTGAAGGGGGACGAAGGGAACCGTGACTCGTCGTGGGCGTCCGCGATGCATCCATCGGCATAGGAGGGAGAGGGAGGCATCGACGACAATGGAAATTAAAAATGCGACTGGAAGCGAGCACGGGAAAGGAGGTGAGAGCGGAACCGAGCGAGTTTCTCCGCCGGATTCCGGGATACTCTCGACCGTGGAAAACAATGCCGCCTTCGCGTCAATGAGCCCTCCACCGTACCGATGAACTTCCATGAAAACTGCGTTCGAATATTTATCCCTTTCCTTCGCTACCCCTTCCCCAACCGCCTCCGACCGCCCCCTTTGTCTGGCTTCGGTTTCTGGTCCCGATGACGGTGGCGAATCGGGAAACTTTTCGGGGATGCTGAGCTGATTTTCGAATCTGCTTCACTCCCCTCCACCCGTTTCTTTTTCATTTCTTTCTTTTTTTGCCTACTCGACGGTGCAATTGAAATGAATCCAAACGTTGTGACTAAACTTTGCGCACATTATTGCAAGGAATTCAGACACATTTAATGTGTTTCTTTAAGCTTTTCATTTTATGAGGTTAGAAAGGTATGGTTATTTTACCGTATAATTAAAATTGTTTTTAAGCTGGCTTGAGATAATGCAGGAACCACGGAAAATTGAAGAAAGAATCTGTTTGATGCAAAATAATTTTTTCTTCGCAAATTTTCGGTTATCCAACTTTTGAGCATTTCTATTTACGATTGACAATGTCGATAATAAGAATAATGTGAATAGAAAATCCTAGATTTTCGGGTGCAAACTGGACAGTTCATACACGTCTGCCCTAGCTAACGAGATAAGAAATGGTGGATTTTAATTAACAGAGAAGATCATCAAGCAGCTGAGGGATTATTGTTACTGGTCTGCGTGTCAAGAACGCGGATGCTTTGACTCATCACCGCGAGAGTGAAGCATCATCAAGACAGACGCATCGATGCAACAACGTTCTTGCATGGCTGCGTCGAGTGCGCCCCGGCAAACGAAATTCGGAGCAAGAAAAAGAGTTGTCCTCGCGTCGCGAAATGAAAACATTACCTCGAGGAATTCTCAAGAACTCCTCGATTTTAAGGGAAGAAATGAAAATCCCAGGAAAACACGGCGTGCACGTTCGACAATGACTGTTTGGAGAGACTCGAGAATTTTGTTGTTTGGTACTGAGCCTCGGCGTGCTCCAGAATTTTTCAAACCTTCCTGACTACGGAACCTGTACCGTTCAAGCACTCTGAAACTTTCGAACTATCGGCACATAGAAGTTTTCATTATAGTGTAGACGTATGCATTTATATGTATAAATGCTCAAAGTAAAATGCATCAACTTTGATAAGATTTCTGAAAATCTATCAGCCTGTACTTGAAGCTGTTCAATTCTTCAAACTCTTAACACTAGAATTATCAGACACGTTAAATAACTGACGTTATCATTACTTTTACTTTCAACAACTGTTCCCTATACATTTTACGAGGACTTTATAGCAACCACAAAGCTACATTATTGCGATTTTATTTAACCGCGATTCAATTTCCACATTACACGACCAAAAGTTCAAACACAAGCTCGGAAGTCTCACGCACACCTTGTCCAAATAATCGCGAACCCGTGCAAATAAATTACCGAATCGGCGCGCATCAACGTGCCGCCACGCGACCACCAAAACTTTCTGATCCAATTTTGCGAGTCCCTTGCACCCAATTTAATCCGCCCATAGAATTCGTCGCCTACGAAGGATTGCATTGCATTCGTTTACATTATTCCTGTTTCTCGGCACGCATCTACGATAGCTCCTGCATTACTGCCGCGACCGTGTATCCGTGCTCTCTCTTTCCCTCTCTCCCCTCGTCGTCGTTCTTCCCCGTTCCGAGTGTAAGGCGAGCATGCACGTGATGCACTCCGTGTACCGGTGAGTGTAACCGCCCCGTGCCACGGCACTAATTAACTGATTCTCATTACGCGGCCGCGCTATACGGGGCTGCGTTTAATGAGACCACCAGGCTTCATCGAGAATGGCATTCGGCTCGATGGGAATTTGTTATGATAATATCGATCGGCCGGCGACCACGGGTACACGAACGGGTTTTCAGTCCACGTCTAACGAGAGAAAGAGAGAGAGCGGGAGAGATGGAAGGGGTAGCAGTGCGCGCCTCCACGAGAGGATCGACGCCGTCTGCCATTTTGGCCCGCGCCGCATGGAAAAACCGCGGTGACCGCCTCGTTCCTTCTCCTTCTTCCTCTTATCCTTTTTCATCTTCTTCTTCCTCTTCTTCATCGCCGCCGACACCGCCGCGGCAGGTGATAATTGGCCGACATTAGGACGCCGCTCGAAATGCCGGGCGAAAATATGCCTCTCTTATCCGGACCAAGAATCTCGGGCAACGAACGATACCCCGGCTTTATTGCGGCTGCCACGGCAGAAAAGGCTAAAGAGAAAGAGGAACGCGCGATGCAATTCGTAATTGGACCCCGGGACTTTTATGCGAACTCGGACGTTTATAGGCCAATTTGTGGAAACGGGAATTAAAGGGGGACGGGGAAGACGCGTGCAACGCCGAGCCTCGATTCCGCTTCGTTCCGCTTCGGCGCGGCCGCTCACCGAATCCGCGAAATCTGATGTCTATGATAGACAACGCACTCGTTTGACCTGTTATTGTACGGTTTATTTTTATTTTTCTCTCCGGTTCTTTTTGGAGTGGTGGATGTAATGGCAATGGAGAGGTAGTTGCAATAGCGAATTAACTCTGATGATTAGTTTGTGGATTTTTATCAAATATGTAAGATTTCTGAGGATTTGTAAGTAAATTTTGTATATCTTCTTTTTATATTCATCATAATCGGGTCATTTGGCTTTAAATGTGACAATGTTATAAGACAATTATTGATGTAAAATGTGATATCTGATGTTTGATGTCTGGTAAATATTTAATTACATTATTCCGATAATAATTAGAAACTTAAATATAATACAATATAAAAACAAAGCAAGGGTGTCGAATAACAAATAGAAAATAAAAGATTTCATAACTCAAAATTACAGTTCACTCACGAACATCTTTCTGTGTTCAAAATGGAATTTTCGTCGGTGTTGTCGATCGTTCGAGCGCGTCCAACGCCAGTGAACTGCGTCGAATACACTCTTGTTCCATTTAATTTTCCCTCGAAATGGAAAGTGCTTTATTTGCAGGATTTTTCGAATGGACAAACGAAAAACATTTGCCACGGCTTCTTCGAGCCTCGTTAATCGTTATGCGGCCGCGCGAAATGTTTGCACGTGAAGGTGTTGATCGTTATCGCGTTAATATTTGCAAAATTCGATATCCGGCAAAGTATTTGCAGACTTGTATGTTCGCCGTGTAATTTGTATTTTCGATCGGTCCACGGTATAATGGGAATATACATTTAATAAATCCGTCAGCAGTTCGAGTGCGCTCCCCATAATGGAGCATTTATTATTCGTTACAGATTATCAATCAACCAGCCGCTGCTCCGATTAATTGGTCGAAGCGACTCGACACGAACGCCGAAATGATTCCCGCGTGAAAAAGAAACAAAAGCATGAACCGATTGAAAGCGAAACGGTTTTGGTCGGACTTTCACGAAGCTCCGAGCAACCTTATCCTCGATCCTCGATTCTTGAGAAACACGTTCACGATCTCGCCTCTCATAAATCCATCTTAACTCTCGTATAATGAATTCAGAGGCGTTTCAACTCACCAATAACCGTTGTCTCGTCCATTAATTCGTTTACACGTTTATTAGACTGCAAATCTTTATGCACCTACGAACTTTTATGGACTAATTTACAGGAACCGGAGAGAAGATAAAAGTGTCAATAAACTTTCTTACTTACTTTTCCACACAGAATTTTCGAAAGTCGGAAACGCTGCAAGTGCATAAAGTCTGCAGTTTAGTGATTATATACTCATAAAACTGTAACATGAAGTTAAAAATGTGCATAAAATTGAATCTATGCAAATTTCTGTCTTGAAACTTGCTGACAATAGAAGTTTTGTAATTCAAAACAACGTTGTCCATAACCTCGAAAACCACATAAAATTCCTTTTCACCCTACAAAATCATTAACAATAAATCGACTACCGGCGTCGACGTGTCAGCTATAGAAATCACAAGCGAAGAGTCAACGTCAAACCGAATCCCCGATACACGTATCCAGCGTGGAACGCGACAGGAAGGAGAGAAACCGCGCGTTGGATCATTCAGAGTCGGAAACGTGTCGGATCGATGGGCGCGGAGGACTCGCGAAAACTCCCCGGAACAGTCCTCCGCGTCTAACCGGATGCTGGACCCAGGAAGAGGCACTTGGGGGATCTCCCCAACGGCGGATGGCATTCGACTTGGCGCTCTTTGTCGAGCGGAGGCCGCCTGGATGGTCTCCGTCACACGCAAAATGCCCGTGTATTGTCCTTCTAGCCCAGGAGGATCCTGAATTCCCATTGGACGAAAACCGTCACAGCCACCACGCCCATCTGGCCTTCTATAGAGGCTCACCTATACCTTCGAAGAGAGACTCTTTCTCTCTCTCCCCGCGAAGAAGGGGTTCTCCCGAGGTTGTGTCCAGGTGTATATGTGTACGATCGCCTCTCGGTGTAAGCCGGTGCACGCGTGCACACGTTCTCCTTGCACATGCACCAGGCATGCCCTCTACCCCAGCTTTATGGCGTCCTACCCTTCTTTTCTCTATACCGCTGGCTGCTGCTGCTGTCGTTGCGACTGCTGCCTGGCTTGGCCTGGTCTGGCTTGGCCTAGCGTTGTCTGGCCTCTCGCCTCGCTTCGCCTCCGCCTGGCCCTCTTGCCACCGTCGTTCTCGTTCTCTTATTCGGTTCGGTTTCCACCAAGGGACGTACCGAGAGACGCCACCGCCGCCACCGCTACCGTGCCACGCTACACCGCGCCGCTTCATCGAGAGCGACGGATGAAGAGTGTAACTGGGATTCAGGCTACCCTTCCCGCATAACGGAGAAGCTGTGCTATTAGCGAGGGCTCCGAGCCGACGCTGATGACGGACGGGGGACAATATTTTATTCTTTTGTGGTCCACGGCGCAGACCTCCTCGAGATAACGAAATGTATTCGCGGTCTCGAGCGCTACTCGCCGAACGATTAAGGGATTACATTTGAATAATTTGACCGGTCCTGCGGCACTTGCGAACCCGCACCCGGGCTCCGACACGCGCCTCCACCGATTGGTCGGGGGCAATTAATGGCGGTTGATTGGGAACCGGCTGCGATGAATGGACGGAGATTTTGGGAGCTGGTGAACCGGGTGTCGCGCGGTTTTCGGGGAAGTCAGGGGTGTTTGTTGATGCTTTCAGGGAGATAATGGTTTTATTTTGTGAAAAACAATTAAACATCCAGGAATTAGAGAAGTTGTTCTTTTGGAGTTTTGGTAATCAAAGAGTTTCTTCAAACTGTTCAGAAATTAGAAGAGTTTAATGGTGCAATTGAATTCTGAGTATTCGAGTATTTTGATCGTTTTCGTTAAACGTTATGTGGAATTTTGTGTTAATGCAATTTCTTATTTAAATTTTCCATTTCAATATGGTATGTAATACTTGAAATTATACACGTAGCTTGGTCAGTAAACGAATTCCCAGATCACTCTGTAAGCTGAAAAGTTCCTCTCCATGTATTTTGTTGCCGCGCGCAGATGGTTTTAGTTGTTTTTCAACAAACGGCTCGCTCGAAACCGTCGCTGACTTGTTCCTAGGAGGGACAGGGCGCATCTAGGAACACTGATGAGTTTTTCGAGTGGTAGGCAAGCCGTTTGTCATTGAACACATGTGAAGGAGGTCGGAGGCACTTCGCTCTTTAAACTTTCGTCTAGCTGACCGTACTCATTACTCCATCTTCCGGAGAAAAGCTCACCTCTTCTTCCTCCTCCAGCCTACTCTTCTCCACCCTCTGCAACCCTCTCTCTTTTTTCCAACCCCTCCGTTCTTCCGGGTCGGGTAAGTGGGCTCGCAAAGTTAGATGAAAACTCAGACATTAGATGCCACTCTTAACACACTGGCATAACGGGTGCCGAGGAAACTCTAGCGATTTTTGCAAATTTTTTCACCTGCGATTAGATTTATCGTTGTGTTCTATTAATTTCTATTTTGGATTCTGATACTCTGTATCGTAATTATTATTTTATTCAATCTTTTGTTACTAAAATCTAGAGTTCACTCAATTTCTGATCCCATGAGAAAAAGCTAGAACTAGCGAAAAAAATCAAATTATAGTTCAATTTTTCCTTCTCCAAATTTCTTTGGGAAATTGCAAACTCACAAAAGCTTTAGCAGCCTATTCCCAGTTGATACTGTTATATTTTCTTATTAAATTATCATTTTCTAGTGATCTATAATTCACTGTTACCGATTCAGTTAAGAAAGTTAAAATCAACTTAATGTCTCGGAAATCATTGTGTTTTTCAGGTGTTTTTGTCTTTACGCCCTGTCTACCTACCTGCAATGTTTCATCAACATTTATTCCGAACACTGGTATTTTGTATGCTGCAGCCTTCCTCCTTCAAGTCCCCATCTCCTTCATTTCAACTGAACAGAATGTGCGCCTCGGACAGACGCAACACGGAAACATTGCGATTTGTAACATTCAGAGATCACGTTATGCTCCATAAATCCCTAATAGACCATTCTGGCAGTAGAGAAAAACATCTAAGGATCTACCGACAGGGGCCGCGAAGCTTTTGAATGAAAGGGGGCTGACAAGAGGAAAAAGAGGAGAAGGAGAAGAAAGGGAGAACACGAAACGCGGTAGCGAGGGAGGAACAGAGTTGATGAGAAGTTGCGCGGAGAAATGGTCAGCAAACGAACTGTTAAGTAAGGGGGAAAGTTAGGAGTGGAGGTTCGGTTGAGAAAACTGAGAAAGAGCCGGGAACACACCGCGCAAACAGTCGAACTCGCAGGTAAGATCGAGATTCGGGACATTAAAACACGTTAAATAGGGTTTCAAAATCTTTGTCCTCGAAAACCAAAGGTCTTCATTACTTTTTAGACGCATTTCAAGTCAATAGTTTTTCAGGATTCATCGAATCTATTCGTTTCAATTTCTTAAATAATATTTTGTAATTACACTTTGAACGCTTTTAAAAATATAATCTGTCGTAAACTAATTTTCCAAAATCGAAGTCAATGAAAAATTTTCTTTTTCCTTAAATACTCCATCATATTCACAATATAATATAAACTTCATTAAACATTTTGTTACGCTGAATATTGAAAAATCATGTTCGCAGTGCACGCATGATAAATTGCAGTTTATTAATGGCATTTGCATCAATATACATTATTCTTTCACTAGAAGTTAACCGTTGCAACTGTTAACTGTGACATAGAAAATGTTAATTAGTAATAATCCTGATTAAATGTCAGGAAGAAAGTAGCTGTATGATGATTCCCACTAGTATTTAGATTCACGTGACCATTGGGGAAAGAATCAAGGATAATCCGAAGTTCAATTAAGGGAATTAGACGCGATACGCTACACCGATAGCCGGATTGCGAGTGCGCGTGTAACAGAGCAGAGGGTTGCTACTCCCGAATGTTCCACGGGATATTTTCCCTGTTCGGATTTCTCACCGTTACGTGTTCCTCTCCAAAAGGAACGAATGTCAATTTCCTGCAGGAATCCATCGAACGAAATGTATGAATCTTCATAACATAAAATGAAATCGATGAATGTCATATCTACAATTTAGAATTTTAATTACATAAACCCATTGTAGTCCAAATTAAGCTTGGATTAAATCACACTCGATCTCCTAACGTTCACTCCCATACTATAAGCCTAAGAAATTCTTCAAAGAAAAGAACCTAAAATTCTACAATCGTCAACCCAAAATCTATACTTTCACCCATTTAAATTCATTAATTAATTTGAAAGTGAGAATATAATTTTCACAGGAAACCCCGCATAAAAAACTCCACAATGTTCCTGTTCAGTACTTTCGCTATAGAACGGCTGAACAAGGAGGATCCTCGAGGATCGGTTCACCGTATCCAGCGAAAATCGACACAGTTCCCACAATCGTTTCCCAACCGCAGATCGCCGATCGTCTCGAGCCGGGACCGATGGTAATCGGATCGCGCGCGCGGAAACGATCCTCTGTTTCCTGGAAGAATCGTATCGAATCGATGAATCGCGTGGGTCTGGTAGCCAGGAAAGGAGGGCGGGGGAGAGAAACAGATACGCGGAAAAACGGGGATGGGGTCGTGTCTCGGCACCGCGATACCGAGGCCAGGGCGTTATCCTTCTAATCTAGAGGAAAATGTTGCCGGAGGAGAGTGGCCGACCTCTTTCTCGTTTCGAGCATTGTGCCAGACGAAGCCTCTCCGGGGGCCCCCGGGCTCTCCTCGAGTGTTTACGCAATAGACGCTTTTGTCCATCGAACGATGAGCATCATTGTCTGTCCATCTGTCTGTCCGTCGTCGTCTGTCTGTCTGTTTACCGAATAGATATCCCCTCCTTTTCTCTCCCGTTGATCTCGCGAGCGAGAGATGAGGCCTGTCTTTCTCTTTGTCTCTCCTTCTCCCTCCAGTTCTCCGAGAAAGATGTACTTTTGTGCTTCCTTTATGATGGGAACCAAGCCTCGTCCCCCTTTTGTTCTTTGTCCGTTCCCGAGGTTTTCGTTTCCGCGAGGGACGCAGGACGGAGGAGGATCCTGCAGGATCTTGTCTCTTTTTCTCTCCTTCTTTTTCTCTCTTGTTCTTCGCCTTCGATCCAGCTTCCTTTCCAGAGGCTTCTTCTTCTTCTTCCTCGTGGATCCGTGTACCGTGCACCCTTCGCTCGTTCGAGGTACAGGTTACCGGCGTTTTCTGTGTACCCTACGACCGCGGAGGGGTTGCGAGAAGGGATCGATCGCGACCGAGATCCTGGACAGACGCGAGAGGACCTCGTCTTTTTCTAATTGGAGAGGCACGATCAGGACGAGTTCGTCCGCCGACCGTTTATCGGCTAATAAAGGGATGAAAGTGGTGTGTTTTTTCGACGGGGTTTCAAGGGTTTCCGAGGTTTCTTTCTGTTCGTCAGGGATCCGATGTAGCGGGAAGAGCTCGTTTTATACGCTGAGATCATCATCGTTCCGGGTTTCGACGTGGTGTATAGAACATTATGGTAATGTGGTCCTCGTTAGGTTGGAAATGGTACAGTGCGTGTTATTAATTTTGGGCGGACTTAACTTTGAAGCTAAACGGTTGATGTATCTTTCACGGTAATAAATTTTCTTTAGAAATAATATTTCGACGTGCTGAGATGTATTCATCAATACCTGCATTAAGGACACAATCTACAATGTATAATTTTTGTTTTTAATATTGTAAAGAAGGAAAACTTTTTTCTAAATATTTTATTCAGTCTCGTTGTTAATGTTTTAGAAAGTTATAAATCTAACAACAATAACATGAAAGATTGCTTACTAGAGAAAATAATTCTAACATGATTCTCTAATCTTTTTCTGTTATCTGAATTTTGTTATTGTCGTTTATTCTCACGTCTCGTTAAAATGCGAAACGTCGAACGCTAGTAGATCGTTTATCCCTTTTAATTGATTCAGAGCGGAATGAAATTCGAATACAAAGGATCCGAATCTGTCCGTTCGCGGAAATAAAAACGGGCCATGCTCGACCGTGTCACCGAGCTGCAGGAAAAAAAATTAAATCCACTGACTCAGTTTTATGGAACAGAAGGCGTGGGTCACCCTTTGGTAAAAGCGTGCGCAGCGCGTTAAAGAGTAAAATGTCGCGCGGACGCCATTACAGTGGCCATATTTACCGTGATCGTCAACCCTTTGCGGGGCTTCTACAGTCATGGTGCCCATATTCGCCCGGTAAGCGGTGTACAGTCCGCGACAAAAGCTCGCAGCCCCTGCGCAGCGTCGAGCTACCCCTTTAGAAGAATCAAAGCAGTTGAAACCATTCCCTCCAAAAACCAACCTTCAAGAAAAATATTATTTAAAAAGCGAAGATTTAAGTTTACTCCCCGCGAAATTCGGAAATCAACTCAGAATTAACTCTAATGAGATAAAAAGTCACGAAACAATCGAAATCTAAAATCCCGAGGCGTGAAACCTCATCATCTGCAAGAAAATTCCTTGGGAGCTCTCTCAATTAATCCCACCATTCTGCCATAAAAAAAGTCAATCAATCCCCGGATAATTGACCGGCGAGCGACAATCGGGCCTCCGTCGTTCCCAGAGTTTCCATAACAGTCTCCGCCATGGTGTACAAACTTTGGGACGATTCCACGAGAGTCGTGGGAGAGCTTTCATCTTCCATCGATTCTGAGAGAAGGCAGGGAGCAAAGAGCGGCAGAAATGCTTAAGAAAGCTCGATGAAGGAGGCGATCGGAGGACAACAATGGCTACGGATAGGCTACGGCAAGAGGAAGAGGGTAGAGGTCATTCAAACAATGGCCAGACACGATCGTGCGAGAGACAGAGAGAGGAAGAGGAAGACATCTTCGTGTCCCGACCAGGATCCCTCATAATCTACCGGAAGGGGTGGAGGCCGCAGAAGAGAGCCGGAGGATTCTCTTCTTCTCGCGACTTCCGCGCTGGCAGGCTCTAGAAAGTCGGGGGAACAGGCGAAGAAGAGTCCTCTCCCCTTCCCCGTTCTTCCCTAGTTTCTAGTGGAGTGCCTCGGCTAACAAGTTACTGCTAACAAGCAGCCAGCTACCTCGAGCCTTTCCTCCACCGACCTTTTCTTCCGTTTCTTTCTTTTTTTCTTGCCGTGCTGTCAATCCCTTTCTTTCTCTCTCTTGGACCAGCGCGACCCCCGCGAAGGAAACAAGCAGGCCATCGCGATAATAGAGCTCCGGTATCCGCGGGAGGACAGCCGACGCAAACAAACCCCCCCGGCGAACGACGGACCACCGCTGTTTCCACCAACGAACACCCAAGGATCTCGAGCCACTCCGCGACTCGTTTCGCCAACATGGCGATTCGCCCGACGTTCCGAGGGGCCAGGGGAGAGGCAAACACTTCTTCGCGGGACCTAGATTCTTCGCCTACTGACGGACTCTCCTTGCGTTCGACCCGTGGATGATTGTTAAGCAACTTGGACGTCTTCCGAGAAGAAACTGGGACCAAGTGCTGGGGACCATTTGCAGAGCTCTGTCACCGGAGGCACGAGTTTAGATTGGAACGGAGCTAGCATTTTTCATTGTACTGTGTCTGTAATTGGAGGTTCGTTACTTTTTTTTATTAATCTCAATTGTTTCGGGTGAGTAGTATTACCAATTTGTCATTTGTGAATATCATAGAACCTCTAAAGCAAAAAAGGTATAGTAGTTTGAAAGTTTTTAGTGAAAGTTACTTCTCTCGCAATAAAAATCTTGCAACCATATAGGTATATCAAAAAGTATATAACTTTTTAGAGTTCAGTATTTTTTAAAACAATTCAATATTCTTGTGCCGCTAACTGTTCATTTTGAAAAGATAATCCGTACTGCAATCTCACCACCATCTGTCCAACTGAAATTTTACTCAATACGAGCACCGAACACGTTAAATGAAATCCCCATCTATTCGAATTCCAGTAATGAACTAGCTAAAACGATCAAACTTTCCCATGCAATAACGTCCAGGACTCTACATCCATAATGGTGGTTGCCTAGAGTTATTATAAAACAGCCTCACCAGTTTGTTTATGCGCTCACGACACACGTGTAGTAATAGAGTTAACGCGATAAGGAGAGGGTGGCCAGATGCGGAGCATTCGGCCCTCGGAAGATGGCTAAGCCCGAAGCTAGGAATTAGCAATGCAAGCAACCACGCAAAGGCACGTAATACGTGTGTACGTACCCATACGTGGCTGTGTGGGTACGCGCTCGCGAACACACGCCGGCTGACCAATCAAAGCCTCGCGGCATTCTATGAAGCCTATCAGAACCCTTATGTTTCCTGGAGCTTCAACCCCCCTCCCCCCGTCCCCCGTTTCACTCCGCAGATCGTGTACACGCGCGTGTACTAGCAGCGGACCGGCCTATTAACTGCCTGTCCCCCTTCCACCCTCGATTGAATTTCCATGTGTGGAATTAATTGCGCACCGTGAACGTTTTAACGGTGGACGGACGCGCGGCGGAGTGGCTGCACGCGTGCACTACCCGGCCCGTAACTTTGTTTGCTGGCAAAAGGGCTCCGGCTAGATGGGATGTTTTGGTTCGCCAAGTCACGAGCCCTTCGAGCGCTGTCCCCCACCACCTTTTGTTTCGCGCCATTTTTCAACCCTCTTTGCCAACGTGG
This sequence comes from Nomia melanderi, assembly GCF_051020985.1. Classification (NCBI taxonomy): domain Eukaryota; kingdom Metazoa; phylum Arthropoda; class Insecta; order Hymenoptera; family Halictidae; genus Nomia; species Nomia melanderi. Next base: position 10,512,680 of record NC_134999.1, on the reverse strand, counting down.
ACCGCCATGTTTCGATCTAGACGGAGATCGCGGACTTGGATCGGTTATAGTCACTTGGCCCTCTTACTACATGATGTAGATTCTTTTGTGACCCCATGTTTTTGGGGGTTTATCTTTGTTGATCTGTTGAGAGCATTGGGGACCATATACGAGATCGGTGTTGTTGGAGGCTTGGAGCTGATGAGAGTTGTAAGAATAAAGGCTGGGAATATGAGATTTGTTTTTGCTTTTTGTAGGTTTACAGTTGGATTAGTGTTGTCAGTGATTTTCTTATTGATTTTTATTGCTAACTGTTTGTTCGTTCCCGTTACTCGGCTTTTAGAAAGATAGCTGCTTTTCTGACATAAATACAATATGAAATGATGTATTAGTATACAATTTTCTTACAATCATTCTCCTAAATGGAATAGGCTCATCTCGATTAATGTCGTGGATCTTTTCTGAGAAGATACATAAACGCTTCTTTTCCGGGAGTTTATTATCCGCTAAAATATATTCGCTAAAAAAGTGGCAACTAAGACGGTAGTAGTATCCTGATTTCCATTAAGCTTAACAATAATTATATTTAAAAAGTAATGAATTAGAATTTTTCTTCTCCAGTTCCATGTTCCTTCTATACGAGTTGGACGCTACTCTTCTACCATTTCCTATAGATATAAATGAGATGACTTCAGATCGAAGCGAAGATCAATGAAAATTGATTAAGCGAAATGAAAAATGGCGGAACGTCGGCCGTCTGCTCGCAGACGGATTTCCTTTGCAGGCAAAGTCAGGCAAGGGAACGACAGTTGGCCCTTTAAAATTCGAATTGTTCGGCCAGCGGCGAGTGGGCAAGCGTGTTTCGTCGGCTTCTCCGGTTTCAACCGTCTAACCGCTTTCAGCACTCTTCGGCCTGAACACCGTGCGACAATAAAACACATGGAAAAAAATATAAAATAAATCGTGGACCGCTTCCTTTAAGGACGCCGCGATCGGGTTCAGGGAAGGGAACGAGGTTAGCTAACACTCTTTGAAACCCCCCTTTCCGCGATCGACGTTTGCAAAATGGCGGCCGTACGACATTTGCCCTCGCAAAATGCATACAACGTATTAATCGTACATTAAATAATTCATTGAAATAATTTTTTTTTAGAAATTTTTCCAGTTACGATGTTACATCCACTGTACGCCCTGCATCAGAAATAATAATTTACTTTATTTCTTATAGCAATTTCTATACATAATATTAACAGTTTCGCCGAATTCTTTAAAGATTTCAGTAAAAAAGATTCTATAGTTATGCTTTCATTACACGAACAATGAAATACACACTAGGATTAATTAGATATACACTAGAAAAGGGTATTCATATTTTTAATTTCAACGCGCACTATTGACAATCGTCGCATTAAAATAACCGTCCCTCTTCAACCGAAACTATCAATTATAACGACACAGAATCGTTCCATCCTTCGAATATCCCACAATGAGGAAGGAAAAAAGAAGAAATCCGCTCTTCCCCGAGAGAGGCGCGCAAGATTTTCCCCGGGATTCCCTTCATTTTTCTTCTCTATTTTTCATTCCCGCGGTTCGCGTACTTTTCGTAGGGGTTAGCCGCGTTGCCGACGGCGACAAGGTGCGCGCACCGGGCGAGAGCAGAGGCAATCGGCCGTAGGCGAGAGATTAAATCCCGGTGCAACCGAGAGTTTTCGGTAATTTCGGCCGCGGGCTTGTTTGCACACCTGAGCCCTGCTCCGCCGCCGATATAATTCCGTCGGAGCATTATTAATTGCCCTGCCACGCGGCGGCCCGACCTCCAAGTTTATTAAACCGTGACGAATTTTTTATGAAAACTGATCCCCTACCCTCATCCCCCAACTCGAGATCTCACCAGAAACCTATCCAGTCTCATTTCCCTCCCCTTCCCCTCTTCGAATTTGATTTTGCTAAAGGGATTTAGGACAGGTATCTTAATTTTCCGGTGATCTGGGAAATCTTCAGTTTCCTGTGGTTAGTAACGAATCGTAGTGAGAGGATTGTGTGTGATCTACAAGACATTCGAAGAGGATTCAAGTGAATGATTGTGTTTCGTGAATATTCAAAATGTGCTGGTGCAATAAGATAGTAGATAGTGCTGTTTTATAAGTGGAAAATTTATTGATGTTCGTTGATTTGTCATTGATAAGTTCAGTTGTCGTAAGTAGTTGCTATGTCTTCTGATAAAATTTTATATTCTGTAGTTGTTCGTAATCTTCTTGTAACTATATTTTGTTTGAATCATTGGTTTATATAAGTGTCCTACTTTGTCTCATTACTGAATTGTTTTATGCTAAAACGAAGAAAAATACCCCTGATAGCTGTGTTAAATTTCCGCAGTATCGACATACAAACAAATGGAGGATGAGGAAAATTTTGTTCACGCCAGCAATAGCAGGCGAAAGTCGAAGGGTTTATAAATTGACTCGTGACTAACAATTGGAATGTTCCTTCGGACGAGGTGCACCGTCGAAATTAAAAACAACTCGCGCAAAGCGTAGCGAAGAGCAAACGGAGAATTCGTGGGGTACTCTCACGCGAGCGCGTTGGAAAAAAAAACAATGAATGACGAGGATCGAGGACCATCGTGTTCGAGTTTCGAATTTACTTATGCCGCGGGCCGGTGAACTTCCATCGTAAACAATAGTCGCAGCTTTTCGGATCCGTTTAAAACTCGAGCCACCGCTTTCTGCCCGCAAACAAACGATTCGATTGAGCAACGAAACACCGTCGAGAGAAAATATCTCTTTTCGGCCCGTTCCCTCGCGACCTGTTCGTTTCTGACTTGTCATCTTCGCAACGTGTATTTTTTTATTATACAGTAATTACAATTAGTTAACTTTTTTAAAACGCGAGTAAAACAATGAAGGAAACCTCTGTTCTTTCACGTTCATTTGTCTTTTGCACTGAAAAATCCAAGGGTATTGTTTATCTAAAAAGTAATCAAATATTTTCAGATGGCAATGCAATATATTTTCAGTGTTCGGTACTGTGACTGGATGTGATAAAAAGTGTTAGCTCCTTCGTGAACACTTAATCGCGTTCGCCAATTCAGAAAAGTTGAGTTCCCCTCCCCGAGCTAGCAAGGAAATATTGTTTTTTTTGTCGTCGGTAATAATTAACGCGATGTTCATTGCAAATTCAGCAGGTCGAAGTATATCCCCGTTACGCAGCAAAAAATTACACAACGCTGGACGCCTTTCAATTCCGCTCCGCGGCCCCTTCTATCCTTCATTACGCGAATAATCGACAACGAGCCAAGAATTTCACCCACTACCCAACCCCCTATTAACCGAATACGCGTTTTCCACGCAAATTGGATCCCAACGACTGCAGCGATAATTATATAGAATTGAACGCCACGAACAGGCTGCGTAATTAATTGAAACTTTTGTGATTAACTCGGTTCTCACGTTAACGCCGCTCGTTGACGGAGAACAAGTGACGTTTACGTGTAAATCGAAGGGTTATTTATGCGTGAAACAATTTATAAAATTAAGTTCATTCATGGTGTTCGATAATAAGTGTTCCATTGTCAACAAGTAGCCTACTATTTTTTATCAAATTCAACATTCATTTCTTAAAAGAAAAGTCTTTGATGCTTCAGTAGTATATTATCTTCTTTCTTGATTACCGTCCACCATTTTCTATACAAGAAAACAGCGGAAAGTTGTTATATCTTCATAGTTTTACCGTTAAAAGACATTTCAGCGCTACAAATCAATGAACAATAATCTGAATTTACAGAAATATGGTATGAAAAGTAAGAACATTTTTTTAAAACAACACGAAATACACGCCAGACAGGAAGGACAGGAAACACCGACGCTGAAATTTGGTAAAATCCAGGCCGGGCTCGGTTCTCGAATAAATTCGTAATTCCGTTCGTGTGATGGCATCGAAACGCGACCGCCCGCAGCCATCGTCGCGTGCAATTTTGTCGACTAGTTATGGCGAATTAAAAAGTGGAAAAAAAGCAGCGGGAGGACGCCGGCAGGCGGGTGGGTGGTAAAAAGAGATCGGCAGAAAGAGAAGGAAAAGCGAATGTAACTAAACGATTCGCGCAAAATTCCCCGAGGCGGTCGGTTTATTTCCATAGCCTCGATCCAATCGTACACGTTGGGTCCGGCGTCTAATTTTTAACCAACCGTGTATCTTCCCCGATGAAACCCGCTCGTTTGGAATCGGAAAAACGAAACAACCAGTGGGAACGGGGGCTGCCGGGAAACGGGCGAATTGATTCAGGCTTTCGCTCGATGGAAATTCATTCTTCCGATGGTAAAGGAATTCAGAATGGAAATTTCGCGAGAGATACACGCAGCCTTTTAGAATGGAATATTCATTCATTCGTTATTTTGCAATCCTTCGAAAACAAATATTAACCGCGCCCCGTGTATAATCCGTGTCCGCCTCCGCTGAAATCGGAGTTTCCACGTCTGCTACATTCACGTTAATAACTGAAAGATCAGTAAGACACTTTCCATTTAAAATCGCTTCGTGATCGGTAAGAAAATAAAAGGAGAATTCGTGGAGTTACTTAACAGCACGTGTATTGGATATTAACTTGTGTTTTAATTAAACATCCCGAAACATTAAATACGGAGAATACACTAAGGGATAATTGAAAGTTTTACTAGACTAAACTACTGTACACCCTATTAATCTTCTATCATTAAAAAGAAATACTACAAAATCCTCAGAATAAAAGTTGCAATCAATACTTTATACATCAATCTTTCATTTCTAATCCTTCTTATTTCTAACTTCTAGCTAACCAAAATACCTCAGAATACAAGCTCCCATCTTTTAAAACATCTCAGACATTCAATTTTTATTATGTGCTCTTCCAGTCATCTACACAAAGTAACACTCTTCATTGTATCAAATTCTAAACAATCATGCCAGCTAAAAACGCGCAAGACCACCATTCTAATAATCAGCCTCCTGAAATCACCACGTTCACCAGGGAGCTAGCCGTGAAACTTCGCCAGCACCACGCACGAAGCACCACCCCCGTGTTACCCCTTTTAGCGGAGGCGCAGAGAGGCGAATGGAAGGAGCGTAGGTCAGCCAGGCCGCAGGAGCCTTTATTGTGTCCCCGGGTGCGTTTATTTCGCGAGCACGCGACGTATCGAGTGCGTGGCGGCGCATCGCAGCTGTGCGACCATCCTGGCCCCCTCAGATTGGATCACTCGGTAGATTATTTGGCTTTATGGTGCGCGGAATATACTATGCCAATATGACGTGGAGGGCTTGTTCACAGCGAGGGTGGTGGTAGCCATGGAAACGCCGGCACCCGTGAGTGTCGGCTCCAACGCCACCCGAGTCCCTCATCTCCCTCCTTCGTAGCCACCCCCGCTGGAGCCACCCCTTGCCCACGCCCGTGCCAGCCGACTGTCTGTCTCTCTCACCGTTCTACCCGTTTCCCTCTCTCGCTTTTTCCCTCTTTCTTCCTCCAGCACCCTCCTTCCGGCACCAGTCGACAGCCCCCTCTGGACCGTAGGGTGAAAGCCACCCCTATACCTGGTCCTGTAACGGATCTCTATATACCGCTGCCTGCCTCGGTTACGTACATATACGTGTACATGTATTGTACGTTATGTGCACCGCCGCGCGGGGGTGGCAGTGGTGTTTCGCTGTGTTGGCGCATCGATCAGCGTACGTGTGTACACGTTCTTGACGCGTGCGCGCATGTACGTGTGCGTACGTGTGTCTACGCGTCTGTACAGGTGGATGTACAGGCAGTCGGGGTGCCTCGCGATCAATATGGTGGACAGACGCACCGACACCCTCCACGGGAAGGCCAACTCGATTTACGAAATTCCGTCCCAGCCTGCCTCCGCAACCCACCGCCCACTATCATCGGCACAACGCAGCGTTTCGCTCCATCTCTCAACGCTTTTCTCCTTCTTTTTGTCGAACCACCACCGCTCGCCAGCCTGCCCCCGCGCGGACAACTCCGGCAGGGGGCATGTTTTCGGCTCCGTTGAAAATCTCTCGCGGCCGTAAGCGGTTAAGGGATCGGATCGGAGGGTGGGATTATTAAGCCGATGTCGCGTGCACTTCGGCTCGCTTGGCTCCTCTTTTTCTTTAGTCGTTTTTTCAGCGTTCGTTTCGTTCGATTCGATTTCAATGCTTCGACCCTTGACGCACTCCTCGAGCGCAATTTTTATTTATGTGTTCGTCTGGGTTTTTGGTGGTCTCTGCGAGAGGCTACTCTGCGAGGGATGGAAGTAATATTGGATAGAATATACCTGAGAACTGAGGTAGATTTCATTTGGACGAGTTCGTCAGGGGATGAGACGTTTCGGATAATGGGGGACCACTGACTTTTTCTTCCATTACTGTTTTTTAATTTCTGTAGTAATGAATACGCGGTCTTTTAATTTTACTTGAATACAAGATAAAGACGTTGATTCGTGTGACTGGTGTGCTGTGAGGGCTGGATTTGAATAATAGGAATGTATAATATGCTCGGTATGCCAAGTAATAAAATACAGTAAAATACAACGATTGTGAAACATAATAGGCAGCGGGTAATATTTTTCAGACCGTGAAAAATGTAAATTGGAGAAAGAGGGAAGCTCATTTACCTTGAAAAGTGTCAGTAGAATTTTCTCGGCCGAGTTCTTATTCAAATACCGCGTGGAGAATGAATAATTTAAATTAAGAAGGGAGTAAATTGTTGTAATACTTCGAATTTTGTGGTGAAATTTGTAGAACGTTTCAATTTAAGCAAACAAAGTTTTATTATAGTAACGAGACTTCATTTTATAACGAAGAAACAGAGGTTTAAGTTGCAAACGGTATTTAGAACAGGACACCGTAAGTCAGAAAAACGAAAATTTTTGTGTGAACGCGAGCGCGCGCGAGTCTTCAATCGCCTGTAATCGGGTTACGATTTTAAATGATTAACTCCGCTTTCAACTATCAGGGATAATTAATTTTTACAATGCGCCGCGATAATGAACGTAACGAGATACTAAATAAAATAATGAACTTCTTTCGGTAGTGAAGGCGGGATTTTTAAGGGTGTAGTTATTCAGAGCGGCGAAGGGAACGCGAGAATAATTAAAACGTAAATAAATGAACTTTCATTAAGCAAATTGATTGACGGTTCATTTAACGAAGTGTAAAATCGAAGTGATTATATTCCTCCAAATGAATGTTCGTTACTTGAAACGAGTAGCTATTTTCACAAACGAAGCTCCGTTCGTTCTTTGAATCGCCGCCGAAGCGATGGGAAAAAGGAGTCGTCGATAGAAATTCGTGGAAAACGAACGTCCGCCCAACGCGTCCGTTATTTTCGTAGACAACTGTATTTTGGCTTTTGCATCGCTTGTTCTCGCCTCGCGAAGTATAATCTCGACGATCGCGCACGGTCATCAAGTAGCAATATCCTGGAGTAGACACGTGCGATGTCGAACAAAGCGGTTCGATTTTGGTGATAGCGATCAAAGTAACTTTGCTCGTGGTTCGCCGAGCCCCGTACACACGTCAACGAAATTGTTTCTCGTTCCCGGGACGCTGGTCCGTGTTTTCCGCTCTCCCGCCAAGTTTTTCGATGGAATTGGTCAACCTGGGAATACCGACTATCGAGACTCTTCCGAATTTATAGATATTCGGGAATTTCGTGTTTCCGACGACATGGAAGTTAACAATTTATATTTTTATTATATATGTGTCTTTAAAGGGTTCCTAAATTGAAGAATTTCATAGTTTTATTATTCAGAAATGTTAAGAAGTAATAAAATTTCTCGAAGATCTTTAATCTCCGAGAAACCGCCATTTTCTTCAGGATTCTGGCATTCTTTATACTCGAAAGGAGAAACGAACAAATTTGCTTAAGTTCTAAATAGTTTCAAGTAAAAGTTTCTTTATATATACAAATAGAAATAACTACACAAAGGGCTAATAGGTCTTTACAACCTCTGGTTTGGAAATAAAGGCGGCAAAAGCCTGTGAATCGTTCTAACAGAATATTTTTCTTAACTTCACGTTAATCTCATTAAACTGTGTTTCCAACTAAGATCAGTAACATTTCTACTTCACTGTTATCATAAGCAATCACTTGATTCTTGAAACAAATTTTTCTCTTTTCATTCTCAGAAAACACCTTGAAACTGAGAATTTTCATAAAGCTCCTCTAATTATTACTGTTCCAAGCTAGTCTATGTCAACGTTTTTCCGTGTCAAGTGTAAACGCGTAGAGGGTTGGTAGAGGGTGGTTACATGGGAACACGCGGCACACCTATCCACTGTACATGTCACTGGCAGTAAAGGCGAAACAACCCCCCGCGATGGGTCGGTAAGGTCCGCTGTCAATATCAGAAAGCCCGGAATATTTTCCTTTGTCCATTGCAATATTAAACATTTCCTGTTACTCTTATTCTTCGACACGAGAAATAAACAATCTCGAATCTCGGAGCAACCGTAAATATATTTTCTGTAGTAGATAAAAATCGAAAAATTTTCCTTTTCGTTCCATTACTACAGGCTAGTCCAGACTGAGGGGCAGTTAAATCATTCATTTGTGAAAGTAATCATCTCCGCAAAGCGAAAAGAAGAACAATATAATAAAATTACATACACGAAGAACAAATTGATGTTTCGGCATTCAAATTTGAAATCATTCGAAGTACTGACTTAGTGAACAACTTAATTGTCAATTAACAGTCTACAGATAGTGAAAGGCAAAATACAAGTTTCGAAATAGTCCGACAAATTTCAGTCTGTACTTTCGATTGTAACGGGAAGCAGAAAGCACTAATTTGATGTGGACCCACGACACTATTTGTAGACAGTCTACACATCATCCGGCAACGTAATTCGACTGTCCGTAGACACGTAGTAGATAGACAGTCCACAGATAAACTCCCAGTCAGAACCACCCTGAACCGTACATCAGGCGCGAAACAGTTCGTCGCTCTTTATTCCAAAAGTTTCCCACGCAACTCGGTGAATCGATACATTTTCCAGCTGTCAGAGTTTTCGTAACAACCGATACTCGGATGAAAAGCGACCTCCGACAAAGGGTAAACGCGTATCGTTTCAGTTCCGTCAGCCCCGGTAGCCGCGCGAACAGCACGCGAACCGTCAACACGCTCAAACTCGAATCAGTCAAATTTTCCACCGGAAAGGAACAACGAAAAAAAGAAGTAAAAATAAAAAGCGTGCCGTCCAAGCAGCAGCCATATGCAACGGTTCGTCTAGGAGTAACGGTGAGGCGAACGAAACAAAAGAGAAACGAGAAAAAGAGAGAGGGAAAGCGAGAATCGAACGGGATAGAAGAAAGGGAGCAGAACAATCGCAGGACAAGTTGCATCCCGGTGGAAAAGTTTCCCGGTAGACAGAGAGATCCTGCGAGCGAGCGGCGCGAATCGTTTTCTCGCTGCTTTTCCCGCGGTTGCAGCGTCGGAGGTTGCGAAACGGGGGCGGAAGAGGGTGGGTTTAGAAGGACTGCATGGCTGCCGGTGCGGAGGGTCGGGGGGAGGGTGGACGGTAAGCGGTGAGGCTCATTTTATCGGCGGCAGAGATGGTGCAGTCTCTTCTCTTCCTCCTCCGCCCTTTCTCTGTCGTCCTTTCCGCCCGATCCTCCCCCGCTTTCGTCAACCCCCGTATTTTCTCTCCGTTCACATTTTCACCTGTCCCTTCTCCCCGCCACTGTCTCCTCGCGCCCCCAGTCCGTTTTTCTCTCCGTTCGTCTTCCCTGCTTTATCTCACCGCCACCCTTCTATCCTCCTCCTCCTCTTCCTCCTTCACCTCCTCCACTCGACTGCCGCCGTGCGCAACGATAGAAGGAGGGAGGGTGGTGGCTGGCTCGGGGGTGGAACACGGAACGCCTGGCTGGCGACATTATTAGACGCCCCCGATGAGTCAGTGAGGCCAGGGGTGGATACGACGCTGCATGGGCGACGCTACGCTCACCCGCTACTCCGACAAGGGGCTGAGTGACAAGCTGGGCAGGGTAATGAGAAGAAAAGACGGCGCGCAGATAGATATCGCCCGGGAAAAAGGCAGCCTCTGACGCGCAAAAAGGCTGCAATTTTCGCGTACGTCGCCCGCCGCCGCCACCGCCGACGCCGCTGCCCCCCTCGCTTAGGGGGATTAACCCCTAGACCAACGAAGAAAGGACCGGCTTGTCGGGGGAGGCTACAGGCGACTCCATTTTTTTTCTTTCCTTCGTTGGATTTTACTCGTATCTGCCGACAAGCGACTTTCATTCCGAGCTTCTGGTTGAGGCGTGAATTGAAACATTAAGTCGACTTTACTGAGTCTTTTGTTGATTCAGAAATGATGTCCATTACGAATGGAAAGATTTGGTTTTCATCGTGTTCCCATGATTAGCTTGCAAAGTATATGTTTCTTAGGGAAGAAATTACTGGTAATCGCATTGAGTGCGATTCAGTTTAAAATGTATGTTATATCGATATTATTATATGAGCTGATAATGATAATATTAATTTTGAACGCCGCAATTCCGATATAATTCAAGTAACAATGGTCCGCGGTACAACCAGGCGTATCAATGACTTCGATGAAATTCGCTGCAGTGGCGGATCCCCCGGATTCGGCAACACGTTCACTGACTACCGAGCGTCAATTATTACCGGCGGGAATTATTTCGGCCACGTTGAAGTCAGCGGTTTCCTCTTTGATGCCATTTTGAGCAGCGTAAATGCCATCACAGTGGATTCCCAATTAACTGTAGCTGCAACTACATTCGGTCTGGTTTCATGAAACACTGTATGCAGGAGGATGCGCCGAAACTCCGACGTCCGTTTCTCCGATTGAAAGCCCACGATTCGATCCTAGTCTCCGGAAAACGTCCATTCAACGATCGATAAAGATCTAGGTTTCCAATTCCTTGCGTATTCCCGTGTCCCGTTGGGTATCTGCGAGAACAATCTGTTCTCGCTTGTCGCGGAAAATCGTACCGACGTCTCTTCGATTCAATTCTCCATGTCCAAAATTTCTTTATAAAGGAACAATTGCAATTTGATTTACATTGTATTATTATCCATTTTCTATGTCATTAATACCAAACGTGGATAATTTCCATAACATTACTGGAAGAATTATAAAATATTTATCATTCAAAGCACTATAGGTTACTACACTTTACAGATACATTTCACGCAATTCATACAATCGTATTAAATGAACACGCTTCCATAATTTTCACAAACATCAAAAACCATCCGCTTTTGCCGCTGCCAATACCGAAGAATCACCAACGCACGCGCGCAGGAAAATATCGGGAATTAACCTACTTATCAACGAGAAACGGAGACTCGAATCCGATTTGAATCCGATCTCCGTCGTGCCGTTCGCCGTTTCCCGCGATCGTCGCGCAAAAAGAACGAGACCGTTGTTTCCGTCTCCCGCCGTGGATATCAGGAATATGTAACACAGAGGACAAAAAAAGAGGTATGAAAGGAGAGGCAGATAAGGTAATGAGGAGAAAAAAAATGTGGTGGAAGTACGAAGGAGGATAGGAACGACGGGAAAGGAGAAGGGGTTCTTTTCATGCCGCCTCCGGTTTGTCTTTCTCTCTATTTCCCACTCCCTCTCGCCGAGGTTTTCCGCAGGAAGAGCACAACCCCCGGTTGCGTGTGACAGCCATTTTAATTCCGAGCCCCTAGGGGGGTCTCTGATTTTCATTCCCCATGATGGAGCATCAGCCGTCCTCCCTCTTTCAGCCCCGGCTCATCCTCTCGCTCTCACCCTATTCCGCCCTCTATCACTTCTTTTGCCTCTGCGTCGTCTCTTTCTCGCCACGACGTTTTTCCACCCTCGTCCCTCGCTTGTTCTTCTTCTCCCCGTCCCTCTCTTCGTCACCTCCCTCCAACTGTGTCTTTCTCCGTCCCTTTTCTCCGGGGAAAAGCTTTCAGAGACAGCAGCGAGGGGACGGAGGAGACCGGATGAACACCGCGGTGTGTCGGCTATCTCGGCTGTCGCATCGCGAATCGAATAAAATCTGCCGGCTAGGGGATGAACCGCACTCCGTTTAATTTCGGTCGGAAACGAGTCTCCGCAGCGGTGCAGCCTCATTTTTCTCACCCCCGTGAAACTGAATTCGCTGAGCTGCTCCTTCCTCGACGGTTTCTCCGTTGGTGACGCGGTTTCGGCGATTTTGATGATGTTGATTAATTTTCTCGGTATTTACGTTTTCGATGAAGTACTCAACGATTGGATAAAAGTGAAGCTTTTATCAATGTTTCGGGCAAAAAGTTTGGAGTTTACTCTAGTTTCTGGGGTAAAATTCACTAAATTCGAGCATATTTTTCGTGAACCGAACTAGCTATTTCGTGTATTGCCAGTTATCTCTTTTACGCGGGTTAACTCTTTGCGACTTGTTTGGTAACCATGCTACAAAGGATCCCTTCATTTCCAATAATTTTCTGTTCAGAAAATAATTTTCATGTTCGCCGCGAAGATGTACATTTATTCCAAAATTTAAATTGTTTATAACATTATAATTTTATTTTCGAACAGAAATGAAGAATAAATTTAATATAATTTAATATTGAATCATTGAGAGAATGATTGGACGAAGGAGCTCATAATTTCCCAAAGTTTCTCTCGGCACATCCGTTGAAAAAGAGCTCACGTTCGCCGCGTTAGCAAGTCCTCGGGAACCAATCTTGCGAAGGGTGCACGCATCCCGCAACCCCCTTCCTCTCGCCTCCGGCACGCCCCACCTTTCAGTGACCCCGAGGGGATTGAAATTAAAATGACAATGAGGGCAGATCCGAAGGGAGGCTAAAAATGCGTACCCTTGCGATCGTCCAATCAGCAACGGTTCTGTGGACGCCATGGCGACTCTCTTCTCTCTCTCCCTACCTCCTCGTCCTATTTTCTCCCCATTTTTTTCCTCATCTCCTTTCCTTTCAACCCCCTTCGTATACGCACGCAGGGACTCGGAAAAGGGAGAAGGACATGAGCAGCGGGCGCGCGGTACGAAATGAAAACGTTTAAAGCGTCGGGTGATCTTCACAGTAGTTTTCAACCCATTTCGTGACATCATTCGAAGGGAGAGACACGTGAGGGAAACAAAATAGACGGAGGCGACCCCCGGACGCGGATCCGGGGGCGAGCCCACGATCGGAACGGAATGCATAATTGAGTGGTTGAAAGGAAGAGAGAGTGGGCGACGGCGGCCAGGATCGAGGATTCTCGCGATTAATATTCTAATTACGGGAATCGGAATAAAAGTACCGTCGAGGGATGTTTTACCCCCCTCTCGCATCTCCCCCGAAGTCGTTACACGTATTTTCTTCCTTCCTTCGTTTTCCTTCCTTTTTCCAGAAAGGGTTGAAGTTTGCCAACACGGTCGATTATTAAAAAAGAATGCGATCCATATATTCACGATCGACTTTACATGATGAACTTCCACCACTGCCCATCAGAAATACGTACTTATGCACATCTCATTAAACCTTTTCATCACCGTAACGCCATATTACACAGTTTCCGAATTACCCTTCGAATGAATTCCGCTCGCAATTTTCGCGAATTTACGTCTATTCGCGCATTTTACCAAGAAACCAGAGAAACCGCAGCCGCACTCGTTCCCAGAAAACTCCTCGTCCCGCGAATAAAAATAAGAAACTCGCATGAAACCGATAACGATTCATTTCTCGGAAAAATCCGGGGACTCCGCGGCGTTTTAATTTCCGTCCCATTTTTCGTCTTTCGACCGTCTTCCAACCCCCTTCCGATCGCTCGCGTTCTTCGCAGTCTCTCTGGCTATCTCCTCGTCAACCCACCCCGTTCGCCTCTCGTCCCGCCCGCCCCCCTTCTTTCTCCCATTTCCTCCTGTCGGTGGATGCGCGCCATGTAAAGCCGTAATTAGTGGCTCCGCGTGTAATTATCGTGGAAAAAAGGGCTCTGAATACCCCATAGTATTCAGGCTGCGCCGAGGATGAGTCCTTCGTGATGGAATCGCGCGAAGCACCCTTGAGACGTGAGCCCTTTCCTTCTCTTCATCCCTTGCCTCTAAGCGCAACCCCTCGCAACGCCAACCCCCTCCCGCCGGGTCCTCCTCGTTCCGCGATTCGAAAGCGATCGCGTTTTCGACTGTCATTGCCTCGGTCGGGGCCGCGAGCCACCATTTTCAACGGATCGCGTTCGTTTCTTCGCCATTTAGCCCAACGGTCCGCCATTTCGTGTCCTCCCTGTTCTCCTTTCTCCGTTTCTTTTTTTGTACTTTTGCCCCCCCCCCCTCTCTCCTCTCTCTCTCTCCCTCCCTCTCCCTCTCTCGTTTTCAACCAACGTTCTCTCCGGTAATCTCGAGTCAACCGAAAAGAAGCTGCCCGCGAATAGACCGCGCGTATTCAGCTTCTTTTTTCCTTCATCGACGAGAAAATTACTGTCGAACGGATGAGGAACATTGAAATGCTCCCTCCCACGGGGTGGTTTCGCTCGATTGGCCCTCCAGCAATGAATATTTCCCGTTTCCTTTTAAGATTACGTGGGCTCTTTACGCTGGTATTTGTTTCGCGTACCTCTGTACTAGGGGGGTGAGGGTCCATAGAAATAATCATCCGAATATTTCTGTCGGGTAATAAAAAACGCAGCCGTCTTCGCCGATATTCTTTAAACGGTCGGCTGGTTGGCTGCGCTCTTGGAAATGATGCGGAGTTATTCTTGGTGTATTGTATGACGAAGGAGTATTCAATGCCTGATATTCTAATATATATACTAATATATGATATACTAATTTCTCATTAAATGGGTTCCTTCATTGCCACATCGACATTCGTATATTAAAAACGAAAGTAAAATGAATCTTTCACAAATAATTCTTAATTTTCTTGATAATCTAATTAATCTTTCGCCCTACCATTTTTTCAGAACTATTCTCACAGAAACTCTTCCACACAGATCGTTACCAATCTGTCACAAGAAAACTGAATACTATTTCCATTGCAAATTAATTGATACACTTAAAACACTATTTGTTTCCATCGAAATAGAAAAATACGAATACTATTTATAAAATATTAAATTCAGTTTATAATATTCACCATCAAAGTCTCCCAATGTCTATTCTTAACACTAACCGCACCGAGAGCCAATCGAATGATCGGATTTAAAATTCTACGTTTCCTTTCGTTCATTCAACTTTATATCAATTCCAATATTATCCGATTAACTATTTTTTCAATTTTTTTCTGTTCGTTTGTTTCTGTATCCACTAAAAAAAATGTATCATCCAACTTGTTTGCCTTTATTTTATAGCCAGTTATTTGACTGATCGCGGTAGTAAAAGTGCTGGTATGGTAGTGTTAAAATTACGTTAAAAGAGTGTGTAGAAAAAGAAAGAAACGAGCGAAATAATGGAGAACAATTAATAATAATAAATCGTATTTCTGGTCCACGGCATCGATGACGATTAAAAACGTGGCACTAGGTTCCAAGCCGTTCCAGGGACCGATGGCAACCCCCGAGCAATACGGCAGTCGTTCACTGGGAGAGGGGTGGCCGCGGGGGTTTCGAGGGCTCTGCGAGCCGCTTTCGATTCATTGTACAATAATATGACGGAAATGTCAGTCAATTAATAAGCATACCAAACCTGACTAATTTCCGCCTTTGTTCGGGCTCCACGGCCGGGATGGATGAATAAGTGGCCATTATGCGGCTTTTATGATTGGTCAGATCCGTATCACGACAGCCGGTTCCGCTTTTAGAAACCCCCGCGCGCCGGCACGTCGAAACTTCTCTTGCGGCGAACCTTTTTAACCGCGTGCACGTGCCGGCGGAATATCGTTCTCGTTTTCGTCCTCCTCCGGCCTCTCCGTCCTCCGTTCCTCTCCTTTTTTTCTCATTACGCCCTCTCCTTCCTTTCTTCTTCTTCTTCTTCGTCTTCTTCGCCATACTTTTCTTGCGGGACCAGACTTCGTATCCTAGGCGTTTTGTTCCTCGTCGCGTGACTTCCTTTCGTGGAACGCAGGAAGCCGTAAGTGCTGCTTCGAACTCGCGATTTTTTGCCTCGTGATTGATGGAGGCTCGTGATATTTAATTGTAATCTCCGATGGGGAATCCGGTCGAGAGAATGTTGCTGTAGGATTATTGTATAATTTGAAGAACAGTGATGTGAGAGTAAGTTGACTGTTGGTTGTGCCGTGAAAAAATTGTGAAATTCATAGTAATCAATTGTTCGGAACTTTGCGAAGTAAGTTGGTAATAAGTACTTCGTCAATACTGTTTTTATCGTGACTTCAGTCTTAAAAATTCATTCTTGCAAATTATGACTAAATTATAAAGAACAAGGCTATCAATCTTAACAGGAAAATTTTCGTTGATCATAAACATTCATCTCCGTATTACTATTTCCACAAAACTGAACCATTCATTCCATTTCAACGAAATCTTAAAACACAGTATATACTTATTCAAACCATCATTCCTTCTGCATCCAAATCATTCACTCTTTTCCTCCCAATAACACCCCTAGAAGGTGTCATAGAGTCTAAAAAATAACGCCATCCAGCAAACATCAAACAACATCAAGGAAGAAGGAAATAAAAGGAAAACGAAGCTCGATCGACCGAAGAGATTAATCCAGCAGACAGCGCGAAGTGTCTCCAGTCTGGCTGGCCTCATCCCAGGAACCCTTTCCTATCCCGCCACCCCCGATGTGGATAGCAGCCGTGAAAGGGTTGCGAGATATGGCGGCTGCTCGATTCTTGGAGGGCTGAGGCAATTACACGGATTCGTTAATGACGATGACGTTGGCTGTCGGCTATAGGGGGTGGCGGGTGGGATCCGCTGACGCGGGGCTATCTTTCGTCTCCACTTATCCGCGGCGTCGTAAGGGGTCGCGACATAAAGGAGGGGCGTGGCGGCGGCAGTAGCAGCAGCAGCGTCGGCGGCGGTGGGGTGTGCAGCTGCGCCACGTATCAGCCACCTATATCCTTGGTCCGGCTCACCCCACGGCTTATATTGCCGGCGGGGGATAATACCACGGGGGTGCCGGAACGGTTTCATTACACGGCTTCCCGAGGGATAATATCCTCGGATATCTCGCCGGCCGTCCCCACGGGCCTGGAATTCCGTGCCACCGTGCTTCCTCCGCGTCACAGACGAGAACCCTCGCCGTTACCGGCACCCCATCTTTCACGAGCCCTCTCGCAACCCCTTGCCCGAAACGATGGTGGATGCGGATGGCGCGACGGGCTCCCTGCGATCGAACGGATCGGAAAATGGCCGGCCCTGTGCGTCCAGTCGATCAGCCTCGAGTTTCTCTGTTGTGTCTTCATGATCAGTCTTAAATGGAATTTTCAGGAAGTTAATGAAACTGATCTTTTTTTCTGGAGAAGTTGGTGTAGACGGTGGGGTGATGTTATTTGGTAGATAAAATAACTTCGCGTTAATGGTTTCCTAAGTGAAACGGAATGCAAGATTTTGTGGTTATTGCATTTATTGTTAGACTGCGAAGGCGGTATTTGAAATTATTCTTAATTGATGATAGGAATGTCTGCGTTAACATTTCGTGACATGCAGAGTGCATTGCTCTACTTTTATCACCCACAAGATACTCAAGCACAAAATTTCTCTATTTCTCGCTATAACCTGAATCTCCCTAACTTCCCTACGACCCAAACGAATTATAATACTTTATCCCAGGTTCATCGCGCATCCTTTTTACCAAACACCGTACCTCGATCTTCCAGTATCCATCGGAATCAACGAAACAATCCATCAATAAGCCACTCGGATGCTTCTTCATCCGTTACCCCGCAACCCTTTCGTCCCCAATCTCTTCCTCCCTCGAGCAAGCTGTAATTCCTTCTCGTTGAAGGAAAGAGAAAAGAAAAAAATCGAGGAAAGAGTCTCTCTAACAAAAAAAAAACGGAGAGAAAGGAAGAAACGAAAGAAAAAAGAGAAGAAAGAATTAATCTCGGAGGATTCCGCGGCAAAAGGGGGAGGCACAAAAGGGGTCGCAGGGAAGCGGAGGGCGGGCCTCGCGGCGTTTTCGTTCCGTGGACGAGGCTCTCTCTTCTTCCCGTCTCGTAAGGAGTCTTACGAGGTTGTTCCGGGCGCGCGTTCCCTTGTGTGCACACCCGGGGCCCGCTTTTTCCCGGCCCGGTCGGCGGACCTTTGATGATCCCGCGCGCCGGCACAATGCGCGCGGATCTTGTGCTCGTGCGCGCATTGCGATTAGTATTTAATGCGCACATTGTCGAAGGGCCCCGGTTTCCCGTATCAGATGCGAGACCGGGCCCACCAAGGACCAGTTATTAGGCCCGCTGACAGGCCCATAATCCCACACCGCCGAACGAGAGAGCCGGCCTCAGACGAAATATATAATGCCCATTAGCGTGGCGGACCCTTTCAACCCTGCCCCCGAAACGTACTTTTCCTTCTGTTTCTTTCCCCCTTTTTTATTTCGTCCCTCGCGCACCCTCACCTTGCGGGTCGTCCGTGCGTCTTTAATCCTGCGGACAGGGCGCCAACGGAACCAGCACGCGCGCGAGATTCTTTGATCGGGGATAAAGTTTCGGGTCAGGTTAATCTGTGGACCGAATCTGACGTTGCGACCCTAAAGTCACAATGTTCGAGAAACGGGCCTCACGCCTTTTCCACTCTTTTGTTCCGAGGTTCAAGGGATTCTACTGACGCATTCGGAGATCGCGATTAGATGCACGGAGGATCTTAGCTCCGTTGGAAGAAGATGAAGGTTGATTGTTGTGTGTGTGTAATTTTCATTTGCAGTATTTGTTCGTGTGGAAACTACCCCCGTGTATTTCTGGAAGAATTGAGGAATAGTCGATGAATGAATGAAAGTATTGAGTAGTGCATAATTAAATTAAATTAAATTAAATTTGAGCGTGTAGAAGATATTTTAATCTTTCTGCTAGCGCATGATCGAGATCTGTTTGAGTGTTGAGTGCAGACATTTCAAGTGTCATTAGTACGCAAATACAAGTAAAACTTTAAACTTCAATGATTTTCAGTATTAACTCTTTCTACTCTTTTTTAATGAATTTTACTCTATGATTCAAGTAAACAATTAATTATTTTTAATTTGTTACAGCGCAAGTGCGGGAGGCAAACGCGAAACTGGAGGAAGGTGAGTGAGAATGTTTCTTTTTAATTTTCCTTTTACGATCTCATTGGACACGCGAATGTTAGGTGGCCCACCGTTATTTTTAACGAATCTAGGAGTCTTTTATAAGTATTTTCTCGGTTGCATTAATTAGAGCCGCGATAGAAAATCCGAACAGCCGATCCCGAAAACATTTCGTTTCGTTCCGAGCGGATGCGGGAGAGCCGCATTACTCGGAGCTTCCAGGTTTTTGCCTCCATTGTGCCGGCCCGATAGCGGCTCAGCGAATATTACGTAACATATTCCGATCCGTTTGAGCATGAAAACCCTCCGCGGTTATTATATTTAATAGGAAAGGAGCGCGATTTCGCAACATCTGCTTTCGAGCCTCGACGGGGCCCCCTTTAAAAGGGAAAATTCTTCGTCCGCCATCGATTATTTCGTGAAGCAGGAACGATACACGCGCGCGGAACTTGTTTCCGAACTGTTTGTTTACCGATGCACTTTGGGAATAGTTTGCATTGAGCTTCTCTTAATTTTCTTTACGTTTCACGCGATGATTTCAAACACACCAGAAAAAGAATTATCGTTTAATGATATAAATACGAAGAATTAAAAGTCAGTCGTACTTTGTATACGTGATAGTATTAGATGTGCTTTAACGTTGCAATTAAGGAATGTTAATCAATAGTGAATGTATTCGAATTTGCACAGAAAATGTAATAGTACGACCCAGTAAAACGAGGAATATTCGTTGCTTCTTCTTTTTAAAGACCTTACTAATTCGAAAGTTCAAACGACATTAGCTCTAAGGTATTAACATATTAACCCTTTGAACTCTGTAGGCTCCAATATTGCACCAGTTATAATATTAAATATTTTAATGAATCAAAGAAACTACCTTAAAATTATTAGATTTTCCACACATCCAAATTTTGTACTGAGAAGGAAACTAAAAGATCGAAGGAATGTTATAGTATTTTTCATTTTCACTAGAGATACCATAAAAATTAGTTGCAGTTGCTGATAAATTACAAAACCATCTGGAGTGCTAAGAGTTAAAGTGACCAAAATGTGCACGAGTTTCCTAAATAACGGGGACTGGCAATTTCGTCGAACGAATATACAGACGTTATTAAATAATTGTTGTATCGTTAAATTAGATTATCAAACAATCCAGGACGCACTCTCCGAAAACTTGTGCCGTGGATAATAGCGGTGATATTAATATCACGGATAATATGTAACGCGTATTAATGCAGCGGATGCGATTGTTGTTTCATTTCGGCGACGATAACAACGACAACGATAATCGTTAATCATAACAGCAACAATAAATCGAACATCCAAAGTACTGCTCTTATAAAATCATCTGAAGCATTATCGCTGATCTGTGTAAACCTTGATACACTTTTGGCATTTATTAATGTATAGTATATAGACAATCTTATGTATTAACGAAAGTTAATAATTTTCGTATCATATTTCCATTACAACGAATCTTTTGATCGAAAGTTCCCTGTTCAAACGTTCTGCTACATTACTTATGAACACAGTAATTCCCGTGAAGATCCAATGCATTATCAGATGCAGCCCTCGTGACGTCCATCGCCAATTACAATCAATTACGCCTATGAGACTCCTATCAGAATTTACTCCCGGGAATCGATATATCCCGATTGAAACCAGCCTCCGAAACACCCTTGAAACATCTTTGGCAAAGTTATGCTCTCTCACCAGCAACCTGGACACACACTATCCTATTTAGCAATGACAAAGACCTTGTTTAGAGTCTCCTATATTCTAACCCCATCGCTAATACGAAAACATTAACCATCGTCTTGAAAGGGAAAAACAAATCAAAGAAATCAAAGAATGCTACTAAAAAAGATAAAAATGGCAAGAACATTAGTTCGCACCTCCGTGTCCCTGGAACACACGCAAGGACCGTGCGTGGTCTCGCTCACAGGTCACGTGGATGCGCGGTAGGGTGGGTAATGTCGGGAAATGTAGCTAACGAAGTTTACGAAGACACTTAACGGAATTACGCCCTCGCCAGCAATGGCCTCTGCGAGCGTGCGTTCCCCTCGGAAAATCAACCGCCCTCCTTCCGCCGGTCCTCTCTCTCTCTCTCTCTCCATCTCTCACTGTTCTGGTGGCAAGGGATCGTCGCGTTAATTACCGCGAGCGGAGGCAAGAAGCCGGGGAAAATCGCGGCGAGAGAGCGCATCATCGTCGTGAATATAGTCCAGGCTCTACGGCTGGCGAAAGGTCGCGAAAGGAAAGCAGCCGGAATGGGGGCGGGAAACGAGGGGGTAGGCGAAAAGGGTGGCGGTGTGCGCGAGCGGGAGGAAGAGCGATATGGCGAGAGAGGGTGGCCTCGGGCGAAACGAGGGTGGTTGGCTCGGTTTTGCGTCGAAGAAGGGTGTTATTGACATGGTGGGTGTCGCGTCGTCGGCCATCTTGGCCTGCCTGCCTGCCTGCCTGCCTGCCTGCCTGCCTGCCTGCCTGCGTGCCTGCCTGCCAGCCTGCCTGCCAGCCTGCCTGTGCACCCTCTCCTCTACTACCGAGTCTCTCTCGTGCGCTCGAACCGACCTCACTCGCCCCACCAGGCCACCCCTTCGCACCCTTCTCTCAGTCGCAGAGCTAGCTCGGTCGCTCTCTATCCGAGCGAGGCTGGCGTGGTGTCCCCATCGCGGCCAGGACATCCTTGTGTCCCCCTTGTGTCGAGTGACATTCGGGCTATATGCCCGGCCTAACCTGCCCGACAGACGCCCTGGGCCACCCTTTTCGACCAACCCCGGCGACGAGCTCCGTGGGTCCCGGGGGTTGCTTGTCGTCATGGCGACCGAATCCTCCTCGCCCAACCCCCGTCGGCCAAACACCGGTTCCTGTCCCTCGGTACACACTTCCCTCTTCGTTTCTCGGTGTCTCTGCTCCTCGAGTCATCCCCCGACTCCGCAACCCTCTGTCCACGCTTCCGACCCCCGGCCCACGATTTTTCTGCTTCTACCGCTGCCGCCGTCGCCGATCATTGCGTCTCTCCCTTGGACCGATTCCTCGGACTCTGTTTCCTCCTTCCTTTTAGCGACGTTTCTTCCTCGCTCTCGCTTTATTTATTTATTCCCTCGTCCGTTTCCTTCGAGGATATTTTTTTTTGAGCGTGCTTGAATTCCGAACAGGTTCACCGGGAAAGGAATTTTTACCTAGGTCTTGTTTGAGAGTCACGGGCCAACCGTGTTTTCATGACCGAATTTAGAGGTAATCATTGAAGTCGTATTTTTTTTGTAGCAGTTTTTGAATGGATGACTTTTTTATCTGTTTTCCTTCGGGACTTAGGAAATTGATTAGAATTCATGTTTATACTAAATAGTTACTTTCGAATTCATACACTTTTGGAATACTTCGAGTTAAACTCCTCATCCCTCTTCCTCCATTCTTCAGTATCTTCTCATACCAGGTCCTCCCTTCATTTGTCTTATTATCCCAGCCTCTTGCTTAGGACTCACCCCCGTTCGATTAAATAATTGCCTTTGAATCGACATAGTCGAAATACGTTTCAAGTCCAATCTTCCTCGTTGTCCTCCAGTATCTTCATTTCTACTGTTCTTCGTCAGTCCCTCTTATTATTCCACCCTCCGGGAATAATATTCTCGAGTAGAAAGCCTCTTACGCTAGTTCTACACTCTTCGCCTCCCCATTTTTTCCTTCGTTGTTTCCACTCTATTCATATGCGTTCTCCCCCCGCGCTTTCTCGACAACAACTTCTTCTACGTTTGTCGCTGCGTCCGCGCGCGCGCGTCCTCGCGAGTACAGCCCTCCGCCGCGTTTCTCCTTGCCGTTGCACCCTGTTCTCATTCTTCTATCCTTCACCCACCTCCCGAAAAACCCCCGACCGTCATGGAAACTGCGAGAATGTGCGAGTCCATGCTCGCGTTAATAACGTCTCCATTTGACATAGGGGATGCTACCCCGGATGCCGCATCCCCGAGGCGCATTTTCCTCGACTCTTTGCCCGTCTTTAGTTCCGCGAGACCCTCGAGAGAGAGTGAGAGAGAGGGGGTAGGGGGAGAGGGAGGGAGAGACTGAGGGAGAGAGAGGGAGAAAGAAACCGGCTCGATCGCGAAAGCCAGCGCAACCCCCTTTGTCCGACCGCTTCTTTTCTCCCCGTGAACTGTTACGTTTGCGAAGGGTAGCGATCACGTCGCCCGCTTTTGTCCAGGAATGTAATGATTTCACGTTGCTCCCCGGCACGGAGGAAACGGAACACGTTTGCTCGACCATTGGCGCAGCCCCCGATGAGCTTCTGGAACTCTCAGCGGTCGGTTTTGCGAGAAATGAAACTTTTCTGCGATCCACTTTTGCGTTAGGAATTCCTTGGTTACGTGTTACAGACATTTTCTGTCGAGAAAATTAAATCGTGAATTTTCTGCTAATCTGAAATATTAACTTTTCTATATTGTGAAAGTCACTCCTTGATAACTGCGATTTCGTTTTTGATAGAATTGAGAAATAGAATTCTAGATCAGAGCTGTAGGTAATTTAAATATCGTTCACTAGATGAAGAATTTTTGTAATCCTTTATCGTTAACCTTATCTACTTAAAATTCTTCCGTACCTCTGAAATTTATACATGCCTCCACTACGCGAATGTTTGACTCCATTCTAGCCAACACAGTCTCCAAATGGCAAGAGACGCCGAAAAAGGGCAGCGGTCCAAGAAAATCTGACACACGAATACCAAGATCACTCGGCAAGACGCGTCTTTGAGCTTGCAAGTGGAGGGAGCGTCCTCGAAACCTCGAAGAAGCTCTCGAAAAAGATTAAATAACACTCTCCTGTCAGGAACAAAGAAAAACACGCGACATCGTCTCCGGCAGCAGCCGTTCCCTGAGCAAACATCCAGTTTTATCGGCTTTCACGATACCCGCCACTTCCTCTCCCCCTTCAATTCCCGACGGACATTCTTATTGTTTTTTTTTGTATCTTTCTCTGCTCGATTCGTTCTCGCGTTCCTCCGTCTTCGATCCCTCGAAACGCGATAGCCACTGCGACTCCACCCCGTTACGGTTCGCGACAAAATGAAAATCGATCTGGCCGGCCGCCATTGTGCCGAGGATTAGAAACTCTCATCCAACGGCGGTCGACAAAGGGATTACGCGAATTTAAGTGATTGATTCGCTGCATTTTCACGGTGTCCATATACAATGCTGTACGGTCGGTCGGCTATTGTGCCCATCGTCTCGCGAGATCGAAAACAACGGCAATCACGGCGCGCGGAAATTTTCAACGAGACACGACACGGCCCCAATGAGCCACGTGAACTCGCCCCCTCCCTCCCACGATTGATTCTTTTTCCAATTTTTTCCTCTGTATTTTGTTTTTGTTTCGTTTTCGTCTGCCTCTCGCTCGACGATTAATCTTCCGTTCTGCCGGAGAGAAATTCAGTTTAAATAGGGCCACCACTGGCCGTGATTGGTTTATATCGACGGCTTCCGCCATCGGACCGACACGAGCCGACGCGGCGCGGGGCCATTTTTTCGATTCCGCGACCGGTTTTCCCATTGTCTCGCGGCGATCGCGCGCTCCACCGAATCCGCAACTAATGGAAATATCATTGGTCACGCTGTGGAACGACTTTTCGCGGTGCACGAGTGCATCGCGTGTGCATTCTTGTCATTCGCGACGCTGGATTACACTTTTCTGACGTTGTTCGACACTCTCGAATGATCAGCGACCGTTCGCCACGCAATAGAAACGATTTGTACATCGGATACTTGTAAAGGAACAGCTTTTATTGCTTCTGATGTCTTTCCTTGTATGTAATGTTCGTTCTTGATGTCGCAACGTCATGCGTGGTTTACGGCTGAGATAACCTTCCGCGGATTTTTACATTTTTCCCGCTGAATTTTACCGTGTTTTTGTTAGCTTTTTCGCGTGAATCGATCACTGTTGACTGGAACCGACCGTGTATCGCATTCGCTCGGAAACGTAAACAACTTTATATTCCGGAGCAGTACGTCCCAACCGTTTTTTTTTCCAATTTATGCTTCGACACCGGGACGCACGGTAATTTCGCTTCGGAGTAACCCGTTTTGAGTTGTCTTTAGAATCCAGGCAATCGCTCATACATTTTAAATTACCTATCAATAAGAATGTAATAATTACAAAAAGAAAGATAAAGATACCAAGGAGCTTGCAATGCTGGAAAAGTGGTACCAAGCTACGTTCCCAACACTCAACTTCATCAATTTAATTGTAATTCGGTATCAAATCTCAATGATCATATAGAAATACTTCTTTCCTCTCCTTATTCTTAATTATCTTAATTTTTCATCGTGTCTGATAATTCTCATCTATTTAAACCGAATAAAGAGCGACTGACCGGAAGCCATAAGTCATCCCTGTTTATTTCCAAGGAACTCCGTCCTCGATGAGGGTTTAACGCGACCCTTAAAAGAGGAGGCAACCCGTCGAATCGTATTTCGCAAAAAAAGGAAACCGTGAAACCTCTAAATTTCCCCGGAACCAATAATTGGTATTCTCGGATCGCTACGTCTTCCGGCGTTCTTAGCGCGGCCGACTCGGCCAGCGGAAACGCTGGGGCGAAGAACCAGAAGAAGAAGAAGAAGAAGAAGAAGAAGAAGAAGAAGAAGAAGAAGGAGAAGATGTGCAAGAAGAAAAAAAAGCGAGCCGGATCGACGAGTGGTTTCTTGATCAAGAGGAACTTAGAGTATTTGTTGCCGGCGAGCAAGGGGGGGTGGGTGGACAAGGGACGGAGTGAAGCGAACAAGTCGAGCACCAATTAACTCGTGGCTGCGGCTTGATTTAACAAATCGTCGCTAATTGGTTGGATTGCGGTGCTTCGTGAAACTTTTGCTACCGGCCGAGACAAAAGCCGTATCAATACCCCTGAGGTCCCCCGCTAATAATCCCTAATTCTCCAAGTAACTCGAAGCCTTCTGCTGCCCCGGACAAAAGGAAGATCTAGCTAGAATCGCTTTCGTGGGAGAGGTCGCCACAGTGTTCCAAAACAAGGTTACCTAGCGACTACCACCTGACGCACAGCTGATATTATTATAATATCTACCGGAAAAACTGTTCGCAAATACTTATGACAACTACCGTTATCGTTTCTGTCATTGTTGTTTAAGCTTTAAATAAACCGTAAATTATTGAAACTGGTCTATTGAAGACAATCTCCATGCAGGAGATTTCCTACACAACTTCAATAAGAGATCCATCGTTAAAGTCCCATGGAGAATGTTCTAATAATTCATCTGAAAAAAAATTCTAACGCGACTATAACCGTTACCATCAAGACACCCTGTGCATACGGTGCACGCGAGATTCCCGTAAAAATCAGGAACCCACGAGACTTCTATTAATTAGCGGTTGTGAGATGACCCTGTCTCAATCGTAGCGAGTGGAAATCGAAGAATCAGCTGCTTTATGCTCGCGAATCAACTGTTTATTTATTCGCGATACGGCGGCCTAGGGGGGTTGAGCGGGGGTGGGAGATACGGAGCGAGCGATCGACGTGAAACGAGTTCATTCATGCTCTGCGGGATGAATGGGAAACGAAATACGTGTACGGGACACGGCGCCGTATTGTCTCGTTCGATTTTCTTTCGTTTTTATCTTCGTGTCCCTGTTTTCTCTCTTATCTCCATGAATTGTCCCGCTGATAAGACAATCGGCGCATAATGAACCGCTTGATCATCGGCTTCCTCGACACCGAGCATCATTATTCGACCGTATCTTACTTGCTCGTGAGTTGCGATCGGAGGGCGGTCGATCAACGACTAATATCAATTTACGGATGGCCCTTGGGCGCATGAACACGCGCGATAATCTCTGATCACGAATTCATCGTTTTTTGCTCGGTTATTTTCGACTGGAACACAGGCGCCGAGAACATCGGCGGATAGATACACACGGTTAACAGCGACATCAATGGAATCCCCGTTAATTCCGCGAATTACAAACTGTAACGGTTACTTAATTGCACGTATTGTCGCATTTCCACGGCACGCCGACGCGAGACGGCGCACATGCTCACCGGTTTAAAAGAGACGTTTATTAGGTCTCTGGGGAAATGACCGTTTCGATACGTGCCGCGCGCGGCTACCGTTGATTCTTTAATTACCTTTTTTTTTTAACACAATTGGATCACCCTCCGAAAGTTACGTGGCTGAAAATAATAAAAATTCAGCCTCGTTTAAATGAATGAATTAAATAACTATACATTAATTCATGAAACACAGTGTATAATATATAATTGCCTATTACTTCCAGTTTCGTCATTCCTTAAATTCCCACTATCCAAGTAAAAATTCATCAGACTGAGAAGCATTCCTCTAGAAACACCCAACCTAACCGAACGTTGCTAATTCGAGTGGAGGTGCGTTCTCCCCAATTTCTTAATATAATCAGGCCTACCGTACCCAAAATCGATGTTCCCCGGACAAAGAGCCGGGCCGGTGGTTCGATCCCCGTCAGAAAACTGAATTAATCAACTATCGTGCGGCAACCTGAAACAGGGGTGTCGGACTTTCCATTTTGGTGCGGCAGCGTGGCGCGAGGGGTTGGGAGGGCAGCGAGGAGAGTCGACGAGAGGCAGCTCCGTTGCCTCGAGGGTGGTTTTGATCGTCGATAGAGAGAGGAGGCGCACGGTCGCCGTGGCTGCCTGGCTGATTGTCGAAGGGGGTGAGAGATGAGAGAGGCTAAGACAGGAGAAGCGGGACGGGGCCAATCAGAGCGGGGACTTTGAGGGTGTCGTTGCCAGGCAACGAAACACACCCCAACACCCGAGGGGAGAAAACCCCGAGGGGGTATCATCCAGCGATACAGTCGACGCCGAAAGTTATCGCACCCTTGAGAGACGCCCCCTTTAACATTGCCATCGAATTACTGACTCTCCGCGTCCGAACACTTGCGGCTTGTTGTTGCCTCGAGAGAACCGGGGATCGATGGTGGAACACTCGATGGGACTCGATGATCAATTCTCCTGCGGTTAATCTCCCTCCGGTTACGATGTTGTTCCTTCCACTTTTCTTCTCTTTTTATAATCCTGCAGCCATCGTTCGTTATATGGTTACGCTGGAAATTTTAATTAGAGCCGAACATGTCTACCGCGACGACTTGTAATTCGCCATCGCACTGTGGTAGCATTTGCTTTGCCCTTTGGAAAATCTGATGACAATTTTGTCGTTCTTTTTGTGTATACAGTGTAATAATTACTCGTAACAGTAACTTTTGGAACGGTAACTTTGGAACCAACACGAATAGAACATTTTCAATATCTTTCTTGGAGTCCCTTGATGTATCGTACGACTTCCTACTTTTTTTAGACTTTATATGATATTCATTAAGAAGTTGCGTTACGTCTCCATCTCGTGTAGCTATTGTTTCGCAATTTCTATTGGAGCAACTCTCAATCAAACGAACATAGCAACGAATAAGAACTTCGAAGCATGAAAGAAGTACTCATTGTTCCTGAACAAAATATCGTCCTCTCCTGGACGAACAGATTTAGCTGAACATCTCGAAACATCAGGAGGCGTTTCTTCTAGTTCCATGCTCGTCTCGGAGTGCCCCCCCCCCCCCCCCCGCCGCACGAACTCGATCGTCGAAATCCGCTTACGAATAAACATCCATTTCATGCCTTTCATCGTCATTTACGATCATTTCTATTTTTCTGACGCGGTAAATCGCACGAAAGGATTAATCCGCCGAGATCCTTCTTCTTCTATGACTCCTTCACGTTCGCTTCCCTCTTCCTCATCCACCCCGTGCCCCACCCGCGTTCATCCATTCTCCGATCTCTCCTTCGAGGCAGAACCCTGGCCCCTTTTGTCGACGGCCGTCGAGAGGGTGGATAAAACCACCCCTATTGATCCTGCTCAATGGATTCTCCGGTGCCCTTTCACCTGCCAGCGATCTCGCTGTTTTGACATTCCTCTCGCTCGTCCTCGCTCATTTCACGGCATTAATAGAACACTCGCTCGCTCGCTCGATCTTCGGAGCGGATCCTTTCAGTGGCGAACAACTTCCTAAGTAATATATATATATATATATAAAGCGAAGCGCGCCCCTTAGAAATCGCCCGCGTCGTCCATGCGAATCGGAGGAACATCCCACCCTCTCCTCCCAACACGAATTTTTTTTCTTCGTCGACGGTTCAACAATTTTTAAGTTTTATTTTTCTTCTCCCATTGCCATTCTTGTTTATCCGTTCCAATTCCCTTTCTTCATCCGGATCGGCGCCTCGGAGAATCCGTAAGGGGTTGAAAACCGGTTACATTGTGGGCATTAGAGTAAGATAATGTTTCGTCGATAAAACGGTAATCAAATCGATTTCAGTCATTGAATTGGAACGTGACGTGTGTTCTGTGGTAATTGGACATTTGTAGTGGAAATTTATGAGTTGATCTGATAGGGGCCGTTATCGTTCCTTGTACGAATGTCCGTGTAAAAGATTATTTCGGAAATGACTAACAGCAAAGTAATTTTCGAGACCACGAGAAAAATCTAGGCATGTCAAGGTTTCTTCAAATCACGTTTATTTCAGAGGCCTACGGTTTCTCCGTTGATGAAGATTTTTCGAACTCCGACGATAATTGTGATAAAAGATGCAAGGATGAATGTGATGATGTGGAAGGCGACGAAAGTTGTTTCGAAAACGCCTTCAAGAACAAAAGGTGAGAATGGGTTTAATACGTATATCTGGGTGATGTTCTTCTTGGAATACAACTTAATCTTGTGCGCGATTGTTACTTAATTTTAGAAAGAGATTGAAAATTCCAAAGATATACTATGGCACAAGGACTCATAAACAAATTGAGCAAGTCGTAAGGGAGTTGAAGAAGACTGCGTACAAGCATAAGAAGTAAGTATTTATTTAAGGTAGAATATTGGTCTGTAACACGATGGCGTGAGAAATATGTTAATTTCTTTTTAGAATGACCATTCTGAGCAGTCGAGAACACACTTGTATACAAAAATCCAATAGAAATAAGACAGACTTGTGTAATGATCTGCTGGACACTCAAAAGGTACATCCTCTCTTTTCAGAGAAATGGATAGTATGAACGACACTAAAAAAAAGTCATTTTTATAAAATTATTTATGCATTCAGCACAGGGGATGTCCATATTACAACGACAGCAACAAAAAGATTCTTACGGATTTCCGTGCAGTGGAAAGTCGTGGTTTGGGGCCAGTATGGGACATTGAAGATCTGGTTGCTATAGGGAATAATGAAGGTCTGTGTCCGTACTTTGCTGCGAGAAACCTAATGCAGCACGCAGATATTATTTTCTGTCCTTATAATTATATTGTTGACCCTAATATTCGTGAAAGTGTAAGCATCAATGAAATAGAACCTAAAAATACCTTTGAAAAACTTCAAAATTCTAACACTTGTGATCACCACAGATGCAACTCGATTTAAAGGAGCAGGTAATTATTCTTGATGAAGCCCACAATATAGAAGATAGCTGCAGAGAGGTGGCTAGTGTCAATTTCCGTGAAGATCATCTTCAGGCTACTGCTATAGAATGTGAGAGTCTCGCAAAACGGAGGCCCACTGATGCTTTCACATACACAACCATAAAACTCTATATATTAAAGCTACATAAGTTCCTTAAGAGCATTACACTTGACAAAGTTGTAAGTATCCATTATTTTTGCTTGGGCTGAAATTTGTTAAGTGAAGCTGAACATGTTTTGTCATCAGGATTATAATCGTGATAACAACCTGTCAAGCCCATATTGGACTGGAGCTGAGTTGATGGAACTTTTTAATATGTATAACCTCGGAGAATTTGAATACCCTAATTTTTTGACAGCCTGTAATGCTGCAATGCAGGATATGGTTAAAGCAAAGGAAGAAGGTCGGAAAAACTCTGAAAAGCCTATTATCTCTCCTAGTAGTAAAGTCTTAATTGGACACCTGGTGTTTGCATTGCGAATGATCACTTCCTCAGAGTTTATGAATGACTACAGGGCTTGTGTAATTGAGACTACAGTGAAAGATTTTAAATATGTGAGTAATAACCAGGGACGCAACTGTATGATGTTAAATTGTATATTAAAGTCAAAGTTTTCCTTCTAAAATTAGGTAACAGACGACACGTGGTTGTCAACGAAAACGAAAGAGAACTGTGCTCGGGTCCTGAAACTGATCTGCATGAATTCGGGAGTAATCTTTTCGCCACTTGCTCAGGCGGCGCATTGTATAGTTCTCGCGTCTGGTACCCTAACTCCAACCGGCTCTTTCCAAAGTGAATTGAACACGGCATTTCCTCACGTGCTGAACACAGCGCATGTGATACCAAAGGAACAAGTGTACGCTACATGCGTGCCAAAAGGACCAAACGGTGTTTCTTTGAAAGCAGACTACCAGAATGTGAACAGCTGGAGCTTCCAGGTTAATAATACGGGAATTCCCTAAACTACAAGAATTCCCCTTGCTTAAAGAAAACCGTGTTTACAATAATTTTCAGTTTTCTAGAAGATTTTCTATTGTTGTAGGATGAATTAGGAAAAGTATTGCTAGATATTTGTGAGTCGGTACCTCATGGAGTTCTATGTTTCTTTTCCTCTTACAATGTGATGCATACACAAATGGAAAGATGGAAGAAGAACTCCATCTGGAATAGAATCACTAGCATAAAGCATGTGTTCATAGAGCCTCGTTTTGGAAGTGATTTAAATAGTATTATGAATAATTATCGAGAAATTATAGGAGACACTTCGACTGGACCGAAAGGAAAAATCAACGGTGCCTTATTCCTAGCAGTTTTTAGAGGAAAAGTTGCCGAAGGAATCGACTTTCGAGACGACGAAGCTCGCTGTGTGGTAACGGTAAGTAAACTAAAGAAAATATTTAAATAGGAAGAAGTTAAACATTCCTTTTGTAGGTTGGTATACCGTACGCGGTAAGAAAGGATCCGGTAATTGATATGAAATACAAATATAACGACTTAAATACAGGGAGCTTGTTAAAAGGCTCAGAATGGTACTCGATCCAAGCGTTCAGAGCTTTGAATCAAGCATTGGGTCGTTGCTTGAG
Organism: Nomia melanderi; assembly: GCF_051020985.1. Taxonomy (NCBI): domain Eukaryota; kingdom Metazoa; phylum Arthropoda; class Insecta; order Hymenoptera; family Halictidae; genus Nomia; species Nomia melanderi. The sequence continues at coordinate 10,480,530 of NC_134999.1, read as the reverse complement.
ACACATCAACGATTGGGGGGCAGTATTATTAGTGGACGAAAGGTTTGTATAATCTCAGAAACGGTTAACGGAAATGGTTCATTTTAAATCGCCAATTTCAGATTTTTATTGCCGTCTAACAAGGAGAAACTTCCGAAATGGATTAAAACAATGGTAATTTATTTGCGACTGTAACCCAAATTTAACATGGTCTGGGCATTTCTACAAAATCTGATTTACTTTTCAGTGGATCACACAGAATAAATACGACTTGAGAAAACAACTTCGTGATTTTGTTAGTAGACAGAAAGCCAGGGAAACCACAGCACAATGTTCATTATGATATTATGAATAATCATTTTTCTTTATGTTTTAAGCTATTTTATTTTACTATAAAATATTTTACAATATATAAAATTAAGCATATACAAGTTAATGTAATTTCATTTTATTAACATTGTTATAAATTAAGGGTGTCTCTTTTTTGTATCGTTCTCAAATGCTTTTTCTTTATGTTCTTTAGTTTTGCAGTGTTTGTGATCTAAAACAAGAACATTAGTTTTATATGTATTTTTATACGCTTGTAACTTTTCTATTTAATTCACTAATTTATAGTTTACTTACCACTTGTACAACTTCACCCTTCTTCTGGTTCTCTTCAGCACGCTTCAAATTTGCAATTCTCCTTTGCTTCTTAGCTTCTTTTTCTGCATGTTTCTGTGCTTTGATTGCCCGAGACATGTCTTTTACCCTTTGTAGGTCATTCCTCAGTTTCTGCTTCTTCTCAAATGACAAACGTATTCCACGAGTTTTGATAATAGAAGAGAACCTATGCATGACAAACAAGTACATTCAAGTGTGTTCAACAGAATAAAAGTTAAACAAGTAGCACTGTACACACCTTTTCTTCTGTTCCTTCCATACTCTACCAGATTTTGGTTTACCTTTTGGAATTTGTATTTCTAATGCTTTTCCTTTTTTGATTTTTACTTCTTCTGTATTTGAAGTATCTTTATCCACAACTATAGGACTATCACTGAGAATATCTTCCATTCTCGTGACTTTTTCAACCGTACTTGTATCTTCACCCATAATGAAATTATTATTACAACCGCTTAATATACTTCCATGTGTAAACAATCAAATTTGGTTAGGTATTCACGTGGACGTAGCAGCCATATTAAAACACAACGTCGAGTAGCAGAGCCATCTCATTACAAGAAGCAGAAACTGCTCTGAGTATCTCTCCCAATCGGTAATTAATTCTGTAGTGTTAAAAATTTAATTTTTTGACCAACTGTTTTAACTAATTTTGTATATTAACTGTTCTAGCTGTTTAGTTGGGTTATGAGCGAGTCGAAGCCGATCGGCATGTCATAACATGCAACGTCTGTAAAGTTCGCCTTTTCTCATTTGAAATCCGCTCAATCGGCTCTCCGTGTTGGTAATAGATCTACAGGAATGAGGACTAGGATTTTGATTTTCCCTTTCAGAATAAGTAAGGTAGTCTAGTCTAGGATTTTGATTTTCCTTTTCAGAATAAGTAAGGTAGTCTAATCTAGGATTTTGATTTTCCTTTTCAGAATTACTAACAGAGTTAAATGTTTTCTTTGTATAATAAATCTAAATGTTATAATTAATTGTTCATTCCGATAGTCCTGTCTGATCTACGAAAAAGTCATTACGGTAATAATTATTAAAAAAAAATAATTTAAAAAATCCCAGTTCCTTATCCGGGTTTGGTGGCGCCACCTATAGCGAGAATGCTTAAACTTCAAACCGGATATTTTTGTCCTTCTCATTGCCAAATATTTACATACGTATTTCCAACCTGTGACATGAGAAAGAAATGGCAAGTGGCGCCATTGGTGGATAAATGTGCAAGGGACTATCATAAAGTGTAATTTTCCATATAGTTCTCTTTTTATCATATGATTTTCTATATGGTTCTAAAATACCGACACTGAGTTACATTATATAGATAGATTTAAGCTGTGCTAATAACTTCAGCATTTGAACGTAGATGGCGTTCACATTGCGGGAAATTAGCATATTTTAAATTTAAAGAAACATGCTTTCTAGCGTTTTCAAGCAACTAACAATAAGTAAACTGTAACTATATGAACTGGTGAGTAATCAATTATCACATGTGTTGTTTACTAGTAATATTTATCGCCCTTCCCCCGAAGTGTTTTAATTATAGAGTCAGACGAAATGATTTTTCAATGGTTTGCCGTAACGATTGTATAACATGCAGGGATGCAGAATTCAACGTTCTGTCTGAAAGATAGTCATTCTACATAAGAACTAATCGATTAACTTACAGCTACAAAATACAAGCGGTTCAGGCATAAAGTGCAAAAAGAAAATGTAAACAAAGAAATTAATGCCATTTATATCTGCAATATATTAAATAATTATTAGATACATTTATGTGCGATAGTCGTTCCGAAGTCATGTCACTCGTATGTACAATTTGTTTTCTGCTTCTTAATTTAAATCTCCGTTTTCTCAGACAACGTGTCGGTACGTATCGATTAAACGTTCAAAATCAACGAATCAAACGACAGGAATCGCGTGCGTTCGATTCACGCGTTAAAATATCTCTTTCGATCTTCCTTTTAATATTACTCGCTGCGTTCTATTTCGCGTTCCCACCTCGTTCTGTTACGGAAAAGTAGCGTGCTCTATCATCGGAATTCGCGAATCGATGCGTTCGATACGTCGTTTTCTGTCAATGGAATCGAAAGTAACCGAACGAGGAACAGAGAAACTACAGACGCCAAACGACGTAGAAGATACTACAGGCTGTTTCAAAGTGTACGGTCCACTCAATGGAAAATTTCTCACGAAAAAAAATTAGTCCAAAACGTGAAACACGCGTGCGTCGCACATTTCCGATTTATATTTCATTGTTGGGTCGCCTGCCACCGATTTGGGCCACATATTTTGAAACATCCGTGTAAACACATAACGCTTAATACTGTTGAATTTGCCCGTTGTTTTGAATGGGCCTAGGGTGCAAATTACTCGTCCGAACGCCTTACAAAAAAAAAGTGAAAAGGGTATAACTTTGGTACCGGCTCCGGTGGTATCATTCCCTTATCTGTTTTGTTTTTGCCTTTCTCTCTTATTTATCGTTCACGCGCTTCTCGTCCGCTACCCTTCACACGTCTGAGGATAATTACGAGATAGACACACACAAGTTTTCCTATAAAATCACACGTTATTACATTCATACTTAATTAAGGGCATAGGGGCGGGGGTGGTGACGAAAACGTTGAATCGAATCTTCAAAGAAAATCGTACCGTTTGGTTCAACCTCCGTGCTGAACGAGGAACACACACCCTTCCTTCGGCTTAATTACTCTCGGAACACGAAACAAACAAAAACAGGAAGGTAAAACAGAAATTTCACAAATGAAAGCAGAAGCGCGTGTTGCCGGAAATAAGTTGTGATTTTCGCTCTCGCCATTTTGAAAGTTCTCTGAAGAATGATATAAAAAATTTAAATGTACGTTCGTCAGTTATTCGACTTTTTTTCACATAGAAACTCCGTAACATTACGATGAGAAATTCCGGGAATACGGAGGTTGAAGAGTGAACCTTACATTTCACAACAATAATATGTGCGCATATATATACATCGTATATATCGTACATCGTACGAATACTTTAAGATAAACGTTTTAATAAATATTGTATAGATAATATAAAAGGGCATCGTGAACTAATTACAATCTTTAAACATAATAATAATAATAATAATAATAATAGCAATAATAGTAGTAATAATAATAATAATAGAATAGCAATAATAAACGTGATTGTACCGATAACATGCCCTTCGTAAGGTAACCCAAGAGTAGGAGGAACGTGCGTACATCGACAAATGTTCGAACTTATTTAACTCTGACTAAGCGTTCATAATAGTGCCTCTCGTTATATAAAATTCGAAGATCTCTCTAACAAACAGCGCTCACCGTCGACGATGTGCACGGTGCTAAAAACTTTTGCGCGTTTAATATACACAGACTCTGTACAGAAAAATACACGCGTTGGGTTGCGGGCAAAAAAGCTACACCGCCGCGCGAAACTTCGTTTTCTTTCGTCTCCTCTTTAACAACGCATTCTCTTTTCACAATTTACTCTTAAATATTTTTACCAATTATTTACACTCAACTTGAATCGAATTTCCTCGATCACTGAAACGTCGCAAAGATTCTCGCGTCAGAAAATTTTCGAGAAATTATAATTCGTCAGTAGCGCAGATTTGAAGAAACAGCGCTCTTCCAATTGTCCCAAGAAATCACCGGATTATAAATAAGAAAATCTCGTTTCCACTTCAATTTGTGGATCGATAAGAAACTCTTTCTGCCCGGCGGTGTTTCCCCCGGCGAGGATGGTTCCGTCCAGACGAGCTCGTTCGCCTCGCTCAACTTCGTTTATGGCAAATCAAATTGAATCGGACCGTCGGTCGAGTCGAACGGCAAACGACGTGGATCGGGAGATGATTAAGTTAAAGACTACGGCGTTCCATTTTAGTGGCAGGGCGCGCTCGAATGCAAGAAAAAATGTAACTGACCGGCCGCGGTGAAACGAAACGAATATACATTCCAACCGAGTATCACATAATCATACTTCCGGACAATGGAACAACCACATTTCGCCTCGATTACCGTTCACCATCACTCCCTCCCCCCTCTCCCTCTCCCTCACCGCTCTCTCTGGCGACTATTCCATACACACTTAACAAAAGGGATGGTCAAAGATTGGGTGGCTAGAAATCGGACAGTTTTCAACACTCATTCATTCGGCACACAGGCTACTCAAGTCGCTCGATAAAATACTTTAATGGCGGAACTTTGTGCGGTCACTGCTTTTCGCGTAAGTCTTCGCGGTGTCCGTTACATTGCCGCATAAGAAGTTTCTTTCTTCTTTAGATTCTTGAAAAAGTACAAGATTTAATTTTTCACTATTTCGAGTGGAGTTTAACGCGTTGACTGCTATCGTGGGCATCGATAATTAGATCTTGAGGATTGAGACCGATTACAATGAAACGATTGATGTTGAAAAAGTATGTTCAGTTACGTGGATAACTAGATAATAGTGTAAACTAAGAAATGTGATATTTTTTTATTCATTCTAATTATTAGATTATTGTTTCTAATATTGTTCGTCTTTGCTACGAAAAATAAATGATAAGCATGATTCTCGTGACAGTCGATGCGTTAAATGCTCTCAGTTGCTACAAGCTTCGATAAGGAAGAATGGAGATATAGACTACTATGACGCGAATTTTCAGTGAATACTTGAAATTGTTTAAGTGTTCCGAAAACGTACACAGCGCGTAAAATAATTTCGCAGGAAGCTGAAGGTACACATGTTCTCGTGCAACCTCGACATTGTCAACGCAAGTGGGTTCTCTGTTCAGAGCTCGCTCGGTAAAAGCCTTAAAATTAGAAATCACATATCCGTTTTCCTCTCTCTTTCTCACTGTTTCTCTTTCATACACGCACTCTCGCGTACACAAGAAGGCTTTCATGGAAGAGCGTAAACTTCGAATCAGCGAACATCATTCGACTAAGAACTTTAAACAACTTCTACAGTCGTCCCCTCGAGCAATAAGTTAACAACTTTTGAAACATATCGTCGACCACCGTTACAGAAAATTTCGAGCTTTTATTTACAACTTTACGTACTACAGTTGGACTGCGAAACTTTATACGTTCACGGTGCGTATAAATCTTAAAATAGAAAGTTACAGAATGATAAGGTTTAGTGACATTTAACATATCTTCGTTCTAGTTTTCATTTTTTATAACTATTCACGAAGAAGATCGAACGTTCATTTCCTTGAACTTAGTAGTAAAATAAGTCTGCACGAACTTCCGCAGTCCAACTATAATCTTGTTGAAACAACGTTACCATGTAATATCCAGAATTCCGTCAAATGTCGAATAAATTCAATAAACGGTTCGCAACAATTTCATCGCGCTACTTAGTGATAACTGTCAACTTATTCGCAGCGGCGACTGCAACTCCGTCGTGCGCGAAGCACGTTTGATTTTCCGAGATAAACTAGTCAATAATTTTCATCGATTTAGCCGTTTAATAAACGTTCAACACCGTATAATCTCTTCGTTTCAGCGAACGGAGCGTACTCGTTTTTAATATAACTATAATACGATGATCCCTGATTGGCAATCCCTGCGAAAGGAATCGTTCCACGAAATTGTTTCTCCTGCGAAGAGTGGTCGCAACTGCACGATCATCGATTCCGAGCGAACTTCTACCGATGAATTCACAGCAAAAATAAATTTGGGAACTCTGTGGATTTTTTGTTCGTCTCTCGCTCATAAACGGGCAATTCAAGTTTCCTTTTATATACAGTAATTAAAAACTCGTATATTCTTTGTATACTCTTCCAGTAAAATACAGGATAGTAGATCGATCGAAATCGGCGACCAATAATCGATATCCTCGTCAGCCAAACTTTTGTATCCGCGCGTTCGTGCTTTACTTCTACCTCAATGTTCTGAGATGATTTTAGTAGATAATCTTTGGTCACCCAAAAAACTGTCTATCAACACGATCGTGCCGGTTGTTATTTATTTTTTCTGAACGACGAAGGCCGTACGTCGTAACACGTTTATAATAATAGTAATAATAATAATAATAATAATAATAATAATAATAATAATAGTAATAATAATAATAAGAATAATAAGAATTAATAATAATAATAATGTTAAAGGATCTCAGAAACATATGCGACTATCCCATTGGACACCGATAAAACATCACGTACTTCCATTAAATACCACCATTCTCGTAACATTGATATTTTCCATAAATTTCATTTAAAAACGGTTCGCCCGTGTTCGATCGTCAGTCTCGAATGATTTCGCCTATTTTTAACCCTCTCATATAAAGATTCTAGAACAATCTATCGTTACGAGTTTGTACTTGGCGTAATTTCGGTATCTAGCAGTGCCCGGAAGCGCGAGATCGTCCATCTTGGAACGACGAATCAGTTGATTCGAGACCCTAGAATATAAATTGTGCTTTTTTGAAAGAAATATGACAATGCCAATATTTGTATACGATCAAAAGTCGATAAAATGAACGTTTTGGGGTAAAGATTAACTTTGTGTCATTACTGTTTCGAAAATAAAATTCTAATTGTCTTTCTTATGAATTCACCCTCAAGAAACGGTGTCATTGGAGTACTTCTTTTAAAATGGCACGGTTTGCACTCCAGAGTCTAATCAGCAAGAAACGAAGGAAATGTTGCAACGAGAAGAGTCGTCGAGTTGTCTGAAATCCGATCGAGACTCGAAAAAAGAAATGCAACGGTAAGCACAGTTAATCCAGAATGCAGGTCGACCGTGTTGAAAACAAGAAATCTGCGTAAGTTGCACACCATCAATGGTTCGTGACTAAGCGCACACGGCGCTAAAAGGTAATAGGCGCCGGTCTTGACCCGTTCGCTCGTAGCGATTTAATGAACAATGTTTTTCGACAATTATCTTGGAACGTTCTCCGTGATGAAAATCGCGTACAACAATGATTACAAACGAAGCATTCTTGAAATCTATGAAACAGGATAAATTCGTAGCCGCCTATACATTATATTTATATATAAATATGTATATATTTAATTTAATTTAATTTAATTTAATTGACATAGTAATTGTTTTTTTCTTTTTTAAATGGAATGTTTACAAGGTGAGGCATTTTTTTTATAGCGTGTCTCTAATAACTTCGCAACCATCTTTCAGAATGTACAATAAAATTTACATATGAGAGGGTTAAAGTAGGACCGGCGTGATCCGATCGACAGCCATATTTGTTTTCTCATTTTTTCTTTCTTTACATCGGTGCCTGCGGTTCACCATTACTATTCGATAACAACCTCTTTTACTATTATCTCTTCTTTCCTTTCCTTTTTTTTTCATTCCCTTTATCTTTCTCTCTCGCGAATTAAAATATCGCGGGACAAAAATCGAGAATTCCCGTTCGCGGATTTGGCCTTGGAGAAAAGTCTAGTCCTTCTGTTAGATATCCCCTAAATCGGTACGTAGCCTAACGTAAGAGTAGAAATCGGAAATATTACATCGATGGAGATGATAGCAAAAAATAACTTTCAGTTATTTAAGCTAGAGATAGGCTATGTAAGGAGACTATTACGCATACTTCGGGAAGAACATCAATCTCTGGTACATGATAATAGAGTTTATCCTCTAGTCGGAATCTTCTTCTATGGGTGGAGGTAACATAGCGAGATGTTGCGGACTAAGCATCCCCCTGGAGAGTGCGTACTCTGCCAGAGCACGATGGCAGAAGACGTATTGGTCTGGCATTTGAATACTATAGGCCCTCTGTGCTCGGATTTTCTCCACCGTTCCACGTATGTCCACGGTCCCGGTATCCTCTAGCCGCGATATGCAAATATCTAACGTGCAGAACGTTCCTGTACACACATTACCACGACATTTAATTTCGTTATTATTCGTTGCTTGTGCATCTTAATAAGACTCAATTCACTAATTATACTCCTCAATTGACCGAGCAATCCTTAAAGAGTAAACTGATTAAATTATTATTCAACACTCTCAAAATACCTGTCCTTCCTATTCCGGCACTGCAGTGTACAACTATAGGAGGTCCTCGCGGATGTCCGGCCCATGTGTCGCCTCGGTATGCGAGTAACTTATTTTGTTGTTGTCTTACTAAAGCTAGAAACTGTAACAGAGCCCTGGCCGACTGTGGAACGCCATAATCCGGCCACGCTGTGTACAGCATATGGCAAACCTCTCTTGCCTCATCAGTCTGAAATGATAACACGTATTGCTCACTCATCGCAACAGTCATTAGAAGCTAGAAATAGTGTTTAGAAACATCCGTTCGCCCGTACCTTGTTATTTGTCAGGAGGAGCATAGATATCGTATAATCGGGATTGGTGTCAACTTCGAGCGTAGTTACTGTGAAACCACCCGCTTGTACTTCGTCACCCGGTTCTGGGCCCCAATACTGTGCACATTTCGTACGTCCTCGTTCTACCACTCTGAAATTTACAAAAATCACCGTACAAAGTTTTCTATATGTAATTCCATTAGTTTCTTAATTATAAACTAAGGTCTTATTAAATAAATTCATCTACTCATGCGCAATATCAAGAAAATAGGAGTTTATTAACTTTTATAATTTCTATTGTGATTTCAATCATTGTTAAGCTATAAATCTGATTATTAACATGAGAAATTATACCTAGTAGTCATAACAACAACAAGTGTCTGCTGTTCCCAGATCATCCTCCAGAAATCGCCGCAGGTTTTCGGTAGAGGACCCTGCGTGCTGATAAACGCATTTTTTTGTTTATAGCCGTCGACGAAATTCGCGTTTATGTAATCGGAGGTGGAGTCTCCGTCTATTTGGGACAGGCACACTCTGCTGTGATCATAGCAAAGCACGTCTGTGTACCGATTTTTCGACTGGTTCGCTCTTAGTCTGAAACGTAACATAATTTTATTACAAGTACAGAGACATCTACAAAATTACTGCATAATTATAACACTAGGATTCTTTTTTTAAAATTATCTTATGACTATCTTAGTCTCGGGACTGCAACTAACTAAAAATTGTTGACATCGTAATATCCCCAATATTTAATTTTCATTTCCATGAAGTACCAATATTTGCAAGTTAATCCTTAGTGTCCCATTATTAAAAGAAAGTTCAAATGGTCATTAGAGGGACATACTTTGCATTGTTGAAGGAACCTTCCGCTGGTCTTTGCCTTATTTCCGCGTACTCCGCGACCAAGCCAGCGCGACCCCTCGAATGGATGTCTTCGATAAGCTGTTCCATGCTGACGGCCTGAAGTCCAAGGTCTCCGTGAAGGCTGTCGTCGTCGCTAAAGCCTGAACTAGCTGAGGACGGAGGCTGTACTGGTGACGGCGCCTCATCGGTTCCCATCCAGACGTCACCGTTCGTGATTTCGATGTCGCCGATGTTTGAGACACCATTTTTCACTTTGCTCTTATCGATTATAGGACTAGTCGAGCTACTAACCGTGGTTCCATTCGGATTCTGGGCGGCCGTGTGGTTTTTTGATGTGGGCGAAAGAGGACTACCCACCCTGGGGGTAACCTGCGCACGTATAAAGTACCTGCGTCATTATTCTCACCAGTACCGAGACATTTCGAATACATGATTACCGTTATATATATGAACTGACGGTATAGTAACTTCAGTTATCATAGAAATCATTTCCAAAGAAGATATTGCTTTTCTCTTGGTATTTTAACCGCAGCCGAGAGAACTACAATTTCTCCGCGAAAGTGCTACTCTTTCCTATTACAGAATGTCATTTCATTTTGTCACTTGAAAGCTATTGTTTTCCTCTGCGAAAGAGTATCTGGTTTCCTTGTTTCATTTTTTAACTGAAGATCTCAATTGTTTTTGGAGAACTTCTCCGCGGACCCAAAGAGTAGCTTTCTCGCGGAGACTGTACCAGGAGCCCAAGTCAAGGTGAGCATTTGACACAAAACAGTTGCGATTTTCTCAGAAAAATCTTGGACTTTAAAATGAGGAAGTCAATGCGTTGTGTCCGGTTATACAGAACGAGACTGACCTCGCAAAGTTCGCCCCCGCCTCTGTTTGTCATGGATTTAAGACAGTGGAGCAGCCATGCCTCATGCTGTACCTCCAACGTGCCCCCTAAACGGTGCGGTAATGACTCCCGTGGGATGTGTAACGTTAATTGGGGAATCGATACGGTGAACACTCTGTCCCTCAGTTTCTCCCGCACGAACAGCCGCAGGATCTTGAACGGCGCCTTGAACCAGAGCGGCGCGGTCACAATCAACACCTTCTTCAGTTTAGCCGGATAACCACCCTGCAAAACGATACACCACATCACGCAAATGATTTGTCAACCTGTTAACCACCTTAATCAGTAATCCTACATCTATATTTTTAAAAGTGCTTCTACAGCAGACACATTTATGTCCTCCTAAATCCAACATTTGCAATCGGGGACTTAAATTAGCTGCCTTAAAGTGAAAACGAGCCGTAGCTTCCAAAGACTTTAGCCAAAATAGATTCAGCTATCCTCGTGTTAATAAATTGACGAAAGGACAGAAAATATAAAAAGAAGAGTGCATCGGCCAAATTACAATCGAAGAAACAATTGATGTAATCGCGATGCGATCGCAGGATGCAACGACGCATCGATATGCACGTAGAAACGGCGGCGAGATCCGCGGTGTGCAAAGCGGCGTACGATATATCTTCTCCGGGCGACGTACGCACAATTAACTCCGTATACCCGACGGAATGGAAAAAAAAGAACATAAAAAACGCAGTGCGACGGTATTAAAAAAAGGGGGGGGGGGGAGAGAAGAAAGGCGATCGGTCCAGGTGACTGCATAATTTATTTTCGAAACGGAGCGACTTTCAAGATACGACCTTTCAAAGACGGTGCAATAATAGAACCCGGTATATAAACCGTTGAAGCAGCGGTTAGTGCCAACTGCGAGGGATCCGCGGGCACGGCATGTTTAACGCGCGGGCAGGTCTCGCACGTCCCCTGCGAGAACCAGCTTCGAGAATAAATAAGAAATAACCCTCCTCGTCAATGCGGCGGGATTCGATCGAACCCGCGCCGCGGTAGCGAATTATTCGGTCGGCGAGCGACGGCACGGAAGATTTTAGGTCAATGGAAAAAAAAGGCGCGTCGCTGAGACGAAACGAAGAGGAAGAGAGAAAGAAAAAGAGACAGAGAGAGAAAGAGAGGGAGAGAGAGAGAGAAATGAGGAGGAGGAAGAAGAAAAAAGAAAATGTTTCCCGATGTGGAGCGTGCAAAATGCGGCAGGCACGAGAAACTTAACCCTCCGTACCCTCCCCGCGGTGTGTATAGAGGGCGGAAGTAACCGTAACGGCAACGACGTCAGCAGCACGCACCACTACATCTCCGCGATCTTAAGCACACAAACCCTGTTACATCGAAACCCCGCGGGGCCAACGAGGAAAAACGAGAACTCCGAATGTGCTAGTCGATCGGATCCGATTATTCCCTTCTCTTTTTCCCCTTTTTTCCATTAATTCCAGTTCTCCGGCGACCGCGTAACAAATTAAAATCGGATACATCAACAGGAGGCAGAGAGATACGGTCAGTCGGGTAGATAGCGGCCTAGGAAACGGTCAATCGATAGATTAGAGTGTTCGTTTACCGTGAACAGTGCGGAGACGCACCAGGACCGAGTATTCTTTGATCGGGCATCGATCACGTCCGACTGACCCGAGCGGTGATTCGGTCAGGTCCAAGTCGGATACCCACGATGACACTAGTCCCAACGGTGTTTGCTAGTCTCTGAGTCACGATTTATCGTCACCGGAGTGACAGAGGGAATGACGGGCACGATGCGATCGAAAAGTCACTGCCGGCACTCGGTCAGTCAATCGATACCGCGAAAATTAGCGTAACCGTGTTCGCACGCTTGACACGGATCGAACGGTAAGCAAGCTCCACGAGTCGTGGAACATCGCAGCTAACAGAGTCCAAGTTGGCTCGCGAGGCAGCTCGGAACGCGGTGAAACTGCGGCCCGAAAAAGAGGACGAGCCGCGACCAGGCGAAAAAGAAATCGTTCGTGCGACTTCGTTCTCTCGATCCGTCCGCGATAACGCCGCAAAGGGGTCACGATGATTACTGACCGCGAGCGTCGCGACGTTCTGCCGCGTACGGACGCATGCGCGCCGCACCGACCCCTTCTTTTCGCCACCATCGCCGCCGCCACCGCCGCCACCGCCGTCACCACCACCGCTCGCTACGGACATCCCTTATGCAAAATTTCTTTCTGCCCACCGGGGTTCGGCGTGTGCGATTCTGTGTGCGGTGACGTATCGCGAGCAGGGACTCTCAACGAGGATTGACCGGGGATGAGTCGAGTTCTAACCCCTCGCGCGAACGCCGAGCAACCCCTGGCTTGCTTATTCGAAGGAGATTCAAGGGGGACGACACGACATGCACCTGGCACTCGGGGTCGAAAAATCGATTTTTCGAAAATAGGAGACTCCGTACGTGTTGCTGACTCTGGAAAGAGTTTATTGATTCCTTCAAGGGCGCACAGGCTTTTTTCGTAGCGTGTGTCGATGTCTGGGATTACGCGCCGTGGATTTATGATGATCAACGGTGGTCTTTATATAGCCGGTGCTTAGGAATCATGTGCAAAGTGCGGCCTATGGAGAAATCGAGGTAAGTTTCTTTTTTTGGTCGTGCGTGCGACGGATGAGAGATTGCGAGGATGATTGGAAAAGGAGTTTCGTTTCAGTTTTTCCTGAGATCGGTTTCTCGAAAAGTTGGCAATACTTGCAAGTATACGCTCATCGAAAAACAGAACAGTCGAACGAAATCTAACGAGGCGAAACCACCAAGAACAAGTTTACTTATAAGCTCACTAGTTGTGTAAACGATTTAGGAGCCATTCCAACACATTCCGGGCAGTGTCTGGCCATGAACGCCCAGAACCACTTGAACAGCCACTAAACTGGCGATCCCCTTAATTAAAGTCTTATTGCCAGTTGAAACTTCGGACAGCTGAAGTTTTGCTTCGAATCGGTCAAACAAACAAGGATTCGAAGCAATTCATCAATCGGGCAGCCGGTGAAAAGAGCGGAGTTTCAATGCCGGTGAAGTTGCGGATCGTGCCGCATAAACGCGAATAATAGAGCGGAACCGAAAGATTATCGGTAGGCTATTATCCGAATGGAAAGCGCCAATAGGCGTTACGTCGCGACGGCGGGCGTCGAGTTTCCCTTTCCGCGGACGGTGTGTCCGCGGGCATACGGTTTCAGCACGATCCACGAGCTTCCTGGTAAACAACCGGCTAAACGAAGACAGTATCTTTATCACGGTGTGCACGGTGACGCAAACACCTCGTTATAAATAGTTCGCCATAAGTACCCCGTAATTGAGTCATTCCGGCGAAACCTTTGTGACAAACCCTTGGCGAGCCCATTGCCGGCTCGGTTCACTGGGCAATTGCAGCCCGAGGTTTTCGTCGAGCGTGAACAACCCCTTAAAGCTTTCCTGTTCTTTGAGACGCACCCCTCCATGCGCGAGACGCTCCGGAATTACTTTACGTACCGTAACCCTCCATTATACCGGGTGTCCTCGAGAGGGATCTCGGGGGTTGAACGCGGATCGAATTTTTCTTTCAGAAAGGAGCAAAAGTTCCGGGGAATCGCGTTCATGAAACCTTCCCCACTGGATTCGCGTGATTCGAGGGAAGAATACCACTCGGATTATCGTTCGACGATGCACGCGCGATATTTGTAGAAACGATCAATTCGTATTTCGGGACCGTGAGGTTCAAATAAATTGAAATTGCGAAGCGATGCGAACCAGTCGCGTGCAGCACGCTAAAAAGTGTTTCGTTTTCCGCGACGATTTCTACATTTCCGTGTATTGCACGGAGCTCTGTCGTGCTCCAACGGCACGCGTGCGGTTACGCGTCCTGATTTCGTTCGCTAGTCAGAATAAAAGCCAAAGATGCTGATTAAATTTCCTGTGTAAAGATAATGGGCCATATTTGGAGCGATCAATTGGTGACGACAAAGCCCCTTTTGTTTCACGAGGCTCTGTCAAATCCGGACAGTGAATCCGTGAACGACATGAAAACGATGGCGGACGGCGGACGAGTGTGCGATTTGATGAATTTTCGTGGCGCCATTCTACCTATTCTTCCAATATTTTCGTTTAGAATATTAATACGATTATTTATTCGGTCTTCGACAGCCGTTTTCGTATAGTGAGTGAGTTAAAATTACTAAATTATATAATCGTGACGAGCGAAGCCGTTAACCGTTGTACGTGTGCGCCTCTACTCACCTTCAAGAGGGTGAGAATCTTCTGTGACAGATCGTAATCGAAATTCTGGTACTTGCTGTCCGACATATCGTATATGAAGACCAGACCATGCTTCTGGGTCTCCGCGCTTTCGAGTGCCGCGTCCAATTGATACACAACGCCCTGCGATGCAACAGAGAAAGTTCCATTGTTAGAGACGTCTTGTCACAATGCAGCCATTAAGCATCAACTTGTTGCATCATCCCTTATTATTCAGTATTGAAGTGCATTGTGTTCGCCAACACTAAATGGGAATTGTAAACTCTCTGTCACCGGTCTAATTTGCATGAACATAAGGGATACGCTGTTAACGTGATTATAGATTACTCACTTGCAGGGTTGTTTGATGCGTAGTGTTCTGAGGAAGGTGTAAATGCGCTGTGAAAATGGCTATGGCTGCCCCTGTCGCGTCCCTAGATGGCTGAAATGGAATGCACAGCGGGACAGTTGAGTCATGAGCATGTAATGAAAAAGAGATTGCCAGATTTCTCTGTTAACTGAATCTATCTCCTTACTAGAACTGTAAATTTTCCTGTGCGTAATTCACTGAGCAAGGGTTCCTGAGTAGGATACAGGAGTGCTAGACCTTCTCTTCTCCTGGTAGCTTCGTGCTGTTCATAGAGAGCTAATGCCCTAGCAACCTCGAACTTCCTAGCTGTTAAGAATTTCACTGCTGTGCTCCAGGACACTGGACCGGCTCTCCTGCCTGCCCGACACTTGTTCACTGCTTCTATAAACTCTTTTGTAGCCTTTAAATAAAAACAAAATGCTTATTACTTTATATGAAAGTTGTTAGAAGCCATTTCAATCTGACAGCAGAGTATCATATAAAGTATTATATAAAATTGGAAAATATGCTTCTTAGATCTAGTAAATGAAACTATAAAATACTACCAAAATCCTATAAGTACTAACATCTTATAATTACCAACATTCTATAATAAAAGATTATAATTCAACTATTGGATTACTTTAAAACTGATAACTTAAAACATGAAACAGTGATCGACTTCGGCAACAAGAATAATTGCAAATCGACGTATACAACAAATGTTACAGAAATTGATTGATTGAAGAATTCATTCGCACGGAATGCCAGATAAAATAAAAGGAAATTACCTTCGGCAGAAACGACAGAGAAGAAAACATACTTTTCCTGTGCCCGGCGCGTCTGATCAACAATCACCGGAAGCGGGCATTCATTCCCGGAGTTCTGACACTAATTAATCGAAAATAAGTCTGTCCACGGTGTTTAAAATGATCGAACGGTCTCACGGCGTTTCTACGCTTTCGAAACACGCGACAGTCATTCGTCAATGATTTGTGTACATGCCCTGAGTACCGATATAACTTCCGGTGCCCGACTGCCTCCCCACCGGCCACTTCCGCCATAGTACGCTCACCGGGGAGCCGCGGGCACGGTAAATGGATAGGTTTGTTCCAGGGTCAAGAAGAAACTTAATATCGCGAATCGATACTTCGGTAAATCCCCCGTTCCCTCCGTTCATGCCACCCACCGCCTACCCTGCTCTCGTCGTCGACGAACGCCAGACCAACCGGTCGGTCCGCCGTCTCGTTCGTCGACGAGAATGTCGCGTTCTACGTGAAAAAACGTACGCGGGACCACCACCAGCGGCAGCGTATCGATTTTCTTACATTTTTAATTTCCCTCTTGAAACACGCTCTTCATCCGCCTCCCTATATCTACCGTCGTCGTTCCGTCGGTGTTTATCGAACGAGGAAGGAAAGAAGCGTGTTTCTATCCGTCCGCCGCGTTTCACCATTCACTTCCTCATATTTAGATACTGTCTCTTTTTTCTCCTGCTCCATCTCTGATTTCGTTTCTGGTAATTATATGCTAAGTATTTTCGCCGATAATACTTTCCTTATTTTTTAATAAACGGATATCGTTAGACGAATTCTTCTTCGTATCATTATCAATTCGTCGTGAGACCGTTTCAGCCGGTGAATCCCCGACCTATACGCTAGCCGAGCCACGAACGATCGAGGAAGCCGGCTGAAACGTTATTCCCGCGATGACAGTGTCCGGCTGAATGGGGAACGTCGACGATCAAAGTCGACGTACGCACGCGAATCCGTTCGTCGCGCGCATTCAACAAGCATCACGTATGCACGTCTCGAATGGAATAATCGTCGCAAGATATCCACGGAAGCGAGTTTAAATGGATACCGGTTTCCATTGTCCTCACGATTTCCGTTGAAATTTTATTGACGAAAAAAAAAACGAGCAAGAAGAAAGAGAATTCAAAGAACCGGACAGACGAAGACAGACAGAGACAGTCAGAAAGAGAGAGGAAGAGGAAGAAAGAGCGAGCGAGTGGGATAAACGCAGATAAAGCGAGCGAGAAAGAGAGATGAAGATAGAGAGGAAACGAGCGACGATGTGTTTATATTGCACGGTGGTAAACACGTCCGCGTAGAGAATGTGTCTCTCGATGAAATCGACTGTACGCGACGATTACCAAAAACGGTTTTGGAATCGGTGTCGCGGTTCCACCGGACGATCGATGATCCCCCTTACCTGCTCCTGCTCGACGGTTAACGTGGCTGCCATTTTGACTTGACGCGCACTGACATAACCGACAAAAAAGCGCGCACCAACTCGCTAACGGATACTTATTCTCGAGCGTGGCACCGTGGCGATCTGCAGCCACATTTTGCGTGTACCGAGTCGCGGTTCTAATCCCGGTCCACGTTTTTTCACTCGCGTATACACCCGCGATCCACCGTCGACCGGTCTGAGTCACTTCGTCAACTGGCGGAGATCGGTCCGGCTCACGTTCATTGTCCGACGCCTCGACGCAGCGCTACAACCGTGCCCGCTGCCGTGTGCGGGTACCCTCTCTGTCCGTTCAGACGCTCAGCCGTCGTCTTTCTCTCCACAGGTTGAGCGCCATCTTGAACACAGAGACTGCACGACCCGTGTAGGCGACACACTGTACCACGCGCTACTGCCTCCTCCATAAGGGGTGTAACGAAAGTTTTCACGACTGGTGGGGAGGCATACTTTCGGTATTAAATGGTCGTCGACCGTTGGAGGGGGGAATTATCCTGTTCACCGGGAAAGACAAATTAACTCGTCGTTTATGTTCATTCGTATCGCGCCCGGTTACTTTTACCATTGAATTATTTATTCACGAAAAATTCTTCAAATTTGTTCCTACGCGATTAATAATGATTGTATTTCATTTAATGGTCTGTTTTTAGAAATAATTCTTCCACAAGGTTCTTGTATCGTTTTACTTCGAAATTCCAAACAACTCAATGAGTAATCGTCGTTCGGAAAGCGGCTTCTCCGCCCGCTATACGCCATTAGCTACAGATTTATACCATAGTTTTATCGGCTGTCTGTCCTCACGCCGGATATATACTATCATTGACAAATGTATAGCCATCGTCAAAAAGCTTTGCTAAATAGCCGGCACGGGTCTTACGGGATTTCGTGCGAAACCAAATACCGGAAACCAGGACACGTGGCCTGTGTAACGGAAAACGGGGCCGTTGTTAGAGCACATAGTCGGACTATGGATCGCCACGTAATTTCATAGGCGAGTTAACGCGAGTCTACTTTCCCGAGTATTTTTTCGTGAATAAAAATCGCGCTGCTCGAATTCGAAACGGAATGCGTCACGCCACGCTGGACGTAAGGAGGATCTATGAATGGAAAACGAGTTCTTCCTCTGCCCATTCCTACGTTACAGCCACTCCCACTTATCCCAGGTGATTCTTCGTTCAACCCGTCCCTTCTCTGTCTTCGGCGTCATCGTTAACTTTAGATACATTACTTTGAACGCTCCTCTCCGCCCTCGTCACTATTTATATCAAGTTGCGAAACTTTTCCTCGCGTGTTCCGCTCGAAATTCGTTCACTGCGCGTGCCGCGTCTCAACGGAACACCTGGTATAGTCAAGGAATCGTGCAAAGTCACTAGTATATCTCAGGAAACCTTGCCGGCAAGCTGCGAAAGAAATCAGAAATGGCTGTTGAATCTTTGCCAACGAGCAACAAGTTACCGTGTTATCTCGGAGCAACAAGTCCCATAATGAGATTAACTTTCAAAGTTCGTGCGCCAGTTCGGGAATCCCCTGTAAGGCTCGTCCATCATAATACCCGTGGTACCGGTGTTTCTGAAAATAATAATAAAGAAAGAGGTCTGGATCGATCATAGTATAGAGGTGCGAAAATTGTGATTCTATTCTTGCGCATTCTATTATACCATAAAAATGGAATCATTCGAATAAATCGAATGATTTTAATTGAGAACTTAATCACACCTCTGTACCTTACCTACCAGCGTGCGATTGAAGGGGTTGGTCGAGTAACTGATCTTTCGTTCGTATTTTTTTTGTAATATAAACATTTTTCTTATTCAAACGTATGTTCTTACATTTACACAGTACAAAAAATTATACTCAGACCTGCCGGCCCGCGGTTCATAATTGCTATGACTGGGGGCGGCCGGTGGTGGGGTGGTGCGGGACTTTTTGGGGGTGGATAGATTTCGATAGGAGCTAAGGGCTGTACAATTTGTCTCATCATCCATTCCACTCCGCCCCCAATACACGGCCCCTTGTTCTCTCGCGCATCCTTTCGGAAGTTCGCTCAAAAAAACAACATACACACGCACGTACGCGTGCGTACGGACGTCCAATCGACACACACACACGCGACACACACACACACACACAATCGTTTCGAAACGTTCTCTCTCTCTCTCTCTCTCTCTCTCTCTCTCTCTCCCCCCCTTTCTCGCTTACAAACTACAATTCGCTCGTTCGTTTAAATCGTGCTTCATCGCCGCGTAGTTTCAGCAACATTTAAATATCGGTATTCCTCCGTAATAATTAATCATAATAATGATAATTAATAATAATTAATAATGGTATAATAAACTATCTATCTACGCGTGTAAAGTGTATGATTTTTTTTCTTCCTGTTTGTCCATGTTTCGTGGAGTGTGTTCATCCCTTAATTCTACATTTTCTTCGTATTTATATATGTATATATGTATACATATATGTATGTATAAATGTATTTACATACACGTAGCGGGCTGAGGGGCGGGGGTTGTAGGGAGGGGGACAAATAATAGCTTTGTCTGCAGCAATAATACACAGAGTATGCTTCTTTCTCTTCCACTCTATAACTTTATACATCATTGTTAATCGTTTCAGCGTTATCATCAAATTCTTCTTCATCATCATCATCATCATCATCATCATCATCACGATCAACATCATCATCATCATCAGCAGCAGCACTATCGTCATTATCATCATCCTCATCATCAATCATCATCAATCATCATCAATCATCATCAATCATCATCATCGACACGCTTGTGAATCAATAAAGGGTACATCTACTCCTGTTCCTCTTTCTCTGTTCCGTTACTTATTATTCCCGTTTAATATTAACGTTATTCTTATCGACACTAAGGGATATTTAAAAATTTACTTGTTAAATATTACTTTTAATCAAGTCGTTGTATGCTAGACGAATGTTGAGATCAAAGAAATTGCGGGTTCCAGGATATTTCCAGTGATTTGTTCTTCGGTTTTTTTCCTCTTCTTTCTCGCCCTCGCGAGATGTCGGTTCTCGAGATTACCAAGCCGTGGTGAACGTTCGACGATCGATAAGCGCGACGTCTGTCACGCTAAATTACATGCGCATCTTCTGCACCCCGAAACCATCGTCTTCCTCCCCCCGTTTTCTTTCATGTACATTTTATTGAAATTTTTCGAAAGAACTGCAAGTTTAAAATGATTATACCCGTGATCCACGATTGTCAGGTTCAATCCATAATAAACTCGGTAACCTTTCTCCATAACAACTCCATTTGAATTTTCTGTAGAGTTTGTAAATAACGATAACAAAAAAATTAAAGCGTGAAGATCATCGGAATAGAAGGTTCGAAGTTAAAAACAAAACAGTGTCGCTGAGTAGAAAAGTTGACGAGATCGATCACGGTTTCGGAACTCAGACTTACAAACACGAATCGCGGGTGACATCAGTTCTACGCGAAAATGATAGGAACTCAGCCCTCTCATCTGCGACATCAGAATGACTAAAATCTGTTTCGTTTTCGTCGTTTACCTCCCTTCGTTATCTGTCTTTACTTACGCGTACGATACACAACGTGCGAACCACGCGAGAATGTCCACGTCGGTCAAAACATTGGCACTTCGAGAGTCGTTTACACCGTTAACACCTCGCGTTTAAATAACGTTCACGACAGTTATTAGTTACTAATTACAGTACAATTAGAATATCGCTGTTCTATCGGATAGACGGTTCTTCATTGCGTGATTTGACAAAAATAATAAATTTCATGTTTCTTCTTTCTTTCGTTTTTTTCTTTTTTTTTGTAACTTGTTCTCTCCCTGTCTTTCTTTCTCTCTCTTTTTCATTTTTTTTGTCACCACCCTTGTTACTGGGTCACATCACTGGGCCACAACGTCAAAATCCAATCTATAAAAAACATTAAATTCAATAGAGTCTGTACAGGTCTCGGTCGATCATATATCTCGCGAAGGACAATAATAATATCGGCAAAATTGTTTCCGTTAAAAGCGCCCACCGCCTTTCGTTTTCGTTACTTTTCGCTCTGATGCCTCTGTTTAAAAACGACAAGCGCGATACAGACTTTTCTAACCGCGAAAAAACAAACTTTGCTCCGGCATAGCCGATATATTTTTCGGAGGACAAAAAACCGAAACGATGTCGTTTGTCTGTCGCACTGTATATATCGTTCCCGGTTATTGCCGGAGTGCAACGAGAGAGATTATACAACACGCGTTTAAAATGTGCTTTGACACGCACCGAATTCCAAAGCCACCTTATCTGTTATCTGGACTGACGCGAACAACGGGTTAGGCAGTGTTTACATTTTTGCGCCCTTATCGCGCGGAACACAAGAACTCTAGCGAGAAAATATATATCGGCCATTTCGGCAAAGCGCTTGCTCGAATATCATCCTTTTTTTTCATCTCTTTCATGTTGTCTTCAATAATCGAATACCAAAAGCACCAGATCACGAGAGCACGGTCACGGGGATCGACGATTATCATTGATCCAGCTAAACAACGTTATTTTTTTTTCTTTTACATCTTGCATTTTAATTCGACATCTAATTGCACAAAGGTACCTCTAGACAATCCTCTCGTTACTTGCTATAGTAAGAATTCATTACACAGTAAAATCGATTATCTACATTTTATATAATATAGACAGTATGTATTGAATACAGGCACGATATAAGTAATTACAAATAATGTATGATGCAAAGTCCTCATCCCGGTATCACAATGGTAAACGGACGCCGCGGTGCAATTCACGTGTCACCGGCTCCAATGCTTCAATGAAAATACTCGCGGGGACTTCATGTCCGCCAGTTCGCGTTTACTCGAGAAAGGAAACAGAAAAGAAAAAAATAAAACAAAAGAAAAGTATGTAAAAAGGACATTCAAATGAAACAACGAATAAACTCCTTTTTCCGTCGCTTCTCCTCGCTCTTACACACCATTGGCTCAGCCAATATCCATTAAATCACACTTTTGAGTTACTCGTCAAATATCACAACAAATTCTTGCACCTCGGTACAGGTATTTTTTTCTCGGAGAATCTTAAATCATCAGATCCTCCCAACATCCCGATCTGATTCGCGTGTATACGCAGCATACACGCTCGTTCAGGAGAGCACAGAGGGGCGGCAACAGGTTGTACTCACTGGACTACAGTGAGATTTCAGTCGAAACAACGGCTCTTGCGACCGCGACAGGGGGCCTAGGGCTACGTCTCCTCCTTCTTTATCTCGATGTTGGTCTTTGTCTTGGCAAGAGTTTCTTCCTTCACGTTTGACAGAACAGTCAGGGAATCCTTCACCGCATGGTAGATGATGTTCTTGATCTGTAGCTTGTCTTCGTGGTTGGTGTGCGTGTCCGATAACGCGCGGAACTCTTGCGTAAGGTGGAAACAATGTGAGACGTTCTCCGGCGATACGAAATCCTCCGCAACTTTTATACAATTATGAAGATTACGAACTTGATGAGGTGCGCCGGCCGGCACGAATACTGCGTCACCTAGGCACTGGACGATAGCGTATCTATAACACGGAAACAGACAATACGTTACTCCTACATATTCCACAACCAAATTACTATAATTATAACACTTGCAATGATTAAATTTATTAGAATTGATTAGATACTTACCCTTCCACACCATATTCGCGGTACAAGCGTTCCCGCAATGGTCCATCGAGATAGCAACTCTGGTCGTGTATTGGATCGTGATGGGGTTCCAAACGTGCACCGCGTTCTAACGCCACGGCATTCAACAGATCTCGAATCTTATCAGCGTCACGGGCTGCGTAGATGTGCCACAATGCACCGGGTGCTTCTCCTCGTTCGCGGACACGTCGCCGTGTCAAGATATCACAGCCTGCTTCATCTATGGCTCTCAATGCTTCTGTAATCATTGAATGTATTGTATCATAGATTAGTTCCTCTGAAAACATTCACCACTCCGAATCTACTGCAATAAAAGTTAACATACCTTTGACGTGTTCATCATTGTCAGAATCCTTCGGAATCCCCACGTAAACCATCACATTGACCGCATCGGAAATGTCTAGGTGAAGATTAGTGGTACCCTTGTTCGGATGGAGAGCCGAACCGTAAGCGTTGTACATTTTCGGTCCCAGATCTGGTCTGACGAAACAATCGGGCAGACGACTAGCTAGATTCAATCTCCCGTTCCGATGCGTATACTCCGATAGTGGAAGTACCTTCATCAGATCGGCGAACCTTGATGGCAACAGTTCCGCGAAGTCCTCGCCCGGAGGCCAATCCTTCAACTTCAGTAACATGGGATTCCCTCTCTCGTCCTTCAATCTCTTCGAGAAGTGCTCAAATCCTTCCCAAAATTTACGCATCGGTTGATTCGGTACTAGGTTTCCGGTCATGCAGTTGATGAGATCGTTCTTCTCATCGCCAAAGTCTCGAGCGAATGAGTCCGGATGCCAGAGATTCATGTCCAAGGACTTAGCGACGTCCGACACGATCACCGGTTGACCCCGTTTCCACTGATCTTGAAATATTCTGTAGTTGTTAGGGTTGTTTGGGTCATTTAACCTGAGCAATTTACCGTCACAAAGCCAGGAATGCGGCACGTCCGGGTAGAGGCTCTTGCTTTCGGTGAGCGTCATAATTCGAATAGGCAACGGTTCCCTTCCTTTTTGCGTCCATTTGTATCTCCTTACGAAATGCTTGAGCTCACGTGGTTTCTCATCGTCCAGTCCACCTTCCCTCTCTTTCTTCACACTATGTTCGATCACGCTCGATATAACTTCATCCAGCGTATCCATCTTGGACTTCTTACCCGATTTTGTCACGTTGTTCTGCGTGTTGTTCCCAGACGCGGTGTTAACGTTGCTCGAATTGTTCGTCGGTGAGTTCGATCTGGACCCGCTCCCATTTGACTTGTGAGAAGGCCGGATCAGCAACTCCCGCAGGGTCGAATAATTGCCGTCTCGATCTTCATCAGAATCTGAGCTCGAACCACTCTCGTTCTTGTCTTGGTTTTGCAATGCCACGTCCGCCAACCAATTCAATGGTGAGTTCTTGTCCTCTCCGTTCGTTTTGCTCTCCGAGGATCCGTTTGACTCGTTTACCTTCTTTTCTTCCTTCACCTCTTGCTTTATATTCCCGTTCATCACCGGCACCGTATCGCCCTTAATCAAACCCCGTAGAAATTCGTTGGCAGATGTTTGAACAACCAGAGAGCAACCGCAGTGTTGGGGGATCCCCCATTCTGCTCGGCACTCGTGTAGTCGTTGCCCAAGACGTATCAGACTGTCACCGGCAATGATTTGCGTGAGCATCAGTCGTTCAGGTTCGTGTACTTGTCTGTTAGTGCACAATAGCCACGAGAAATCGTCCCTGTCCTTCCCGCTTTCACCCCAAATCTTGATCGTTCCGTTCTTGCGTCCCTAATTAGGATAATACTGGGTCAATGTATTGCGCATAGAAACTAACTTTTTATTGTACTCAATGTTGATATCGTTCAGTGTTAAAAAGCTCGATATATTATAATTTTATGTCACGGATACTCGATTCAATCTAATCTCATCATGTTTCGATATAGTGTAATAAACAATACAGATATCGAAGAATGAAGAAAGATTCTTACCTTGTAACAATCGATGCACACAACGAAACCGCATTTACCGCAGGCCCAGTGATAATTGAAAAGAGTCGTCTCGCACACGTCGCACATCTCTCGAACACCCTGAACCACTCGCTTCCAAGCTACCGTTCCGTCTACAAGTCCCGAATTTGCTGTCAAGGTGAAGGAACAGTCGAATACGCGAAGCGTTAAATCATGCGATCAAAGGAAATTGAAAAAAGCGAACGTAGTAATTACGATACACACGGGTAGTAATTAAAGAAATAAAATTAAGTTAAACTGACAATTAACCCATTCACAGTGTAAGAAATTGATGAAAAGTTCTAATATTTTCAAAAAATTTTGTCCACAAAGAGTTAACCTATAATGCTAAACAAAATTTTGAAATTACACTGTAAGAGAGTTGAATTAATAAAATGATCAAAATCTCCCTTTTCTTAGGAACATATAGAAATGATTAAACATGCGTAGCTCATTTCAGACTTAAATATTGAAACGTAGGTTATCTTAACTGTTCTGATTCTTTATTCAATAAGGCTTACCTTCTGCCTTGTGTTGTTGAAGAGCGTCTTTTTCTTGATGGAGCAAATCGCAAAACTGGTCACCGACTTGCCGAAGTAGTCGGTGAGCCATCTCTAAATCCAGATCTTCTTTATCCCCTTTCTCTTTATCATTCTTGTCAGATTTTTCGTCTTTCTTCGTATCCGAATTATCTTTTCCTGGTAACCATAACCGAAGATCTACCTGTAATGTAAAAAATGAAAACGAATTATTAGACCTATTATAAAACGTGCTTCGAGAACAGATTATTCTATCATCGGTAACAATCACCTCAGACGCGTCTTTGTGCGGGTCGCTGAATCCAGCTATAGCCAATTGTCCAGTCTTGGTGTACCGTAATCTACGGAATGCATAAAATCTGCAGAAAATATTTTGTGGAAGGTTTTTCGAGCGCTGGTGCGGTGTCCATCTGCACTCACGACATTTAGCCAATTTCGGGGCGACTTCGAAACAAGCACCATCTTGCAACCAGCTGTCACCAGTTTTCTTTAGTTGTGATATCGGAGGTCTACGAAAGGGATCACCCCTTCCGCCGCTACCACCTGGCCCACTGTTACCACCGCTGGTACTGTCATCTCGACGTTCTTTTTTTTGTCGCGGTTGTTGGTCTTCACCTCCTAACTCATTACCTTTTGTAGTCTTTGGTCTCCTACCTCGTTTCCTGGGTTCCTTGTTGTTTCCTATAAAATAGAAGACACCATCCATCTAAACAACATTACCATATACTTGCTGGTCGTTTACATAGAATATATCTATATTCAGTGTTAAAAAGCTCATTTATATTATCTTTCATGGATATCAATCTTATTTGATGTCATCACTTAAATAATTTTCTTTAGAATTGAATTGCAAGCAAATGTTTTAAAAAAACAGGGTAAGTGTACGATACAAGATTGCAAAGATTTCAAGAGCTTCACGAACCTAAAGAGTATCAGGAAGTTAAAGAGTTTCATATCTGAGAATAAGTATACTTTAATTTCCAGGTAGTTAGAAAATTTAACAATTGTATTGTCCATTAAACGATTACTCCTGAATTTTTAGGGTTCCCGTACAGCTCTGTAGAGAGGAGTAAGCTTATGACCATGGAACACGGATCACTTACCCTGCAAGTGAATAGTTAGTTCACCTGATGGGAAGTCCATTTACAAGAAGCTACGTCAACTAACCGTTTCCCGAGGAATTGTTGGAATTGGCTGTAGTATGCCGCACCCTCGATGCAGGTTGAATGGAACCCAACTGTTCACTGGTGTCACTTGCAGAACCAGCCTCACTTTCATTGCTAGACTCACTGCCTGCGCCAGCTCCTCCTACTTGCTTGTCTTCCTTCCGTCTCCGCTGATCTTCCGCGGTTGTTTGCTGTCTCCTTGCGGCGCCCTTCTTTCGTTTTACCTACCACAGGGCACAGATTATTAAGTAGTCAGGAAGTTCATGCTTTTGCCGTAACTACTGCCAAATAACTATCAACTTGTATCTTCTGCTCTAGCTCCTTTACAAGTGTACTTTGTTTACAATAGCCTACCACTACAAGCAACTTCAGGATTTAAATTCTATTCTAAATATGTTTCATGCAGAAAAATTGGAACACAAATACAAAAAGAAATAGATAACCGGATATTGACTTGAGAATGGATTATTAGACCTAACAAATATTTATATTTTTCTCAAATAGAAATTTATTTTATTAAAAATGATTAATAATCACTGATTTTAATAATAACTAACAACAGTAATTGATGGAAAATCATTATTAAAACAATCGACGAAGAAGTGTTTCACGACAATGTAAAGAGAGGTTATGTTTTCACAGAACAGCTGAACATTTTGAATTAAAAGTAATCATTGTATTACCATTTTTATCCACTCAATGTTACATTCTTCGCGTGAATTATGACAATGCATATAAGGCACATATATTTAATTCCGAAGCTGAAGAAATGAACATAAAACTTCACCGATGTACCACAGGAAGACCGCCTTCCTGCGTGTGGCTTGTGTTATCAAAATGGCGCTGCCACTAGCGGAAAATTCAAATACGTATAGACCAAGAACCGTTGCGGTAACGGTCGTAACAACTTGTTCCAATTTTATCGCTAGTTTAGCTATTTCAAAAAAGCTCAAACAACAGTCACCATCCTACAAATAAGAAAACAACTACTCAACATAAAAACAAATAATAAATATACGATGTACCTTAACACTCGTCCAATTTTCGATATTAATTTAAATATGAGGTGTAACAACAAGGTTTTGATATTTCCTACTTTTTTAAAAAAAGACGAGTTGAACTATCATTTATATTTCTCTACATTTATCAAAGATCTTGAATTTAACTATTTATTAGCGTTTAATGGTATTAATAGAGGTTACTTTTGTAATTGTAGTATAACTAGAAAAAAGTAATTTCACAAGTAAAACTCTGAAAATATAGATCTCCATTCTTCAATAATTTATTCACTTCTGTACAACGAATTCGGCTTCTTTCCTGTTCTGCCAGATTTTCATAAGTACCCAATATAAACTTTGGAATTTAAAAATTCGCCCGTTAAGTGGGTCGACGAACAAACAATAAAAGTGAGAGGATCTCAAGAACAAATACTGTTTCAACGAAGCGGTAATCAGTCTGAGTAGAATCTATTTATCGCACAGCTGGCGATTAACGAGATATAATCTATTCGCACATGCAATGATACTGTAACACGTGCAACGACGAAATCATAGTCATCCTAGATATAAACAGCCGACTTAGAGAAACCAAAACTAAAACAACACAGGATGTTTCATAACGAGAAGAAAAGACACAACTTCACGATTCTCGTTAAACTCGATATCGCGTAGACAATTGTTCCTACCGATATCGCACACGATACGTTCGAAGTATCATTCTCAAATCAAAGTGACTCGATTACTCGATCGCGTACTATCTGCTCAGTCAATTATGAAACATCCTGTAAATACGATCCATATAGATACCTTGGGTGGTTTCCTTTTCGGCGGCGACTTCCGGTCCGGGTCGCTGCTGGACGAGTCTTCTTGCAAGTTCTTTGAGTCGGTAGCGTGTCCATTCAGTGACTCCTTGTTGGTGGATTTTCGTCCACCCTTCGTGGTCACTTTGCTCTTATTGATACTGTTCACTGCCATCGTGCCGATATTGTGAATTGAGTTCACAGCACTGGGCAGACACGTGGTGCTAGTGTTGCTGTTGTTAGATGAGGACTCCCGTTCCTTGTTGTTGAGCGGTTGTGAGGTGGCTTGAGAGATATTCAGAGGTAACGTGACGCAGGACCCGCTGCCTACGACACCAGTGGTGTCTTCGGTGCCATCCTCGCCTGAATGCCTCTGCAGCCAAGCTTTCTTCAGTTTATGAACTGGGTAGCTCGTGCTGCTCGGTGGTCTTGGAGCCGGGCTGTTGGACTTTTCGCTGTCCAACGTGCTGGCGTTGGCTTTGGCCGGTGTACCAGGTGCACTGGGTGCTGGACTGGGTGCTGTGGAAGGCGCCGGACTTGGTATGGGCGCAGGACTAGGAGCTGCACTGACCGTAGGGTTCAACGAGCTCACGCTGCCCGTGCTTGCGGGTCTCACGGAGCCATCGCCGCTGGCTGTCCTAGGCGCTGGACTGACCGCAGTCACGGTACGTTCCTGCGTCTGTGTGTTGGGTTGAGCGAGCAAGGCTGCCGTGTTGACCACGGTGGTGATGGAGGTGGCGGCCGAGGCGATCAACGGACTCGGTTCGCTTACCCGTGACAATATTGGAGGTCCGACACATTGCAGGGACAACGGCTGTGGTTCCTCGGTCCTACGTTTCTTACAGACTTCGAGGGATACCGGTTGTCCGGGGTTCTCGGTCAACGAGGGAGTCGGTGCCTTCCTCTTCGGCGAGCCAGATCTCTCGACGCCGAGGTCGAGTGGTTGCGTCTGGAAGGTGGTGTTGATCTGGGGTTGCGAGTGCTGCACCGTTTGACCGGGCTGCTGATGGGGGCTAGTATGATGAGCGGGATGAGCGATCGGCCTGGACAAA
Organism: Nomia melanderi; assembly: GCF_051020985.1. NCBI lineage: Eukaryota > Metazoa > Arthropoda > Insecta > Hymenoptera > Halictidae > Nomia > Nomia melanderi. The sequence goes on along the minus strand of NC_134999.1, from coordinate 10,450,851 downwards.
GGCGCGGACGCCGCGGTCGGCGGAGAGCCATGAAGAGGAGGCGGCGGTAGTTTTGTGGCTGGCATTGACCCGGTGAAACCTCTTGGGTCGTAGACGGATCTACTGTGAGCCGGTGGCGGCAGGGGTGGTGGCGGCGCCCCGTGATGATGAGGCACTTGTTGGTAAGGCGAGCTGCCGGCCTTCGAGGTGAGCGGTATCGGCGCAGCGACAGCCGGCTCCGAGGCTCTGCAGACCGGCGTGCCGGTCATTATGCCGGAGTTCGGTTTGCCGTAGATGTGGGGCGGCGCCGGGCTGCTCACTTTTGGCTTCGAGCCGGCCGGCGCTGCGTAATGGGACGTCGGCGAGGCCGTGGGCGGATGCGGATGTGGATACGGGTACGAGGACTTGGCAGCGGCGTAAGGTAACCCTGATTCTGGCCTCGTCAGATAACGGGGCTCGGGTGGCGACGGATGCGGTGGCTGATGAGGATGCTGAGCGTGCGGTGACTGTCGATTGTGCGAATGCGGTGGATGCCCGTGCGGGCTGGGTAACTGTGTCGTGGTCGTCGGCCCGCTGCTGCTTCTGTGATGGCCTTGAGGTATACTCTTCGCTGCTTGCAGGCTGCTGTCTAGGTGGTGAAGATGATGCGGACTCTGCGTGGGACTCCTATACTCGTACGGCTTGTGCTGGGGCGCCACTGACTGCACGCTCAGATACGGCATAATCTTCGGGCTCGGCGAGTGTTGCTGAGAGACTGGCGTCTTGGGTAGTTCGCGGCCCTCGTTTTTCACTATCACCGAGCTCTTGTGGTCTGCCAGCAACGAGGGCGGATTCTGCAGCACCTCTCTGCCGTGGTGGTCCCTGTCGAGACCGCCTGCCAAACCGCCCTTGCTCGGCAGTGACTTGTGCGGCTGTCCCACGTCGCTCTTTACCTTGATGTCGTGCATGTACGACGACTGTGGCTGATACGTCGAGTAACTGAACAGTCCCACGTTGGGCTCCATTTTCGGCAGAGAGCTGTGCGACGGTCCAACCACCTGCGGTGGTTTATCGTGAAGACTACTGACTGGAAGCGACGACTTCGATGTCCTCGAGTGCGCCGGCGGAGGTGGGTAATCGACTTTGCCAGGTACGCTCGACGGTCGTGACACCTGACGTGAGAGAATAGAAAGTTCGATTAGTATAGTGGGGTTACGATCATTTTCACTATTGACTCAGATTACTTGTACCGATTGCCAACTCTCGAATAGAATGGACGTGAAGAATATCCGTGGTCTAATGACGAACGTCTACATCTGGAGTTGTATTTCGGTCGGAACTACGGAAAACGCCCGATTCGCATACCTGTTGAGTCGGAGGTGCTGTGGCTGCATAATAAGCAGCCCTCTGCTGAGCCGCAACATGATCCCTGGCCTCGGCTTGCCTGTGCAGCCTCTCGGCCGCGGCCGCGGCCAGGTGTTCCCTTATCCCCAGGTTCTCAGTTTCCCTCTGCCTTTGCTCCCTCGCGTCCCGTTCCCTCGCCTCTCTTTCTCGTTCCTCCCGTTCTCGTTGCTGTTGCTGCGCCATAGTGACCGGATGCGCGCTGCCCGCACCCGCTCCCGGATGATGATGACCTACGTGCGCCGTCATCCCCGAGTGAGGCGCGGCATGCGTCCTGCTACCCGGTGGCGGCAGCGACATGAACGTGTTCCACGCCATCGAGGTCGACTGCATGTTTCTCTGTGGAACATGAGACACCTACTTCAATAAATACTGCCAATCAGTTTCGCGATGAAAATCGTCACGCCCTTTCGTTGTTCGTAGTGGGGCACGGCGTTTGTCACGGGTCTGACGTACTCTGCCGTTCGAAGATATTCGATCGGTAGCAATATTCACGATTCATAGGGACATGCGGGATTAGCGGTTTACAATCGGTTTTATCGTCTCTGTCGAGTTACAACGGTTTAATTCGGAGGACTATAAAAGTTCGAGGATTCATTCGCGAGTTTCTTTTCCGAGGGGAAAAAGCCAAGTCCGTTTATTCATCGAAGAAGCAATAAAATGACTTTGAGAAGCAGTGTACTTCGGGGCTGTTCGGGGACGCGCTATTTTCGCGTTCGTTCGCTCGTTCTGTCATCGTCAGCCACGGAAACGCATTCCCGTGATACTGACACGATGAAGAAAGTGTACGACCCGCTGACGCGACCGTTTTGCCAGGTTTGACGGCAAATATGTGTTTATTTTCAGGCGGACTATTTTTAACACCGACACGGACCAGAGTGCAACGTCTCGACGCCGCTACCCTTTCCCGCCGTAGAGACGAGGATGCTGGCGCGGCACTGTCTTGGAATGGTTCAACGAGCGATAACTGACACTCTAGATCGATTTGTTACCGCCTTTATCTTTTGCTCTTCCCCGGCTCACTGGCTACAAGGCACGCCAGTCGCGGGCGATGATGTACGAATTTCAGACGTTGTTTGTTACTATCCTTATGGCAGCTTTATTGTGCAATAATTGGACGTAAACATTACGCGGTACATGGTTTATACAATCCGCATTTCACCAGCTGACAATAAAGAATGAGTATTGTTCGAAAATAATTGTTTTATGACCGTGGGGTATCCAAAGAATTTCACAATGTTCCGCGGGAAAACAGCTTGTACCATTTTATTTGAATCAATCTCTGCGTCTCATATATTTCGAATGGGGTGAAACGGAACCTTCGAATGACTCCATATTTCCTACCAGCCATTATTGCCGTCACGTGTTATCATTTTTCATTGATATGCACGAATGTGCGTGTCATACGAGCCGGAGTCGTATTATGTGGAACTTGTGAAACCGATAAGAAGCGTCTGCGTGGCTGGTACCTTTCCACGTGCAACCAACAGAGGCACACAAACACAGAAACCACGACGACAGGCAGGCATGTGCACGTACACTTTCGCGCTCTTTAATCCCTGGTACAAGGAAATGGAAGGTGTTTGTCAGGATTTTCTTGCGCTTCCACCACACGCCTCGTGACTTTGACGAGAACTTCAAAGTTCAGCGAATCTAAATAGAGGATACACGGTTTTCATGGCTGAAGCGGCACGATCCAGTCGGCCAGCAGTGCTGAATCATCGGCCAACTGTGCACGATCGGGAAGACAAAACCGCGTGACGCGGACTAGCAAGAATTCAAATTGTCGAGATATCAGGCCACCGGGGGACCTGACGCTGATAAAACAAACTGCGAGAACCAGGGGAGCCGTGAGTCACAGCGAGAGCTGTTCCGACACGCCGAATACCAACGTGTCATACGCTGTCGGTTACGATCGAAAGCCGTGTTTTCTTTGCAAGGTGTCACGAGGCTAGAACTCTTATTGATTGACCTATTCACAGTCCACTGAAACGAGGAGAAACGACCCAAATCACCTGTCCAGCTTTTTATCACATAAGAAACGCACCTTTCTTTCCTTTTTTTTTTGTCGCTGATTCACGAAGCAATTAAAATCAATTTCCGGTGCTAGGTTAAATTCTACGTAGTTCGAAATTTAAGAGAAATTTCGCTGATGGTGTAGTTCCCGATGCCTGAACGTGAAATAGGAACGTACTGTTATTGTTAGAAGATGAACAGCCCGATATAAAGCGTTTTACGTGTCAAATACCGCTACGCTCGAATGAATAAACAATTTTATCCGTGCAATTACATCGCCAGACTAAGCAACCTGGCATCCGCCATCTTGTCGAAGATGTAGCTTCACTGAACTTTGAAGGGGTTAAGAAATCGAGAGGGGAAAAAAGACATATCCATGGTGGTTTTCTTCTAGCGTGCTGTGTGTCAAGGTCAGTGCACCGAGTCACCAGATAAAATCCATCAGCGGCGATGAACAGTAGAAGAGCAAGAAGGATGAGGAGAATTAACGGTGCGTGTGCGGAGGAGGGTAGGAGGACGAAGAGGGGGAGAATGATGAGGAGGAGGCTTTAAGCAGCCTGTCGAGAACAGACCGCGAATCTAATTATAGTCTCGTCCGAGAAGAAGGTTTACTATGCTAATCGAGCTGGCCGAGTAAATGTCAACCCACGTGTTCTGTTTACCACGGTGCTCGCGTCATCATTCCACGTGCCTGTTTGTATTCGCCGCGTGTATATCCTGCACTCTCCGCGTACACGCTATCTTTCAATGATTCTCGCCGTTACCGGCAGCCATGTTTCTCGTTGTGATAACGCTGAGGTTATCTGTCGATGGGGGTTCTGCTTTTGTTCCTGATAACCGGCGAGAGTTATTTAGGGACATCTGGCTCGATTATGTGACTCAGACGGATTCGATCGGTACCGTTTGAATTTCGGCCGTAGGATACAAATTCCTGCTTCGCGATTGGAATTTGAATTTGTATCTGACGGTTATGATTTGAATTTGAATCTGATGGTTAAGATTTGAACGTGAATTATAATCTGGGCGATAAAGATTTTAAAATTGAATGTGGCAGTTGCGTCGAAGAAGAGAACGCAAACAAAAAATTCCTTGGAGTACCGAGTGAAAAGAGTAAAGTAGAATAGTTAGAAATACACTTTCCAAAAGATGATCCAGCAACGAGTGGCGTGTCCGCGCGGGTATGCACACATATACACGCGTGCATCGTACACCAGTGAACAAAAAGCAGATTAAGCGTCACGGGTTAAGAGTTCAGGAAGAGAAAGTCAACGAACCAATGGCAGCCAGTCCCTGATTGAGTCTGAATGCCGCGTTCTGGCTTTTATTACGTGCAATCGCTCGGATTCGGACCCGTTTCCTCTCTCGCTCTTTCTCCCTCCCTCACACACCCCTTTTTTCTGGCGCGAATCGCGCGTGTCTCGCGCCTTTAACAAGCGTTTTACGAGCTTTTGTCCATGGCTCCGGGCTCGCTCTGCACACCTTTTGTCGGGAGCTGTAATATACGCGTACAAAACGCCGCGCGTATAATGCCGTTGTACACGCGGACAAAACGCGTGCGCGCGTGCGATCACGGCTAACCCGCGGGTACAGAGAGAGACACGAAGGAAATACACCGCCAACGACACGTATCTTCGACTTATCCTTTGTCTAACAAAATGGAGTGACTGATTCTACAAAAAAAATTACACTTTACAGATATCCTTTCCTGAAAATTTTGAAGCTAACAAATTGTCTTTTATCAATCTCTATCAATGAAAGAGAAACTTAATCATCTCCAAAACTGAATAATATTCTACTACCATAACGTAAGACAAATATATTACATAACCACCAATCACACAAGCTTCATTATACCATTATAAAATAAAATTATCCTGCCCGAGGAGTAATAAAAAACTCTAGCCTGGTATTTTCAATTAGAAGTACGCCTGCAAAAGGAACTTCTATTGAATACCAAACGTTGTGTACCGCGAACATGGTAAATTTATTAAAAACAAGTACACGAGTAATATAACGAAATATCAGATTAGAAAATGAATGATTATTTCGTACGAGGATAATAAAACTGTGCTGGTTTTATTGATTACCGGGTGTCGGGCGTAGCGATATTCTCGCAGTCTCTCTTCCTCACTCTTCCTATCCCGGTTCTTCCACGTCACGCTTTTTAAACGTGCATCAATTTGCCCGTGTTTCACAACGAACCCAGCCTGCTAGTGTGCGCCTGCGCGTGTGTACAGGCGAGCGCCGCTCGTCTTAACGAGCGCAACGATTCATGCCGTGCGAATTACAAGCGGGAATCTAGCTTGGAACGGAGCTGAGTCATCCCGCGCGAATTTCTTGTCGGACGTTGCGATCGGATCGAATCGGGCGATCCTGTGTACGCGTGAAACGTCGACGGCGCGTATCGTTCTGGTCAGGGAGGGAGGAGGAGGGGGAGGAGGAGGAGGAGGAGGAGGGGGGGGGGGGGAGCCTTGTGTACGTATAACACCGGGAGAGACCGTTGTTGTCCCGAGATCGCCGAGCGATTTCATCGGAGACCACGGTTCAAAGATAAAAGTGTAAAGTAATCGATCGGCTGCGGATAAGTCGGCTATTTCAGTGATTTCCGGCTTCGTCAGGGCTGACGAGCAACGGTTCACGCGCTGGCTGCTCGATCGGCATCCATAAAAAATTCCCTGTATAAACTGAATACGCTTTTTCAACCGAGCGAACGGTACAAACGTCTTTTTCAGAGGCGAAAGGAAATGAGAATTCTCTGGATTGATTACTTTAGCGCCACCCGGTGTATTCTCAACTATCTTTCGATCCATCAAGTCTTCTCTACCCCAGTGCATTATACTCAGCAAGCTCGTTTGAGGAGTTAATTAACGCAAGATTTTAACTCGTTCCTTGTAGACATTGTTACTCTCTCTTTCTCTATGATGTATACTTCTTACTTATGAAATAAAACTTATTATACTCGTTGCACGCGAGAAATAACGAATTAATTAAATGTATCACGTTAAATTCGATTAAATGGTGTCACCGTTGCCAGTGAGGATTTTATTTTGTAGTACGACTCGTTCGTTACTGAGGGATCAGTTGACTGCAGGACAATTGTGAAAGCAAAATTATCGATCGAAGCGTCGAATTCCGTCGTCGCGACGTAGACGAAACATCGCGCGGCGTCTCGATTGCGCACGAGAGATCAAAGCGTCGAATATAATGGGAAAGCGGGGGACCAACGCGGAATGTTCCGCTTCTAACGCGCGACGAAAATATCCGGTGGTCGCCTCGTAAATGACGGGATGGGAGAAGAAAGTCAACCCGGTTGCGGTGCGTTGCCGAGAAAACGTCGGCGAAGACGGACATCCACTTCTTCGTGGCACTCGTGTCTCCCTGCTATATATACGCATCCGCTGTATGTTAAGTATAAAAAAGTCGAATAAATATAGAGCGTGAAAATGTAGCTAACGAGAAAAAATACACTTTGTCTGGTTCATCTCTGGTAGAATCCCCGAAGAGAAAGTAAAAATTACATCTTGAACGCGTAAATAACTTTCCATTACTTCCAGGTGGATGGAGACCAACGATCAACGCCGTCTTTTTATCATAATAACAGAAAGAATGATGACAGTATAAATGCCGTGATTGATCAGTTAAAAAGAAATTCTATTCTCCCATGTACGGGATCTTGCCAATTGAATGCAAGAGATGTCGTCCCGGTGTAATACACACATTTCTCTCCGTTTTCAATCGCAAAGTATCGTGAGGGACTACTTTCGTTCGAACGCGAGTTCAAAGCGCTATAAATGATCGGTCTATTTTGGTTCGAGTAAAAATACGCCGAACCTCGAGATTTACTTCGGATATTAACTCGAAACTGTGAAGCATTGACATTGGGACCCTCTTCAACTAGCCCGCAGAAATATTCCTACATCGGACGCTTTCCAATTAATGAAACTGAGTTTACTTTTATCGTTAATCGTGTCCTCCTCTCGAATCGAACCGGTCACACCGAACGAGACAGCCGCTTTCACATCTGCGACAGTCGATCGCCCAGGCCCACCGTCGTTGTGGTTCGAGGAATTTGAGACCTTGGGGCCCCCGTACGACAGAAACCGAGACCCGCAATGGAGAACGCTGACGGCCGGTAAAAAAAGAAGGAGAGAACGAGAGCCATTATTATCACGGCAACGAGCCGCTACATTAATTATGTAATTCCATGCCAGCTCGATGACAAGTTCCACGAGCACGTAGACAGTGACATTTTTGCCGATGCAAATGCATGCGGATACAGTTCTATATTTTCCCCCCTTCTCCCACTCTCCTCTTTCTATCTCTCTCTCTCTCACTGGACGCGCGTGTTCGCCTCGATTTACCCGACCGATTCCTCCGAGCCGCAATACCGTTTTATTTATCCGCGCGCGCGACGCTAATTGAGCCCCGAGCTCAACGTTTAATCACGCCGCCCCTGTTTTCGTGCGTTCGATTAAAATCGCGCCGTTCTCCAGCCCCGTGGATTCGGACCGCTGCGCTCGACTGCGAACATTAACAGAATTCTACGGAAAATATATGGTTTTACATTCGATTTTTGACATGTCGACGCACGTCGCTAACTCTACAGATTATTCAATACTGAACGATTTCATAGCTCACGATATTGGAAATGGAGAAGAACTCCTTTTTACTCGTAATGGAGAATTCAACGGGATCGTAGAGACTCTCAAAAGTGAAAATGAATTGCGTCGAGCTAAGTAAGCGATTAATTACTGGTTTGAGGACGATCGTCGAGGCGATCCGCTGTTTCCGAGTGCGTCATTGAAACGCAAAAATAACGTCGGGAGATGCGTGAAAACGCCGATTCAAATGTCCTCCTTTTGCCGACGAGATGTTCAATCTCTCGTTCCTATCTGTAAATAATTACTTAGTTAATGGGTTAAACAATTCGCCCCGTCGCTTTCAATTCCCCAGGCCTCCCCCTTTCTTTTCATACCGACGCGCAATACTCCGTTCGCCCCCGTGGCAACATTCAAAATGGCCGCACGATAATATTCCGGCATTTGTTATTTACCGGGCTGCTGGCTGCGTGAAAAGGGGACGTATTAACGCGGGGGTAACCAGTACAAAAGAGGAACTCCGGGGCAAGTAAATCAACCCCCGCTGTTGCCCCTCCAACCACCGGTTCGCCTCACTTAATCTGCGTTCGTCGATTCGACCCCTCCGACCGCGAAGGAGAACTTCTCTCGCCGGCCCTTTTCAATTTTAATGCAGTAGAGAAGGAAAATGTTCCCCGGTTCGTTTCCAATTTCTCTCATTTTTAAATTCGACGTTTCAAACCACAGGAATTCCATAATTCAACGTTTAATACCTCGACTTGTTTCAAGATTCAATTTTGAATAGAATTTGATGAATCGAAAATTCAACTTTAAATCAAACTCGACGGTTCACGAAATTCATTTCAAGTTTCACTGTTGAGTAAGTCGAAACCTTGGACTTTGAATTATCTGCTTTGATTTCAGATTAAATTTCATTCGCAATGTCATTTCGAATAAATGTTGAATGAAATTCAACGGTTCACGAGGATTTAATCTTAAACGAAATTGAATAATTTAGGAGTCAAGAGTTAAGCCTCGGGCGAAGAATTCTACACTCTCGATAATCGGCGTTATTACGAAAACTGCGTATCGCAATTGGTCATTGAACGACCTCAACTGGAAACGCCGAGAAACTCGAGAAACATTTGTTATCCGCGATAGCTCGTCCTATAGTTTATCAACGGAAACGAGACATTATCGCGTTGATTTACGGCCGTTCGCCGTGAAATTCTTTCGTCGTAGTTTTAATGGGCCAATTCACAGAATCTCGAATCAATGAGAAACGTGAAGGCGTTTCTGACCACTCAAAATTAACTCAAAATAAAATAAAAACCTGTTCAAAGTTTATTCCCAAAGTTATCCATGTCGGCAGTGATTCTTCTCCAAATTTGTCTAACGTGGACGCACAAAATGGCCGCCCCGCAACAAGCAACGTAACAACGATATCGAACACGCGTTTAAGCACCGATCGAATAGTGTTCGCGCCAAGTTCTCAAATTCGAAACTGCGTCGACTGTTTGCGGAGCAATACAGCGAAGCAGTATCTTATCGCGAACTGGCAACCCGCGAGAAATGTATTCACACTTCCAGCAGAACAGATAGCTGTCCTGATAAAACAGTTGATAAGAGAGAAGGAACCGGAGACACCGCGGATCTTTTTACACCTATACCTAAGCACTCGAGTGCCTACAAATGACACGGCGTCTCGCGAACTTTTATCGGGCCGATTGATTCACCGCGTGTTGTTCAGACGACCCGATAACGATCCAATCGATGAGATCGCACACAGCTGCGGACACGTCGATCCGTACCGTCGACTGGCTTCTACGGCCACGAAACACCTTGCGCACGATCGAGTTCCTCGCGCTCGACCTACTTTCACGATCATTCCCGATCGTTAATCGTTCCTCGGGCTCCGAGATCGTCCGCTCCTCCGACGTGAAATTATCGATCCTGTTTCAACTCCTATACGACAATTACAGTTTTTCTCGGATTCAATCTTCCTTATCCTCCTTCGTTCCTCGTTTCTCGAAAATACACTGTCTTACATAACAATATATTTAATGATATACTTCAAAATGCGATCTGAAATAATTGATAGTCTTCAATAGTGAATCTAATTCTCTAACTGCTGTTAGTTCCCCTCGAATAACGCAATTTAACAAATCTTTTACATGAATTTTACTTGTAACAACCGCTAAGAAAATGCCCCGTGAACGTTTCCAGGACACCCGTTACTGTCCGAGTAGTCGAGACGCAGCGCATTAAATTTCAGACGAGCCACGGGAAACGACTATAAGAGAGCCACCGATAGAACTTGCTGACGATGCTGCGGGGAGAAACTACTCTCGAGGTTTCCTATGTTACGTGCCCGGTCAGCAGACGACGGGATTTGCTGACTATTCGCATTTCTGTCCCTCCCGCGCGGGCCCACGGCATAACCGCGTTTCGCTCCGTCGAATTGAAAGGTAACGCTCGGAAAACAAAGTGGCCAAAACGTCGTGCCGCACCGCACCGAGAGGAAGCCCGCGAAGAGGTGGAACAACGATAAAGAGGAAGAGAAGGAAGAGGAGGAAGAGGCGGAGGCGCAGGAGGAGCAAGGGGGGGAGGAGGAGGAGGAGGAGGAGAACAGGTATTCCAGTAATTTCGAAATTCCTTCGTCCGGGTTTCCAGCGGCGTTTTATTGTCCCTGGTACAGGCTTGCAAGAACGGGAATTGCAAATTGCATTCCCCCCTCGAAGAGAACGACATCTTTTTGTCGAGCATTCGACCAACTCTTTTCTTCCACGCCGCCCCCTCCCTATCACTGTTTTCCCCTCTGACAATCTCTTTGATGTCTTTCCTTTGATTGATAATACGCACTACGACATCTACCTATTCCACATTCATTCACAATTTCATTGACGATGGGCTACCGGTTAGTGGAAGTTGAAGAGCAAATTGGCGTTGTTTGCACAGATGTTCGAAGATTATTAGTACATTAGGTATATAAATGTCGGACTCTTTATGGAGGCGAGGTTATATTTCTCTATTAATTTTACTTTCGACGATGTTTGACAAATAATCTGAAGGAATTTGTGAGAGAGCTAGAGACATTATGTAAATTGTTGTAATAAACGCACGTCGCTCCGCGCCGTAAATCGCTCGTTGTCGTTCAATAAATGACAATTCACGTCGTTCATTTCAGCACGTACTAAAAACAACTTGCTTAGCTTTTAGTTATCTATGAATCACCACAAATGTCGTGTCTATAACGGTCCCGGGTATGAAGATTTATTTCCCAACCTATAAATTACTATTCAGCGATCCATTGACTGGAAACAATCGCTACCGAAGGTATTAGCAATTTTCGAGCCACTGTTCCGTACCCCTGTATTAACCAATAGAATGTACGATTCGATATTATTTACCGCACTGCAGTTCCCATATCTACACCGCCCGAAGTGACTTTTACTATTCAATAGGTCTATCATCAACTCCAGGCGTCTATGCAAATTCATGCTCCGAACGTTTATTTACAAAACGGAGAATCACACAAGAATTTATCTCTTCCACTGGGTGTTTTATTGAATCAAATATAAATGGGTTTTATTGAAATATCCATAGCCCCGGGTGTATCGAATATTCCCTTATGGTAATAGGTGCATAAAGATCCGCGCCGGGGATTGTCTACCTATAACCATTTCAGATACCCAACGACTGATCCCAGACCCATAGATTGCTACCTGCCAATGCCACGACAGAGGAGGAAGCCGTGGCAGAAGTCAGTAGCGCTGGGGGTTTTAACAGCGGATGGTAGAGCGAAATCACTGACGAAATTACGGTGCAGGTGAATCCGACGCGCTGACAGATAACGCATCCGTCCGCGTGCCCGCGCCTTAGTTTATCGTTTCATGAATTATTTATTCGTACGGCCGTGCACGCGGCCCGCTCGCTCTCTCGCATTCTCCGCCGTTTCGACGTCTGTTATTACTTCCAGCGTGGCGTGGCGTGGCGTGGCGTGGCATGGCCTGGCATGGCATAGCGTGGCGCGGTGCGTGCTTTTAGAAACGAGATCATTCCAGGCCGATGCCGAATGCGTGCACTGTGTCCTGACCACGATTTATTCCCCAATTATGAGGAACCGACGGGCTGAGGGGACAAGACCCGAGCTAGCCCAGACACAAAAGGATACAACCGAAAAGGATCCAAAGGGATCTTGGCGCAGTTATCTTTCTCTTTCACTCGGCTCAGGGTTCGCTCCTTCGACCGGATTCGAGCTTCCTCGGCCAGCCTCGGATTTTACAGCCAGGTCTGCTCCATTATTTCGATGCGATTGCGATACTCTCTGAAAAGTAACACCAGCAGCCTCTGACTGATCCCCCTTCGTTCCCTCGTGGTATTGTCTTTTTGGGTAAATTGCTCGGGAATGCTAACCCATGCAAGATTCCGACGAAATATGGCCGACTACCTGGTTACCAAGGGCTGATAAGGTTTGGGGATTATCTTCCTTGGAATTAATCAATTTCTTAAGTACTTTTTTACTAAATGAAGTAATTCACAATATAACTGTTTCCTAACTGCACACTAAAACTACGAAACTTCTCTGGTACTTTTCTATAAGATATCCCAGTACCCTCGGTAACTTCCAAATACTCAGACCACACCTGTCCTTTAATCCAAGATTTACCATCGTTGCTCCAACGGAACACTCTCGCACAGCAGAACACGGTTGTCAAAAATTTTACTGCAACCTCAAGCACTGTTATATCCATTTAAACTTTGACGCAATAGCTCTTGAGCGCTCTTCAAATACAGTTTCTCAAGTGTTGCGCACAATCTCCCGCAACCCATTTTGTGGCCCTATATCCGAAAAGTTTGCCGAATCATTTCGCGAACACCCGGTACACACATAGAACGGGGAGTAACTGTACCGTCAACCGGAAGGCTTGCGGTTGCCCGCGTGTACGCGGAGACAGTCAGGATTTATACGCCCGCTCCTACGCCGTTCGGGAGGACTCCCGGAGCTCTCCTCCGCGGGGCGAAGAAGGTAATTAACTTCGCGCGGGATTGGGAGCCGTGGGTACCGAGCGAATTTACGGCGAGCGAGGGAACGAGGCTGTTTCGGGAATCCGCTGCTGAGCATCGTTTCGCCTCGACCTTATAGCTTTAATCCCCGATCCTGCGAGAACTCCGAATTCGAGTTGAGAAAAGATGAATTAATCCATGGGGATAACGGGGAGGCTTCAACTTTCGCACGAAGTGGATGAATACCTCGCTTCCGTGACCCTGTCTAGAAAGTTTCAACTACCAAGACACTCGGAGCCGGTGTTATCTGTCTACGGACATCTGACACGGAGTTGGAACGCGATTATAAAGAGCAGCTGTGGTGATTTTATTTCTAGACACTTACTAACGCTTTTCGAGGTGAGTGTATTATTTTTCGATGTAATAGGATCGTTATTTTTGTTGCTCTGATTAACCCAAAAGATGGAAGAATGAACACTTGTGCGAACTGAATAAATATACGACTTCTGTAGAGATTGTTACGGTATTTTAGCTACTAGGATACTTTAAGATGGTATTGCCGGTTTATGGGTATTTAATATTTTGAGTTACTCGCTACTGCTTCTATAAGCTGTTTAGTAGCATCTTTTCAAGAATGAAGTTGCAGTTGTCAACGTTATCAAATGGAAACGAAAATATTAATCGACAGAGAAATATGTTCAGACTTATGAAGCTAACCTGTATGCTGTGCAAAACCAATTTCTCGGGTACTCTGACCATGAGTCGCGTTGTCTAGTATACAACAAGGTAAATATGTTCCTATTATTTTTTTTCGCTTCTCAACGTCGCCGAGCTTTTTGATTAAGCAAGGGATTCAGATTATTAGATCGGAGAGTGTCCTGCAGTCAACGCTCGTAAAAAATATCGGTGTATCTTAATGCAGAATTCATCTTGACCAAAAGCGACATGATCGATCGAAGACACGCGAAAGTGCTTCACGACCAGTCAAAACGAAAATTTGGAATCCGGAATAAATTATTTCTAATTCTCCCAACTTACGCTTTAAGGTCTACTTCATTCATCAAACCTACTTCTATGCGTCAACACTTTCTATGTTGACGGATAGTAAACAGAAGACGTCATACGATGTTCTTCGCTTCACAGATATTGGTGATTGAAAGTATTAATCAAAGATATAAACAATGATTAAATTACAATTTCATCATTAAACTTCAATAAAAGATTTGTTTTAATTAAATCTAATTACATTCTTCCGATTACTCAACAATACGATGAATCCGAAGTCCCACTTCAAGATAACACATCACGAAGTCTATTCCGAAGAAACCAAAACCGAAGATCGTCCCTTTTACCGGCAGAAGTGTCCGTTAATTTGAAAATCAAATAGAAATGGTATTAGTGCCCGATAAAATATTCCATTACATCATTCGAGTGTGTCATAAGTTCTGTTCCGGCGAAATGGGTCGGACACACAGATTATTCCGGCGACGGCCGTATCGATCTTGTACCGTAATTTATTGCTTGAAAATGAAACTCGACGGTTCAGGGACATCGACCAGCAACGAACCCGCGATACTCGTGCGAGCGATCGAGGCGAAGGAGAGAGGCAGGTGCAACGCGAGGCATTCCTGTCGAACGGAAAAACAGGCTCGAGTGTCGACCACAATCGAGTCAGCCCCGTGCATTTTAATTTCACTGATTTCCTCGCCCGTATGCTCGCCGATTTACGCGCGATCGAGCGGCCAGTGAACGCGCAAACGCCTCTCCCAATCCAGATTATCTACGTACGTGCTCTTCTACAAAGGATTGATCGCACCGACGGTCACCGCAGATAATTAGCTTGACATTTCACTGACAAAAATGGAATTTTTAATTCGGTGAATGCTGCTAAGCGAATTCATCATCATAAAAGATATTCAGCACGAAAGAACACGAATGAATTGTTTAACTGTCGAGTCTTTGGACGGTTAATGCATCGAGTAATGAAATAAATCTGAATAATAGTTCTTACGACGTCTTATAAATACTGGCCAGTCGCGATTACGATCGTGAATATATTAATAAAGAAGCTTGATCGTTCGGAATGCAACGAAGAGTAGAAAACTGTTTCATACTTTACTTCGTCGTTTCAATATTCTTATCGTTTGAATATCACGTTTCGAATTGACATGTATCTATTTTAATTTAACGAAATCTATACCGTTAAACGGGTCTTTTATTTGACACGAAAATCGTCGGTTTCGTGGACACCCTGTAGAGCGCCCGAAATGTCGATGAACCCCGAGAAACTGCAAGTTCTAAGTTAAGTTGAATGGAGTGCCGTGAATCGCCGGAACCTGTACAAGTATCATTCAGCCGGCGAGAAAGAAAGTCGAGAGGAATGCCAGGCGCTCGAAGCGGTGAGGACGAAGCGTTACATCAACTCGCGCGGCAATTTCACCGCGTTCCACCGTCGGGCACCGCCATCACCAGGCGCAACAAAGTGTAACGAGCGTTCCGAACGACGCCGAACGACTGTTGGTCGTTGTTTTTTCCCCAGACGGGCTCGATTGGCTAGGAATCGTAACCAAACCACTACATTAGCACCGATGAGACCTCGTTTTATTTTCTTTCCATCGTTTCCTCTTCGAGATTAAGTTTCTTTTACCGTTTTACTTCTGTGAAACTCGAGAAACAGTCCTAAAGCTGCAGAACTCAGGGTACACAAAATTCACGTACCATTATTACTAGTTACTATTATTCAGTATAGGAAATCAAGTGTTTGTAATGTCTGAAATTAATGTTATCACAAGTACTCAATAATTGGAACTTCAGAAATAAGCTACAGTTATTATTACAAATATTCTTTGTTAAACGTACAATTTTTCAGTATCACGGTTATTTATAAGCAGTACAGACAATTCTTTATGAAAGCCAGAGCAAGTCACGCCTACGCGATTCCTGCCATTAATTGTTGGTTCATTTGAAATCTGTTATACGTGACTCCGGCCATCAAAGTAAAATCAAAGAGAAACTCCAAAAAAAAAGCAGCGGCAAACAGATTACGGAGCAAAAGTCATAGAGAACGTTCAATCTATGCGGCGCATCGATCACCGGTGCGTCACGGGGGCGTGACAAGTGCGTCTATCCTCGGCTAATTACCGTCCCAGCAACACCCTCTCTCCCCCGACTAATTAGCTCCGTTAATTTACGAGGAAGCTCGCGCTTCGGGTTTATCGTGCGTTTATAAATAATGCGTTCCAATTAGAAGTTCGCGTTCCTCGCACGGCTGAAACTTAACGCCGTAGCGGTGCGGGGATTATCAGACGAACGCGCAAAATTCTCGGACGGAATAAAATTCTCGAATTCACTTCGACCAGCGACGTTAAAGCTTTCTCCACCCCCTCTGACAGCTCGAAAGGGAATGCGAATATCTGATTTCTAAAAAGAAATAAAAGAAAAACAAATCGGAAGAAGGTGATCGAAAAGGAAGATGGTGGAGGGATGATGCTCCCAAAGGTCGAATGATGATTCTCCATTGCCGAAAGGTCAGAAGCTGACAGTATTTCTAGAAACTTTTAAGGTCACGAGAAAACTTTGAAAAAACTCGGCTTCGACATTCGCAAATTCAATTTCTCCACCGCCACTTCCCTATTATTTTCGCAGAGCGTGCGACAAAGCTCGCGTGAAAAAAAAGTGGAGCGAAAGTTCGTCGGAATGAAATCTAATAACGACTTCAGGGCTCGCGACGACGTGACGGAAGGATTTCCAGTCTCAAGAAAGGCGGAAAGTATGAGAAGAGCATTTTGAGGGGGTGGGAGACACGAGAAATGATTTTTTAAAATGGCAACGTGAGCTTTAATCCGCTTTAAGCCCATCGACGAGGAAACTACATCGAGAAAAAGGGAGAGAGAGAGAGAGAAAGAGAGATAGAGGCAGGGTGTCGTGCCACGAAACGAAACACCGTGGAGCTCTATTGTTGCGTACCGTGGAGTGCATAATTAATGACCTTCGTGCCGGTCGGGTTTTGCATTGCAAATGCCGCTTGGAATCGCTCGCGCTCTCCCTCTCTTTTCTCTCTTTCTTCCTCCCCCCCTTTCACGTCGCAGAAATAAACGGGCGCCGCGTGCATGTGTATCGAACCCGTTGCTCCTTCCAACGATAAACACTATGAAAGTTTCTGGATCAAGGAACGCGGTCTCTACCCGACAAAGATTGATTCACCGGTGATCTATAGGATCTTGCGATTTAACGCGTACCTGATGAGATCGGCGGACTTTTTCTATTTGGAAATGTACGATAATCGTTGTATTATTGAGTGTTAGAATTTCGAACTGCTGTGAAATGTTTAATAAATACCACATCGAATTAATTTTGTAATTAATAATTCACGATTATCATAATTATTGGATACTAAATCGAATTTATACAACCCGTTCGTTCCCACCGAATTCCACTATTGTAATCGCTAGACTATAAATATTCATGCACTTAGCATTCATATTCCATATCTTTTTCCCGTTATTTTCAGGTCGCCAGACGTATAATACTGTAAATGAAATTCTATTTCGCCTCGGTTCCGCGACAATAAAAATGTCAATCCGTGGGAAAAATGAGCAGACCGGTTACAAAAAAAACACGTATCAGATAAACCTATAATATCAATATTGCGATAACGAGGCGTTACGCGACAAATTTAATCGACCTGACCGATTCAGTTCTTTCTCCTCGTACCCGATTACTCAGCCATCCGATGTATACGACGAAGAAAACGAGAGAAAAATTTCGAGAAGCTCCCACGAACTGATGGCGAGAGCAAGGGACAACATAAAGGCGAACAGTCGTTTCAGCCTTCGAGGCGTCCCAGAATCGTATTTCCTTCAATCTCGATCGTCCTTGCGAAACATGGACCATTTTCCCGAGAAAAGAGCGATCGGAGAAAAAGAATTTATCAACCGGTCGCACGACACCAGCGGCACGTTCTTTTATCGACCACGCCGCGTCGTCTTATCTCTCTTTTTCTCTCTGTCTGGCTGAAATATGCGATGTTCTGTTTCATGCAGTACACTTCAAGGTCGCGAGATGCTTGGACGAGATCCGAGGATTCATGTATCTCGAGAGGAAACGGAGCGTACGATTAAAACGCACGTTGCAACTGACCTTCGAACGTCGAGACGGAAGGATGCTTCAGATCCTAAATCCGAGAACCGGCAGAACTCCATTCATGTTCACCAAGCGTCTTATCACATCCGGAAGCAGTCGTTATCGTACCAGCAGGATGTACAATCGAGCACCGACGAGAAGAGAATTTTTTAATCAATTTTTTGGAGACGATTTTCGGAAACACTTGAAATCACGCGCAATTCGATCACGAGATTTTCAGCGAAGACCACACGTCCGTCGAGCTGGATCGGCGAGCAAGAAGTATTTCAGAGAGAGGCGGGTGCGCGTTATCGTAGCGGCGAAATGGAAAACACTTGGTCCCGATGATAAGCCAGTTATCGGGAATTATCAGCGCGCGGTGACGAACAGACGAAACCGTGGCGTGCGTGATCCATCGAGGAAGTCGGAACAACGCGCACCACACGCACTTACGTACACTCTTTCGTTTCGAAGTTGATCCGAACGGCACGAAAGCTTGCCAAGAACTGGCAGGACACAATTTTCGTAGGGTGGAAGAAGGGCAGGTAGAAGGTCCTACTCGGAGACGCCGCGTGAAAGGATCCTCTCCCGGTTTATGTACCCATACGCGGCCCACAATAAGACCCACCCCGGTTCTCAACTTGCTTAGACAGCTTTCTTTTTATTACCATAGAACTTCGTTTCCACCGGTTTTATCATATGTTTCCTAGTGCCAAGGATTTGCCCTTTTATGAGACGACCGAGTGCAATTACTTTAATACTTTGTCCTGTGATGGTTTTTTTTTACAGCTGTTTACGGTATTTGTTTTCTTTTGGAAAAATTCGACAATTGAATGGTTACTTTAGTGATTATAGGTTTAGTCATCGTAGATAGAGTTACTAATATTGGCTGTGGTGATGTATAAAGTGTGATTTCCGTTAAATAGATCGGTGACAAATTCCGTTCACGGAATGTTCTTGTTTAGAGACGATTGAAGGGAATATCAGATTCGGAGAAATATAGCGGATTATTGCATATGTTAACGTATTCAACGTACTTGTTAGCACGTGGTCAATTTTGATTGATTTATTTTGGGGAAAACAACTGGCAATCTTATCGGTTGTTGGGAATCATATTCTTCTAAAGAAACACATTATTCACGACGATTACACAAACTCCCGAAGCACGAGATAGCACACTGTTTGCAGCTTGTTGACCTCGAAAATGTAGCTCGTGGCTGTTTTCTCTTCCTCGAGTTAAAAATGAAGACGAAAGTAAGACTGATGACCGCGATATTGGAGTTTGGAATACTTCATCTTCTTCCCATCGTCTCGAAGAAACACTGAAGTCGATGGAATAATTTGGAAATAATTGTTCCTTTTACGATTTCAATAAATAATTGATGTCAAAGAATTCGCGTAAAACTGTAACTTCTTTTTCGTTCGCGAAAAGTCATCAAGAGAAAATGATCAACAATTCGTCTGGCTCGAGGCAACTGTGTTTTTCGACACTGTCAAATTGTTTGCTCGACGCGGGAGACAGGAAGGGATTATACAACGACCGATGTAGAGATATGGGACTAGCGTGTTCGCGATAAGAGCGGCTCGCAGAAGCTTCGCGTTTCGAATCATCTGTATTGCGTAAGATCTCATGGTACGCCGCAGCCACCGTGAAAAATTCCATGTCATCGAGCTCTTTACGCTCGGCATTCTCGAGTACGATCTCTATCGGAAGCAATCACGGCTCCCCTCAAGGACGAACGATTCTCTTTTATCAAAACGACCGCACGGAAATGTGAATAAGACGTGGGAAATTGCGAACAGAGATATTCCACGATCAACTCAAACTAAACTTATCACCAACAGACCTCAAATTCGAGGCAAGAATATATAAAAATAATGTAAGTAACACGAATACATTTACTACAACCCAATAAACTTTCAATATTCATTCGAACCATGAAAATTGTCGTCTAAAAATACTTTCTTTCAATTCATAAAGTCTTTCCATAAAAAATCCATTCTGCTGTATTAAAAAGAAAAAGAAAATTTCAAAATTACCACCTCAATCTAAATTTCCCTAAAACCGAAATATTTCGAAGAACAGATCTACGATTTCTATATCGAACAGAATCGTTCCAGGTTGAGAACAAGCGTGAAATGAGAGACCCTGAGGCAGGCACACCAAGTACACAGAAGTGCGGGGCAGGTTTTCGGTGACTGTCAGGGCTGTAACACGCACAAAAGGCAGGTGCTGGAATGCATTGATTGCCTCTGTCCCTCCCCGATCCCTCTTCTTCATGCTCTGTCTCTCTCTAGATCTCTCTATCTCCCTTCCTCTCTTTTTCTCAACGTCCGCATGTCCCTACTACCCGTATCTGGTCTGGGAACCACCCTTCTCTCCCAGGGAACGCAGGGGAGACCCCTAGAGACCCCGGGAGAACTCGTTTTCCTTCTTTCGTTCGCTCTCTCCTCGGATTATCCCTTTTTTCTCGGGACGAGGGTGGCCCCCGCTGATCGACTCGCGTTAGCCTGCTTTTTCCCCCGACTTCTCCTCGTTTTGCTTTCCATATCAGGTCGCCCGAGCATTTGTTATTCGAACCCGAACCGAGAACGAATGATCGACGTTCCACTGACAGATAAAACGATCTCAACCGGTCTGCTGTCTCTGCGTCGAGGCTCGGAACGGTTCCGAAATGAAATTATACCTAACCTGAACCTCTTATTAATTGTGTCTCTAGACGATATTGTGCGTCCCGAGTGTTTCCATTGAGAGACCTTCCGCACTGATCCATTGAGCATGGAAGTATTATTTAGGGATTTACTCTAGTGACATTCTTTTGTGCGATTGAAAGTTGTATCTTCTTTTGTTTGAAGTAGTTAAGAGCTTTCATCATTCAACTCTTTCTTGAACATTTATTCATGAACTGTTTATTTACGCATATTCATAGATATCATGAAATTCGGAATGCTCCGGAGACGAGTAAATAAACTTTCAGTTCATAGGACAGTAAAAGCACAATTTGAAATTGTGGGTAATATGTCGACTGTAGTTTCCAACGTTTCGAGAATTCGAGGAATTGGCGGTAGAATTCGATGCAATTTTATGAGATGTTAATAGGGCACGGACTCTAGCTTTGGAAAATTTCCTGGTTTCCGCGGGACTGAGGGCACAAAGTTCCCGTGAAAATCCGCAAAGGGAGCTCTACCCTTCGTGCGGCTGTGGCGCACGCGGTTTTCCAGAGAAATACTTGCTTTCTACAGACCTCCGTCCGCTTGGAAATGTACTGAATTATTCTGCCAGTAGGGTACGAAACGACTATCGCTTGGCCTGTGTGTTTCAAATGGAACGGAGCACGGCCCTTTTACTCTCGACTGCCCTCAGAGATACCAGGGTTTTCATACAAACAATTGTGAAAGTATTTCTACATTTATTACACTGCTACAGGAATGATTGTGACCTCAGCATCGTTGAACATTTACGTGGAAGACACTGAAGGATATATTCATCGAAAATACTTAATTGGAATATCGTCCTGTCGACATCGATTAAAATTTCCTGTTCAAATAAAACCAATCTTTCATTTCATTATTTCGAAATAATGGGTGAGATTGTCGTGTCGAGGAAAGAGATGGGTTAAGCAAATTCGTAATCAGACTCTTCAACTTCGTAATCGAATCACGGAGAACTCGAAACAAGTCCGGCATCCCCACCAATTGTTTTATCCCCATCGAGCGACCTTAATCGAATCGCCCACGCTTCCACCCCAAGACAATTTCCCGGAAAACTCGAGCTGCCGGGATAGGGGATTGAAAAGCAACGATCGTTGATTTTAGTCGGCCCTGAGGGGGGTTTTCTCCTTGGGGCTGAATTCCGATTTCCTTGTTATTAATCTCTACCCAGTACCCCACAGAACTGTATCATAATCATTCTTGGGTTGCAGGGGTTTGACTATACTTTCTTATACGTCGTAAGAACAACGGGATCACACATTAATAGAACCATAAATAAACAATAAATATTGCTACCAAAATCTTCTCAAAATCAACTCACGGAAATCCGAATGAAATAAGAATTCGATTCTTTTGTTGAGTGCGTCACTAAAGTATAACTCAAACAAAAACGAAAACAGGTTTATTTTCACTCGAAATTGTACTCTGAGAACAAATATTCCTTAGAAATCCGTAGTATTCGTGACAATCATAATAATAACAAAACGCGGAACGTAAACTCAGATGCTCTAACAGGACCCGATGGTTTTTACCTGATCGCGATGGAATTCAATGATTAATACGATTCGAATGGAAGAGACCGAGGGAATCTCGGCTCCGGGCAAAACGAAAAACCAACCGAATCCGTCGGCCGGCCGGGCCGAGTGGCGAGCACGACTATAATTCCCGGGAATTTTTGTGTCGAGCATCTGTCGGACACGCTGCCGGCACCGACGCCGACGCGGAGAGCGAGGCCGGAGGTCATTAAAAACACGCGCGCCGGCGAAAAACAGGCAGTAAAGGCTGACTAACCTTTTGTTGTGCCAGCCTGAGGGACTCCTCGAAGTGCTTGTGAACTGCTTGCTCGGCAGCCCTCTGCTTCTCGAGCCTCTCCCTCTCCATCTTGGCCTCCCTTTTCTCGCGTTCACGCTCCAGCCGGACTTCCGCTTCTCGCCGCTCCCTGCAACGCACACAAAAGTTTCAAGGTTACACACGGCTCTCCATGGTGCTCCGCCATCTTTCCGTTTTAATTCAACCGCACGGTTCTTCGTTTTGTTTGTATCTTCTTTTCATATTTTTGTATTGCTACGTTTTGGGTAATCAAAGATAGTTTCGGGGAAAATGTAAATTTTTTAAGGGGGGGGGGGCGAATGTTGCAACTACATACATATGGAGTGCTGGGAATCACAACAGTGTAAAACGAACGATGCTTGTACTTCAGAAAATGAAGTTTTACTTCAGTTATAATTTGGATCAATTAATAAAAAAACAACGATTTTAGAGCTTTTCAGTTCTAGAAAGAAAACAATGTTGAGTTACACCATTGTGATTCTCGGCACGCCATATGGTTCTGCTAGGCGAAAAGATTTGAGGAATTTAACGTTCCAATGTTTCGTTGAAATTCGCACAATCGACAAAAAGGATTCGGTAATAACTACATCGAAAAGCAAAAGAACCGTATGAATTCAGCTGAATCGATACTTCTGAACTGTATCCATTTTCCAATTACTCTGATGGATGGATGTCAGCAGATAATGGTGTGCCAACAGATAAAAGCGCGTTTAACCAGTGTAGAGAATGAAAATGGCCTTATATATACCAGAGTACCAGTGTTTCCTAGCGCGCGTAGATGCGTGTACGAAAAGAGCCACGATAACAGCGCCGTCGGTGGCTGGCGTACATATCGTGACTTTTTAACGGACTCTGGCAGATAAGCATTCATTAATGCTTGCGCAAGTTATTTATACTGTTACGTGCGGAACGCGCGTGTTTATCTCAGCTCTTCGGTCGGCGGACTTTACAATGCACGCGTTGGATTCACGCGATAAATACGTGCGCGCTGGTAGATCCAGCCGTTATTTTCGCGCGAGCATCGCTCCTCGATCGAGAAGAGAAGGGGAAGGAGACGGGAAACCCAGACACGATTTTCCAATTTAAACGCACGGACTGCGAGTTCCTCGAACAGGTGAAACATCTGTTGCCGCGACAATTTTTCCTCCAGCCTCGTAGATTTATTGTTGTTATTTCCAATGCGGAGGTTATCTTTTATCGGCTACCCGCACGCTCGCTCATTTAAAATCCACGCTACGGAGAACCGGAGAGGCTAATCTAATTTATGCTAAGACATTTCGGAATTTTTCCAGACACAAAATTTTATTATAGTCTGAAGATACATACAAACGAAGCCTTGTTTTCTTGTTCCCTCGTTGAAGAAACATTCGCCTATTTTACTCGCTGGTATTGCTTTAGAAATCCTTCGCGAACAATCGTAAATTTTCTTCGGTTAATCGCTATTATTATAATATAAAGTAAAACGGATGGGACTGAGTAAGTATCTACTTATAGTAAAATTTATCTTTCATCCTATCGTATTATCTTTCTGGATAATAAGTACGGTATAATCGTAACTTTCACTTTCAACAAGAATTAACTACCATTTCATCGCCAGAATAGCAGAATATTTTGAATGAAATGTTTGTTCAGCCGACAAAACGTTCGTTTACTTTAATCCTGAAAGAAAGCATTACAAGCTCCAAACTTTTCAACGGCTGGGTATATCGAACCAGTCCATAGGGAACCGAGAAACGGACCGATGCGATCGTTTTCCAAGAGATCCAGGGGCCTCCGGGGAGAGACCTGCCGCGCGTACCCGTTCGGAGAACGAGCGGAGCTTATTATTACGCTACGACGTGTACCGGAACAACCAGTTTCTGCATCCGAGCGATTTGCATCTCTGAAACGAGGCTGACTTATTCAGTCGACCGGCGCTGCATAAATCGGCCTCGTGTTTTGCAACGTTTACCCCAAATGATACCTCCGTGCCTGGACTACTCCTGCGTTATTTGGTGAAAGCGTTACTGACATTTCCTTTTTACATTTTCTTTACCACCCGGCTTCCTGTGTCACGGAAATCGTTTTCAACTGTTACTTTGTTTACTTTAATCCTTGCGCTTCGTTCAAGTGAATTCAACTCCATAAATAAACTCTTATCTCCTATATCATCCTTAGTTTTATATTTTCCCATCAATTACAGATGTTCATTAAATAAATGGACCCTGATACGAGCTTTGTGGATCATGTTTTATCGCCACTTAAGACAATCGACGATGGAGAAGCTTTAAAAATTAAATGGCATACGTAGGCAGTCTAAGATTAAAACGAGCAACGACTCTTAGAAGGTACTCTTCTAATTCGATGTAAAATTAATAATTCCCATTATTAATTTTCATTTACGGCAATACCATTTAAACCCCCTATATTTAATTTCTACAAAGTGTCCTCATAGATTACACTGTGTTCGATAAGGAAATTATGTTATCAGTCTTGGAAACCGCAAAAAGGAATTACTCAGCACGTTCTCCAAAGTATGAAGAATTGCGTTAATCTGTTGAAGAACACGATAAGTGATTAGTAGCGAATAGAGAGCACGGGTGTATCGACAGACAACTCCTAGAAATGTCCCAAGAAAGTCGCTGCTGGTTCCCACCTGCGATTTTTCCGCACGGGCGACTCGTGTCATTTGTATGGAAAACAGATCCCCTTCTGCGTCCCGAGTTTCACCGGGGCGTTAATAAACATCCAGCGGCTATGTTTAAATTAACATTCGTCCACAATCGATTCGCTAGTCGTGTTTCTTTCCGCTCTGGTCTTCCGCGGTCAGTGCCGACGAAACTTCGCCCATAAAATTAAAAGTCCGCCGATCTACGATGCACCGGCGCGACGTAGTCGCGCCGGAAACACGGAGGAAAGTTGTCGCTCTTGATTTATGCATAACGCGTTACCTCCGCCTCCCTCCTGCCGCGTTCCTTCGAGTTCCCCGTCGCGCCGGAAACTCGGCCCGGGCGGACGTAGAAAATCTAGCCGGGAAATTGTTCTCGAATCCTGCACGTTGGAAGTGAATCCCTGTGGGCTGGGGGTTTCATTTTGAACGATGTACTGTACAAGTTTCCGTGGTATCTCGGTTACTCGGTTTTTAAATTTATTGGCGGTTGGTTGAAATTTCTGCGAAGCTTTCATGAAGGAATCAGACATATCTTAATAGTCGCAGTAATTGTTTGTTTGGTTACGATTATTTCAATTAACGTTCGAGTGTTTGAAGTGGGGTAAACGTATTTCAAGCGGTTGTTAATGTATTTCCAGAACCTTATTTCGAGAAAATAGATTATATACTTTGAATGTTTCGAAATAAACAAACTGTTTACTTCAGAACTGATATCGATTATTTACTTAGGAACATCCAAAATTCAAGACGTCTGTGATCATCTCATCTTCAGAAGACATTAGAGGAAATCAAAAAACACGTATCGCTATCAGTAAACCTTGGACGATCTAATAGCAAACTGAATTCTAATCGATCTAACGAAACTGTTCGTTTAAATCAATGGATAAACCGGACGGGAGGAGGGGGCAGAAGGAGTAGGAGAAGGAGAAAAGAGATGAGATTAATCGACGCAGTGCGGAGATGTTCGAAGGCCGACAGGACAGAAATTCCTTCTGCCGCGTGTCTCTTTTTCTCGGACACTGGTCAGAAATCGAGCACCGAGAAAGAGGAGGCGAACAGCAGCCGGTCGATAAACCAGTCGCCGGTATGGGAACAAGGGGGAGGACAGGTTCGGGGTGCGGGCAACCTTTGAAAAATCCGGTCGCTCGGAACTGGCCTGACCAGAAGACCGAGTCTCCCGGCTTCTTCGGCGACATACACCGGGAGTATCGCCAAAAAAGGCCTTACGCATCCTTGCCTCGCGGCCTCTTTTGTTTTGCTCGTTCGAGGCTGGCCGGTCTCTCTTCTCTCTTTCTTCTTTTCCATCTTCTTCGTCTTACTCGCTCACAAGTATTCCGACGACGAGTCACGCGAGGCCCACGGTACACTCTTCTTTCGTGAGAAAATATATATAAATTTACTATACATATATATATATATATATAAAAATAAACTATACACATATATCCCTTTTTATGGATTCGGTGCGTCTGCGTTATGCAACGCGTTCCGAGAAGATGCCCGACGCATTTCTTGCGAAGCTGAACGCTCTCTGGAACACAACGTCTATTCGGTGGAAGATATTCCGTTGAACGCGTTCCGATTTCAAACGTCCCAACGCAAATTTATTGAGACAGGCTGAAGCATTTAAATCTTGGGTAGTTTGAAAATACTTCGAAATTACGTCGTTATTGGAATGGTGCGGTGATTCAAATATCCTTAAATTTGAACTTTTTGATTTACTATACGATTTTGATATACTATAATTCACTCAATTAAACAATAATTATTCAGAAACTGTTCCATATTAGAAATAATGCAACCTAAGGCGATGACGTTTATCAAAACAGCCGTGCAACAATGATAACACAATTCAATCACATACCTTGATATTATTATTATTTACTACATCGTGTATTTTGCTCCGTAAAATCGTTCAGCATTCAACGTGTTAATTTGATTTAGTTTGGAGTGTAATTAAATTAATACTTATTATTTTGTTTATGGGAGACAGTAATTATTCTTAACAGACGCGAGTTAAACGTCTAAAATAATTGTATACATTATTAAACTAAGAAGCAAGCGTCGAGCAAAATACCTCGAATTCGTTGCGAATCAGTCGACTAACATGAGGATTCCAGCAACAAAGTAATACTTTATTCTTCGAATTAACACTGTCCACGCAAAGTTTTATCTTTAGTATCTTCCTCGACTCATCACAGAGAATCAAGGGAACATCGCCAGAGTCTACCGTGTCTTGATCTAACACAAGAAATTATATTCTTTAACACTGGAACACTACACTGAGGCACGCTTTTGGAGTTCGAGGGACCGGTTTCCACGCGATGTACCTTTCGGTCGCGAACCGCGCAATTATCGTTCGACGTTCGCTAAAAACGTGCGCTCGCGATAATCGCGGTTTCAGGAGACAGTTAAAACGCGTCGCACGAGTAGTTGTCGCCGTGGCGCGAATCTGTTCTCGCGCGTTTCTGCCTCGACCTTCGCCGCTTTCCCTTTCCCCGACCGTTGCGAGGAATTTATTTTCATGCGGTATTTACCAAACACGGGGCGAGCGCGTTACAACGCGCGGCGGATCATCTCGACGTACTGTCTCGGAAAACAGACGGGGAGACGAATTTCCTGGAAGGGCCATTGATCGGTCGTCGCCAGCTGTTTACAAATCATGCCACGAGCACGCAACGGGCCACGCGACCCTCGCAATCGGCGCTCGACGTTGAAAACCCGCCCAAGGACACAGGAAACGAGAGTATTAACGTTCCCGCGATTTTCCCTCTTTCGTGGAATTCGATATTGAACACTTTTTACAATGTTGATTAAATGCTGTTTAACTCTTTGCAATCGAAATTTTTTGACTAGAAATATTCCACGTTCTCCGATCAAATATAGACGACATTCTTTGAACTGCTAAGAAAACACACATAAACTAAAAAATAAAGCTATTGCATTCCAATATTTCACATACCCATACATTGCACAAAGTTTAATATTATACATGAGACTTTATAATTTTGTTATATCAAACTAAGTGGTAACTGAGAGACACCTCTCGAATGTAAAGGGATAAAATTTGTTGAATAAATTGTACCGAATTTTGGAGGAGTTCAAGAGGTACTTTGTAATCATCGATTTTACCAAAGAAAAGAAAATGGTTGCATTTTCTTCTTAGTACATTGAAATCATCATTTCAGGCTTGCGACTCTCCTTTAAAAAATTCTATCCGGATTAAACAGTTAGTTGTTTTTGATGACTATACTCACGAAGAAATTTATGTTATAACTTGTGTTACAACATTCTGTGCTAACTAATTAAGAGAAATTTTTAATCAGACCAAATAACTCATGAAAATTCATCTCTAAAATAAAATCCCTAAGACCCGCAGTTTTTATTCACATTCGATGCTTTAATGTCTGCGTACCAAGATTGAACGGTTTCACAGAACGCATTGTAAAATAATCGCGGATGAAATATAAAATTCTGGTACATGCATTAAGCGAAATGCCGAGGTGTTCAAGCGTCATGCTCGAACGACACGAATCACCACCGGGAGAGGGTACTTTCGACACGGACTCCGGAGGAAGTGTACTCGAATGGTCGATAGCTCTCGCGGTGTGCTCGATAAAACAAAGCCGTGTCTCCGGCGTTCGGAAATTATGGCCGCCATTAAAACCATTACTCGCCGGGTATCTAGCTTCGATCGGCAACTGCTGAAAGCGTCGCGGAATGAGGCAACGCAACGCATCGTCGTCGTCGTCGTCGTCGTCGTCGTCGTTGTCGTTGGGGCAAGGCTCTCGGGATGAAAGGAAACAAGATAATCGCGATTCATTCGTCGAGCCGCGTATCGGCGTCGTGAAAACGATATTTCACTCTTATCCGGGGAGAGGTCGGAGCAACGAGCGAGCGATTCGATTATACCAGAGCCTCGAATTTTACGACTCATGAATTTTGTAGGATGTGCTGAATGCCGCTTTCTTCATGCGCCTCCTCTCGTTCGACCTTAAAGTCGGAGGCCTGACATTCAGAGGCGCGCGAGACGGCCAAGATGGCGCCCAGACACCTGTCTGTCTGCCTTCTTCCTCGCTTCTCTTTCTACCATTCCGAGTCCCTACTTTTCTTTCTTTTAACCTGACCTGCTCTCGCAGCGGGGAGCTATGGTAGACGGTTAACGCTTCCTCCGCTTCGAGACTAGGATCGTTGCTGAGGATATTTTTCCTTTCGCTGCACGTGATTCCCAAGTAATTTTTACCTTTGGATAGCCCAGGTGCTTGGATCCCGCAGGAAGATAATACGGAAACATCGACTACATTTTTCTTTGCTGTTTTGGAGTTTTCATTATTATCGTGGAAGTTTTCTTGATAGCATAGATCTGTGATCTGTATTGCGTTAACACATTAACTGATAGTAGAATTGCGACTGGTATTGTTATATCTTTGATTGTGCCACGGTAGGGATGTCTTTAAAACAATAGAACCTATATATTCACAGTAAAATCTCGATGGCATCATTAGAATCATGGTTATTACAATAAACCCGTTATAATTATAATACAGTCTAGACTGTTAGATCAGAAACCCGATTGCAACACTAAAACAAGAGGAAACCATCGCGATCTCATTGCATATTTATGCTTATCGTCTGCTAGCGGCGAAGTGTATTTGCGGAGACAAGATACTGCACGAAATAACGAAGGCATCGGGAATATATTCGGATGACTAGAACTCTTGAAAGTCGCGGCATCGATCGCATATCAATGCGTTCACGAGCACAATGGCTGCGGGAACAAGTCGAGGTTGTCCTTTAAAGAGGCACGTCCAACCTCGACAAGTATCTTAGTCGACTGACGTGTCCCCGGCTTTTCTTTATGGCGTAATTGGACTGGAAAACCAGCTTGGCAAAGGTCACTGGATTATTACCCGCGCGCGTTGTGTTTTATTCGCTGTCTGCTCGTGAACAGCGCCGACGCTTTTGCGTTCGGTCACCCTCTCGCGGCCGATTTCGTAATCGGAGATTATCGGACGGGAACAAAAGGTTATATATAGTCGAACGTCTTCTCTGCCCCTTCCTAAGGCTTATTTAAATCCATTAACAAGATTACATTGTTACCAAAACGAGAGATATTTAAAAATTGCTTAACATTCTTACACCTCGAATTTCAAACACTCTTAGACCTAAGAATATCAATGATATCTAAACCTAAAAGCATCAAAGATGTCTAGACCTAAAAACATCAAAGATGTCTAGACCTAAAAACATCAAAGATGTCTAGACCTATGAACTTCGAATATTTCTGAATTCATGAATTTCAAAGATTTCTAGATCCATAAATCTCAGATTTCTAGTGCCACAAATTTTAAGAATCCAAGGAACCGACTGTCGCGCGTGGAATTATCATGACAAGTTTCCGTTCGAAAGGGAAGGAAATGTTCTAGTTCCATCGAATTTTTCTAAAAACAGGTTCGACGGTGAATGCGCTGAAAGGCTAGAATCGTCACGGTGTCTACAGGAACACGAATCCTGAGGTAACCGACGGTACGAAGTGAAAAATACAGCACCGCTTTTCGAGTCTCGCGATTTTCCTTCTCCTCGCTTTCTCTCTTTCTCTCTCTTTCTTTCTTTTTTCCCGGCCCTCCTTTTTTTTGTCTTTTTATCGCGACGCGGCATTGTGCTCGGCCTATGTGTATCGCGTGGTGCAAATTAGCGGCTGCATTCCTACGCTTTCTGCACCCACCGTGTGATTACCATGATTTCTACGTGACGTAATTTCACCGCAGACGGAGCTCTCGCGCGTGAACGTGCACACATACACGCGCGTACGGTAAAACCAGGAGACGGATAAGAGAGTGGGAGAAGAGGGGGGAGGGGAGAAAAAAGAGAAAGAGATACGAAACGAGTTTTCGTGACGCACACGTGCTGGTTGAGAGCTCGTCTCACGGGCAGCCGAGCCGTGGCGCACACCTATGCGCCCGGCCAATGCATCATTTGGACAGGTAGGCTGGGCACACGGACGTCGTTCCAGGTATATACGCTAAGCCTCGGTGTAACGGGTACATATACCGGGTGGCACGAGAATTACACTATTCCAGGGAACCCCGCACCCTGAAATCTCTGGGAATTAAACTCGCGCTGGACAATGATTACCAACATTCTCTTCACATCTACACCTCGATTTGATCCTATTAATAATGAAATGTTTGCGATCGACGAACCGAGGGCATTTATTACGCAATGCAGAAATCTGTATGGTTATAGCAATCTTGATAGAATTTGAATGGAGGACAAATTTGTATGGTTTATTGAAAGCGGTATTTATAGTTAATACATGTTTCGTTCTTAAATAGTCTGATGATTATATTCATCTGCAGCCTGTTTCCTGTTCGGAAAAGCATTTGTTTCCTCCATTATATAATTCGTGGGTGGAAAATAGATCCATCAATCGCTTCCTTTGTTGTCTGTCTTGTATTATTCACAGATTAAGTACTACGTGATCGATGAAAGTGAAAAATGGTATCATCGTAGGTGGATTATTATTATTATTATTATTATTTGTTTTTATTGCACTGGCAATATGTAGCTTACTCGGAGTACGACGACGAAAAGTAAGACCAGCAGTACTGACGTAAAAGGTGGGGCTACAGATAAAGGCCGTTGTTAACGCAGCCTTAATTAACCTTCATTACTGGGAACAGTGGAGGAAGCAGAAGGAGGAAACACGTCGATGACGAAGATTCTTGTTTCGAGTAGACGGGGATCGTTAATGGAACGTATGCGAATGCAAATTAATCGGTTCGCCGTAAAAACACGCGCCATCGGTGGAGAAGACAACGATTACTGATCGCTGATAATCGAGGCCGCGAAATTAAGATCGTAACTACTCCGTTGTTTCTTCTTTTCTTCTCGTTTCTTCTGTTTT
Organism: Nomia melanderi; assembly: GCF_051020985.1. NCBI lineage: Eukaryota > Metazoa > Arthropoda > Insecta > Hymenoptera > Halictidae > Nomia > Nomia melanderi. The sequence continues at coordinate 10,418,672 of NC_134999.1, read as the reverse complement.
TTTTTCTCTTTTTCGTCCGAGCAAGCCGTTACAAACGATGACTTACGACAGTTTGATCCTGACCTTGCCCCTCGCAAAAAATTGCGCCCGTAGCAGGAAACGTGCGAGAATTGTCGAGCCCGATTAATAGAAACCGCGAACGAACTTGAAATTCCAGTGACTTGCACGCTTCTAAATCGGTCGACGGGAAAGAAACTATTCTGGAATCCACGCTGACGATTGACATTCATGATTACCCCCGAAGAACCTATGTTTCCTTCGGTTTCCTCAGCACTGAAGTTGCCGTAACACTTGCCTGAATAACTGAATACTCATTACCGTATTCCGATTAACAATTTTTCCTGTTGCCCCAACACATTGTGAAACCACTGCAGATAGCATTAAGTTGTTTATTCCTAGAACAGTTTTACATTAATCTACGTTCTTGAAATGCGAATTCGCACGAAGAATGTTAAATATTAAAGCTCCAGCAACCGTGAACAGCTTTAGTTGCTCACACGAGTCCGGAACCGTTATAATTCGCTCGAGGGTAGATTCGAGGAAACTGAAACCACATAAAAGTCTATTCTCCTCTGAAACAATCTACAAAAATATGAAGGAACAACTAAGCGATATTTAATGTTATCATATTCCTCGTTTTCAAATTCTTAGACCATGTAAACACACGAAATTCCACCATTCAACGATCAAGTTACATTTCGCACAATTTCTGTCACTTCTGTCAATTCCCAAGCACGCGTCGAAACGGAACAGGAACGGTCCGCAATTTGCGAAACAGGAGATCGACCGACCAATACAGAGAGCCTAAAGCGACTCGGGTAAATGTCACTAACCTTGCAAAAGCCAGGCGGCAGCGGCGGCGGCTACCGGCTGCCACGTTTACTCGGAAGCCATTAATATATCCGGAGGCAGCGGGCAGCGGCTGGCGCAACCGCGATAGCCCCCGCCATTAATAATACGAATCGGATTTAGTTTCTGCATTCGGCGTGTGAGAGGCGAGGAATGGAGAGAGACAGTGACAGAGAGCGCGAGGGAGGGAGAGAATGCCGTGAGTACTGGTCCGACTGAGTCGGCGTTTTATCGCGGGAACGTAATTGAGACTCGTCACGTTAATGTTGCACAGGATTAACCTGTTGACTCGGCCGCGTATTGCCTCTCGTTCCGCGATCGTCGACGAGCACGAACATACAGACACACGGACATACGGACACACGTACACACGCGGCTGGTGCATTCGAGCGATACTGCGGACCGTTTAATTAACAATTAACTTTTTCGAACTTCGCTCGACGTGATGCAATTCCTCGTGATGCAGCCCGACTTCCGGAGACCCAATATTAACAGGCATGATCTATGGATTTTCCCTCCGCTCAGCTAAATCTTGAACACCCTTCTCGCCGTTAATCTTCGCGCACGAATAATTACGGGTTATTAGAGCGATTTCTTAGACTGCAGATTTCGAGTCGAGTAGCGTTCAATCGGGTATCGCGGTCAAGCGTGTTTTTGCAGAGATTTTAATACGCGTTTCGTTTTACTTAGTTGGGTCTTATCAATGCTGAAGGCATCGAGGAGACGAAATTTATCAGTTAGCTGTGACAAAGTCTTTAAAAAGTGTGTACCTTATTCCTATATATGTACGTGTGCATATCCGCAAATAATGTTTTAAAAAATTTTTATTCGAGTAATATATACCTATTAAATGGGTTGTTTCGAAAATGAATATTCCCTTAATCAGTTTAGCTTTTTGGTTAAATATTTCTAAAATCTTGAAGTAATTACAAACTACAACGAATGAACTTGAATAAACTTGAATTGTTTACAATCTTCTCGCTTGAAAACACGTTTACAATTACCACAGTTGTAGCATCAAAAGACAAATCCCAATTTCTAGCGTAAACCGATTTATTTATTTACATTGTCCAACAGCTTTCAATTTTTAGCGATGCAATAACCGTGACTGCCAGACATGACCGCTATCTTTAGGGATGAAACCCGAGTTTGAATATTTTCGGCGGCTGGTATCGGACGCGTGGAAAAATCACGGGGCCAGAAGGAATATTCGGGGTTTTGCTGGCAGCGACCGGCAGCCGGAATTCGCGGCGGGAATCCTCCGCTTAAGCTTTGACGAGTAGTCGACGGTTGTAAAATTGGTCCCGGTGGGAGGACCACGTGCCAAAACGTCTTACTACCGCCGCTCTATTTTCGCCAGACGTCGGTGAACAGGGGAACGCTCGTTTGGCTCGCGATAGCCTGGGAAATCTAGAGAGATCCCGCCTCGGACGCTTCGTGACTTCGAAATTAAGACGCGTTTCTCTCCTCGAGAGAGTCGCGCTGGAAATCAGGATGACATAGCCTATGGGGAACGGCGGTTTCTCAATTTTTTTTCGAAATTGAACGCCGGTACAAAGTCTGAACATTTGAAACAAAATATTTGAAGTTTTAATTATACGTTTCAAAGCGAACATTAAGTAAGTGGAACCCCGTGTTTAAAATTTAAAAGGCAAATGCTGGTTAGGCTTTGCTTCTCCTTAACATTTCAGTAATCAAATTGAGTTTTGACAAGTTATATATTATCTCTCGATTGAAAGCAATCGATAAATTGTTCGATAATCGATAAAGGCGGCGAAAGGACTAACCTTCGAATGATTAATGCTGGGGTTAATTGGAACGTGCATCAACCGGTCCGCAATGTTTAAAATATACACTGCTCGGTATAATTGAATTATGGCTTGATGAGCTGCCAAATGCTTCGAATATTTTGGAAGATTGTAATACATCAGCGACGAGAATATTACCATTAAGATAAGAGTGATGCTTAGTTTGAGTAAAACATTGTTATTACAGAAACAAGAATTTCCTGCATCTAAATTTTCTTCGTTTATTTATAAGTACACATTCTTCGAGGAATGGAGGAATGAATTACCTTCTTCGTCTTCATAATATATAAATTTAAGATAATCAGTTAAAATTATACTCGAGTTAGTAACGGGTTAAAGTTTCCATGATATCGATTGCTTACAGCAGAGCCTCTCCCACACATGTTCAGGCGGATGCTAGAAGCACGCGCCATGATTTAAATTGCTCAATGAGACTCGCTGCAGAAACAACTTTTTCCTAGACCCTGATTATTATGCTGGTTGCATGAACGAGCCGAGTAATCGATTCTAAATACGCGTTTCACGGGAAGGCCCGTAATTGTCGCGCATTAACTGCGTTTAAAACGATCGATTCAGTGTCGCTGAATATTCATCGTGACTGCGCCCCAGCGAAGCCTCTCCCGGCTTCGGAAACTTGCCGAGGGATATTAACGTTGATCGCGTATCGATGACGATCATGATTTTGTATTTCGCGTGAAGAGTAGTTATACGAAACCGTAACGCGTGACATAATAATTTCCACGTTGCACTACTGAAAAACATTTCACGCACAGAATACATTACATTCGATAGAATGTCGCAGAAGATTGTCACGATCGTAAGACTTTTAGGAACAAGTTTATTTATTTATTCTTCAGTGTCAAAGTTAAACGTTTTCGACTGGATAATTTTAAGTAAACTTCACACGACCTAAATGTTTCTCTTCATTTGCATTTTGTTTCCTTCAAATTATTTCTTTGTCATTTCATGTGACACTTTTTATCTGTTCTATATTCATTCCGAATGTGCTGAAAAATGAGTAACTCGAGCCAATTCATTTGTGTCGCCGTCACTCAAACTAGGGAACAAGAGTGACACACGCTAGGGAACGTGTTAATCTCCATCGGGATGATGGGCAACGGGAACTGTGTGGTCTGGAATCGGAGCAGGAGGTTGTGGCACGCCGATCCACGGAAAAAGAACCTCTACAAATAGCTGAATGAGTGGAGGGGCGAGGAGGAGAGAGAGACATCCAGTGGCTCGAAATAAAACGAGAGAACGGCACTTCCCACGATTACATAAATACGCGTCTTCTAATTATAGTTTGCCGTACTCGTGCGTCCATGGGAATACCTGTTTCTACAACCTTCGGCTCTTGGTTAATGGGTTCGACCCGTTAACGCTTAACCCCTCTAATTACATCCGTTGAATCACTCAATTACTCAGCACGAATTCAAGAGTCGTAAAATTTTAGTCGAAACCGTCGCGTAAAATGTTTCTTAGCAATTCTGGACAATCAAAGTAATTTATTCAAATTCATTCACCTCACATTCAATAAAATTCCTGACCCCTTTTTCTATTCCCTAATATCTTCACTAAAGAACATAAAACTACATTTAACCTAGTTTCGAATAAAACGTCCACGAAATCTGGCGCAAACATTCCAAGTCAGTTAATCACATTTACCTTCGCAGAAACTTCCAGCTCAATTCAATACGAGACTTTGAATAGGAGTTGTAAACTATTGTTAAAGAAAAACGATCCTTAACTCTTTACCAATATCGATCCACCATAAATCGCAGAGCACGGAAGCAACAATCACCGGAGAAGAGCATAGAATATTAAGTATCGCGATGGGTCTTCAATTATTTACAGACAGGTATTAAGTGGTTTACTGATAATTAATAACCGAAGCTTAAGTATTCCTTCAACAAACTCTCAGTAGTAATAGCAATTACAAATCTGCAACAGCAAATTATATTAAGTAATACAATTTAGTCACTTGAGGAGTGTTACTTAAAGAAAATTATTAGGCTACTTTTCAATATAAAAGAATAGGTCACTGAAAACGTTATCATTTGATTGTTCTGTGTCATTATAACAACTCGTGATTACATACTTAGAATTAGATTATACTATTATTTATATTACTACCTAGTAATAGCTGCAAGCAAACAAAATGTTTAAAGAAACGCTGCACCCACCCCCTAAGTTAGCTTTATAGGTGGTTGTCTAGTGGTCAACGGGTTGAAACGAGTAGTCTGTCCGTGAATCTGTTCGTGATACACACGACTGGCACCGGAATGAATATTTCCCCGGCGTATAAATACCATTCGACGCCGGTGGCGGGTGGGGTTCGCAGTGGGAAGGGATGAAGAATAGCGGGGTGGAAGAAGGTACAGAGAGAAAGAGAGAGAGGGAGAGCAGTTTGGTCGGTCCTCGACATGGATATTTCAGCGAAAGCCTGTGGACGATCAATAAATCCGGCGAAACGTGGCATAAAAGGTCGAACGGTTGCGCGAGGGTGGGTCGTTCCAAGGGTTGATACGGTTGATCGATCGGAGGAGGGTGATTTCCACGGGGTAAGTTCAGGCCTGGGAGCTTGAATGGAGACTGAAAACGACGTAAAAATCAAATAATGACGAGGCAGCTAGAGAGGGGATCAGGTCGGGTTTCCAACAGCCGCGCACCGGTAATCGTTCGTCCGAGGGATGAACGGGGGATAGAAGGAGAGAGCGAAAGAAATTCACTTTATACGCCGGGAGCAACATATGCCTCCGGTTCAACTCCTTCCATGGCACGTTCTGTGTCACTGAACTTTTTCCAGTTTTTCTAAAAAAAAAAATAAAGAGAGGCACGTAACCGGTGAAATTTAGTACGCCTTTAGGAGATTGCGATCGATACAGAAGCTTTCGGTTTTCAAATTAGAATTTCTCGACCGTGGAGATTGGAAGACTGAATCTGAAATGATTAATACGTCTACTATCGCGATCTTGATGTATTGTTTATAATTCCCGAGACTGGAATCACTGAAATCTTTATTTAACCATAATCGTAACTGGAATTTCATTATCTTGTAAACAAAATTTCTTTTAGTCATTTGTTGAAGTGAGATAGTTAAAATACGAGTGTATCGGTGCTTACGAAGGAATCTAAGACAAGCTATCTGCCTCCCCCCGCCGTGCTTACGGTCAATATCGCAGCCACAATTAATTATTTTTAATCAGCACTCGAAAACGAGGTCCGCCAATCACGCGTTATCTCACTGTGTTACGATTACCGAGCGATAAACCGTACGGTAACCGATTACGCGTACCAGCGATTTCGATTAATACACGCGGGATGTGTAACGAGCCAGCCACGCTTCGCTGCCGCTCGCTATTCCTCGAATAATGTATTCCATTCCGCGTTGGCCGACCGCCAACTATATGTTTACGGAAATCACGGGGTAAAGGGAGCGAGATAAGGAGCCTACAGTCGACGGCGAGACACGGTCTCTCTATTTACGGATACGCCGAGCCGAAAGACAAAAGCCCGATACACAGTTGCGGGCACGAACGTCGAGGGAGCTCGTCTGGACTACTTAATGACGCTCCTCGTTGATCGTGCAAAATTTTCTGCGTGCTTTTCAATCGAAACACACGAATCATCTCTGTTTCACCCCCCGCTGCTCGGCTACTTTCGCAATTGCGCTGTGAATTATCTTATCAGTGGATACTCAACGTTTCTAGCTGAACGATACCGCGTCCCATCTACAAAAAAGTAACGAGGTCTCTATTTATCAATTGATACCAAATTAATACACACAATTACTAAACAATCAAATTTACTATATTTTACTTTGCTCGTTAATATCTTTCCCCAATGACTTTAACACAAGGAACTTCAAATATCCCATGTCAAGTATTCATTCATCCAGCACTTAACAGAAATCACAGATAAGGAAAAAACAATTCCTACGCCCCTGGGAATGGTTCGTACGTCAATGGTGCTCCGAATTCCGTGAAACTGGACCAGCATTAATGGGAGGCGCCACAGCGTAAAAAGAACACGAGTAGTAAATTTTTTGTACGCGGACGATTGTTTTTTCCTGGGATCGCGAAACCCGATACCCTAACTGCGGTCTCATCTCTTCGGTGCCGACACTTTTTTTCGCGTGGAACCGGGGAGCAGAGGGCCAGTTCTTCCGAGCAAGCCGACCGGAGGGGAGAAAAGGGAAAAAATGCGAGCGGCCGCAGCGTGCACTCTCGTAGACTCATAAAAACCGTTTGGAGCGTGACCGAGGCTCTTTTTTTCGCGGGTATCAATGACAGAAGGAGGCCTGCTGGCCGAGTCGAGCGAACCGCCGAGTTTTTTCGCCTCTTTTTTCTACTCCTCCTCCAGTTTTTTCCTCCGCGAAACCCAAGGCCTCACTCAACGCTTCTCCCACTTCCCGGAAACGGTTCTCATTCCACGGAGACCGTTCGGCTCTCGCGAAATTTCGCCAGCTATTTTTAACTCTTCGCAATCGGGTTTTTCGCTAGACATATTCAACGTTTCCTGACGAGACGTAGACGATATATGTTGAAACTGACTTAACAATCATTCTCACGTGTACACTGCGGAACAAAAGTATTTTATTTCAATTCACGTAGTGATGTCTTACACGGAGTTCGATGTTGAACGTTAAAGTTTATAATTTTAGTATGTACTGTTTTTCTGTTATGATTGTTACGGTTTAGAATAGAAGTAAACACAGGGTGAGCTCAAAATTCAGGGGTCCGTGTTTAGTTCAAATTAAAACAAGTGGTTCTGAAGATACTACTGTACTGCGTGATAATGTTTTTCCCACTCTTCGTCTCAACGTTACGAGAACGTTTTGCGGTTGGGAGATTACGAGACTTATCGAAATTCGAAGAAATTCTCTTCCTATTGACATCTTCGAAAAACAAAACGAAGCAGCGGTTAAAAGAATCGAACAGAAAGTATTTCTTGCGTTTTACAGTTTCCCGGTGACTTTTATGCGCTGTAACCGCATGAAGCCGCAGTTTGCTTATTATCTTACATGATAATTTATATAAATGTAAGGAATGCTCGTTTTATTTCGTCGTTTACGGTACCGCTCGTCGCGTGTGCAATAAAAACGTATTTATTAGACTTAATTATAGATAAGACTCTTGGTTGCTGAACTTGAGGACGTAATCGACACGAGATGGGTTTTTAAAAATAATCTGAACGATATAGATACTTTTAATGTCCTTTGCAACTATTCAATTTCAAGAATCACCTTCTTGGCCTCACAATAGTTAATCCTTTGTTTTACGGTTTCTGTCGCGACCGTGTGCCAATTGAAGTTATTTTATCGTTGTCGATTCAACAGTGGCTCCTTTTTCCTCGGACCTAGATCGTGATATTCGAGGAGACCGAGAGGAGTTCGGTAACCGAAACTTCATGTCCCTCGTTCCCCTTGATCTTTACTCGCGCCGAATGATTTACCGCTCCATTGCTCCTTCTGCGTCTAATTATATTCCGGCAGTGAGAAAGAATGCTTTGGTCGCTCCTTAGTGGGCCGCACGGTCGATTTAATCCGCGGCTCCGACGCGGAGCAATTATTTTCTCGAAATCTCGCCACGTGGACCCAGCGACACGGTCACATTCTTTCTCTCTGTTTTAACGATAGCGTCATCATCTACGAACCCGTTAGCCGCCTTGAATTTCGGCTCCAAAACCACCTAGCACCGATCACAACTGAATACCACAATTTCGCGTTGCGTCAGATTATTGCAAAGGTAAACAACTTGAGACAGGTAATTGGAAACACCTGTGAACCGTGACTCATATATTCGTTCGCATATTTCTGAGATAACACTCGGGTTTGTGAATTGGCATTCGAGTGTTGCTTGCGTGTACTTGTTAATATTATCTGCATACCCTTTCCCGTAATATACTTGTTTCTTGTTAAATTTGAAATAGTGAAAATGAAATTTAATTAGCGGTCGTGTTTCAAGGAGATGCGACTAATTATGTGAATTAATTGAATAATTGATTGGAAATTAGACGGAACATTTGAAGTACATATTTCATGCATCTTCGAGACTGAAATATAATTCGATTTATTTCTGTGCGACTTGCCGAAGTTATCGAACTATCACTCTCATTAGTTTGCGAGATTATCATTCTGAACGAGAAAATAAATTCTCGAGTATCGTAAGATAACAGGTAACAGATAAAGTAATCAGTAGACCGTGGATGTTTATGCAAAGCCCTGTTTTTATTGCCAATATAATGTTTCAGCCAGATAAAGAAGAGTACTAAATCCCCGTTGAATTCCATTAACATTACTTTTATCGAACGAATTATTATTCAGTTGCTTCTGCCATAAATGCACAAGCATCCGCTTTCTATTAATTAATTGAATGTGACCGGAATATGATAAAGACCAGTTAAATGTAGCAAAGGATCAAATCAGTTATTCCCGTTAATAAGAGAGCAATGAATAGAATTCAATATTTCAGGCGAGTACTATAGTCGACTCAAATGTAATATCTCCAACAACATGTCATTCATATCTACTATTTCTTCCTCCTCGGTCAATTAATTATCAGAAATTCAATTTTCTTCGGTCAACGGGGCTAAAAAAATCTAAATGGTCAATGACGACAGATTTATTCGAATTTCGATCGAATTTTAACTTTTACTATCATAAAATAGGAAAAATATTATTTCATTCATATCACAGTTCTATATTATTTCTTATAAAGTAAATAAATATTTATGCTTGCACGTAATATAACAATTAAAGTATTGAAGTAATGAAAGACCAAGTCTTCATTTTCTCTGATATTTAAGAACTTACCTTCTCTCTAATGATTTACCTTCCTCCCTGCTTAAGGTATTTAATATTTTATAAAATCCTCGTCTACGAAAAGTTAATTCCGCGTCACGCGTGACTCGCGTGAGGATACAGCTTAATGCTAAGCGAATCCGAAGTAACGAGACTTGCGTAAGCGCACGACAAGCCTCGAAAATAGAGCGAGATGTATATTCGTGCGGAATTGCCGAGGAAGGTCGCCAGGTTGTTGAACGTGACTCGGCTTCGTCGTATCAGCCTCCTCCGTCCTTTCCTCGGAAAAATATCACGTCTCCGGTCCCCCTTTATCGCGGGTGGAATCCGGAGGAATTTTAACTCCTTGCCTTATAATATCGAGTAAAGCTTATAATAAAGTTTAGAAACTAAATTCGACAAATGTAATTATTACTGTATTCTAATCAAGTCGAAATTAAATATTATCTATCTCCTGTGAACAATTAATCTTTATACCGAACAGAAACTTAAATTATTCAAAGTCAAATCATAGGTACATAATGAATATAAATATTATTTTTTCTCTGTTTGTGTCTATCTCGATTAATGAACGTAGAATTTTTTGTGTTCTGGATAATTATTACGCATAATACAGTTTTAAAGAGGATAGTTATAATAGCAATTGTAAGGTAAGGGGTTAAATTTGCGGCTGGAACACGAACCGAGGGCAGAGAGGAAACGCGGAGCGAGTCGCGCGATACACGCTGGCCCGAGTCAGCGGCGAAGGTCAATTGCTCAACGAGAAATCAAGGCGATCTGGAAACTGGATCGACGGAACGTCGTCCCCCTTTTTCTCGCTCCGACGGGATCTTATTCTTTCGAACGGCATACCAAGGGTCAATTGCGCCGACCCGAAGAATTCACACGCGTCAATTCGTTTCGAACCACTTGACGGACCGCGCTCAAACGTTTTATCGGGTCGATCGAAACGCTCCGCCCTAAGATTTTATCTGGTTCCATTGTAAATCAGACCTTAAGTACGTCTGTTTCACAGAAAACGAACTCGGTGCTGTAATAAGGCAGAACATGGACATTTAATTTTTTCTGTCCGCGGAGAGAAGTATTACAGAGTGCAAGACGATGAATTGTTTATGAAATTAGATGTGAAATCTTGCAAAAGGTAAATTTATCTTTCATGCAACTCGATGTTACAGTAATTGAAGATTAATTAGTAAAGTATTCATCATCAAAAAAGCAAATCGCTTTTCTTAAAATATTGAAATTTCCTAAACCAATTCGACTAACACGATATAGTCGACAAATTCCTTTGACCAGATTTATGGGGTAATTCTACTCTAAAATTTTGGAAAAAAGCGATTTTCTTTGCTTAAATGATGCTTTATTGTGTGAAGAATGTAGGAAAACAGTTTTAAGTGGGAGAAAACTCAGGAACACGAGGACAGATGTGTTTATTTTAACTCGTAGGAACTCGTACGATAATTAGCTATTTACAATGTATTCGTTATGACGCACCATGTAATGAGACGTGTTTTTCACTCCCAAGTTTCTGTTTTTTATTTTTCTCTTCAAAACATTTTATTGTCCATTTGCAGAGTGTCAAAGATCCTTGCGAGCCAAATGGCAAATGAAACTTTGAATGCGTTTTTCTCGAAACCACATGTTTTTAAGTGGCCGGAATCATAACTCAAAAAATTTTCAACCAATCGACTTGAAATTTTGTGCAGTGGTTCAAAATAACAACTCAGGGAACATCGGAGTGGTTTTTTGAGTGATTATCAATTCTTTTCTTATGAACACTTTAATGCCAAAATTTTCGTCATTTTCTTGACCTTTAAATGTTCACGAAATTAATAATTATGAATATTTTTTAATTCCTCTACAATGTTCCTTAGATTTTGGTATATGATATGAGAAAATCTTTGATTTTTTCTTCTAAAACCATCCGTCACAGAAAAACCTTATCGACCATGCAGCCCTCCGAAAAAACGATGCTTGCCAACACCTACAGCCGCCCATTTTTGGAATCAAAATGTTTAAAAAATTTACATACCTTTCTGAAAATATATGCAATAAAACTTTGTTACTCTTATTTCTATACCATGTATGGTTTTTATTTGAAAAATTACCGAAGATCATCTTATTTTCTGACTTTTAGAGTGGCGTTACCCCTTAAAGGGTACACTTTTACACCAACGTATCGAGTGAAAGGGATCTATACTTCGTGGATTACCAGAAGATCAAAAGTGTCCCTGCTACGATAAATCTCGATTTCCCAGCTTCCGTTTCATTAAATAGACTACTCCGGCTCCTCGAGAATTTTAAACACTCTGTCTCAGCAGCAAACGTGCCGAAGAATCACGCGTGGTTTCCCCACATCTGGCGGGAATCCGCGATAAAGAGAGGCTGACCCGAATATCGAAAGTGCCAAAACGCGTCGTCGAAAATAATCCACTCGCACCGGAATTCGCCTCGCCCACCCCTCCCTGGCACCCTTATATCTTTCTCCGATATTCCAAATGCGAAATCATTTCGCCCCCGCTAATCCGCGAGCCAGCTGGGAGCCGAGCCAACCGAGAAGTCCCTCTTTCATCTTCTTCCTCGAATTCCGCGCAATCCGAACTTAACGAACGCGCCTATACCCTCGCAATTACCGCAGCCCATGAATCCGCCGGCGTGTATCAGCGTCGAGAATAGATCCGATTCTCTCGGAGGAAATCATTTAGCGTCACGATCATCCACGCGCACGGACGCGCGAAAGCTTCGGATCATTTTTTAATTATACGTCGAAGTAGACTTGCCATTTTATTTTATTCGATTGTTAAGTATTTTTACTGATCCCCGTTAGAGGTATTTATTCACGAAATTATGATTGGTAAGAGAAGACCGTGACACATTTATATTTCCATCGAAGAAGTTAGAGAAATTGAAATTAGATATTAAAATTAGATATTGAAGTTTGGTTTTCTTTAATACTGACTTAAAAAGAACAGAATTAAACGGAATCTTGGGAATTTTCTTATACTGAATAAAGGTTGGATATACTTCAGTATAAAATACTGAATATACTTCGTATAATGAAGGTTTTCGAAGTAATAGTATTAATCAATGAAATACAATTTTCTGTATAGAAGACTCAGGAAAGCGACTGGAAATTTAAAACACCCCGGACCACAATGAGCGAACCATCAACCGTTATTTATTCTGCGCGAATGAGCTGTTAATTACCAGTTCGTTATTGAAATCAGGAATAAAATAAACGGAAAGGAAACGTCGAAACTGTTCACGATATTCTGGTAGTGTATTCACGCAAATATAAATATTTATCGAACGATTTATGAGAACCGAAGTCAAACGGAGAAGACGGAGACTGGCGTTCAAAGTTTTCCCGTTCCGATATTCTCCGAAGTGGATTGTGCGTGTTCAACCGAGACAACGAGCAACTTCTCGCTCGGAAAAACTCGCGGAAGAAATGCAATAACTTTTCGCTAGTCCGCATACTTCCGGGAAGTTTCTCGCCGTGCCGCCGATCTCGCTTTTTTCCGAGTACCATCGAAGAAACGCTCCGACTGCTCGATTGAACGGAATCCGGGACAGGCGAAAAGACACGAAGGTTAGAAATGCGTGTGCCTATGTGGATTTCTAACCAGCCGATTAAGTAACCGGTTACTTTCTACTAAACCGAACGGTTCACGATATACCGTGTTGTTGCGCTGGGTCTAGATTATATGGTAGTACTCGCACACAGCTGATGAGTTCCTGATGACCCAGGAATCCACTTGAGAAGACTCGAAAGTTCTCTATTTTTAATCTTCAAATTTATGAGAATAGAGTTTCTTGGAACATACTTTCTGTTATTACTATCTTAATGTTTGATTTATCATCAAAACAATTAAAAGTTTACAAGAGACACAATACAATTGTCTATTTCTAGCATAGTCCTATCATTTCTTGATAAAACATTTGGAAAGATAGATCCTCCAAGAGAATCTTCCTCAAAGATTCGACTCATCCTTCAACGAATCTAAAAGTCTTACCATGCGCCTCCCCCCTTTACTATCTCGCTTGTTTCCCAACGCTGGTTTGGGCCGGCAACGTTTCCCAACGACACGAAAATTTCTGCGAGAGCACGACGCGCACCGTGACGATGTACGTGGCGAGGAACGCCGAGATAAAAGCAACCAGAGCGGTCGCGTCGAAAAATGGGCGACGCCGCTCGGAGATGACAAACACCGTCTGTGATAAATGCGCCTCGGCGAGGAGAGGAGGAGGGTTGGTCGATAAGCTCGATGAACTATGAAAACAAGGCGCGCAGCGCCGCTATCGATCGCACGACCGCGAGGAGGGAGAAAGGAGGGAATACGTTGCGCCAGCCTCGCGTGTAGATCGCTCGATAAAATTAGACCGATCGCTGCAAAAACACTGATAACGCGTTCCTAGACGGCCGTTGATATAACTGTCCGAGATTCCGCGAATCGTCGCGAACGGAACGGGAAAAGGAGAAGCGAGACAAGATTAGAAAGCTGAAATATACTTGCGGTAATCGCCACGCAGATGCGTCGGAAGAAGGCGGAGGAGTTGGCCAAAGCGTATGTACAACGTTCCGCAAGCAATTCAGACAGATATATCTGGCCGACTCGCTGCCTCTGACACCGATAACGCAACCTGCGCTACGAAGATGATAAGATAACGCAGTGTGGCATGATATTCGGTCGCCCGGAAAGTGCGAGCCGATTTTTAAATAAAAGGAATGTCAACTTTTATCATTATTATTCCCCGAGTGAATTTTCAAAGAATGTTAATTTTGTTATTTTTAATGAATAAAAATATTCTTTGTGGATACGAGGTACATCTTGTTGATTTTTCTCTTATCTGATGGAAGAAATATCTTAAATATCTCAAATCATTTCCTCTCATCTTCGACGTATTGACGTCGGCGTCTGTTGGAAATTGCTGCACTTATTTTAGCCACTGGCACATCACTTTGCCAATCAAAAGTCTTTGCCTCTACGTAGAATCGCACCAATAGCTGATTTTAAACGAACGTCATAATTATACAATCGCGTCTGTTCCCGAAACAAAATAATTCAAAACACCAGAAGATGCTTCTAAACAATACCGAAGGACAAGTGAGTCACTCGCAATCGAACTGCCACCAGTCGTCGAGGGGTGAAGATAATGCTATAACTTCAGAGAAATCAATCAATTTTAATGAAACTCCTTTCGACGGACGCGCGAAGAGATAACCTCGTAGACCACACAATAAGCGAGAAAGGTTCATCGCGTTCTAAATAATGCGTGCATTTTACCGGAAACATCGACGGGCACTCCTTATCGTTTATGACAGACAATACGCGTGTTTTTATAAACACTCATCGAATAAATCACGCAACGAGGAATTTACGACGGACGATGGCAATTTTTGCGGATGCTCGTCCCGGATAAGGAACAATAACGCAAAATATGAGGCGATAGCGTCGAATGGCCGAGATATACGCGCTGTGTACACGGAGAAAAGACGAGCGTTGTGCCGCGACCTTCGGACCCAAGTCATAAGGTTGACAACGCTCGGCGAGAAATCCGAGATACGGAAGCGTCGAGATAACAAACGCCGTCGCCGCCGTTGCGGATTTACCGGGAGATTCTGCGACGCTCAAATTACGAAACGAAGGAGTTTATCAGGCCTCTGAATCACGCTCGCATGGCTGGAACTGTGTTAATTAGCCGCTGAATCGATGGCGGTGGTAAGTACAACACTCGCGGCTGGAACACGCTGCTGCCGCCGCGCGCACGGCCGATTTCCCTTGATCGTGACGCAATCGTCGCTACGGTGGCTCGATCGACTTTTCACTTCGAGCGATTAGAGAACGCGCCGCTGACGCCGGCGCTGCGAGTTTCGTTACTGTGAGATAGGATTTAATTGGATCGGGGAACTTCGAGTGTGTGCGGAAGCCTTGAAGTTCCGCTCGGGATGGAAACAATTAGGCAACTTTTCGATATGTTTAAGTTCTCCCGGGAAAATGTAACGATTAACGGTAAATGTTCGATATGTTTAAGTTCTCCTGGGTAAAAGTTCTGTACATCGGAGTACAGACACATATACAAACGAGATTGTATTTCCTTTCTTTTCACTCCTTATAATTAGCAAATAAGTGTGGTAGATATTGTACTCGCAAAGAAGGAACATTGATAAGATACGCACGAGATAACAACTAAGGGACTACCATGAGATACAAATGTATTCATTAAATTGGAAACATAAACTCTAGAATAGTTTCTTCGCAATAATGAATCGCAGAAAGGGAGATTTATTAAAGAGAATAAAGTTTGAACAAAAATAAGGCGAAGACGCGATTAAATGTGTCTTATCAACCCAACGCAGATCTGTGTTTCCAACGAGACGATAGGCAATCAAGCAATCTGGTAAGCAGGTTCAAAATGGCCGTCGGGAGATCATTAACCGAGGCTACGAAATTAGAATCGCCGGACGACGTAAGACGGGGACAATAAAACGAGAGAACCGACCGACCTCATCTCGGTTGACCTAGATCGTGGCCTCAGCGGAGTAGAGCGCGATTGTAAAAGTATACAAGAACTCGTCGAGGCCTCTCAGCAACGCTCTGAAACGACTCTCGAGCGTTCGTTCGCACGGGTACACCGCGGGATCCTCTCTCGTTCGGGGAGCGCGCGACTAGTTACCCGAGAAGGATATTTGCGGTTGTGATTCAGCGCTGCGCGGGGCGAGACGGAACAACCTCGCCGAGAATCGAGAAAGAAAATTGAAGACCGCAACGATCCAGCGGATGCGTAGCTGAAAGAAATGATCGAGCGGAGACGTAACGAAACAGAGATCGACGCTTCGCGATCCAACGCTCCGTTTGCTCTTGTAACACTTTCTGCGATGCCAGTGGTGTATTACCTACTGAAGCAATCGAAAAATCTCATAATCGATGGTAAATTGTATGTTTTTATTACAGATCACGTAGCGAATAATAACATAGTTTATATACACAATAATATATAGCTTTCGTTACGAAAGGAATAGAACTTTTTGTAAATTCTAAAAGGAAGGTATATTTTTTTAGCAGTCCTCGAAAAATAGAGCAGCACAGAAACCAAAACAGAGCCAATTAGTCCCCGTATTATCCACTTTTCCAAATAAGTAAGTCGAACAAAAGGAATCTTCTAAGCAACCGATAAGACTCAAGGACCAACCGCAATTATTTCACCAATGCGTTCAGGAAAAGCAGTTGAAACCCGAAAGCCCGGCCGCGAGAGTAAAACGTATCGAAGAGCCAGCCTCCTGAATTCTATTCGATACATAAAGCACGCGGCGCACAATCGTGTATCAGACGTTTCGGTGGGTTTTTATGCTCGACCTCGGATGACCTCGAAGCGTATACGTGTGTGCGTCGCGGGGAACATCTCTCTGATCCGTTCCCTCTTCACGGACCTCCTTTCTTTCCGCGGAGCGTTACATTGTTCCGCGCGAGCCGTGGTCGAGAAGGGCAGGTAGAAACCCTCGGGATAACAAAAGGACCAGTCGCGCCTTTGTGTATTTCCATAGAACGCGGCAGCAGACTTTCGTGATTTCTCTCTTCTACCTGAGGCCAGCCAGCCAGCCAGCCAGTCAGAGCGGAGCCCCGGGCTCTCACAAAAGGAGCAATGCCTGGCGTCTCGAAATTTTTCTCCCCTCCACACGAGCCCGCTCTGTCCTGCGTTGTACCGGGCTCCTCCCGCGCCCTTCCGACCATGCCGAGGAGCAAGGCGCCCGATTAACCGCATTGTTACGTTTTCCCAGAGCACATTATAGCGCCAACAGATTTTCTGGTCGTCCCCTACCCCGAAGGGACGAAATGTTCTTGCGAAAATTGAAAGCCTCAAAAACAGATTTCCTATAGAGATGAAAAACCGAACGATTTCTGTTCATTTTAACCGCTGAGAACCCCTGTTTTCAAGCTTTAAAAGCTTCCACGATCTAACCAATTACGATTGTTTTCTAGTATCATATACACTGTGTACCATTTTCAATGAATAATTTTAAGCATGAAATTTCGTATGAAACATTCTATGAAATAATAGTTTCGGAGATGGAAGTATTCATTGCTTAAAATGGGACATCCTGTAGAAGTTCTATGCGTGAAACTTCTTTCTATGAAAAAAAGAAATGCCAGGATTCCTCGTGAATATTCCGAGTTAATTGGAATTTTTTTGCGACAAGCCCGCACGAGGATTGAATTCGAATGTAAGTACCCTTATATTCTGGGTGGATGCAAATTTTCCTTATATGCATAATCCGTGAGTCTCAAGAAACTCTACGAGCCCCGACATTTATCGGGGAACGACCGATTCAATTTGCCCCGTGGAATTGGTAGTTTCCTCCTTCTGAACGAATATTTGATCAAAAACTTTCTAATTGCCGTCGTTCCCATAAATCCGGTTCGACACGATGCAGCGATGGCGCTGCAGTCGGGTTTGCACTTTCCCGGGGCTTCCAAGGTCGTCTTCTGCGAAATAATTCATCCATTTAAATCCGCATGTACCGTACGCTTCCACTATCCCACATTACGGAGCCAACGATCTTTTAACGAGCAGCCCAGTAGGTGAACGCTAGCAATGGAAAATGATACTGCTCGAGTCATATTTATACTTAGCTAAATATCACAGTATCAAAAATACGTACGAATGCATAGGCAACAAAGGTATCGATACTCCAATATTATACATTCAACAGTCTCGAACTGTAAGTTTTGAATGGAATTGGCATCGATAATAGTAACTAATACATTCATATTTTGCCTGATGTAATACCGATATCGCTTAATACTCGTTTCGAAGTTGCTCGTGTCAAGTTATAACACCAAGTACACAAATGTTTGACAGCTATCGAACATTCCAAACAAGTACGCGAGCACAGAATTGTTCAAAACTGATGAGAAACACTGGTATCAAGCTCATCATTAGCGAACACTGCCATCCTTTGAAGATCTCGCTGCCAACCGGTCGCCTATCGAATACATCTCGCAGGTACACGCGAACCGGAGTTTCCAATTAGCCGTCGCCAACTCTGTAACGGAATACCGTCGTATCGTCGCACAAAAAACCAGGGAACGTCTCTCCTCGGTGAGCTTTTTAATTTTAGGTCCCATCATTTTTACCAGGATTAATGATTCGTTATTCAGAGCGGACCCGTTAGAAGCACAAACTGAAAGAATAGCGGGAAATATGTGAAAAATAAAAAGATGATTTACAATTAGCCCCCTTGCTCTATAATACCGAAAACATGTGGAGAGGATTTCGAATTGAATTTAATAAATATGGATGTTATGGGTTTCTTTCAAATCGAAACGGAGCAGTGGTTTCTTGTTATTAACCCTTTTAGTGCTAGGCATTTTACGGAGTACATGCGAAGAATGCCACGGGCCGATTTGATATGCACGCTTATATGAATAGCTTTATAAGGAACAAAATTCCGATTTCCCGGAGGAAAATTTTACTATTTATTCTTCTAAAACTTGTGCAGCAAAATTTTCAGTTATAAAATATGTATAGTGACGCCCCTTCAAACGAGGCTGAGAAAAAGTCCCTCAGCACATAAGCCCGCCACAACGCATCGGCCCGTGGCAGTTTTTGCACAAGTACCGCGGGCCGATAGATCGGCCCGCTGACACTGAAAGGGTTAATAAATAATCTTTCGAGGAATCTTGCGGTGAACAAAAAATTTCTTTTTATCATTCGTCTTTTATTAAGACATGAACAATAACCGCTAAGAATAGGGTACAGTGAGAATAATATCCACTAAAAACAATAATTCATGGCAAACTCTGAAGAGAATAGTAGTTCATAGCTAGAATAGCTGCTAAAGAATAAAGTTCAATCTTTGATCGTCATTCGGCTAATGAAGCAGACAGCAACCGTTAATTTCGCTATTTTCGAATGTTCCGGGTGAGTTGGTGTTTCGCGACGTCGAAAAAGAACGGACCGGCGATCCGACGCGGGCCCCGTCGACTTAATAACTCGACGGCTCGAAAACGAAAGGCGGACGGTTAATTAAACGTGCCCGGCTGAACCAGTCCCGGTTTTCACTCGTCTACTCGACCGTCAAACGTTTTCTCTCCGGTGTTCCGGTTGAGGGTTGGGTCGATCGAAAGAGCCCCGTTCCGATCGATTACCGTCCACGGGATTCTTTACGGTAGAGGATCGAGAGTGGGGGGAGGATCGAGAGAGAGGGAGAGAGAGGGGGGAGAGAGACCCATTGGCAGTCGACGTTGTCGCGGCTTGCTCGATCGGAAACTTTCCGGCGATCGTACGACCGATCGGGTTTTCTATTATGCCACGCTCAGATAAATACGACCCGTAAATTCATGGAAATGTACCTTTCAGGAGGCTGAATGCTGGACCGAGCTACGTGGGCGCGCTGGTTATCTATTCTGCTCGTGAATAAAGCTCGATCGATGTCGGGAAGGGCTTGTCGAGGCTGACGCGACTTGATCTTTCTTTACGGAGGTATTAAATACCATAAGAAATGGGGGATATTTAACTCGATAAATGAATACCAGGTTTCCCACTTTGCAGAAGTTCGAAGGTGTGGAAAAAAAAAGAAAGAAAAAAGGAAGAGCGCAAAACTTTCTCGCTCATTGAAGTGAAATCCTCCGATCTAATAACTTAAGATGAAACATTTAATACCACAGTAGCCGCGGAAATGTTACCATTCATTATCTGGGAAACATGAGTTCACCTCTAGTCTCGAGAGACAAAACAGTACATTTTCCTTTTAAAATAATAAATCTCTCCTATCAACTGACGATTTTATGTCGACACCACAAGGTCCCTATAGAAACGCGCCAAGTTATCCCGAAGAAGATAACTGATTCTTCATCCTTCGAGGATCAGAGCAAGGTTTAGAGCAAGGAAGGCCCCGCCGGTTTCCTTTTGAGCGGTCGTTAAATCGCGATCGGGATCGTGCATCACGGCGAGACGCGACGAAACGGATTCCAATTAATTACACGCAATGACGCGCGTCGCATAGCACGGATTACAAATCAGGCTCGCGTTGTGCCGGACATTACGCAACATCGTCGACATTGCGAGTGAAACCAGTTTGCGAGCACGTCAGGCCCCTGCCACTCCGATCGAAACGCGATCGTCGTGACTGCCGTTCCGTTTGCGAATTATTTCGCTTGGGAATCCAAGATTCAATCGACGACAAGTGTTTCGGCCCCGGCGAACCGTTATTCCCGTCAGCCGTGAAGGGGAGGGGGACGACGCGTGGAACCGGAACAGCTGGCCGATCGTGATCGACGGCAAAAGTGAATATTTAACGACGAACACCATTTTCCGGAATTTCTATCTCTCCGGTTTCCGTTATGTTTCTTTCTCCCGTACCGTAGCATTTACATTTTAAATGACTCTCCTGATATGGTTTCATCGGGACGTGGAAGAATGCGTTGAAACGATTAATAATTTTTAAGTTGCTCGGAATGTGTAACATCTTCGGAATTCTTAAATTATTGCGGGCTTAGCGAATTCGTACACAAATCGTGATAGGAATCTTTGACAAAGCAAAATTATCCGCTCGATCTTTTGCAATATCGTTTGAGACTAACGTACATAATAAATAGATTGAAAAGAGGAGTTTCAGTGAAAGTGGAAGTGCATTACAATAAATCCTCAAGAATAAAATAATTTCGATTGCGAAAGAAAATATTAATTTCCATTCTCTACCAATTATCTCATAGAAGAGAACAAATCCTCTTGGGCCATCAGCGCTATCAATCTCTTAATTCTTTCCCTTCGACTTACAAAGACAAAACCAAGGTTCGTGGTAAAACGGAAACGTCGACCTTGACTGAAGAGGAACGCTTTTCAGAATGCTGCTCTCCGGGGTCCGCGGGGAAAGTTTAAACCGGCGCCGTGCACGAACAAAGGCACCGTTTTCCTGCGGCACTTTCGAATTTATGCGCGGCGGAGTCGCCGGTTATTTCGGTCGTTCGATCGTCCGCGAGAAGCCGACTCGCGTTTGCATCCGCCTCCCATATTCCTGATACAAGCACCGACTCTAATTTTACCCCATTTACGAGGACCGTAAAGCCACGAATCTCGGTTTCCGCTGAACGTGACCGGCCTCCGGAGGCTTCGTTCCGGCCCGCGATTAGGAACGACGATTCCAGGAACGCGCCAATTACGTTCCGATCCGTCCAAACGCGCGTCTGGCTTCGTCCCGGTCCGCATACTTCTGAGAAGTTAAGAGCCGAGCGGGTCGGCCAGAATGCGACGGCGTGGGCAGCGCCGATGAGCCATTGTTCGATCATCGCCGGGTATCGGGTTTGCAGAATTGAGAGAAAGGCGATAGGGGGAACGCGATCGCGACGATGAAACTCGTTTAACCCCTCGTACGTGGCTGCGTGCCGCGTTGCGAAACGTACGACGCCGTTCAAAAGTTTGGAGCATGTCATAAACATTTCGAAACGAGCCGAGTGTTTGTTTAGAAAATGCTTCAAGCGAACATATTGTACCGTTCTGGCGATGAAATGGCTCTCGGTCGTATGTAAATGTTACATTTCGCGTTGCGAAAAGTGTTTCAAAATTTGAACACTTGAGACGACATATCTCCAAGGGTTTTCGGTTGGAGAAGTTGTACGGAGTTCGAATTCCTCTATTAAATACTGCAACAATATAATTTTCCATAGACTTGGAAATCGTCGAAGTAAAAGTTCGTAAAACTAACGCATCGATAGTTCCTATACCTTCCTCAATTGTCAATTAAATTCATTATATACTGAAATATCAATCCAGTATGCTCTACACCCCTTACGTCATTACTATGTTCCCTTCCAACTATTTAGGTCACGCCAGACAGTGGCCTAAGTCTATACACGCTCGCCTTATACGCGTATAACTATTTCATTGATAGAATAAAGACGTTTATTATCATTACGTGCCCCCGGTTGTCGGATCGTTGTACCTCGTAGCCGCTGCGCGGCGTTCAAGTTTCAACGTCGGCTCTCTAAACCGTTTCGGTTGAAAAGTTTCCGTGTCACTTTTCCCGACGAAACCGCGCTCGAAGGAGACTCGCCGGGCACGCGGATCCGAAAGATATAACGGTGCTCCCATAAAGAGCGACGGAACGATTTATATTCAGCGTGGCGTACCACTGACGCGCTGCCGCGCGCTCGGGGCCTGCATAAAACTGCCGAGCGAAATAGAAGCGGGCCGTAATTCACGCGAAACTTCGTCCGAATACAAAGCTTCCCATTACCTCTCTCTCTCCCGAGAGCCGATACGCTCGTAGGAAGAAACAGAAATTCCCTGTTTCGACTCCGCTCGGCGAGCTTCGGGTCGCTCGTTCCTCGAGAGGCCTCGGCGAGTTTCCACGGCCTATCGGCGGAGGATTCAGTCAACCTGAACGAACGCCTGGCGCACCTGCATCGGTCATCACACCCTAGCCGCGGTTCGTCCGGGATTTTCACGCGCTTTCTAGACTCCTCCGTCGTTATTACAGTTGCTTGAACACTGTGTACCATGCACTTCTAGCGAAGAGTATTCTTGAGAAATAAAAGTGATTTTTTGCAAGAAAATAAATTAAAAATAGAAAAGAAAGTTTTTTCGTGTTAAGTTTTGAAAGAAAATTTTAAATGTTCGGAGAATTGTGAGTAGAATTGGCGAGTATAGGTTAGACACATAAACGAAATCTGGAAGAATATTTAAAATCGTTGTTTACACTGGTTCCGTGGAAAATATTGTTTTGTTTAGAGTAGTGTTCTATTCAGGAGGCGCTCTGTACATGTAGAACCAGTTTTGGGTCGACTAGAAATTTGTCGTGAACGTGTTTCCTGATCGCGATAGTATTATCTCCATTCAGCTGTGAAATATTGCGAAGCGAGTGACGCCATTAAAATTTCATTCGCAGCAGTCACTTCATCTCGCCAGACGAGACACTTGTGTACCAGACTGTAATTAATATTCTCTAGCCATCCTCTCACAGACCTGCGTCCCTATCATCAATTCCTCCGAGGTCCCCAACCACGACGATCGAACTTCACAAAAAAAGTCGATCGTGGCTCAAGCCCCGGCAACTCAGCGAATCAAGGTCAAATCAGAAGGCGTAAAACTTTCCTCGTCAGCGCCGGGGATATTACGCCGAAATGCTACACAACAGCCACGTCACACGGTTGCCGCTATTCTGGCAAAGGTCAGGTAAAGTCCCATTGACTGGACGTGTAACCCAAGATGACAAGCACCTCACAGAGAAAAGTTCCTCGCGGCCATTTTCTTCTTTTTCCCTAATCCGTTCAGCTTCTGCGGCAGAGGTTCGCCCTACTTATCCCCTAACACAGATATACAGCCTAATCGCCTGCGTACTCGAGTCGAGATTCGACCCAACCCCCCTTATCGCAGTAGTCGAGGTCACTTACAGGGCGAGCGTGTTGGCGGCGTTAGCAACGTCTCCGGGCAGGAAGTTGCCAACCTGCTGGCCGGGTGGCACTTGCTGATGATGATGATGATGATGCTGCGGCTGGACTTGTTGCTGCGCTTGCTGCTGCTGCTGCTGTTGTTGTTGCTGTTGTTGTTGTTGTTGTTGTTGATGATGAGGATGATGAGGATGATGCTGAAAGGCCGTGGCCGTTTGGTGGGAGGGCGAGCTGCCCGCCGGCATCAAATTATACGGCTGATAGAGCAGCTGCGGCTGGGCCTGGGTCGCTGGGCCGGCAGCCGCTAGTAGTACTTGCGTTTGTCCCTGGTGTACGTGATGATTATGATGGTGGTGCGGGTTACCCTGCGTGGCCGTCTGCGGGCTTACCGGAAGGACCGCCATTGCCGCGCCTCCTAGCACCGGTGGCATGCTTCTACCGTCGTCCTCGCTGCGTTCTCGATCACCACACTCGTTCTCTTCATCGCTGGAGCCGCACGCTGAGTTATGGTGCGGCTCATCCTCCCAAGACGCAGCCCTAGGACCGTCGCGAGAGAACGCGAGATATCACCCCGATTGCGTTGATCTTATTCCCTATTGGCACGCTCGTGGGAAAGCGTCACACTGGCGGATTTTCTACGTCCGATGGGCGGACACCAAGCCGCTCACCAACACCACCCAAAACGAATATACCAACCACCACTACTCAACAACAATCACGCACGATATATACGTAATATATAATTAATACATATGTATGTAAATATACATATATGTATTCTTGTAGGTAATAAATAAGCACTCTCGTAACCGGCGTTCGTTCCT
Organism: Nomia melanderi; assembly: GCF_051020985.1. Lineage (NCBI taxonomy): Eukaryota > Metazoa > Arthropoda > Insecta > Hymenoptera > Halictidae > Nomia > Nomia melanderi. Next base: position 10,393,999 of record NC_134999.1, on the reverse strand, counting down.
AGGTATATCCTTGAGCGTAGAAAACGCCACCGATACGATCACTGCCGAAAAAACAAAACACCACGGACTTTATATCCCCTTTTCTCTTTTATCTTCCCCCTTTTCCTTTCTTTTTTCGCTGTGTAGAGACCGGCAGCACCCTGGCGCGCACTGCGTGCGCACGATGAGATCACTCGTCGCGCGAGAGAGAACCGTACGAACGAACCAGCCACGGGGAACACGATCGGCTACGAAGCTTGCCGAACGGCCACGAACACCCCAGCCTCGCCGACAGAGAGACGTTGATCGACCGACGGAACAATGGTCGCGGGATCCGTTTACTTTTCTGCGTTTTCGTTTCAGTTGGATCTGCCCCCTTTTTCCCTCTTCGCTCTTTATTTCTCTTTTATCAAGAGACGCAGCGCGTGTCCCGACGAAACGATTCGAGCGATTCGAAGCGTTAAAAACGTTGCATCGTAGCCAACCGTTTCAGAACATGGAGATGGAACAAGATATTCTTCGGGGTAATCTTTATCATCCAACAACACCCTGTATTCACGTTAACGCGCGAGGCACCACTAGTCAGCGAAACAATACACCACTACGTTTCTCCGCCTACAGCTGGGGCGAGGAGATCTCTAGCGGTGAGTCCTTAAAGCGACCGTCGTCGACGTATCGGCGCACCGCATCGTAAATCCACCAACAACCGAGCGAACCCAGGCGTTATCGGCTGAAGTGAAAACGCCGCTGTCGCGAATCCCAAAGATGGGAGGGCGGCTCTCTCGCTCCCGTGTGTAGGGTACACTGATTCACACTGGTCGCCTCCGCGGGCACGCACACTCTCGTCGATAAACGATATCCTCTCGCGACAGGGTGGGCGGGCGTGTGGTGGGAGGAGGGACGAGTAAAAAAGTATCCTCTCTCTCGGCAGGGTGTGTGTATTATCCGACAGGCGTGACCCGGAAGAAGAGACAATTTTTCGGGGGACTAGACGCGTACATCCAATGGGGGAGGTGAAACTATGGCCCGTAACACGTTCTCACACACACACACGCGCGCACAGATTTACACACGCAAAGGAGAGAACACGACGCGGATCGAGATCAGATCGCGTCGAAGGCCGCTACTCTACTGCGGCAACGAGGAAAGTTCGCCCCCCACCACGCCCACGAGCAAACTTCCCCGACGTGTTCTCCCCTGAACCCTCTCCACAGCCAGTGCTGCCCCCCCCCCCCCCCCCCAAATCCCGCCATCGGCCCGAGGAGAGCCCCCCACTCGAGTAGACCACCACTACGTCGGTCTGCTCCCTTCCCGTCGACACCCACAGTTCCACCTAACGTCGCTGCCCCTCCATGCCCCTCCATGTCCCGCCAATCCCCGCCTCCCGCCTCACTGATCGTTCGACGCTTCGTCCTTCTCGCGTTCTCGTTACCGTCTAGCCTCCTCGCTCACTTCCACGGGAAAACGTTTCTCTTTCTTCGTGTGTCGGAGGCGCGTACGCGCGAGCGAGCGAGCGAGCGACCGACAGACCGACCGATAGAAGGCGAAGCAAACTCGAGACCGCGGCCAACTCGACCACGACCACACTACGATCGCCGGCGAAAAAATATATTCCGCGTGCATTCACGTACACGTGCTCGCGCGAGCCAGCCTCGGACCTCTCCGCCCCAACTACCTATGGTTTTTGCCAGCGGCGAAAACGCGCGACTCTGCCGAGAGACTGAACCACCGCCGATCTAGCTACCCTCCCGCTTTCAGAGACAGGAACGTTCATCGTCGTTAATGAACCGCGAAACACCTTTCCACGCACGAAATTGTGTGACGTTTTCGTCCTCTGCTCGCGTAATTGCGCCAGACTTTGAACGGTACCCCGACGGAGAAAAAAATCAGCATTTCCGAGCTCCCGGGGTCTAGTTCCAGAGTTCGTGGATGGAATATTGATAGAGCTGGTTTGGACCTCCCTAGTTGAATTTCGGATGTTTGACCTTTTTCTATTCATTTTGGGGAACGCGGTGCTTTAGGAAACTTTAGTAATAACTGAAACTGTAACCGGACTTTAGATGTTTAGGCATATTCGCAGTATTAAATACCAATCTATATAACAGGAACAGTCAGTAAAATTGGGTCGGACAAAGTAAAAGACATTGAACACATCAAATGACTGATAAACTTCTCTGTAGCTACATCTTTCCCAGAGATTTTACTGCGGATACAGTTCAAAAAGATTCGAGGAAGTCTCTTTCATCCCAAAAATACGTGAGGAATATACTCACGGTCGAAGGAGAAACGGCTTTACGACGCGCATTACTATCGCACGAAGTCCTGTGCCAGGATCACCGACCGCGCGTATTTATACATCCAGCTCTGGCAGCGCTTCCGACGCGAGAATAATTCCCTGTCGGTTGTTCGCTCGGCCCCGTGCTTTTCGATTCTGCCCGCATGGTTGCGTTTTATGGTACGCTTTGCGGTTGTCCTTGCTCTCGGCACCAAGATGGACGCGCTCGATCCACGCAGTCGGTCACGTAGCTCGCTCACGCATTTCTCGTTTACGTGGTCGTCGCGCGCGGCCGTCCTCGTCTTCGTCTCCTTCTTTTTCTTCGTCTCCCGTCTTCGTCTTCCCTCTCGTCTCCCGTCTTCGTCTCCCGTCTTCTGCCTATCCGCTGCTTCCGTCTGTGTTCATTGGCATGCGAACGCGTTACGTAAAGCAAAATTATTTTCCACAGACGGCGGTTCGAACAGGTATCCGCGCGAGCAGAGTATCGAGTCAAGAGAGACCGTTTCGCCGCGGACCGATTTTATCGCGACCGGGAAACGTGGGAGTTACACATGGCAGGCAATCGTGCGACTCGATCTCGCGGCGGACTTTCATATACCGACCGGGAGGGCCGCGAAGGAAAGTAAACCGTGACACTTTTCGCCATCGAATCCTCCCGTTTTCTCCGCTTCGCTAAACCGTAAACCCGAACCAGCTCGACCGAACACCGTCCTTTTCCTTCTTTCCCCTCCACTTTTCTTCGCCCGCCAGTTCGCGGTACCTCGTTGCGACCGATACTTTAATAACTGGGCCGCCGTATCTATTCATCCTGACGGATTAAAGAGAAATTCTTCCGCTAATAGTTACCGTAGGATAAAAATGAAATGTAAGTGGCATTCTTGGTTTTTGCGATCTCACGTTTGTGGACTGCATGCTGCTCGGGGATATGGGAAAACGGCGAAGTTGCTGAGGGTCTGGTGAAAATTTTTATTATTGCCACGTCAGTGCGGTCGTGACACAATTGCTTGTTCCGAAGTGGAAATAAACTTTTATAGCTAGATGTATGGATTTAGTGACACTAAAGATGTGGACCTATGTAACGGGACAAGGTTAAAGGGATAATTCTACAAGAATCCATGTCAAAATCAATGTTCTGTTTAATTATTCAAGCCTTTAAAACCTCAAAACATCATGGTAATTTTCGCGAGACCGTTCCTCTTCAATAGCATTATTGAGAAATGTGGAGTCATCGCGAGGAATGCTTTCGTCGCTCCAGGTGGTAATAACCGATTGTCGGCTTATCGCTCGAAAACAAGTCGTAAAACCTAATTGTGGACACGACGGCGTGTAGTCGATGACCCCGGAGAGTAAGCTCGCCCGTGCGCGCGCGAGCGCGAGGTCCACACGATCGACACACCGGCGTGCACTCGTTATTGCCGGATGACTAATGTTTTGTGCCCATTAGTCATTCCAGCGCGGCTTAGCATTCTGCCGGTGGCGGCCGGAGAGCGGCGGCGTTTTGCGGGAATCGATATACAGGCGGTTCGCCTTCCATCCGCCGCTCGAATGTGAATTCCAGGTCGTTGCGGGGGAGAACGTTCGCGATTCCCGTTCCAAGCTTGATCGAGACAATTGGAGTGCCAAGAATTAGAATGGTATCAGTCACACGGAGGGCGCTGACGTCAAACAGTGTAAATCATACTTCCATTTTAAACATTTAACGAGTATTCCTATCATTATGACCTTCGGATAATAATACTATTGTGTTACTACCCTTGCACTTAATAAATTATACAGATACTGCGGCAATTGCTTTATCAACTGTTAAATTGTAACGACGGAAACTATTTTTAATTACTTCTGGACAATCCAAGTGACACATGTTCCATGGATAAGTAACTTTCACCTTAAAGGAAAACACAAGGAGTATTTTCCTTGGTAAACACGTATTTAGAGCCCAATTCAATTATAGAATACCATGTTTCATGAAAATTGAATTAAAATAGAAAGCAACGGTGATCAGTCTTAGGAGAAAAAGAATCCTCTGACACTTTTTGAAACATGTTACCATGATTCACAGCATGCCAATTACTCGCGAATCACGGATTGCGTAATGCGAATGTTAAGACAATGAAGAGAAAAATAGAAAGGGAAAGAAAAAAAGGTCGATCGGGCCCCAGTGGTGTCTCCGGGAACTCCGAGGAGCGTTCCCGCCTATTTGAAATCGTTTGACCTCCATACGCGCGCTGGATGCACGCGCTCCGGGCTGCCTCATGTTTCTTCCATTCGAGAGAGCCGGTATCGCGCTATGAATAAATGGATCTCGATGAATTTCAAATGCCGAGCTAAGACCCTCGTGTTCCCGCTCTCCGACGGGAGAGCCGATCGCCGAGGACCGATCCGCGGAATCCCCGATCTCCGGGAGATTCTGCTCCAGTGACATAGGATTGAGATGTAAGATGTTCTAGAGCGGGTTAAGAGATAGGATTATTCTGAATCTGAAGAGACAGCGGAAATATGGAAGAAAATTTGTTCAGTAGAAAAGATGAAGGACGAGTATCGAATTTGAAGACTGAGTATCGAATCTATATTGAAACTTTTAAGTGGACGATTCGCTGCATTCGCTGAATGTGTATGGATGTCAGGAGTCTAATTACATCGTCCAGGCTCCAAATTTACACATAGCAAAGTGGGCAACTTTCCCTGCTCATAGTTTCTAAAATAAAAACAATTCTCCGGTGCAGTACCAATTAATCGAATTGCCAAACCACCTAGAATTAAACTGAAAATTCCACTTTCTAAATCGCTTCTCCAATTCATACGATTAAACGGTTAACGAGGTCCATTACAGTATTCAAAACAATTTTCGCATACAAAATCATTCTGCTCTCCGTATCAGTGTGCTAGACCTCGATCCGCACAGCGATAAACAAGCGGAAATTACCGGCGCGCGTAACTAGAAACGCGCCGATGGAAGCTGGTCCCCACACGGGAATTAATCGCGAGCGGAGAAAGACGTACGGCCTGTTATTCCGGCAGATCTATTTAATCCGAGGAACAAACAAGATGTATCCAGGCTGTCGGTGAATAATGGCGCGCCGCGTGGAAACTGGCGACGCGGCGTGCACCGGTGTCCATCGCGGTCTGCCCATGGAGCGGATCCGAGAGGAACTCGGGCTCGTTTGGTTTATGTAACGCGGCCGTGCGCAGGGACATTAATGCCCGTTCCGAGCTGTGTTTCTGTCGTCTCCCGCATTCCCGGCAGCTGGCCTGCCCGTTTTGCATGTGCACACGCACACGCGGCTGCATCCTTCACGCCCGCCTGCCCGCGTCCCTCCGGTGTACGCGTGTTGTCCACCTCCCGCACGCTTGCTTGCTTGCTTACTCGCTCACTCACTCGCTCGTTCTCCGCGTTCAAGGACAGAACGCCCGCAGGATTGCGCCGCATCGATCGCGTTTCGTCTCGATTCGTATAGACCGCGAATCTCTGCAATACGAATTCTCATGGTTGAATGCAACGTTGGTTATCGGCTGTCCAGTTCTTTGTTTATTGCTTTGGTACGTTGGTATTGTAGTGGGTTGACAATCGAGTAGTAATTTGCGAGTATTGTTCAGCAATTATTGCATTAAATTGCAAACGTTGTTCATTCAGAGAGATCTATGTATTTGTTCATAAATTTAGCTGCAATACAAGGGCACAGCTAGAGTATTGCAAGCGATTTGAAGATAACGTAGGCCTGACCTGAACTGCATTCTCAAGCAGTATAACTAAGTAAAACGAGAAAAATAACGATTACGTTTGATCTCGTCTGAGACTTTCATCAGCTTGATCAATTAAAAACACACTGCGTGCGTTGAGAAGTTGTTCGGTTACTTCAATGGTCTTACCTCTTTGTTACATAGTTGGTTTCAAAATTAGCAGATAATATTCAACCGAAAGAACGTCAACATCTAGCCAGGCCCGCCGGCTTCGTGGTTATCCTTATTCACGGTTCGGGACACGTACGATTGGCTTATCGTCGGGAATGTGCAACACCGTCATTTTTCTGTCGATGTCACCGGTGACCTTGCCGCTTCAGCTATGCCAGCCAGCGTGTACACGCGTGCCGCGAGAGTCCCGGTTAGAATTCCCCGCAGCCCGTGGATCGATAAGCTGGCTCGCATATTTCTCGCTCGGTCGCTCGCTTCGTTTGATAAGAAACCTATCGGCTGGAGTCATCGTGCTTTTTCAGAGGCAATGCACGACACGCGAAATAATTGCTTCGATGAACTCGCATGACCTCGCGAAATCGACGGAGTCGTTTAAAAGTCTGACGTCAGTCGTCCGGTCACGGTAGCAATGAAATTTTGGAGCTTTGATGAAAAGTGAAGGGAATCGTGCCAATCCTTGGCAGTTTGCGTCTTGGAGTGTCATAGCCGCCCATAAAGAATCGACGCCATTAACCTATATATCTCCAGATAATCTGGTAGAGTGAAAACTCTATTAGAGATTCAATCAGATAAACTACAGTTCAACTAGTACAACGATGGCATTTAACTCCGACGCAACGAGGAAAATATAAAATTCACATTTATCGAATCAAGTTTGAAATCTGCATCACGAGTTCAACAGAATATTACAATAGCTAAACCTATAGTTTAGCATATTCGTCTATAACCTGCACAGTTAGTTTTCACCTTAACTGAAGACCTTGTTACAACACTATCGAAAGAGATATATTTCAACAAATTACTGCCAGTTAATTCTTCGCAACTAGTTTAACTTCGTACGAGTTGGAAAATAGAATAGGAAATGTCGAGTGCGAATGAACGACACAAAACTGATCAGACTAAAAGAACTCCAAACGTTATAAGTACACACCGCAGGGAATCGTTTAAAGCCTCGCCAATTAGAATCTCTCATTTCGTTGGATCAAAAAAAAAAAAAAAAGCGGAGAACAAACATTCGTAGCGTTAGAAATTAAATGGTCCTGTGAGGCAGAAAGTCGCGATTAATCGGGCCGCGGGGGCGGTAGGTGGGGACGATCTGTTTACCGTAGCGGGCGGAATCGCGCGAAACAGCTGCGTGGCACAGAAACGCGGCGCGTCACCGATAAAAGCGGAGGGAATAAGTAAATTGGAAACACGGCTCGGTTCCGTCGCAATAAACGATAAATGGCCTTGATCGAGGTTGAGCCTTGCACACATGGACACGATCGGGAGACAGGGAGACACGCGCACGTATACACGTGGCCGGGGTGCAGACGTACACGCACACAGGTCTCACGCAATGGCCGAGGCAGCGGCGTTCACGTGCGCGCCGAGCACAAAAGCCCTTTGTACGCGTCCTGAACCGGTGGACTATCGATTTTATCTGGTTGCCGGAGCTTCTGCGAGTGTCCATGGAACGCAGCCACTCACAGCCCCAGGTATTTCACCCCGTTTCTGCACCTTTTCCCCTCGTTTAATGCACTTTCCATCGCGGCTCCCAAGGTTTTGCTCGTCTTCACCCCCGCAAGCTTCTCTCTACTTGCGCAAAGCTTCTGGCCATTTTATAGCTGCTCTGCATTCGGATGGATTTCAACGTGACGATAGGCTTCCCAGTTCTCATCCGCGCGGCGGTACTCTCGCCTGGTTAGACGAAACTTTGAAAATCCCTTGGTTTTATCATTCTTCTTTGCGGTTGTTCGGTAATGTCAAAATTGTATTAGTGCAGTAGAATTATTTTCAATAATTTTGCATTAACAAGTTGCGAAGAATATAACTATCTTTTGACTGAAAGAGTATCATTTGAAAAAGTACGCTACTGATATGCCAATGTTCCAATTTTTAAATTTGTGTATAGAAGTTGCTTCATTACATAGAATGATGTATGTTCTACTTACGAAGTTCAAGGTATAAAAAACGACTCACAACCTGTCTACAAATATAACGGAACAGTCGGACACGAATTTATATACATCAATAAATTATTGGACTGGTTTATTCGTTTCTACTACACGAGTTCCTTATCGTTAGACACATTACTCTTGAAAGCTAAACGATTAACATTTTCAAAAAATAATACCTCGAAGCAATAGAAAAATTGAATTCCATAAGTACACCGTTTGTCTGTAACTTCAAAACCATCCCGACCCACTACACTTCGAAACCTGTCCCACCAAATCCACCCCCAGATTCCTCGAAACTGCCATCCGACATTCGTCGCGTAAGCCGCATAACGCGCGTACCTAGCGTCAACGTTTCGTAACGCGATTTATGTAATCGGGCCGGGCCGAGCCAGGCCGTGAGTTACACGGATCGATTAAACCGGGTAAGTTGCAGACAAAAGAGCACACGTGTATATTCATGCCCCTGTGCATGTTCATGTGCAAGCCGTGAGGTCGGTGAAAAGTTTGTTCCGTAATTTTCAGCCGATGCACGGCTACGACCGTAAAAGAGGGTTTATAGAGCCGAGGTTAAGAGCCAGTGACGTGTTCGAATGGGAATGGCGGTCGCGCTGGCCAGAGAAAAACCATGGATGTCTCGGTACGCGGACGCGTAGAGCCGACGCCGCTGGATTAGCTTCACTTGCACAACCTTCGGCCCAGTAATTGTGGGGTTGACAAACGTCTGGCCTGTCGAGCGATACCGGGGCGAGCTAGAGCAAGTGCGAGCGCGCGCGTGCGTTCCCTTATGCATGAGCCCCCGGGGTTACGTCGACTCGGCAACTTTGATGGGCTAGCATCGTCTCCAATCATAAGTTCGCCCAGCGAAGAAACGGCCGCGAACGGGAGACGAGCACCGAGGCCCGCGCACGCGGAACAAGTTTTTAAGTTTGCTGCCGTGTAATCGACTTTCGTCGCCGGTGAAACTTGTTCTTGCCGGCGGGCCGAACGCTCTCGCAGAACACACCGCTTGGCCGAACTTCGATCGGCCGCGCCTCTCGTGGAAAAGAACTGGTCGTTAAACAACCAGTTGGAATACTCGGTTCATAGAATAGCGCTTCTGGCGCTGGAAGTCATAGACACGAGTTCATCTTGGAGTTTAGTGGAGTCTTGAAGGTCTATAGAGTTTCATTGGTGGATAACATGGAGTTCTTCGAATGAAGGGACAAACGTGGCCAGCGTGTTTGAAAATGTGATTCTGAATAGAGGATCTTGTAAAGGGTGATACAGACAGGCTTCAGGGGATTATAGAACTCGTCGGGAATAGCAGAAAGTTTCTAATCGATGGAGTATGAAGTAAAAGTACGGTAGAACTTCTAAAGAGAATAAAAGTTAGTCCAATTTCCTATCGCTCGAATTGCTGTTTAAATTGCTATACTCAACCGAAGAACGATAGCCTTGAATATTTCAGTGAAGTTTGTCAAATTCGAACGGCAATTGTTATAGAGGAAGCTTTCGCGGAACACAGGAAACAGGGCATCCTTGCAAAGTTTAATCGGCGCGTGCTCGCGAGGGTAACGAGCACCCGCGGCAGTCAACTTCGGAATTCGGCGGAATCGAATTTTCTCGTGGGCTCGTTAGCCCGCAACAGAAAGTTACCGGGCTCGTTAGCGCGCTTCTAATTTCCTCCCGCGGGTTCTCCGCTCCGGCGCGAGCCTTCTTGGAGATTCCGGCAGCCTTCGCCGGCATTCCACGCGAATTCACCGAATCACGACCTTGACGAAGGATCCGCCTCTAGCCTCGAGTTCCATGAAACTTGTGGGAGAATTCGACACGCTCGGGTATATTGTGCTGCTTGCCTCCGGGACCATGCCATGACCTCACCAATACAAGCCGTTTTCGAGGCGAGAGAGTCGAGAGTTCGAAGAACCAGCTCCACGCATAGATGGAGAGAGAGGATCAGAGAGAAAGGAAAGAGCACCACCCACGGTCTTCCCTTTCCGCCTTCGCAGCTCGTCTTTCGACCTCGTCGCAGCGAATTCACCTAGAATCGTCTACCTTGTCTCGCAGCAGCAGCTGAGCAACAAGTCATTCGACCGCTAACGAACCGAGTTCCACCGAAACCACGGCGAGGAAACCTGCGGCGCGGCAACGACCGGTTACCGAGCGTGGGCGTCTCCTCTCGGCTCGCTTCATTGGCGAAGATTCGTTCCGCGAACCGATCCGTTGCCTTCTCTGATCACCGAGGGAGAAAGCCAACGAACAAGCGAAACGGTTTTGTGGTTGAACGGAAGATCGGAAAATGACTGGTTGTGATGTCATTAGGATTTGGAGCTAGGAATTCCGCATCTTTGAGAGGAGTTTATGTTTTAAGTAATTAATGAAAAAATATAGTAATAATATTCGAGATGAGTAGCGTAGCAGATGTATAAGAGAATTTTCGAGTCACGCTTGTAGGAAAACTTTGTCACAGTTTTTTCCTACTATAAACCAGTATATTCATCTATTTATTCATAATGCATGTTCGTCTATCAGCCCATAAACGCCATAAAGGACAAACACAACGACCCTATCCGTCCAAATTGATATTTATTTTACTTTCTGTTTATCGTTCGCCGCCACCAGTCAGCGCGCCACTTAATCCATTCATTCTATGTACCACCGAAGGAACTAAGTAAATAAACATCGCATCATATGAAAGCCCACAGACATCGTCCCGACCAATTATCCTCGAGCAGGCAATTTGGTTCGTCCCACACAAGGATGCCAGTCCATGCGTGTTCTCGAAAGCAGAGACTCATTTTCTCCGAATTGCCAGTGAAACGCGGGTTGTCCCGTAGCTGTCGGTGCCTTCGAATCTGTTCCCGTTGTGTCGGCGGAAGGGCAGATGCACGGATCGTTATTTCCAAGATGGCCGACAGCCCACTCTCGACACGTGACCCCGGCGGTGCGTGTGTGCTTCCTCGACGAGGCGCACGAACCAGAAAACCTGCACCGAACGGCGCGGACTCGATTTTCTTGCCTCCTCCGCTGTCAGCGGACTTTGTTGCGAGAAAACCGCACGAATACCTTCGCCTCGAATTCCCACAACTGTCCGCACGATTCTTTTTCCCTTCCCGTTTAGCTACCTCGTTTCGCGTGGGACACCCATTGTGCGCGCCGCTGCGAATACCGACAGGGTGCGACCTGTGCAAGCGGAGTTACACAATTTTCAGGTAACTGGTCTGTACAGGTTGTACCATAAGATGTGGGATCAGCTTCAAGAGTGGATGGGTACATAGAAATGACGGTGGAGATTTTGAAGGTGTGCCATATTTTATCTTGGAAGTTTTAGCTAATATTGGAGTTTAATAATAGGCAACTGCTTAGCTTCTTGGTGTGAAGAGTGCAAGCTTGTAGATTAGGTAGCTATTTAGAGTACCTGTTTTGAAGGCAGGTAATTGCAAGATATTGATACTTAAAAATGTCTGCATTATTGAAACCGGAACAGATGTTCATAATGAACTTTCCATTGTTTTGGTATCCTTACCCTATTCATGAACTGAGTTCTACATGTTAAGGAACACCTTGTACAATCCGCGCGGGAACTAGTCATCGGTCAAACGCGCACCAGTTTGAAAGCTTCAGCAGAAGTTGTGAGACTGGAGGAGAAGAAAACCGCTTCGCCGGTTATTGCGTCTCTAATCGGCAGTATTGATCGTTAACCGGCGAATAAATATCAGCCGTTGAATGCAACGCGTCGTGACGGATGATTCAAGACACTCTTCCCGCCGGGTTTTCAGTCTTGTCCGAGGCTCCGACTAATTAATTGTCCTTATCGAACACCTCGCGGCAAAGAGATTGATATTTCCCGGATCCTCGTGACCCCGCGATGTTGCTGCTATTACTTAAGATACGCGTAAAGCATTCCACGCGTTACTTCCGTGGTTGGATCGTTACTGATCTCGCATCTGGAACCTATACCACCGAAAATATATTCCTTCGGCGGAGGACGATCAACGTAAATTCTATGTCACGTGTCTCGTAAACTGAGAGAAACTACGAGTAGGACTTTCCGCGGTTATGAGTCAGTGGTGAGGAATACTGCAGTAGTTATTCTGGTGCACTGTCGTGGATATTGAAATTGTATATGAAATAGTGAACCTTAATTACTACGGCCATACCCTAGAGTTACAAAAGTTATTTTTCTTTCCAATTCTAGCAAAGACACCACAAAGAAGTAGTAATTAATACTTCATAGATATACATTTCCATCGAACCACGTTTTCCATAATTCATAGTCCCAAGCGTATCACATTCAACAGAAATCTGGTTCCATCGAAGAGCCCCGCAAGATCCACCAAACGATCAGCAATAATCCCAAACCCCACCGTCTCTAATCAACCAGCGGCCATTGTTTTCGACGAAGACGTACCGGGCGTAGGGTAAGAAATAATCGCGGCAAGTCGCCGAGCAAAAAAACGCGCCGAAAACTTTCCCCATTAACCAGCCCCGGTGGCTTTCGTGCGAGCTGCGTCGGCGCTGGCAGCTACCGAGGGGAAGGAAAAAAAGAAGTCTCGTTCCGTGAGGTCTCTCCGCGGACACGAGTGTGTGCACCAGCCTCTCACGCACACGCTTCCTGCATTGTTAGTTGGTATGGATCGCCGGCGAACGAGCCCCTTTTATTATTACCATTTGTTGCCGCGTACGTGTTTCCTGCTACGTCGCCCAACACACGCCCGTAGCGGCCGAGCATGAACCTCTCTCTCCGTCGCCAGTCCCGTTCTCCCTCGCGCGCTTGGCCCTCCTCGTATTCCCTAGCTCGCGGCCTTCGTGTGCTCTAGCCTCGCCACCCTTTTTCTCCTTTCCCCGTTTCGCCAACGAGCTTTTCACCCGACGTATGCGCGACGTCGTCCATACCAAATGACCCATATATTCCCTGAGAATGTTTCGGAAAAATAACGCGAACGCGTTCACTCTGCCTCTCGATCCCTTTATCCTCGGCCAGTTCCCTGGGAATGTTTCGTACCGCTTCGTGGCATCTTCCATTTTATCATGGACACACTCGGCATTTAACCAGGTAGCTGTGTTTGACGAACACTTGTACACACCTGTCACCTTGAAACTCGAGATAACCGAAAGATAATAAAAAGAAATATACCTACATATCATTGACTCTTCGTTTCAATCGATGACGCTATTGCGACTATGATATGTACTTTTTTTACTCGACCGAAAGTGATTTTTCAATGGCAACCTTGAATATCCAACCTGTAATAAATAATTCCCGCGGAATATTCTAGACGAGAGAAATATCCGATTCGCCCCGGCATGATTCCGCGAGAAATTTAACTGTGCATCAAAGCGCGGCCCGCTGGAAATAACTTCGCGCTCGGTCGTTATACTAAAAATACAGTGACTCACAAGTTTGTTCGCGGGACGCTGTCGTATTTCTTTGTCGCGGCTGACACACGAAATCTGAAACTTTTTTTCAGATCGTCCGGGAGACGGTGAAAGTGATGGCAGCGAGAAGAAATCGCGGGGATATCTTACGCTTGATCGCGATTTCGAAGAAACACTCGAGTCATCGTATACTCATCAGCATTCTTGGATGACGACAATTCAAATTTCAGCGATTCCTGGTTGATAATTGTTAAGTATAGGTCACGACCTTCTCCTATCAGCCTTGAATGAGTCCCAGGATATGCAATCGGTTGAAAACTCTCCCTTGAAATTGGAGAGCTCCGCTCCCTGCGAAAGGTCCTCATGTTTCGAAAAGCGTCAGAAACGCAAACGCACGGTTACGACCGGTTGGTCCTGTCCGATCGATCCAACCTGTCGCGGGACCGGTTCGCAGGGTGCAGGACGGACGAGCGGCGGTTCCGCGGGCACGAGAAGCGAGGACGTCGACCAGCGCACGGCTGACGACACACTTCCTCGCTGCTTTCTTCCTGGCCGGGCTCGCACTGACTGAATGGCGAATCCGCGCGAAGGAATTCTTTTGTTCCGTCATTCATTGTCAGCCCCGGTTATTATGTAATGACTGGAAGAAGGAACGCGCGACGGGTCTCCGACCGGGCTTATCGATTGGACGCTCCGCGTGCGCTCGCATGAGAACGGAGAAAAACGCGAACCGGGGAAAAGGAGCTAATTGATAGGCGGCTGCAGGAAACCTGTCCGGTAGCCTTTCTTCCTCTTCAGCTTCCGAAACGTTTCTCACAGTGCATGGGGAGAACTCTCGAGGGACATTCATTTTTTTGCACTAGTATAATGATTACAGGAAATACAAAAAGGCAGTAGAATCTTTCAAACAGATACAATTTTGCCGGTGCATGTGGCTTGGTGGCTTTTGTAAATGCTTTTGTTCAATATCTACCGAAAAGATTGCAATATTCTATCTATTAGTCAATAATCCTCGTATACAACGTCAACTGGTGATACGTCCCACTCCCTCGTCAATGACAGATGCACCATCAGTCGCCCAGAATTCGTCCACCAGCGAACAGACGTTCGTCCAGGTCAGCACAGAGTTTCACGGAGACTGCTCCGGTTTGAGTTGGCCGACGAGTGGCGGGTTGGGGTCGTCTGGGTTAGGTCGAGGTGTGTCGACGCACAGTGAACTGTGAGGCGTCGTCGTCCGCGGCGGGAAGACGCGGAGGCGTCCAGAACGGAGGAGGAGGAAGGGATCGGTTGCGCGCGATGCAACCGCGCGTAGGACCGACGACGACAGCGGCGGAGAAGCGGGAGGAGAAGTCGACGATGGTGGTGCTGCACGGGGAAGGTGAAGGAAGAGAAGAAGATAGGAAAAAAGCAGCTCGTTAAGGCATGACCTTTAGCGGCGGGAACGTGGGAGGTTATAATACACTTAGTGCACGGTTTCGTTTATCGTCGAGAGAGCCGTGGAGGTTTTGTTGCGCTATGAATGCAGGTCGTAGCGGGCTGCATGCTCGACTGCGAGGTTTGAGGGGTGCGGGGAGTTGGACGGTTCCTCCGGGGTGGGCGGAGGCGAGGAGCCGCGGTGCGGAGAGAGGTGAGGGTGCTCGGGTCGGAGGACGCGGAAACGAGACGAGCAGACAGCGGCGGCAGAGAGGGTCGATGGTGGGGCACGGTTGCACGTGTATATAGGGTGTCGCAGCGGTAAAAGGACGGCCGACGTTGACTCCATTGAACGATTGATTTCTCCTCGGGAAGGGCAACGAGGACGGGTGTATGCACCAGGAAAATGATCCGAGGGTGGAAAAGCGTTCGAGAATTCGCTGCGACGAGGAAGCTCGATCGAGAATCCGGGTACTTTTTCGCTCGGTTACACCCTGTAGAACGCGTGTTCGGGAGAAAGAGAGGAGAGCGCACGGTGACGATGAACTGCCACGGCTCGCTCGGTGTAATACGAAGAAGGGAGAGCAGCGCAAACCACCGGGAAAAAGAAGGACGCGCGAGGAACCGAGACGAGAATAGAGAGGGTGGACAGGCGAGAGTGAGGGAGAGGCAGCTGGATGAAGAAGAGACGGAGGGAAAAAGAGACGGAGAGAAATGGGAGGTCAAAGGCCTCCGTGCAGCGCCAATGTGCCATGAGTAACCACCGGCTGAGCTACTCCACTCCACACAGCATTGGCACCACTACACGCCGCTTCGCGAGCCGCTCTCCCTACCGCTCGTCGATAACGTATTCTCCCTCTGACACATTCGCACGCTCGCCGCTGCACGCACCGCCAGACGAGAAACCAGTTACACACCTAGCGATGGGACTAATTCGATGATACTCGAGCATACCGAGCTTGATAAATTCACAATTTGTCCACGCCTCGTATGACATCTATGATAGCCGGTTGAATGCGGAGGGAAAAAACTGACTCGGCGAGTTGTGCGCTGCGACCTTGGGATAGCTCGGATTACTGCGGATTTGCTGCTGCGTTCTAATTTGTTTGATGGGATTGGGGATTGCTGCAATTGGGTGATGACGACTTGGCCAAAAGTAGGGTGGTAATTGAGTCTGAAGATGGCACCTTGTATTTTAACGAATTCTTTGTTAGGGTGCCAAGCTTGAACTTCGGAGAAGCAATCTGTTGGGGAGAAATAAGATATTGTTTTTTAATTTGCAGGGGCGGAATTAAACAGAAAATTGTGGCCTTTGTAAAGCATCCTGGAAGACCGAAAGTAAAACAGTAACTTTATCCAACTTCCCCAAATATTTCTAAACCCCGAGTGCTATACAACTGCTCCAAATTCCAGAACTTCTGACCCAAATACGAATCAAAGATCGTTCGAATTGAAAACGTAAACGCTTCCTAGACGAACCAAACGATCACTATGAAGAGCAGACGACGTCACCAGGTAACATTGTTCCCATCGCTATATCCTCCGAGCGTGGCGTAGAGAAAGGACGATAGACGTCGAGCAGCGGGAGCGGAACAGAGAGAGGAAGTCTGGCAGAGATGCCGAAGAGAGCGAGAGAGGGAACGCGCCTCCTCGACATCGAAAGACGAGCACGCATGCGCGTTTGCACGCTCGGGAGCGCATTTAAGCATCTCCCGGGGACGTGCTCCCGCGGCGCGAGCGCGAGGGCGCGCGACCGGGCATTTACGAGAGCTCGTATAGCGTCCAGTCGTGTCGGTGGGGGCTGACGGATCTCGTCGAGGAAAGGGGGAGAGGAGAAATAATGCGTGTCCCGACCCAGCGCGCAAGAATGAAGGCAAGAGTGTTTTCAGGAGAAGGTCAACGGTATCGAGTGCGAAACAACCGCGGCATGCTGGCGAACAACGGAAACCGATGGAAGCTGTGGGCCGGATAATGATATCACGGACCCACGAGACAAACCGACAAACTTGTTCGAACAAATCATCAATGTCGTGGTCGATTCTTTACACCGTATGCTTAGCTACCTAGCTATATGCCTGACCCTTTAGCAGTGTCCTCTAAAGCCGCTGAGTGAATAGTTGGAACTTAGCTCCCGCTAACCCTTTGTATCCTATCTACCAGTGGATCTGGCATAAGCAGGGGTGACCGTAGAATAATTCATAAGCCTCATTTTGCAAACACGTTCCCGCGGAATGCGAGATTTCCAGAAAGATTGCAATAATCTATCGGTTATTAATATTCCACGATCGCATATCCGCGGAACAGGTTCGCGGGGATCGTTTAATCATTCTTCGATGCTGATCGTTTATCCACGTTGGATAAGATTGAATAGGACAGAGGACGTATCGGAGGAGTTTCAATTCACCTGGACCTGTAGACGACAAGCGGGCTATCCGTGAATAGCACCGGTTTCCGGTCGAGGCTCTCGGCCATCCGTTGGAAGCGCTGCGCGCATCGATCCACGCTGCTAGCGGGCGCACGCAGGTGAATTTAAGCGAGATTGACCGAACGGTAGCTCCCGGAGCGGCGATTTAAATATCTTCCTCTTTCACATTTGCAAACAAACGCGGCGCGGCCACGTCCGCAGTTTCCAGCGTTCGTCTCCATAAATTATTCAGCCGGCTATATCTGTCCCCGGGTCGTTAGATAGGAATCGTTCCGTGCGCGACGGCAGAATCTCGTTTCTCGCTTCGAGTTTCCTTTCCCCTCGTGCGCCGATACAAACATACGGGGAACGTGTACCTATGCGCGCATACAGCCGAGCTTATACGTGCACGTACACGGAGGGCAACGCGCGAACAGCCTCTCTTCTTCCTGTGCTCCTCTCCCGCGGCTGCTCTTCCCTCCCGTGTATACCGTTAGGATAACAGGCAACGACCCAGATCCTCCCGGAGGGCCGGCGCCTTCGAGCGCCGATCTTTTTCATCCGAATGCGAGACGAACTCACGATCTCCGACCCGTCTTCCTCTCGGCTAGACCCTCGGTCTAGGTGAAAGCGTAATATACCAGTCTCTTGATAAATAGACGCGTTGCATCGAACGGAAAGCGACGAGAAGCTTGCATACTTTTACTCCGAAAGTTTTTTATCGGTTTAGAGCCCGCTGTCTGTTGAATTTAGTAGGTGTTTATCGAAATGGTTGAATTCAATTTATCCCCGAGGTATTTATTTCGTAGATAGTAGAAGCAAGATGTCCTAATGATGTTCGAGATATTGCGGTGCGAGAATGAGTTATCGAACACTTGGAGACTCGTTCAGAGGTGCAAGGTCGAAAGAGAAAACTGGGAATCGTGCAGTATCGACGTTAATTATTGTGGTCTTCCTTGAAGAATACGATTTATCTCCTTGACCAATCCAATGCATCCTTTCGCGTCATCAATAATTACTAACGCGCTCTCCCCCAAAGGACAAGGCATATTTTATACGTAATAAATTCGTAATCCATCCAGCGTGAACAGAAGATCACGCCAACCGAATACGCATTTCAACGCATTAGCAAGCGAATGGGGCATACCGACCGATCACGAAGCAAGGTGCCAGGTCACAGTTCAATCGCCGAATGAGCAACGGAATATTAAACGGCGGTGTGCGCGGCGACGATTATCTCGGCCGATGGTTTCGATATCGCGCTCGGTCTCCGCGGTTACGTCGGCCTCGTTCGCCGGCGATAAGACCGATCGATCGATGGGGATTCGATCCGGTCTCCCCGCTACGATGGTGCGGGGCGATGACGGGGACATTATGAGCCCGCGTGAAAACCAGTAAGACCTGTCAGCGAGAGCCGCGGGACGAGAAACAGGTTCTGCCGTCGAGGTACGGCTGGCGGAACCAGTTCCACTGGTTCGACCGGTGAAAAACGGCCTCGCCGTGTCTTTTTTCTTCCCTTCCTACCCCTTTCCGCCCCGTGCCCCGTTGCCGCCCGCTCGAACAGGTTCAATTTGAATATCGTGAACCGATTATCCGGCGGATGGTATCGGTGTATGCCATCTCTTTCTGGCCGGAAAAGAAGGAATGGGAGGAAGAGGAGGTGGCGTCCGGTAACTGTAACCGCTCCACTTCGCCCGGAGAACGTGTTTCTAACGCTCTGTTGGGGGCTTGAATGAAATTCAATTCGAGGCGTCGCGTCGCGTCGTCTCTCGCCGCGTCGGGCATCCGAAGACGCGGACTCGAACGCTTGCACTTTAATGGCGCCATTTGTCCAGGACCGTACCCGAGTGAGCTTCAGTTATTCGCCATCGCTTAATTGTTCTGCGTTGTGAGCTGCGAGCAAAACGACCGGCACCGTGCTGGATCGCGAACGAGAGACTTGCTCGATCAACGGAGGCTGCGCTAATATTCACCTGCTACACGATAAGAGGACGCCTGAATACTTTTCAGCCTTGGGAAACACGTTCTCGGGTCGGTCGATCGTTACAGACAGCTGCTCCAGGTATTAACGATGTCTGGCCTTTAGTATCTCTGCCTTCGGATTTATCTCGCCGGTTACGTGTTAATCGAGCTGGTATTGCTTAACGTTAATTGAATTAAGGTGTTACCGCGAACTGGCTGGTTCTATAATGCTTCTGTTACTAATTAATGTTGCTCATTAATCGATACTCTTGTTATGGTTGCTGTTAGATTGCAGATGCGCTCGGTCTACTTTGATATGGTAGCAGGGTACAATGGAGCTTTATTGGATTTTTCAGTAGATAGTCACTACATTCGTAAACGGAACTTGTTTGCAATGTTGATTCATTTAGAACTACTTCTATTAGCTTTTCGAGCTATTCTGATTGAAGCTGCTCCACTATATCGTAAACGAAATCATTAGGAAATATACTAATATTTATATTTCTAAGTTTCCATTACTCCACAGCAATCTATCTTGTTATATTGCTGTGATATATTTGACTTCTTCGAAGATATCCGTCAATCCTGAAAGAATGTATTATTCAATCAATTCCATTCCTTATTCGAACGCGATTTCTCCTCAATATTTCCTTTCATTATTATCGAAAGAGAAGTCACGGCAATAGCAGCCGCGGATCGATCCCGGGCAAGTATTCCGACCCAACATCGCGTGCTGTCGTCTACGAGTCAGAGGGAGAATAATATCGGTGGCCTTTGGTCGACTTGCCGGCCGATTTGTTCGCCATCCATCCACGTCGTCTTTCATTATCTTTAATTACAACATGCTCCGCGGCGACGACGGGTCGAACTATGTATGTATGTCGCCAGTCGTCGCCGATCGGGAGCATTGAGGCCGATCGTTTACTTTTCGTTCGTGCGCGGCCCAAAAATAAGCGGTGACCTCGCCGTAATCTGGAAAGGGTTATCGGTGCACGCTATTTGCGGAGGTTCGACAGGCGATATCTCGTGCCGACGATATATCCGGTAATATCGGGCCGCGAGGTGTGCGATATGCACGCACACGTTTCCTGCACCAAGTAAAACAATTGCGCCGGGCGTTGTCTACCTTCTGGTCCGGCTATGCTAGATAAACGAGAACCGGTCCCATTTTTCTGATGGAACAACGCGGTGTATTTTCTGTAACATTTCTGTTGATGCTTATGTCATAACGGAGAATTTAAAGTGAAGGCAAGTGAATTATGCAATACTTCGAAGAATTTAAGTGGTTTTGATTGTGATTCAATTATTCATTCCATGCTAAATCAGATTAGTCTTCATTTTTTTTTGGAATGAATGATCGTTCAAAAATGTTATGTGATTAAATTAGAGATGATTCTGTATTGAAGGAAATAAAGAGTTAAGTATAGATGTAACAATATTTTCCTGAGTGCAATAAGATCACTAAAACGGTAAACATAGTCGCGACCATCTTTTGTTCCATATAACTTTGACTCGGAAACAGTGAATTTCCATAACGATCCGTAATCTATTTACAACGGAAAACATTCCAGTGGCGTAATTGAAAATTACGTTCCCCGACTATCTAATCCAGTCTCCAGATACGACCTGTTGTTCCGCGAGTCCTTGGCGTGTTCGACGCGATCGTTCGGTATGTATCTAAACGCGATCGGAAACGGCGCGTAGGATGAATGTTTCGACAGCCTTGAACGATTCCTCGGAACGTTCGCTCGCTGCGGAGAGAGAGAAACAGCGACACGCTTTTTGTGCGCGCATCGTTGCGACCTTTGGCCAACACCCTGCTGATTCCATCGACGTCAAGAATGAGGATGAGAAAAGAAAGAACGAAATCGTTTTCTTGAAAAAGACAATAACCCAGGGAATCGTATCGCGTAACGCGAAACAGAGGCGAGACGTGCACGCGCGCGTGCGAGCACGATGCATGCTGGTGCCCGTATGAATTGTCAGTGACGCGATTACAGAGCCAGTGGTTTTGACCAGCCTCAAGGTAATGCGTTCGACGGAAATAAAGCGGTTCGTACGCACGCTCCAGCGCTGACATACATAAAAAAGGGGAAAAAATTGCAATGCTGAACGTGACGTAATGACTCACAGGCTACAAAAACAACAAGCGACGTCAGCTGCTTCAACGAATCGCATTCTGAATATGAAATATAGAATTAGAAATGTTCAAATTTGTACTTTAAACTGATATGTTCTATTCGAATAATCTTGTACTGATTTTGTACGAAAGAAAGCTTCAAAACTTCCATGCGAGGCATGTTCAAGATAACATCCGTTAGAGTTTCTTTGCAGGAGTAAAAGTGATTATAATTGTCGTTTGCTCTCTTTTAACTTCTACGAATATCAGTAAAGTATAGAAACATGTTCTACAATTTCATTCAACCCCGAACGTTCTCCTTAAATATTTAGGAGCAACGTTCACGTCACGGAGCTCAAGAAACATTTTTGAATGCCTAATATAAATGATCCCGTGTTTTCAGCGCGGCGAAGTGTGTCGCGTGCTTCAGAAAGGGTCGGGCAAAAGCGAAAAAAAGGGGGGTGTAGTGAACACGACGAACAAGGAAGTGCTTTCTTTCGCGCGGGCGTCGGGTTTGCGCGACGTCTAAAAATAAACGGTGCATTTTAATAGCAAGGACGACGGTTTTCATTACGAGCGATGCGCAATAAAAGAAGAGGTAAAAGCAGGAAGCGGATGGTGCCTCGGCATACATACAGCGGCGCGCGTTGTAAAGTTACGTTAAAGGCCGGCTGTAAAGCTTGCGGAAGGCACGCCGGCGACCGTTGTTTGTGTCATTATCGACGTCGTATATCGAGTAGCGCGAGACATTCCAAAGTATACGCCCGATAACGGGCAGCTGTTCACCAACAGGCCAGAGGGGAGAACGATAAAGCAGTGAAAACGACGACATTACACAAACGTTTCAGCTATCCAAACTTCAGAGAGGATCTTCCCAACTTTCCACTTAACTTCTACTCGATAATCGACCCGTTGTCCACGTATCTTTCGCATTCAATGAACTTCTAATCGATTCTGATACTGTTGACAAAAAGAACTCGTCGCCCTATTGCCCACAGGCAAAGAATACGATGAAATTGTCTACAGCTCAAGAATGAACGTTGATTAGAACACGTTAAAAAAAAGAACAAAAAAAAAACTACTCTTATTGTTGCATCCAACAGGCTTTTTCCATGAACGAAATCACCCCTAAAAAAAGCTTGATGTTGTCGCGGAGCAGCGTTTTCCATGTCACTACTGACGGCTCGATAAAGGTCCTTATCGTGATTTCACAGAGCTTCTCGTGTATCGATACCCGACGTTATTAAAAAAAGCGAAACACGAAGCTGCGTCCCCCGTCAACGCGCGACGGGGAGCCCTGGGGAGAAGAGAGAAGAAAAAAATTAAATGTCCCCTCGCGCGAGGTATCACGCTAACGCGACGCTGTTAAAATTGCTCGTGATAGCGGCGCTCGGTCCAGCTGTGCTAGACTACGACGAGGAAGCCGTCGCGCACAATGCGACCGACGAAGGGTGACGCGAAACGATGTGTAGAATCATGGGAACAGATGAAGGGCTGAGAGGGGCACAGGTAACGAGGGGACGAAACGTTTCGGCGCCCCAACGAGTTTGACGAGATGACGCGATACATTCCAGGGATGAGGGTGGAAGGACTCTCTTTCACTCTCTCTTCGTCTCCCTTGCGCGTGTCTATGACCGTGTTTCTCCTGGGGCTCTCCCCCTTCTTCTCCGCCCACCCTCTTCAACACACCCTCGTGACTTCTTTCGGTGACGGTCACGGCTACCTGCTACCCTTCAGATGCGTCCGACAGAATGCTGCCGTGGAACCTAATCCTGGTTTCCCTTTTGCTTCCCTCGTTCGAATGTACTGGGTAGCCAGATGATTAGAATGCTATATTTGTAGCTTACACAAGTTCTCGGGAATCGGTAAAATATGAAACTCGATGGAGTATTATAGGGATGTTGGTTATTTTTGATTTCTTGGAGTTGGAAACAGATTATACGATCATGTGGATTTTACAGTGCTTTTATAGGGAGTAGTGGAGAAGAGGAGGTTGATTCTGTTTAAAATTGTGTCGAATAGACGTGTATCGGGCGTACAGTTAATTAAATGGTAAGGAGATAAAATGAGACGTTTCAGGATGATTTGAACGATCGAACGTGATCTGGTTATATCGGTACCGGCTGACGATACGCAATAGCCCAGCTCCCATTAATCTCTATAAGTAGAACACCTACTCCGGCGAGCTCGTGTCCTAGGTCAGCCCATAAACTTTACAGCCGTAATTTATTAACTCCCTGCACACTCACGCGTGAGAGGAGCTGTCAATGAGCAGTAAACGGCGATGTCAGGTTATAGATCAAGCTTCGAAGGACTATGCTTTCGGTGAATTGATAATGGGGGAAGTCTTGCTGCGCGCGAACATCTGGAAGCTGACATTTACAGAAAGTGTCGACCGAATGGTTCAGAAATCACGATGTTCATTAAATCTGTTACACATGGAGGAATGGGGGAAGAGCCGAGGGACGTGCGAGCGAGAGGTTCACGGAAAACGAGAACGTCGCCAGATGGGGCTGAATGGAGACAGTCTCAGCGGAATGCCAGATGACGCAAATTCTTTAAAGAAAAAACAATAGCGACGGTCAACGATGGAGGGTTGCTGCCCCAGAAAATCAGAGCTGGGTAGAATTTCAAGAGAAGTCGTTCTAAAATAAACCATTGTTCTTCATAACATCCTCAAAAGAACAACGCCGAAAAGAGAGCAGTGTTTACGTACAGACCAACGATTGATTTATACATACGATTAAAAGTGAAACATTCCATTAACTATTTGCAATTTCCAATCATATTTCACTCGGCGCAGGAGAAACTTCACTAGAGCAACGAGGAAATCATAAAGCATCCAAACATTAAAGAAACAGGTGCTGCTACTAGTTACCCATTAGGAGAGTTTCAGCTCGATGGATCTAACAAGCAATTAGCAAGCCGCACATCGTCGCACCGGTGGAACCCGACGAAGCCATCCGCTGCGCTAGAAACTGGCTCTCACCTCCCGGAAGCCTAGACTGCTTGCAGACCGGTCCGACTTTGAGTCCATTCCTTGTCCACCTCCGAAAAATGGCCAGGCCGGGTGAATCAGTTTTTTTTACGATCGACGTTCGTTCCGGCTTTCTGGGACGAGTTTATGCGTTGTAAAACGAGATTTGTGTGTGAGAAAGGAGCGTCAGCACCGACGGCGGGACGTGGAGCTGGTCGCCGGAGCGATGGCAGCTAGTTGCGCAAGCGAACAACGCTCGGAGCTAGTTCCAGCGGAACGGCAACAACATTTATTGCCTGTGGTTCGCTTCCACCTCTCTCTCTCTCTCTCGTTCAAACTAGTTCTGTAGCCCCGGCATCCGCGTACCCGGTCGCTCTTTCGGTTCTCCATCGTATGCCAGACTCGGTGACTCAGTACCAGCTTTTTATCGTGGTCGTCTCGGTATCTTTGGACCGTGAGCGTCTATTTCGAATCGGGGGAACGGGGGGAGGAAACAGAAAGAGCGAAGATCTCGGCCTGGAGCAATAGCAGCAGTAGGAGAGAGAACGACGAAAAGCTGCTGGAACGGCTTGAAAAAAAGTTGCCTGGGAGCCGGGCAGGGTCAGTTGACTCGTACGCGACTCGGAAAGAGAACCGAGACACTCGGCCCGAAAGTTTCGTGGCGGTCGAGCGGAGTAGAGCTTTGCGTGAGCAACTTCGATGCGTACCTTCCGGCGACCTTGAAACTTCCACGCGAATCTCTGTCCCCGCGTTTCTGTTATGTCTACGAGGACTTCGCTCGTAGAATATCTTCTGTCCCCGAAGTTTCCGAACCGCTAGACGCCTGGTGTCATTTCCGCCGGGACGAAAAGCCGTCTGAAGATCGAGGAACGTGCTTGGAAATGTTGGCAAAGCGTAGCTACGGTAGCAGCGAGACTGTACTCCTCCTGACTACAAGATACGTCTTAAAAACGTTCGTGCTGGCTGGCTCTAGACGCTATTGTGGCTAATGAATAAGGCGGATCCGGTCGTACGGATACGCCGGAATGGCCTCGAAGCTCGACGAAACGCTTTAGGGACACCCTCGTAATTATCTCAGCGAGGTACCGTTATTCAAAGGGGTTCCCTCGTCGTTGCCCTTTATATCTTCTCCTCCACCGCCATTCGCCTTAGCTCCCTGAGGGGCTAGGGGAAGAATCGTACGTAGCGTCCGCGTCGCCAATAAATCAGGAAGACCGTGGAATGCTAATGAAATGCTCGCCGATCGAGTAATCGATCCTCTCTCTCTCTCTCTTCGCGCCGTCCTTCGGACTAGAAACTGACCTTTACGGGCCCCGAAGGGGAGAACGAGGCCAGATCACCTGGACGCGCGGCTATAAATTTTCGTAGGCCTGTCCGGCGAAGGTGTTCTTCGATTAACTAGCAGCGTACCGGAAAATTATCCTGCCGGTTGGATTAACGAGATCGCTCCCCGGCACTAGGCTAGGCCCGAGATGACCTCCGAAAGTCGAGCCATGGGAATCTTTGTGGTCTCCTGTCAGAGGTTTCTTTAGCCAGTAAATCACAAGTGTTTCTCTTTCACGAAGAAACTCTGCGTTTTTATAGTCTGTACAACGAGAACAGGCAGTGAATTCTTTGTTTATGTCCACTGTTTCCTGTGTTTGGACAAATCGATACGCGCCCGCGCAGTGTTGCGAAATGCTGATTAATCCGCAGCTAAAACGCGATTCCAATTATCACCGCTTTATTTTCATTGCGTAATCGAATCCGGCCGGACGCCATTGGATTTTCAGGTCGGAGCCGCGGTACACGCGGGAAAAATAATGAATTTAATTCCGATCGGGTTTTGTTGATCGTTGCTTGGTCAACAGAGCAAAGGACTGTGTACGAGGTCTAATGGAAATTCGAATGCTTCGCGGAATCCGTTCTTAAGCATGAGAAACGAGGAACCGATTCGCTGTGGAGAGGGGGACGGTTGGAACGGGAAAACTCCTTTTCCTGCACGGCTGAAAGTTGCAGCCGGGCACAATGACTCGGTCGAAACGAGTAGCGGTAAAAGGTCTCGACGTGGCTCGAACTAGAACGAGAGAGAAAAACCGGGGATCTGTCACGGTCAACGGCCAGGACACAATAGAAACGCGTCTGGATCGTTCCAGCGGAACAAGCCGATGCGACTGAAAGGGCCTTAAGAAGGATCACGCGACAGAATTGTACACTGTTCGTGAAAAGGAAACGATAGTGAAACTTGACTTCTTCTTTTTCCTCGTTTCGAAGTATTGTTCGTTCGATTCCGCTTAAATACAATCCTCGGACCGAATCTTCCAATCGAAGTGCCGCTTTCCGATAAAGCAGGACATTTTATCTCTCATTATTAATAACCATTATCGTTACCGCTGATTAACGGACTCAAGACTTCCGCGGAATATTTGAAGATTATTGCATTGCTCGACACAACACGAGATAAGAAAATAAAAGAGGTTAGAAAAAAAACATTGATTACCGACTTTGTTATCTCAGATCTTGGAGATATAACGTACAATTTGTACGAAATCTCAACTACTCCTCAACAAGTCCTCCGAACAATCACCAGACAGGTATCTCTCCTATGATTAACATTCCATCAATCCAGGAAAAAATACTGCGAATAATCTATCGTTCTCGGTGTAATCAAGTTTTATCTCCAACAATCCAATCGCGTCTAATCGATTCCAAACGTTAATAGTCATCGGTCGCCGTTCAATTTCCGCGTGAATTTTTGCCGAGTTGTCGTGACCCAAACTCCGAAATCTCAGATAGAGCTGACTCACCGGCCGAATGAAATTGAAAACTGGTTCGTCGGGACGATACGAAAAACGCGGTCGGGCGTGTGTGCAACAGTGATTCAGGGTGACGTAGCGGAGCGAAGGATCGTAAAAAAAGGATCGTCGAGGAAAAGGCCAAGGATGAATTTTGGGGACCCAAACGTAGCCTGCATTTGCGGATTTGACGACTCATCGGTCGAACGAGGGGAATTGCGCGTGTCGCACAGGACCGCCGAGACTTGCGCGTGTCCGCTTGCACAACCTCGTGCAAGCCCACGGCTGCCTGGCGCTTGTTACGAGCCGGACGATAGATAAGGGTCTGACACGATATTAAGATGGCTCGACCTCGCGTGATCGCAGGTTCGGGCGAAGCATGGAACGAGTAATTGCATCTTTTCGGCCGTGGCCGACGCTTCCTCGAATTCCGTGCTCTTGCACAGGATTTCTCGGTCGAAGGAACACGAAATTTTTATGATAAAACAAGGAATGAGTGAAATACTGGAGGAAGCAGTAAAAAATTGACTTACGAAAGAATCAGGGGAAATACCGGGAGCAGAAATGTTAAAAAACGGACTCGTAGAAGTCCTGTAGAACAGACTGTTCGATTGACAAAGGAACTTTCTTTAAGCTCGTTTTGAACACCAGAATTATGTAATTTTTTAAAGTAGAGAATGCGTGAAGAATACAGATAACAGAATCTAATGATTTCTTTTGAATTAATTTTATGAGCTATTATTAACTTTGGGAAACTTTCATAGGACGTGCGAATTTATGTTTAATCCCACTTCTGTGAATTAGCCTAGAAAGATTGTAACATCAGTGATAAATCAATTATACAGCAAGATTATATTTGAGGACAGCGTGGCTTTGAAGCATCATTGGAAACACGCTTCGAATGTATAAATGTCACATTGCGACCGAAATGAGCAGCACCTCGGCGAAATCGGGCGTCTGACGTCACTTTGGTCCTTTGCAAGGATTCTCTGACGTCAGGAGTGGTAGGTCTCCTTCCAACGTTGCTCACAGCGGAGTTCTGCAATGGCATCTTCGACTGGGATTTCGATTTCAGGTCTATTAACGGACGAAACAGGGAAATTCCCCGTGCATTTCGACCGTTTCGTAATTAGTGGCAGCGGTCGTGCACGCGACTCGAATAAAGAACGACTTACGACGGGCACTCGCCGTACAGGCGAATCGAGGCTCTTCCGCGTTTCAAAAATGCATCGTGTCGGGTGCGCATCGCCTTGTTCGGCCCGTTCCATTTCTCTAAACTCGGTCAAGGCAGGGTTGCTGCGACTTGCTCGCGCGAGCCACGCGGTGACGATGACGCTACACCGAATCGAGGAACGATTTGCATGGGATGCACAGGTCGAGCCGTTTGCGTCACGAGTATCCAACGATCGACACCTTCCGAGTATCCATGTGTGAGCTGGTTTCACCAAAACTAAAGGTTCCTTAACTTTTCCGGATAGCTATAAGTTGCCAACCGAGTACACTATGTAGCACACTGACATCTGATAAGAAAAAAATGGTAGGCTGAAAGCGTACAATCCAAATGACAAAGGAGGATTATTAAGAGACAATAAAGAAGCAATTTAATGCTGTCACGTTGGTATTTTTTTACTCCAGTCTCAACCAAGGTCAAGCTGCTCTTGGAGCCTATCATAGTCACGTGGTCCTCCTACTCTGCAGTGCAAGTTCTCATCAATTCGTCTACGTTAATGTCATCCTTGTATTAATCATTTTTCCCGCATACCGCAACAGCTGACAACGAACAGTTGATTCGTTAGGGAGCAAGGGAAAAAGAGGAGAACGGATGAAGAGGGAGAAGAGAAACGTGGGCTCGAGGGCGAAGGGGGACGGAAGGCCGAATAAGGAGCGCCGGTGTACAAAGGAGAGGAAACGTCGTTGGAACGTGTATACACGAACGTGAGTGCGCGTACACGCTGCTCGAGAGAGTTTCGCGCTTTGTTCGGCTCGAGAGCGTGTGCGTTCGGCAAGCGGAAAAGGGGTCGGCCCATTGCCGGGCAAGCTGCTGCGCGCGGACAACAAGAAACGCCGGGAGATTCCAGGGGCTGAGAGAAACTGGAACTGGGAGAGCTCTCGGTCATCGAACACGCGTTCGCGACGAGAGGATTATCGCATCCAATGCTAATCCGCGGTGCCGACAAATCACGGGACGCCGTTTATTTCCATTCCGCGGGGTTATCTGTTAGATATTTAGGCTTGCCGAGCGAATTCGGCTACCGGAAACATCACGAGACGTGAAACGGCGGTGTTCCTGGAATTTTTAAAGAGTGCTGGTTTGAGTCACAGAAAAATTCCAGGCACGACGAGGCTTGAATTAAAATTCCCGGGTTATCTGCACGCCTAACGGATGGTAAGGCTGAAAGTAAAATTTCGAGGTACGTGGGTCTTTGTGTGGGAACGTAGTACCGTTTCGATCAAGGTGTTTCGGAGCCTTTTAAAGCAGCGGTTATCAAATTACATCTGTGAGATGGTTTAACACTGGTATCTTAACAGGTTTAGAAATGAACTATACTATAAAGTTAAAAACAACACATGTGATTGTAGGATATTCTCTGGTCTGGAGATATTTACAGTTTTTAGTTCGTGAGGAACAGGTGTTATTGTCAGTTGGGTAGTGCGAACGTTGAATGAAAATAAACAAGAATCTGTAGCTATACGAGTGTATGAGTATTCGGAATTGTTGCGTTTTCCCCAAATGCAATTCCTGGATCCAATCTCCTTTTATGGAAATATATCGCAAATGTGCGATGAAATATACCGTGGGTTCCAAAACAAATTTCCTATCCATAGCCTAGCGACACGTATATGCGTCAGTTGCAAAAATTGTGAAACATTCCGAAAAGACCCGAGTCAATTACGAACGTATTTTAACCATACAATCACCCTGGGCTACGAAGCGAGATTTGCTTCTTAGAGCCTGTTAGCTAACATGTCAATGTTTTCGTAGTTTAGCAGCGGCATGTTTTGAATTTCGTCGTAAGAGAATTCGCGCAGACATTCTTTATGACATCAAAACAAATGCTTGATACACGGCTTTCAACAGCAGAGATTGCCATAGTAGTCCCAAGGAATCGGAACAGCACTCGCAGAACAATAAAAAGTTCCCATAAAATCGAGTAATGAGAGGAAAGAATGCAATTAGCGGCGAGGCGTTAGTTTCGTTCGCTGGTTTACGTAATCGCGGACACCGATTCGTTGCTCCACATACGCGGCGCGAACGGTAGCTGTCCCGTCGATTACGCCCGCGGATAGCGCGCGTGTCCGTGAAATCGCGGGCGCGCGTCGAGAGTGTGTCGGACACGATAAAATGGAAAGGGACCGGTGGAGTGCGGTATCAACGCTTTTGTTTCGCGTCAAGTGGTAAAACACGTCATTCCCATCGCCGACGGAGCAAAACCGAGTGCCCGACCGAAACTGGAAGCCCCGCCGGGGCCGAGTAGACACTGGAACACACGGACGAACGGAGGGAGGGATTACGAGGTACACACAATCCAAACTTACAGAATCTTTGTGGGCGGCCGACCGGTCGGCTGGCGAGCCGGGCTGTCAAACGCACTGGACCTACCTGTGTAGAAAGTTACCGGTCCCCCGGCATGAGGTGTAATTAACGCGAGGCAAGAGGGAAACGGCGTAATAGCAGTTTCACTTCTATTTCACGTTTCCCGGTCTCTCTCTCTCTCTCTCTCTCTCTCTCCTCCGCCCTCCCTCTCTCTCTCTGTTTCTTTCTGGCTATGTGCTTCAGCGTAATTCACGATGAGTCATGTTAAAATTTCATAAAAATGTTTTCCACGAACGTTGCAGGAGTTTGCGCGCAACAAGGTATGATTACGTTCATTCTACTCAGTCGGGGTCGGTTCATTTGACTATGTTCCGTTTTGTATCGGTTTTCATTGATTTATGAAGCACAGAAGGATCTTTTATGAATGGCAATGAGTGCTTTATTTTTATCGAAAGGAATCTTTTGAAAATTTTAATCCGTGTATTTCTTTATGGAAGAATCCGCGTTTTCTTGCGATAAAAGTGATCTCAGGCGGCAGTGCATTCATCAAAGCCATTCCTGGCAGTTTTTCTTCGCGGTGTTTACCTCGGGATTAGCCGATGCCTCGAGGTTAACGATATTTCGCATAATTGGATGAAACTAGTTTATCTAGTTCGTCTCGCACATAATTCGTTCCATTTTAGGAAGCGACGCTCCGCCTCGCCGCGCCGGCTGTAACGCGTAATCAGCCTGCCCTTCCCCCGGCCCCATGTCGATCGTCCGCATCAATAATCTCCGGCTACCACCGGGATTTTCCTAATGGACCCCTCGATCCTATTCTCCTCGGAGATTCGGACCGGGGCCGAGCGAAATTCGAGAAATCGCTACGAAAGATCGCGCTGCCTCGACCCCAATAATAATGGACTCCCCTAATTCACTCGGCCATTAACCGCGGACAAATTGCAGACAACTACTACGAAAATTTCCCGACAGCGGGGAGTCTCGGCAACTGGGAGGCGTAGACAGTCTACTCGCGGGTGATAGAAATGCCGCCTCACGCCTGCAGTATAACTTTAAATAATGAATTATTGTACTTAATGAATATACAGAAGCAAAAACAAAGGCTACTGCGAAAACTGTTCGAAGTAATGATCGAAAAGCAAAAGAAAATATTGAAATCGAAAGAGCGCAGAGTCGGTGCAGTTGCGTGACGGAAAATAACAAGTAGCAGTGACGATTGAAGAAGATTGAAAAAGCAATATAAAACTACACATACACACGCTTCAACGACCCGAACACCCTATGCTCGAAGTTCAAATCCTTCGCTCGAATCATTCGAAACGCGCGACGAATGTCTGCGACCGGCTTGAAGGAAAAAAGATAATAACCTGTTCCGTATCGGGGCCGGCATCGACGTCGGACAATATCGATGCAGATTTAATCGTGGACCTATCTGGAACAGATCAACCGGCCAACTCTATAAATCTCGGCGGTGATAAGTGGCGCGACGTTTAAATGGAAATGCGATTCTTGGACTCGAGCGGTCGCTTCTGGCTGCATCGCTGGGAAAAAATGTCTTCGCCAGCGTGGAGCATGCATGTAGATTCCTTTAAACGCGAATTTTATTACTAGCCCCGCTCGAATTGAGCCTTTATTGCACGCATTAAGACTACAAAACAACAAATATAAAGGAAATGGCTGGAAAGGAAACATAAAAATTTACGTGAAATGGAAAGGAAACGTAGAAACGTGGATACGCGAAATGACGAGTAATCTGGGACTAAGAATAGAAGTAAATGAAACAAGCGAAACGGAAATTGGAACGCGTATACGCGCGCTTGCGTAGTAAACCTAACCCATAATTTTTAACTGCTGTTTATGGGACAATTGGATGACCTGATAACTGCGGTAAGGCACCGGAACCACTTACCCAGGGAAACAACAACTCAAACCAGAAGACCAACATCCTTCCATCAACCTCCCGTTTTCTAGAATATCCCCTAAAAGAATTCAATGAATCCGCATGAATTCGAGGGAAAGATACACTAAAACTTTCCCAAGGGAACAAAAACCGAAACATGTGATAAAACTTCTATTCCCCGTAGCGTCGACTGCAAGAACCAAAGTTCACAAATTCGAGGCAACAGTCTTTCCGTCAGAGGACGCAGGTTCTTCGGAATGATCAAGTGCAACAAGCTTGCAGGCGGGTCGAATTAGCAAGCCAGCCGATCGTGGGTAGAGAGGGCCTGATGGTTGATGCTGATGGCGATGGTCTATCGTTGAGAAGAGGCGGCCACGGAAGATGGAGGGAACACCGGCGCGTACGTTCGGTCTGCCGAGGCAGAGCAAGAGGGAACGGGAGTGGTAGATGGCGAGTAGAAAGGGTGGGAGGGGGGAAAGAGGAGTAAAACCGGTTCGACAGGTTCGGCTCCCATTTACCTGACCATGTAGCGCCTGCCTACGGTCGGACATTATGTATTATGCAGTCCTGAGTGTATGTGTAACGCATAACTACGCTGTGTATCTCCGGCGGCAGGGGACGGGCAGGGAGAGGAAGGAAGAAAAAGAGGCGGCTCGGGGACCGGGACCGAGCGAAAACGAAGAAAAGGAAGAGGCCCGGGACCCAGAAGACCGCAAAGGTTCGTGCCGCATCCATGAAAGCAGGCCGGGCCTGACCTCCGGCCCGATCTTCACTCTCGTACGGCAGCGTTCGATCTCCTAGCGTGCTGGGAATCGCTGACGCCGCGATCTACCGTTCTGTTTCTCGTGCTCCGGGGATCGATCGACGTGTTCCGTTGATAGGCTGGACACGGACGATCGAACGTTTCCCCGATTGCAAACTTTATAATTAGAAGAAGTGTTTCGTAGCGATGAGGAACGCGAAAAAGCTGTGAAAAGTTATATCCATGAGAAACGCGAACTCCGTGTGATAGCCGAGCGGAAATCTCATTAACTTTGGCGCATTCTGTGTCTACACTTGAGACTTTTAATATCGCATTTTAGCATTTTATTTTGACGGCATTCATGTATTTAAAGCGTATGAAAATGTTATGGAGACGAAGTGTAATCTTTGTTAATGCGCGCATTTGCATGTGTCATAAATGCAGAAATATGCGCAGACTTTTTGTTAATCGGTTGGTTTCAGGGAACGAGTCCTGAATGAACTTCACCCGTGCGAGGAGAGAATTAAAGATCAGTTGCGAGAAAAATCTAAAAGCGGTGATTCTATTTCCTATCTGCGTCGCCGACCGATTCGCGGAACTGACGACACGCATAACGGCAGGCAACGCTCGCGAATTAATGAGGTCGCGGAATGCTCGCCGAGAATTTCCTCGCCGCGATGTTTATGAACGGATCATCGGAACGGGATGATTTGCAAACCTGAGAACGGTAATTTGCAATGCTAATGGGTGCGGCCTGTTATTGTCTACGTCTCATGGAACTGCGATCGATCGTCACGGAAATCATTAGCGTAATCGAAAAGAATCTTGTGTATTCTTTGCGGTCGATCGAAATCGAAAACGAAGTCCAAATCGCCTGTACTTTTACCTGTGGAATTATTTCCGTGCGAGGAGAAAGATCATGGTGTGCGATAAAACGCCGTTATGTTAATTGGCTCGGACGTCGCTCCTCGAGATTAATTTACCCCAGAAAGATAGCATCAGCGTTCCAATTACCGTATTCATCCGTCGCAGCAGAGAGGTGTGCAGGCCAAGCTGCCTCGTAGACACGTCAATTTTTGCCGTGTCACTTCGAAAAAGATTGGGACGCGTCGCCTGGTAACATCTATCAACCCTATCATCTACTCAGCTAATTATCCTACTGAGATTTAAGACCATGACGCCATTCCAGGAATCTTGAAGCAGGCTTGATATTTTCAGAGAAACTTAAACTTAATCTAAACCTGGCTACATTGTAGCTAGAACTATATTTCGATCGACCAAAGCGGAAACCTCGAGGCGCAAAAGCGACCAGTCACAGGACTGATTCTACAAGCCTATTTATTACACTTTATATTACAGTATTTTAAAGTTTTTTCTTTTAGAATAACTAATATTTCATAACAATCGCAGGTTGTAAAAGACATATTCCCAAGGAAACATAGAAGATACAAAAACTAAGGTTCGCAAAAAACACCATTTGATATCCTTATGATCGAGGCTAGGTCTATTAAGCAGCCCCGCTAATTAATCCGCTAGCAGGCTCAGGCTCCCTTTTTTCGCTAACCACTCATTCTTCCTTTGAGCACCATATTACACTTCAGCCAACCGATCTATCGGCTCCAGCTGTTAACCGAATCGAAGAGTATTATCAATGTAGAGGATGCTACCTGTGTGCTCGATCCAGGTACAAAGGCATCTAGGTTATTGGCAATTTGTGTACAAACGGTTGTCGTTCACCTGAGATAGAGCTGGCAGAGACAGATGCGAGCGAGTTGCCCGTTTTACGGGAGCAATTTTCGGGAGCACACTATCCCACTTTAAGGTGGCGCGAAGTTCACGGCGCAACCTTCCAGGACTCCAGCCCCCGGGGTTGGTACGCGCCACTTGGTATTCCGCTTGGCGAGGCCGGCGCGGCGCTCGCGCAGGCATTCCTACGGAACGTGCTAGGCATTGGGGGCCCTACTCCGTGTCGACCGGGCCTGTATGCGAACGAATTCTGGATTCTGATCGCGCGTCGCCGAGCGGTTCTCTGAAAGAGGCGTGGAAGGGGATCGCGAGGATAGCCGGATGAGCCAGCTTCTCTCGAAGAACTTCCGCCAGTTTCGGACGCGCCATTGAGAATTCTATAACGGTTTGGTTATGACGGGTCCAGGAATAAATGCCAGTGCCCGTGCGATAATCGACAATTCCCAAGTTGAAAGAGAATTCTGTTTAGCCAGAAATGATACCGAAATAGAGGATCGATTAGGAGCCAAATGGACAGGATGTGCTTTTAACCCAGAAGAAATTGGAATTGTCATGGTTACATGAAAGATAAATAAATATAAGCGTAGATAAAACTGCAGACACTAAATCTTATTGACTCATCGAGAATATTAGCGATGCTGATCATACAGATTGGAAAAGCTTTAGCAGCAAGTTCGCGTTAAATCCGAGTTCATTCGATAAAATACAACGAGCGTGACGCGGACAATTGACGAACGGGTCTAGCGGAAGAAAGGGAGCGGCGTCGTGTAGGAGACCGGGTCACGAGGAGGCGAATAACTCCGAAGCGAAGATTCAGGTCAGAGATACCCAGCCGACGCTGCGCTTCCATCAAGAGATTCCAGTTTTTCCGGCGGGTCTCCGAGCGAGCCATCTGAATCATCCGGCTAAAGGGTCTCGTTCGAGCGTCCTCGAGCCTTAAAAGGGATCGACCCGCAATTCCGCAGCGCGCGGTGAACGAAATCGACGTGGCGAATGGCCCTTGCTACGCGACAGGTCTCCAGGCTCCGCGAATAAGCGCGGTGACAGCCGGCAGAGAGTTTACGACGACGCCGGGCAAACTTTACGGAGCGGCGGCGGCTGTAACCCAGAATACCCGGCTCGTCGGGTTCTAGTCACGACGCGGTTAGCATTCAGGAAGGAGAGAGAGACAGCCACGGGCGGCGGGAGGGAGGGGAAAGTTCGCGGAGACGAGTCGAGGCGAGTCGAATAACTGGTTGTTCCAGTTTCTGGCGTTACGTTTAACGCCGGATACTCTTGGCCTGCCTCTCTCTCCCTCTCGCTTCCTCCTTCTCTGTTTCTCACGAAGCGGGGGCTGCGGGACACCGGTATTCGTATCAACGCGGATATTCCGCGCCGCTGAGCCGCCCCAATGAAAATATTAGACGATCGGATGCGCTCGAACGTCCAGTGAGACGCCTCGCGCTGTGCGATCTCTCTTTTAATGTTTACGAGCTCGATGTGAATTTTATGCATTCATGCCACGCACGGTGCGGGCTAAAAATGGGCACTGCTGCGTTACAGTCGGATCATCTTCTTCTTGCGTAGAAAAGTTTGATCTTGATGAGAATTGATATAACATGTTACTTATTTGCGAATGTTGGATATTACGAAGATAGTTCGGTTCTGTGATACCTTATTGTGAAGGAGAAACGAAGATGACGAAGTTGATGAAGTCTTGTGTTCAGTAAACCGAAAACGAAAGTGTACTCGCTTTGAATTAATATGTTATTCGGTTATCTAGTTTTCGATGATTTCGAATAAGCGAGAGAAGATCCGCGCTAAAATTCGACGAAACAATCAGTGAAAGAGACGTTCCCTTGAACCCCGCCGCGCGAAAGGCAACTGACATAAACGTCGGCGTTTCGACGATGATTATTAAGGACTCGAGGCGAAGGTAACGCGCGGAGAATCCGTAATTACGCGAACTTACGAAGTAACGCGCGAGGCTAACGAGTCGGCTCGTCCCGTCAGGTTTATAGGGTGTCCCGAAACAAACGATCAAACTTTACGAGCGTGTTCTCCGAACGGGAACCGGGAGGGGATAAAAAAAGATGTTCGATTAGACGATTCAACGGGGGATTATTAAAAACCGGGGAGAGAAAGAGGATCAGGGGGATTTCAACGTGTCCCATATTCTGTGGTCCGCGTAGCAGGTTTACGAGCACGACATCGCATCGCCGCGACCGTAACCTCCTTCCGAGACCGGAATCGATGCGGCAAGACGAATCGAACCGAAACTTTTTCTCTAGAAACTCCGCGAACCTAACCGTCTTCCTCTAAAAATACCCGGTAGCCTAGCATCGAGGTCGTTACGGACGAACGGGAGCGATCGAAGAAGAGGCACGGTCGCAGGGGAAAAACGTTGAGACTGAGTCGCGCGCAGAGGAAGAACACCGACAACCAGAAAGAGGAAAGAAGAGAGAAAGCTGACGGATTCGCTCTGTAAGTCTGCTGCATGGGAAGGTCGGCAAAGTGTGAGAAAAACCTTCTGTTGGGATAACTTCCCCGAAGTTACCGGGAATCTTCTGCCATCTCCATCTCCTTCGATCCTGCACGCCCACAGAACCTTCTGCCCGCTCGAGGAAAATAAAGTCGATGAAAGTCGGTCGTCGGGGGTTACTTCGACAATTTATTGAGTAGAACCCGCGAGTCAGGATAGAAATTTCTCCTTCATCGGAGATTGTTAACACTCCGACTTGGGATATTGAGTTGAAGCGGAGGTTGGCAATTTTAAAGTGAATTGGAATGATATTTTAAGGTTATTAGTGTTCTTACTTTGGAGATAAGTTTGTCTTCTTATTCGCGAGATTTGAGGCAATGGTCAAAGTTCGCTAAGAATCAGAATTGAAGATGCTCGGAAGTATCAAGACTGCCGTAGAAGTATGAGATCATCGATTGCCGACCAGAATTTGGCAACGCCAGCCTTGATCGACAGCAATAATAATAACATTGACCGATATAGATATACATTCTCCGGATTGGATGAAGTTTTCCGTTCGGTTTCATAAATTCTGAAACTCCATTCTTTTTGTAACCCACTGGATACATTGCAGCGTGGAAGGTAACATCGATGTGTCGAATAAATCTTTCTAAATATCTACATTCCTCATACACCATTGTAAACGAAAAATCGGAGATTATTTTGACTGAACAACACAAGTTCTGCGATAGTCGAATCATTGTCCTCCAGACTATCGCTTTAAGATAAAGTATCTCTTTAAGATTAACAATCGCGCGATTGAATATCATCAAGCGAAAGTAACACAGGACAAATCGATACACAGGATGATGCAATATCCGTAAAAGTTGCTATTAGTCAATGTCCGTTAAACGTTGTTAGCTGAAACTTGTGTCACTCGATTCCTATTGACCAAATAAATGTCAATGCTCCTGTACTTGCAGGAAGGAGAAAGAGGACAATCTAAAAAAAAAGAGAACCCCAACTGAAATTTTCAAAAGTATTAATTAACGAAATCCAAATCCACTAGTAAGACCGTTTTCGAACAGCGCTGCTCCTTCCTTGCAAGAAACTCGACGAGAAAATTATTTAACATTCCCATACCCAAAAGCCAAAGATAAACGGAAGGAGAAACAATTTTTCGAGAATTCTCCGCGCGAGGGAAGTAGCTTTTATTTAAAGTTTCCTCGCCGGAGGGTTCGACGGCCGCCGCCCCCGAGGAGTTTCCGAGTTGATGGAACTTCCAGGAAATTTGTATTCATCCCTTGGACGGGGCGGGAGTGTGGGAGGCGGCTTCTCATCAGCGGAAAAAAGTTGATCCACCCTTCTACAGGTGGGCAAAACGATATTTTTACGGATTCCGGGCGGGGTTAGTTAATACGGTGAATTCGAATGAGCGCCGCGGCCCGATTGGCGAAACACTGACAATGGGAGGAACGTTCAGCGAACGGAAACCGGGCGAGCGCGAGTTCCTCGGCGGGAAAAAAATTCCTGAAAGTCCGGACCCGGTCGGGTCGTAAAGCGCGGCGTCGTTAAACGACGCGGCCCTTTGCCCCGGATACAATCGTTTCGTTAACTTCGTATCCAACGCAGGAACGCCGGTGGTGAACGTGCAAGGAGAGAAAGGAGAGCGAGACGGAGATAGAGGGAGGAGCACGATGAGGAAGTTTGTTGCGAAGTTTATGCGATTTCAGGGCGGACCCGAAGAGAGATGGAATTGCGGCCGCGCGGTTTTATGGGCAGTTTCGTTTTACTTTCCTCGTAAAAAATCCTCACGCCGTCGTTACTCCGCTCGGAGAAGGTGGACCGGCGGATTGGGGACGCGGCGATTAAAAGCGGGCCGAATCGGGGACTGGCGTGGAGCGGAATTGCGAGGCCCCGAGCAGCTCGCGCTGATCGAACGTTCATTCGCCGATAATGGCTGTAAAAGCGAGACAACGCAACGGGCGCGCGGCGGGGTTCGACAAAACGAACAACGGCTCGAACGTATAAACGATATTCACTGGATGGCGCGGAATTGTTTCTGGTTTCCCGGCTATTTTCACGACAATGGCCGCGGCGCGCGGTCGGCTTCTGTTTCAGGATTTATTTATCGGTCCATGGCCGCCGTTTCTCCGAACGAGGTGTCTCGGTTAGAAATGGCGAGCGTTTTCGAACGAAAACGGCTCACCGCGGCGCTTCGATTTTGCGTAACGGAACGCGGGATACATCCCGCGAACAACGGGGCCCCGATAACGCGGTTTATTCGCTTCCACGTAGTAGCGGGCAACAATGGCCTTCGATACCTGCAGCAGCTTCGATCGGGCACCGCCGCGCCGCCATTGCCGCGTGGGAAAGGACGGAGGGAGGCAGAGAGACAAAGAGAAAGAGAGAGGGAGGGAGAGGGAGAGGGAGAGGGAGGGGGAGAGAGAGAGAGAGAGAGAGAGAGGCCACGTGTACCGGCGCTGATAAATATTTATTCGGCTTTGTTACGCGGATCCCCGGGCACGCGTAAAAAGCCCAATAAAACCGGGCGATAAACGCGACTGAAACGCGCGGTACGTCCTTCGATCGACGCCGTTGGAATTCTTCGGGTGGCGCATAAAGATGTCGTGCAGATGCCCCGCTTCCCGTTCGATCACCTCCGCAGGAAGAGGAGGAACGCGCGGCGGGAAACGATCGATGCTGCTGTTGGAATACCGTCGCGTGAACTTCAAACGTCCCAGCCCTTTTGCCTTCGGGCGGCGAGTTAGACTCGGGACGAACACTTTGAATCGGGTTTAGTGAATGATACAATAGTCCCCAGTTTGCCTAGCTCCGAGCTAGAAACGTTGCGCACTAAATTGGATATTCGTAGTGAAGATACGATGAACATGTCATTTACTTTATCGTAACGGTGATCGTAAAATTAGAAACTTTTAAAGCGCTGTAGCGAAGATAAGCAGTACTGTACCAGAAGCTGGCAACCGCTTATGCCATACACGCCAGCTGTTTTAAGAAGACTATCCTCTGCTTTTTTAATTGGAATTGGGCAATATTAGTGTCCTCGGGAAGGGTTCAACAGCCTTAATAGTGTTCACGAGTGTCAAAGTTTGGGTCTCCAAAAGGCTCTTAGCTCTAGTGACCTGCATCCCATCAAATAACACTAGGCTCGGAAGCAAGCCAGCAGTGAATTCACGAAGAGAACACTGCTCTTCAAATCACTCCAACTCTCCAGAAAGGAATATCGGAAAACCTTTATCAGTAGTGTACTTAAACCTTCGAAAACCACTAGCCTGATCAATGATCTAATTCACCAAGATACAACGCAGATCCTCACGATGCGACGAGTCCAAAGCAGAAAGTTTCATCGTACAGAGAAAGGGGACACGCGGTGTCTAAATATAATTCGCGGGACACGGCGCTGGCCAGCCGGGTGTTTTCACGTGACGCGCACCTGCCGCACCGCGTCACCGGTGCGCGGACGACCACTGAGACTGCGGGTAACGATTGCGTGCACCGTGTCGCGACGCGTATCACGGGATTCCCGCGGAAACGTTTAATTATATCCGGTCGCCCGGTGGGCCGCGGAGAACCGCGATTAATCGCGATCGCTCGTTTAAATTCGCTGAACCGCAGTGTCGAAAAGTAAGATTACAGGGGTGGCCCTCTCTCTCTGGCAACACCCCCGTCTTTCAGCGATCTAATTGAAGCACCGGAGGCTTCACCTTGCCACGGCGATTTTCCATGTGCCGCGGATCGGGGCTTTGAATATGCGTGCGGAATGGGAAGAGCAGGAGAGGGACTCCAGCGTGTACTCCTCTCTCGCCAGTAATTATTAACCGGCAGTGACTCACTAGGTTGAGGACCTTTATGATCCACGCTAATGGGGGCCCGGGCCGCGCTTCGCCGCGAATGCACCCGTGTGCGTGACGCGTTTTATGGCTCTCGGCCACGCAAATCTCGTTTCGCGTTCTTCCACTCGTGAAAGCCCTCTCTTTCGACCCGCGCCGGGGGAAGGGTCGGAAGGCGCGCGCTTGTCTTCCTAATGGTCTCTCGTATTAGAAACGACTGCCGTGTTGCTTTCCCCTGCCGCTTGATTTTTTTTTCACTGTTATTCTGAAGTCAGGGATGTTTGTGATTTGCGGAAAGTTTACTTAAGAATTTTGTTTTCGCTGAGCATTGTTGGGTTTCGGATTTCTTAGTAATTTATTTCAGAAATATTTTCAACTCCGCCTTATGATTTCTTTCAGGATTGCCCTCGTTGAAGGTACATTATCAGAAAATTCTTGTTCAATTAAGAAAGAATTCTTTATCGACTGACATCATTCGTGAAACTCTCCAAAAACAAAAATATCGCGCCGCGACGAATAGGTGCTCGAATATAAAAAGAATACTTTCAGACTCGGATCATTGGAGCACGAGTGGTCCATTTATCCGCTGGTGCCCGATAGATTGCAGGTAGATCGCGATATTTCTCGTTTTATTGTGACGTTTACGTCTCGAGAGTTTCCCCTGTCGTATTTTTAGCCGCGAGATTATCAACATCCGCGCGAATCCGCGAATCGGTCTTTCGCTCACGGTTTGACACGGTCGAATGGAAAACGACATGTACCGTCGCGTTAATTAATCCGTGAAGATTGAGCAGGTGAGAGACGCGGACGGTTGATAGGCAACGCCTGGGCAGCACGCGGAGCGACCCAGACCGGGGCGATCGTTTCGGAATCAAATATTTATTTCTGATACCGTGGCAGGGTTGGGGGAAGCGTTCCAACCATAAAGTCGTTGCTGTTATAGCGGCGCTAGCTATATCGCGCGCATTATTATACGACGTGCTATTTGTGTACAGGATTTCGAGACGAGAATACGGTTTCTCTCTCTCTTCCTTGCGCCCGCGCACGCGGGGCTGGATTCTGCTCGTTAAGTCAGTGACCCGAATAGAGCCTACGTAGGAGGAAACGGGAAGTCATTGACGCAACGTTGATTTTTCTGCCGACACGGGAGAGTTCAATGAAGCCGAACGAAACCTTCGGAATCGGTTGCACGCTGAATTTCCTTTTTCCCTCCTCGACGTGTTCGGCCTTTTAACCGGCCCCTTCCTATCCACGATCGTTCCGTCTTTTTTTCGCGTCCGTTTGCTCGCT
The DNA here is from genome assembly GCF_051020985.1 of Nomia melanderi. Lineage (NCBI taxonomy): Eukaryota > Metazoa > Arthropoda > Insecta > Hymenoptera > Halictidae > Nomia > Nomia melanderi. Next base: position 10,351,385 of record NC_134999.1, on the reverse strand, counting down.
CACTCGCTCGCTCACTCGCTCGCTAACCTGGCACCGTTTCAAGCGCCGCTTGCTCCAAAACGTCTTCCACAGTCAGATAATTAGTAACGGCCAACAAAATGTCGCCTTTCTGCTAAAGCAGTTAATTGCTTTGCTCTTCCAACTTCGTATCAGCGATAGTGAACTTTTTAATTGCTCGATGCGCGAGCTTACCTACTCGATCGTTAATTAACAAACCGTGCACTGGAACATTGCGCCCTATTTCTCGAAGTGTTGCAGTCCCTCGATCGCGTACTTGAACCTTCACATGAAATTTTGCTTCGGTTATGTGACACCTACACAATTTTGAGATTGCATGAATCGCGTCGATCTGTATCTTGTTTGTGCCTTTGTACTATTGGGTATAGATAGGCAAAACGAGAGGGATACTACAGAACTGCGTAAAAGTCGCGTAGGTGGCCAATAGTCTACTAACTATTGTCTCTAGCAAAGTATAAAATATTCAAGTTGAATACCATTTTTCAAAAGTTCAAAGTCTCCAGAAAGGTCGACAAATTCAGATCTGTAATTAGGACATTATCAGTCGAAAACATTAATCGAAAGGTACTTCAGAAGAAAGAAGTTAAACTGATTCTAACCGATTAGCAACGAAATCACTCATCCACTGACCCAATGCTCGCACAAGAGGAATCGATGGAACAAGCCGGACGGGATCGCCGGGGACTCCGAAAGGAAACCCGGCTAGATTGAAAGAGCATCCGCCAGGCGGCCGTAATCGGGCCGCTATTCGACGTAACCACAGACAACTCGGTCGGTGTACCGCGTGTTCTCTGCTTTCACGGTGGCGTGTATAATCTGTTACACCGGGATTCAGAACGCGGTGCGGCTCCGCGCGAGCACCGATGGGTAATTACCGAGCGAACGAGAGAAAGGAGCGAGACGAAGATGGCCAGGGAGACAGACCAAGCAAGGCGAGCTCGGGGGACAAGAGGGAACGGTCAGCGAGCAGACAGATTTTGCACGCATGTGCGTGACGAGCGTGTAAACTGTCGGCGCTGATGGACGTGTGCCACGTGAACCGCATAATGAGTGGCGATCATTGGCTGACCGTTCGCCCACTCAGCCTTTGAACGACGTGTCTCTCCCCTCCTCCATCACACTTCTCCTGTTCAACCACGAGAGACGATAACGCGATGACCTCGAGATAAATTGGTCATCCGCGAGCACGCGGTGTTCAATGACACCCCGACCCGGACCGACGAAAGAAGAAAGTCTGCGTGCCGCGGCTGCCAATTGGTTGCGCAATGAATTCGTTCGAAATGTCAAAGAGGTAAAAGGACAGACCGGCGGGAGAGCTCAATGAACGCCTCTGCGTCCCCGATCGGGAACCTCTTATCTCCACCGGGCTTATCTCCATGGCGATCCTGTCCGTCTCCGTAAAAAAGAAAGGTGTCATAGGAGGAAGACCGGTCGGACAACCTGTTCGTAAACTTGAACGGAACTGAGATAGATGTCGGACGACGAGGTAATCTGTGCTGGGTTCTACGCTGGTAACTGGTGGTAATTAGAGATGCGGACGGTCGATATGGGGATATTAAATATTATGGCTTTCGAAGAACGAAGTTTTCCTCTGGAAACGAGCGCCTAGGGGAATATGAAAGTTCTATCGAAGCTTGTAAATCTGAAGAAAATTGAGGCAGATACCTTCACGGTGGATTTATCGAAGCAAAGGCCTATATTAGTAGCCTTCCTATTGCTTGTAGCTAAAGGTCTTTCTATAAAAAACGAGTAGGCACTATCGGATCCATCACTTTCTCGCAAATAAGAAACGACAGATTTTTCAGAAGGAAGATCCGACGATCGGATCACGCTTCAAAGCGAACGCAATCCTGCGCAAGGTTGCAGCCTCTCTCTAGCAGAGTCGACATCGATCATTCATTCCTTTTCTTTGCCAGCCGACAGACTATTTTTACGGCTTCCTAGCGAGTATTCCTCCTCGTCCTTTCCCTCCGTACCAATTACCAAACGATCTTGGACGAGGTCTTCCAGCGCAGGAGACGAAGAAGAAGGAGACGGCGGAGGCAGAAAAGAAGCCGAGCCTGACCTTGTGCCCAAATGCCAGTTTCTGTTGCCACAGTCACCGATTACTTCTCTCTGTTGGTACCTCTCTCGTTGTATGTATGTGTAAGAGTGCCCGCGCACGCGGAAAGGTCGACAGGGGCGAGGAGGGAGGCTTGCATAAGCGTTAAATCGTGCTCGTTACACGGAGAGGCCACGTAACTGGACGTATTTGGAGCAGAATAACAGCGCGGCACCGCGAGCCTAGTGTTCCTTCGAGGAAAAGTCTGGAATTGCGGTGTCTTCCGGCACGGTTGTTAGTTGATGGGAACACTGGTCGTTCGAAATTGCAGCTTCGCGGTGCGAATCTTTCGAAAACGTGGCTCAAATGTTACATTTTCCTTTCTTAAGACCTCTGACCATTTGAAAACAAAATCTTCGTGCTTCAGCTAAAATTTCTTGTAGCTTTTGTATGTGTGGCTCACTGTTCCATTGCAATGTATCATGGAAATACTTGAATTAGCTAATGATATCTGATTCCAAAAGGTACTCTCTAAAGTCAGCTTTGACTGCAGATGCAAAGCAATTTCATAGAAGCCAATAATCTTGACTAACAATATCCAATGCAATATGTAGAAATTGTTAAATTATATTGTATCATTATTATACGATCGGTCTATCGGTTTCCGACAAGGGTACAAAGCAAAGGAAAGCTCTCCAAGCTGGATAGCTTATTGTCCACAACTAGATCGGGCTAGGTACTCCAGACCTTTAATTAGATATTCCAGGGAAGGCAGCAGCGTTAATAGAACCTTGGACCCAGCAAAGAGCCAGGTTTCGTGTGGTTGGTTGCGATTACGTGTTTCCAGGAAGACTGGGTTCTGGATTCCATGCGTCGATCTGGCAAGCCGGTTCATCGATCGACGGCCGATTACGATCGGCAATCCTTGTAGGTTTCGTGGCCGCGCGATCCGCTATGCACGAAAAGCAATGAGATCGCGGGGAAAGCGCGTTTCGCGGCCGACACGAACATCTCTGCCGGTTAATGAAGATTTCGCGTGACACCAGGGATTGCGGGCACACAATCGGGCCTAGATCTGTGCCGCGCCGATCGATTCTGCGTACATTTTTTTTACGATCTCGCCGGAAAAGGTTCTTCAAGGATAAGGTGAAACGGCAAAATTTTCCGAACGGCAGTGTTAAAGGATGACAAGTTGGTTAGCAAGAGGCTTTTTTTATAGTACCTTGCACTGATTTGTACATTTGTGATAGTTTCGGGTAATATTGAAACGTGCGTGAAAGAAGATAAAGCTATTAGATTTCGATCAGCAGGATAATGAGATGCCAATCAGACCATCATTTTCTGCCCAGCAAACTCGTCATTTCCGCAGTAGAAGACCTCTGCTGGAACGACTGCCAGGGATCGACGGATACGCACGTGCTGACCGCGACAGTCTCGAATTGGACAGAGCCAGAACCTATGAACGACCACGTAGCAATTTGCCCGGCTTGATGTCTGTCGTTAAGCGAATGATAGGCGGTCGAAAAGAAGCGCGCGTGGGACGGACGACACGGTTTCTCTGATGAGACGAATTTACGCGGCACGCGGATTCGCCTCGGTCGGCATCCACTCGTTCCTCTCTCTTCTCCAGGATCGAACGGAGACGTAGCTCGTCCTCGACCGATTCGCGGAATTTCACGATTTTTCTGTCTTCACGGGCAAATAAACGGCTGATCGGAAGAGGGAGGGGAAGAAGCGAACGAGCGGGCGAACCGGCCGGTCCGAGGCTGGTTTATTTTCACCGGGTAGCGGTGATCCCGCTGGCAAATAAACGAATTCCGAGGACTGTTCAATACCAATGTCGCGGGCAGGAACGCGTAACCGCGTGATCGGTGCATCGGGCCGCGAACCGAGTCACCGGGTACGAGTACACTCCTCCGTCCCTTCCCGTGTAACCGGCACCAACGGAACGGTGAATCACGAGCGGCCAGTTCGGTCGTCCAAATAAACTCGAGGCGTCGTCGAGTTACTTCATCGGCGGGGCTATTCCTGGGAGCCTGAATTCTTTGTTGGTAATCCGAAAATAAGTGAAGCAGGCGCGCCTGTTCCCGATGCGTTTCGTGCTTTTCACGGAAACTGAAATTTGCGGGGTGGGACCGTTTAAAGCGTCCTTCGCGAAGGTCAACTTCTAGAGACAAGTTTTCGTGGGTACTGCTGTTTGTAGGTGTTTGAGGCTCATTTATAATTAAAAGTGCGGCGTCATGGGTCACTGATTCTAGCTGATGACCGTTCGATCGGTGGAAGCGTGCAATGGTGTGTATCTGTCGCAACGACCCGACGGAAGTTCGCAAACGACCCGCAGCTGGCGCCCGGAAACACACGCAGGTATATGCGCGGCTGCGTCCTGCCGGTCACTTTTTCGTCTCCTCCCTTCTTATGGCCGGCAGTCACGCGAGAGCAAACAAAGAAAGGCTCGGGTCTGTGGAAGAAACACTGCACGCAGCTGCCTCGAGGTGTTCGCTTCCCCGATGGCATTCCATTTCCCTCGGGGAGCCGAGGTGCACGCTAGGTGCTGAACCTCTAGGGTGGATGGAATACTGCGAGAATGTTTGATTCCGGAGATTCGAACCGTAACTCGTATCTACGTTGGCTAACGTAGCCCGAAATGGTAACTGGTTGCTGGATAATGCAGAGTAGCCAGACTCGCCCGGCTAGGAATGCGGAGTTACTGTAATCCGTAGTTACAAGCGATACTACAGTTTAAAACGATTGCATTGAGCGGATTTGTCCAGAGACGGATTTTGAATAATTTGAAGACGTAACTTGTAACTAATGGGAATGCATTGCACGTACAATAAATCTGCTCCTGGATGTAATACTACTGCCGAGTGAACTTAGCTGTCGGTCTGGATAATCGTGAATATTTTCCATGTTCTTGCATCGCTTGTAACATACTCTGGCCGAGTTAACCCGTCCTCTGGGGTACTTCAAAGGATACTGGGCTTAGCTCAGATTTAGCTCGAGTTAAATTGTCCGTTGCGATCAAAGAAGATCCCACAGACGGACCCAATGGAAACTGAAAGAGCTTGCAAAAGAAACTCACCGAAGGATCCTCTCCCTCTCGAGCAGCTCCTCGGGATTCGGTTGAGCTGGTCCTAACAAAGCGTGCGACAACGGCGGGTACCTGGGCGACCTCCAAAGCATCTCGGATGCCACCGCTGGATGATGATGACCCGGTGGCGCTGAACTCTGATAGGCAACCGGCGGTGCCGCTGCTGCCGCCGCGGCTGCGGAACTCGGGCCAGCCGTGGGCGGTGGTGCTGGGGGATGCGCCATCAGCAACGATGTGTGCTGTATGCTCTGCACGTGCCAAACGCGGGCCGGCGTGGTGGCGGCCGTTGGTGTCAACAAGGTGGTGTTCTCGTCGACGCTGAGAGCGGAACTCCTGCTACCGCTTCTTTCGTCGCCGGAGCCGGCGCTCCTCAGGGAGCTTACCCCGCTGTCGGAGCCGCTGTCGCCATAGGTTCCGGTCGCGGCGGCGCCACCAGCCGCGGGTCCGACACCTCGAATACCGACCGCTGTTGGCACACCGGCGAGGACACCAGTTCCAGGTATACCGGCCCCCGCCTCCACTTCCATAAGGCCGGCCTCATCGCCGCCCCTCCCAGTGTGAGACTGCTGTTGCACCTCTAGGAGGCTCGACGAGGCCAGCTGATGATGATGCTGGTGGTGTTGATGGGGACTGCTGGCCACTCGATGCTGGTGTAACTGCGGCTGCGACTGATGCTGCGGTTGGGAATGATGGTGTATCACCGGGCTACCGGTCGAGTAACGTTGTTGCTGATGATGATGTTGCTGCTGCTGTTGTTGTTGTTGTTGTTGCTGCTGCTGCTGCTGCTGCTGTTGCGCCTGTTGATGGTGATGCTGATGGTACTGTTGCAGGTGATGGTGATGGTGTCCAGCGATCGGCGGTGGCGGCTTGTTTAGTCTCTCGGCTAGGATGACGGGACTCTCGTTGTGACGGTTCCGTTCCTGCTCCCGCTGCTGCTCCAGGAGCAGGCTCTGCCTGCCAGAGCCGCCGCCGCCGCTGCTACTAAGCGGACTCAGCCTCTCCAGCACGGAGCCTGAGTCCTGACTGCTAGACTCCAGCAGCTCGACGACCGATTCGACGCTGGCCGCCCTCACGCCGCTTACGCTACCCACGCTATCCTCCGTGCCTAGCTCGGTGGTCAGCTCGGTTCTACGCGAGCCCCTGTCCTCTTCCTCCTCGTCCTGCTCCTCTGTTTCCTCTTCCTCCTCGTCCTCTTCCTCGTCCTCCTCCTCCTCGACGCCCTTTGCCTTCGGTTTGGCCGCTGCTGGCTTCAGCAGCGCGGCGTCGGCATCGAGGAGGACGCTGCCCGCTTTGTCACCGGCCAAAGAAGAAGGTTCGGCCACCAGCGAGCCATTCACGAACACCTGATCCTTGCCGCCCTCCTTCCCCCGATCCTCCTTTTCCGAATCTAGCTGTTTCCGTTCGGGCGTCGCCGCGGCGCCTCCGGGGTCTACTTTGTCCGGAGGTGGTGGCTCCGGTTCTCTGTCCCGTTCTCTCGACTGGCTTTCCTCGTCTTCCTCAAGCTTCTCGGCCTCTCTGCCCGACCCGTCCCGCTGTTGCTTTCCGCTTTCCTCCTCCGCCTCGTCTTGATCCGACGCGGTTTCCTCGTTACCCTTCCCTTTCCGTTCGGACCTAAGCTTCCTACCAACCGGGCTTGTTCTGAGTCTCTTGGTCAGGGGATCGCAATGGTCTTGATCCTCGTCCTCCTCCTCCTCTTCCTCCTCGTCCTCCTCCCTGCCGCGTTCTTCACCCTCGGATCTATTACCGAGGCGCTCCTCTTTCTCGCCGGGCTTTACGCTGCTCGGACTTTCGTGGTCCTCCGAAGGCTCAGACTTCGCTTCCTGACCGCTCGGCCTTGGCCTCCGTCGCACTGGCCTCTGCGACGACGGACTCTCAACCGGACTTTTCACAGCGGTGCCGCGTTTCCGGAGCTTCGAAGCGCTGCTCGACGCACTGTTCGCTTCTTCCAATACCGTACGCGGTATACGATTGCTCGGCCGACTTGACTGCGGACCCTTGTTCTCCCGGTCCTCTTGCCGCGTCGACAGACCGGTCTCCGAGTCCTTCTCTAACCTGTCGCGGCTCGCACCTTCGCTCACTCGTCTACGCCGACTGTTCCGCGCGGTGTTCTTTTCTGAAATGGGAAAATTTGGATGGATCAGACACTTTGTCCAGATTTGGATCGATTGTGGAGATTATAACCGCTATGCGATTCGAGCAATAACCTAATTTGATCGGAGGGGATTCAGACTGAACATAATTCTATAAAATATTGAAGCCACCGGATGATAATGTAGAATTATTCAGCGGTCATTAATAATGGCAACTTTGTGTCTCTAACCCGTTCATACCAGACCTAACCAGGAATGACTAGTTACTCTACGCGGCTGACAATGGGTTACCGAGGCCCAAATTTGATACAGCTTGTGGTTAGAATCTCTAAATGTTTTATCGACTATTTTGCAACGATCAGAGGCTAGTAAACAACTGGTCGCACTCTTTTCCAGGGTCACGTCAACATCGGATTACATTGTTCGACGTATAATCACGGTTATCGATCCGTACTCGTGTCCAACGCTCTCCGCGCGCGGTGTAACCGGGAACCTATCCAGCGTAGCCTTGTTCAACCTTGTCGATTAAGGTCGATCGATCCAACGTAGCTGGCTGGCCACGCCGGCCGTTTATCACGACCAGCAATTACCGAGGAGATTCGCTAATCTCTTTGATGCATCCTCGCTACGTGCCGCATAATTCGACGCGACCTTTCGAAAAGGTGTTCTCCATCCTCTTCGGCGGCCAGGTTAGCAACTGCCCGACATCGAACAACTGGGAAACTATGCGGGCAACGAATCCCGCGTCTCCGTTGCAATGGGAATTCCAGCTGGTCTGAATTTACATGCCGCAACAATGAATCGCCTCGGACAACGCGGCTCGTTGTTTGCGCCTTGAAAGCATGGTAGCCAAAAAAAGAAGCACGGAAGGGTATACCGAGTTAATAAAATCTTCCAATTATCGATTAGGGCAAGCGACCAAGTCGCCGTGTCCCGACGGTTAATCTTGCGAACACAGCTCTCGGGAACGACCTTCGGGATACGCACCGCGCCGACGTGGCTTTCATCTCCTTGACCTCGATCAGTACCGCCCGATCTAATATTCAATAGGGAGCGAACGTTGCTTTCCGGGGATTGGTGTTCCGGGCCGATGTTCGTGCCAGCTCGTGTAGGTACACCGGGTTCAAGGGTCTTCGATTAACCCGCTACGAACACGGTAGTAATATGAGAACAATTCATCCCGATGCGCAGTCTGAGATCAAACTGTCTTAACGGCGTCTGACTAAAGGGAGAGAGGAAATATAGAGAGGCCAAGGAATTAGTCAATAGCTAAGTTCTACAAGAGAATATTGGGCCAGGCCAAATGAAACTAAGAATTTTTCTTGGAAACAACTTTCGAGTTACCGAATGATTAATGATTTTAGATTCTAGGACATGCAATCTTGTTGGTCGTAAAGAAGAATAACTGCCTACTAAATATGGTCAGTGATAAGGTATTCAGTTTGTATTAATTTAACGTGGAATATAACGTACGATTCGCCACACAAATGTGGTTACATTTCTGACATGATTTACGGCTTCAAAATCGTATGCACTGCTCTATGGTTAGTCCACAGAGCTATACTGTATATAGAAAGGAACTGCGGTAGAAAGCATTCGTCGCGAAAAATTCGTGACTTTTCCGCAGCTTAAAGGGGTCGTGGGTGAATCGAGGCTCGACGAAATCCTGGCGTCGGAACCGGCCGTGGCTCTCCTCGTCAGCTGTATCAAAGGGGCACGGAGGTCGTCGGCGATGGTCGTTTTACGGGTAAATTAGAGAGTCGCCGCGCGGCTTGGCATGGGGCCTGCGAGTCTCGGAAGAAGAATAAGAAGAGCGGGAAGGAGGTCTCTGGCGGTCGGCCAACGCTTTTATTTTTACACCGGGACCCCGGTGTCGTTTCTCGCCGCACGTCTTCACCCCCGTCGGGCGATCGCCATTTTCCCCCGCTTTCGCACGAAAATCTCCGACGGTCCCGTTGAAAATAAGTTTATCAACAAACGCACGCGCGACCGGGAGATCCTCGCGGCGTTGCAGGGTGCTACGGCAGAAATAGAGCGGCTCTAAAATAACCGTGCAAGACGAGACACGGGCGGGTCGCGCTCGCTCTCCCAACCATTCGCCGATCTCCCCCGTTCGCTCGCCTTCATTCATCGACTATCGTTTTTCACGTTCGTCTTCCATCTTTCTTTCTCCTCTGTCTTCTCATGCCTCTCTCTGGTCGCCTTTTCCTCGGCGATCTCTTTCGGTCGGTCGTAAACCATTCGAAAATTGCTTTCCGATTCATGTATCGTCGAATTACACCGCGCCGTAAATAAATTGCTGTTTCGTTTCGTGTTTTATAATCTCCATTTCGTAAACTCTCATTAACATTCGCAGTGTACAGTGTTAACGTACGGACGGTTCGTCCGCAGCACGGCACGGGCATCGGTGGCTCGAACTTGCGAAGACAGGACGAGCTTTTTACGAGCAATAAAGAACAGCTTTCATTCGAAGGCTGCGGAATGTCATTCCACTGGTTTTAAAACGACTCGCGGGTTAATTATTCATGCGGCGTTTGTTATTCTCAAGTCCGCGTGACTCACTGACTTTTCGCTTATGACCGTACGACTGGGGGATTCTTTATGCAAATGCGGTAAGCTGAATGGTTGCGATGAAAGAAAATGTCTAATTAAATCTTCGGTGAGGTAATTGATTCGCCGGCTTGTGATGAATACGGGAAATTTGCTGTGACACTTGGAAATCGGGGAATGTGGATGAAAGAAAGAAAGAAAGAAAGAAAGAAAAAAAGACACTCGTGTGATCGATGAAAGATGATACTCCGAGCTACCTGTGCACGCGAAACGTTCAAATTTCGACAAAGCGTTTAAATGGCCGGCAAACTCGGCCAGCCATGTCTAATTTCATCCCTGCGAGACCCGGGTCAGGACGAATCGATATTCATCGGTGTAGGGGTTTACTTTGTCTGCTACGATAAAGACCCCGGCTATATAGCTGTTTTCCTGAACTCTACCCTTCCCAAATGGCAACTGCTTCGTGCTTCTATAAGCGACGCCCGGTAATGGATATTAGGTATAAACAATACAGCACGGCACGTATGAAACATTATTTAACGTAAATATTAGTTTGCCAACTTGTGTTGAATGGTGTAAATATTTCGCGAGTATCAGTTTCAGTTTGATAAAACCATGGACATTTATCTGAAAGTGACACTCGCAAAATAGAATTCTACGGAAAGTTCCTATTTCTAATTCACAGTCACTTCGAAAACGAAGTTCTAAAACACACTTTTCTCTTATAAATAGATCAACTTTACAAAATTAGTAACGAAATTCGTTTCAAATATGCATAGACCATTTGCCGACAAAGTGCTCCAATCCTAAAATTGACAAAACGTTCAAGTTAATCCGCACCGTCAACTGTAACAAATTCCGCAACGAATGTAAAGGATAACGGGCAGCTTCGACATAAAAATTCCGCCAGGATAAAAATTCATAACCAGGACCCGCGACTTCCCTTCAGCGAAAATCTCCGACCGCGTAATCCCGCGCCTTTCAATATTCTAACACGCCTCCGCCGGCCGACCTTCCTCCAGGAATCCGCTTACCATCCCCGGGAAATTCGTTGCCCGGATTATCCTGTTCCTCTCGTCGTTCTGTCTCTGCGAACATTGGAATTAAACGCGGAAATCCGTCTGGACCAGGAATCTTGGAAACGGCGTGGACACTGGGAGCGGGGCCGCGGGATCACCGGGATTGGATCTACGTGTTCGATCAGCGTACCCCGAACGTCCATCGACAGAACATCGTGGCTTCCGGTTTCGAACGCCTTCAATTTCGATAAACGCGCGACCAACTTCCACGTAATCCGAAAGCAAACCCTAGCCGAACGGGATTCCATGTTTCTTCGGAAAGGACACGGATCACACCCGAAATCTTCGATGGTGAGTATCATACAATGTTGAGACGCGGGAACTCCTAATCTCTGATTAGGACTCGGTGGGTATAAATTCGATATTGGAATGTATTGGGTATCTGCAAATGATCAATACACTTTTAATTTAGCTTAGAAAACTGTGTACTGTAGTCAGATTATGGATGGCTATGGAAAGCTGTACTTGTGTGGAGTGTTTCTGAGTACTTGGTACAAATCCTGTTGTCAGAAAGGTTTGTAATAGTACAATGGAAGTAATGAAGCCATTGCTCAGTACTTTACACATTTCCGCATGACGTAAATGCATTGAGATCTCGAGTCTAATTACAGTTGCAGAATTGCAATTAGCGTCGAGAAATTATGAAAGTGAACCCCGTTGAATGTGACTCTTGCTCACAACAGGCGCCACTTTTTTTAAACAGCAGTGAACACAAACATCCAGAGATACGTTATACTACTTCGTACCACTAAATCGTAATAATACGAACTTCTCGGGAGAATGATTTACAGTTTCACCGCAGTCCATCACGAAAGTGCATCAATCATTTGCGGACGCGCAGTTGCCGAATTCCAGGTCGCATCCGAATGAGCAGTCCATCCCGTTCAGGGACCGTTGTTTCCGCCGCCGCGTCGAGGAGTGTAGTTCGTATCCGCCGACCCGTTTTCGCGTATTCAAACAAATGCAGTTCGCAGAAGAGATTTCCCAGTGATTTCGTGGCTCGAACTGGACCAACCGGTTATGGTAAATCCTAGCCGGTTCCGTTTTCTCCAGGGAGTAATTCAATTTTCCGCGCTAGGACGGTGGAGGAGGCGAAGCGGCATCGAACGGGATCGTTGTCCTCGACCCTCTTTTCTGCCTTTCAGTTTTTTTCCGCGGACAATAATCGCGTGGACGTCGTCTCTCCCCGGTTGTCGGCGCTTTTGCTTACTCCTGTTCCCCCGCCCCTCCTGCCCTACGCGGTCCAGAAAATAATGGCTGGGCGAATTAAAATGTAAAGCAAAGCACGTCGGCGCTGTTCAATTACGCGGAGCGTAATGCATGCGGACGGAGGCAGGACAGGAGGACAAACCGCAGTCGCCAGGAAACGCAGAGCGTCGAGAGTTTGCAAACGCGCCCATTCTCGCGTTACATGCGCTCATGTATTCTGGATACATAGAGGCAGAAGGGGAGAGACAGAGGGAAAGGCATGGAGCGATAAAGGGAGAGGGGCAGAGTCGAGGTCCGCGCATCGGATAAACGCACCCCGCGTATGCAACGCCGTTGCCCGCTTGAGTGCTTCTCCCCCTCCGGGTAATAACAGTAAATCCTGAGTAATAAATCCCTCTCCCTTACCCCCGCCCCCTTCTTCACCGCTCTACTGTCTCTCTACCTCCTCCACCTGTCCGTTCCTCTCTCCTCCGTCTCCTACTATTTTGATGCCGTTTCTGCATCCCCTTCCTCCTCCACATTCCTCCAAAGCCGTTTCTCGTTTATACTCGCAATCACTGGGAAGATTTTCATGTCCTCCTGGTTCCCCGAACCTAATTTTTGCTAGGGAAAATCTTCGGTTACTCCATGGTTTATAGGTTTCCCGGAGCGATGCACCGTTTCAGGGGAAAGTTGAGTCTGGTTGATATTGATTACGGAGTCTGTTTACCATATTCTGTTGTATACTTTGCGTCAACAATCAGCTGTGGCGCGTGGAAAGATATAGATTCGAGTCATTAGTTTGTGAGTGCTTGAAACGTCTGCGACTTTTACTTTTCACAGTAATATCTAGGTATCTAGATTAGTGTAAATCTAGTACAATCATGTCACTGTAAAAATATGTAAAATAATTAACTTAACGCAAATTATCTTTGTTAATATCATGAAAAAATGTAACAAGTGAGGACGCCCTTTGGGGTATTTATTAAATCCTTAATGTATTAGTTTTTTCGCGCAGATACTCGTGCAGGTAACGTTTTAATTGGAAACTGTTCCCCTCTGATAACAGGTATTATTCGTTGGTTAAATATGTTATTCTTCAAAGAAGAGTTAGCGGATACTTCTTTTTTCGCCGTCGGTACGTTGAAATTGGTTTGCGGACGGGGTCTCCGATAGACGCAACGGCCGGTAGTATGGAGGTCATCGATGTAGTTTATTTAATCCGAGAACTCGCCTTTAAAAACGTATCGATCGGATTAATTAACGTTACCCGGACCGTGAGATTCAATTACGTCCTCTCTTCCTTCCGTCTGGAAGGTTATACGCGCGACACGGCTCATAAATATTTGTTCGGGGAGCAGCGAGTGGTCGGGCACAGAAATTGAACGTCCGGCAGAAACAAACGGTAACAAGGGTAAAAATAAAGCGTGACGAGCGTCGAGCCGACCTCGCGGATACGCCACGGGCTCCGGTGTCGCTCGAATTAAAGCGGACCGTCTTTTATAATGGAATCGGCGATCGCCGCGGAAAACGAATTGGGTCAATCCGAGCGGACCGACTTCGGTTTCTTTCCCTTGCACACCTTCGGTCCCCTTCTACGGACGCGTATCGAGTCATCGAGCAGGTGCGGACTTAAGGCTTGAACACCTTGAGCATCAGTTGCTGCAGCACCCCAGATATGATTGCTTTTTATAAAAAGTAGACTTTGAGCCAATTATTTGCGACCCATCGAGATCATGAAATACTTTTGCAAATCTAAAATTTCACAGTGGAGGTAGAAAATAGAAAATTGACTTTATTATTCCGGCATTGTCATTTCTAGCTGTTGGAGAATGTAGATTTTGGAAGAGGGCTATTTAGAATTTTATTTCATATTCTTCCTAAATATACTAGGTACTTAGAGCAAAAATGTACAACAGAAATAAAAGACGTAATAGCTGATTAAGTAATAATGAACGGAAACACAGATTGTCACGGAGAATTTAACAAGAACTCAGTTTTTATTTCTTTAAAGAATAATACAACGAGGAACACATTAGATACTCGGTTTTAGAACGGGATGGCTTTTAAATTGAACACATTTTTCACAAACCACCCGAACGTCTTTCAGAAGTTACGAGACCGTCGAGAGGTCCCCACTAAAAGAAAAGAAACAAAAGAAACACGATCCAATTCCGTATGGGCGACATATGACGAAAATTCCAGCGACTCGGTTTGTGGGGAGAGACGAGTGTCAAGCTTTTTTGCTGCCTCGCAACCACGTTTTTCCAAGTCGCCTTTGTGTCGTCGGGTCGGGGCAAAAAACCGAGGCAACCCGTCGACGAAAATACTCGCCACGTGTCGCGTTACGTCGAACCCGAGGGCTTTTAGCGGAAAGAAGTGGATTAAAGGAGTGCTTAAAACCAGCTTGGAATTATGTCATCCCTTTTCAACCCTTTCCAAAACTCTTTTCCCAACGATAGTTCGCGTGTATCGATCGAGAGAGAAATATACTCCGAATCTCGATGGAATTCGCGATTTTTCAATGTTTGTGTTGCTTGCGAGAGTAATTGCACCTCGATTCTTTGACGATGAACGCGATCACACGGAAATATAATTGTTGAAAAAATTGTCGGTGAATAACGGCGCGGAAGGTATTGAGCTTTAAACCTTGAACTTGATGGAGAGACGGAAAGCGGCGGCGGTTAATTCCCATTCAGTAATCCAGGCGTTAAGGGGGTTAACGGCCTGGCTCAGCGTTGTGCGGAGTGACGCGGCGCAATCACCAGACTTTCGGGAGGGGCGGAATATGCAGAATAATTCGGATTCTGCGGATGATTGTCAGGACTACAGATACGGGAGACAGTCAGTCGCGGGTTAAAGCTTTAGGGTGTTCATATTAAATTTCGTCCTTGATTATTATTATACATACGGAAGGAAGAGAATGGAACAAGTGACAAAAAAGTGCAGAGAGCGTTTAGTTTAATTGCTTTATTTTTTTAAATGCCGTTGACGTTAATGTAACAATATCTCATTACTATTGATGTGCTATTAGAAAACACAAAAGCTTCTAGATCAAATAAAAACTTCAAATTTCGTCCAACTCAAACTTCTATAATAACTGACATTCTGAAAGTATATTCATAACATAAGTATAATGTAACGAAGAAATGCAATCGGAAAAAGCGCAGCGGAGGAGTAACGAGAACACTTTAGGGGACACTGCAGATTTATAGGGCCGGCTTCTCCAAACATTCGCCAACGGTCCCCGCTAACGAGTGATTCTGGAGACAGTGCAGTATTTATTAACTCTAGCCGGGCTCGAAACGATTGAATGGTCAGTGACCGGATGTGACGCGCCTGTGGACCAAGATGGCCGGCCACGATAATTACTCGCGTGTTTACGACCGATAAAGCTTGAACGCTCCACCTCCTACACGGACCACAGAGAACACCTATGTGCCCACATCGGTCAGATTGCCGGGTCTGGACAGGGAGGGCCGGCCCGTGTGTGTTTGGAGCGTACACAAAATGTCACGAGCACGGTCCTCGACACAGGTGTGCACAGAGGGGTGGCTGGATGCAATTTGATGGTACTGTCACTGGTTATTGCCAGAATTTCGGAGCCGGCGCGCAAGCCCTGCCGTCCGCGCGGACGGGCAACGATTTCCATATCCGCGAGAGAAGCGTACCAGGCAGCAAAAAACTAGAACGCTGGCGAGAATATTAAAACGTGAAAGCTTTTTTCACTCTCGATTGTATTTTCTTCATCAAACTCTTTTATTCTATTCGATTTTTCTACTAAGCGGACGGTGAAAGAAGTGGCATAGTCATCCTTAATAAAACTTTTATAGTTTCCTAGTAACACCGTTGACATATCTTATACAATCGATAAATTCTATCTATACCCCAATGTTACAGTGAAAATATTTCGATATACAGCAGAATAATTACACGTAACTGAACAAATGCTGATATGAAAAAAAAAGAAAAAGGAAAAAAAAAGCTTCAGGTAAACAAAAGTCTCACGACCAGGGTTTCCAAGCGTTCCGACGCCCACTCGAGCCAAGAACAACGCGCACACGCCCGAGGCGAAGCCCGCGCGATATCTCGAAAGTGAAAATATGCAACTTACGTCGGCCAGCGACCACGGGAGAGGCGTAAAGCCAGCCAGTCTGGCGCGGCAGCGGCGATGTACCGTGGGTCGTAATAAAAGTTTTGATCGTGCGGAGACACCTCGTCCAGCACGAGTTCCGCTTTTATCGCGGATAAATCAAACGAGACGAGGCTCGGAACACCCCGGCTTAATTGTGTCTTTATTTATAGTCGAGTTGCTCGTTATCGGGCCGAGTTGACGGCCTTGAGAGCATAACAGTAAAAATGATTTTACCCGACGCGCCGGTCACGCTACGCCGGCTCCGGAATCTCCGCGCCGAAATCACCGGCCGGAACGTTCCGCGAATGAAAAGTGGCCGTGCCATGCTCCGCTCGCAAATCACGGGCTCGCGATCGTTATCGGGACGACGATCGCCGTTGCATCGGCAAAGCCCGGGATCGCGTTTGCCCGTGAAGCGACGTCACCGGAATACCATTCGACGGCGTAATCGAGCAACGCGCGCGAACGTTCTATTAATAAATTACCGTTGCTTTCTTGCCCGTGATTCCTTTCCATCGAGCCAGCGCCGACAATATATCACGACTGATAATTACGTCGACACCGCGGACACCAGGTGGCTTCGGTGTTCACCGTTGCTCGTAATAGACCGATAAATATCGTCCGCGTACGCTCGTTCTGCCAGCAATTCGAGAGGATGTAGCCTCGGTCGCACATGCCGTTAATTCGACGCCCGCCGGATAACCGGGAACGGATTGAAAAGTTCGAGACTCGATAGAGGACCCCTGCGCAGCAGTGATTATTCTTTCGGGGAGATAGGCTACCTCCGTTAGCGTCTCTGAGATGTTTCACGGTAATATTTCTACTAACGATTTATCTACCACCTTTGTTTCTAAGATTGGATGGATCAAATTCACTAGACTGCGGATCATTAATGAATTCCACTGAGGAAAGTATTTTGTCTTATCAGTCTCAATAATTTTTTAATCTATAGGCATTCTTGCTGCATCTAAATATTCACGATGTTTTCTTAATTAGTAACTACTACGGTCTACGTGCGTTATCTATTACTCCGGACACATTAAGAGGCTCACTTAATAAGTATATAATAAGAGCAATAACAATGATTGATGCGCGCGATTAATGCAACCTAAGTTCATTGCGAGCGATAGGTGCTGCGATATTATCATTATCACCGGCTTCTAATTCCGCGGTTCGTTATGCGGCTCCCCCCGATTCGTTGCGCAGTGTTCGTTACGGATCCGAAACCGTCCGACGGTTTAATCGGCGCAGGAGAATCGAGGAACGCCTGTCTGTCTCCCACCCCTCTGCCGGTGCTGGTCATTATTAGCCCTCTCGGTTTTATGAGGGGCCGTAAACGCGGAAACGGCGAATGGCCGGGGCGCACCAGACTCTAGCCGCGTACCTGCACACGCTGACCTAACCCCTGCGAATAGCTCTCTCTGGGGCTTGGATCGATCTACAGGGTGTCCTCGAGTTTATAGCTTCCTGCTGCCTCAGGACAACGGTTACACCATAATACGCGCGACACGCTGCCTCTAATAACCATCTGGCGATCGATAATCGGTGCTCAGTACCTACCTCTTCATCGCTGCCAATATCACGGCGCTTTCGTTCACGCTGATCCTGCATCGGCGACTCACAACGACACGATCGTCGCGTTAACGCGCAGAGTAAATCTTGTAATACAGACTCGTCGATTAATAAGCTCGGAGACAAAGTAATTTAACTGAGACGGAGTGATTTATTTTCCTTGAATGCCTGCGCGAGGAACCGCTTGAATGAGTCGAGAGATATGTGGTCAGAGTTGCGCAACAGTGTCGGGAAATATACGAGATCAATTTCTAGTGATTATGAGTAAACTTGTTCGGCGAATACGTTGACATTTATTGGCTGTTAAGGAGTGAAATGCTTGGTCGGCAAGTCGTGTGGTTCGGCGCAATTGTTATCAACGGGTTTGCAATTTCATTGAAGTAAAATTCGCACGTACGAGCTTGAGCGGATAATTTTGAACGTGCAAAAATGTCAATTGTAACATAGAGCCATTTCAAATTCTGCAAATAATTGTCTCGGAGTCCTTTCGATTTATTGAAAACCTATTAAAAATATCAGACACTTCTTTTGACTTCTGCGTACGTGTGTCGATTAATAAACGTACGAATTTGCATAAAGATACGAAGTCTGGTCTTGTAAGCGTCTGGCTGCCAATCCCGCAGCGGTGCGGTAGAATCAACGGTTCCAGGAACGAAGCCGTTCATGTCTGCCGGAGTCACCGGACAAATACAGCTGTCTCTCCGTCGAAGGGGTCATTAACGAGCACAAATGAATGACAAGTATGCGCGAAATGCTCGCGATACACGGCTCTCCACTCTCGGCGATCCGCCGTGTAAACAAGGACCCGGCCGGGGCGACCGAGAGACCTTGAAAGGGTTCAGTGTATCGTGTTCTCGTGGAAAGGTGAGCCCTAGAGATGCGCGACATTCTGGATGCACGATTTTATTCTCGAAATCTTGGTTGATACAATCGAACGACCAAATAAAAAGCATTTATTTTCTGGAGTAATCTGTGTTATAAATTTGTATTTCCGTATAAAGTGATTCTCAATTCCGATAAATATTAAAGGTATTAAATTTTGGTTAAAATATGATGACCGATATATTAATTAATAATGCAAAACTGCCGACACAGAAAACCATGTTAAAAACACGACTTCCCAAACACAACGTCGAATAACATCCACCGGCAACGGAAGTGGTTCTCAATTGCTACAGTTATCAGGGTAATCGGATCCAGAGGTCATGGTCCGAATACCAAGGAACGCGTTTTCTTTCGCTTCCTTTTTCGAACAGCCGATCCCTGTCCCGCATGGTGTATCGCATTAAATAAACTATCACATTGTGTCAATAAAGACACAGTTCCCAGGGCGCTATTAAATGTAACTCCTTTCTCTCCGAAGCAAAAAGGAAGAAAAGAAAAATTTCTCACGAAGGAGTGGACCCAGACTAGTCGGCCCAAAAAGACGATCGCGGACTGCCACGAATCAAGGAGCGGAAGAAGGGTAGGGACGGCGAAGAACGAACGGGTAAGGTCTAAACGGCAGCGTCTTGTTCAGGTCACGAACCGGTCGCATGTTTTGCTTAGACCGCCTCGGCCATTATATTTTATTGTGTTGCGCCGATGACGTCACGACCAATTGACCTCCCCTGAGGCCACTCCGTGAGTTTAACGCGAGCCAATGGCCAAGGGGGCCCTCTCTCGTGTATGTAACGCGTCGCTCGTTATTCCTGGACGAGGAGACGGTTTCTGATGTGTGTGCAACCCGACCGAGTGGGATGGCGAGGGGAAGAGGGACGGGAGAGCAGAGACACGGGGCCACTTTAATGTCGCGTCTCGACGCCGGAAAGTCTCCCTTGTTTTTTCTGGAACTGCGCCGACGTGGCGCTCTCCCGACCGAGAGAGCAGAAGCAGTCGTCGAGTTAGGTTCAAAGGCTTCTCGGTATCGGATGCGGGCAAACGGCCTGGCGAAGTGTAGCTTTTGGCAGGGACCCGCCTCGCTGCGTGGAAATACGGATTCAACAGCGGTAATACGTTCCTTTTTTTATCTTTTCACGGCTGCCCCGAGGGAGCGCCGGCCTCCTACGCCTTCGATAGACACATTCTCTCCGATTCATTTTCCGATACTTGGTATTTCTTGCAAGTTTACTATCTTGTATCAGATTGGAAAGTTCTGAATATTCAGTTTAGAATGGTAAATTTTTGATGATAGTAGTTTTCAAGGATAAAGAAAAATAGAAACCCTTAAAAATTAATTCAGAAATATTCTGAAACCCTACGTCACTGAATAAGATATGATCTGACACTTATTTAAAGATCTTCGGACACTTTACTTCATAAATGCATAACCCATCTTTTATTTATGAACCAGATCCTCGATGCTTCTTCTATAAATAAATCTCAACGAACGTAAACTTAGATAAAGTTCAAGTATTCGTCTTGCAACCGAATGAGACGTATCAGAAGTTCCATGATTTGACAGGAAAATTTCGCAACAGAAACGGGGCAACTGCGTTCTCCGCGAATTTATCTGCGGAATGCATCGACGTTTCAAGTGTAAACGCGGTTAGACGGTCGTCGAGAGGTTATCAGCGAGCGAGCGTAACGAAGTAACATTTTCGCGCGTGCAATTAGCGGGCAAGATGGCTGAACGCGCGGCATCCATCAAGGAGGCCGACCCGTTCAAGTTTAACGCGCACTTTATCCCCGTCGACGCACCGCGGAGGACGCTTCAGCCTTTTTATTTTTCGCGTACCGACGGTATTGACATAACTAGCGATACAACGATAGAGGAGTTATCGGTATCAGTCGCTGGTCAAATAAACTGCAGGCTTATCGCACACACCCACATCGATGCACGTATCTCTGGCTCTAGGCCCGACAATTTCGTAATCTAAAAATCCCCCGCCGATACCGATTGCTAGTCTGCATTAACTCGGCCCATTTTTTTCCAGCGTCAAGTGCACTTCCTTATCAGCCACTCGACGCGATATTTCCGTGCGTTTATTAACTCTATCTGCGCGCGCTTGTTTGACGAAGAGACGCATCGCCAGCGTCGGATTCGACGAGGTCTTGTTTCGAGGTCTCCGGCTCGCGATAATCGTTGAAAATTCCTTTGCAAACACGCCGCACAAGGCTCCGGCGTTTATTTATCAATTGCACAAAGCAAATTCGTGCCTTCGCGGTGGGTCAATTATAACTTCACTTCAAATTTGGGAGTCTGCGAATGTGATAACTCGATCTCGTCGTCGTTTCTTTGCGGTGAAATCGGTTGCTTTGAAAACGAAATGTAATCTTCGAAACTTATGTTACCAACAAACACTGTAATCGAATTAATTTAAAACGTTACGTGGCGAATAAATGGAATGATAAATTATCGTAAGACACGGACGAACAGAAACAATTTATCTGGCTCTGCGAGCAATTCGAAAAGAGCAAGAAAATCTGATTCGTAACGCCTGATACGTCGATAATCGAGAGACCAATCGAACGTAAGAAGTGTGATCGATTTTTGAGCTCGAACTGCCACGCAGACGAGCTCGATCACGAGCGTTGTGCAACAATCGCGCACCGCAGACGCGGCTCCCGCTGGCAGCTAATTAATTCAGATAATAAACGTCGGCACGGTTTCAAATGGAACAGGTGGCAGACGGTGTTATCCGCGGAAATAATTGCGTTACGTTGCCACGGGGAGGAGGGCGGGCGCCTCGTTCGCCGGTCAGAAAGTTGTTCCCCATTAAAAACAGTCGTTGCACGGCGCTGCCGGCCAGACTCGCTCACTGGCGCACGCTCTTGCTTGCATTTACTCATTAACGGGGGGAAAATAACGTTCGCCAATTTTTCTGGCTGAGCCAACAATTAGAGCAAACACAGCGAGATGAAAGTTTCCACCGATAACATTGTGTACGAGCGGCCGCTTTCGAATGCCTTAAATACGACGAGTGTACGCGCGCGTACCAGCGAGGGAGCAAGCAAGCGTACAACAACGCGCCGCGTTCAGAAAATATTTTCCGTGGACAGTGCGTTACAGTTAACAACGCTGTTAATTAAAGGAATAGAACTGATAATTAGCGGGCCCGCTGAATCCCGATTAAACATGGAACCAGAGTGCAGAAAGGATTAATTACCGCGGAAATGAATGCCCCGGTGTACACGGGTACTATTTTGTTCGGGAGGCGCGGCCTCCGATTGAACTGTTCGCGCGAACTTTTGCTTCGCGGCTGAACACCTGCGCGGTGTATCCGCCTTGGCGGTATTGAACGATCTTTGAACGATGGAAATCTTGTCGATTCATATCTGAGTGGGATTCACTTCGTCGTTGAATGTGGGTGATCTAGATTGGTTAAGAAAATAACCGAACAGCGAAATTCCTCGCTGACAGAACAGACGAACGGGTTTTTAAGTGCCGATTAAAAAAGGCGACGGTGCAATTTATACGACCGACGCGTCTTTTGAGAGGAGAAAAGGAATACGTCTTCTACGTATGAAAAGGATCTCCTCAAGTGCTTCTACGTCGTGTCTGCTTTATATTCTGACCGCTAGAGATCTCTTTTCATCGTGACAGATATTGAGAGAAAGGGGATGGGCCTTAACGTGGTCACGATTACTCGATGAAATTTTATTCGACCTGCTTCTTCTAATAGGATCATCCCTTCCTCGGTTGTGCGCCAGTTTTGGGCACTGAGAGGAGGCTATATACTTATTGCGGATGTACGTTCATTGCAGAAACTTTAACATTTAAAATTTTGAATGCATGAGAGTCTAAAATAATGCTTCCTTAAAATCTATACCAACGGAAGAGTATTCACATTAATAAATTCCATTTAATATATTAGCCTCAAGCCTAATCGAGCATTATAACACAAGAGTAACACATTTAGGAGATCCTCTCCACGAAAACACACAGCCATAACTCCAAACAAAAACCTCCGCCACCAGCACACTCCGAAAGGCCATAAGCAGAGCGATTCACAATTCGAACAATCACGACGCTAATAAAAAGCACTGGATCAGATTCCAACGAGCGTCCAAACGATCACGGACAACCGTGTAAATAGATGAAACTGCCAGAGAAAGAGAGATCATCTTTCTCCTGCGTCTGCCCTCCTTTCCAACTGGTCGCCGGGATGTGGCGAGCGAAACAGAGAAAGGCAGAGAGAGAGAGAGACTGATAGCAACGGAACCGGGAAACAGTCGGAGCGAAGCGTCGAAAAGGGAAGAAGACAACCGGGAAACTGTAGAAAGAGGAAGACAGAAGGCTAGGGGGGTAGCCAGGCGAGTTTATATCGCGACGGGACTATCAAACAGGGGCGGATACGGCTACGATCCCCCCCGCGCCATAATTCTCGACCCAGTGGTCGTGGGTGTACTCTCGGTTAAGGGGATTTCACGCAGACACGGGTCCGTGGCCGCGTGTGGACACACGTGTGTAGCGCAGGGAAATACGCGCGCACACATGCCCGCTCCGACGCACTAGCACGCGCGCGTTCGCTCCCATACAAAGGCAAGGTTACACAGTCCGGGGCAGAGACGAGTGCAGGAGTCACTGGCGGCGATCTGTGTCTGAGATATGCAGTTCGTCGGAGAGAAGGGAGCCAGAGCAGGAGCAAGGGGGTGGGCAGCTAACTCACGGAGTCAGGGAACCCGGCTGTTAAACAGAGAAAGAGACGTCGGATAGAGGGAGACCATGGAGAGAAGGAGAGAGGGGGGGTGGGGGGTGGTCGATATCTCTGTTCCGCCTGTTTCCTCTGGGATCCCTTGTGCGCCAGCGCCCGGGGACCGAGGAGCGAGGGGATCCCGTCGACGTGGCAAACGGAGAACCAGCTGAACCGGTTTGACGGACCTCGACTGGTTTCATTAAACCCCGGCTGTAACCTCCTCCGTTACCTCCTCCCGCTCAGCCGCCTCTCATTCCAACGTCTCGTGGCTGTGTACACGCACGAGTGCGGCTGAATAGCCAGCCGTCCGTGGCTGGTTTCGTTCCTCGACCCGAGACACCGAGTCGATTTGCCTCTCCTCTACACACAAGGAGGGACGGAGACGGAGAGAGCAGCGGGCTGCGAGTTACCTGTGTGTACGTGTGCGCGGGACGAGAAAGAGGTAAGGTGCAAAAGGAAAGTCCCGGATAATTGCCGTGGTCCCGTAATGCCCACACACCGGTGCAGTCTCGCCATTCCCGCGCTTCAGGGCCGACGAGCACGGATTGCGACACATGCCTTGGCTGCGTCCCGCTTCATCGCAGCCCACGATTCTTCTGACTACTTTTGCGAGACTTCTCGCGGGATTCCTGTCTTGTTTCTGGTTGGTTTTTGTTGGCCGCACGGTTGATGATGGGACTAATGTGTGGAAAGCTTCAGCACATGGGGTAGATTGATTTAGTTGGTCGAGTTTCGTTGGTTTCTCAGTGCTTCGTTTGTATTGTGACGCAAAGTTTCATGTTGCGACTGAAGAAATACAGAGAGAAATGGCCACGGAGATTCTAAACTCGAAATCATGAGTTTCCTAGAATAGAAGGTTTGCGCTGAGCAAACAGACTACGTCAAACAATGTTCAACGCAAATTGTAAGGGCAACAAATCTAAGACGTCCAAAAACTCTCGTCGTTCCTTTCGGTTTCGCTCGGACGTGGTATCCCTGAATCATCGACCGTACCCGCATCGGATGATCCCCATCCCCTGAAGCGAATGCTGAGATTCTGAGTAGTATTTAGAGTGGTCGGAAGAAATGAAAAGGGGACATCGGGAGCGGGTCTGATAATTAAAAAGGGAAAACAACCCTCGTCCATGGCAACGACGACGACGACGACGACGACGACGACGACGACGACGACTACGACATATTTCCACTCTGTCCTGGCCCCCAGCAGGTTTTCCAGCCCTAGCTCGTCGGCGACATCAACCGGCTTTCATTCCCGTGACTCAATGGAGCTTAAAAGAGAAAGGCAGAGAAAGGGGAAAAGGAGACACTAACGTCCTCGGCAATTATTTCCAGGGCGTATCCAGCTCGTGGCTCCGCTTCCCTACTTCCTGGCCCTTCCGTATCGCTCTTTTCCTACGGTCCCGATGCGAAAAGGGCGCTCTCTCTCCGCGCCGCGGCCCAGAACCGGCGAGAGAGAGAGAGGGTTGGTTGCCTCGGCACGAGGGATTCTGCGAACCGTGGGACTGCGAGTCGTCGGATCAATACGCCGTCGAGTAATTGCGGTGTAACGTCCGTGGGCAGAGCCATCGGAGGGAGCGAAGGTCCCCTCCATCCTCCATCGGCTTCATCCCTCCTCCGCTGCCCGCTTATATCTCGCCCTTCCTCCCTCGCTCTCGGAAAACACGTCGATATGCACACGCAGATATCGCGCGGATGATTCAGACGCGATGCTTCGATCGAGATAGCGATTTCGTTTCGCCTCTCCTCCACTCGTTCCTCTTGTGTTCCTCCTACAACCACTCCACCTCTGCAAACACGTGCGTGTGCAGTCAAAGTACATGGAAGCGAGAACTCTCCGTGTTACAGGAGATTGCGCTTCGTGTTCGAGTGTTGACGGAAAATTGTTTTGCAGCTTTCTTGATTCTGAATTAATTTTAGAATGAAGGGCCGCGTGATTTTGAACGGATTCTGTAATGTAGTTACGACGAATTCGTCGCGTTACATTTTTGAAACTCGCTGCGACGCGTTGCTGCGGAATAGATACACGTTTGAGGGTCCAGCTGCTGTGGTTATTATTGTCGGCCTTCGATTGAAACCGAGGGGATTGAAATCTTGGAGTACGAATTCAATGGGAAATACACGTATGTTGAGGGTAGTTAACTCGCAGTTTTGTACTCATTAGGGTCGTTTATTCAATTTCTATTTTGTACATTATTCATCTAGAGATTACGTTATATTTATTGCAACATAATTTATTTCGCAGGCTAATCTTTCAAACTGACGATTAAACGATTAACGTCGCAAGAATCCTTCACTTGAGACCATGAATTTAAATCACCATTTCGCTTAACTCGTCGTCCACGGTATCCAATTACTTTTTAATCACGATAAAAAAAATCGTGTTCGCGATTGAAAGGAGTCAGTAGGTTTCGTCAAAACCCACGGCGTCGTGACAACACAATGTGGAGTAACGTTTCAAGGCTAAGCAAGGGGATCAATGGTTTGTTCTAGATTCTTTTCTTGCGTTTCAGTTCCCTGAGTCCCTTCGGTCGACTGCCCCTTCCACCGGAGTTAGTAAATTACGAGCAGCAATTACGAGCGCTGGTTAAGCGTAATCCTTACCACGGAAACGATCTTGACCGTACTCAAGAGCCCTGTCACCTTCGAATACGTCCGCTTCTATTTAAAGTAATTCCCCCGGTAAGAAATACTCTTCGGAACCTATTGTTACGTCAGGGAGAGATCACCGAGGTTGCCTTGCTGCGCGACTGGTCGCCAATGATGGCTGGCAGTCGCTTGGTACTCCATATATAGCGTACTCGAAGAAGTGCGGGATTCGAAGCAAGCACAGTATTGATACGAATTCAGAATCATGGTTAGAAAAGTCTCGAGAATCTTTTATAATCACGTAAAAGTATACATAAGAATCTTGATAAACTCGATGGCCTCGGCACTCTCGAAATATCCTTGGCGATCGGGAACGTGCGCTATGTAAGAATATCAAGGTCTCAAGCGCAGAGATAATTAATGGTAAATCGCCAATGAAACGTAACACGTTCCCATTTAAATTTTCCGGTGATTATCGCGAGCCGGACTCGAACACGTGGATTCGCATAAACATCCACGGTTCATTAATCACATCGACCGTTGCCGCCAGAAGTTGCCAAGAAGTAACGATAATTATATCACGTTTATGGTGAAAGTGTCGTTGAACCGATGGCTATCCGAATAACGGATCTAACAGCCGGAAGATTGGTTAATCAAACAGAATTTGAAAGAACAAAACACAGAAGAAGAGTACGAAAAATAAGCGGACCAATTATCGGAGCATCGCGGTGACCGATTCCCCTGCAAGATAAATGAAAAAAGAAACCACCAGAAAGAGACTTAGAGAAAAAGAAAACAACCGGCAAGGGTATCGAGTGTCCGCTGGTGCCGAGTGGCGGGCGAAAAAAAGACCTGGAAAAAAGGTAACGAAAAAGTGGAAAAAAAAAGGGGGACGGTGGGAAAAAAAGTCGGACAAGAAAGAAGAATCGGCACTTTTTCTGCGGCCTGGAGGGAGAGCAAAAAAAGCGACAAGCGCCGAGAGCGGTCCGGTTTCGAGCAAGCAGCAAGAAAAAAAGAGCCGGCGACGGCGGCGGCGGGGAGAGGGACGGGCTGGAGAGCGAAGGACCGATCATTCACCGAGCGCACGCCTCGGCCGCGTGCGCCGGTTCGCGCCGGTCCTTATCTAATCTGCTTTTTCCGCGTGACTGCGCTCCCGTTCACGTTCTTTGTCTTCGCGAGGAAGCCCGCGTGTATTTGGGTTACGTAAAAAATCTGCCACGAAAAAGAGGAAAAGGGAGAAACGAGGCGAGCGAGCGAGCGAGCGAGCGAGCAAACGAGTAGCACCCGTGACGAAAAACAAACGAGACGAGTCTCGACGTGCGTCTCGCAGACAGAATTTCTAATGTACGCGCGCGCGCAACCGTCACACAGCCACGTCGCGTCGGGCGTGTTAATAGACGAGGAGAGGCTGGAAAAGGAACGCGACAGAAAATCTTGGCCGCTGGCCAGACGTCGCGAGATAAATAATTTATCACCATCGTGTAAACGTGAGGAGCCAGGCCAGCTGGTCGCTCGAGCCTCACGCAACTACTTATTCGTCATTGTCCACTTTCTCCGTCCCGCGTTTTCCTTTCCACCTGTCTCCTTCTATCTTCACCTCACTCGCGCCAGCATGATCGCTCGTTTTATTTCCTTCTTTCACCCCCCAGCCCCCTTTTCGAGTACCATTGAACGACGCCGAAGCAATTTACGGAATGCAGCTATTAATGGAACACGTCCGCTCGGATATTTTCCTCGTTCTTGATTATTCTTCGACCCTTTCGCGAACGATTTTCGGGGCTTTCTTGTTTCGGAGGAATGCTGCTTTGTCACGAAGAATTTTGATTGTTTGAAATTGGCAGTTTTTTCTCATGGTTCGAGATGTTTTGTAATTTACGTGGAATATAGTAGGATGACGCGAATGTCTTTTAGATTCTGGTATGAGGGTTTATCCTTCGACTTTTAACCGGGGAAGGGGGAGCAATTTGTTATTCATGCTTCGCATTATCTTGCGGCGATTCTTTGTTCTCTTATTCATTCGACCAATGATTCTTGCATTTTATTACGTCACAAGAACGATATTTTTCACGGTTAAATATAATAACGACATCGTCTGGCGCAGACTGTTTTACACAGGTAACGCGTAATTACAAACAATGCATCCCTTTTTGTTTTCCTTTTATTTATGCTGAAAACCGAGTGTGTAATGAAGCCGTCTTATTATTATTAATGTATACTATGAATCTTTATCGCATTTGTTTCATTCGTCTGCGGTCACGCTTTCGTGAGCGTTCTCGATTATAAAATCACTTGGTTAACAACCCGACTGGTTAAGTGAATTCCGACCGGTCTCGAGCTGCTTTCTTTAGATAGTGAAATTCTTATACTACTTTTTTTTCGAAAAAAGTGCTCGAGTCGATTCACCGAGTATTTCCAAGCACGCAATACGATTAACCTTCGCAATTCAACTATTTTTTCACGTGGCCGATTAACTATCTGAAGAAGCAAATATACAGTCTCAGTCTGAAAGTTACAAACGGTTACTCTGAACACACGATGACAGGGGAAAATCTGAAAATATACTTTAAAATAAAATTACTCTAATTATCCATAGAATGTTCCCCAGCCAACTTTCCAACCTATACACCCCCAAGACACTCAAGAATTAATATTCATGTCTTAAAGACTATTAAACGATTCAACCTGCCATGCAAAATTCCTTTCATATCATCCCCATCGTACATCAAAGAAACCAGCGGAACCAATTGAAGAATATTTCGATGGACAGCAGCCGATCATATCGAGCATGCAGCTCAATGCACATGCTACTGTAACCAACATCGAACGAAAAGAGAAGAGTTGAACGACGAAGAAGGATCGTCTAAACACTCCAGCGATCGTAAATTCTCGTCGGCTACACGCGTCCTCCAGCCGATATTTTATGCATTGCTTGACCGTCGTCGATGTGTCTGGGAACCGTCTTTAATTCACCTGGTATTATCGGCCGGCCGAGTCGTGACTCGTTTCACGGATTTACGTCCGCGTAATCTCGCAGCCGCCGGCGGTTAGCCTTGAACGCGTCGATTTACATAATCGTGACACGGTAATTACTCTTGAGCAATTTCCAGCCGGCGATTATTTGCGGAGCGCCGATTGAACCCTCTATTTTCGAGGCGGTTGCACGCACGCGCAAACACGTTCACGCTCCTCACGGACACTGGGATAAACGTGGGCCATCGCGTTCGGTTTATTTATCCGAGCGGTTGCTTCAAAGCGGGCTTTAACGGATAATCGAGCTGGAAACTGAAAATTCCTAGGAACGAGCCCGAGACAGGGCGGACTCTGCGATCTCGTGAAACGATCTCGATATCATGGATGGGAATCTGGGTTAAGCGTCGTTACGTACACAGTATTCGGCGTGTGTCAATATTGACTCAGCTCCGCGGATACGGAACTGCTTGGAATTTCGGAGGAGACAACAAAGGCAAGAGGAAACCGTGAGTCTGACCGACCAACTGGCTGGGCGACCGGCCGGAACTCGGCAGCCGTTCCCCGCGAGCGATAATTAAAATATCTGTCCGGTCGCGCCGCGATCGGGCCGAAGATAAGCCTGACATTAAAATGGAAATGGCTTCGGCGGATTTATCGCACGGATAATCCTGTTATTTAAATTCAAGCCACCTGGGCGACCGTTGGAGCGATTCGAATTGACGAGTGGAGCTCGCCGATCATCCCCGTCCCTCGATGTTTTTGTTGTTTCATATTTTTCCTTTCTGTTTTTTCAGGAAATAAAACAAGCAAGGGAAAAAATACGGGCCGGCGAGCCGGTAAATCTTCCGCGGGGATTGGAGAGCAAACGTCGAGCGCTATGATTAATCTTCGAGCGGAATCTGTGCAAGTTTCGACGAGACCGTTTCGCTGGCCGGGCTCTTAACAAGATGGCCTGTTTTAAAACTCGGGAAACGAGGTCCGAAAGTTCGCGAGCCTTTGTTCGACGCGACCACTTTTCTTTTTCCTTTATCGGGGAAAGCTAGGGCGAATGCAAGACGGGGAAGAATTATTGTAAAAACAGTGCGCGGCCCGCGCTCGGGGGGAGAGGCCGACTTTAAAACACAGCCGCGAGATTGTAATTAAGATTGCTGGTCGAAGTCCGAAACAGGTTCCCGGCTCTTAATTACATGTAATCGCGTGGATCGAGTTTCTGCGACACTTCAGAATTAACGTTTCCTTGGGCAGAGCGTAATGGATGCTTTTCAGTCGGCCGCTGACAACGGGCGCCACGGCGAAGCCATTTTGACCTATCTTTTTATCGTCGCGCATCTAGGTTTCTAAATTTGTGTCGGCTGGAAAAAGAAGCGGATGATGAATAACTCGTGCGACGCGTTCCGACGAATATTCAATGAGATTGCATGAATCTTATGAAACGGATTAACTCCGCTCGCAAATAAACTAGCTTTCCTCAACGTTTGATGAGTCTCCTTTGCCGTGAATTTTATAGTTTTGGACGGGCATCGTTTATTTCGTTCATTGTGGAGATGTGTTATTAACGAATTTCATGGGTCGATAGTCCAGTCATTGGCGCCACTAAAAAAAACTTCGATAGATTTTTTTTACTACGATCGGTATTATTCTTAACAGACCGTGCTAACGGAGAACATGGACATCTGCATATGTAACAATCAGTTAGATAAATGCCCGTATAATTGAATCTTTAAACTATCACGCAATAATGTCTTTTAACGAACATGATAAGAAGAAGGAGAATGTAAAAAGAATTTCGCGAAGAGCGGAGAAATCTCGAAGCTGCCTTCAGCCCGATAAAACGGGATTTCCTAGGAAGCACGTGACGAGAAAATCGCATGAAATCGCGTTCTCCGGTTTAATCTTACGCTGACGACCAGAGAGGAGAGAAGCAAAGAGAGAGGCAACCGAGGAACGTGGCCCGTTATCGCGTTCCACTAGTGATAACCGAAACTGTTATCGCGAACTTCGCTTCCTGAACAGCTCGGGCCGACTCGGCCCGAATGGGCCCGAGCGATTTTTAACCCCTGAGCTAGGCGAAAACGGGAACGACGACGTGTTATAGAGCGATGCGGAACGAGCGGGCGTTCGTACGGTTTCGCTTTACACAGACTATGCGCGCGTAATCGGATAGGCCTGTACTTCACGGAAATTCAAGGTGTTTCTCTTAAAGCGAGGCACGCAGTGTCGCCTGACGAAACTGGGGCCTAGACTTGCAATGTTTCAGAGTTAGAATTAGAGTTAGGCGAAATGTAATCCAGTTACACGTTGGTAATGACGATTAAGATGTAACTGGTAATTCGATTGCGAGTTGCTACGAGTAATTGTTAACTGCGTGTTAGCGTGGTTGCCTTAATTGTAGGCAATTGTAGGGTAGTAATCATTAAGGACTGAAGAGATAAAAATAAATAAGTCTTGATCAAATTTTGACTATAACTGTCATGAATAAACTATGAGTTCAGGTTTCCGACTTGAAAATTTAAATTTAATCGGAACTAAATTTCTCTGTACAGAGGTTCTATGAATTCAAAGTAATATAAGGATTCTACAGAATTCATGTAGTCTAGTAATTGGATCACATTTTATTTAACGATTCTTCCTACGCCGTACGATTTATTTTCTCATGGACTAAACTTACCAAGACGTGACCCGGCGCCAAATACTTCTTCCAATTATTGTAAAAAGCTCCCTTACCTGTAACAAAGAACAGAATTTTCGTATCAATCACAAAAATCGATGAAACTGCAGGGAATATCGCAAGACGAATCACCGAACCGTGAAAATCCGAACGGCTTCGAAGAGGGTCGTTCCTAGAATCAAATCTAATTCACGGAAATTGGGGTGGAGAGATAGGAGCAGGTACACAGGCACCGTTCAATCGAAATAGAAGAGGAAATTTATTAGACTGGCAAGCTCGATAGGCGTAGTTTGATAAGTACACCGAGGAAACGGCAGATAAATTCATAGACGAGTTCTCGGCTGGAACGAGGGAAATGGAAATCACGGGGCGGAGAGGTTGGAACTGGTCGGGGGTGGGAAATAGATGGTGGAGGGATCGCGCCGAAGCGATGGTAACAGAGCCGCCACAGAAAGCCATTAACAAGTTCGACACGAAAGTCAGAAAGTTAGCGAAATTACCACGAGTTGGCCGTCGGTGTTGGTGTATCGCCAGTTTATAGCGCAAGTTCCGCTCGCTACTGTGACGCTTGTATAGCCTATAGACGTTAAGGGGTGGGGACCGGCAGGAAGCGTGCACGGCGGAAAACTTCGTGAAAACTCTCCGGCTCTCGGCGTGGCGAAACTTTTTAATTGATTTTATTTAGTCATCTCGCTCCCAACCACTCCCTCCCTCTCTTTCAGTTTTTACCCCTTGCCACGATGCCGCCTTGTCGGTGTGTCGCCGAGAGATTTATACAACCCCTGGTTTCTCTTGCATTTTCACCATAGCAGAAATTACCTTGTGAAAGCCCACCCACCCCCTACTGTCTCCTCCGTCCCCAGGCTCCGATTACCATGCCCTAGAAAGCCTTTCTACGCCGAGGATTCGATCCAGCGGCACGTAACCTCGTTTTCCACGGCAGACGCGAGACACTCTGTATCTCTGTTTTCGTTGTTTATCGAAGAACCGGTGATCGTTCCAACGAACCGGCGGTTTTCGAAAGGAAAAAGGTTTTATCCAGACTGACTTCCCTGAATTTCGCAAAATTGTGATTCCAACTGGGCGAGACTTTTCCGTGATCCGCCGTGGTTCGAACACGCCGTACCGGCGTGTAAAATTAATGTTTCCTGGAGTGGGCGGACACGTTTTTTCAGTAAGTTGCATTCCGAGGAATTTCGAGCGGAACCAGATACAGGATGCTTAACTGAGTCATCGAATGATATGCGACTGTCTGTATAGAATTCGTGACACTGGAGGAGAAGATTCGTAGCGTTCCATTATAAATGGCAAACAAAATTGCTTGATGTTTCTAGTTCCTATGTTTAAAAATTGACTAAGCTAACGACAAAATGTACGATCTGTTGCAAACTAGAATCGTTCGGAATTACTACCATCGGTAACGGTAGAATCAAATTCCCCGGTGCGAGGCTCATTTCGAAAACCGCCGCGGGACTAATTTAAAAAAGGAATGAGCCGAAGCCGGCAAGGAGTTTCGCAATTCAGTTAAATCGCTTGGGCGCGGAGATATCCGAAAGTTTAAATTAGAGGGGAGACACCGAGACCACTTTTCCATCTTATCATTTTTTTACGGTAGCCGGGTTACTCTATCTATAATTCTCGGCATTGTCTCGAGCGGCGGGGAACGGAATGCGAAAGTTTCGGGGAACGCCGAACGACGAGAACTTTTCCTCGGCAATTTTTCGGTGAAAGTTACGCGACCGAGGCAGAGGGACGACAGTGAGCAAAAAGAGTTTTTTTCAAGCCGGGAAATTCGTGTACATCTGAATTTCAACGAGGCAGAAGGAGAGCAAGAGGGAGAAACAAAAGAGGAGGGAAAGCGAAAGAGATGGTTGAGATTGGAGTTGCGGACGAAATGCGGTGGGAGGACGTGACCAATCGGAAAACTTGCGCGATACGGTGGGCGAAGTTTCGAAGCGGCGCGCTGCAATTCCGCCGCGACCCGACCCAACACGACCCAATCGGTGAAACTGGTGCATGCAACTTCCCGGAAACGATGCGCGCAACCCGACGAAAAACACATTCCTCTTCCGGTAATCTGCGTACCCTCCAGTGTCACGGCGTTGTTGCTCGAGTTAACGTTAGTTTATTTGCGAACTTCAAACTTCCGAGAGAGTCCTTTGAAATTCCCCGACGCCTGGCAACTTTGCGAACTTTCCGTCCTCCCGGCGCGCGCCTGTTGCGAAGATTGCGTCCACACGAGCTCAAATTCGTTGCGAACAATGTATTGATAAGCTGTCGCGATACGGCTGATGGATGCGAGCGTCTAATTATGCCCTGGCATCTATTCGCGGCTTGGGTATTTGCGTTCAGCTCGGAGCTTAATACTTTTCTGCTTGGAAGAGTATTAATAGGATTCTGATGTCAGCAATTAGCAGGAAGAAAGTTTATTAATTTCCCTTGGAACATAGCTTGATGGAGAAATTGCAGCGCAGCGTTGCCGCGGGGAGATTTATCGCATTGGGATTGTCGTTTCTCGTGAGTTGATCACCGAGTTTACGGAACTTTACTAAATAATACGTCAAGATTACGCTCTCGTTCTTCTTCGTTCTTCGTTTAATAGTAACATCGATGATAATAGCAATTATCACAGCACGTGGAATTATGAATGAGCAAGATTCATCAAACTGATAACTAGAATTGAATCTAGAGGTGAAAAATACGCTTCGGAAGGAATGGAATTACCATAACGACAATAATTCTCTCCGATAACAATGCCTAACAGTGCTGACCAGGTACGCCTACGACTACCAACGTTCATCAGTCAACCTCGAAACGCACAGACGCATTCTGACGTCTAACTTCGCATACGCAGACTGATCGGTAGTGTCTCGACAGAAGATCCGGAACAATGGGATGAGTCCCAATACCCGGGCGATCATTGTCCGCCACGGAAACTGGCACACGATTCCCGGGAGCGAAGTATACTTGGCGGAGACGCTCATTTTCCTTCGCGAACCCCGCTGGAAAGTTGAAACAATGTGCACGCGGCTGGTCGCGTCGCATCGCATCGTGTCTCATCTCGTCTCGGCGGACGCACACGAATAGTTTCCGTGCACGTGTCCCGGCAGAGATGTCTCTCTGTCGTTGAATTCAAGCCCTCTCTCCGTTTTCTTACTCCAGCCACCACTATCCTATGGAACTTTGGAGTATACAAATTTCGAGGGTAGGGATGAAGTTCAATACGTACTCACTATATTGCCATTATTATCAAAGTAAATAGATGTTTCGAAAATGCCTCTGCAATAAGTCCAAGAAACATTTAATAATTCACCAAATGGAACCAAAGAGAAAATTCGGAGAGCTCCAGAAATTAGTAAGGATAGCTGTAGCGGTAATGCCATATCACAAACTAGGATTGCTACATCTATAACAGCTTCAAACCCATGTCTTCTAGACCCAAAAGCTACTCAAGTCCCTCTTTTCCAAAGTTCCAGTCAAGTATCCACAACCATCCCATCAAAATCGAACTTACTTAGAGTCAACTTGATCCCATCTCAATCCTCGCACACACAAATAGCGATGAGATGGTGAACGTGTAACGGGCACACAGGCACAGTTTGATGGTTATATAGAACCCCACCCTGCGACTTATGTGCCCATATACAAGTAGATACTAGCTCGGTTCCGAGTAGCGTGTCTGGCATCTTCGTATATAGCGTGGTGGCATGGGCTATAGCTCGCTCGCTCGCTCGCGGCTGGCATGCATTATTCACGAACCAGTCACAAGCTGAACTCGCTCTCTCTCTCTCTCTCTCCTGGCTCCAGACCGACCCGCCAGTGACTCCATGGCGCGCACGCTGCTGCTGCTGCTGCTACCGTTGCTGGTTGCTGTTTCTATCCCTTCGCCGAGTACACACACGCAGCCACACGAATTCGCTACAATGGGAGGCCGCCGGCAGATTGAGGCGTTCGAGCGAGGAGGCATGCCTCCTTTTTATCCCTCTCTCAATCCGTTCGTTCAACCTAATTCCTTTCACCGACTCGCATCGTTTTTCTTCGGAATTCCGTGGCGGTTTTAGTGGATCGCGCCCGTTCACCGGCGATTTGGCTCAAGTTTAAGGTTTGGTCTCGCTCGAAGCAGTGTCGACCTTTTACGCCGAGCGCCTATTTTTGGGAACGTGATTGGTTTTCAAGGAAATGGACCTAGAAATGCAGTGCGACTGCGGGTGAGAGTAAAACGCGGGTAATTTTGTGGTGCACATTCCTTGAAACGATTAGGAAGGTATGTTTCAGTTGATGATAAGTTAGCATTGGAATCGTGGAACATGAGGAATATAATTATTTTCGGTCTCAACGAACTGGCAAGTGCGAGTTAATTCCCCCCTGCAGCTGCCGCAATTCGAATATCCAACAAAATCGAGTACAACGTTCACCCTCTCGAAAGAGAAGCTCGCAAAAACAACATTATTTTTCATTTTCAGTCGTGCGACATCCGGTACGCGAACCGTCCCGCGGCACCGTCGAATTTTACGCAAAGGTTCACAACCTGTTTACGGGCTCTAAAGAAGTTTTAATTCGTTTGGCGATCAAAGGGCGCCCCGGCAGCGGTGCAACCAGCGTTTGTATCATGTGTCATTAAATTCCACGTGACAAAAGCGTTTAAGTAACACCGCACAACGGTGAAAAGATTTTTCCGCGCCACGCTCCGACCCGCACGGGGAAGTTCCAGCGATGCGTGAAACTCGGGCTCCGGGCCTCGTGGTTTCAGCAGAAAAGCTATGAAAATTATTTCCGGCTCTGATCCTCTGGTAATGATCACGGAACCGCGCGCTTTTTACTACGGGATTATTTCATACCCTCCGCTCGTTAAATCGCCAATTAGAATTTCCAGCCGTTTTTGCCGTTCGGTTATTCGCGGTGGACCGAGCCTGTAAATCAAGCATCGGGGACAAAAAAAAGGCGAGTCGCAACAATGTATCCCCAGCATTGTGATAACGCCGCGGTCTAGCTTCCGTCTGGCCGCCGTTGTCGTCCGCGCCCCGTCGACAAGGCGCGTCACACTTAGATGCGTCGACTTAATTACGCTAATGAGAAAGGTTTCGGCTGGTTTTCTCCGCGCATCGAGCGTTATACCGCTCCCCTGTCACTGACCCTGTGCGCCTGTCCTGCGGTCTTTTTTCTCCGCCCCTTCACCCGTCGGCCAACAGCTTTTAATCTATTAACCGTGACGCAAAGGAAGACCCGCGAGGCTGATAAACACCGCGACCGCAAAAAGTGCGCTTGCCGCTGTTCCGTATCGGGTTAATTATCATTTGAATCCTCTTGGCGACGAATGATCCAACCGGGACAAATTTTAATTCCGCGCGACTGATGGAACATACAAATTTAATGTACCGAGTGATCCGAAAGACGAAGAACTTGCGGATGAACGGAACTCGGAAACACGAAATGCAAGTTTTTCTGTTGGAAATCTGTGAAAAGAGACTGTGTAAGATCTTCACGATTAGCCAATTCTATTTCTAGCAAATATTAACACGTTCACCACCACGGTCGTATTTGAAATATCCTTACTGTGGACCGTGCCTTTCTTGCAATTGGCATTTCACATAAGTGTTATATATGTGTGATATGTTGCTATAACCAACGCTGCAATAGGGTATACCATACGCCAAATCCATATTAATATCATCATAGCAACGGTAATCAACAGCGGCACACACATGTGACATTGGATTCTTTAAACGAATCGTTGTCACATATGTGTGACGCTTGAACGTATTAAGAATTATCGAAATCGTTTATTTCAAATATAAAGCATTTTGTATTATGTTTCCGGCGTATTCTTTGTAAAATTGCTCATCTCCAGTCATATCGCTTATAAGTCTCTATCCATCCGCAGCAAATGAGAAGGGCGCATATGTAGCCTGCAGGAAAAATTGAAAGCTCCCAGAGCGAGCGGTTCGCTCAGGCCTATTCGGTCCGCAGAAAATAAGAGCCCGTTCCTATTCGATGCTTTCCCCGATACACAGCTCGCTCACTCGTGCTATAAAACCCGATATAAAACGGAAAAAGGCGACGTCAGATCGTAAAACCGGCGGCGCATCGGGGCCAATTTGATTTACGGCCGATCCGGACGCGTTATCGTATTGTTGCGCTGTTTACGGGAATACTCGCGAGCGCTCGGGTATCGGTGGTGTTTTACCCGTCCCCTTCTAATGATACACTTTCGCCCGTGATTCAGACGGCAGGCGACGCTTAAACGTCGCCACGCCGCTCCACGGGGACTGCAATTACCGAGCATTACCTCGAACTTGCAGTCGCTGCTGCTATTTAGGCGCGAGTCGTGCCTCACCTCGCACTTTTTGGTCAACGGGATCGGAAAATCATTATTTTCCGTTTCACGGGAGAGAGGCCGCGCTCGCTCATTCGCGTTACCAATTTGTAAGCTTCAATTTCAATTAACGCGCCGCGTTCCGCGTTCCTTCCACGGGATTATCCTGTTTAACGAACGGGTCCGCGCCGCGGAAATTCAGGACGTGCAAACAGCGCTTTTCTGCGAGTCGAACAGGCGGACTCGACGCGTTCCCTTTTTTACTGCAGCTTTTTCTCTGTTTCCCACTCTGGCCGTTCGAAAACCTGAAATTCCGCTGCAACGACGAACTTCGTACGGCGAAACGAAATCCGCCAGACGGGCAGGCGGGACGGTGATTAATTAAGGCAAATTATTAATTTCTGTCGCGAGTCGACGCGACGTTACCGTGGGTGGGCAGTGCGAGGAAAGTTTTTCGTCGGTGCATTAACGAGCTCGGAATACGAAGGGGAATTTCGGAAACTTTTCCGCCGCGTTCCGCGGTCGGTACACCAGTTCCCGAGTCGAAAATAACTGGTTAATGAAACTATCCGTCGAACACACCGGGAACAATCGACCATTACGCTTTATCTTATCGCCGCGAATCAATATTTCTCCGTGATAAGGATTCGAATTGTTTTATACCGTCTGTCTCGCCCCCTTGCTGCCTTCCGTGCTCGCGCGCGCTTATTTACACAGTTGCACAGTCGAGTGTGTCTAACTGTAAACTTTCTCAGAACCCGTCCGTCCAGTCTCACGAGTTAAAAACAGCGTCTCGAATTATTACATAAGTTGGTATCTTTGTTTATCTGCACTGCGCGGTCTCGCGTAATCGCGCCGATCCTGCGCTGTCGACCGAGAAACGCCTCGTTTTCCCGGCAAGTAAAAAACGGATTCCGTCCGGGAAATACCGATGTTCGGGGCGATTGCAGAGGCTTTGTTCGGGATCATTACGCACCGTCGAAGGCGTTTCAGTTGCTGGGAGATCAAAGGATCTTTATAGATCGCCATATAAAAGCTGGAATAAGGAAAGAATTCGTTTCGGTTATTAAAAGATTCTTTGGGTAGAATATAGTGGAAACGTGATCCATCTCTGTGAATGTAGACGTTTTCCGTAGTAGACATTTATCTTCGAACCTTTTGCATGCCATACCATAACCGTATAAACTTTTGCAGCTTAGTCGTTGGTAGGATATCCGTCGAAATTCAACTTCTGGGATACATGTTACATGTTGAAACCAGTTTTTACTGTTCACTCGCGACCGCGTTAAAGTTGCTAGCACTCGAACGATTGCGTTTCATTCAATTTGCTTGATTTATTCAGTGTTCGAGGCCTAATGAGTGCGAATAGCGATAAGAGTTTCAGTTTATATCTTGTTCCGCAAGAGATTCTCGATAACCAGCGACTGGCCGGCAACGCGTAACGATCTCGATGCATCTAGAAATCGACGGGAAGAACCTCGATATCGATTTATCGTTGCGCAGCGCAACAGCGACGAATATTTCCCAGCGGCGAGATGCTCTTGCAGATGGAGAAGACGAAGAAAGTCTCGCGTCCGATTACGCAAGGAGAAAGTCGCGACGGCGGAACGAACGAAACGCGACTCTTTTTGCTAGTCTGATGTCCCTCGCCATCCTCGCTCCACCGTCGACCCATAATCGAGCTGCCCGGGTAACTGAGAGGAAGAGGGACAGATGGAGAAAGGAGGCGAGAACGGACCACGTGGAGAACAGAGACGACGGAGAACCGGTTCCGCGAACTCCATGGCGTGTCTAATCACGGCGCTACACGAGCGTTACACTTTGGCCGCGCATGAAAACACGCACTTGCATGCGCGCAGCGTGTTGTACGTGCACGAGTGCATCGAGCGTCTCTCGGACACGCGTGTAAGGCCCTCCAGGTAACCATCGATCGCAGCGTACCGTGACCGACATCGTCTTCTATCTCGACATTTTATCCCTGGAACGCAACGCCTCTACCTAGCAAACCGTTCAGATGTGTTAGAACCCACAAACGTAGCCATGTCTGGCTAGACACGTCTAATATTTGTATCTCTTTGTAACCAGTTAGCTGTCGCGACCTCTTTGATAAGTGTGTCTCCAAAAAGGGTAAAAAATGTAAGTTACTTGTTATTTGGACAAGTATACTCGTCAAAACATAAAACTTTGCTATTTCTTCACGACTAGTATGGTCGTGAAAAATAGCTAACCGAATAAGTGAATTTTTACCCTTAACGGACCAATGCCCCCATATAAGTGGCACGGCACTTTTACTTAGTGGGTTCAGTGCCGCGTATATTGCAGCAAAAATCATTTTATTATTTTTATCAGTGAATTTGTTTCCACTTGTTATCTATGTTACGGTGTTTTTTGGCGGTACATAAACTTGAAATACTTCCGGGCCATTAAGGGTTAAAAATTAAAAGCGCTCAAATTGCAACAAAAGATACCGAGTTTTCGCTAATTACCATCTCATCTCATAATAAATATATATAATATTATTGATTTGATCAGTTAATTGAGATTACAAATTATCTGTTCAAGTGTAGAGATAATTAAATCAAGTCTGAAAGCAACTTGGTCAGGTTTGACATTGATCAGGTCAGATTTGGCCAGGTCAGGGTGGGAGTATAAGAGAATCACGCTACACATAAACATGAATTTTCGTGAATCTTAATGTCGACGGATACGACCTAATGTTGAGGGAAATCCCCTAGTTGTCTAGGTTTGTCATTCTGCCCATTCCAGTTCCCTTGCTAACGCGTGATACTCTTGACAGCCGTCGACCATGCGAGACCACGTCCCAATTGTTAATAAGCGAGTAATTTTATTCGGCTTTCATGGCTCGCGATACTCCACGCTCCGCGGAGAAGGGATATCGCGTGTCCCGCCGTTGACCAGCAGGTATTTTCGTGCCGGAATTTAATTAGACGCCGACTCGCGGAAAAATATAGCGCGACCACGGCGCTCGGCATGTCTCGTCTATCAGAAAGTGTGCAGCGGGCTGGTTTACTTTCTGCACGATAAGCTAAGTGTGACTCACACGCTTCACGGTGTGCTGACAATTTCGACTCGCTTCTATGTGAACAAGAACCTTTAACTCCTGTACGTTTCTTTTATTTATTGTCGATCCAATTAATTTTGTTTAGTCTTTTTGGATTTAAATTTCATATTGCCAAGGATAGGGTAACAGCACCTAATATGGAACAACTGATTTGCAAAGCTTGCCAAAACGGGAGGTATGCATGTTTTTCAATGAAACCTGCATCAAAACATGAAGAAATTAATAAACAATCATAGACTGATCAACAAGAATACAAAGATTTAAATCCGCCTAAACGACGGTAAAAAATGTAAATAAAGTCAAAGACATTTATTCTAAGAAGAAAATAAATTTGCAGTAAAATATTTTGAATAGTGAAAAACAAACATGTTCAATCTATAAATATATTTCTTATATATTCTAGATGTGCCTCGATCGATAAAGAAATACGCATGAGAGGAACGAGATGGAAAGAATTAATGGACCCACCCAAGGGATCCGAGCAAGGAAAAAAGTTGCGAGGAAAATTAGCCCATGATACGCAAAAAATTGCTCGACCCATGAAACTCTTCCACGCGCTTCGTGTCGACACTTTTTTGCCGGGCTCTGCAACCCTGTCTATCCAGCTCTTCCATTTTCCCTTCGCCCGTCATCGATGGTTTCGACGGGGGCACGGACTGTCGGCGTTGCACGCTTCTCTCGGCTCGAAAGGAAGCACTGCGAACGAGGCGAGGCAAGGCAGAGTTTCATTTAATTAGGAAAGGTAAACATTTGCCACAGACTTACCTGCCCGCCATTGTTGTCGTGCTTCATTCTCCCCGTTTCCTGAAGGATCGACTGTGAAACCCACCCCGCCCTTTCCCGACGCTTTTTGTTTGCAGAATGTTCACTGCTGCCTGTTCGGTGGACCGTATGCACACTGCTTCGAAATCCGCGAATCCTACCATCGAGGAATCCGGATTGAAGAGTTCTTATAAAAACACTGTAAGTGCTAAACCTCAAAAGGCTTGTTCTTTCATCGAAAGATATTCAATATTTCTATTCAATTTTTTTTAACTCAATTTCTATCCAAAGTACGTATCAATGGGAACGTCGTAATGTACAATTTAGACGAGCCTAATGTTCCTTTACAAGTGGTCATTAACAATGTTAACAGGTGATGTTTCTTATCGCGTCCAACGTAATGTTAGGCAACTCGTTTTTTCTCTTGAAAAAATTTGATGTTTGGCACTTGTGTTTGCGGAAAGCGCCACTATTCAATTAACCGCCGACTTTCTGGTTTCTCGCAGCGATAGGCGAATCGTGCCACGACTCTGAGGCCCGCGATTCGAGCATGAGCTTCAAGGGTGAGCGCTTAATTGCCTCGTCGTTAACGTCGAACGAACGCCCGGCCTCGTTCGCGTCCGCTTCCCATGTGAATCGAATGAAATTTTTAAGTCGGCGATACACGCACGCGTGCCAATAACGAATCGTACACGCGCGCCATCGCGCATTGCATATTTATGCGCTCGTTGCGCAAGCATTACATCCGAAAGGAAAGTCTGGAACGGTGTCCGATAGGCCGGTGTTTATTCACCGTCGAGAGGTGGGCCTATACAAAGAGGCATGCACCGGGACGAGACAACGCGCGACAACATGTTGTCTGTTGGGTTCTATCTGCCCGATAGCGGCGTCCTTGGCTCGGGACTTTCGAGTTCAAGGCTCCTCCGTCCCGAACACCCATGACGGGCTGACGACGTGTAACTTTTGAAAAAACATTTAAATGTGAGAACTGCCTTCCCGTTGAATGTGAAAATGTAACCCTGGTAATGTAATTGGAAATAGAAATTTTGTGAGTCAGATGATGTCGTTTAGTGTGCTTCTTGGGAGACACCCAGTATGTATTAGAGTGTGTCGCCATAAATTATTCAAGCCCTGCTACAAGCAATTCAAATGAAACGTTCTAGTCACCCGCGAATGATAAGGAAGAAAGAAAAACGGGAAAGAAAGAAGAAAAAGCAAGCGAGAGGAATGATCGTAAAAAGAACGTTCGACAACGGACGATTCGCTCGAAAACCTTCGATCAGGAGGTATTTATCAAACCGTGGAATCATTTTTATGGAAATTGAAGACTTCCCTCCGGACTCTGGGTTACCACGGAAGTTAGGGCCGCGAGACGATTCAAGATCCCGTTCCAACGAAATAAATTCCCGGCGCTCTGATCGTGGTACACGTCGCGGGATCACTTCCAAACGGAAAAAATAAATGAATAGATTTTCTACTTGAGGTGAAACGACCTAAAACGCAGCGAGTTCTGCAGTTGTTTTCGTGCGAACCCGCGCATTCCAACACGAACTGCGGGAAAAACATAAGTTCGAGGCGGACGCACGAAGCCTTGACGTTGAAGCGAAGCGAAATGAAGAAAAAAGGGTGAAATAGAATCCACGGCGCGCACACTGCCGAAAATAATCTGCGAGTCGAAAAAACATCGATTGCTCTAACTTGGGAGCTTTCCAAACTTTTTCCACCGAGTCGGGATTCTACTTTTAAATGGCGCGTTTCGCTTTCCGCTCGAGGATGCACTCGACTGTGCATTTTCGGCTCCGTTCCCGAACTGTCTCGATTCTGCCATTAACTTGTCCTAAACTGAATATTCCAACGCGACGATGAATTATAAATAGCTACGAAATTTAAAATTTTGTTTTAAACTCATTCTATTTTACATGGAATTAATACTCTTCAGTTATCCATGAAATCAATTACATTGAATAAAAATTCCTTCGAATTTACTGAAGCCCAAAAATAAGTTTCACTTTTGTTCACCCAATTTCCCCCCGTCTACTAAATTGTTTTCTACTATATCCTTCAAAATATTCCCACATAACAAAGTACAAAACAGTGCACCACGAAAAACGAGCATCAAATTCGTAAATTGGTTCGTCTCCGCCACAAAGTGCTTTCACTTGGACAACAAAAGATACCTTTTCCGCGCATCCGTATTTTTTTAAAGCTCGCGGTGGTAGCATATTTATAGTGCCGCCCCCGGTGGATCGTTGCATCGGAACAAAGAGAATCGCTGGAGGATCGATTACCCGTTCCCGGAGGAGGGTCGCATAAACCGGCCCCGGTGTTTTTACTCCCCACAGCCGGGGATCGATAGAGTCGAAATTGATCTCGTCGGAGGAGGCGCCACTCTAAATGGAGAGTAACGGCCGTGC
This sequence comes from Nomia melanderi, assembly GCF_051020985.1. Taxonomy (NCBI): domain Eukaryota; kingdom Metazoa; phylum Arthropoda; class Insecta; order Hymenoptera; family Halictidae; genus Nomia; species Nomia melanderi. The sequence continues at coordinate 10,307,208 of NC_134999.1, read as the reverse complement.
CGGACTTACGGCTTCCTCCAGCAAGCGCAATGTTCTTCCTCTAAAACCGTTCCCCGGTATCCTTTCCAGCTCCGGATCGGTACACGTACACAGGGAAAGAGTAAGAGAGAAAGAGAGAGGGGGGGGGGGGGGGGAGAGAGAGAGAGAGAGAGAGAGGCCAGGCTGAACGCCGCATAAGGATTCAGGCCAGGCACGGCCATAAATCGAGGATAACGACTGCACGGTGTACGCGCGGCGAATGCCGCCATTAAATGGCGGGAGAGCGCGCGAGCTGGCTCGTGTTCCGCAATTATTTCGTCGAAGGACGACCGCTTCTGGGTTCCCGGGGGTCCCCGGGAGTCTGCGAGAGTCTGTGCACAAGCACGCGTGCGTGCGTGAATCCGTGCGTGTCCGCGACGTGCAGGATTTCGAGTTCCCGTCCGGTGGAACAGGAACAAGAAAGAAAAGAAGACCAAGAGAAGCAGCAAGGAGAAGACGCAGAAGAAGAAGAAGAGGAGGAATGACGAACACAACGCTATAGGAAAGCCCCGCCGCTCCGGCGGAGCTAATGTCTTCATAAGAAAACGAGCGTTGATGAATGCGGTGGACACAGTCGGGTAATTGGTTCCGCGATACCCGGCCGAATCGAACCCGGCGAATCGAGCTCGATGGCTATCGCCGACTTCGAACAACGGGTAGGTAGCTGGCCGAGAGGATGATCGCTGGTACGCTTGAAATGTGGGCGGATCCGTTGCCGAGTGAGATTCTCGCAATACCCGGGAAAACTGGAAACCGATATGACCGTTCGGATTCTGCCCGTGATTTACATGGTAATCCTCTTTCTGGATCAGAGGGTGCTGGCGGAGAGGGGGTTCGACAGGGGCAGCAGGTTTTTAAAGGGCACCTATCGCCGGCGCGTATTTAAATTTCAAACTCCACCTGCTGCTTCTATACGCGACGCGCTCCCGTCGGAATGGTTCCGCATTAATGCCTTTATGAGAGCCGGAGCCCGTTTATGAATAACAAGGGGGCCGACAGAGGAATCGGTTTCATTCAGCCCTTCGCGAGGCGGGAGAAGATTTGAATGCGTTTTAATTGGCCCGGAATCTGATGTCGAATATTTAATATCGGCCGGGTAACGTCGATAACGCGGCACACACGAAACGGATCGCGATTATTGTTCCAGATGAACGTGGTATCGATCGATCGATCGTTCGTTCAATCCCAGTGGAAATCTGTTTTTGACCGGTTCCAGGTAGAAAGCCCTCGGCGACATTTAACATTCCCGACCGGCCTGCGGAATTTAAACGGGGACAGACGAAAAAGGGCCGCTCCGTCCGCGGTCGAGGCGTTTTAAATTCCAAACACCACCTGCTGCTTTTCCCGTTTCTTCGCAGGTGGAGGGATGGATGGACCGTGGCGCGGACAGCCGGCGAAGAAGTGAGAGAGGGTTGATTTCACTCGGAATCTCCCGGGGGCTGTTTTCATTTCGTGCTCCGCCAAGCACGTACACTTAATTCGAGGTCGAACCTCGGCCGGTTAATTCGGTAACAATCGAAAGTCGATCGTGGCCCGCTACGCACGCGAATCCCGCGACCGGTATTGTTTGCGGACGAAACCTGCTGATAATGCCGTTACTTTCTATTGGCGGCACCTGCCACTCAGGCTACGTGACTTGATTGAAAGCGAGATCGTTTAGAAATAAACGGGATTAATAAGTATACACTGTTCGTGTCGCGTAACCGTTCTTTGTTTTTTTTTTGTTTGCTTCCTACTGCGAGATCGATCAAACAAAAACGAATTACAACTTTTTTTGCGGTGATAATTGCAACTTGTTTGCGTACCGCTTTGCTGTGTACGTGGAATTTTAGTGTGGAGATTGCCAACAATATTTTGCAATGAATAATTGTTTTGTAGTTAATGGTTTACTAACAAATCGAGCGACATTAAAAGGTTTCCTCTAACCTTTTACAGTATGAATCATTTAAGGTAATTAAGTACTGTGTCCCTGTTTGAAGTATACCTTGTACCAATTAATAATCTAAGAGTTACGATTTGTTCATTTTGATGTTTTAGAATGATAGTTTAACACGTTGAATGCCGCACGATTTCATAGAGCAAAATACACAAAATGGAAAAAGTATAATATTGAATTATTCAATTGATTTGCATTATTACTGCACGTTCGTCTGGCTAAATGTCACCGAATTAGGTAACATTATTTATGATATAGAAATGTTTCCAAATAATGTTCGTTTAATTGAGTGAACTATAGTAATTCGATTTTTTGGGGGGTCACCGGTGAACCCCATGGCATTCAACGTGTTAAAGGAAGTCCTATTGAATGTCATAAGACTGCAAAACAGTTCAAATTTGGCGCTACAGTAGTTCTCGCGATAGAGAATCAATAATCCGCGGGAACGGTCATGGCGGACCCAATACTGGTGGGGGGGTCACGATGCGACAGCAACTTGTCACTTGTTCCCCGGCTGCCGCCACTTCGGAGGCTTCGTGTTGACTTTAATCGGATCCCACGGTATTAAGAGTTTGTGCAGCACATTACCTGCGAGTCCAGACTAGGTTTTCAGTCGGCGGTAATCCCTTTTAGTCGGAGTAATCATCACGTCACGAAATACGCTCGCCTCCACTTAGCACAAACTTGCCGGTCCCGGTGCACGTTTAACGACTCGACCGACATTTGTACGCGAGCACACCGTCTGCAGGGGAAACCACCGATGAACAATTAACCGAGCACTGGCGATCTTCGAAACTCAATCTTCACAGGGATAAACGGTAACGGTTAGTTTTAAAACGAAGCAACAGCCACAAGCGCACGCACTACACGACGATTCCGATTTTCGTGAAACGCGAGACAGAAGGTTCGCGCGTGACTGCGAGCCCGACCGAAGACGGCCGAAGATCCACGAGCGGTACCGACCATGGCCGAGCAGCGCCGAAGTCGCTCGGGCACAGGCTCGCGACGCGGATACAAGTTCCCCACGCTTATATTTCGTATATTTGATCGTGCCCGGCAGCTGTTTCTCGCGCGATATCTCATCCCTTGGTTTACGTTCCCTGTGTCTGGTTTTCGTTGCTACATTGTTCCGATCCCTTCCGACATTCGGCCGTGCCGTGCCGGATGGAATACCGTGGCGTTCAAACAATCCGGGGGCTGTTTCATTGTAGCGGAATGGAACCGCTGAATTTGCATAGGTTAACTCTGTCGGTTGTTTACACGACACTGCCCCTTCCTGACGAAAATTCGCCGCAGTTTGTTCGTGGATACACCTCGCTCCACGAATGTAAGTAATGGTACACTATTCTTCACCGTGTCATCGTTGAAAGACTGTTCAAGACTATTGTCTGGCTTTGAAGGAATATTGCGATTCAAATGAACCGCCAAAATGGTCACCGTGCACAGTGCGCGCGCATAGGGGACCTATACAATATTTAAAATAAAAAATAACGAATGAAATCCTTGAAAATAAACATTGTGCCGAGACGAATGCGATGCAAAATAATTCGAGTTTTAAAATAAATCAATGAACGTTGACGCGAATTGTTGATAATAGACGATTCGTTTGATCGGTCTAACCTCAAGACACGGTGAAAACGTTTCCTCGGGTAAAGTTCGCGGGAACAGCGCGACGGTGGGGTCAATGATCCTGGTTTCTCGCGCGTTCTCGCCCCTCGGGGTGACCCGCGGAACAGAAAGAAAGAGAAAGAGACGAAAACGCCCGCGGAGTATCACGCGGCGTACTGAAAGTGGCCCGGAGTCGCCGGCTTGCAGCGTGCCACGTTCGCTTCTGCGCAGGAATCAGTGCGCAAGTACGGTCGCGCGAACACGAATGCCTGAGCGGACGATTGATCGCGGACGGGATCTCCTTCTCTTCCGCTTTTTTTTCTCCCCGCATTTCTCTCTCTTTTCTCTCTTTCTTTTGTTTCGCCGTGCTCGATTAACCCTTTCTCGTATCGGCTCGCGTCGCAGCAACAAGTCGAAGACAAGCGAACACCCGTTTCGGGCTGTTTTCGATCTGGCTTTCGTTTTTCAACAAATCCTTCAATGATGCTAAATCCTTTTTCTTTCTGTAAACGTCTTATGAGAGCCCCACAAAATATGAATTTCAAATTTGGAGAGACCCATTTGAAATTTTATCTAACGCGAACGTTAATCCGAGATGAGCATGTCGCAATAATGCGAACCGGAAGAAACAACGGAACTTCGAACGCATTCTAATTCACCGGGATTATTAATAGTGGAATCGTTATACCCGTGCCGTCCGAAACGAAAACAGTTGCGTCAGAAGCGCACCGGTGACGCTGCATTAACTGAGCGATTAGTGTCATTCGTAAATGAATGATGATGCAGACCGCGGCGTTAAGGCGCACGCCGCATCGATGAGCACAAAGCGAGGCAAAATCGATTCAGCCGGGTCGAGCTGAAATAGTCCGGCGGAAATAAAGATCGTTCGAACCAATTCAGGGCGCAGAATCTTGGATCACAGTTGGCGCGGACGACAGGCGATGGGGTGGCAGCGGGGGACAACAGGAGAACGGGACGGGGCGAGCTCGAAACCTCAGAATGTGGATCATTTGTAATTCAATCGAACATCACCAGCCTGGACGCTTATTGCCGTCACTTCGCGCAAGTTCGCGTGAAATATTTTCGATCCGTGAATCACGAAGAAATTCATTTGCAATTCCATTTCCATCGTTAATTGCGACCGACAGTTTCCGTTCAAAGAATCGGGTCGGTCGGGAATGTATTATTGGCGGAGATAGTTCATCAAATTGTCGAATAATTGAATTTTGCCTTTATAAGGGAATGCATTTGCCGGACGGCGGACTGATTTAAGTGCGGTGCGGTTCAGTTTCCACGTGATGCGCGCTCGTCTCGAATGCACCGTTGCCTCATTTGCAAATACTTCGCGCGACGTTCCCAAAATATTACCGTCGGTCTCGCGGGGAATTATTTATCAGCCCCGACCCGATGCGATGGCTCGTCCGATCGACGAACGATCTGTGCACGCGCTCGCTCGTGCATAATGCAAATGCCGTTTTACTTTTCCAATTAGGATCCCTGTAATTGGTCCACGAAGGACAGGCAAGAAGCCGTTCGTCATTAATCGGTTATCCGAGCCTCCGGTATCAGCGGGATCGAGGGACAACCTCGCCAACCAAATTACAGGGCCAACAGTGTACCGCGTAATTGCCATTCCGATCGAACCGCGTGGCCGGTTTTGCGATACCTGGCGCGATGGCATCGCGGGCGCCTCGCGACCCTGCGCAGCACGCCACAGCCTGATACCGCGAGAGCTTTACGAGCCGGCCCGGAACGAGATACACCGGTCCTCGCGGCATGGTTCAACGGATAAGGGTAATTCGTTATCACGTTCCTTACGGATTAAAGTTTACGCGAAGAACCTAATAGCGTGTCGGCGGCGGCGGCTACGATCTCCTCCATAAAAACGCGATATTGCACTTTCTGAGCGAGGCCTCTTTGGGTCAGCCGCGCGCTATCGTCTCAAAGATCGCAGCCAAGCGGAATTGCGGCTTGCACCGCGTACGGAACCTAAAAAGAGTACGATGGCTTGAAAGGCTGAAAGATTTTCATTATAACCCTGGAGGGAGGAAAAGAGATTGCCTTCCGGAGGACGCTTTTCACCTCCACCCCTCTAGGCGGAAAAGGGATTAGCTTACCTTAATTAATTAAATCGTGGCGGCGATACTTTTATCCGAGGAAATATGTAATCTGTACCGAACGCGCTTCGAGTTTCATAGCTGGATGTTACACCGGTGCGCACGCGTTACGCAACTTGGTAAATTAACCTCGTTTTCGCGAAATGCTCTCGCCACTGCCAGTGAACAACAGGAACAGAGAAAAACGACGGGGAAAAGAAGCGGCCGTGTGCTCGCGTTAACGACTCGTAATGGCCGGCACGTCGCGTGAGGAAAGAGAGGCAGCTCGATTCTTTCCCCGAGGAGAGACTTCGTGACTGGACGTCGCGGGCCACCTTCATTCCGCTCCTTTTTTCCCCGGAGCAGGTACACCACCCGGCAGGGCCCGCGAGCCGCGTCCTCATGTTTCACCGAGCGCGGAACCGGTTTTTTTACGGTTACCCACCCCACACCGAGGGGCCGATTTCGGCGAAGCATTGAGCATGTCCGTGGTTCACCCCTCGATCTCTTTTCTCCGCGGCCGAACCCTCCGCAGACCGCCCACGATATTCCCCTTTTGATCGATCGCGATCCTGCGAGCCCCGGCGCAAGGGACGAGAAACGAGATCCAGGGATCCGGGAGAGGTGGGTGCCTGCGCGCGACGCGCCCCGATTCGTTCGATCCGTTCCCCGGCCGCGGGTAACTTTAACGACCGTGGCCCGGATCGACCTTGCCTTCCAACCTCTGTTATTTCGAACCCGCCGACCAGAAAACGTTCTCACGTACCTACACACCTTCGCCCCCCCCCCCCCCCCCCATATACACACACGATGAAGCGGAGAAACCTTTCCTCTCGTTCCTTGTTGCAACCACGTCGCGAAATTGGAGAATAGAGCTCGTGCCAGCGTCGGAACGGTATTGCCGCAGCTTCCAGTACCCATTATCGAGAGCATGTGTCGCCGAAGAAGCAGAGGTACTTCGGTCATCGATCAGCTGGCGATTTCTATAAACGAAATTCGCAGAATTCGGTGCTTGGAATGGAAACTGTTATACCAGCGATTTATTTCGAGACTGATAGCCTTTCGAATTGTCCGTAGAGGTCACAGGCGTTTGACAGAGTACTGTTTACGAGTATATCGACTAATATAAACTTCAGAATTAAGGTTACGATTATTAACATTAATCATTAGTTATCCATCTCGAGTTCCCTGCTCGCTGCTGCATCGCATTTCAAGGTTCCTCTAGCACGAGATCTAATCGGTCTGAAGCATGTTCGAGGAAATTACGTTTGTCGTGTCGGAGCCCCAGCCGTGAAGGGTCAAAAACGAACGAACCGGGGGTCATAAATGTCCACCCTCATCGCTCGATGTCGAGATAAGAAGCGAACTACGTCTAAAAGAATTGCGCGGATTACAATAACGAGCGTCCGAGGTGCAGCAACGTGGAACTAGACGGGATCTCGGTTGCGCGGCGTCATTGAAACTTCCGTTCGCGTTACATTTAATTGCTCCTCGCGTCTGCCGGCGCGTCTGGAAAACTTTTCCAACCCCACTCCCCGTTATCGCGCCGTGGCTGGCTCCCATTGTCTCCGCACGCCGAGTGTCTTTAATTACATTCAACGGTACTGCCTCTGCAACGCGTCCGACTTCGCTGCTACCAGGCTCGCCGGGAAATCTACGGAACCAAGGATTTCGAGGTCGATCGAAAGATTCGGTTCCTCGTAACCGCAAAACAAAGGGTCCGGACAGGGGATGGAGTGGGAAGAAACACAGTCGGATCTCGGGAAGGTCTCCGGGGACCAACCAAACAGCTTCATCCTTCGTCTTCCTGCCCGACCGAGGGAGAAAGGGAGAAGGAGAGTGAGAGAGGAGGCGAGGAGAGGTAATCCTAAACCCTCGTTGGTCAGCGGAGTCGGCATACCTCTTCAAGGTTAACTCTCGTTCCGTCTTGAAATTCCATCCACGGCGAAATGGGTCCACGCCGCTTGGTCGACCAGCCAACCGGCCAAAGGAGTGAGAAAGACCGGTAACGAGGCGGAGGAGGGTGAAAAAGGGTGGATGCCTCTGGAACCGGTGAAGGAGGGAACGGGACGGAGGTTCTTCCTACGTCCTCGTGCCCCAGGAATTCTGGGTTAATGGCACCGCATTACGATCGCGTGACTTTAGAAAGATATCCGTGCCCGCGATCTGGATGGAAGTCGCCTGTCGTCGTCGGAATGACGAATCGGGAGGGGAGCGGTGCCACCGCGAGGCGGAGGAGGAAAAATGAGAGAGCGACGAGCCCGATCGATCGTAAATATAATGCAGGCGCGGCAGAATGTCTCTATGAGAGCCATGTTACGTGAGCGGGTTTCGATCAGAGTCGATTTACGGGATGATTATGCCGCGGCTGCCACATAATACGATCGCCACGCGCGACAGGCACCAGCGCGCCGTACCGCCAAGCGTTTACGATCCGCCAGGACGATAAGTGGGAGCACGGGAATGTTTGACGTCGATGTACAAGCAATGATGCGGTTTTTTCTCCAGTTTTTTGCGTTCGGTGTGTATGTAATCTTGTTGAATGGCTCGAGCTATCTGTTGGCTTGGGAAAATCGAAATATCCTTCTTCGATTTGAAAAAGAGGAAATGTAGAAGCGGTTTTATACTTTGTGTGAATCGTACAAGAAAATTGCAATAGAAGGAGTAATAGAAAATTTTCGATGCATTCTTTCATTTGCTCCAGAAATTACTTGGAAGCTTACGATCTTGATTCTAGCGGAGATGTAACCTTAAGGGTTTGCGAAATATCGAAGGAAAGACCGCGAAGCCCGTTAAGTCCGGCGTGTCGGGTACGAATTCCGCGCGGTGGTAGTGCACACGCGGAGACTCAGCTTACGGTTGTATCGTTTGCGTGTGCGCTTGACCGGCTGCGTAATAAATTTTCCTCCTTACGCCGATGTGATTAATGAACCGGTTAAGTGTCCATACTCGAGGTTGATCGACTTTAATTACCGGTTCGCGTCGGGTATAGGAGTCTTGTCCACGAGCGGATTTAATATAAATCATTATTGTTACATCGGCGCTGCGCGGCGCGCTGTGATTTAAGGCTTCCGTAAATTACTTTCTGTACACGGGTTTTAGACATTCTCGTGATAAATCGAACGAGACGACAAGGCGATCGGGCGAAACTGGCTGTATACAATGGCCGCCGGTACGGGAACCCGTCGCCATTACGGATTCACGAGCAGCGATAATTTCGTTCGTCGTTCCGCGACGCGGTGTTCGTTTCGGCGTCGGCGCCGGAGATATGAAAATTCCTCGATTGGACAACAAATCTATTCCCGCAGAATTAACGATGACACGCCGGACAACGGGAACGGAAATCGACGCTGAAACGCCGCGCCGTAGAGACAGCGGAATGACGGGTACGGGGGTCTGAAACCAGGTCGACCGACGATTAATTATACATCTCCCTTTCTCTCTCTCTCTCTCTCCAGCGCGCGCGCGTTGCCACTATCGACGTATCGATCGCGCGATCCTCGGTGGACGAAAGCTCCCGGAGGGGAGGCAAAACGTTGCGAAGTAGATCACGACGCTCTAAATTTGTACGGCGACCGCCGCGTCTAGCCGTGTACCGCCTGGGAAATTAACGGCCCACGGTATTTCCTGTCATTCTAAATTTGACAATTATGTGGCCCGTTTGTTGGCTCGTCCCCGCTTTTACTCGCATACCGTATAATCTCGAAACGAATCCCGATAACCACACTTTAGTTTTAAAGTTCAGAAACACACGTCGGCGCTTTCTCAGAATTAATGGGGTCACCATCTAGACACTGTCTAGAGAATAATTGAGGTATTGAAAAATTTAAATAGAAAATTATGAAAACTATAAATATAAAGCAGAAGGTTACAGTGACTTACTCAGAAAAAATCAGTTTTCACTTAATACTTATTGATAAAAAAATTCGTCCTTCAAAAAAGACATCTCTAGTTGGTGTCTGCCCTTAAACTGTATCGAAATTGGAGTACGAGGATCCTTTGAGCTAAAGACTAGACACAGTTTGATACTTATAATCAGACTGTAGAAAATGCTAATAAACACATTAGTCGCATTAAATGCCATCGACTCTCGGTAAAAACGTGTTTCTAAATGCGTTCTATCGATTTCTGAACGGCGCTTCCGGCGCCGTGGAGACATTCCGGCAGGTTTCGACGTTGGCGGAAATGTCCAGCTTCCTTCTGCCGCATCCGCACTGTATCGAGGACTGCATTATTGACGCGCGAACCGAAATAGTCGTTTCACACGAGCGGGGGAATCGAGAATGCGTCGCGTCGCGCTGCGTCGCCGCGCGGCGGTCCGTCTCGTGCATCCTTAACGGGTTCGCCGCTGCATTTTAATGCGCGCCACGTATCCGGTGACTTCGCAGGGGATATGCAAGATTATTGCCCTCGCTCCCTTTCGACGAGGAAGGACATTCGAGCCGGGTCGGCCCGGCCGACCGACCGGCTGGGATTGTGTTTCCCGCACGTGTGTACCAGACACGACCGGGACAGAGTCCCCAGAGGGCTCTCCCCCTGCAGATACTTTGACGAAACAATCGTTAAAGCTACGAGGAGAGCCGCGACGTACCGTAGGCGTTCCAGTGCACGCGTGCAACTGCATTTTCTAGCTAGCATTAACTGAAGTAGACTGCGCTCAGGGAAAAATTGTTCCACTCTTACTCGGAAAAGAAACTCTTCCCGCGATTCTGATGTTGTGATCGATTATTATGAAATACAACGCATTCTTCGAAATAAAATATCTAAAGACCGCACATTTTTGTTGGTGCAAAGCTGTTTGAGAAAGTTGAAATTCAATGAATATTTCTTCAAAGTTTCATAGAAGATTAACGAATTGGAAGTTTAAAGAAGTTAAGGAAATTCGAAACTTGATTTTGTCATATGCATCATCGAACCCTGGATGACTATATAAGGCAGCAACTATATCAGAAATTCATATGAGAGCGACCCTAGCCAATATCGTCGGTTCATCCAGCATGAATCTCCCGAGGAGAAGTCGCCGACAGCTGGCGGTTACAGCAAATTGTCTGGCAAGCGAGAAAGCCTGCGTTCTCTACGGTGGAGATCCGAAAACAAAGGCACGGAGACCAGAATATCGATCCCGAAGATACGCTACGAGATGTCTCTAGCAACGAAGGAACTATTCGTGGAACAGCAATAAACGTCTGTTTTCTCGGGTAGCCTCACGAACGGGTCGATCTTGGCTGTATCATCCGCATCGCCATTCAGATTATCGCACGCGAACAACTCGATGCTCTCCTCTCCCATCCCCGCGACAGTCGGATCGCTGTGCATTACGAAATTCGCCCTCTATCATCATCCAGATCGTCGGGCGCTGAAATTACAGGGTTTCAGCGCGTTCGCGGAGTCCTTGCAGCATTGGACGCCGGCGAATCCATCAATCAAAACGTTCGCGTTTCAATGAGGGACAAAGAGCAACGTGGAAAGAGATGGAGGTACTCGAAAGCAGACTTCACGATTGAATAGAACCGGGACTCGTAGTCGAAGGAGAAGGACAACGGCACCCAACGTCGCTGCGACGATTTCTGCTGTTGCATAGCTTTAATGGCTCGACTGGTTATGCATCGACCAGAAATCCTGCGGTATTCCTGCCGTTCGGACGAGGGGAGAAATAATTACGACGCCCATTTAAAAACCGGTTCCCCTCCCCATCTGCCTTGCGTCACGACCTTCGCCTCCGCGTCCTTTGACGAGACGAGCAGCCGCTCGACGCCGTTCAACGCGCGGAAGGAAGAGAAAGGACGAGAGGGGTCGCGATGTAAGTATACCCGCAGCAGCAGTAGCGGAGGGATAGAGAGAGAGAGAGAGAGAGAGAGAGAGAGAGAGAGAGAGAGAGAGAGAGAGAGAGAGAGAGAGAGAGAGAGAGAGAGAGAGAGAGAGAGAGGATTCCCAGCGACACGCTGCCTTTAAGCGCGAGATATCCCAGTCCCGCTGGAATTCAGGGGAAATCCCTTGTTTACGTCTCTGGTCGGCGTTGCTCCTGAATTGATCTCCTGCATCGAACGGGGGAAGGGATTCGGGGAAGGATCGCTGGAATTCGGGGGATGTTCGTGTAGTTATTTCATGCAGCGTGCGAATTTGGCGTCGTTGGAATTTGGGAGTGTACAAAATGAAAATCCTAATCGGTTTTCGTGATTACGTCAATTCCGAGTATTTCGTACGCAGAGAAAAATCTAGAAAAATTGTCACGGAGAGTGGTTGTCGAAGCGAGTTCAAGGTCAGTTTTAGACAGACAAGAATCGTTTATTGACGTGAGAAGCTGGATAATAACGTGAAATGCAGCGGCGGATAATTAGCAGTTGTTATTGATAATACTTCTCTCCGCGGAGCGATTAAAACGAACGATAACCTCCGCGGAACTCGAAAGATTTGCGTGGCGGTGAATCATTGGTCTCGCGGCCAGCAATTTGGTTCTCCTCGGCAACTTTTGCATGTAGCCGGCGCGGCGCTGCGGCTGGGCAGTAAAAATAAAAGGTTGAACAAGCGGGGTAAGCGAACCGACGATCGAACGGAAGAAGGCCGCGCGGCTCCGCATAAAATGTGATTATCTACCCCGCTATTACAAACTATCCCACGAATCAAAGAGCTGTAGGGAGAGAGGGGAACCTACATCGGAGTGGCTAACTCGTTTCCTTAACGACGTCAAGTAGAAATAATCTGCCGAGTCGTTTTCCAGGAGCCCCGGGGCCCCGGCTCGTTACAAAACTCGTCTCGTTCCACGGATTTTCCGTGCTTTTTTTCCGCTCGGCGTGCGTAGACGGGGGCGGGAGCGCAGCAACGGGAAGATAGAAAGAAAGGAAAACAGAGGAGAGAGAAGGCGTTTGACTTGCAAATCGGTTCGCGTCCTCCCTCCGCCCGCTCCGCGCTGAGTTTCACGGCGCTCGCCTGTTTTCCTCCTTCGCCCACGATCTTCTACGCGGAATGCAATTACCGTAATTGCCGGCACTCGAAGCACCGCGTTGCGTAAGGGTGGTCGTTATCGGCCGCCACGAATTACATCGTTAAGCAGGAATGGCGCGAGCACGCGAACGAGCGAGTGAGCGAGCGACTGCGGGATAAGGGTTTGCAGGGGATTTGCTTCTTCTCCTTCTATTTTCCCTCCGCTTTCGCGTTTCCTATTGCGAGGAATACCGCGAGTCGCCTTGGAACTCAGTCAAAGGCGGACGACCCCGTTTTGCATATCCCGACGCCCGCGTTAATTTGAATTTATGCCCGTTCCATGCCACGCTACCAGTGTTACGTATTTATTATACATGCGCGTCGCTCGCGGATTAACGCTGATCGTCGGGGGATAGGGGATCAGGGCAGAAGAACGCGGGGAATTTTGCTCCACGATCCGATGAATGATCTAATTAGAACGCGTTGGGGTTAGCTTGATGAGGGATGAAAAATGTTTGTGAGATCGCGACTGTAAGATGTTACACGTTGCACTTGGTCATCGAGCATTTATTGAGCCAAAGGACGAATATCTGAAAACTGATTCGTGAGGCATCCTTAAACTCTTAGATTCTGTTCATCTGTGTGCCGAAGATGGTCAGGAGCAGACGAAGAATAGCGCATCCGAAAGGGAGATCAAGCGATCGCGACACCGTCAAGGTCGTCGGCTCGTCAAGCTTCATCGGGCCGGGCGATAAAAACGAGCTGTTTATGAGCGGACCGCGTTGAAGCCGCGACGAGGATTAACTGCCGGCCAGATAGCCGGATCGTTAAAGAAACGATAAGGGTGGGAAAGCGAGACGAGCAGGCGGAGGAGACTCGCGAAGAGAAGAAGACACCATGATGGGAGGGAGAAAGAGGGGCATTAGTCGCATACATATTACGGAGCTGGCAAGGTGCCAGCCATTTAAGAGGGCCGAAACCTGTTTCCGGCTGCATTGTGAACGCCTCTTCTTTCGCCGGGCAACGTTCGTGTACGGCAACGGTTTCTTTGTAGCGGAACCAGCCAACCCGAAGAAGCCCACACCCAACCCGAACACAGTAGTCGAATACAATTACCGAAATTGCTTCGGGGCTCGTCCGCGTGGTCTCCGTGACATCTGTCGTCGTTCCGAGCGCCGAAACCCCCCGTTTTCTCGGTAATTCGCTAGAAATTCCCGAAAACCGACCATTGAAACCCGACGACCATCCGATCCCGGCGGCCATTTTTATTGTCGCGCACTCTGCGCGTCGATCGGCCGGCGTAATTAAATTTAAACCGTGGATAAAGGGAAATCCGACGAGAGAACGAAATTACGCGACCCGACGCGGGCATGAAATATTTAATGCCGTCTGAATGCGATTTTAATTGTAACCGGATGATATCGTTGCAATATGAAATTAAACGTTTCGACGCTCGGCACGCGTTCATTAACGTATGAAATCCTATTTATTACCACAGGCTACGGCTCCCTTCGATATATTCGGAAATTAGCGATGACTGACTTTTGGCTACGCTTTTACAACATTTTCGATCGTAGTAATACGTTTCCGCTCTAAACTACCGAATACCTGCGTGAAATTCGCTTCGATTTTATTCTACGAGCGCCTGACACTTTTGAGTCGATCGGATCAACTCAAAAATTATACGTCCCTTAATCTTTCACGAGAAAGACAACTTAGCGTGTCGTTTATAATTGATCGCGTAGCTGGAAATAACGAAGATTGAAATATTAAGCCGAAAATCGTCTACCACGATTGCAAGGACATTTATTGCGGTATCGAAGACTATCTTTAATTAAGTATCGTAAAGTTAAATGAACGCGCATGACTCACACAGGCAGCCGATTAAATTCAGAGTCGAATGGTTAATTATATCCCCTTGGAATATTTTTCATCTCTCGTTTACGAGAGATATCATTATCGGAGAGAAAAATGCAGGGAAAACGTATCGCAAAAAGTGGCGAGTGCCTAAAAATCCTTGCGTTCACGGGGTTCCTGTCATTGGGAACAGGTTCTTAAGTGCATCGACCTCTTCCCCTGCTCGCGGCCGCTCGGAGAAGTAAGAGACTGCGGCGCAGGACGATCGGCGAACGAGGGACGGGGCTCAAGAGCGCTTCGTCAACGTCGGGACTTGTCCCGGACCTGCCCTCAGCGCGTCGATCCGAAATCCCGTCGGACGGGTCCGCCTTCCAGGCCGTGGTCTCCGGGACGGGCCATCGATCTCCGGCAATCGCCGGTGTCGCGACGTCGACGAGCACCGGGAAGCCGATTTTCTGAAAGTTTCTAACAAATGACACGGCTGCCATGATATTATTAATCCTCTCGATCGTCTATATTAATGTTACATCGGGAAGGTGTTCGATCAAACGGAAAACTCATTTCCTAGCCAACGATTCTCCGAAAATCTAATCAACTTTTCTAAAAGCGACTCATGTTCATTTGTGATTGATTTTAGTCGTATCGGTTGTATCGGTTTGCAAATAATCGAAGACGACATGAATTCTCGCAAATGCTAAAGTCATGTAAAAGTTTTCAGTGGCACACTTTCCTCGATGAAGATGTAAAACCGCAGACCTTCCTTGCAAATAAACAAGCTAGAAATGAAACAGATATCCGCGAAGGAATTTCTGAGTCACCGCGTAGCAAGAATGTCGAACCACGAGCAAAACGCGTTCGACAGATGTCGGCTTTATCTGAGTTTTATTTTAGTCTTCGCCTTTTATTTCAGTGTCTAACAATAGCGTTTCCGGAGGGAGGGCTGACAGACGGAGCGACATAGAATTAGAATGAGAGATAAGGCGGTATTCGATCGCGTAGATGGCAGCCGCCGCGCGCGCCGCGCCGAGCGATACCTCGACAGGAAACCGATAGCGGCCGGGATTACGCGGCGGGGTGAAAACGTCGACCGATAAACAAGGAATGGAGGTCGCGGAGGGACATTTTTCATAGACGTTCGCCGGCGA
Source organism: Nomia melanderi (assembly GCF_051020985.1). Classification (NCBI taxonomy): domain Eukaryota; kingdom Metazoa; phylum Arthropoda; class Insecta; order Hymenoptera; family Halictidae; genus Nomia; species Nomia melanderi. The sequence goes on along the minus strand of NC_134999.1, from coordinate 10,291,627 downwards.
CACAGTCGAGGAGGCCGCGGCGCGCGATTTTTCCGACCGCGATTCTCGCCGGCTGTCGAGAGTTACCCGGAAACCGGTGATTTCGTTGCACGCTCGCGCTCGCTACCGATAACCCCAGAGTCCCGCGCTATTTACGGGGAGAAAGGCAGGGTTATCGCGCAGATACGTCAGGTTCATCGTACGCCGGAACCTCGCCGTGACTGCGGCTTTCTTGCTGGAAAAAGTGATGCAACTTTTTGTCCGTCGATCCAACGCGGATTATTCGTGCGGAAATATTCCGCGAAACGATTATTCCTCGAACCGTGTGCATATGCTCTCTCTCGCGCGTCTCCTCGATCGCCTTTTCGCGGCTCTCGCGATCCGCCGAGCCGATAAACGCCTTGCAAAAACACCGTTCCTGCTCTCCGGAGTAAGAGCGAAGTACGCTCGCCCCGCATGAAGATGATCGGTGCGGCGGAGATCCACGGGCTTTTATAAATAACCGGTCGTTTTATTGTGTCTATTGACGATAGGCGACGGGTTATCGGCTCCGGACTTTGGACGGATGTGTTCCGCGCTTTCTACGCTTTACGAGCTCGTCCCAAGAAACGAGGATGGTAAGAGGGTAGGGCATGATTGTCGGTTTTATGAATCGCTGCTGCGATAAGATTGACTGTAACGGTGCGGCCGCGATAAACCAGCCGGATAATGGGCCCGTGGGACAAACGAAAAACCGATTAATCAGTGGAAAAATTCGTGACTGCGGACCGCGACGACCCGCTGACGAGTTGTTTGCCCCCCGGAATTTTGTTTAACCAGCCGTGATTGGCCGGCTGTGAACCACCGCGATCGATGCTTCTCGTTCGTTTCAATGTAAAATGTATGACCAATTAACCTGGCCCGACGATGAACCCGTTTAACGAATGGAAGAGTGCTTCCGAATTATACAGTGTCAATATAATCCTGCGCTCGCCCGAAATTTGTAGCTAAAGAGTACTAGTTCTACTGGAAAAAAGAGTTGGTGTTGAGCATATCAGTCTTTGTGGAAGGTGAATATCATGTTTCACTTAAATTAACTCGAAGTGTTGTAAGCGAGAGAGCACAGATAGACGAATGATGGAGTAAAAAGAACTATAACGCAGGTCGGTTAAGTAGTTACGTGTAAACAATGTTTCTTGAAGCTGCAAAGATTAGGGACGCCTTCTTAGCCGAACGAACTGATGGAAGATATGACGACGCAATTTCTAATATTCAACTTCCGACTGTGGTTTCATTCCTTTTCCATTTGGAGCTACACGCCGAACGCCGGAGGTACCCCGAAAGTTCAGGAGCCTCACTTTAGATTATGCTAAATGGGATCCGAAAGTTTCGAGGAGTAGAGAGCGATCAAAGCTTACGACTTACCGACCCCGAAGAGAATCACGGAGCACCGAAACGCTCTGTATTTACCTGGAACAAAAGCGTAACGTTACAATCGTGGCGTGACCGCAAACGAACGGGTCAGATCGAATGGACTAGCGAAATGGATGAACTTATACCCAGTCGTTATTGTCCCGGTTAAATATCTCCGCACAAAAGCGGCTGTAATTGGACTTTTGTGATCATTATTATTACCGTGGAACCAGGTTCCTCCCAAGCAATTCAACGCGTTGCGTGTTAAATTCCGAATGTTCCGAAGAAAAGACAGAAACTATTTTACGTAGTCCTCTTTGATATGCAAATTAAAATAGTGTAGCAAGTTCGTCTCTCGTAATTTATAGTTATCCGGATAAATGACGTGACGCGAAGCGTGTTCAGAAGATTTTAGACTTCCCTTTGTACGCTCGAAGTCCGTGTTCGGCAGAAATTTTTGGGGGAACTGAAAGAAGATAATGAACTCGGAATGGAGATCTTGAAATGTAAAATACAGGTCTGCGTCCGCGATTTTCAGCTCGTGGAATGCAAATATGGACAACAGCCAAGCCGGCCGGGCGATTACGAGTGAAAGTGGCCGGTTAAAACATTCTGGACAGCCTTTTCTTTTACTGACAGCGGTCTGAAGATGCCTTTTCACGAATACTCACCGCCAGGTGCGGCTTTTGAGAACAGGAAACCGTTTACGAGACCGCAGCGTCTTCGGGGACTGCCTTTTCCTTCGTCCCTCTGACGAGGCCAGTCATTTTTATAATGTTTTCCGTCCGGCAGGTAGAATGCGCGGAATCGCGACGGAGTTACGAGACCATTGATATCCTCGCAACGAATCGTTAATCGCCGTTTACCCGGTTCTAAGGTAATTGACATCGGCGCGGGCTCTCGAACGAGCCGATTAAATGAATCAATATGTGGAATACTTATCGGCTAAAAGAATTCGCGTCGTTACGCAAGGAAGGAGTTAGCACAAGGTTGCCGGTGAGTCACGCTCGCGATTAACGTTGTTGTTATTTCGCGGCTTAATGTTACGTTACACTAAGCAACTCGCTACACGATGCGTATGAAATGATTGCTTCTGTATTGATACAACTCGACTATCGCTGTTATCTGCTTTTTCGCTATCTTAACAACGCTTATTGAGAATTTTTCGATATTACATATATGGAAAGACGAACAAAGGTTCAATAGATATGTGAATCAAATTTGTGATATTTTGTAATGGAAAAATAGAAATTACGATTCCATTGATTTAAAATTCTGCATGTGTCATAAAAGATTTGGAAGAAATCAAAGCGTTCCAAGGAAAGTAAACTAATTTTCGTACACTGAAGCTATTTCTTGATGACAGATGTTATTCTTATTATTAAGTTCTTCTTACCCGGAGAATGGCACGGTGTCGTGACGTTCAATGGAGGCAACGGTGAAAAATTGCGAAGAGGCCGAAACACGTTCGACGGGAACGAGTTTCGAGAATCCGTCTGACAACAGACGATCCTTTTCCCCTTGAATTTCCATCCGCGCGTTACCATGACAATACAAAGAAGAGATAACGAACGAGTGCAGCTTGAAAGCCGGTCAAGGATCCGCAGGCGCGCGCATTCGGCCGATCGCGCATTCGAATGCCACGAATGCCACGATAAGTAAGAGTACCGAAGTGTAAACGGTCCGAGGCACGGGACACCAGATGTTTGAACACCTGCCGTCCCTCCTCCGCGTGTACCGCTATTTTTAAACGTGAATCGCCCTGGTACGCCGCTACTCATCCCCATGGAGATCGGCTCAGCAAGCAGCGAACCGTAAAAAGTCCTGGGCCCAAATTCGAATCGACCAGCATTTTTATAAATGAACATCTTTATCTCAATCCTTAAACCCCAAAATTGATCTTTGAATTTTTTAGTCATTGCAGATAAAACATCCTCATTTCAGAGGGCTATTCTTTCGAAAAAGTATCTCCAAAGCGAATTACAGTCAAAAAGGGGATAAAATACGTTTGCGGCAATTACATTCCAGCCAAAATTCATCTAATTCAATGAATGTCAGTTGGTTCCGTTGTCAATGAACTTAGAAAAGACCGAGAAAGCTTTGACATCCAAAATCTTGAGGACAACCACTCGACGGCCCATTATTTTCGCCGGTAATTTACACTCTCGCGATAGCGGCGCGTCAACAGGTTCTCCGTGGCTGTTCTTTTTTTCTTTGGAATTTTCGAAGCTCTCGCGCCGACGCGAGTATTTTTTTCCGGTAATAAGAGGCCGACAAAAGAACCGGTTGATCTTCCTTTTTTCGCCGCCGCGAAAAACATTTCGCGCGCGTGTGCGCGTAGCGTGAACGTGGAAAGAGGAGCACGTCTAGTGGTTCCCGGAGTTCCTGGGTGCTCCTTTCCTCGACAGGAACGGGAAACAAGCCGACCAACCGGATTTAACGGTCGTGCCGTTCAATATGCGCCGACGGAGACCACGAACTCTCGTTTTTTGCTCGCTTTCTCTCCTCCTCTCTCCACCTCTCAGCTTCTTTCCTCTATCGTTTCTTCTTCGTCTGCCTCCCATCCGCCCCTGTCGAGGTCCTCGAGTTCTCGAGCCTATCTCGTTTACTCGTTCAACACGTCATTATCGAACCGGTTGCTGCCGCTGTTGCAGCTGCGGTATCGTGCCGCGGCTCTCTCACGCTCTCCTCGTTCTCCCGGCACGTCTCATTCAGTGAACGCTCGGTGCTTTGGAAATCGATCCTCTCGTGACTGGATTCGTAACACTCGGGACGGGATTAACCCGGGGACGACGTCGATTTTCCGAGATTTTCCTATCACCGAACATGTTTCGTGGACGAAACGTTTGAATGTCGAAGCTGGTTTAATCTCGGAATTTTATTCGAAATTGATCAACGATGTTTTTATTTACGAAAAGAAGGCTGTGATTATACAGAAGACTGGAATAGAAGAGTTTACTGGATAATTATTTAGATTATTTAGTTTACAGGTTACGAATTTCGAGTTTTTCTTTCGCCAAGCACTCCGGAGGGGAACTTCGCGCGATTAAGCGGTGTCGTTGTGAAAAACAGGCTGGAACGAAACAGAACGTGAAGCTCTCGCGGAGTTTCATCGGCGTAGCTGAGCCGTTTCTGCCGCGATTCATTGCGGCATCGAGCCGTGCAATTAGAGCGACCGAACGGAAGCGGATAACAAGGTCATTAAGGCGGCGAACGTGTTCCGTGCGCATCGGGGAAAGCTCCAATCGACTCGAATTCGTGTTCGACAAATCACGCGAACTCAGTTTCTAGAGATCACTGCCTCGATCCACGCTTTGGGAACGATGCATTATCTTCTGTGTACGTGCAGCTGATAAAACAGCTATAAGACGCGTCACTAGTATCGAAATCTTGAGAAAATTTATTTTACAATAGTTCTATTTTTAACATTTCTTCTCGTACTCTAAAATTGATTTCCATCTTTTGAATGATAGAAAATTTCTGTGTCGAAATAGTGTTTTATTTTTGTAAAAGATTCATTGATTAACCCATTGTCGGCTATGTTTTCGGTTTTCATTTCCACGCCAGCTCACGATAATGATTTTTCATTGACGTAATTGAACGTGTTAACGCATCAATCAAAACACGTGAAAAGCACAATCGGTCGTTTTCCTTCCCTAAATTTGGCAACGGAAACTTTCGCGAGCTCCTAACAAAACGTAGCCATCGGTAGCTTCGGTTCTTCAAGAGGAGCCGCATAAATCAGCCGTCGCGGTTTTTCTCCGTCGGTCGACGAGGAGAAACGATTTGTGTCGCGGTCACCGGGCGAAAGAAACGAAAAACGGGACGTAAGAACCGCGCTGGGGAAAAGAAGATCCTCGCCGTTAGCGGATTTAACGGCGATAAACGTCGTTGACACGACCGTGACTGATGGACGCTCCACGTTTGACGTCCATTCACGCCCAGGCGAACCTGCCCAAAGCCCCTGAAGAAGAGCAAGATGCTGGAAGAGGTAGGGGTGACCGGTAACTCGAGCGAAACCGGGCGAAGAATCGAGAAAAACGGGGTATAGGTTGAAATGTTCGAGGACAAATGTTTGCCGAGCGTGCCCTGTCGATATTCACGGAGATTCGCCGGCACTTCGCCCGTTTTTATCGGCGGTCGGGTGTGTTGTCGCAACAGGAATCCATGCTTTTTATTTAACGCCACGTAACACCCAACTATAAAAATATCTTGGTTTCAGTAATGCCCCTGGAGGTTCTTGGAGTTGCTCCCAGGGAAATGGGGGACGATCGAAAGTTGACCCCGAATGCAAATGGAGCAACGCGGACGGATCGGCGCGGGTAGGCGGGGAGCCGTTTTTGCACGACTCGAACCGCGTTTTTATTATGTATAAACCCGTAATTTTAGAAAGCCCCGATACGCCGGAACGAGCCGAGTCACGCGGACAGAGAATAGAATTTGTTGTAGCAGCGTGCGCGCGCGCGGCTATTAACGTCCGTTTAAATCTTCCCGGTCCCGTTCCGAGCGTTACTTCCCCGTGCAATTATCTCGGAGCGGAGAGTTCGAAGTTTCCATTCAATTACACGTGCAACCGAGTGAAACTTCCGGCGTGCGCGACGAGATTCATCGACGGGGCACGCGTGACGTCGGCCGATCAACGCGAGGCAAGAGAAACCGGGCGCGCAGGCGACGATAATAGAGCGACTACGCGAACGGGTCCGTTATAATGGAGCCGCGGCGACGTTCTCTGATGTTGTTCGACAACGGCGATCGGTCGCGGTCGATCGGGCCCGGGTCCGGCCCGGCAGGAACGAGAAAAGATCGAGAGAAGCGAACGCGATCGAAAAAACGGAGGACTGGAACGGCGCAGCGACGCGCAACGTGACGCGACAGGTTGATCCCCAGACTCTCGCCGGTTGTTTGCGTTCCAAGTCGCGGATCCGGTTTCGATTTTATGACTCTATACCGGGGAGGCGGTATTTCGTCTTTTACGACTGACCCGGCGTTTCCTGTGCCCCGATCTGCATTCCTCCTGCCCCCCGCGGGATACTCGAAAACGGCAACCGGAAAATTTCGTATTTCTTTAACGGCGATTTGATGGCTTCGTTTGAGGAGTCGCGTATACCCGGCGATCGGAAGAGTATACGATTGTGCTCGAGAATTCTTTATTACGTGGTTATTGTTACTTGAAGTTTTATTGGGAGTTTCAGTATAGAAATTTTTGGGATACGACTTTTCTGTTTTCTATTTCGATTCGGTTCGCCGGTTGATATATCCTCGGCGCAGAGTTCGATAACGGTTTATTCGAATATTTCACGAAAAACACGTTTAATTCTCGTGTTCGAATTTTCTAGAAGATACTTTAAAGATAGCGTAACTGGACTGTTTTGGTTGGCGATGGTAATCGTTTAATAAGCAACGGTAACGTTCAACTTTGAGGTGATTCCGAAATCTGTACGGTAGGCGAGGCTCGGTGAGTTCGTGTAAACGGGACCAGTAAAGTTACTTTTTGCAATCAGTGAGGCTAGTTTGGCGAGGGAACAGGATTACGCGCGATGAAAGGAACGAGCTTGGGCGAAGAGAGAGAGAGAGAGAGAGAGAGAGAGAGAGAGAGAGAGAGAGAGAGAGAGCAGTAACACGGCCAGGAGGATCTAAACTCGATTTGCGGCCGAATAAGTCGACCCTGCCGCAGAATTTCGAGCCTGATCGAGGAACGGAGCGAGATTGGCGGTCAACCGCGGACGCTGAACCGGCGGCTTCGATAATTTGCCGTTTACACCGTAATTTCGCTTCGATCGAGCCACGTATTCCGTGCGCTGAACCGTTTTCCTTTCAAACTCGCTGTCTGGAAACCTTGTTCTGGGGTAAGAGAGGATGGAAAGGTTTGGAAATTAACTGGAAATAGTGGTGAAAGAGGAAGAGAGAGGCAGAGAGGGATTCTCAAAGTATCGTTACATCACACCCGGTCGACATTTCGATATCTGTGATCAGCGAAACTACAGTTTCCGCAAATCCGTACCATACCCTATTTTCAACCGTGTCATCGGCAGGCCACGTAGTCGTGATATTAACGCGTTTAACTCGACTTAGAGGAGAAGGAGGAGGAGCCCAGGAAGAACTAATTTCCCATCGAATTTCCAGGACGCGAACTCTCATACCGCTGCAGCTCCTGGGAACTGTAACCTTTAATGCAACAGAGTTGTAGAGCGTGCACACGCACGTGCGCATACACGCAAGCAGACGTGTACGCATACGAACACCAGAAGGGCGCTGCTTTCGAACACCCAGGAATTTTATCTTGGCGACGAAAGACCTCGTAACGCAATTTACGAGCGGCGAGTTCGATGTTTGCGCGCACGACTCGTCACGGAAAATAAGGACGGAAAGCGGAGAGAGCGAGGGAGACAGGAGCACTCGCGTCGTTCGAGTGTTTGCGGGGTCGCGAGCAACCCCTTTCGATAAACACACAGAGGCGCGCTTACTCTGGATAACATCATCCCCCTTTTCCTCCCGTCGGCTTCCCCTACACCGTTCTCCTCTCCCTCACTCTCTCATCCTCCTTTTTAGCTTCGCGTGGCAAGGCTGTGCGGTAGTTACAATACACGAGGGGTTGCCGGAAGGGGGGTGTTGTTTCGAGACGGCGTTATCGACCGGTTTTGCCAACCCCGTGGCTACCTTAAAGAGGATCCTTCCTCGTAAATACATGGCTGTCTTTAATGGCTCCAACAACGCCAACAACCCCCACGGTTTTTCTCTTTTGCGATTTCCCTTGGATTACAATTTTTTTAGATGACAATCAGATGGGGATTGTTGGATGAAATTGGAGTACGGAAAAATTTTGGATAACCAAGTTTGGAATGGAAAATGTCTGGATTTTACGATGGAGGAGGATATGTTTAGAAAAAAATCCATGAAAACATAAACGAAATCTGGTTGAGAGTGCTGGGAAGGTACCGAACCCTGATAATTTTGGTGAAAATAAAATTCCAGTCCTTATGCTAATGTTATCATAATTAGTAGAATGCTTGTTTTTTTTTTTATTTAAGCAATTACGCTCAACGAGTCACTACTTTCTTGTTATAGTAGTGTTAAGTAATGCGCGGAGAGCTTTTTCCAGCGCGATGCAACGCGAAAGCGTAAAGTAAAATTCATTTTCCCCTGTATGGTCGCTACCAGGAACAAGCAACCCCGGGAGCAACCAATTAATACCGGGAATACAATTCCATCGTAAATTACGATATTTGAATTTTAAACGCGACGCAAAAATACTCTCTCTCGTTTCCTAACAATTGCTCGACGTTCTGTTATTAGTTAATTAATTTGCTCGCTTTTGTATGCTCCGGGGTCCGCGTACCGGCGCACTCTGGCTGCCCGCGCTCGAGGAGAGGAAAAAGTTTCCGAGCGGCGCTCATAATTTATAAATGAAATTACACACAATGGAACAATTCGTATTGTTGCGCCGAAGAAATTATTTATTCTTCCCAGCGGCAGCGCGATAAATGCATATTTAACTGAGCGCGTCGCGTCCGGGCGGACCTGTGTGCGTGCGACACCCGTTGCACAACGATTTCTTGGCATCCGTCGTGAATCGCTCATGGATCTTCCTAAACGAACAATGAGTCGTTTGTAACACTTTTGTTCATTGATGCCGGATTGTTGCCGGCCGAACTCGACGATAAGCGACTCGATCGTCAAATTTCCAACTGATTCAATCTTCATAAATGGACGTCAAATCGCGTACAAATAAATTCAGCATTCAAATTCGACAACTTCCTAATTCATCTCCAAACTCGAAAACAACATTAGGAATCAAATACCAACACGACAGAGATCGTAGCACAAGGATTCTTTCAAAAAATCTCTCACTGGCAGTCAGGCGCTAATGTGTGATTCAATGATTAATTTATACGTTACAATTCACAAAGTCCTTTCATTGCCACTGATTCACAAGACTTCGCCGCGATAAAATCTGAGTTTCTAATTCACTTGTCTCTTCTCCGTAAAACGCGCACACACAAATGCTGCTCCGCTGAGAAATAGACAAGTATTACGTTTGCGAAATCCGAGGTTCGGGAACGCCGCTTTAGCAGGCAGCAACCCAACGAATGCACGAGCTTTCTCTCGTTGCAAATTCTATGGGCTAGTCTACGCGGCGGCACCAAGGCCAGGCGAATCAGAATGCACGGTTGCCGCTCGCAAAACTCACCACCGAGCGCAATGATTCATAATTTATGCGCTCGCGAGAGAGTCTGCTCGATCCGCGATCATCGGCCAGCATCGCCTCGCGTTTTCCGCGTACGCCGATCAAAGGACCGCGATGGGTTGCACTTCCTGCGCTCGTCCGCTGCACTATCGCGTCGTGAAGAAGAGATCCAGCAACAATGGGGCTGACTCACGCTGGTCCCGGCAACTAGGACAGCCTCTTCTGTGTCCCGTGGCGCGTAGCTTTCCCGTCCGTCCCTCGAGGAACCGCTATTTCTCCGTGTGTGGGTGGACGAGCAGGAAGAAGCGTCCCACACGATGAAATTCTGTCTTGAACTTTTTCCACTACAGCATGGACGGCTCCGTGAACGTGGGCTCGCCCGAAGGTTGCCGTATCGCAAGAATGACAGTGATACTATCATTATTCGACTTTACTGGTGCGAACGGTATAAAGTTTACTTAGGCGACAACGAAGACCACAGTACTACGGTGCCATCGCCGCTGAAAGAGAGCCAAAAGCTGTACAAAGTCCTTGCTTTACGATTCCCTTCGCAACAAGGATTATTTTGAAGAGGAATTCTGCTTTCACTGTGAGCTTACGTTTATTGTCAACATTGAATATCGGCGATAGAAAGATGATATTGGCTAAAGACACTTTCGGAGTAATGGGAATTTTCTTTTCTTCGTCAATCTCTCATTCAACGAAGGCAAAAGTGAGAATAGAATTGCATCTCCCTTAAATCTTTCATTTTACAACTATTCGCGGACTTTCATGTCCCATAAACGTGCGAAATCCCGCCGTCTAATTATAAGGGTTTGACCTAGCCGCGTCGAAGCGGTTCATTCGCGACGCGGAATGGAAACCGGGAATTCATTGCGACCGAGCGACATCTATCCCCCGCACCGGGGAAAATCGTCGATCAAAAAGCTCGTTACAGCTTTTTTTCCGCGCGGGGGGGGGGGGGGGGTCGCGCTCTCCTTTTTTCGTCTGGCTTTTGCGGCTGGATCTGCGTTTAACGCGACCCCGATCCCAAGCGTGGTCAGCCTTCGCTCAAGATAAAATATTTTTTTCCCATCCCGTTCTCTGCTCCTATATTTTACCCGCTCGTACTTCGTTTCCCGCGTTTCCCCTGCGTTTTTTTTATTTGTTTTTCGACGTACACTCTATCCTCGCGGGGAATACAATTTTCGCCGGGAGGCCGCGATCGAAAACGTGCGGCTGGTATGTATTTCTTTTTACTTTTCCGTGCGGGCTCGCTCTCCCTGCGAGCGAGACGGGATTCCGATGGACGGCCGGAAATGAAACGGATGGTGAAAAGGGTGGGAGAGCTTCCGCGGAAATCGGAACGCGAAACGAAGACGCGTAAGGCTGGGATAAAAATCGGGCCGGGAGATGGGAAGTTAATTAACGGCGGGCTTTCATCGGCGCAAGCAATAAAAGCAAGGACCGCGCGGAAAAAGTTGCTGAATTTTCGGTTTCTCGATCGAAACCGAGCCTCAGCTGCTGTTCAATTGTTTGCCGATTTTTTTATGATCTTCTCTGTTTTTCTAAAAGAGTAACGGCGCTTAATATGGAACAGCTCCTATATAGACCACCACAATATGGCAGAAAATAAATAGCTTGACGCGTTAGTTACCATGGAAAACACTTCATTAGTAATAGATCATAATCATATTAACAGTTGAACATCAATTAAAAACTTATCATCGAATGCAAAGCATTATTCTATTTGATAAATAGTACGTTAAATTTTCCGAAAGACCAGTTAAATAATCAAATTTGTTAATATAAATAGGCCAAAAAATTGTATTTTTCCATGATTTATCATTGATCAATATTTTCTTCTTAGAATAGTTATTGTTTTCCTATTGGGATACGTGAGTTCCTAATGTGGAGCACGTTCCGTATCGGGGCACATTCTTTGTTAACGTTACATATTATTATGTTATATTTTGATTTTATGGTGGCAATTAAAAAAGTATGATAATATAGTATGATAACATAATAAGAAATATACTTTATAGGTTTCATCTTTAGCGCGCATATTACGAACCGAATAGGAATATCGTCTATCAACTCTTCCAAGAACTGATTCCCAATAAAATACAAGTAACGAACGCGTTGATCGTCCTTTCGTTTTACAATTATCCCGTCACCGCGGTCGGCCGCAAGGTACCAGCTTATCGGACCACGAGCGTAATGGTGAAAAAGAAGTGGGCAGAATTTATGCGGCAAGCTAATAACCAGATAAAAAGTTCTGCCCATCTCCGGCGGAGGTTCGAGCGCGAGAACGGTGGGCGTGCCGGGCTCGCGTCGTCGCCGGGCAACGCGTGCATGCATAATGCACGCGAAAGCGTGCGCAGCTGCGGGACGCGCGTGCAGATGCATTTAGCCGAGGCGTTCTGCCGGGCAGACCGCGGCGATCAGCCGCCCTTTAACGAGCCGCGATCCTCTGCCTCCGCTGATCGGCCTGTACATCGTTCACCTTCGATCACCGTTATCGTCCGCGGTCTCTTGCCCTTATTAATCGTGGAACGCGATCGATCAGCCGGTCAGAACGTCGGATACCGGCCGATTTATCGCCATCCCGCTGTGATATTCGTGTCTCGTCGACGGATGACACGATGATTTGCGACTATACTCGAGCCTAACATCTTCGAATCAGAGTTCGAGCAATAATTTCATGATAATCTGGTATTAGGCATTATTAATCTGGTATTACGGTGTATTAACCCTATTTCTTTTTTGAGTTTGATGCGACTGCTTTGAAGGTCATTTGAAATATTCTTGTCTAAGTTTTCTCGATTTGAGATGAAAGTAATCTTCTATAAGTTTTATGTGACAACATTCGGGTACAATTGTTCTCTTCGAACTGCGTTTTAGAGTATTTTTAATTCTGAATAATTCCTTCTGACAATGTCACCAGAACGGAGGATGTAATTCAACAAACAGCTTGTTAAGCAACACTGATTTATCGGGTAATCCGAGCAGTCGGTTCCACTGACATGGAAAGAGAAAAGAAACTATTAGGAACGCGAATCTCCCGTGCGCCCGCTTAATAGACGAATCGACGATGCTTTCTGCGCGAATTCTCCGTTCGCCGACCTCTTAAAGCTTTTCGCTCTCTCCGTCGCTGATAGTAATTGCTGCCGACGTGCGTTTAACCTCGCAAGCGATTTTACGACCGGCACGCTTTAGCTTCTAGGGGAAAAACATTTTTAGTCCCGGGCTGCTGCACCTCGGGGAGTTTCCGTGCAGTACTCGAAAGAGGTCGAATTCTTTATAGAAAGGGAGACCTTGTGTTTCAGTCGAAATCGTTCGAATATTGAAACTTGAACGAAATCATAATAACAAAAATTATAAATCGATCAGTATTGTTTAGTGTCTCTATTTAAATATTTTATCAATTTCAATGAAAATACTGTACTCTAAGGGGGTTGCCCATATTCAATTCATACTTCCCACCTCTCAACATAGTACCATTAGAAACAAATCCTTTATTTAAATCATAAAATTCTTGGACACCCTAAACATTATATTCTAAACCTTCGCCTGGACTCTACAATTCTCGAAAACCCTAGACCCTCGACTCTGAACATCTCTCTAAATCCTAAAATCCTCGAAGACTCTAGGTACTATAATTTACATTTTTCTTTGGACCCTACAATTGCTAAAAAGTTCTAGATATTCCACTCATCGCCAAAGAACAAAGGGACCCTCAAATCGGTCTGTGTACGGCGTATCCAATTATCGGCGAGCAAGGGGAGGTATCGCATGTTCATGGGAAATTCAATAAATCCAGCGAGGCCAGGGAGTACACGGCTATTTAAAAAAATAAAAGCAACACGCTCGCGGAGAGCTCTTCGATATATATCCGCCCGAGTAAGACCCGGATGTACGGGAATAGCGGGTCGCGCGAAATCCGGACCGTGGCTGCGTGCGTTCGTGCGTGAGCCCAATAAAACCGCTGGCGAAGGGGCGAAGGGGTCGGGAGTGTTCGGTGAAAAGTTGGCGGCCCGCCAGCCGGAACGAAGCTAATCTCACTTTCGGTTTTCTGCCTCCACCCGTATTCTCCTCCACGTCGTCCCGCTCGTCGGAGGCCGCCTCTGCCCACCTGTGCAAATTGGAATTCGATCGCGACGCGCACGATTCTCTCGGACGATGATCCCGCGTTTTTCGTTACGGCGGCGTGATTGGGATGTGAACACTCCGCTCGTCCCCTATTATCTAGCCCAAAGTCAGGGGAAATGTAATCCGATTACTCCCTGATAATCACGATTGAAATGTAACTGTTAATTCGTTTTACGACTCGCTTTCCGGGGTTATTGAATCTTAAACGATTGGCTAGGGTGTTTTTGCGTATTTCACGAAGCGCAATTCACTTGTAACTTTCTTCGGAGGAAGACTTTGTAGCTGCTGGAAAATTTTCATAAAATTTGGTAACAGTTATATATTGTGTTATGTAGATCAATTGAGGTTTGTCAAGTGCATGAGATCGATCTAGCGATCCGATTGCACTCTGCTGAATCAAACGACAATCGATACAGACAATTTTCTATCCGACCATTGTCAGCGGATTTCGAGGTCTTCTGTTGAAGAACAATGAAATCGAAGATAAATATTTCTCGACTGACATAATGCAGCACAAATTGCTGGCCATCAGGTTCGGCGCAAAAAAAGAAACAGAGAATTGGAACGACCTATCTTCGCCGGGAGAGCGACCGCTCACCTTGAATAATCGCGGGACCGAGAAATCAGGAGAAATCCCCCGGACACAGTCTCATCGATACCTGTCCATGCACCACCTGCTGCCAGCGAGTTGCACCTGCGTGCACCTCAACCCCTCTCGGCGTACACACACAGACGGAAGGTGCGCGCGTCCGCTGGAATTCAGCGATGAACAGCTGCTCTCTCGGAGACTGCCTTTGGCTCGTTCCCTCGATTATGCAACCGCAGGGGGAACGGAGGGGAACGAACCTGCACGTAGACGCCATTTAAACCGGGGCCCGACGAGCGGCCGCGTTCAGATGTCGTGTGCACGCGAACATTCGTCGCGGGGACGCGAATGCGTTTTTAATTGCTCCCGATTTTAATTGATCACCGGTCCGTTAATTATTGCAGGAAACGTTCAACGTTTCTTCATACCACACTCTCTGCCGGTCGCTAATGCTTTCGAGTCGTTAGAAACTAATAGAACGGAAATTCGTTGTCTACCATGCGCAAGATTGCGTCTTCGGTCATTTTTCATTTCTATGAAAATCACTGCACGGCAATAATTAGCATTTCTCAGGGATTGCACCTGACTTCAGAAAGCTAACATTCTGATTATTCGTCTGCACCGGAGCTAACATTTAACAGTTTCCGACAACAGGAATTATTTAATGCCGTTGGGAGTTTACAAACATCGACTTCCTCTTCCTCCACGGAATCATTGTTATTACACTAGAAAGTGGCTTTCAAGATCTAGGAGGCTGTTGAATCTGAATGGCCCTCGGGAATTCGAATCTATATGTAGGCACCGAGGGTTTCCCACCCTCCGCGACCCGAGCGACCCGAGGAGTTGTTTCCCGCCGGTGTACCCCGGTAGATCGAGGCGACCTAGCTCGACCTCGGTTTTTCTTTCAAGACCTTTCGGCGGCCATGCGGAAAACCGAGTGGAACGCGGAGGAGGCGAAATGTTTTCCGAATGGCCAATTCCGCCTGGCGCGTGTATTTTTCCAGGCCCGGAGGCCGATCGATCTTCGCCCGCGGAAGACAGATCGGCCCGCCATTCGTCTTCCGAGTCGTAACGCCACTTAAATGAGAGAGGATCAAGGCCAGCCGCGGTGGAGGCATCATCTTCTTCCTCGTTTTTCTTCGTCCCCCTCGGCCCCATACGCCGGCGAGCTTATTACAGCCCCAGATCGGGGACAAACGAACAAACGGAGGGCGGAGGAGAACGCTGTCCAATTTTTCTGCAAACGCTTTCACCCCCGATCGAGAGACCGTAATTCCTCGTGGGCGGGCCGTGATGGTTACTAAGACGATATTTCTGCTGAGCGGGACCTGCGATCGCTAGACTGCAAGTTTTTATAATAATCGTAACTTGCCTTTATTGCTAGTAGCGGCCCTGAAAAGATAGAAGAGAAAATCCGAGGAAGGTTGCTCTTCTGGCGTGCGTTTTATTGTGTTAAGATAATGAGATTATTGAAGACAATAATGGGAACGTTTCTTATGGTAAAAATGGGGCAGAAAAAGTAAAGGTTTCCGCGAGTTTTACGATTTCACGGACGCTATAAGAGCGAGAGGCATTGCATTCTAGTAACCGCAATGATAAATCTTGACGTTTCAGTTTCCGTTTCATTAGCTGAATCGTCTCAATTTAATGGGATTTTTATGGGCACTGGTTCGTCGGTGAACGCGGTAATGGGATAACCATTTGTCGAGGATCGATATTAACAATTCCGCTGCGGCGGTTTATCGCGAGTCGGATGGACAAATCCTGAAAAAGCTTACGGCCAAAAGTTCGTTGGCTCGCGTTCCGTGCGATTAATTAAGGGAAACAAAGCGGGCTAGAAGTCGGCACGGAAGCAACAGGGAAAAGTTTACCCGGTGGGCAAGACGGGACGGGGGCAGAGTGGAAGTTATCGAAACTGTGCGTCGAGTATCCGAAAGTTTCCTCGACGATGGTGCACGCGTACGCCCACGCTCGCGTACCGCCGAGTTCCGAGTTCTTAATGCACGAACTTCCAAGACCAAGTGGGCGGAGACGGAGAAAATAAACCACGCTACATTCCTCGAGGACCTCCCTCGAAAGATGGAATCTTGGGGTGAGGGAAAACGGTTCGCATTAGCGATGGGAACGAGCATCCGCGGGTCTCGACTATTGTTTCGCGAAAGAACTACAAACTCGAACGATCCTGACAATTCAAATTTCTGTTATCATTATCGCGTTTTCATTCCAATGGAATGATTATAAGTGAGAGTTTCTTTCTTACTTGAAATCATCATCAATATAAAAGTGTAACGAATAAGTGGAATCGTTTTTATTTTAGTAATGTCTTCTAAGATGTTCGCGAAATGTAATAATCGTCGAGTATTATGGAAGATCCGAGTGCATAATTGCTCCAAATAAGGTGGCTAATTAGATTTATTCATTATCCTTCCAACGACCGAATGACCCATGACGTAAAATCCTATTCCGTATCAACCTTTACACGACCTAAAAACCTATTTGTCTCATAAAGTTAGAAAAGATCGTTGCTTCAAGAGTGAACTCTTATCTCGCACAAAAATTGCCTTCCCACGTAATATATCCCGAACTCTTGGCGAGGATTATGAATTGTTCGAACACTTGCTTTACTGACGTTCGCGGAATCACTCCCATCGCTGGGCAACGTGGCTGCAAGGGAAGAATGTTTCATAAGAGGCAAGGAAAGTTCGTACAGCACATTCCAGGATCTCCAGACGGAGGAAGAAACTACTTCGGGCAAAGTTTCCTGCGAAGTTCTATGCGTCGCACGAGGATCCAGCTTCGATAACTATCCCGTAGAAACTTCCCATCCCCCGAGCTAGCGTGCCCTAGGGATCGAAAAGTCGTAACCTATGGATTCCTGGAACGGAGGTTCTCCGAATCCGCTCCTTCTTCGTCTGCCGAGTTTTCCTCGAGGCCGGAAGAAGGATTTAAACTCCTTCTTTGAAGATGTGCAGTTGAACGCGTGGAAAACTGGGAATCAAACTCTCCTAATGTCAACTCGCAAAATATTCCCAGCAAACTAAACGATTCAATGGTTCTTACTAATTCCATTCAATAATTAAACGTGACAATAGAGAAAGGTTCATGGTCTTCCACTGAATAAGATTTAAAATATGACATAAGTAGGTCAATAAAGGGGACACCAGCAGACAGAAATTTCCATTAGCAATTCGTAAGAAGCATTCGTGTCTGATGGTCGAATGGTAACTTTGACGATGTTCGACGGCGGGGAATGCGATCAGAGACTAATCCGTTGCTCGCTAACTGAATTTCCATTGTCGTGGGCAGCGCACGGTGCTTGAGGATACGGGTTAGCAAGAGCAGAGCGTACCAGGGAGGTAGCTCATCAATTCAGGAACGAATGTGAACCGGCGCGGGGCTTATACGGGACAGGTTCCCGCTGGAACGGTCTCGAGACGTCGACGTCATCAATATTCCTAACGTTCAAGGTGCTCCCCTGATCGGCCGCGATAAAATACCCTGGGGAGAAAAGCTCGGCCAGTGGAGCCAACGTCGGATAGAATACCCGGGCCACTTTACGATCCTTTAAAAGCAGCGGTTTCAAAGACCAAGGGATCCCGTGACAGCCTCGTAAAATCCGCAAGATCGATGGCCGCGTTTTCGACCGGCCGCCTCGCTCGGGGAAAAACTGGTCTCGCGGCATCGGCGGAAGCATTTAATCCGGGGCCACCGTTGATTAATCGCGCCGCGCACGGAACGGTTCGCCGTGCTATTTAACGAGCGATTTATTAAAAAGATTGCGTTACCCCGGTGAAAACAGGGTGACGGCTCTTAGATAACTGACTCAGCGATTTTCGGATGAAACTTCGGATGGCCTCTTAAATAGAATATTTACCGTGTAAATTTATGGTGAGTAAGTACTTTAAAGAAGTTTCTAACGCAATCTTAAATCTTAAATCAATTTTTGTAGTGTATCCGATAAGAATATTTGAAATTTCAGCGTTGCATTTGCCTAATAACGAAACATTGAAATATGCCCAGGTATTTTTAATTTTTAACGAGTAATTGTTGTAATAATCATAGTTAATAGGAGTAATAACAGTTCGTAAAACAAGAGTTCGAAACGATGCAAGCGCAATTATCCCGTGACCGAATTTTTCGGCGTCTCGCGAAAAGCTGACATTGAAGTCGGCGTCAGAATCCCGAATTCCGTACGTGGCGGGTTCGGCGTTCATCGCGGGCAACGAATTCAAGGGAATTCCAGCCCCCGGGCGGGAATTCAGTGGAAAGCTGGCGACCAGCGAACGTCCGGGCGGAATCGAGTAAACCGAAAGTTAGTTCGAAACAATAATTATTCGAGTTCCGCAACTAGTGGGCGGAACCGAGCGCAACCGGGTTTAAACCGGAACGAATATAGCCGCCTAATTACCTGGGGACCGCCATCCACCTGTGTACAAACAAATTCGCAGTCGCGATGAGTCGCTGACTTGGGAAAATCCCGAGGAAAGAAAACAACCGCGATCTTCTCGGTTCCAACTCGGCCGCAAATTGAACCATTTCATCCCGAAGCTTGGACAATCCAGGAAATTTCCCGAACCACTATTTACCCTGTCATTCGAAAAATAATCAATTTGCCATAAAAATAGTCGCGTGACTTCTATCGTTTCATCTTGACATTTCATCTTGCTCCTATTACTTTCACCGACTCTCCGCAAACATATTTCCCCGGAATTTCGAATATTTCGTACGAGTTCCGGGGGAAGAAAAAATACCGGAACCACGCGAGCACGTTTTTCGAGCCGCAGTATTTTTCATCAGAGCCGCTGCGCCGCAGTTCCTACGTGTAAATGTTCGGGAACAATAAAAATAAAATATACATTTTATTTCGATGCCAGGAGGAGCGTGGGCCATGCGCAACGGCTCGCGCCGCGGTGTTCAATGCACTAACGGGGCGAATGATTTCGATTAAATTTCGTTTCTCGTAGGATATCTCGCAGCGGCGGACACGCAATATTCAAGCGGAGCTGAATTTATCGCTTGTATCGTTCCCGTGGATTCCAGCGCCGCGAAATTATAGCAGAAATTACGATGCGGACCGGAGCAAGGAGTTATTTGCGCGCGAGATCCCCCTCGCTACCCGTTTCCCCCCGTCCTTATCGCCGGTAATGGACTTTCCTCGGGGTGCGCGGGATCCGCGGAAAAAAGAATTTCCGGCCGATCGATCAATTAATTTAACGCGCCCGTGGAAATATTGCTCGCGGCCTGGAAAACCGCGTAAACGAGACCAGTGCAGCGGCGCAGCGGATCGATAATGAAGTTTCTGTAGTTTGAATTTTCATTGGAAAACCGATCGGAATCGCTGAGAAGAAATTGATGGAAGAAGCAACGTGGTAAGAAAGCGGAGACGGAGAAACTCCGTGGTACGCATGTGCGATAGATCGTCGCGTACGATCGACGGTGAGTCACCGTCGTCGCCTCCGGGTTCATTCAAAAGTCACGGCTCGTCTCGCGCACGCTGCGATCGGTGTCCGTTCGAGCCAAGCAATGCGAAACCTCTCTCCCTCCTCATCATTCACTCCTTCCGCACCTCCTTCCCCTCCATCGCGGCGTGCCGATGTTGCGCAACTGCGCATACGTGAACGCGTATGCCAACAGAGCCAGATATCGATCACGAAATTATGCATTCCCCGGACGTGGCGTTTCCTACGCGTAGTCTCGTCCACTTGGCGATTCCCTGACACGAATTGCCCAATCGAGAAGCCACTGCTGAACCCCCGAGGTGAAAATTAGAGTGTGTTGTTTCTCTGAAACGCTGCTTGTAACTGGGAATAAAGCTTATAGAGAGCGGAGGCGGAGACTTCGAGATTGTTGAATCGAATAGTGGCATGTTTTGAATTCGTTTTGTGTGGTTCTGTTGATTGATGTTGAAATGCCGATGTGTTTTTATTTCAATTTTTATGTCTATGGTGTATCAGTAACTGTTTTCTGTTCAAATTAGCTTTTGAGGTTTTTGTTCGAAGATTCCTTTCATGATTAATTCTGTGCTCTGGATTGGATTACTTTCGCAATAAGGTCATAGTACGATTCTATCGACGGAATGCCTATTATTTTAATTCTTTCGTGGTATGCGCACTTTTCGCCTAATCTGGATGATTTATGCAAGGTTGGAATCACGAATTATTCGGTCTTTACAGTTGTACCAGACTTTCTTCTAGGTGATTACTGAACTAACGAAACCGCTCATTGGCCGCCAGATGCGAGTGTGCCGACATGTGGTTCTCCCTGGCACTTGCGATTCGTGCATACATCGCACGACAGACCGCCCACGTGCTGCTGCTACTCGGCAGAGCACTCTAATCCGCCTAGCAGTGTGTGCCCTCGCTGGATGCATGTACACTTGCAACGCATCACCATCAAACGCGGAGACGAACGAGAAACTTTGATAATGCGTGCGGCACACACGCATTATTGCTTCAAAACCGGCCAACTGGGACGCACATTTGTTGGAGGTGATTCTGATGGATTTCCCCTGTCCGGGCGTTTGGGATGCAAGTGTCGCGGAACGATACACATTCTGGTTGAACGCAATGTGAATATCTTTGCTCAGGGGGAACTCTCCTTTTGAGAAGCAGTCGTCATCAATCAGAAATTTCGGAGAAGGAGAGAATGGAGGAGCGGAGAAAGAGACCAATCAACTTAATCCTGGGAAACGTTGCTGCTGGCGCATCATGGCCGGAATTTAACGGATCACAGAGCTATAACCTCTGAGACCCCGATATTACTCTCTTCCTCCCTTCTCCTCGATTCGATTTTCCAATATAACTTCACCATTTTCCATTTCCATTTTCCCAAGTGCTCTTTTTTCCTCTTTCCCGAATCTTCAAGGTGCACACACCACAGACTTTTTTCTCCTCGAAGGGAGAAGTTCCGCGAGTGCTACATTTTCCTTGTAACTTCAGTTGGCAGCTCCCGACTTTGAAAAGTCGGAGAGAATCAAGGGAACGACGGGGAGGCGGGTACGAGTGTCGACGGACTCGCACAACCAGGATTGGTAGGCTGCCAAGCAAAGCCCGCCGTACACGACCAATGTTACCCGCTATCAATCACGTTTTCCTTGCAATCTCTGTTTCTCATTACTCCTCCTTTATGTGTTAAGGTTTTCCTCTCCCTGTTCTCGTCCATTGCTATTTAAGATCACTTGCACACAACATTTGCACCGCACCGTCTTTTGTTTCGTCATTAAAATTCATTACCTGTCACGGCGTCGCAACTTTGTGGCATTTTCATCGTCGGCCGGAAAATCTTTCCTTGTCATGCGCGCACGAAACACTTTCGGAACGTGGTGGCCTTCTGCTCGAAATGAACATTAGCGACAGAGAAATCCGAGAGAAGTATTTGAAACTAAAAAAAATATCTCTACATGCGATTAGGAATTGAATCTTAGATTTTCCATTGACAGTCGATGACTTCAATAATCGATCCATTGAAGAATAACTTTTATACTCACTCTAAGTTAGTATACTATTCTCTTGGATACAATTTATCGTAACGAGTGAACCAGTTTTTCATTTATTCCCGAGCACTCCGCCTGACAATTCCTTTCCTTCCGGCATACTCTTGATTACCAAGCCAACGTCCGCGATATTTCCTAATTATCAACATGCCGTAGGAAGCCGCGAACACGCACATCCCTAATTAACGCGTAACATTTCCGCGCGGCGTCCCTTTAACGCCCGCGTCTTCACCCCTTTTTCCGCGGGATATTTACGCGACGAGGGCTTTCCTCGCGTCCAAATAGAAAAAAATTCCTCGCCGGCCGCGTCCGCCCACCCCGCTCGTAATTACTACGAAATATCATCGCGCCGCCGTCGCCTCACGGTTGTATTTTCAGCGACGTGTCATCCGGTTCGCGTTTTACGCGGCGCGTTTATTTTCGGAGGAAGCGCGGAGAAAGAGAAAAACCAGTGGGAAAAAAGGGAGGAAAAAAAGAGGAAAATAGAAGAAGCGGGGGAAAGAGAGGCCGCGCGACGCGGGACGACGACCACGACGAGGCGAGGAATTACAGCGACGCAGAAGACCCACTTCAAAGGATGCCCTCGTTACTTTATTAGCGCGTGCCTGCGCCTCGTCGCTCGCGGAAAGAAAGATCGCGGCTTTGAATCCTCTGTCGTGCGGAACGAACGGGTTCCCGGGAACCGTCGCGGATTTTTCGGCCTCCCATGGGAAACGGCCAACCGATCCCCGAAGAGATTTTCCGCTCCCCGGACCGACTGGAAATCATCGATGGACGGCCAGACTGAGCGAAATTTGCGATTCGATGACGACAATTCAGGTTCTGATTCGGTTCACATGGTATCGTTGGTGACGGTACTGATATTTTCCTCCTGCGAGTATTTTAATATTCAAGTATTTGAGCATTATTGTTTGTTAACTCTGAATTATGGATCTTTATAGTGTTATAGTCCGTAGCAAGTAGAAATGACGAAATTTTTATTTGAACAGTGGTGGGTTCACTTTATTTTAGATTCTATTTGATTTAAATTTCTTTCGAGCTTGTTGTTTTGTGAATTATAGAAATAAAAAGGCTTAATAGTTTTTAATGAATTGTGCTAGAAGCTTGTGGAATGATGAAACCATCGATCCTAAGGGAAGAAAGTAAACGATCGACTAATCTAGGCAGTCAACCAACGTGTAGGAAAGGAGGATGAGTAAATAGAGGAGCAATCGCGTCGGTTATATTTGACCGGTGACGTAAGGGGACTTTTGCGACGGCGCCCGCTCCTCTTCTCACTTCCTGCTGCATCCGTGGTCGAAACAGACGAAAAAAGGTCCGGTCACGGTTGCTAACTTGGACGAGGAGCGACTGTTCTACGATGACGAACACGGGCGCCGGGAAGAACGTGGTTCGTTGCTCTTATCGTCATGGAACACTTAGCGATCCATACGACAGACTGGCAAAGAGGATTTGGAGATTTGAATATCTATAAATAAATCCCGATTCGTGCGTTTATTAACTCTGATCGAGTCATTGGAGCCGTACCTCTGAGTCAAACTACTGCTCAGAAATATTCGATCTTCCGTCGCGTGCAGAATTTCCCTACAAAAAAGAGCAAGAATGAACAGACAACAAATACACATTTTCAGAAACTAATTTTTAACAATACGATTTGATAAATGTATTTTACCCAAACGTTTCATTCAATTTGACGAACAACTTCACTTTGCTTTATTCATAACAAACGCACGATAACCAGTCCACTAACTTTCCACATTCAACCAGCAAACGACAAATTTTCCCATCCCCAGTCACCATCTAGTACAGTCAGTTACAACGTCCACGCAATTGCTACAAGTCCAATTCCCGAATAAAACAGACGTCCCGTTCGCGATTCAGCTGAGCGAATCGACGCGAAATACAAGTTCTAATTTCCCGGTCGGTTGAACGGAAGACACTCGAGAATCGAAGAAACCACGGGACCAGCCCGACGACCCTAAAAAGCACGACTAACCCAGAGAGCAGCGACGGAAGAGAAATCCGAAGTAGAAGAAAGGAGAAATAGAAAGCTCGATGGGGATGGAGGAAGGATCGCGATAAACGTAGGAAGCAGAAAAACATCGTGCAGGATCACCGGTTCCGCGAGATTAAGAAGCGTTCGTCCCGGGACAAAGGCTTCGGAATCCCGCGCTCTCCGTTTCATCAACATCAGCACCCTCTCTCTTCCCATCGGAGTCAGCACTTCCTTCCTGGCTGAATCCCTCCGACCATCTCCAGGACTTCCATCTCCTCTTCCTCTCCAAACTTGGCCCCCTAACCACCGATTCAGCCGGATCCGGCAACGAGTCTTTTGTTTGTGGACCGGTTCCTCTCCGTTCCTCGAATCATTTATTCCCCTCGGCGCTCTGCTCCACCCCGAATATCTCTCCTCATCCCTTTCCCCATCTCCGCCCGACTTCTCCTTAACTTTTTCTTTTCCCCCCATTCCGCGCGCCGTTCTTTTTATATCTTGTCCCAGGAGAAGAAGAGGACCTCCTCCCTCGCCTTATTCGTCGGCCGAGGGCAATGCATTCGAAGGCGCGAGCCCAGACCCGATCCCAGGGCTTCGTCAATGAATGACGTCTCGTCGGGAAGCTCCTTGCCCGACCTTCGAGCCTGTTCGATCGCGTTGGCGGCTTCCAAGCCAGCCGCGCGGCGACGACCCTACTTGACCCCGCTTCATCGACCATGCGGAAGACGTAGACCTAGCACGCGGCATGCTCGAGGGCTACATTCGGCAGACGGGTCTAGCTTTCCCTTCGATGACCTTTCCGTTAGGTGCACGCGGACCCGCCGCCGCCTCTGTGCTCCGTCGCGCGGAACATGCCGCCGGGGATATACCGTGCTAAGTTGGTCGACTTCGATTGATAGCGCTCCACGCCCTTGTTACCCGCTTGTGGTAATAATAACCCGGCGCTGTATACAATGTTACTTAGTTTTTGTTAATCGACGACTGAGAACGTGTATTATTCTCGGGCTATCGGCGAATCGTGTCGCTGTATCTGGAGCAGGGTAGACCCGTTTGGAATATTAAGACATTATTAGGACTTGTTAATTTAGAATGAAGAGTATATTCGTTTTCGAGCGAATTGATTAAATTTTGCAAGAGAATGTTGCAATCGAGGACGTCGGATCTAGGTCCTCTATATTAGGATACTGAATCTGATTTCGGGTAAACAGGTGAATAAATGAAGGAAGTAGTAAATATGTGAGTGACTAAATTTGTGTCATTTACCTAGAATACGTTACTCATGTGGGAAATGCTAGGAAATGAGATTTCGAATAATAGATACTATACTTCTGTTCGAGGATTATATGAAAATCATCACAGTCGAACTAAGCAAACTCTACAGTGCTCCGAAACGGCTCAGGATCGACCGTATTCATTGCTACCAATCAATTATTAATAGAATCAATTGGGGCTACCCCGTGAATTGAACAGCGTTTATAAAATAATCTATTTCTGACTCGTTCGTGTTATATTCGTAATTGCTTAACAGGACGCGATGAAATGTCCATCGCCATGAAATTGCGAGATGAAATTGCGAGAACGACGAGTATAGCGACATTATCATAACGCCGGGCTAGACACTGCAGCATGTCCGGTTTGAAATTTTCATCGCGAGGACAAGCGAGACCAGACTCACCTTTTTCAAGATGCTGCGAGATGGGACTCTGTATCCTGGGCGTCGTCTGCAACTGTGCGGTGTTCCCAGGACGTCCTCGGGGCCTCCTTCCAGGTCGCGGCTGAAATATAAATGAAACACTGTCATTTGTCAGCCCTCCATTCTGGAAATGCGGAGCTGCGCCCGGTTTCAAGAAACTGTGTCAACCGCGAGCAAACGATCATGACGGAGAATAGAATTGCTGTCGGTAAATATGCACGATTGTTGTTAGTTTCTTGCTTGATTCGCTCAATTCATCTTTCTCTGTTTTGTCTACGCTACTGTAAAATATTCGATCTATTATGATAATCTCACTTCAGAGAAAATGGGAAGTGTTCATCTAGGATCGCTGTTCCACTATTTTTATGTAGCTATTTACACGTTTCACCTTCAAATATACAAAAATCGAAGAACCAATGTGTATTTCGTTCAATGAAAATACCAAGGTATGTGAAAATATCACATATTTTTCAGCAAGCAGTACACACTACATTTTATATTTTTATTCTCTTCTCTATTTCGTCGTTTCAGGTTCAATTTACAAAAGGTAATCAACGTATCGTTCACATCAAGTATCAAGTATCGACTCGAAAAGGAACGCAAAGGTAAACGTAATTGGATACAAGAGAAACTGTCAAATAGTAAAAAAAAAAACGAAACAAACTTAAAAAAATATAACGATCTCAATCCCACATCGAAACACTCTCATTCATTTATTTGAACTAATCGATTCGAAGTTTGTTTTTCTCTCCGCGTTTTGCATTCATCGAGCCGCACGCTTGTTTCAACTCTGTTTAACTGTTCCCCAAGTTACTCGGAATCGCAATGGAACATTTCCGGGACGTTCACGCTGTGGAGTGTCTATTTAAAGAGATACGGTTGTCTGGTAATGATCTGCGGACGATTCGCTGCAGGCGAAAAAATCCGAGCCGGAGATTTCATGTAAGCGCGGCTCGTTATCTTCCTGACCGAGTCCCGTCGATGCGCATCGAGGGTCCGCTCACGAATCGGGGCAAAGTGCAGCGACGCCGCCGGGCATAATCTCCTGGCCGTGTAGCTACATCTTTTTCCACTTTGGAGCTTGGATCGTGACGGGTATGTACGCGGCGTTCTCGACCGGCGAACCGATATTCGCCGGCGATTCTTTAACGATTATGAAAGTTTTCGGTTATTCCGGAACAACCGTTAAGAAAGGAGAGCCGAGCTGATCGGATATTTTACGACAAACACTGCTCGATTGATTCTTTACTGTTCGGGTAAATGAATATCTTCGAGTTAATCGAAACTTAATCTCCTCTACATTCATTTTCTATAATGCTACATGTCCTTTATTACTTTCACATTGCGTCGTTGTTTTTTTTAGTCTCACTGATCGAGATATTTTAGGATTGTTTTGCTCAACTAACAACGAAGACAAATGTACTCTTATTTTAAATTCAATTTCATTAGAATTTTTATAATAATGGTACTTTAAAGTAATTTCTACTACTTCGCGAAAGGTTAAATACAATGGATTGTACCTTTGAAATAATCAAGTTGAACAATGGTTCAAGCGTCTTATTTTTAACTCTCAGTATCTTTTTCCTTTTTACGTTCGTTAAGTTCACAAACTTACTCTTGCCAAGTTGCAGAAAGAACGCTTCTTGGAAGCTTATACCAGCGAAGCTATGAATAAAAAAAAGTTCAAATTTGTTTTCTAAAACAAGCACATAGCAACCTGCTATAAAAAGACATTTACCAGACCGTGTGTCTATGGTCCAGATTCCATCTTCTTCCATGAAAATCAGAAACACCTAATTATCTCGAAAAACTGTTCAATAAACCAGAATCCCGGGGTCTGTTTCATTATACTGATCAAATACGCCGAGATCACGGGTTATCCTTGTATCCAGGTTCACGGCGCTACGAAGACAATGAACGTTCTCGCGAGCGTTGTCTCAGTGTGGACCGCGACAGGGACTGCATCAGAGGGCCCGGTATACATTTGAATCTTTGACCGATTCAACTAGACTCCTTTGTCATGTCCGCCCCGCAGTGGGACGATCGTAATGTCAGTCTGGTCGCTTTGTCGTCGCTCGTAAAGTCACGCCATGGGACACCGGTGGCAAACGTGGACAGGGTTGCGGATGAAAGGGGTTGGCGGTGGTTCGCGTCTTTGTTCGACCGGCGCATTTATTACCGTAGATAAACGCGACAGCACTGACGCAGCTAGAGATAAACGTGGCGCATCGTTTTGCGTACTGGGTGATCCACAAGCGATTCCGAACGATTCTTCATCACTCGAGAATCATTATAGCCACTTATTTCAATTTAATTCATTGAGATCTTTCGTTCGAGTTCTTTCTACATTCAATCTTATTTCAACAGCTACGCGTTTTACCAATGTTTCATATAATTATTCGTAATGTCACAATCACATCGTGTATAAACAGAATTTTGGAGGTTTCTAAATGTTCTTAGATAAGCGAGTAAAGTGATGTATTAAGATATAATGGTATTGAGTAACGATAATGGAAGTTCTAAAGTGAAAAAAAGAAGATTTTGGGCTGCAAAGGACTGCTTCAAATATTTGAACAATTTAATGGTTATCCCATCAACTTTAATATTACTTTTAATGCGGGGTAACGTTTATTAGATGTTTCATTGTTCATCGAGGAGGTTCTAGTCTGAAGAACCACTCTGTATAGATGCGCGTAAACGGGCCACCAGGTACGCGACGCAGAAACCGAGAGAAGGCGGGACGTAAGCGAATTTACGAGCGTGGAAAGGATACGCGGCTGGATTATGGGTCGGTGAATATTCTCGGGGAACAAGCCCTCGAGGGAGGAGGGCCAGATCGCCTCGGGAGAAATTAAAAGCCTGCATCGCTCGTGAATATTCGAAAAGACGATCGGGAATCGCCTCCGTGGAGATTCCACGGTGATAAGCAGGATCGCTGCAAAGACTAACTCGAATTTCAGAGGTGACTATCTGACAACGAAGAAAGTTACTTTTATGGCAAGCGAATTAATTGTTTATACAGTTTCTAAGAAACACTTTGCACAAGTATCAATTGAAAAGATAAAGGATAGTTTTTAAATATAAAGTATTGGTGACAAATTTCATAATTCGGCGAGTCTGTTCATGACCAACTGATTCTACTTATGAAATGTGCTGAGGATAGTAAAATATTGCGGCTCTTTTTGTTTGCTGATGGTTCGTGCATCCAACAGATTATATTGATAAAACAGAAACAGAACAATATTCGTAACTTTACTGTGTCGTTCGCATAAGTGATAAGAACGTGCGGTACGTTTATTCAAATTTGGGAGTTCAGGCGAATTGAAATAAAACAGTGCTTCATTCCCCGGGTCGGAAGTTCCAGAAAGTTAGGAACAAGTTAAATGTTACTGAAATTTCGTTACAGCTTCAGTTTCATTGCATACGCGAGGGTTCCACGATTTATATATCCATGTCAGCCTTAAATAGAATACCATTTAAATATATGATCTTCCCTTTTGAATTAGAACAAGCATCCAGAAAAGCGTAAAAAAATAATGCATCAAGAACCCTGAAAATCTTGACCGAATTTAGGAACCGTTCGCTTAACCTTTCAATTCCAAATGCTCTACAAAAAGGTCACAAAACTTTTAAATAAACAATTTTCTTAATATTCAAAATTATTCACAAGCATGTGACAAATATAACAATCTACTCCGTACTGCATAAATCGACAAAAGATCCTTTTACAAGAACTGACACTTGATACCTCTAAAAGTGAAAAATCAAAAAAGAGAACGAGAGAAAAGAGAAATGTTACGAAAGGTCACTCCCGATTCGACCATTACTAACAAACAGTCGCGTTAATGCGCAAGTCAGTGATCGTTCCCCGAGACAGCATTAGCGCGGATTCCCTCGGTCCAGGTCACGACCTCCTCCATCCGGAGTGCCAGAAAAGAAGATTCCAGTCCGTTTTATTGTGAATCGAGGTTAAAGTATCTGGCACGGGACCAGGCATTTCACCTAGGCCGTCGCATTCCGGCGGATGCACATGGCCACGCACATTATGTGGCCCTTATGTAGCCCCGGTGCCTTGGTGTGCGCCTTCCTCGCATACCGACCGCCGCTTCCCCTTATGTAGCCTGCGCGCCCGTTGATATACGGCTCGCGTGTACACACGTCCACGCACACGAGCCTGCAACGACGGCCATTAAAACGACCCGGCCGAGACCGGGGCTAGAGGGGTGGCTAGAGTAGAGGGAGGGACGGGCTGACAGAGTGAGAGAAAGAGAGAGAGCGCGTCGTCTACACGGGGGAAGCCCATGAAATAAATAGTTTGCGCCGTCGCTCCCGGCTTTGTGTCGCTCTTGTTGCTCCCGCCAATGGCGTAGTCCCGCCACCTTCGATACCCGAGGCTAAACTTTAGCGTCGTGCACGTGTATACGTGTGTCCGCGAGGAATGCGGAATAAGTGGGCCGACCGAGGAATCTCGCACGACCGAATTATTAATGCTCGCAGGATGGTCGTTCGCGAGCAATCAGCTGCCGAAGATCCTATCGACACGCTGCTAGCACGCGATAGGGGTGGATCGATCGCAGAGGGGCCAGCTGGGAATTCAGCTGCAGTTTCTTTTTGATTCGCTTTGGTAATGGTTACGATATTTTCGGATAATACTGGGATACTTACTAACATTTCGAGTTCTGCTTAATTTTATGTGTTGTATGTGGAAGCCCTATCTACAGCGAAAGCCCTAGCAATGGATGAGTAAAGAAACTTAGGTTTCTGGGTTATGATTTGTTTATTCAATTGGGATACTGAAATACATTTCAATTTAACGTTCTAGATCAATTTTTCAGGTTTACTTAGCTTCATTTCCAATTAGCTTCCAGCTACAGAGAATTTTTGGACTAAACGGATTATAAGAACGCGCCAGCGGGACTTGTCCCCAGACCGCTTCGTTGAACGAGTTCTGTTATCGATCACGACAGGACCGGTGGCAAGAAGCGAAAGAGACTATCGATCGGCCTGGTCGATATACATAGATATCCGGCTGCGATAAACGTACCGCGAGACTGGTTGCGACCTGGTCGCCGCGTAATGGTCGAAGAATACGCGGCAGGTAGGTTATAGTCGCTCACGGATGATCCCATAATGCCATTAACGCACCGTATCCTCCGCGTTATAGTAGTGGTGTATCGTCGCCGCAGGCGGATATAAGCGGATAGCTCCTTTTTCCGGCATATGCTAATCTAATTAATGGCTACATATGTATGGTCGAAGTGGCGCGTAACGTTGGCCAAGCTCGCTCGCTCGCTCGCGATTGCGCGTGTGCGTGCACGGAGGCAGTCGGTTCTCTCGGTTAAGTGGTTACCTGTGTAACTGGAAAAGATCAGCGCGCAGATGTGCATTGGCGCAGGCGGGTGTCGCGCTAACGAGCGACGCGAATCCGTTCCGATAACGTGAGACCTTGCACGCCGATCTGACTTTCTAGGGAGATGGCTGATCGTCGATCGAACGCACGCTTGAAAATTGATAACGTTTAGCGAATTAGAGCGATCGACGAGAGAAAATGATTAGAGATATTGATTCCGGGAAAATGAATCAGAAAAGTCGATATGTTATAGTCGATATAAAGATTTATTGGTATCTGATGATATTTTTTTAATGGTATTGATACTCTTTCGTCTTGAACAGTTTTTTCGTTTAAATTACGTTTAGCAACGAAGCTAGGTATCTAGCTGTGAAGACGGAAATATATTTTGCTATCGGAAAATGAAAATGAAATTTCAACAGTGAAAGTGTTGTACTTGAATCCTATTTATACGTTCCATTTTTATTTTTTTTTTACCGTCCCGGCTAACAGTAAATAAATGTATAAATAAATAAAAAAAAAAAAGAAAATGAAGCTAAAAATATAATCATGTTTTGTCGATGTTTTCTTTAGTGCTTGTAGATAGAGAGAAAACGTGTATCGCGATGATCGAGATGACCAATCGAGTGGAAAGCGGACGGAGACGCTAATGCCACGTTTCCGTAAATATTAGTCAAGATTACAGGGCGCGTGGTGATCGAGGAACAACCATGATAAACCCCGGTTATAGATTAGCGCACCTGTCGTCGTAAGAAAACGGTCTGCGAGCGATCGACTTGACGCGATGCCCTGAATACACTCGGAGAGGCCACCGCGACTACGCCAATGGGAGGCACGTTCCGGTATGCAATCATGGCGACTACACGCATGGTACGAGTATTACGTGTCGCGTGCGATTGTCTTCTTAAAGCGCCGATGAATACGAAACGGACCTCGATATTTGCTTCTCTCGATTCTTTTCGATCAATAGGCTATTAATTTGTACTAGTCATTAATCCATGCTAATATTCTTCTTTCTGTATCCACGAAAGTGTAGCACCTGCCTCTGTCTTTTGAAAATCATAAAAAGAAATTTTAAGTGTGAAATATTCCCATTGTTTCCAGATTTGAAAAACATTCGAAGAAAAAGTAAATTACTTTAGGAAATACTAAATCTTTCGAGCTAATTTTAGATATACCCCAGGATATATATTCCTTCCACAATTACTGTCAAGAGCTTCAGTGCTAAATCATTCTCGTATATATGTAAAAAGCGCCATAAAATAAAATTTCTCTTCGATTAACGCGGGATGTTCACGTTCGTTTGAATTCAATTTAAAATTTTCACCTGGAGTCATATATTACGGGGTATTAATTGTCCCTGGCAAAGGCTCGAGCCCATCCGTAGCCGCAACCAAATTTCTTCTGATCGATAGCGTGTGCGGAGGCGGGGGTTGTCGCGATAAAGCCGGCCAGCTCACTTGTTTACCGATTTTTGCTGCCTACCATCACGTCGAACCGGTTCTCTGGGTACCGGTTGCTCTTTCCTGCCCGTAAACTGGTCCACCCATGCACCGGTGACCCTCCCCTGTCCCCGAGCGTTTTACCGTCCGCCCAGGAACGTCCACGAATTTCTTTCCCTCCTTCCTTTGTTCTATTCTCGCGATACCTGTCTAACCCGGCTTACATTGAAACTGCCGACACAGTTTCGACGCTGTAGCCGTCGTCAACTGGTTTTGCCGACAGAAATAGGCGTTACATATCGATTTTTAGCGTTGATCGTTGTCCCGCAAATCACTGTGTATGCAACTGTTATGCAAGGTGCTTTTGAAACTGTGAATTTAAAACTGGGAAAGGAAGTACTCTATATAAAAAACTAAATAGAACATATAGAATAATAATTCTGAATACAATACTTCGTTTTTGGGATAATCATATTTGGAGATTCGTCAAATTTGCCTTCTGTCGAATGGGAAGCAGCTAATATTCGCATCCTGCGATGTCAGAGATAATTTTATTCTACGTTTTCAACGTATTGTTTCATGTAGATTCATTTTGTGTTTGGTTCTAATACGACTTAGGGAGCATCTTACGTTCATAATTCCGTTCGTCGAACTTTCGTTGAATTCTTACCGGTCAAGCTTGATTTCTTTGAATCGTTGCTAGCCTGAACAGCGTCTGCGAGTCTTGCCCCGACGATTTGAATGTAACTCGCTTAACTGTCGAATACGGGAGAACGCAACGAAAAATATGAAACCCGTTCAACGGACGGGCCATTATTTGTCGGCGAACGAGCTCGCGTAATCGGCGTGCCGTTTGTTCGTCGCCGACGCGCGGCGACAGCGCCCGGTGAAGAGATACGATCCTCGTGATGCGTTTTATCTATGCGCATACTTGACTCGCCATACAAGTCAAGTATCTCGCGGCGAGATATTGACAGTCAGGAGGAATCCGTCTGACTCGGTCGCTTCGTGTACCTTGACGAGCGATAAGCGGCGACTGCTGATAACGAGCGTTTATTCGCGCTCATTAGCACACCGTTTGCTGTCTGTGCCTCGTTCGGGACGGACCTCGGACGTATCGATTGTCCACCAAGTGAAAAACGCTGGGAATTAATTGTTAAACTTTGCGAATGGACTGGTGTTTTGAGAGAAGACATTCTGCAAGTAACTGACTGATGGTAGATGTAATTTATATTTCATGCCTTTTTTTGATAATCTATCAACTGTTTGTTGGTGGACGTGTCACTTAAGAGTAAATTGAGAATAAACAATGTCATAATTATAAACAGCTGTTGTCTCTATCGAAATTTACACATGACATCCAGAATTTTTATTTCAAATTCAGAACCTGTAGTAGAGAAAAATTATTCTAAATAATGGTAACGAGGGGAAACAAACACGAACCGCATAATCATTTTTATAAAAATAAGGGAAGCAATGTTTAATGTATAGACTTGAATGGGATTTAATCGGATTTTGAAATAGGATTGAAATCACAGTTGGAATAAAATGGAAAAGGAGCTGAGAGAAATAGAAAACCTATTCCGAAAAATATCGATTATCCGTCCATCACTTTCAAGACGTTGATTCGTCACGATCCTTTCATAATCACAGCCGATTCGTCTCGCAATTAACACGTCTTGGTCCTCCTACTTCGAGTTAGCCTGTCACGCCGGACGTAATTGGATTACACGTCTTGCAAGGAAGTCGCGGAGGCGAGCTTTTCATGAATTCGCCTTCCGAGGCGAATTTTCCGCTTATGAATAATTGCCGACCATCAGGGGACCGTCTGAAGTACGGGCCTGGGAATACATGACCGCCGGACGGGCAAAAGCGGCCGATTAAATATGACTGAACGTTACTATTCGCGGTTGAGCAACCTTGTAGCCTATGGAAAGGCTATTACCAGCGATCTATTAACCGGCATCTTGAATTGAAATACAGATTGTCCGACATACTGCAGTTGACAAGTGCTACCAGTTACCTGGTAGCTGAACGAGAAGTAAAAACATCAAAATTCCTAGGTTCAGCTTGGCTAAACATGTCTGATCACTGACGATCACATTCTCCTTGCTCCCCTATATGAAGTGTAGTATTATGTTTCCCTCTACTTGGGGTCTAATAGTAAAGGTCAGCCACATTCAACCCGGGTAGATGCGATGTGTATTATTTACTACGAGATAACGAAATAGTTGCTATTACTGTCATTAGCAGATAAGTAATCTTCGTGCAGATATATAGCTTCGGAGAATTGCAAAAATTGGAGTGGCTTTTCATTTATACTCTACAGACTTTTCCATACAGCTTTAGCAATATATTATAATCACAAAACTCACTGAATATTATTTCAATGCTTCTCATATTTTATACAGTTCACTGACATACCTGGATCAATAATTTAATACCTACAGACTCGTCGAATCAATCAAACAAAACGAATTCCACCAGAAAAAAATAGTCCCCAGCGACCGACCGAAATAAAACAAAAATTTCATATTTAAAATTCCCTGAAAGCGCTGAAACGAGGCTTGTCGTACGCGGGGGTCGGGTACCTGCCGCGGCTTGCCGAGAGTAATTACTCGGCGAACAAGCGGAGAAAGTAAAAGGAAAAAAGAGGTGGGGGAAAAGCGGAAAAAGGGGGAAAGAAAGAGGAAGAGAGGGGGAGGAGAGAGAGAGAGAGGAGGAGGAAGGGGGGAAGGGGGAGGAAGGTGATCCACGAGGGCCTCGCGGCGGGTTTCGTTTCCGTGCTTCCTTGAAAAGTGCCGGTGCGGCTAAATCGAGCCCACCCTGTATACGCATTCATGCATAGTACATGCGTTCCCGTCGTTCGCAAAGAGTCGCAGACGCGTTTATGTACGCGTCGCCATACATATGTAGAGACGCGTACACTCTCTCGCGCTGCGCTGCGCCGCGCCGCCCCAGCGACCGGCGCACATGGCCGTTGCGTTCTATATATAAGCGGGTTTCTATGTAAGCGGCGCGTGTATGTAACGCCAACCGACCGGCAGATATTCCGATCGATCGTACCGGGTTATCTGACTGCCAACGAGAATTCATTTTCCCTTCCAATTCGTCCCTCTTCCCGTCTCCCTTTCTCTCTTTCACCCCCTCTTCGTCTCGCGACCGTACACCCACCATCCATTCTCTCAACCCTGCTCTCCTCTCCTCTTCTAGCCGCTCTCACCGTTCTTCTTCTTTCTCTCAGCACTCTGTTTTACTCTTTTCCGTTCTCATCCTCGTTTTTCTCTCAGCGCTCTTTTCCTCTCTTTACTCTTCCTCCTTCTCTTAGCACCCTTTTCCTCTCTCTGCTCTTCCTCCTTCTCTTAGCACCCTTTTCCCCTTTCTTTTTCTCCTCTTACCCTCTGCGATCTTTCCTCTTTTTCTATTCTCCATTGTTTCCTCAGTACTCCGTTTCACTCTCTCTTTTTCAACTTTCTCTCTCTCTCTCTCTCTCTCTCTCTCTCTCTCTCTCTCTCCCCCTCTCTCCGTTCTTCCTCTTCCTCTCGACGCTCTATTTCACTCTCCTTCCCACACGTGCGCGTATAATGGACCTCCGTGCACGTACATCGTCACTCAAAAGTCCCCTCACGCATCACGATGAAAAAGGGCAGTTTGAATTTCATTTTTCCCGTATTTTTCGAACCGCGCACCACCAAGCCGGTCAGACGCAGTTCCGTAGGAAACTGAAGTCGCTCGCGAAACGTCCCGCGCCACGGGGAATTGTTTTATTAACCCGTTTCGCCCCGGAATCCCAAACGGTGCTCGGAAAATTCCGGCGCCGCGGGAACTGCTCTCCCACCAGAGTGGAAATTGCACGGGACGGGATTTATGAAGCCGTGTCGAGGGGCGGGGAGGCCGGCTGCGGGCCAGACTATGGAGCTAAAAATTATTTTAAAGCGATAGGTTTGCTTGTACGCTTGAGAACGTAGCTATGCGCAGCGTTGACCCTTTTCGAGTAACGTGCACTAGATTTCGTGAATTGTGCCACGTTCGGTGCAGTTCACTGAAAATGTTCGCGTTTTTCGAAATCTAAGCTGCGGTAATTTTAGACTTTTGTGTTGAGCATTTCATTTTCGGCTTTGTTGAGAAGATTGGAAGCTGTAGGAATTGCTAAATATGGTATTTTCAAAAATATGTCATCTTGAATAGAGTGCTCTAAATTTGAAGTTTCTGTTTAATATATTTTCAAATATCTTTCCTATTAAAAGTGTTAGTGTTAATAGTATGGAGATTTTATGAATATATTACACTGAATATGGTTCCACAAATTTCTAAACATCTATGTTCAATAAATTTTCAACCATTTAATCAAATACTTTCTTTCGTATTCTTTAGAAAATTGAAAACTGTTAGAATAGCGACACAAAGAGATCTGCAGATATTTTCTACTTTTCGTATCACCCTGTATTTCTCCTGTTACGACTTCGCAATTCCCCCTCCACGAATCGCGACGATTCCGGTGGTCGTTAATCACATAGCACGTGCGGACTACGTGTCAAACGGAAAGGGGCTCGCGGGAAAACCCATAGGAAGCTATAATCGTATCGACAGTCGCTTCGCGACGCTCGCTTTTCACCTGCCTCACTCCCTTTCTCTTGTATATTTCGCAGAAAATCACCTATCCTATCGCGTCTGCGGCGTGATTGAAACTTGTACCGCAAATCACGAATTCGATCCAGTCATTTTCCCGCGGTGAGATAATGTACGCCCGGCTAATTACGGCTTCTCATTGTTTAACAATCGGGACGTGGACTCCGTGTATCGAGCTGCGAGCTATATTTTAATATTCCCGCTATAATTAGCACCGGGGAACCATAACTATCGCGATAATTGCGAACCGCGTCGTGTTTGCACGTGTATCGCCGGTTTACTGGGTCAGCCGATTGAAACCGGAGAATTTTTTCCTCAAACTTCGAAACCGGACTGGTTCGAGTAAAAAATATTCATTTATTTTGTAGAATATTTCTCAATAAACAGATACGAAATCGGAAAACATTTCTGAAGCCGAACTGTATTACGCCAAATGTGATTAATCAATTAAACAACTAATTTTCAAGCAAAAATTCCTTCGTGAAAAATTCCGAGCTTTCAACTCGTTTTCTTCGGCTATTTTCTCAGCGGTATCTGTAAAGATTTTAATGACTGTCATTCAAACAATTGCAGTCCCAAACAACAGCATTGAATATCGCAAGAACAACTGCCAAATCAGGGATGTCTCTAGACAAATCAATTCTAAGATCGTGCACATTTGCGTCTCGTTTTTCGTTCGCTTGATAAGGAAATCGCATTAAATCCGCCATTAAAAGCGGAGGTGGTAATCATGGAGGGAATCTCTCGCGGTTGGAACACTTACGTCTCGTGGCGCTGGAACCGTGGAATTGAAACCAGTTCGAGCCGGTCATCAGCCTGGCGCAGGTTTATCCATGAAAAATGGCCGCGCGCGTCCGTCGCGCTCGACTTTCACTTACTTGACACAGCACACAACCAATTCGCCCGATCGCCCCGGCTGAAACTCGAATCGCGAGTGACGCGACGAGACGCGCGCCACGAAACCGATACTCCTATACTATATATGTATATGTATATATATATATGTATATATACAATTCTCGTTCGTCACGTTATTCCGTTTTAAACAATCCTCCTGGCGACGTGTTCCTCCGCTGCAACAATCATTTCCGATGTTCACTGGTGTCTGCTATAGCCCGAACAACATTGATTCAACGATTCTCGCGGGGTGACCGAACGATCCGCGGCTCTTAATCGTTAATTCAACGCTCCTAACCGTTAATTCGATACTCCTCGATCGAGGTCCACGACCAAGGGAGAGCCAACAATGCGAGAATTCATCCGGATATTAAATTTCGCGAGTTTCACCGAGACTGCGGATTGTATATAGCGGTAATTTAGGGAACGCGGCGTCTCTCTCCCGTTCCGTCCTCCTCTTTCCCTGTCCCGGCGCGAGGCAGGGAAAGAGAGAGAGGGAGACAGAGACCGCTGCGTCTGGGAACGCTGCCAATTCGGAGCGCGTCTCACTCGCGACGCGATCTATCCCGTGAAATACAAGGTATCCGGTGTAGCGCGTGTATCCCGAGAATCCGTCACGGGTCAAGTAACCATCGATTGCCGTACCCCTTCCCTTTCCTCTCGCCCTCTGCCTTCCCGCAGAGGGAGGGACGCGAAAGTATTCGCGACGAATATGGACACGACACCAGAAGACGGAATACACTCCGGTCGAAAGATTCGTAACTGTGTCAGACTCGATAGCTATCACAGGGTAAATGCTCGAGCCAGACAGTCCCCGCCCATAATCCAATCACCGGTCCCCTGATTAATTCGTCTCACGTGTCGCGTATAACGGAAACAACGCATCGGAGCATCGCGGACGAAGTTCGGGTGGCGGAACAATCCCGCGAGAATCGTCGATTTTCTCGGGCGTCAGCTCCAAGGACACAAGATCTTCACAAGTATCACCTCCTCTCTCCCTCTGCTTGCTCTCTTGCTCTCCTTCTTCCTCTCAATTTCTCTCTCCTTCTCCCTTTCTCTCTCTCCGGTTATCCCTTTCCCTCCTGTTTCTCTTTCACCCTCTCTCCATCTCGGATCCTCTCTCTACCACACCCGGTTCCCGTGTGCACCCTGCGCGCTCGCTCGCGTGTCCAGAGGCGCGGCGTTGTCGATGACAACCAACGAACCAAAAGAAACAAAAAAATGAAAATATCACTTCTTGCCGGCTTCTCCTCCGCTTGACGGGAGAAGAAACTATATCCCTCCCGGGGGCGCCGGGTGCGAGAACCACCCGCACGGCGAACCAAACGGACAAACGCCGGCCGCGAAGCGTCACTGCTCCGTACGCGCCCGCGATACGACGACCACGGCGGCCAAACAATAGAGGATCTTGCCTCGGGGTGGGGTGACGGTGAGTCGCGCGCCGGGGCGCGGGGGGCGCGGCAACGGCCGGGTGGGGGGCTGAGCGCGCTGGCGGCTGAGAGGAGCGCACCTTCACCCCTCGAGACGACGACGGCGACGACGACGACAGCGACGACGTTCAGTCGGGGGGACAAGTGTTGGAGACGAAAACGCGCAGACGATCAGACACGAACTGCGACACGCGCGGCCCGCAGTGCTGCCGTCTACTGGTGCTCCGAGAGCTTCGCAGAATCGCCTCCCCCACCATCGTTTACCCTCTCTCCTACACGCCGAAGCTTCCCTGTTCCCTCTGTACGCTCCTCCCCCCTCCGGTTTCCCCTGTATTCGACGACACGACCGAGATCGTTCTCCCTCTTCGACGCCACGATTCGCTTAGGACACCGCCGTGACTCCAACCCTCCGCGTTTCCTCACCCCTCGCCCGTTGCTTCCTCTCGATCCCTCTGATTCTAACCTCCTCTCTCACTCTCTTTCTCTTCCTCTTTGGCTTTCTCCGTCTTTCTTTATGGCTTTCCCTGTGCTCCTCGCTTTTTCTGCCCCGCTTCTCCGCCCTTATCCGTTGCCGACCCCCGCATCTCGAGACCCTAGGCAACGAGCAGCCGCCTTCGAAAACCGGGAGCGTCACGCGACCGACGATAATATTGCAAACGTGGCTCTCGTTGATGCATACCTGATAAACTGTCGAGCTTTCTCGCTCCGTCCTCCTTCCTCCGCCAGCAACCCCAACCTCCGCGACGCTGTCTGTTTTTCGCTCTAGGCCGATCAACTCCTGGCCCTCCTTTCCGAGAGCTGCCTTCCGAAACTGTTCCGGGATTCCTGATCGCGTTGCTGGGGTGAATCCAGTCGCGATGGGATCTTCGTTGTGTAGGTTATGTGAAGGGTGTTTTTTTTTTAAATTATCGATGTGTTATTTTCTGCGGAATTTTGGTTTGCGGTGTACTAGGATGCTTAGGTAAGGACTGTGGGACTATAGATCGCTTTGGATTGAATACGTTTGTTCAGGGATTTATTTAATATTGCAGCTTGCGAGGAGTTAATTTTGCGGAGTTTTGGCCTGCTTTTGAGAAGAGCACTCATTGAGTTGTCTTTTTGAATTTTATACGCAGCGTACGAGAACATACGATGAATTCCAAATTATTACATAGAATTTTGTTATCCTGCTGCCGGAGTGAATTTGCCTGTTTAAGGATCCGCGAAACGCTGTAATCCCCAAGGGATATTTTCGTGATTATCCGTTTTGATTTCCAACGAGCAGAAGTACCGAGTTCGCCGTTCTGAAATTTTGTACAGGACATGATAGAATATTCAGTCGGCTTTTACGGTGAAGTGATCGATGCATAATGGTTGTTCACACATTCCGACATTGAAAAAATTATGTTACCCAAATGAACTCTATCATGTCTTCGTATGAAAGACAATGTAAAAATAAAAGCGCAAAATAGCAAGTTTCTCCTTCAGCTAGGTCATATAATATAATTCGACTGTCGATTCCCATGTGAAATTGCTTTTTATACACTTCCACGTAGATATTATACTTCTACATTCCATTTATAGAACTCCGCTTCCACGGATTTCTATTTCCAGTGTTGAACGATTTACCAGGCCAACGATAGAGTGCAACTCTGTTAAACGCTGCTTGTCTTCAAACTCTATTGTGTCTTAATATTCATACGTAACAGATACAATATCGAGCACATTAATACCCCGTAAACTGCAGTACTTAAAACAATCTTAAAGATTTTCATTTGTATGCTAATACCAGAATAAATTGTTCGATTGCGTAACCGAAGGATTTCTATCGATTCGCCTGCGATAATTGCAAAATGATCGCTAGTCAAAGATTCATCAAAAACCCAATAATTTATCGGTACCTAGAGTGCCGCGACATAACCGGAGGCGGGTAGCTCCCGTCGACCGAGCTCGTTCATGAAAAATGTAACAAAATGTTCTATTGAACCAACGAGAATTCCAATCGCCGACAAATCACGCGAACGCGACCCCTGCCGGAATAATTTCGGGCCGGGGGCGGTGCTCGGGTTTTCCAAGGCTTCCCGGCGGCGTTCAAATCATATTCGGAAATTGTTGAGCCCATCAAGATCTCCCGCGGAATTTCCGGCGACGCTGGCCGATCAGACGTCGAATTCAACGGGGCGCCCATTTGATAGTATAATTCCCCGACGTTGCGGAAGCGTCGCGCTAGTTTGCATAACACTGCGCCCACGGCCGGTCGAATCGCTCCGAAGATTTATTAGGCTCCCTTTCTTCGTCGGGATGGCACGCGGGGGGTTGGACACGATTGCAGGGGCGCAAGGGAGTAACGGGAGGGCCTCCCGTAAGAGAAGAGGTGGAAAAAAGAAAGGAAGGAGGATCTTTTGTGCGCGGCTCCGTGGGAGATCCCGCGGATCGATGGTATCTGGAGCAAGTTCGCGGTCTTTTTTCGAGTCCGCTGCCACGTGAACGAGGGAACGAGACGGTAAAGGTGGACGAGTGGCATAAAGTGGGGGACAGGGAGAGACTCGTCTCGCTAATTTCACCGTATACGCGAACAGGAGCCGGCATTGTACGCGGAAACTCATTGCGAGCCGACGAACCGTGAACGAAATGGCTCCCTTCACGCTTTGCCGGCCACGGGCTGCGCGGAATTTATTGGCAATCGATAGCC
Source organism: Nomia melanderi (assembly GCF_051020985.1). Taxonomy (NCBI): domain Eukaryota; kingdom Metazoa; phylum Arthropoda; class Insecta; order Hymenoptera; family Halictidae; genus Nomia; species Nomia melanderi. Next base: position 10,249,757 of record NC_134999.1, on the reverse strand, counting down.
GACATCGGGACCCGTGGGCTCGTGTGCCCCGGTTGCTTTTTAGCCGGCGAACACGCCTGGCCTCCTGGACCGTGTCCAGCCAATCCTAATCGCCCGATGGAAAATCTCTCTCGCTTGACACCGGATCCTCGTAGCCCTGACGCCTTAATTGTTCAACCCGCGTCTTGGACGCCACCCGACTCCTCGGATCCACAGTGTATCGGGTATCGAAGAAACTTGCGATTAAACTTCCGGAACGCGTTCGTTCGAATGCACGCGAAGGTCTTGGCAAACAGATTACGGTGCTTTTACGCATGTTCACGGCTTTATAAGAGAGCGTTTTCATTCGATGCAATTGGTGAATGACTCGAATATAGAAGCATTAGAATCGGAAGCTTTGAAAATCGTACGACGTTTAGTTAGAAAAATTTGAATTCATGTAAGGATATACAATTTGCTCGTCGATAGCAGTAATCTAAAAGGACAGGATACAAAATCAATTCTTTATAAATTTCCAGTCGGAGGGAGATTTGGTAATACGAAAAAACCGTGTCGTCCGCCGATGTTTACCAAAACCTCTGCGTCTACTTCGGTTCGTGGATCCAAAGTTTAGTCGCAATTTTTTCCACTGGCGCGTATAAAATGTTGAATTGTCCCGGAGTGACTGGGTGGCGCGGCGGCATGGAACAGGAGGGCTGGTATGCATAGGCGATGAAACGCGGATAGCTGGCCGGAGCAAGTCGCGGAGCGTGGCGGCTTTATTTATGCGGCTTACAAACTATCGATCCGGCACGTCATTCGGGAGTAGTTCGGCCAGCCGGGAAACTTTGTTGTTGGGAACTGAAAGTTTCCGAGCGGGGAAACTCCAGCACAAACAGGTGGAACGGGCGACGAAGGCCTTCTGGCGCCAGCCAATGCTGCTACGTGTTCGCTCGCCTGTGTCTGCGTCTGTGTCTGTGTGCATAGGAGAGTGCGCGCGTTGATCGTACAGACACGGAGCCGGGGACGACGGGCACACAATGCAGCCCCTCGTCCGCCGCGCAACGGAGAGGTACACGGACGGGGAACGTACACGTGCGACTCGACCCTCCGCGCGCGTCAACAATATTGAGAGAGCCGACGCGAGGGAGGGACCGCAAACAACCCTCCGCCGCGCGATACACAGAGAAAAACGGGCCTGGAGGGAGAGGAGAGCGCGCTTAGAGGGAGAGAAAGAGATTCAAGGAGAAATTGCCAGGGTCAACCCCTTCTATCGACGGATCCCGGGACGGAACAAATGATCCTGCGAGGCCCGGCCCCGTTCTCAACGAGCGCTACCCTCGATCCGCAGGACCGGAAGGACGCGTTCCACGCGGGATCGCGCGGGAACGCGGATCGAAGGATCGTGCTAGCGTGAAACGTTCGACGGACGGTTAATCCTGGCGCTGATTTATCCGGGCTCCGCGGAACACCGCTCGCAGTACCGGTCTCCTTTTGTCCGGGGATAAATTAATTTCAACGGCGAGCCCGTAGACGCGTGTCTCCGGGAGCGCAGGGCGTGTTCCGCTCGTTGGGAGAGGCTTTAACAGCGAACCGTTAATTGGATTCCCTCGGAAAAGTGATACACGCGGCTCCGGTTACAATCGATGCCAGCCGGATGCAGTGGCTCTCTTGAGACACGTTTGAGTGGCCCGTTGAGCGATATCCTTGTTAACCCCTTGCCTTGCGATTGATTTCCCGGTGAGTGCACCTGCTCGGCGAGTTTTTGGTTTTCGCTTGGTTCGCCGGAGTTCGAGTTTCCTTGAGAAAAAGGGTCACACTTTATTGCTGGTATTAAGTTGAGGAGAAAATATTCTCGTCTCTAAGAAAGTTTGAAGGTAGATCTCACTTTATTCAATGAAACTTTGTTGCATCTTGAGTTATTTATTCTGCTGGATAATTGTGTATCACGATAGCATTCGAGAAACATAGATGGATAATTATGATAAGATGCCTCAGAACCCGCGAACAAAATTCTCGCTCAATACCACGCAACAAAAACCACCACGGGCAAACTCGAGTTGCCATTCCAAGCATTCGGCCGAGCCGTTGCTGGCACGCATAATCATCATCGAATTCCAGGCGCGCGGAAACAAATTTTTCCGGGCTACGCGGGGATAATTTATTCGCGAACGTGGCCGGCCGGAGCGGGGCACGGACGGTGCGCCGCGCGCGGCCAAACGGTATCGCAATTAATTTACATGCCATTTTCTACCCGGCCATTTCCATCCAACGCTTCCTCCTTTTTTCTCGCCCCCTTGTATCGAGGAATTTAATGAATCACCATCTCCCTTGGCCCCTTCCCTCTCGCCCCCGAGCGTAATGCTTCGATCTTAACGAGAGGGTAGCAAAAAGGGACAGGGAGAAGTGGTGGAAAGAGGAGGACGTCGGGCGGCGGTGCGGGGGTGGTTCTTCCGGACCTGCCGTCCGATTAAACTTTCATGAAACTTCTGATGCAAATTTAATTACCGCGAAATTGAGTCGCGCACAAAGGAGCGGCGCATCCGTCGGGCTCGTTTGATCGATTCCTGAGGAATTCCGGAGCACGAGTGGCGCGCGACCGACGACGCATCGGCCGCGACTCCGCTCTTGGTAACCGGTAATTACCCTCTGAAACTGAGGAGGAGGGACCGAGATCAAGAGCGAGAGAAATACCACGAATGGCAGAGGGGGGAGGAGAGACGAAAAGAGAGAGAGAGGGAGAGGGGGGGGGAGAGTCGGGGCAGCTCTGGTTATCCACGGGAGCTCGCAGACGAATCGATACGATCCACTACCCTCGCCGGACCGTAGAACGAGCTATTAATAAGCGGAAGTATTTCTGTCGATACGGAATAAATGGACAGCTCCAGCCAGCTCTTGGACGGGCTCGTTAACGATTCGCGGCGCGGCCGGACGGCCAACCCCCTCGCTTCTCGCTCCCGGCGCAACGCGAGGGCTTTGCACGATCGTTCGCGTGCATTGCGTTCCGAACGGGACCGACCGTGCGTCCGCGCTGGATAAGAGGGCCGATGTATCGCGATCCGGTCGCGCTCTAACGTAAACAGACTGAACCGGAACCGGCGCCGGTGGAGGAAGGGCTCCGTTCGTTCCGTCGCGTCACCGAGAGTCATGGCGGAGGGAGGCAGCGAACGGAAAAAGGACGAACGCGAGCGTGCGCGAGCCCGGAAACAACAGGAACTCGCTGGAATTCCGGATAGTTTCGGCAAACGAAATTAACCAATTTGCAGGCTGATGTTTTGCGTTAGCTCCGGCTGGGCAGGGGATGTGTTTCGCGCCAACCACCAGCTAACCCCCACTATCGGGGGCTCTCGCGGTCCTCCCCACCAGCCTGACCTGCCCGAGAATCAATACAGCTACCGACCGCCGCCCCAAACCCCCTTCCGGCAGCCCCAAACCATTCTGCCCCACCTACTTTCCACGCTACGCACCCCCTTTCGCCATTCTCGAGTGCCGATTCCCATTCTGGGTTCGCAGCTTCAACCAGCCCTGCCCCACCCCGCTCGACCGTATCTCCTTCCCTTGCAGCTCTTCGAACACCCGCGCAGTTTCTCTTTCTGTCACTCTAACCCCCAGGCCTCCTCCTCCCCTCTTCGCGCCTCGTCTCCTTCCGTTTTATTCCGTTCCCGGCTTCGCCGGTCTTTCCCTCTTCCAATCTTTCCCCATCCTATTCTCACCCTTTCACCCTTTCTCACTTCTGCACATACACACGCACACACACACACACAACACACACGCGCGCTAGTTCCCTTCATTCCGGTCTCCTCCGGCTACCGAGCAACCCCTTCCAGTCCTCCCACGTGCCACGAGGCTCGCTCGTTTTCTTCGGGCTGCAGACTCGGCCAACCACCCCTATTGGCTGAACAACCCTCTAAAGCGGCCAGATATCCGGGGAAGTATAAAGATGAGACCATGCCGATGAAAATGGCAGAAGGAAGGAAGAGGGGCAAGAGGAACGGGGACGGCACGCGATGGTGGTGGAGGAGGCTGTGCTCTTGAGGACTAGATCTTGTTCGGGGTGGGTGTGTGGCTGGTTAGCCGGCGCGGAGGAGGATAGGCGGCAGGAACAGGCAGAAACAAGAGGAAGTTTACGAGTCGAACATTCCCAGTGAACTTGAGCGAGTCCGGGCGAGATTGGCGGTCGGCCAACCCCCTCGGCTGGGCCGGGGTGTTTGCCCGATATTTACATTCGGATGAATCGACCTGTCCGCGGACGGTATTTCGGGGCTTCGGCCGTTGCGACGTCTGGCTTTCGGCGCTGGCATTCGCCCGCGACCGTTAATCGAACGCGCCCGCCGCCGTGAAAACGGGAGAAACATTGTTGCGCCGATCGCGCAGGGTCGTTGTTTCAACCCGGTCGGACGGAACCGGGTTTTTATTCCGCAAATATTCCTACGATGTCTGACCTGGCTTTTTTTTGCGGGAGGATACAACAATGAGAAGGGAGAGGGGCGTTTGTTTTTTTAAATGTCGCGGCTCGGGTTCGATTTAATCCGCGTTGTCTGCGGCACCAGCGCGACCGCCGCCGGGAAACAGTTTAACCGTCGCATTATTTCGGGCCTTTCTAAAATTGCAGTCGACACGCTTCCACGGCTCTTAGGGCGCGGATGAAATTAGGGATGCCGCTTGGACCGCCTTTGTTATCAAGAATTTATGCGCTGTAAACTTGGCGCAGCGCGGCGGTCGACCGGCGATCAGTTAACGGTTTGTTATTTATCGCTGCTCGGATAAAAGCGTCGGGATTAAGCGGTTGTGTACGTGGTTCAAATTGCACGGTTTTCTTCGGTGTTAATCTATATCGGGTTGAGGAATGAGATTGGCGTCTGGATGGTTACGAATTATTGCAAATTAATTGATGCGTTTTACACTGTAGGGATGAAATTATTATACAAACCTTCCAAATTCGTACTGATGGACGGAAATAAAATTGAGATATGAAATTTCTGTAAAGTGGTGTTCAGTATCCCTACAGCTAAATGGAAATATGTTCAACGCGAAATTCAATTTATATGAAAGTTAAGTTACAAAATTGCTATTCAGCTACTTTCCATATTATCATAAACGAACGCGAGAATTTCGAATCGTTCCGGAAACCCGAGGGATTTCGAAGTCGGGGCGGACATTCCTTATTAGTCCGACCTTGCCGGTTCCTATTCTCACCTGAGACACTTTTGTCTTCGTCTCCCGATTAGATGAAGCAGCTGCGACCGGTTCGCGGAGGCAGCGTGCGAGGCTCCCCTCGTGGCTGAGGGAACGCGTTTAATTGACGACTCGACCCGTGAGGCTTCTTTTTAAAGAAGCTGTTCGTGAATTTAATGAGAAACACGAGGAGTACGCGACGCTGTGGGGGAGCTACCGGTCTCTCTCCCTTCTTTAGCTCCCGTTTCCCGCGCGCCCGGCGGAATGCCGGCGCTCTCGAGGAGCAGGCTCCATCGCGGGTCTCGATATCGTTAGGGGATCCCATGGCGTGGAACACGGAAGCGCGCGAGTGGAGGAAAGTGTACACGCTTCTCGTAATTGAAGAAAAATGAGACGGCAGACAAATTCCTCTCCCGCCGTCCTGTCTCTCAGGGGCGAAGCATTTTTCTAACTTTGACGGGAGTCAGGCTCGCGTTGGAAGTTTCTAACTCTATCGTGGATTGAAATGAAATTATGGGATTAAATAATACACCATGTCTCCTGCTCTGAAGATTGTCTCGGTTGAGACGGGACTGACAGTTTCATTCTTCCGTACACTTTATTTTGAAACGATCTCATTGAATCAGTCCAGAATAAATGTCTTCGCGGAGCAGCGAATTATAATACACCGATTTTTAGGGGGAAATTCCAATTACTGCCAATTACAGTGTCCATATGATTAATTATTTCTATAACTAGACGGCTTCGTTTAAAAAAATAATTTAAAGTTCGTTCTCTGCAATTATTCGTTATTACGTAAATCTTCTTTGCAAGGAGATCGAAAACTTTCTTCACTATTTACAGGCAGTAGTAATGGTAAACCATGGTCAGACATATTACTTCTGACTCCTATTCAATAAATTTTCACGTGATCGAAAAAGAATCTAAAGTAGTCAATGAATCTCCATTAAAGTTTGAACTTTTCTCAACACTCCCGTGTGCTAAAAATGCGCCGAACTTGCGCTCCAATTAAAATCTCCGAATGCCGTCGGCGGACGATCGATTCCTTCTCCGTTAAGAAATCGTTATCGCGGACAAAGTATCCCGACTCTATCTCGGATCTCGGTCACGACGATAAACGAGCATCGCCACGATAAAGTTTCCCCAGTTATCGGTCCCCAATCCCGTTAAGCGGGTTGCGTGATTCCGAGCCGAGTCGCGCCGACGAAAATCGCGGAAGAAGGAGCCACTCGACGTAACGCCGTTTCAAGTGATCCGAACAACCGTTTCCATGGAACGTCTCGGCGCTCCGGGGGTTGGCGCAGCGGAGGAGCTTCGTGAAACGACTATGGGGGCCGAAGAGAGGGGGGGGGGAGAGAGGGGGCAGAGAGAGAGAGAGAGAGAGAGAGAGTTCCATTACGGGCGTGTACTCGTCGGTTTAATCCCTTTCGGCGAGTTTTCGAACTCGTCTAAGCCGGCTCGGAAACTTGCCGACTTAGGCCGCGTCGGTGCCAAGCATCCCGCGAGTCACGAATTCCGCAAACTTTCCCGGGACCGGGGCTTGCAACAGACTTTGCAACAGTCTGAGACGCGAAGCGATCCGAAGCCTGGATCCTAGACGCTGGATCGATGATACGGAAAAGCTGGACGAAGAAATTCTGTCACCGAAATGGAATCTCCCCATTACGTTTTTGACAACTTGATCGCTGTCACTCCACTGTGGGTGACACAATTACGTCATGGACTTATGTATGAGAATAACAATTGTATAATAATTGTATAGATTTAGGAACTAGTTTTCTAAGTGGAATATTAAAAGCTTCTATTGGACCTGTGGGAAGTGTGTCATATGACACCGATTACCGCGAGAAACGTTGGCTTTGTCATTAACGTTGCACCAAAAGATTGTTAATTTGCATTGAGAATTGTATAGGAGAATCTCATTTGCAACTGATGAGATTTTTACGAGGACCAGTTTAATGATCACATGTTAAGAAATGTGTGAAACTGTCTCGCACAATAAAGCCCGCGAAACAAAGTAATTTTTAATGGCCAATTCGAAGGGCAAATGGTCGATTGTGACGGGGAAAATTCGCGGACGAGCGCAGCAGGGAAAGAAAATGATTTATGAAGAATCGGTTTAAGGGCTGGTCGGGAAGGGGTCTGGAGCGGCGGGGTTCTCTCGCATTAACGAGATTGTAAGGTCGGACGGATGGTGGAGAACCCGGGGAGTTGTTCGCGGAACTTTCCTCTCCGGGCACGAAGAAATTTCAAAGTAGGAATAACTCTTCCTCGCAGACGCTGGTAACCCAGGCCACGTCGGATTCCAAAACTTTCCTAGAATTACTCGCTAACGAGAGAAAGTTTCGAGTCGTCGAAGCGGCGGCCTCGGGCCAACCGGGGTTAACGCTTCAGTTTTGTCCCGGCACCGGCCGGCCAACTTCGAAAAGTGACTTCTGATTACCATTTCCAAAAGCCCGATCAAACACTCTTTCCACTCCGCTCATCGTTGCAACGCTCGGAATCGTGAACGCGATTCCCTGCGCGATTCGATCTGAATGATACGGGACTTCGAATAGTAATGCTATTTTCGAACAACCTAACGAACTGTTATGTCGCAAACGTTAATTGTAACTGCCAATAGAATTCCTGACACTCTCAGAATCGAATTTTCATCGAAATATTGTTTCTTCTTATGAATTATTGAAAATCTGGTTACCAATAGGGATAATATACTTAGAACTATACCGCGGCTGTTTTTAACCCATAGAGAAGATTTATTCAAGCTTTATGCTCAGAGAATGGCCGATAAACTGTTCAAGATTATCCGTCATATAAAATGTCATTCAAATTCTAAATCTTTTTTCGCCATCTTGAAAAAGCTGGAATTAAATAAAAATTCATGTGTCCTCTAAATAGACCTATTACGGTTACTAGTAAAATAAAAATCTCATTAAACGTTCGCAAATTTTATACCCCAACTTTTTGTAAGTAATTCAATATCTCATAAAAGATATTGCAATAAATACATACCTTCGATACAAATTAATTAAACGAATCGAAGCATATCTTTAAATTTCTCTAAAAAGTGCAAGACTTCTTGAACAGCTAGAATAATTAAACGAATCCCACAAACGACAAAGGTACTCGCTAAAGATACAGCTCCAAGAATGACGTCGGTTGGTTACGACGGGACTGTCTGCTTGTGCTCGATTACCGTCTCGCCAGGAAATCGAGCAAGGAAGACACGGAGAAGGTGGGGCAATCGTGTTCACGAGGAACGGAAGTCGGCCGCCAAGGTAGCAACGGACTTTATTCCCGATTCCTGAAAGCTCGGGGGTGCCGCAAACACGACTTTATTGATTCCCCGCATTAAAGCGAAGCAGCCGGTATGCGTGGCAGCGTCGTCGTTCGAATGCCGTCGCACCTTTCCCCCAGCCGCTTCGTTCGAACGGGAGGATTCACCACTGCTTGCGTGTTTATCTCACGGACAGATAGCCGTTATCGGCTGAGAAATATAAAAGCGCCGCGCGTCGGGCGGCCTCGGTTCATGGCAATGAACGATAAATGCGATAATAACGCGGCTTGATACGTCGAAAACTTGCCCCGCTCATTATCTTACGGATGCGAACCTGGAGTCAGCAGAGACAGCCCGGAATTTTGAAACCACGGACGGATTGTCTTTAATCGAATCGAAACCGCTATCCGTTGCAGGCTAAAGGCCAGACATGGTAAATTTAGCAGGCGAACGTATCGACGAAACGAGCGTTTAAGTAGATATGAACGCTGTATGGTCGGCCACTTAAGCTGCGTGTCCGTTTGCAAGCGATTATCGAGGGAATAATGACGCGTTGGAATGCAAATGATTGGTTGTTTAGTTGTACGACTGAACTGCTCTCATATTGAATTCTATATATCTCTTGTAAGCTTCCTAGTAAACTGTAAAAGGTGGGTGTTTATATGCTGATAGTGAAAAGTAGGTCACCCTGTATATGGAAACGCAGCTGCACTATAGACAGGACATGGTAAATTTAAAAGACAGGAATATCGATGAAACGACGTTTTAAGTGAATATAGGTGTCACATATCTAGGTACTTGATCTTAGACCGCGTATCCAGTTGGGAAATATTATCGGCAACTCTATTGAAGTAAAACTGCATTTTCCTTCTCCCAATCTATTCCAGTCAATCACACTACTAAATAAATACCGTACAAATCTAAACTAACCGAAGCATCCATTTATTATCACACTTGTTTCCCTCGACATTGGAAAACAAACTTTATTATCCCTCGTGTTACGATCGCAAACAGTCGACCGAACAAACACGAACAAGGGGAAACTGAATCATCGCGCGTTCCGTCGCGAAGAAAATCGGTTTCGAAAGGTTCAAGCAACCGCGTTTTCTCCAACGTCGGCAAAAAGATACGGGTCGCGCGTATCTACGGCCGAAACGTATTTAAAGCAATCTCCGCTCGGGTTACATGTTTGCTTCGACGAGGTTATCGACGCTGCCTCAATTCGTGACTCGAGACCCGGTCCCCGGTCGTCGATGGAAGTTGCGAAACGCGACGTCACGATCCTTGGCAGACATTAATCAAGCTAACGGTACTGGGGCGCATCCTCTCGCTCGTCCGTCTTTCGTTCTTTCGACACCGACGACCGTTCCCGGCGAATTTCAGACACCTACTCGCTACGTGGAAACATGTCCGTGGCGTTCGACGACACGAATGGGTTTGGAACATCGTTTTCCACGATTCCAGGAGCCTCAGACGGCGCGGCCACGCAAAAATGCCCGACGGGCTGCCGGCTCGTTTATTATCGCAAATTACATGGCGATTTAAAAATAGAACGGAATTGAGTTTCACTCACCACGACCAGCGCGTGCGTCAGAGCAGTTGATGACCTCGACCTTCTCGGTGTCATGCCGACGACCTCGCCTCTCATGATGCTCTCGACCACTGCGGGAAAAAGAGTTTCCTTTAAACGGGAAACTGAATGTTTTTAAGCGATGCGGTTGCGGTTGCATTCAACTAGTGATTTGTCGTTGTCCCGAAAATTGGATTGTTATGGTTTCATTCGATTTTTATATAATTCATGCAACTGCAGGTTTGATGTAATATCGAAATTAAAGTTTAAATTGTAATTATGTGAAATATAAAAGAGGACTAAGCAGAAGGAGATCAGATCTTATGATCAGACATATTATACATAGCATCATAAAGCAACGAATTACCTAAATTTTATTTCTCTGCTTTACCTTGGGGATAAGAAGGTTTAAATCTTAAGAAAATTCTAATCTTTGACGGTCGAAAGAGGAATCCTCGAGTTTAAAGCTGGAATAATTCGCAAGAACTTACCTCCGTCTCCGATCAGCCGCATTTGTACTAAACTAGGGTCCTCGTTGTGATCCTCGAGGACAGTGTCATCAGTGACGGTCAAGTCCTGCAACAACAATACACCTTTCATAAACGATCAATCGAAATAACTATCCCGAGTATCGAAAACGTATCTCAAAAATACATGAACAGATTCTAGACCAACAGATTTTCATTTCTCCTGCACGACGAATTTTTTCCGCAATAATCTAGCGCGTCGGATCCGCCTTCCGGCAGGCAATCGTTGACACAGAAAGCGTCTTTCATTTTTGCGTGGCTTGTCGCGAGGCGAGACCCGTGGACGGACGATTGAAACATCAACGCGACTTCCAAGCGTCGATAAATCTTTTTCACTGTGGAATTTATGGCTGCCGTTGGGCAGACGTCCCCGCGTTTTCCAGCGGGTGGCATGGACACGGTGGCAATCCCTGTCACGGGACGCGGACGTGTGTCTGCTTCGTTAAAGGGAATTACTACTTTCTCTGTCAACGCGGCCAACCGATTGACGATCGATCGCGTAACAACCGGCTCTGGGTGGCGTCTGATCAAGTCCTTTTTGTCGTTTACAATTAATTTTCGAAAGGAATTAAAAAGAAAATGCATTGAGTTCGAGAATCTAAGTATTACATATTTTACTGTGACTCGATATTCTACTGTAAATCGTATTATATTATATACATGTTCAATTCACTGTTCCCAAGAGACAAAGATGAATCTTCGTACTCGACACCGTCAGCTCTAGACAGCTCAGGCAATGACTTTGACGGAGACAGCGACGAAAAAGGACATTCACAGAGTAAGTCTCACCTTGGTGGACTCGTTGTAACCAACAATGACGGCAGTGTACCATTGCGTGGTGCCCTCGGCCCGATAAACCTCGACCCTGAAGCCGACCAGGACGCTTGGCGTTGTCAGCAGGATCCTCTGCCCGTCCTGCATCTCTGCCCATCGTCTGACCGCGCTCGCCCAAGCCACCGCGCCTTTCGTCAGCTCCCAGTCCTGCTGCAAATACGACAACCGGTTGAAGCCTCGTTTAAAAGCTCGTCCTTGGGCAACGACGACGACGAAAGATTGGTTTGATTTTAAACATGTTCCGGAAAAATGAAAATGTGACTTGAAAGTTGATAAAGCTGTTATAGTGAAGTTGTCGGAACATGTTAAGAGTTTTTTCTTTCCCTTATTATCGAACTCCATCGCGAACGAGCTATTCACTAAGGTCACGGTGAACTTTCGATGAGTCGGAGCTAAAAGACCATCTGGATGATTTGATCACTTTTCTATTACAACAGAGTTAAGAATTCGATTTATTCTAACGTAGGCAGTTAGCCCACACCTAAGGCAAGCTAGATTTATTGTTCGACTAGTTTAAAAATTGCTATGGCAGTCATATATGAAAGATTTCTGGTTCCCTGAACTGCTTCCAAACATTCAAATTTTATGAAATTCTACAGTCTGTATAGAACAATGCTATAGCTTAAACTGTTTTATAGAAGATATAGCTGTTGAAGTATTGCTCAAGAATATTCGAGATACCCTGGTTTCTTCAGCTTCAATTTCATCAATGTTCGCGAGCAACGCGACCGACCGAGGAATAAAGAAGGATACGCTGTCTCCGAAGGAGGAAAATGAAATGAAGGAGCCTCAGATCGCTTTCCAGCGGTAAATCGGGCTAGCCGGAGGCAACGTCTGATACTTGGCGTCATAATTGCCACGATTAATTATTCTCTGCCGGCGCGGCGCGTGGTTCGTTACGTATCTACGCCCGGCCCAACAATGTAAAGTTTCTCAGCGGCCCGATTCATTTCAGCCGATAAATGAGCAGGGTCGCCGGGTCACCGGGTAATTGAGAAGTCAAAAGTCTATGTGTCTCGTATTAAAACTTCACGGAACTATTTTGTTCGCGCGGGAAGAGGCGCAACTGCTATCTCTTTGTATTGTAGAACTGCCAGAATCCACCTGTTAACGCAGTCTTATTAAATTTTCGCCGGATCAAAATCCGTATCTGGCACAGACCGAGTTGCCAAGTGTTGCTAAAGTTGTCCTCTCACGCTAAGACGCTGGATTGTATTTATACGTCTCCTCAAAGGATTGTTTCAGACAGATCATTCTTGGATAACCGAGTGTTACGAGCACTTTGACCACATCGCTGAGAATTCGGCGAGTTATTTCGAGAACTTCGTCGTAATTCCGTTGTATTTGGAAACTTCGGAGACTATGAGGCAGAATGAAGCACGATTCATGTTATTAGTTTCTCAACTGCACCGCAATGCACACATGGTGTCCTAGTTCTTTGATGTCAAAATATGTTGATTCTATATTATATCCCGTCATAAGGTTTGTGCAAAACTGCAGAACATCTACAATTAAAACAGACTTAATTTAAGTATTAAATTCTACAAAAACTCCCCATCTGTTAAAAACATCTTTCTAAACCTGCCTGAAAACTGTCGCCTAAATTACAAGAAATACCGAATCTCAGAAACTCCCACAGACCAACAAACAAGAACTATTCAATCTATGCTTTTCAATCGGTCCATTCATTTGCTCGCATTTTTATTTCTAAACTGTAGCACCGGCAATAAAGAATTAACTCGCGCCGCTATCGCCGTCGAGTAATTGGCCTTTGGAGTTCAAGAGTGAAACCGAGGCAGCGCGACGACGTCGACGATCGATAAGGTCCTTTTCGTTTCGTTGTTTCGGCCGTTCCTTCCTCTCTCCCATCAATTTTCCCGGCGATCAGCGTCTGCCATCTCCCTCCGGTCGCCCGAGCATGTATAAGTGTACGCGCACGGTCGTTGCGTCACGATCCCACATTACGTCATCGTCGCGTCGTTACGTCAGACGTGTTGTGCAATCACGGCGCGAGGTATGACGGCGATGCACGATAATGACAGTAATATAACGGCAATTAGAACGCTATTACCGAAGCGTCGGGAGCACTTAACGGACGCCGCGACGTTCCCGCGTAATCCGTGGCGCCTACAGCGACGGGATCCCGCGACAAACGCAATTTCCGACCTTTCGAATCCTCGTTTCGAGATTTTTCGCTCTAGAATTTGAATTCGCCGTGGCTTCTAAACGCTACCGAGGAAATGGAGACCATTACTATTTTGGCGATTAGGCAACAAGCGCTGCTCTACCGCTGTTTCGTAGTTTACGCTCCTCTGGTTAGTGTTTCTCCGATGGCATCGTATCTGATAACCGGATTGCGGGTATTTATGCAAATTTCCATTTGCATAGATTATTTTTGTGAACGTTGGAACGAGGGAGTATTCATTCGCGACTGGAGAGCTCCTTAAGGTAGAAATATGGTTAACATGTTCTTAATCTTGGTGATACAGGTGTCCTTGCGTTCTGTACATTTGCATGCGGTGTAAACGCCGATAACCTTGAATTCACCGAGAAAACGAAACTTTATATATCATGATAATACTCGAAACGTGTTACAACTTGAGACGGGAATTATCAAATGTCGTATCGAAGATACGATTATTCGTTAGAAACGAACGTCCAAATAAAAAGCTGTAACTACCAGAGGCATCAAGATTACAACCAGCCATAACTTTCGCCGCAAAAAGATCAATTATTCGATCCTTCGAAATGGCAATGTCCGACAAAAATAGCGGGCAAGATAAACGGCGAGTTAAGCAATCTAAATTCTCCGTGCGATAATAATCCGCCGCTTGTATCAGAAACACGATCGCCGGGCAGCTTTCAACAAAGACGGCGTTCAAAGGGGCGTAATCCATCGTGGACGGGATACTAGTGGAAAGTCGGGCAATAGAAACTCTCTGAAACGAGACGAAACCGGACGAAACGAAAGGCATAAAGGCCGTGTGTTTGGCGCGGTTTGCCAAGGACCGTTAGGCAGTAAGGGAATATGTTGGCGCCTCGCGTTGGCCGTCCTCCAACGTTCGCCAATGTTGGTGCACACGCGGTTCCGACGCGACGAGTCACCAAACCGGCAGCTGCCAGCACAGGAAACAAGAGCAAAGGCAGGCACGACGACTCGGAGTGACCTTTTAGGACTTGGTCACCCTTGTACTTTAATTACTCATCATAGTATAGCAGTAGCACTTAACGACCTACGTATATACAAAGAGGCGTTGCAAATTTTCTCTAAAGTCTCGAACATGCTAGACTTCTTACGTTCTGTAGCTCCAGGGGTTTGTATACAGTGCGCTGACGAACAGAAGACAGCTCTAAGGAACGTAGAGTCTGATTGGTCAGGCTCAAATGAACACACCTATCCTCATACACGTTTTTAGCTTTAGCTTGCTATTTGCTGAAGAGATCACAGATATTAGTCCAACTGCTTAACGGTGAGAATAGACGAAGCACAGAACTAAAGTCTCCACTTGCGCCTGTGTCGTCTTAGCTGCCAACATTTCGTCAACGCCAGTATCCTCTACAGTTCGCTGCTTTCCGGGCCGTGGTACGTGTCGGCGCGTCCGCGCGACCCCCTTGGTATGCGTGCGGCTAGGTATGTGCCTCGAAACAGCCCGCAGAAAGAACCAGTTGCATTTATAGTTCAGGGTCAGCAGACTCATCGCTGACTCCGCTGCGCCACGGCTTGCCCGACGCTCCACCGACTCCTACAATCCTCCGGCGTCATCCTTTTTCTACCCGACATTCTCGCGCGCTCTTCCTTTCACCTCTCCCTTGAGTCTCTTCGTGCCCGTCTTTTTCCGCCTTCTCGTTCCGCGAGATGTTACTACTTTTGCTTTTTTTCGCGCTTTGATGTTGCCCTTTTATTTAGGGATTCGAAGGTTCGCATCCTGTGGTTTGGAGTTCTGTGTGTTCTGTTTTTTTGGATGGACTTTTGGGGAATTCTGTTGATGTTGGTGCGTTTATTGAAGATTGGATAGTCTGGTGTTGATAAAGGATGCGATGTCTAGAATTGAGGATTATATGTTTTTTGGAGAGGATATTTACTGTGAGAAAGATTAGTTATTTTGAATTTTAAAGCCACTTTGCTGTGGTTCGTTGGTGTTTACGTCCAATTCTTGCGCAACAAAGAAGATATAATCAGCATAATAATAAAATTTGTAAACACCAACGAACCACAGCAAAGTGCCTTATTGTGTAAGAGCGACGTGCAGCCGGGAACAGTTTTAACCCTTTTACGTTTTAAATTTTGTCGGTGTTAGTTTTTATCTTTATCTTTATTTTTGATGCATACTTTTGGGATTAGTCGAATAAATTGTAAGGTGGATGTACACGCATACAATATTTACATTACATTAAATTTATGTTAAATATTCTAAAAATGTCTGCATTACAATCTACATCTTCTTCATAACTACACTCCTAACAATATTTTAATGAAAGTAGTACTTTTACATCCCTTCAACGTATGCAATGTTAATTGTACTGAAATAAAATATAAATTTTTCACTAGGTAGATTCAGAAATTGACTAAATATTCAAACTCGTCTTCGGAGATACACTCGAATGTGAATGGAGTACGAGTTGCGTGAACGTCGATAAGATTTGTTGAAGCATCCTTCAAATGCTTCAATTGTCAATAAAACCTGTTCCTCGGATTGCAGAGCGTACGGTAAATTGGTTTCTCTCTTCGTCCCGTTCCCCTCTTCCCCATTTTTTTCAGGTTGATAGAGGGAAAGTGTGGCGACAACTATCAGAAATCGATAGCCGAACGTGTGCGAGCGCCCGTGCCCATGCACGAGCAATTTCCAATGACCTCGATGTCACCGGTAAAATTATTCCCGCTGCATCAGAGAGACTCTTCCTTCCCCTTTCATTGGTCCGATTTAAAATATACAGGGTGCTTGGGAAATCTCCGAGGAACTTTGCTTTTTAAAACTAAATAGAAAGTGTGTAATAATAATTATATTATTTTATTCAGGTATTACGAAACTACGCTAAAATAGAAATCTATTTCTTGTATATATGATTTTACTGAGCTAATAGTGTTGTAGACAAAATAAAACTGATAGATATTTGATCAGAAGACCTTTAATTTAAATGGTATCTAAAACAGATGAAAGATCGTGTCTGATCATAGTCTACCGTTTCTACTGTCCATGAACGGAAACCCCACGATTTGTTTCCCATTGATTTCACATATTCCTAGCAATCAGTTTGTCTCGGATTATAGTCAATAACAGATGATATCGTGACGTGATTGAAGCACATAGACATTACCCTAAGTAGAAACAGTTAGTACTAAACAGACATCGCTGTACATCGCTGCAATTACAAACAGATTGAATAAATTTCAACTATCGAATGATCGGTAGATTACGAACATTTATGGTTCAATAACACTCTCTATCCCATAAAATGCAACGAAAGAAAAATTTAAACAAAACTCAACACCATATGTTACTATTATTAGCATAATAAATCCTCTAATATAGAAAATAAAATGATTACCTCAATCATTCTCGCAAAACCATCCCGTAAAATTGGAAACTCCTATAAATATCCCAAGTTCAAACATGCAACATTTCAAGGAAGCGCAACGATGTCTTTCAGTGATCTAGGCCAGTTCTCGGAGTCTCAATACGCGTGCTCGTTTTCAACAATTCATATTTGTACAGGGGTCGTTCAACGAAATACGCGGTTCACGGCATCGAGTGGAACTAATTCCGGGGTAATCGGCCTCGATACGTAACCGGGGAAGATCGCCGGCTCACGAAACTCGGCGCGGCGCAGCTGATCCTAACCGTGAGGTCCTCTCCGCGAAACTTCTCGCCGCACGTGAACCACTTACAGTCGCCGCCATCGAACACTCGGCAAACTTTTAACGGTAAAAGTTCCGTTAGTTTAATTACTTGGAAACAATTCCCCACATCCGTGGCCGCCCACTCCCTCGACTCGAACGTGAAAACTTTTTTCGAACGTGTCCGCCGGTCGCGCTCGACTAGATTTCGCCGATCGATCGAGTGTTCTTGTGATTTCGCACTTTGTCAGAAACAATCATTTTTTATAACCACAACGATTCCGGTTCAGCATTATTTAAATCTTTTCTCAATCGATTTTTTCGATACGATTCTGATGATTCTTTTTCAAATCGTGTTGGTTTTAAGATTCTATATAAAAGCTAACGATTTTAGATGATTACCAAAAGGTGAATGAATGTTTCTAAAATTCAATGAAATTTGTTATTACATTACCTCTACGTTCTATAGTATCTATTGATTTTGCTAAGCTTCAGTCAGTAACCTGAAGGTAGGTTAGGGTAAACGTCCTCTCTCGAATAGTTGATTAGCAGAGTATCTCGAAACGAAAAGTTATAATTGAGACTTTCTATTCAGAATCTCCCGAAGTAACAGGAATATAAATCACGCTAAGATCTATAAACCAATCACGGAGTCGTGCATTTTTGTAAATCTGGCGAAGCCAATATCCCTAGCGGGACACCAATCTTCCAGACTTAGCACGAAGATTCCGTCGGTCATGCATAAATGACACGATATTCAAGCTGTCAATTTACGGTTTAATTGGTGGTGGAGCAGGAGCTGCCATGCATGTCAGTCGCAGAGATTTATCGTGGCGGCGCGGCGGTCTCCTGGATAAGCAGGCAAAATTACTGATATTCAAGCGCGGCGGGTATAAATGGAGCCTCAAGAAAGCTGGCAGTACGGTGACACACTCGGGGACTGTCGGCAACTTCGGTTGACCTATTGGCGTGCTTCGGCTGTTAGCGAGGATCGTCGTCGCAGCCCGGTCGAAAGATTTCTCGCAAACGTGGCAAACGGTTCCTGGAGGGCTGTCGGCGGGATCAACAGCCTCAGAGAACTTGCTCCCAAGTTTCCCGGTCGCCCTAACGAACTAAGTTTCGAGAGGCGAGCTCCGGGAAGCTCGTGGAAACTCGCATGGCTCTTAATCGGCCAGGAATTCTATCGCAAGCAGTCGGGAAAATGACACGGGCTACGTAACTGGCTCATTTTGAGGAACTTCCGCCGCCTGACTTCGACGTTGATTAACGCAACACGCCGCTTGCGACTTGTGTTCCCGTTAGCGATCACGAGAATGTTTCCGGATCATTGGAAAGCGATCGTTTGTTCCGTGTAAAAATGTCGTCCCACGATTTATAACGTGTCGCATAAACGTACTAATTTAACTGTGGAACTGTGTAGTTTCTAATTGAGGATCTGAAGCTTTGATAAATAGACAGTTCTATCTAGATACTAGGTATTATTGTTTTTCTATAGTTCAGACTTTCGTGGCCAAAAGGCAAGCTCGATTCTAGTAATTGAATAAATATTTTTCAAAATAGCCAGAAGACCGAGTTCGAACGTAAGATTGTAGTACTCACGGTGAACGGTTTCAGCTTCGTGTAATCGACGAAGTCCAGCCTTCGATCCTGCATGAACTCGAGAGGCATCGCGTCTTCCGGCAAGTCGGCGCGTGCCACTAGGGGGTAGAATGTCTGCAACAGATACGGAATCGCGGCGCAATTAAAGTTTGTCCAGCCAATCTACGACAACGGGGTGAAATTAAAAGATACCCGGGAATAGATGTCGCGGCAGCCACATCTACCACGTGGCGACAGTGCGTAATTTTTTAACGAATCCAATTTCCGCGCCCGTATTTTGCTTATTAAGCTCCTGTTTCCGTCGTCTCGGCCGTTTAATCAGAATCGCGTCTCAGACACCGAGGAAATAACCGTCCGGGCTCGAGTGTCGGCCTGACAGATAATTAAAAGTTCCAGCTAATTACGATTAAAACTCGCGTCGGCGTCGAGGAACAGAGGGACAAAGGGCGGGAGGAGCGAAAAAGGGGGGAGGGGAACAGCTGCACCACCGAGGCAACTGCCTCGGATTCGTTCGATCCTTCAGACGACAGCAGGGTTGCGGGCCACTTTCTATGCAAACTACCGGCCATTCGCGGCCGTTACCGTGGAAAATTCGAAACTGCAATCTTCTGAACGTGTTCTCGCGAGAACGGACACTCCGAAGCCGGCGCGAACAACGGAAATCGTTTCTGACGCCGATGTTCAAGCACCGAGGACGAAGGTATTCTGTATCGCTCTCGCGGGATAACGATTGGAAAGATTGGCGTGGGGCTATCTCGCTAAAAAATTGAAATGCTGATGAGGATGAAAGAGATTAACCCCGTTTCATAATGATTGGATAGATCTTGCTGTTGCTTTGAAAAAGAGAAGCGACCGATCTAAGAAAATAAGTAGTGCAATGAATATTCATGTAACAGAACCTCTCCCGTTGAAAGAAACGAGTTAGATTTCGTGGAATTTTTATGGCTGCAGATTCAAAAGCGAACGCGTTAAAGATAGAGGAATGAATATTCCCGGAAGCTGTCCAGATTAAAAGAATAGTCGGCACGTTGAGAAAAGGGTTTTACTATTATGGAATTTTTATGAGCCCCGTGGTTACATGGAACATGTTAAAAGAGAGAAAGAGGGCGCACTTACGAGGGCTGGCCAGGCGACCGTGTTCGCGACAGCAGTGGCGCCCCTCAAAGGTTTCCCGTTGATGCGGTGATGGTGGTGGTGGTTATTATTTGCGTGGTTGTGATGATCGATGGCGATGAGGCTGGCATGCCTGGGGTCAGGTCGCTCGGCCCAGTTCAGACCCTTTTCCACCAAGAAGAAGGAGAACACTGCGTCCCTGTGCGGCGATAGCCATTCTCTTCTTTGCCACTCTACGTCGTCGTATTCTACGAGGATCTGTAACAAAGGCAATCCATTAGGACGAACTACCTTATCGACCAGCCTCGAGATACTGGAACTAGATAATTGTAGGATTGTGATAATCTGTATGTGCGTACATGTACCGACCATATAAACATAATTATCAAGGAAAAAGTATAAATTGTAAACCAACATCGAACAACTGTTCGGAAGTTCCAACGTCACATCCGAACGAAAACCTTCACAAGAGGTTTATCAGTAATTTGTGATAATACCTGATAAAGGGGGATAAATTTCAAGCCGTCAGCGAATATTTATTCAACTTGAATAATTTAAACACTAATATATCAAATGTAAAAATAGGTGCGATTATGTATCCTGTCCGGGGCGGGGGGTTCAGTGTGTCCATAAACGTAGCGCTAAATTGTATTAAATTCTTTATTTTACTGCGGCCCGCGAGCCACAAAACGCAATAAACTGTCCGCAGCTCGGCAATAAGCAGTCCCTCCGGTTTTTCGCGTCCCTGAATCGGGAACAAGATAGAAAATACGAGGCAGGGAATAGAAGGTTGATGTCGGCCGATTAATACTATCCATTATTCATAAACCGCGAGGTGGATCGACGTTAACGGGGTGATCGAGGAGGGGGAACCGGGTGGATTCTCACGGTCGGTTTACTGCGGGGCTTCGTTAACGCGATGAATTCGACGCCGGGGAGACCGGCGTCGTCGAGCGATCGCTAATTGAAGGTCGGCCTGGCTGCGCGTCGCCTAATAACTGCGATCACCATGTCCGAGTGTCTTGATAAAATTGACTGGGTCTTCTATCGACCGTTTGACGATTCCGATCGTTTACACCGATCGATCGTAACAGAATAAAAATCCGTCGATCTCTTTGACAATCCGTGAGACACATCGGCGATGTTCGACTTCGCACACGTTCCGTTGTGTTGTTCCTCTTTTTCTATTCGCCAACCGGAATTGGTAACGAATAACGAAAATCACGGTGGAACAGCAGCGTAGTTTGTATTGGTATTTGTATTTATGCGGGACAGCAAGACGTCCGAGAGTTAATTGACGGATAAATATTAATGTGCAACCGAGATCGGGCCCGCCCGTTCTGCTGTGCCGCGGCGCAAATAACATAAATGTTAATAACGGGGCGTGGAGTAACGTCGATTTTTATTTGCGCACCGTCCACCGATTGAATTTCCTCGTTCCCCGAACCGAATTTATGCCTGCGGATACGCAGCACGCTATTATTTATTCGTTTTTTTCTTTTCTCTATTTTTCTCCTCGCCCGCTGTTTCTCTATTCACCGTTGCTTTTTTCATTCAGCACGTTCCTCGAAATTCGTGCCAATCCGCCTGAATAATTACACGCGCCACGTCGAACGATGACGCCGGTAATTAAAGTATAAACACACCGGCTAATTGGTGTACGAGTCGCCGATAATTATGTCGCGATAATGCCGACTGAATTTTACTGCAAGTCAATTTCTGCTCGTCGCCAGTGATAACGCGTCGTTCTAGCGTTGCAGTCTTATCGCGGAATATAACATTCAGTGTTCGTGCTTTTATTTTTGAAACAGCGGCGTTTACAATGGAAATTATATGTTCGAGAAATTCGTACTATCGACATAAGCTATCATCTATGTCAAAAAGAATCTACATAATCTGGGTCATAGTCTCAGTGCCCTCTTTTATCAAATTTACAAATTTGGAATCGTAGTTATCCACTGATGAAAATAAATCTTCCCAAAAATATTAGAGTCATTTTTTAAACCGCCTTTTCTTATTTTACTTTTGAAATAAATTTTTCACAATCTCTGAAGGACGATTCGTATATTTTTAGATACATCGAGACCAAGAAGTCGGTTAAAAGCGCGGGCAAAACAAAATTCGTTGGTTGAGGATTTGTCCGCCAGATGGCGATAGCTGTCGGAGTGGGGATTTGTAATGGCCGCCGTTGCGACGGACTCCACCCCCGAGAAACCGACAGTCCCCGCCCATCGGGTTGCCATAGCGACAGTCGGTCAGCCATTTTGGTCTCGCGACCTACCACAACCTTCCCCTACCGTCAACATAAACCTTCCCCCCTACTTTATCCACCTTCAACCGCGATTCACCTCCTTTCCCCTCAACCTCGTGGCGACGCGCGCCGTCGCGGTTCGCTTCGCGTTCCTCTCGTTTCGGACGGGGATCGGAACGGTACACGCGTGTTATTGTTTCCCTCCAGCGACCGTTCCCCGCCGAGCATCCTCCAACAATACATTTCAGGATCTTCAATCTGCCCTGGAACTATTTTTACAAGCTTGCTGAAAATCGATTCCTGCGCGGTACAGCGAGCAGAATTGATTTTCGAAATGTAAAAGTAGCTCTCGGGCGAGGAGAAGACGTTTAACGAGACACGGAACTAAAAGATTTGAATAATTTCAAATCCCGCCTGGACGCAAAAATCTGCAAGGGTTCGACGTTTCGCCGGAAGCTCGAGCGGGGACCATTTGCCAACCCCTGGTTCGAGCCTTCCGTGACTCTAATCACTATCATTTCCACTTTCCAGCGGCGTAACAACGACCGGAGGCGTGGAAAAAAACCTCGTTGTCCCAAGATGTTAGACTGTTGATAACCGACACGTCGTTTTGTAACTTTTTTAAGTTTGCAGCAGGACGGTTATGAATCGTCACGCGTCGGTTACCAGACCGCGGCGGCGTTCTAAAGTTTTTAGAGCGCGGTGATTTCGGGGGACAGATTCGCGGTGCAATTTGCATAGCAGGAAACTGAACGATCGTCGACAAAACTGGAATGATCGTCGCCGGGACGAATAACGTTCGCAAAAAGGGAGGGAGAACAGTTGGACTCGAGTTCGATCGAATTAACAGTTATACGACGTCGCGTTGCGTAAGGGTTCATTAAGAATTACGTTGGAGCCGGCTCCCTGCAGCTGTGTTCGATCGTTTCGCGTGTTCACGTTCACTTTTACGGTGCCCTTTCGCGACCGAAGTTCCTCCAGATTTCGCGAATCACGCTAGATAATTATTGGCGGGTACTCCGACCAAGGGTGAAGCAAACTTTCGCTTACTTTGAAAAAAATACGCCATTTGTTTCGGTAAAAGTGGTGCAACCAGGAAGGATTGTTGAGTGTTTCAGCAAATGTGAACTGGAAGCGTTTGTGTACCCTTTATAAGGGTGTTGTTAATATAAAACAAAAAAATGGGCGAGTCTGCTTGGAAAAATGTGTTAAAATTGTACAATGAAAAATAGTTTGTTATTAGAAAGAAGTTTTTTATAAATTTACCAAACATAACAAATGATACAATAGGTTATTCTATTGATTTGTTCTCTTCTTTGTAACTATTTTCAGTGATCCCAGTCCTTTTAGCAGTAGTCACGCATACGTACTTTCTAAGTAGAAATGGTAAGCAATGCACAGACGCTCCAGTGAAGACTGCATACCTGAAGAGCGCTGTGTAGAAGCAGTGTTTTAATACTAAGACACGATTCTATTAAACGTTTTATACACAGAGGATGGAATGAAATGTTAATAATTCTGTACCGGGTGTCTCAGAAATTTCTTCAAATTTTATATTGCAAAAATATAAAATACTTATTCGATGAAACCACTTTTAAATGACCACATGATTCTCAGCACAGTTCAAGTTAATACATACAATAAAGCATAAACGTCAATTCTATAATTGTAACACAATAACCGATCGATTCTTTTACATCCTTTTCCTCAGTAAACAACGAACGTCGATCAAATATTTTTCAGCCAGCAGCTTGTATACGTACACGCAACAACACTCTTTCAAACACGGTTTTTCCGCTCAAATTTCCGCGATACAACGCGCTGAATCTGGATCTGAAAGCCTACGCGAGGGGGAAACGCGTTTTGCGCGGCGAGCCAGAGCTCGCAGAATCATTTGCTTCCTTCTCGACGCCTCGTTACCGTTATTTAACCATAATGGAAATCCGCGACCGTGACGAACGTTTTTCGCGACACTTTTTAGTCGCGCGCGGCTTGTGCCTCGCTCGCGCGAAAACTGCGTGTAGGGAAGAAGAAAATGAAGGGAAATGAGAACAGATTCCTTTTTCCGCGTCGAAGTCATTATCGAACGTAAAATTACGATCCTAACCCGTGATTCTCGGATTTGTCACGCTCCTAAAACCCTCTGAAACCCCTTCGTTCAACACCATCGAGATAAGTCACGGAATTGAAAAGAATTTCTGGCCGGTTTCGATCGTTCTATTATTACACGGTCGAGCATATTACGGGATAAAAAGCGGGACTCGGTGATTCCGATCGCGCGGACGTGGCCGAGGGTGAGGAGCGGCGCGCACATTCGTTCCGTGCTCTCATTTCTAGCATTTGCCGGCGAACTCGAACCGATATTCGATCGACAGACGTCGGCGATGACGCAAGCCACCCTTTGACGCGCTGCTTTCCGCGCGAATGGAATGCAGGCTTGTTTGCCGCAGGAAGCCAACTTTCTCTCTGTGTCCCTGTATCCCGGTGAACGCCGCCCCTCCCATTCTTCCCCTCGTTCGACCCATTTCCTACGTTCGAGGAGTTCCCGTTACCTCGGACAAGTTTGTCCCGCGATACGATCGAAAGACGGCGGCCTGCCTTCTCCTCCTTTTTCTCTTTCGACGGTGAACTCTTCTCTTAGGGGTTGACGTTCAAGGTTAGGGTGGTAGAGAGAAATTTCACGTTCGAAGAAGTTACAACGTTGTTTATGATCATCTAGATTAGATAATGGAAACAGTTTATGAAATACCACGTGTCACATCAAATGTTTAATATTTAATAAAAAATAAACTTTGATTCAGGAATTGATGAAGTCAGGTTGCGGAAAGAGCTCTTAGAATACTTCACATCTCTAACCCCTCAAAATCCCAAACTTCATGTCCTCAAAAAGAACAACCCCAGAAGAACAATAAACTTCCAAGCGTGCGCTTGAACAAATTCTAATTAAATCGCGACATTATCCGCTCCCCGTGGAAAGAAATAAAAACCGGAGCCACGCGGGCTCCGAAGACTCGTCCCAGAATCCTCTCAGTCCGCCTATAAGCCGCTCGAAACCGCGTTCGGAGAGAATCGCGTATAAGTTCTCGCAGTTGATACGAAGTTTCGCCGGGACACTCGCCGATTGCCGGCCGTTCTTCCCATTCATGTTGGGGAAATAATCTGTCGCTGCGGAGATTTCGTGGAGGAAGAACCGGGTCGAGCAATATCGAGATGCAAAGCGGGTTCTCCGTGTCGGCATTGTGCTACCTGTTCGCCGGGAACGGGGCGCGCGTTCCCCGGGCATTGTGCTACGCTGGCAGGGAACGCAGCCGCGAGCACGTGCGGCGAATAAAAGCAAAACTAATGACACACTGAGGGATTCGGGACACCGAGGACGGCGAAACAAACCCCGGCCGCCATCGTTGACGACGGAAGAATGACACGTCGCGCACTTTTCGCGGCTCCTCGCTCAGGTATTCGCAGGGGACGTTGTTAAGGCGACGCCCCGCGGAACAATGAGGTCGCGCTACTCGTTCCCTCTTCCGTTCCACGAAGTCCAAGTCGCTGCCGGATGCCACGGAATCGCTAAAAATCCTTTTTTTCCCCCGGATCCTCCGCCGGAGGGATAGGACCGCGGAATGACGGACGGAAGATTAAAGTACCGGGATCCGTTCGCGGACACGCAACGCAGCTTCCGGTTAAACCGCGGAGACGCGTTCAATCCTCCGGTGAATGCGTTTTATGTTTTTTGGTTGTGAGTTTCGCCGGAGACGTAGATGCTGTAGGGAATTTCATCTGGTAACATAAACGAATATGTTTATAGCAAGATACGAGTTGAAGTGAATTTAATTGGTACATGCGAAGATATTCTATGACAGGTCGATTATACGAAGCGTCGAATGAAGAGATTTTTGTCTGAATTTGAATGTGCGTCTTCTTTGTTTGACTGCTAGAGTCAGTGCCCTTTCATCGGAATATCGTGGTTAGGTCTAGTGTGAATCTTTTTCAGAAGATTAACCCTTGGAGTATAGAAAAAGCACACTATATTTCCCTTTCTTACTTGAATTACGATTGCCCCGAGCGATTACACATTTCTAAGCGACGCAGTATTTAAAAACGGATTCTACGGGGACAACAGTCAGATTCTACGCTCGCAAAAAACGTTGGAGTACCCTGCACTCCCACCATGTAAACAGAAACGCGGACAACCGGTACGGATGCACAACGAAGCTCGAAATTGCACACAACCGACGATGAGGTTAATCAACGAACCAACAAAACCTGGTCGCCGAACCTAGGAAGATATGCATATTTTAGAAACACTTTTCCGAACCCGTTCCCGACGCTCATAGAATCCTCGAGTTGCTCGACGAAAATCGGTCAGCTGACTCGTTAGAGCAACGAGAGCCGGGGAAGCTCACGAGAATGGGAAAACGGGCGGTGCGAGAAGAAAGGGAAAAAGAAAGCCAGCGCCGAGGAGAAAGAAAAACAGAGAAGAAACGAACGGAAAAAGAGGGTGGCAAGGGTGGGGGCTGGTAGGTATGGAGAGCGCAGTAATACGCACGGCAAAAACTAGATATATGAACGCGGACGAGCTCTCGTCGAAACGTGAACCCTATTTCCCCTGGAATTACGAGTGGCCAGGGGTGGTGGTGGGGGTGGTTACACGAGGGAGGTGCGCACTTCTCGACAAAAGATCTTTTTTCCATTCCTCGTGGCATCGTTACGTCTCTTTCTCTCTCTCTTTCTCCCTCCTTCTCTCACACACACACAGCTACCCTCTCTATTTCCTCCCACCCCAACCCCCATCCTTCCATTCCTCTCCAGTCTAACCCCTTCTTTCTCTACTCCGGTGTTTCTCTCGTTCCTCTTTGTCCCTGTTTCGCTGCAGCGCGCGCTTTTCATATACCGGGGAGGCTCGTGTATTTTCCGCGAAAATAGGCCGCGTAGAGAGGAACGATGAACGAGGACCGCGAACAGCGAGAAGGAGGATGGGGAAGGGTGACAGCAGCAGCGGCGGTGGTGGCGGTGACTCTGGTTGCGGTGACCTCTTTCTCCTGGCCAGGCAGCTCTTCGGTCGCTGACGGTTCTCTCGCCAATCGAACCGTGAGGTGGACGAGGAGACCGGCGGCTTCGCTAGCAGGTGTTCCGAAGGGCTACGCTTATTTTCCGCCCCCAACGCCTCTTTCTTTTCGCTGAGAACACTCCCTACTCGGCAACGGGCGGCTCGAGAATTAACGGATCTACGCGAGATACCGACGAAATCGGTATCGACCACCGCTGGCACCCGATGGGATCTGCCGGGCCACCGGGAAGGGGTTTTATCGATCATGAACGTGATAATCGAGTGTCTTGCGTTCGGGGCGTGTTTCGAGCACGCTTCGGTAATTTGGTCGACCCCGAACAACCCCTTCCGTCGCAGCCAGCTATCATTGCGGCGGGCGTGTTTAGCGAATTCGATAACATCGATCGGTCTTTTTTAATCGTACCGCGCGATTGGGATCCCTTGACTTTCTTTCTCTATTTTTCGATGGATAGGGATTGTGGTTTTTGGGAGTTATGTGGTTTCGTTCGTTTTAATCTATATTTAGTAGAATATATTGTAATTAAAGGTGTGTGTGTCGTGCGATAGATGGAAAGGGATAAAAAATATTTTCCCTGAATCCACGAAAGATATTTACCGTGTTGTTCTTTAATTATGTTGGATGGAGACAAACGTCTGCCGTAGTTTACACGAGCAGCTGTTCAATTGTTATAGAAATCGTTTGTTTCCATTTCATATACTGCCTGTTCCGTTACTTTATCCAAAACAAGAATTAACAGTATCAAAATGTTTCTCTTGCGCCGCGTTCTCCATTTGAAACGAACTCCATTACTTCGTGCAAGGTTTCAATTCCCGGGTCTCCATCGACCCAACCGTTGCAGCGGCTAAATGGGATCCGTTAGCGCGAGCGAACGGCGCGATCCTTGCCGGTCCAGCATCCAATTAACTCGCGACAAGTTCTCGCACTTCGATAATCCAGGGAAACAGAAAATCAACCGCGGCTAAAATTCAATCAGCCTTCCAATTTCGGCGAATCGTTTCCAATTAATCGGATACACCGCTCGATTTTCCGCGGCATGTTCGAAAACCGACCGCGGAACAAATTGCCCGTGGTGGTGGCCGCGCGCACCAGCTCGAAAATCGTCCAGACGGCGTCCGGTGTCGTGTCCACGGCCACGTGACCCGTGGCGAATGCTGCACCGTTCCAGGTGCATCGGCATGCAACGGGCCGCGTTACTTTTTCGCGTGATCGCCCAGGCCTGCCTTCTCCATGCAAGGAGAAAGGAAGAACCGTGCACGCTCGTGACCTCTCTTTCGTTCGCGCTTATATGTCGAAAGGAAGAAGGATCTCGGATCTCTTGCACAGTGAAACAGAAACTTGCAATATTAATTAATTTACGTTCTAATCGACTAACGTTACGCGATCAAATTTTATTGTGTATCTCATTGTTAAACGTTTGTCTCAACTCACCAGTGCTATAAAATAGTATTTTAATGTAAATTTTTCATTTCATTATTCAGTTCACTAATATCATTAATACGTGTCTTATCACCAATTTTATTATAAGACAATTCAATTCCAGCTCAATTGCAGCTCATTAACTCTGCATCCGTATTTCTACGAGTCCTACTAGATACCGAATCCCAAAAGATTGATACTTCAATATTTTGCAGCTGGTAGATTCTATCAGCACACTTTAGCTTCCCAACGCTCTCTCGAAGTCTCTGTTACACCAGAAGCGCGTGTCCCATTGGCTCCGGAGCCACTAGGACACCTCCAACCCAGCCAGACGCCGAAGGAAACGAATCCGCGGACCGTAACGACGGGCAGAAAGGCCGGGCGAAAAAAAAGCTCGAATCGGTGGTTCGATCGAGGGAGAAAGTGAAGAGCATCGAACGCGCGTAGTAGCTAGCACCGGGAGCAACGAAGACGGTCGGATCTCTAGGAAGTCGTGGAGAGAGCGAGAGGATCCCGGCTAGGCGGCCTGGAGAGAAGGACACGCGGCGCAAAAGGAGAAGGAGCCACGAGTAGGATGACGAGGAGAAGGTGAGGAGTGTGGGTGTTCGCGTTGGAGGAGGAGAACAAGAGGAGGGGAAAGGGAGGAGGAAACAGAGAGAAGAAGGAGGGCTGGAGAGGAAGGGGAACGGCCCCTTTTATGTCTGCGTACGTATGATGCGTCCATGTATGTGAATACCACCACCGGAAGTTGGAGGCCACCGCCTGACCTTGCAGCGGTCGGTCGGTTTCAACTCCGGCTAGCAGCCCCGTTCAACACTCGATTATCTACCGGGTGTCCCGGCAGTCTTGATCGAACGACGCGACGAGCCGAACTGAAGGAACCTTACGGTTTAGCCGGCGTTCGGCTTCGAGATCGCGGAAAAGGTAAAATCAAGGTGCGTTCTCATTGGGAAAACACAGGATTCCGAGCAGTGTGTTCAGGTGTTCCGTGACTTTGGCACCAGCAGAAGACCAGGCAAACATTGAACAGGTTTTTCCTTCCTCTCAGATGATTCTTCGAGATTGGCTCCCTCATCTGGCGATTTGAGTGGCCCGGCAAGGTTACAACCCCTTCCTTTCCCTTTTATTCCAGCACCACGTCGGTCCCGCGGGGCGGCGACGACGCCTGTGACATCCTGCGGAGAGCATATAGCCCGAGAGTATCGATCATACTCGTCCGCTCCGTGTATATAAAACATCAAGGCTGTTTATAAACTTCGCCCCGAACGGGGTAAAGTATGTGGATATACGAGCGCCAAAGCCGAACGAGAAACAAATCGTTCGAGTGCTCGCCAGTTGAATTATTGAGACGCGTATAACGGGAACCCGGTTTCGCGGTACGTTCGTTGACTCGATTAGAATTTATGAATTCCTCTTCGAACCGTTTCCTTCTGCTTCGCGCAGCGACGGAGAGTGATACTGCTTGACTCCGTACCGGTACTTGACAGCCGAAGTATCCGAGAAGCGGGCGTGTATGCAGGAATGCATAGGCACCAGTGGTATCAATATTCAAATCATTAGACAGCAAGTCTTTATGCGACATAAACATTTCTAGATGCGATATAAAGAAAGAAGGATTAAGTAGAAACTTACTTTTTCCTGTAAGAGTTTAAGTAAGTTAAAAATAAAGTTAACATTCTTAAACACTCACGAATTACTTCTCTACTTTATATTCTATGCACTGACGTTCGTTACCGCGCGTGTATCGTTTCGAATATTATGATCGACTCTGGTTCGAATAGTAATTGATACATTTACATTTTGCTCTATGCGATACCAATATTGCTCAGTGTTCAGTTCGATATCACTCGTGTCAAATAACGATACCGAGTGCACGACTTTCTGATACGTGTCGAACGTTCCAATACTTTCCATTTCCCAGAAACTTGTAAGTGCAACGTTGCATAGAATGCGCAGGACACGAAGAAATGTATAAAACATCCAAAGTGCAGCGCTTCTTGTATCTATTAAGAAAAATTATGTTCCACCATATTTCTACTTCCTTAATTGAATTCTTCAAAATCGGAATTCGCAAGGTCCACGATCTAATCTCGAAGAACACTGCTATCAGTCACATTGCTATTTTCGGCATACGTCGTGAAACGATTTTGCGGGATGATCGAAGGGAAATTCGTTCGTCGGACGGATGCGGCCAATATTATTCCGTCCCGCCGAGCCGCGAGACGGGGACAAAACATAGCCCGCCTGGGAAAGATCGGATATGGACCCCTTTAACAGATTGAAACTGTAATATGGGCCATTCAAGCCGATAGCACAATATTTCTTCGCAGTTCAAGAGGATCAGACCGATCGTCGACGTGGATCAGGATTTCGCGATCGTCTGCGCGTCGCGTGTCCGTCGCACACGCTAAATTGACGGACGTTCGAGGACATTTCAATTACCATTTTTTTTGCTTCTCCCCGGCGTTTCATTCCGTTCTCTCATGTCACTTTTTTCGGCCGGGAAACGAAAAGGGAAATTGTGAGAGGCTCGTTTCGAGCACGATTTCTATTAATTATCCAGCAAAATGTCGCGACGAATGAGTTCCACGGTACAGGAAAACGGTCTAACTCGCGTGTCCCAGCGACTTCGAGCCCGTTTGCTCCTTTTTTCACGTTTAAAGCACGGGGTGTTAATTATATATGCAAAGACGAATGGGGAATATAAAGTGGACTTCGTTCGTCGAAGACTCGATCTTCGAGAACATTAATTTAAAGATCTGCTGATATGATAATACATTTATTGATAATACGAATAATTTGTCCTTATCAGGCTGACGATGCAGAAAAATGCGAGCGGATGCGAAACACGCGGATTCATCCCCCAGAGACATGATCGTAAACTTTTTTACTTCCTGCAAGTGTATTATGGAGTACTCAGTTACTTGAAACTATACCTATTTGTACTTTATTATATACAAAATCACGTAGGTTAAATTTAATTTCCTCCTAAGCCCTCCCCAAAAAGATTATATTGACTATTTTTCATTTATTTTTAAATGCAAAATCTCTTCCCGGTCGCCTGCGCTACTATTTCATATACAGACTGTATATTGATTCCAAACGGGTACAAAAATAAATATTCTAGAATAACATTTCGTCGGCAGTACGGTTCGCAGTGTTTTTCAACGAAATGAAATCCAATAGGAAAAGAATAATCGATGAAACATCTAATGTTATTTTATTGAAGATTCCGTTGAGAATTATTGTTCGATATTAAGCGGGATAAATTACCGAAACTTGTAAATCTATTTCATCAGGACTTTCGTCACACCCTATATGCATTGAAGCAAATCCGGCAAGAAAGGAAGCGAGGCACGCGGGTTTTTATAAATTATAATTAGTTTACTCCTTGGAATACCTCATCCTTCGGTCAATCACCGCTCGAATTCGCGCGGCGCAATGCTCTGAAACGCGCGGCGCGTTCCGGCCGGTGAATAAATAAAAACCGCAGGAAAGTGTGTTTCGGCGGGCAATCGATACCCACTGGCACGTAAACGGCGCTTTAAAGATCGAGGCTATAACGTTCGTGGTTGAGCCAGCGCGCGCGTCCATAGACACACAGCTGTTCACACAGAAAAGGGGGACGAAAACAGTAACGCCGGCGGAAGGTAGTCTTGTTACGTAAAAGAGGGGTTGGAAGCTGACGACTCTAAAAAGTCGCTGTCGAAGAAGGGAACAAGTGAAGCGAGAGCAAGTGACTGCGATTCCCGACGCTCTGCGGAACGATCGGCAACACCTATACCGTAAATCGTTATGCGAAAGAGAGATTTTTAACCATCTGTGAACGAGGATTTTTAAAATATTCGAAACTTTTTTCACAAGAAAATACTTTACATGTTAAACTCTTAAATACTAGAAAACAAGAAACTGTTCGTTAATCTTATAGTATTTAAATAATAAAGTTACTTGTTTGGAATTCTTTATTTTAAATATCAAAATTTAATATCATCAATATGTTCCTCTTCAAAGAGTTAGAATCTTGGAAGTTTTGCTAATTTAAATGTTTTTCAAGTCTTCTCTAATTGAAGATTATAATTAGTAGTACCTTTCTTCAATTTTCGTTCGTTATTCATAATTTCCGTTATACGCAATACATTCTCAATTGTTCATAGACCTGTGCGTAATTTTGGAAATTAATGCAAATAATGCAAGCTGTACTGCGCATTGAAAACCTGTGAGGCTGTGTCAAGTGGTCCGAGCATCGTGGGAAAAAATTGTTCGATTAAAACATGGACCGACGAAGAAATCGCTCGAGTCATGACAGCTCGTTCAATAATTAAAGCCCGGTGAAAAAGTGACTTGGCGAGTACACGGGCAACGAAAAGCTCGACAAAAACCATTTCCGATGGCTTCGAGCCGCGGTGCGCCGGTCGGCGATCGCGTCAGGAGTGGAACTCGGTGTCGAACAATGTGGATAAATCATCCACGAGGGAATTTAATTGCCGTGTCCGCGTTACACCTTGGACTTTATCTTATCGCGATTTCTATTACACGACGTGGCATTATCTGTTGCTCGACTACTCACGTGGACGTCTGACGCGGCGCGGATCGTTTAATTGCCCGCTGATTTGGAAGAACCGAGTCTGAACACGTTTCTTCCATCCGTACGAACACGTGAATTAGAAAAGAAGGAAGAAAAATCAGCAACAAAGATAAAAGCGCTCTATGTCTACTAATTATCCGATTTCCTCCGTCACTTTTGAAATTTCTATCACTTTTCCTTCTTTCTCGATTCAAATAAGAAATTGAAATATTTGTAATTAATTAAATTAGGATTACTTTAAACGAATAAAATTTCGACCATCGACGGAATTATTGCATGAACTAAAATTTTTCCCAACAACCACGAATATCAAGTATTTAGAAATCGAGTCTAATGCGTTCACCCCTAACGGTAATCAATTCCTTTTTTCCCCCGCCACGGGCCGATGGGCTGGGCAAAGGGTTGATATGCCTAATGAGTTTTCCAATGACGTACCTTTAATAAATTACCCCGCGTGGTGTACCCCGTGACAGAGGTCATCACGGTGGCGCGGCACGAGTGAATGGGCGATCTGGCGTTGGCGGGGGATGGAGGAGCCGGCCTTAAAGGGGATGTAACGGTATTCTCCAAGTCGCTATCGAAAACACCGTTTACTCTTCCATCGTTTATCGCCTATTTCGAATCAATCTTAAATCCCCGCCTTTGATCTCAGCCTTCTCAGCTCTATTTTTAAATTCTACCCTCCGATCCAAACAAGAACATTTTTTAGTCGATACAAAAAAATAGATAAGAAGAAATAAATATAAAAAAGGAGTCTAGATCAATGTTAATATTTTAAAATAAATAATAACGTGGTAGGACTTTGTATCTCATTTGAATAAAACAAATAAATTACTCTGTTATACATGGATCTTACATTGATAATTATCGCAAAACTAAGTTACAAACTTAATTTTAAGCTCAAAACTTTCTGCAAACACAGTAGTGTTATCTCGGCTTTGCCCTATATCTATTAATGTCAAACAACAGGGAAAGAAGTTTGAACGGCGGGAGATTTCAATGTCTGCGATGAAATAACCAGACAATTTATCGCGGCCGTTTCAACATCACGGCTTTGACCGGTCGCGCAACGAAACGAAGGGGGTGGTCCGGTGGCAGGGGTTTGATTAAAACGAATCCAGTCGCCTTTGGCCAGGGCGCATCCCCTTGCTGCACACCAGCGGTTATCCGGCACCCTTGAACCATCCCTCTGCCACCACCGGTCCGGTTACGCGACAAGCTTTGTCGGGCAACGCCCAGATAGGACTCGGAATATCGAATCTCCCACCCCCGCGGTGTCGTCCACCCCACGAAAGAACTACGAGAGACGACCGTCCGCGGCTATTTTTACATTTCCATATTTCCATCTTGCTGGCTCCGGCTACCTCGAAGTGGCTCCGATAATTAATCCCCTTGCTATACGATTTTCTTTGCAAACATTCCATTGATTTTCCCATCAACAACTTGCAAGAGTGCAAAGGTATTTTGTGTTTGTTATACATTCACTTTAACAGGTTAGTTTAATACAACAGCAAAGAAACGGTTTCCTTAATGAAAGAGATACTGAAAAGTCCAGATTGTTTATGATTATTCATAATTGTTCTCTTAACTTTCTTGCTTTTGATAGTTTCCGAAAAATCGTTCTTCAATTAGTATATTGTGGAAAAATTAATCTTCAAATGTATGTGGAAATGTTTGTCGTCGGAATTCAGGAAATTCCGTAAACAATATCGATTATTAAATCGATTGTGATTATACTGCAAAACCTTTTATACGACAGAACCTTAGATGTTCACCGGAAATAATACATCCGGCACACTTAATTTCGATAAGAATTTCCTCCTTGCCGGGGCAGGAGAGATTCGAGAGAGTTTCACGAAGGATTGGTAGACGATTTATACAACGACCCGGTATTGGGGATCTCGAGTGTAATGTCAATATCTCCAGGATTCGACATTTATTCCACCTTAAGATGATTTGCGTTATTCGAGGTAATAGAGGTTGAGTCGCGGCGCACGATGCATTAAGAGTGATATATATAGAGGAAGGAGAACCGTGTTGACGCACCGGGACGACCGGGAATGTGCCATTTTGATTTGTGGACCAGGTAAATTGGTTCGAGATGACGTTTCGCGAATCAACCAATTGAATTTTGGAAAGAGGACACGTCTCATTTAAACAGAGTGCCGTGGCAACTAAAATACAGACTGGAAAATTACTTCAACAGGTTCGTTCTTTATTAGCACCCATAAAATTTCTACAAGGTTGGAATAATTTTCTTCGTGACAGAAAAAATTAAAAGCCAGGATTTATTGCATTCTCTTGGATCTCGAGAGGCTTTATTAAATTTTTCAGGCGAAGCTGTGCCGCTAAAGAGTACCTTGTTCGGGCTTCAATAAAAGAATATCTCCGGCAAGTATGGATGTAGCAACGAGAAAGTTGACATCGTTCAACAGAAAATACTTCTTTCCTGTTTTCGACATGGACGACGTTCGCAGCGTTTTCCTGCGGTTGCAACGAACACCTGATCTGTCCCGTTTGACGCGTACGTTTCCCCGAATCGTTCTTTCGCGAACGCAGGCCTTGACTTTTCGTCCACGACCGAAAAAACATCGGTCATGCGTCGACTGAACAGCTATGCCCAAATGAATCATTCTCCGCCTGAGACGATGTGCTTGCACCTAATGGTGTGTACAGGAGTGCCGCGACACCGTTCCTCTTTCTCTACCCGATCGGTCCTCGATCGCGTTGACACTGCTGACGGCGAACCTAATCTAACTTATCCTGACAATACCATGGAACATCCTTGGATGTTTAATATTTGAAATTCCATCTTTAAATAATCGCCAACCTGTTCGTCGAGTGAGTCATCGATCATTAACGATCGCGCACGTGCGACTGAAGGCTGGGTATAAAAGGAGTTGTGTGTGTCAAGGAAAAGAATTTTCCTGCCGTCGAAACGTCGTTTCTTAATGAAGTACTTCGAAACTTATTTTTTGCGCGTGTAGCTCTTAGAATAGTTTTACAATATTTATATCGTAATATCCTAGATTCCATAGTCGCTAAATATTCTATAATTCTAGAGGAAAATGAATTATACTCGTTACTTTAGAAACGTCAGTTACCGGAATAATTGTAATATGATAAAGCGAAAAGATTAAAATTAAAAATTAACTGGATATACTGGTGAAACAGCCTGACGAGTTAACTCGTTATTTCACATGGGCAGGTCAAACTGTCTAGAGAATTCGCGGAGTCATTTCTGAAACCGTTCGTCAGTGGATCAAGAAGAAAAAATAGCAGAAAGGGCGAGCGTTTCGAGAAAAGAAAAAAGCGCAAAATATTTTTTCCAGCTAGTAGGGGAAAAAACTTGGGGCAAGGATGTCCGCGGGCGGGACGAGAATAGTCGTGAAAGTGCTCGTGGAAAGAAGACAGTGGGGGTGGGTGGGGTGGCGCACGTGCATCGTCCGGCTCTATTTTTATGTGCAACTCTTTTGAGATGGCCCTCCGCGAGCTACGTGGGAGTCCCTGCACTTTTTTCACGTTCTTCGCCTCTCCCGGCTGCTCCTCGGGAAAATATCGGGTCGGGAACTCGCGGCATCACGATTCCAGTATTACTTTTTTAACTGTTCCACCGGCGTTGCAATGTTTACCAAACCTGGCGAAGGCACGTTCGATTGAAACCGTGAACGCAATCGGGGAAGAAATTAGTTCCGTATGTATTTGAAACGGAAAACCGTATTTTATAAATATCAAAGAAACGAAATAGGAAACTCGACGTTATTTAGAAAGATTATTAACAAAATCACAAATACTCTTGCCTTTTCGCCAAATATAGAATAGTAGGACCTTAAGCAATATACCAAAATATTGAACACACGATGTAATGATGAAATATTGGCACGTTTTCATTAATATAAACGAAAATAATGACGTTTGCAACGTCTGCAGATGATCGAATGCTTCCTTTAATTTGTATTGAATTCTCTTCTTCTGTACTTTGCGAGGTTATAAACATATTTGTGCAAGGACTTCTGCAAATGTTCGATTTGTTTGTTTATATACACGTTTCTGATGTAAATGAACCGACATCGTGCTGGAACTGTTCGTCGACGTTGCGTGTGTTTTCACGCATTGTTTCACAGGATATGAAGTCAATTTTCTTAATGCCCGTTCCGGGAACTCGCCCCGCACTCGCGATCGAATTCAATCAACGGTGGAAACTGTAATTGAGTTTCGCGTTCGAAGGCATCCGCGCTGTTCGTCGCAAGCTACGCGGCTCACCTGTCTTCCGTATTAGCGAGTTCCCCTGAGAAGGAGCCCAGCGAAAAGCGACTCGATAAATTATCCGGTGGATCGTAATCTCTGGATCTACAAGTGACGCAGCACCGGCGACGATGGGAACGATCCCGCGTGTATCTTTCTTATTATCGAGTTTCGCTTGACGGAAAAATATAACTTTGTTCCAGATCCAGTAATTCACTGTTTCGGAGCGTGAGCCAGACACTGGACAGATGAAAACTGGGAGAAAATAGAGACCGATGTCGGAGTCCTTTAAATTGTGAGTAACTTTAAGTTTGAGGCCACCTTTGGCATTAGAACACTATTTATACGATAGTTAACCAAATATTTGTATTTTTACATTATTCTTTGTGCACTATTGTGTTTATAAGAATCTAAGCTTTAAATAAGAGGGATCAATCTTTTCATATCCAACGTGAGATATCTAAACCAAAAAAATTGTCAGCCTTAACCGAAAACAAAGCAGAAAAATAGTTATAGTACAAAGGTTAACCCTTAATGCAACATATGAAATACTGACATAACATAACTATTCATAATTTATGAATGTTTCCTCATTAGTTAGTTACGAAGATTCTTCCGTATCATCGAAAAATATTGAATATTTCCAATGAAAAACTTCCGAGTGCGAACTGTTAAAAACAGTTTCCTCTTAACAATACCTCCCTCTTAATAGCTCACAATATCTTTCTTATCATCGAGTTTCGGGGGAGGAAAAATAACTTCGTTCCAAATCTACTACTTCTCGGACTCCAAGTGAGAACTAGGTTCCACCGGGCAGATGAAAAGTGGGAGAAAATAGTGGGCGAAGTCGAGAAAGTCTGACACAATTCTATCTTGCCAGATCTTTCGGCGAGGATCATCCTTTCGGAGTCCTTTCAATTTCAAAAATAGTTTCCGCTCCGGCGGCGGTTGGACGGCGGGAACGTTCCGCGAGGAGGTGCGCGGCTTGGGGAAGAACCTATTTTCCGGTCCGTGGTGGCTTCTGTGTAACAAAGTCGACGGTAAAAGGGGACTTCATCCCTTCGTGTCTGATCGGCGCCTTTGATGGTCACCATGGCAACTTGTTTTCCGTCTTGCTCGCTCGGCCGGCTGGTCTTCTCGTGTCTCTATACTCTGTATCTTCGTCTTCGCCCGTTGCTCCTTCGGTCCTGGCCCATTGTTGCTCTCTTCTCCCCGTGACGAAGTCCAATCTCGTCTGAATGTGCACCCGGCAGCGCCCTCGTCTAGCCCGGGTATCGCGCGAGGTCAGTCAAATGTTGGAGCGCTCGTAAATTTTTACGAGCACTCACGACACACCGGCATTCTTTGAAATTGACCTAGGTCTCCCTAGCGTAGTCTGACGACCGTACTCTGCGCTCGCTACCTAAACCTCTTACCATTTAGTACCGGCGGGACGGGGATAAGGCGGACAGGTACCGAAACGTTTCGCACGGGCTCACCAACCGGATTCATCAATCCTTTTCGCTCGATAATAAAAACTTCCGTGACGAAAAGGAAAACGGAAGATTGAAAGTTTTTCAGATTATAATCGGGGCCAATCTGTCTTTCAGGGGAGGGAAAGCTTTTATCAAAACTTTGCCCGGACACAGAATACTCAGGGTACTAGAATTTTTACTACTGATCGTTAAATTAAGAACTATACTCCTTTGGTCATACGTTTCCCTGGTTTCTCGATTGAATACAGATCGTATTCAGATACAGAAGCAAGAAACTCTGTGATATTAACAAAAATTCGATCGGAAAGGTAAAAGAATCGAAACGCTGCAGATTCTTAACATCGATTAACGAAGCAAAAACTGAACGAGAACTCGACTAATAACCAGCTCAACGCCAGCGTTGCCTGGAACTCACCGCGATTTCCTTTAACAAGAAATCGTCGTCGAGATCTGAGGTCCGACATCGACGACGAAACGGAACGCGATAAGAAAGAAAAAAGATGATCGTGTTCTGATGAAGTGAGGGGAAGCACGTGCGTGGAAGTCGGTTCGCGAAGCAGTGAAAGCAAGCCTGCAGTCAGCTGAGCGAGAATTAAACGAAAGAACTTCGGTCGGTCTCGCGGCTGGCTCGAGCAGAAACTTTTCTGCTGTGTGTTACGGCTAGCCTAGTTGCCCGTGGAAGAAAGTGAAGCCAGACAAAGAGGCAGCGCGACACAAAGGCGAGACGAAGAAAGGGAAAAGCCGGGGTATGGAGGTGGTTCGATCGAACGCGGGAAAGAGAGAGAGAGAGAGAGAGAGAGAGGGGGAGATCTTTTCTTCGCCAGCTTGAATAATTGATCGAACGGTTCTCGCGAACCGTCCACGAACACCGGCGTCCCGATGATCGCGTGTTGAACGTCTCGCGCGGCCACGCTCGAATTCTATATTACATCCGTTTAGCTCGGCCTGTTTTTTGGATCTCCGCTGAAACATAGCTAAAACGCGCGCCAGCAACTTCGGGCATACCTCAAAACTTTTCCAATGTAGACTTCGCAGTATGTAAAGTCACTTTCTTGAATATTAACGGTAAGTTAACTGAAACTCGGCGCTTGATAACCTCGCTCTGCCAGAATTGACTTATTTCTCTCTTCATTTATAATCAACGACACCATCCGCTGAACCCACCGCAGATAGCGTACCTACAGGTCTTATTAAAACGCTCCGTCCGAGCGGTCTGGTCCCGCAGCGAAATTCGAGATTAAGTTTCGTTTTAATATTCTCTCAATTAACTGGAGGTAATTTCAAATTGAACCAATGCTCCACAAAAGAACCGACTTCTTTGGCCAGTATCGTCCGATATTTATTTCCTTCTTCTTCTCGCAGTTTTTTCGGCCGACAGGAAACGAACGAAATAAATCGAACCGGAGGTTGTATCGAGCGTCCCAGAAGGCAGCCGGTAGGCCTAAGTTCCGCCGGGGCAGGTTGAACATGGGGGCCGGGAGGAATTTATTGATCTCGGCGCAGCCCTTTGGCCTACATACGAAACCGTATCCCTCGTTTCGCTCTTTCTTCTCCTTCTCCCGGACGTTTTGTCCGTGTACACATCTTCTCTCCCGGCCCCCTTTCTCTGTCGTCATTCTTGCATGCATCGCGAAGGCCCCCGTCGCGCCCGCCCGCGCTATTATCTCGTCGCGAAGCTTTTTATACTTCCATAACGATCTCCTCCGCGCACCGCTCTCTGTCCTTCCAGAGCTTTCTTCTCCTGGCCCGTTTTCCGCTTCCGGCCGCTCCCTCCCCGCACCGCCCGCTTTGTCCGAGAGAGTCCTATTCAACCGGAGACGCACTGGAGCCGCCAACCATCCACATTTCCGAGAAACACTTCGTAATTTCGTCAAATATTTATGGCAGGTGTTTCGAACGCCTTCCCCTCGCGGAACTTCTTCGAGATGTCTAAATTGCGGCCATTTCGGAGTCGCTGTAGGCTCCCCGGACCATTTGCGGACGATCGTCGGAAGACGAGCCGGTAGAACTCGGAGAAGAAACGAAAATTGCGGGTGGGAGAGTTTAGGAAAATGGCCGAGAATAGAGACTTTAGACCCGGGAGAGCGTGTAGCTGTTGCTGATGGATGTTCATTCATTTTTTGCTCACACAGCAGGGATGGGGACGTCATCAGAGCTTGGCCGGAACGTTCCAAGAACCAGTGATAGGGAGAACAAATTATTCTTTCATTTCAGTTGTTTCAGACGATATTGGACTCTGTCCGTTATAGAGAAGAATTCTTGTTGGAGATTGAAGGGTGAAATCAACAAAAGTTTCCGCATCGCTCCGAATTGAATTCTACAAGCGCGGACAACAAACTGGAACTTTAAATATGTTTCCGAGTGGAGTGAGCTCACCGTCCACTTTCAATTTGTACCGAAGAAAGTCTCGTGAAACTAGGAATTGCAGGATCCCTACAAGTTATCTTTGTCTGTGCCACATCCACCGTCTACTCTCGACTATCGCATGTCTTGGAATCCTGAGTTGAAGGTAGAATGATGGATGGCACGAACAGTTTTAAAATACTTACCAGTTATTCCAGTGGCTAATATTAGGGAACAGCTGGGGCAAGACAAATAGTGCGACCCGGGATGAACGTAGGATTGCCCGACAAAGAAGAAATGAATACAGACAAACCAGGAAACGAAAGAGACTAAGGAACTTTAGGGATTTGCGTGTCGGCATTGGTACGAACGATCGTTCCCTTTTAAATAATTCATCCTGAATCAAAGAAGGATTCGGATCAAAGTGATCGATTCGGTGGCTCGCGGAGCGGGCATGGGAAAACAATTCCGCGGCGTTCTTGGACGCGAGTGAAAACCACCTGTCACACGGAGAGCGTGACTCACTCACCCTGACACTTTGATCAACACCTTCGACCGCTCGAATAAGCGAAAGTGACTAGCACGCCGCGGGTTTCTGCTCTGGCTTAATATTAAGCCGCTGTTGCGTAATGAAGGCCTGGGTGCCAGCGATGAATGACAGCGGAACGATATCGTTGTAATAATAGGCGGAGGCGCAGATGTTGATTAATAATAGAACGTCGGATCGGAAAAGGGTGGCAGAGACCTGGTAAATAAATTTAGCGTGCGTTGACCGGTTGATACGCAAGTGACAGCACTGACTTTAGCGGCACTGTTCATCAGACTTTGGACGGTACCGTTCGATCGGTGATCACGAATCGCGGAAAAACTCACGGCAACGGGATCTGTCACATTTAATTCGACAACACATTCATTCCTTCGATCGTGAGCACCGGTGATTACCTCGCTCACGACGGGAATAGGATCATCGACGTCGTTTCCGGGCCCGGGAAAAACGATCGAATCGATCGGTGACGCTTTCTAGGCGGACGCGGTTTCCTTTTCCCGATCTATAATTAAATCGTACCGTTCGTCCAAGCGATGCATTAAAGACTGGCGTGTTCCAAAGTGCATCACTCATTTAATAAGCGTACGGTTTATTATACGTGAACTCGTGGATCTTATGCATTTATCGCGTAT
Source organism: Nomia melanderi (assembly GCF_051020985.1). Taxonomy (NCBI): domain Eukaryota; kingdom Metazoa; phylum Arthropoda; class Insecta; order Hymenoptera; family Halictidae; genus Nomia; species Nomia melanderi. The sequence continues at coordinate 10,207,308 of NC_134999.1, read as the reverse complement.
GTAAATGCGCGGAACACGCAAGGCTAAGACTTCCACAAATATTAACGAAATCACCGTGAGCTTTGCGCATTTTTAATGCTCGCGACTTTATAAAATGCGATTTACTCCCGACTGTGCTTGAATTCTTCTATTCTTTCTATCAAATATACAGGGTGTTACCTCTAACATGACGCACAATTTTCCACCCACTGGCAATCATCTGACGAAAAGAAATTTAGAACAAGAGTTGCAAGGTATGGAGTGTACAACAGATATTAGTAAAAAACAATTCAAAAACAGTTTGTTTTCATGGCAAAGATCACCTTAGGTTTTACAGATTTATTATTATTTTTATTGATATGTATATATGTTATACATTCCATACCTTGCAACTCTTGTTCTAAACTATTTTTTGTCCGATGGCTTCGAGTGGATGAAAAATCGTACGTCACGTTAAAGGTAACACCCTGTAGGTCTTTCTCAGCCGAATTGTACGAATTAAAATCGAACGAAAGTTACTTCAATACGCGTAGTCATTCACTAGCTTTTGATTCAAATGAAGTCCTCTTTAAATATGAAGGAATCCTTTCGAAATATCGAACCGTAGGCGACCGTATGAGGTAAAAACCCGCAGCCTCGTGCAGCTCGATGAACAGTGGCCTAGAGTAGGCTGGCAAAGAGGCAGAGGGATTCCGCGAAACATGCATCGGAAGAGGGACGATCCGAGCGTGCAGCTCTGCCCTCTGAATTGCAAATGCCCGCGAAAGCTTGGTCCGACTAATGAGCACCGGAAAGGAGAGAGAACGCGGTCGGTCACGGGTCCTACGGCTGACGGTTACCGATCGCTCCGATCTAGCGGACGAAACGTGTCCCGGCCGAATATCGCGTCCGTCATTACGCGTCACATTCCTCGCGCGTACGAGAAGCCCCTTTCTCCGTCGTGGCGAGGCGAGGCGGGCGGTCCGCGAAAAAACCGCAGGAAACTCGCCGGAAGAAACTGGAGCGTGCACTCTCGACGTGCGGCCACTTCAGACATTCCCGTTTTTGCTGGCGAGCAACCAACGACTATCGCGGAGGCACGCGCCATTGAAATCCTGAGGAATTTTCCCGATTTTTTGGAAAAATTTTCTGAAATAATAGCCTTCGCCCCTTAGCCACGTCAGTATTTGCGTCAGCGCACATTTTGAAGAAAATGTATTGACAACTATTAGAACACTGAATTGAACTAAATTAAACTAATATAATTATCACATAATATACAGTTAACGGATGATGCGATTGTTTAAATAGAATTCACTTACGTCTGATCAATGCGAGCTTTGCTGCAATTATTATTAATAACACTTAACCGGCTCCTATAGGGGTCAAGTACACCGAAACCAAATTTTCGAAACACCTTCAGGCGCCAACAGTAGTCGAGGGTTAAGAAAATTCATAGATTTTCAATTGAAGATACCAAAGGAGTGCTCCTTGAAGTGCCGAATAGGAAACATGTTTGGACAATGGAAATTAGTGCGGCGAGGTTAAGTCTTAATTAATCCTTAAAAGGTAACAAACCCAGCAGAAGTCCCAACAATCCCAACGATACAGAAAAGAGAATAGATTGCACGAAAAAATGAATTCAGAATTCCCAGAGCCAGTGTCAGAAAGCGGATGCTCAACGACGTACGTGGCATACTCAAGCAAAGTCGTTTCGAGGTGCACCGGACTCTCCGTTGTGCACGAGTCCCAACGTGAAACCATGCAGAAAAACGTCCGCAGACCTTCAACTGCGCGTATTTACGTTACACGATCCACATAGGACCGTTTAAACAAATAAATAAATCCAGATACAGCATCAGCCGGGTCGGTATGACTCTGTGCTCGGTGCGCGGGGGTTAATTAACCGTGGCTCGCGGTTCCAGCGTAATATAGCGGGGTCCGGTATCAACCGGACCATCGAAACGTTTGGCCGTAAACGGGAACACGATAGCACGCACGCCTACGACACGTTCGAATTTTTGTCGGTTCAGCGTCGAGGCAGCGAGCGAGTGAGGCGCGTATGGAAATTCGAGGGTCGTCGGCACGCTCCGTGCACACGTCAGGGTCATTGACCTCAATCCCCGCACGCACGTACACGTACACACGCACGGAGAACACGGTCACGGCGTGACATAATACGGAACGGAGCTGCACACGTGCACCGAGCGAACACCGGCTCCGAACACAGGGAACCCACTCGTACGTGACGTGCACACGTATCACGTGTGCACGGTCGTCTACTACCGAACCTCATCCCCTCCGCGCTGACGGAATCCCGCTCGCGTGAACCGCTGGTTCCGCACCGTTTTTCGAGGTGTCGACATCGATATAATTCGGCCCACTGTTACGAACCATTGAACGATGCGATCTATGTATGTCCGCTCTGGGTACTCTTGCGCGATGCCACGTCACTGATTTTCTGTATCCGACTGAACGTGCAATTGCGAGATCGAGTCGTGACAATTTGGGTTAATGTTACCACTGAAAAAATGGTAATTCCTGCGTGGCTGTCATTACGATTCGTTAGATGCGTTGCGTTCAATAGAACTAGATTTTTGTTTTGTAATGTTATTTCCTTTTTTCTGGAGAATCATATCGAATTTCGTGCGGGCGGTTTCGTAATGTTAACTGTATCTTTACGAGATTGCGAAGATTTATATAAACCAATACACTTTTACACCAGTTTTAAGATATTGAATATAAAAGAATCTGTGTTTCATCGGCCCATCCAGTAAATAAATAATAAAATAGAACTACATCGAATTCCACTGTTTAATATTTTATTTGAAATTCCATTTATCATTCTCAACTCAAAAACAAAAATCTCAGTCGCCGAAGGATCCCAACAACCATAAAGATACCACCCATCTCGAATTCCTGGCATCCACCCCCGCGAAATTTTAGCAAGGTCGGCGACTCCGACGCTGAAAAAAATCTCTGAATCATCCGGTGTTTCTGGGGCCTTTCAAGCTCCGCGTGAAAACCGGGTCACCGGCGAAGAGGTTGCTGCCGCGCTGGAGTTTTCATGAACTGGAAGAAATTGAGAGCAGAGCTGTTTTTTCCGTTCGCGAGAAACGAGCGTGCGCCGAAAGTCGCCGGGTGTCGCGAGGTTGTTCCCGTTTCACCAGGTCAGAAAAATTCCGCCGTGGATCGATGCGATCCCGAACGCGGCAGCGATCGAGAGCCCGGGATCACGGCCGCGAGCGCCGAAGAAGACAGCGGGCATCCGAACGGCCGGGCGATATATATTCGCCGCGACAATAAAATTACAGGCCGTGCGGAGGCACGTGACTTGGAATGCACCAAGAACTGCATTCTTTCACCGTATATACCTCTCTTCTGGCTTCTTTCTCCTACTCCTCCTCCTTCTCCTCCTCCTCCTTCTTCTTCTCTTACTCCCCGCTCGTCCCTCCACCGTTCCTTCTTCTATACCAAGCGCTCTACCCCGTTTCTTCCGCTTCGACGGTGGTCAACGGGGCCCGCCGCTGCCTGGCCCCATGGCGTAAGCCAATAAATACCGCGCGTCGGCGTGACGTTTTTATTTTTTAACGTTATCCAGACAAGGTCGACTAACTGTACATCCTGGATATCTCCAGGTGTGTATCTCCGCGCGTGCTAGGTGCCGCGCACCTTCGCCAGATAAAACCTACATAATCCTCGGACGATGCAGCGAGCACCGGTTCTCCTCGATTCGTGATCGTCGCGTCGCGGAGCCAAGGGAATTTCCAGCTTGGTTTCGTTCTAAATGAGCGTTAGAGATGAATTTTTTGTTTTATGATCTTTTTATGTTCGATGACGGTGTGATTGGCAGATCAATGAAGATATTGCAGCATTAAATTGCTTTAAATCTACTTCCTTTTAAAGACATTTGAGAACGAAGCTACTGCGTGTACTTGAATGTAGTGAGATACATTGAAGAATATGGTTTTGATTTTGTTCAATACCCTATTGTCATTTTTCAATGCATTCGTATACTTCGGAAACAAAACGAGAAGACTGTGTAAGAATCCTTATATTTGTTGTCAAATGCTGAACTTCGCGAATTCGTTATAAAGGTTCTGTAAGTTGACTGGAAAGGTTAACTGGCGTTCTACGAAAATTCTTATCCAAATGAAAAATGGGGCAGATAGAATGTCTGAGAAACGGGAGCCACGGTGGGCGTTCGTCGTTCGAACGTTTGAGTCTTCGAGAAAGCAGCCGTGATAAGGGGTCGGCGGATGGACGCTCAGACGAGAGCGAGTCGTTCAGAGTCTAATAACGCGATCCATCCGCGATTTTCGGAGACGCCGGACGGCACGCGGGAGATCCTCCACCTCTCGACGGGAGAAGAGGCTCAACAGAAGTCGTTCGAGACGCAAGGGCAAAGAGGTCGTCGAGATAAGTTAAGCAATTGCCGATAAGTTATCGTTATCGCTGGCAGGTCGGCGCGGTATTTGGCACGCGTTCAGATAAAGAGACAAATGAAATCGAGAAACCCTCGCCGGGGAAGCGACTCGATAGATCCCGGGACACGCGGCCACGCTACTGGTAATCCATGGCGTGGAGCGATCCCTGAACGGTTGACCGATAACGAAGTGTCGATCAACCTAGAATCAATAAGGCGCTAGATAAAGAAAGTGTGTCGTTAATGAGGTCTCGTTCCACCAAAAATATCCCGCCTTCTTTCAGGTCACCGGTGATACTCGAATACCTTAACCCCGAGGAGGAGTCGGCAAGTGTATAAAAAACCAGACATCGTTCATCGTTCGAAAGAAAATATGTTGACGTACATATTGAAAGAACAATCAACGGTAACGTATTAAGGAGATTATGAAAGGTACGCGTAATCTGTAAAAATTTGATGTTTTTCATAATGATTTTTAAATACTAGTAGAACATAAGTTACTTGAAAATATTTGATGCAAGGGAGAACAGCAGTCACCGATAAAGTATCCGGTCAACGATACGTTAATGGATGTTTTCGGTTTCTAATTGATCATTCGACGAAGAAGGCGTCTCGTTTATTCTTTTATCTTCTAATAGATACTTCGTTTCTCTATACCGCGAAGAAAATGGCGAATTCCGAGTCAGTGAACCGACACGACGCGGTATCGCGAAACTCGCTTCGCACAAATAAATTTCACACGCACCGACCGCGCAGATAACAAATTCGCCCATCTCCGCCCGTTCACGCCGGCTGGCTCGTGCACGCGTGTTACCCTCTGCGTGCAGCCGATGTGCAGGCTAGGTCGTGTACGATAGTAAAGGTCTCGCGGTGCGGCCAAATGTCACGACGGCATCGTGGAAACGTCATTCCCCAGCAACAGAAGAAATTTCCAGTGGCAACTCGCATCCGCCGCAAACGCGCGTGAGAAAAATGAACTGCGTCAGCTCGGCGATTAGAAAAATTAGTTTAATCTTGCGGGGCAGTTGTGGTCTGAAACTTCTATTAAATTAGAAATTTCATTTGATGCTAATCCACCTGTAATCCCAACGACCAATAACGCGTTTCCACGTGGCGGGGTGTGGGCCACGGACCTCCCAATTCGATCACATGACTCCCCGCGCATGCGCCTAATACTCCTAATCCCTAAAGCTATCGCCTATTTTGAGGAATAATAAGCATTTTGAAAGAACAACTATAAAACGCGAATTGATTATGAAATCCGTGATTATTAATCCTTAGCTGCATCGTCAGGCTTTAGAGTAATAATCCAGCAACTGCCAGCAGCCAAAGTGTCAATTCGCATTTAATTAATTCAAATATTTCACATATCTACATCCGGACGATTCGACGTCAACGCATAATCGTTCGATTTCCAGATTTCCACGAATGCCGATATATGGGGACTCGAGGAACCCGGCCGGTGCGATCTGGATTTTCGAATTACACGGTTGATTGAGCGCGGATAATGCAGCGAGATGGAAACCGAGTTTCACTGACTCCCGTGCACCGCTATCGAAGTTTCATCTTTAAGGCGGAGTTAGAATGCGCGCACGGAAACTCCATGCCTGCATGAAAACACAGGGACGAAGACCGCTGTGGATCCCCGGCAACCTCGTCGAGCCGGCTCTCCGGCTGCACCGCGCGAGCACGCTGCTCCCCCCCCCCCCCCTCCAGCGGCACCTTTTCCCGGTACGTCGTCGAACCCGCGGGAGGAAAACACGCTAACGCGATACCGGAGCGATCGTATTAAGCGCACGCACGCAATCTCCGCATTACTCGCAATTAGGAAAAAAACAATGATTCGTTCTCGAATTACGCAAGTGGGGGATAGGACGACTCGTCGGAACACCTGAGAAGTCTTTGTAATTCTAATGGCCACCGGGGGATCGCGCGCGATCGCGGACCACTAGCCAGCCCTGCAACCTAATCCCGTGCAAGAGAGCGAGCCCGTTTTGATGGTAGCTCTCGCGTCCTACCCGCGAGGTTCCCGAAGCTTAATGTGCGTTGACTGGCAGACCGATATCCATAAAAATCTCAGCCACGGTGTACTCTTCGGCTGAAATGGAAATTACGCGGAGCCGGGATCTACCGCAGTTCCCCGCGCGCGTCGCACCGGGTCGGATCACGGGGAAAAGGATATTAAGAGGCGGGCAGTTAAAATTCATAGCGAAAGTCGAGTCACTCGTGTGTGGTTTTAAACGGTGGTCAACGCGTTAACGCTCAAACGACCGCGCGATATTCCGGCCTGAAATCTGATTCTTCTTTCACTTTATACGTCTAGGCGTGTACCAGTCAGCGATAAGCCTCTGTTGTCTCCGTTTCTTTATTCGTGGATGCTCCTCACAGGGAAGCGACGTTCGAGTTTCTGGTCTACGATCGTGTAGTCTCACTCAGGTGTTCTGGGTCCAGGTATGCCAGCCAGCCGAATTCTCAGCGTTTCTCCCCAGGTTTCGTCTGGTCGCCAGGGTCAAAGCAGAGACCCCAAAGGCGAGCCTGACCTCGTACGTCAGAATGTTCGCGAAGAGAGGGCTCTGGGATGGGTGGGGGCAGCAGACAACGAAACACACTGAGAGCCGGGAACGGAGTAGCCGAGCGGCGAGCCAGAGGTTCCGACAGTGTTTGGCTGTTTGTAGAATCTGGGTGAGTGACCTGGGTCCCCGGCGGTTAGTCGCCTGGTCTGCCGGGAACCTGTTCTCCCGACCATTTCTTCTCTTTCCTATCCCCTTTCATCCATCCTTCTCTCGATTCACCGGGCCATCCTCCTCTCTTTCCTTCGGCCCGGCGGTTGGGGGACGCAGCTGGAAACCCTGCCCGGCCAGAAACCCCGGGCGAGCTTTTCGCGGCCGCTCGCGTCTCCCGTTGCACGAAATAGAGGCCTGGAGCCGGGATTCGTGCATCGCGAGGGGAAAAATGGTGGCCCGTTAGAGGGACACGATCATCTGGGTCGTGATGATCCGGGTGAAAGTGCTGAGGCTAACGGGAACGGCCTCTCTTCCCTGCTAGACGATGCGATAGAGCGCGAGGAGTCGCGAACTGCACGGCTTCTTTCTCTAGAAGATTCCTCTGTGCTCCACATTGCGACTTTGTGGTGGATGGAGATGGGCTTTGCGGTAGGAATGCGGCTGGGGAATGCAGATGATGGGATTATAAGTGGGAGATACTTTTGTGGGTTGTTTGGAAGAAAGCGAGCTGGGTCTTATTCTGGGTCAGCTGGAATCCTTGATACCTAGACTGGGTTGGGTACAATCCTTGGAGTCAGGATAGCCTTCAGTATTGGGAGAATTTGTAGAACTGGTCTGGAAGGTAGCTTCATTTCAGAAGACCGTCCGGCTCTCTTGAGTTCTACTGTGAAGTCTTTAGACCCTGGTTTGGATCTATCAAGAATTTGCAATTTTTCGAAACGTGTCATGTAGAAACCAATTCACATAAAAGTTTTTCTGGGGATATCATAGTGTCTTCGTTAATAAATTAATGTTGACTTCTTCTACAGATTTTTAGCTCTAACTATGGCTACGATTGTCTTACGAACTCTAAATAAAGCAAAATCCTCCTTTTACCACGACACGTTTGAACCACGGAAAGAAGAAAGTGGAACCGCAAACTGACACTGAAAAGTAACCGCTCCTACTGTAGACTGTTCGTAGATGGGCGAAGTTTAGAACAGAGGCGCAAAATGTGGGTGTCCTGTACAGGTGTAAGGCTCGTCCGGAGTCATGAGGTCGACATACGAGCAACGAACGCAGCCTGCATCCTGCGTGTGTATGTATGTACTGCCGCGCGTTCGGATTATGCAAGCAAGTCCGCTTTCTACGTGGGCTTAGAATCTGGGTCGGACACGAAGTCATTGTTTACAACGAGTCGGCGTTGAATAGGTGGGCTGATGCTATGTGACGGAGCAAGCAACGATTCTGCCGCGACTTACAACCGGGATCGGTACCGACAGCCTCGAATCCCTTCGAACCCTTTTTCCTTTGTCTTGTTAATTAACGGGAATCCCGAGACAATTGTCTTACACGAATAACCTGTTGAACAGAGTAGACAAGTCATAACTTCATTTTGTTTATTTATATTTCCTGATTAGTTGTTTCTTCTTTCAAGTATTAATATCAACCGCTTGAAATCATTTTTGTTATTAACATCAATTACGAGAATTCATTTTTATTTCACTTTGGTCGTGTAACGTTTTACGAAGGAATAAAATGGTCGTACCGTCTTTAATTTCCTATTAACGATAATATTTTCTTACAAAAACTAACCTGAATATTTTCTGTTTTATCAAAAGTGTAACTCCGTTCGATGTTTAGATCCACAAATAATCATTTGAGAAATAATTTCTAACTTAGAATATCGCGGAAACCAGAGAGAAACAGCACAAAGCAAAAGTCAACGTCGTATGAATACGATTTCCTTCGTAGGTATTTACGATCGAAGAACCACCCCGTTAACAGTTTAAAAAGCGTGCTACGACTATACGACTAACTTCAAAATAGACCACAATGAACGTAACACAATTTTTTTTTGACTTCTCATACCCGGGGGGACGTTGATACTAGAATCTGCGGCTTAAGGAACTACGAAGTTTCTGTCGAGAGTGTACAGCCGTTGCCATGGGATAGTTTAAAGCTCCGCGCGTCTATGAGTATCTATTCTTATCGAGCTATTTTAACTTATCAGGGCGCGATAACGGGCAACACGTGTAATGGAAACATAGAAACACACAGATTCGGTGGAAGTAAAACAAATTCAGGACGGATGTTCCGAAACTTTGGAAGGTATAGGCAGCAGCGAAAAATACCATTGACCCAGTTCAAATGAGTCACAGGGGTTCGAGTCATTAACCGTCTGTTATCAACTGATCGCGAGAAAATGGCGTTGGGATTTCGATGTCCCAAGGGTCGCGCGCGATTGTCGAAAAAGTTGATTAAAACGCATGGGGGGAAGCGTGACGGATCGCGCGGAACTGTCCGGCGGTAGCTTTGTCCCCGTAGGGACACGAAGTGCCCTCCAAACTATGAGGTCCGAACAGGATTGTTTCGCGGACGAAAACGAGCAAAACGCGATCCCGGACCGCCATTGTCTGCGTCCGTTACAGTTCGCTCAGGTGAAAGAGCCTCGCTATTTTTCATCGCGGAATTTTCGTTCGCGCCGTGGACAGGAAATCCGGCGGGACCGTGTCTGCGGTCCGAATTCGACTTTGACGTTTTTTCTACGAACTTCGACCGCCTTTTTTTCCTCTTTCGTTTTGGCAAACATGGTGAGCTGGGTATTATGGACAAGGAGTTTTCGCGTGGACAGTTGAGGTGTTGAACATTTAGGCTGTCATTCAGGTATTTGGCAGGAAAGAGTGTTTTCTTATTAAACAAGGGGTGGATATAGTATTGAGAATAGAGTTTTTGAGTAGTTGAAGGTGTCACAGGTGAAAGAACGCTGAGAGAAGAAGTACTCGAGTTAGTGGACCTTTGAGTAGTATGAGGAATTAGTGGTCAGCCAGTGGTATAATAGATGAGTGGTTTCGATCGATTAAATAATGCTTATTAAAAAATTCTTTATATTATTCTATTTCTTCAATGTACTATTGATATATCTTGAAAACTAAAATACTAGAGTAATATATTATGTATATAGCAGAGTAAAAAATAAATAATGAAACCATTATTACGCAAAATTCCGAAAACTCTCTTTCGCAACGGTAACGTTAAAAAAGCAAGCATCAAGAGTCCAAAATCTCTAGAAGAGTAACAACTACAATAATACAACGCAACCAGCCATTGTTTCTTAACAGCTTTACACGTTTACGATTCTGAGACACAATTACTTTAATATTTATTATTGTCAATTACAACGGAACACGGTTCCCGCACGCCACACCAACCGGGTGGTAGAAGTTTTCCGGAACGTGAGTCTGCGGTTTTCGCGCGGTAGAAAGTCGCGCGCGAGCGTGTCCGTGTAGCCGCGTGGGTGATCGCGCTTGCATAACGCAATATCAACCCAGCGAACGGACCGAAATGTTTCTATCAGGCGAGCGAGCGCGCGTTCTTTGACGCGAATAGAAGAAGCAAGTCCACGGTAAACCGCGGCGATCCTGCGGGACGTGCATCGAACCGCGTCATCTTCTAGCCCGTATCGCGGACGTTGCACCCGGATTTTAGTATTAGAATGCTCCCGATAATGATAGGGCCCCGCGAAACAACGTCCGCCCGTCGGTTTCGACGTCGATTATTACAGCTCGATATTTGCACAACGAAATTGATACCCTCCGCCACGCGAAACGTGACGCGGGATTTCGCGCGGTTCCGACATTCGATCGAGGCCGTTGAACCCGCACCACGCGCCGAACACCACACGTTTCGGCTTTCGAAGCGGCCGGAATCTGTCGCGGACTCGTTACATCGGAGCGAGGAATGCTTCGTCAGGTTTTTTTTCTTCTTTCATAACTCCTGAAACAATTCAAGAGGCGATTTTTGTATCAGTGATGATTTTTATATCGGACACTCGATACATTGTCCGAGAAAGGATAAGATTTCCGGAGAAATTTCGCACAGTTTCTGCTTTTAATTTTGCAGAAACTGGTCTGACCAGAATTACAATGGCTCAAATGGAACTGCGTTTTCGAGAACTGTTTTATTGGTAATAATTTAACGGGGAAGAGAGGATTTCTGGGTTCGTCATGAATTAAAAGTTTTTCTGGGGATAACCCGTTGGTAACAAGAAAACAGTGCTTCTTCGGTTTAAAATATAATGTAGGGGGTTGCAAATAGAATGGAATCAAAGGCAGAGTATAAAGTATTATAAAGTCACCCACATGTTTTATAAAAATTCTATATTCTTTCATCTCTCGAGACTATGTCACTATGCAACGTCTGCATGCATCAAACGAGACGTATGCAACTCTCCAAAATAAAGGAAATTATTTGAATTCAATATACGATCATTACAAGGACTCATGCCGTCGAAGCATTATTTAAGAAAAGAAATTTCGACATCTAATTATCCGATATAACGTCCACGGTATCTCTTTAATTCTCGGTTAAAAATAACGATATTAATTAATCGATGATGCAGCATTACCACAGGACAGTCAAAGCTACTTTCCAATTCATATTAATTCCTGATCGACCGTGTCTTTCGGCGTCTCGCTGCGACACTTCCTGCAGCAGAGACGGAAGGAGGTGTCAAAACGACGAGAAAATACGTGTATCTAAAATTCGCCGGTGACAGCTTTCACTAATCTTTCCGGCGTCAGTTTCGGTTATCTCGAGTCGCGCCCTCCATCGAATCGACTCGATTACGCGAACCCGTTCCTCGCCATTCACGATTTTCGGCGGCGATTTCTATATCCGTGATCGGCTGTCGCGATCCCCGTAGCCCTGTGACGTCACGCGAGTTACGTCACGCGGCTCCGCGGAGCCACGTAAAATTGGATAACGTGTCAAATTGGCCTGACACGCCAGGGATGCTTAATCCGTCCGGATATCCCAGCCACGGAGATCGCTGATAATGAAACGAGGGAGAAAGTTCCGTGCGCTATATCTGCGGTCGTAAGGCAACACGACGCGAGCCGCGCATTTTCACTTTCGGGATACTATAGATTAAAGTTTCAAGTATCAATTCGCCACTGTTCACTTCGCTATTATTACGCCGTTGGCTTCGGGAGAAATTAATTTCCTTTAGCGCGTTCGCTTCGCTGTGCTTCCACTGAAACTTAATATCTGCCTTGTACACCCTCCCTTGGCGCATTGCTAACCGATTATTATCGACAAATACGTTGAGTTCTAACGATTAATGTGAAATTCGAAGTGAGAAAAATTTATGACTAATTTAATGACATAATTTTGTCTGTACTCCTTATTTTTATAAACACTTTTTCGCGTATTATATTTCTGACGAAGATGAAGGTATTATTAAAAGAACTAACGTGCAGACTGAGGTTTATTAAAAATCCGACTCGTTTTTCCCGAGGATCGTAGATACCAGGCAACGATAATATGTTTAATCACCTGACTCGGTGATTCTGATCGTGGAATAGCCTCACGAAGTTGGCATGAATGATGCCAGGAACGAAGAGAATGCTGTTGAGCGTTTAGGGTGCAGAAAATTGTTGATGAAACGACGCATGTATGTACACCCGGCGATTTTTTTCCTTATGTCCGAAGAATCTCACCGAGCACACTGCAATCCCGGCTGACGAGTAGATAATAAGACGTCGGTGATCAATTAACGATGTGCGTCAGCAGAAACATAGGTACACGAGTTTTGCTCGGCGGTCCGTGCCGAGTAATGGTCACAGGAATACCTCTCGCCGCTGGAACCAATAGCTACTCCTGTTTAACAACGGGGCATTATAGTTGCGTTGCTTAACTATTTTGGCCAATTAACCGTTTTAGGCAGGAAGCCGTTTTAGTCGGTTAACCGCTTCATTCGGTTAAGTGGCGAAATCCGTTACCCTTCTTCGCCGAGTCGAATCTAGTAGTAATTTCGGTACCAGCGCCGGAGCCGGCGGAATAATAATCCACTTATACTCTGGAATCTCGAACGTTACGACTGCCGGCAAAACTGCTGTCGATCGATTCAGAACGGCCTTTGGGCGGTGACTACAAGGAATTAGTGACCTCGGACAGCGGAACGCATCGCGAACACATTTGCTAGGCCGTCTAGCGACAATGTGAAGAACAATGCGTCCTCCTGATGCCACGATTTGTTTCTGAACACGATCTTTCGAGCGTTATCGAAGAAATCTCGGATAAACAGCGGATCGGTTAAAATAACTGGAAAAAAGTCGATTATGCTGAAGAATGTCGCTGTTAAGTTTGAGAAACGAAGAGTTCAGATGAAAAGTCTATTAGGATATTAATCGCTTCATGATTTTCAATGATCAAGAATGTTGTATCGAACGAGGCAAAAGCATAAACAAACTGCGAATATTTGAATATTTACGAGGCACGGAAATCTTCAGGAACGTATGAACCGTTTCTTTATATTTTTTTGTTCGCAGAATTTACCAAGGAAAGAGATCAAATTCTATAACGTTTCGATGTTTTTCGCGAACGCTGGAAATACCGAGCAGTGAAAGTCGCCAGTTTGTAATTTCTTATAAAAAGTCACGGGAGTGAATTCGTCGGGGCGGTTGATACTTTCCCGCGGAGGCATCTTTACGATTCCATTAATCGGGAAACAAAGAAAGCTTGGAACGAGTTGATTCTCTCCGCTCGGATAGTTCCGGTGTTAATCTCGTCTCTAAAAATGCGAATTTGCATAAAATGCCACGGCGCGGTGGAGTGTCGGCCATCGGCGATCGGCGTTATGTAATAAAAATAGGTGGTTGGTGAATATTGTGCGGCTATCGCTGTCCAAGTCAGTGGTTCCCAGAGAAGCCGCGCGTAGGAGAATTAAAACCAGCGGAGCGTCATTCGAAAATCAAGCCCTGGCAACGACGACAATGAGCCTCCGCTACAGAGGAACGTATGATCGAGGAGCATGTCGAGAGAAAAGCGGTTCAGAGCCAGACGAGAGTCCCTTTCCTTTCTACTTTTCCAAATAAAGCTCGTTAACCAGGCTCAGTCGAATGGAGAGACGATCATGTTAACGAGCCAAGGGAACCGCGTGGCTCGTCCACGAGTCTCTTTCTTGGCCAGAATTTCGGAATCATTCAGCTGAGTCAATCCTCTGAGCAGCGGAGTGCGAGGGACCATTCGAACTGACGAGATGAGAGCAAGAGAGAGAGACAAAAGACGGACAGACTCGTGACGCAAAAGATGCAGGGTCCGTTTAAAGCCCTAAACCATCGCCTTCGGGGCTACAGACCTAATGACAGAGATGTTTCTTTTTCTTTCCCCTTTTTTTCGTCAGTGAAACGACAGGGGAAAAAGGCAGAACGCGCTTCCTGGTCGGCGCGGAAGAGACTCGGTTCTATCTAATGGTTCAACCTTCGTGTTGACGCTTCAGGGATCTCTTAAATTCTGCCTCTCTTAATTTTAACTCTACAGTCTTTGAAGAAAGTACCACCCCCGGCGGAAGGTGTCGTTTATACTCGCTAATCCTCGAGATAGAATTTTTTGGAGAAGTGTGTTAAAGGGTTGGACCGAGATTCGATGCACTTTCATGATTAAATGTTACATTGGACAAAATATACCTCGATGTTCATTCGTAATTTAACGTAAAATGTACTATTAAATAATTAACAGTGAACAAAGACAGTTACTGTAATGAGAGATTAATAATATTTAGGACGCGAAGGGTAATCGTTTCGACAGGGCAAAGATGATACGAGATTCGACTTCGTTTTTCATTTCTCCACACAGGAGTGGATCGACGTATCGCGTCGCGACATTCGATTTCTCGCGGAGCGTAGAGACGTTCGCGTTCTGCTCTCCGTTTTATTGCACATTAAGGTGAATGGAATTCTGAAGAGAGTGGGGGTGGCCGCGAGGTGAGGAGAGGAGCGCGGCAGAGACAGAGGCGGGAGGTTGTCGAAGGAGGACGAAGGAAATCTCGGTCTTTCCACAGCCAGGATTCTCCAGGCTTTCCTTCGGATTCCTCTTAGCAAATGGAGCATAAATTACGAAAGATCTCGGCCTCCTGGCTTCGTCGTTTTTCCGAGGAGGACGTAATCGCGCGGCCGAGTCTCTCGGACGGCCGCATGCGTTGGTGTCGGGGGATCTGAGGCGGTGATCGTCTCGTGAACTGTGCTGCGGCAATAATGATGGCACCCCGTTAAATCCAGCTCTGTACGAAATATACAGAAAACAGTAGCTTTCTATAGCGTGGTGATTAAAGCAGCATGTAATAAGGTCTCTAAGTGGCGTAGAAAGTAGGATTAGCACTGAATTAATGAAACGCAGCCGAAAGAATGCATTGAAAAAAGAAGACATTCGGGAAGGGTGCGGCGAAGGAGCCCCAAGTTTAATTGACCGTTAACTCATATTTATCATTCCTCTCTATCGAACAGTTGATACGTCATATTCATGGTTTTTAAATTTTCCTCGTTTTAACCAAAGTTTAGAGATGCTTCGTCCAAAGATGTTCCTCCAAATGAGGAAATTTTATAAACTAATGGTACTAATGATACTTCCATAAGTCAACAGATCGAACTAGAGTTTTCCAACGCTATACATCTCGTTCGACGAACGCAAACATCGGGATCAACTTTCCCTGAGAATCCCGTTCACAGATGCGCAACAAAGCTAGCGGCCCAGCTATCAGATTCCGAGCACCGAGCGCGGCCAGTGTCATTGTCAAGACCGTCGTCGATCAGGGACGAATATTCCGGCACGTCGGACGCGCGGGGAATTTCAAGGACCTCAGGAGAAGCTCGCGCTGGTATCAAGGACCGTTCCGGAGCGAGTGTCAATGTTCCGTCAATCGTAAATGGGTCGGCAACGACAACTCTCCCCACCACTGGTGCAACTAAGGCCGCCTTTTTCGTGCACCTGCTATGTCCGCGTGGAAGCACCGTTAGCCACAGCTCGCATTGAGTGCATCGACGCGCACGAACCGCCGAGAAAACACGTTCAGCACTGGGAACAGAGGGACGGGAGGTGGGGATAGGGCCCGGGAAAGGCTTAACTCCCGAAATTACTGGCAACTCCGGGCCCCGAAATTTGCGGTTAGCAGCCTGCTGTTCGGTCCTCGAACCTAACACTTTCGCGTAATTTCCTGCCGTTCGGTGTTTTGTGCCCGCGCCAAAATTGCGCGCTCGCCGAGAACCATCCGTGCTCAGTTGTATCCCGAAGAAATCACTGAATCTAGCCAGTCCGCGTGGGAAGCTCCCGATGATGTAACCGCGGAAACCAGAGAATATTCGGGTGTCGGGTCGCCGGTGAACTCGGAACATTGAACCAACGGTGAAAGGTTGGAATGCTCCGCAATCGTTTATCGGGATAATATTAATTTATTATTAGACAGCGGATTTTATGCGGATTTTATAGTACTGTCCGGTACTGAGCGTTCGTTACGGTAACACTTCAGCTGTCGGCGATTATTCGATAGTCTTTTGAAAGTCAACGGTTAATACCGAAAGGATTTCTTAATAAATCTTTTAATTGCAATGGCGATCGGAATCGTAAACCGGCGAGCGATCTCGCCACAGCGCAGTTTAATCATTTCTTTCAGGATTATTATTTAAAAGAAGGCTGATTAACCCAGTTTTTGATATGGTATAATCATTGTGAAACCTATTAATAGGCTTCCGGCAGGGTGAAACGTTAAAAATGTCCCTGCAATGTGGTTTTTTTCTTTTGCCGCGAACTCGCTCGAACCTTTGAGCGATGTTATTCTGAAACGACTGGCTTGTTTTCGTCGATGGCTTGAAAATGTATGCGCAAAAAAGTAAGAGGGCTGGAAAATTCAGTTTATACAAAAAATTGTTGCATTCTTGTCTCCGATACGCAGAAATATAGATGCGAAATTTCAATTTCATGATATGTGTTTTACGAATGAAATGTATATTAATATGGAGTACTTTGGCCTGCGTCTTAACGGCTGACGTTTGTCAAATTTCATTTTACGATTCGAATGATTAATCTACACCCGAGATAAAAAGTCGATGAATAATACTCTCTTCAAAGTTCCCTTTTACTCGGAAAACATATTTTAGAAGATTTCGAACACCAACACAAATTTTTGGCGAACGCTTCTGAATTATAAACTAACCCGTTATTTCGCCATCTTCGACAATCTTTCTATTTTACATTCGGTAATAAACATAGACTATATCACGAGGAAAAGTATTTATATTTCAAAACAGAAACTGCTTTGACAGTAAGAATGAAATTTCGTTACGAACTATTACAATATTAGCTCGTAATAAAATTGTCAAGTAACGTTCTCTATTAACCTCATGTCCTGCAACATCTTGTCAAACTCATGGTGAAGAATTCAAATAGAATTTAACAAACATAAATATTATACAATTTGTTTGAATACAAATTACATATTATTCCTCTTTTATCAATGATTATACCTCACAGTACACGTTGACACTATTTTCAATAAATTATTAATAACAAAGTAGATTGATCACAGTTCAGGAAGAAATCATAGGACAAGGGGTTAAAGCGGATGGAATGAAGGTTACGAAGAACAG
The DNA here is from genome assembly GCF_051020985.1 of Nomia melanderi. Taxonomy (NCBI): domain Eukaryota; kingdom Metazoa; phylum Arthropoda; class Insecta; order Hymenoptera; family Halictidae; genus Nomia; species Nomia melanderi. The sequence goes on along the minus strand of NC_134999.1, from coordinate 10,189,801 downwards.
AAATAAACACTCTGACACTACTACGCTAATGTCTTTACATAAAGTACCAGTTCAAATTTTTTATAAATTATTCCATCTTGTTATAAGTGACTCTACTCCAGATCTTCCCATACAAAAATGAACCACCGAGATTCGCAGTTTAATTAATATGAAATATTTTTCCGGTTCGGTAGGACGCAACAGAGCATTACAGGCGAAGGAGCAAGACATTTCCTGAAGTTCATCTGCATCGGTTCGCTTGCTTTCGCTCTGGAATCGCGGCGCCGACGCCGAAATGCTAGCCGAAGCGGACACGAGTTGTTCTTTATTAGTCCGTCAACGCGAAATCGTATCATTTTCAAGAAAGGAGAAAGCGAAAACGCTATTCGCCGCGGCTCCGATTCAACGACCTCGGGACAGTAGCTCAATGGCCGCGCAGCGAATGACCTCCGTGTGGCAAATAGTAAGCAGATGTCAACTGAATTCATTCCGGAGACGCGCGATACGTTGGCGCCACTGTGAACCAGCTGAACGGAGCTTACGCGAATCGTCCAGCGAGCGCTTAAAGAGGCAGATAGGCGCCACCAGTGAATCATGATGGATTGGCGATATATACAGCGTGTTCGGAAAAATGTGGACTCCTAGCAGAGCAAAAGAAGAATTACATGATCCTTGAATTGTGGTTCATATTAAATGCTTTTGTGTTAGGTAGCAAAATGATTAATTGAAAACGTTTCTTGAGTTCGCAAAGGAATGGTTTTCTATAGATTCAGTAAAGAATGAGTAAAGTATTGGGCATGTAGTAAGAAACAGAAAAATGATGTGATGTGTGATGATACGAATATTAAAATAAAGTATGAAGATATTTAGAGAATAATAGTAAATTATTTCCATATTTCCTAAATGTCTTACTGCCCAAACTTTTGTGCATTGTATGCATCGACTAATCGAAATCCAAGCGAATTCATGTGTCTGCAGTATTCAAACACTAGAAGAATTGCTGCATTCACATCGTATAAGAGTTTTAACCATTAGTGTCCATGTAATATTGATGAACTCGTACAATTAACACCTGGACCTAGGAAAAGAATTATCTGGAATACTTGGAAGTCTTTCGAAATGCTAATGGAGGGTTGCAACGATAAATCCCGGGTAACCGTTGCATGAAAATCGTCGAATACCTCTATTCCGCGTACGCGCAGCGATGCACCGACCTGCATGTTAATAAAGGGCATTTAATCGGCACAAAAGCGTCTCAGCATAAATTTGCTGTACGTATAAAAAATACCGCGATCGGAGAATTATACTTGACCGTTGAATTACATTTAAATGATTCTGAACGGCGTCGGACGGAATTAATATCCCAACACCGCGGACAAAACAATTTTATCGGCCGTACAATTTCCACCGAGTACGTGCGTTGCTAGTTTCCCGGACGTGGCGGAATATTAATGGTCGCGTTATAATATTATAAATATGGATATTAATATTAAAATTTCCAGTTCGCAGACGCGCCCGAAGAACCGGTGACCTCTCTTTCACTCGTACGCCGAGAAAAGAATGAAACCATCAGGATCATCAATCTTCGAGTCTCGAGCATCACGCGATTTCCCGCGCGGGAAATAAAACGCCTCGCGCGGAAGGTCTCGAAAACAAGGAGACACCGCTCGAATCAAGAACTTTGTACCTTTTAGCAACGCGTAGATACCACCACGATGAATAATTCAACGGCGAGCACTAAATTCCGCGATGAAGACGAAATGGAAAAAAAGGACAAGGAACGCTGACGTTTCGTAGATAATCGCCGGCAAAATTTCAACCGCAATTAGCATTACGTGGAGGACCGCTGACGACGCGGCGCCCGTTATCGTCCCGGACAACAATTGGACGCGTTAGAAGAATGCTCGCACGCAATTGCGAAAGCTCGGTCATGGTTATATCGATTGCATAAAAATTCATATTGCCAGCGAGTAGTGATCTCCTTGGACGATTTTGGTGAAACAGATCTGTCTTCGGTTCCAATCAAATTTGCACGAATATAATCAGAGGAAATGGCCATTTTTGAAATATCTTTTGCAATTTATGGAGTTGACCATTCAAAGAACTGCTAGATCCAGGAATAATTCAAAATCAATTGAAGAATATTTAAGCAAACCGAGTACCCTAACCACAGTCGTGATCACTGGACAACCTGCGGTATATAGTCACGTCGTTCCAAAGATCGGCAAGAGGAACGTAGACGTCTCGAGTGCATAATGAACCCGTATACCGCTCCACGGAGGACAGATTCCGCCAAACGCGCGAGTAAATTCCGTGAGATTCCCAGGCAACCGAAACGATCAGCAAAACGACTGATATGCTAATTTTCTACCAGTCACATCTGGACTGGCACAATCACGACACCTCCGCCCCGCTACTGACAAATACCAGTGGCGTAACCGCGAGCTACCGCAGCGTCCTCGAAAACTGAAATAGTTATGACCTGACGTCGCAATAAAGGAAGGGAAGCAGAAGTGGCAGGGACAGAGAAGAAGAAGAAAAAAACGGAAAACGAAGCTCTCAGGTAAGTCGTCCGATCTGTTATGTAATCTGACAGAAGCGGCGCGGTTAGGTGGTTCGTCTAGCATCTTGAGGACTCTACCGTCGTTGCCCCACTTCGCAGTTTTGGCAGCGAGTACACGGCCGTTTAACCTTGCTTATCGTCGATCAAGTTCGACCGACCGCTCGCTCCACCTCCTCAATGAATCGCGGACCTTCGATAATATCTGTCCACCTTCGAGGACACGCGCCACACATGACGCAACAATTCCGTGTTCGTGGCAAACACGTTGTCGATACTCGTGCTCGATCATTCGACAACTGGTGGTAGGGTTCGAGATCGATACAACGAGACTATACGCGTTCGAAGATTATTATAAGACAGTGGACGATTAATACTTCAACTCTATAAAACATAGTCATTTGAATTTGATTGACATAATTCTTTGTATAGATTAAAAAATTCATTTTCTCGATGACGTGTTGAACAAATGGAATTTTGTTGGATTTATGAGGTGAAGAAAGATTAAAGTAGCAATTGCTATGAAAAACCTTGATTTTTTGTCTGTGTTTTGTTAGGCGAAATGTTCGAATTATATGAGTTGAAATGAATGAAGATTGTTTTTAACAAGTATCCAGATGGATGACGAAAATTCATCATTTTGCAAAAAAACAACGATCAAATGACGAAAATTCTGTATTGAGTGTATCTAGGCTAGATCTACTTGACTTTATGACTATAGTAGTCTAATTTAATGTTATTCTAGCAAAGATACAATGAAGATTCAAAATACTATAAACATGAGATACCTGAAACGCATTATCCTTGCATTAAATCACTAATAAGGTGAAAATGGGAGTATAATTTGCCAGAAGACGGTCTACTGGAATAGTGTAATGACTGTTGAGAAGGTTTTAGGGTAAATGTACCAGTGTAAGATGGCAAGTTTAACATTTCCCGCGCAAATAAATTGTCTCGGTCGAATCGGCTTTTAAAGAAGAAATATATTCGTCCCATTTCATCTGCCTCAACGCGGAAGATATGTGTTTTTGAGTATGCGTATTTAGCTGATAAAGAAGAGTAATGGGAATGCCGGTGACGCGTTGGAGAGCATGGAAAAATATTTTTCACTCGACAGCCACACGGGCCCGAAATAAATATTTGATTACGAATTATTCATCGCAGTTAAATTCGGAGCACGTCCCGTAATTTTGTTTTTTTCTATTGTTCAACGTTGCGCACTGGGTAATCGTAAAGTTTTTCAATTAATCTCGTGAGCTTCGATATCATAACCTTCGATGTCCTTGAATTATTTTTGTAGAATGATCGCCGCGAATTTCGAGATTCCGCACTTCATCTTTTTCTCTCCTTTTTTTTCTCTCGTCGTCTCGTAAAAAGAAAACATCACGATCTCCGCCGATATTATTTCACGATCGAGAAACGAAGCGTTAACGGGCGCTCAATTAGTTACGAAATTTCTCCTAAAATTTGAATAACAAATAACACGTGTGGGGGGCGTGTAAGAATTAATATTAATGCCGCTAGAGACGGTTCTTTGCACATTCGAGGTAAATATACATTTAGAGCGAACGGGAACATCGCGAAAATACACGGTGTGTTTATGTAACCGTGCTTTCTGTTTCGAAGTTTCGACACTTCGAGCGGAAGGTAACCTTTCCGAAATGGATCCAGCAAAACAGGGCGAGCTAGCGCGCCACTTCAGAAAAATAACCCAACCCGTCAAAAATTCATGGCTTCATCGGGAATGTATTTCTTTATGCATATTGCATTCCCAAAGAAGCCTGGCACCGTCGAATTCAAATTTGTTCGATACAAGAAACTCGCTGGTAAGCTCGATCGAATTGTTTTGAAATAACGTATGATAGAAGAAACGAGAATAGTGGGGTAAGACATACAGCCCTGCTATAGAGCGAGCTGAATCGAGTCTGGATCACGTATTAAAGTTACATACGGAATCGGGAGTACTTATGGAACGAGTTGATAGACGATCGAACGCAAAGTTCGAATAGTCGAAAGGTCGGTCGGTAATGTAAACAGAAACGGCGTGTGTCGCGCGCGATGCCAGATAGGCAGCATGCATCGAAACCTAGTCTATATTCCGCGTTACACGGCAGTTGGAAACTAGCACCTTGTTCGGTAGGACTCATTTACGCGGACGCAAGGAACTAAGCGTATTAATAATTGAAACGGCAACACCTACCTGAAGATCATGACAGCCGTTATCCCTATGACTGGCAGCACGAATCACCCCTGCACGCCACCCCCACTCACTGATCTTATTCACCTTTAGCTTGGAGAAACCACTCACCGAGAGAAACCTCTTTCCCACGATCTCTTCGCGAAACTTGTACGCCATATTATGGATCGGCAACCGCGGCGTGTCGAATCCGCGAATTCGGATCGCCAGCCGGGTCTTCCAATCACCCTTTCTCCTCCTCTGTCTATCTATCTGCTTCTCCTTCTCTCTCTGTCTCTCTTTCCCTCCCTCTCTCCTGCTTTCTCTTTTTCTCTTCCTCTGTTTCTATATCTCTATCCCTCCGTGTACCACTCTCTCTCTCTCTCTGTCTATCTTGGGGAGCCTCTTTCTCTCTCCTCCCTTCTATCTCTGTCGTTCTCTTTTCCTCTATTCCGATCCTCCGGCGAGCGTGCCTCTCCCCCAAAAAAGAAAACCCCACGTAGCACTGAAACCGCAGTGAAGAAACAACCCGTGAGCACCGATCACCACTTCGTTATTTTTTCCACCAAAAAACACCAGAAACAACACGGTCACACTCGGAGAACTCTTCTCCTCGTGATCACGACGGGCCAACAAACAACAGGGCCATGAGGCGCGCACGATCCCCCTTTCGTTCGTTCGTTCGTTCGTTCGTACTCTCTCTCTCCCCCTTTCTCTCTCTCGTTCTCTCTCTCCCTTTCTCTCCCTCACTCTCTCGCCCTCCCTCTCCCCCTTTCTCCTTTCTTCTTTCGACAGTCGGCCAGCAGCACCAACACCAGCGGCACAGCCACTCCTTGCTCCTACATGCACGTCTGGACAAGACGACGGCCGAAAACCCTCGGCGGCCGTTTCGGACGATGATGATGCGCTCCGCGGGATGCTACGCGCTCTCTCTCTTTCTCTCTCTCTCCGCGCCGTGTGGACCGCCTTTTTTCCCCTTTTTTCTTCCGTTTCCTCGGCCGCGCTCCTTTTACAGCCCGTTCCACCTGCGCGGCCGCCGTCTCCCCGTTGACGGCTGCGATGACGGCGGCGATGACGGCGACAATGACGATTGTTCCCGCGCCGACACAGCGTTCTACCTGGTCCCTCGCCACGTCCAGGAACACCGAACCGAACACCGGGGGGACACTTTTCAAACTTCCGGCCGCACACCGTGGCTATAGACTGGTCACACACTATTCGGTTGACGGTAACGGCGGGCAGAGCGCGGTAACCAAGCACTCCGAACGGTACCAGTGTGAACGTGAGAGTGACGCACACATGACCGGCCAGTGATATCGCGTAGCGCGCACTGCGGGCGGACGGCAGGGAGGCACGGCTCCTTCCCGCGGCTCGTGCCCTCTCCCCCGCCTACTAGTCCATCTCCCTGCCATTCCCCTCCCGCCTCTCGCCCCTCCTACACCACACGTCACCTTCTCCGCTAACGCCTCACCCCACCTCACCATCAAGGCAAGCCGTGCCGCGCCACGCCGCACCGCGCCGCCACCGATACTCCCCCCACCCACTATTCCTCTCCCTTCTAGCCGCACATCTCACCACCGACACCCTCCTCCCTCTCTCTCAACCGACCGTCAGCCATCCGCCCTCCTACCCGACCACCCATGCCACCGTCCCGCCCTCCACGCACCCCGCACCATCTATACTACATCTTTCCTCTCTCATCTGTTCTCTTTTCTGCGTTTCTCTCCTCTTCCCTGCCGTGTTTTCCCTTCTTCTTCTTCTTCTGTTTCTTCTTCTTCTTCTGTTCGCTCCTTTCTGTTTCACCGCGACGGCGTCTCTCGTCGGTCGTTCTCTCTCACATTGCTGCCACCCATCTCACGCCGCGAGCGTGGGGTGAGAAAGTCTAGGGCCGTAGCACCCGACCGACCGCGAGCGAGGCGCACACAGGGCCGCAATTCCCGCGGCGAAGAAGGGAGTGGGGTGAAGTGTCGACTCGAGGGTCGCATTACGAGGGCGGACTCGGGGATCAGGCGCCTTCCACTGTCGCCGCTAGCGATGGCCATTCGCTTCTCTCTTTCTCTCTCTGTCTTGCTTTCGCTCGCTCTCTTTCTATCGCGGTTTCGTGCAAATCGCACCTATGCGCTGCAGTAATACATTGGACGCAGTGATTAACTGCTGTACTGTTTGTATATTGAATCGACATTGATTATGTTTCTTTTTAATTTTGAATATTGTTACCTAGGTTCCAATCAAGCGAAGAGGGAGGAGCTTATATGGAGTCCTAGGATCTGATTTTCTGGTGAAGCATTAAAATTGGTAAGGTACGGTTTTATTTTTAATTTTAAATGCTTTTATAAGGAGTTCCTGCGCAAGTCAAAGCCATCGCTAAATCTAGAATCCGTGGTTCTTGGAATGAATAAAATTCTCTGTCCACAGTTTTCGGCGTCAGATTTATTTGTTTGCTCGAGGTTAGTGGCCTGGAAGAGAATTCATTAGTCTCTTCCTTCCGATGCGTCTTCACGGTAAAAGTACTAACATTCCTTACCAGCTGCTTTAACAATTGTTAGTTCCGTACACACGCGCCACGCGACGCCTGTTATTATTACGCCGTCCAGATTCATCGTGAACTCATGAAATTCGATATGTTTCTATACCAAGCCTAAAAAATTGTATAAACAATTTTTTCATCTCATAACTTGTTCGTAATCTTTACAGTGCATTGTTTATCCTGAGGAATTAAAACGCGTATCAATGAATAAACTGAATCAATACTCTTTGTAAGACAGTTGTTGTCTTCTTCCTGAAACAGTATCGATTGAAATATAACTTTAATTGCAATGCGAAATCTTACTCTTAAATTCTATGGAATTTTAAGTAGTTCTACACTAGCGCCCACCGTAAAGCGCCCGGATCAGCTACAGCCCTGTGGTCACGTGACGAAAACACGACGTGACGTCACACGCGCAGCAGCAGCCAGCTGCCAGTCCAACATGGTTGACCTGTGAGCAGCGGTGCTACGAACGGCTGTCCGCATTAATCGCTAGTTTCTTCCGATCGCGCGTGCCCCGTTAACCATCGTAAACCGTTAATATGATATCTTCGATCGTCTCGCGACTCGTCATGTGAGTATTCAAGTTCAATCTGATCGAGGGACCGGTGATACAGTGCGGGGAGGAAGTAGTCAGCTGCCTCTGGATTCACGCCATCGTTGACCCAGGGGTTCTTCGAGTCTGTTTTGTCAGTAAACGGTTAGTTTTTTACCCGAAACTTCTCTCTCCTATGTTCAATTCGATCTGCGCACGTTTTCCGACGGTCATTTTTGGGGAAGGACCGTTCTGCTCGTCTCGTGGTCGTTCGTCCATTTCTCGTTTCACCCTTAACGGCAACGAAGAGGACGCGAAGAGGGTGGCAGAGAGATGACGCTGCTGCACGATGCGCGAATCGGTTACGGGGGTGCAGTGCTCGCAGTGAGATGTTTAACAATCGTACACGGGGACTGATGCTTCGTTGCCGAAGGAATTATGTCATCGCGTCGCCGCAACGCGACTCTCGGTGGAAAGATTTCCATGTTTGGTTACAAGAAGTTTCACGGCGATCCGTGACCGTTGCACTGCGGTTACATTTGAAAATAGTAACGGTCGTCGAGGTGAAACGCGGTATCGATTCGAGGCGGTTGCGTTCAGTTCTTCTGTGACGAAACGCCGCTCGAAAATCCGAGGTTACACGAAGGTAAGAGGACTTGAATATCTTTCGTACATATCCATATTAGGAGAGCTATCGATAAACAAGGAGGTTCGAGTCTTCGTCGAGGACACGCCAACGTATACTGCGATCGAAATATTTTTCTTTAATTTTTACACAAAATAAAAAGAGAGGAAAAGACGATTCCGCCCCGATTGATCGAAACGTAAAGCTAACACGACAATAATGGAAATTCGTGACGGTGAAAGTGCCGTATCATCGGTGCACTATCTGCATCGTTTATACTCGTAGACTTTATACCCCGTGAACCTAACCTAACTTCGGACTTTCGGATCCAACATCAGCCACCTACCCCACCATTACGGACGAACCCTTGCGACACCTTGCGCATAATCCGTGACTTTTACTGTTGGCCAAGTCTTTCTATTACCAAATACAACTATATATGAACCAGTGCGCGCAATATCCTCTCGTAACCAAGGAGAAGCATTCACACCATTTATTTCCCGGAGAGCGCACTTTCCGTGGCGTCTAGTATTTTACAGAGTAGTACGCGCTAAGCACGTTGCTCGGGCGCCCGCTAGTCGATACCATAATAGAACTAGTTCGAGCGCATTTGGACATGTTCCATGCTCTGGATTGATATAGGTATGCGCTCTCGCTCTTTATCCCCCGTACCTATTTTCCACGTCGCGCGTAGCGAGCGCGTTTAAAAATAGCTGGATGCTATCCGAAGGAGGACAAAACATAGCTCCCTTTTCAGTACGAGGGTACAGGACCGCAGGTGCTGGTACGTCTTTCGTGATCCTGCAAACTATCCGTTTCTTTTGTGTTCGTCCAGAGCGTCAGCTGATCGACCTTGTCTCGGTGACTCACAAAGAGATACGGTTTATTGACGCGCATATCTTATCGGTCTAAGAACTATGAGCAGCCGAGAGTTTCTACATTGCTCCAGGGCCGTGGTTTTCATTTTTAGGCTTGGCAAACCAAAAACGTTGCTACGTTCGCTTGGGTAGCTGCCTTTCGTATGATCCTACGCCGCGTTGAAGTTTTCGTATTGCTGGCCAGCGCGTACACGCGGGAAACGAGGCAGCAACGCGTAACAGATACCCACCGGTCGGGAACGAACATCTCGGACGTCAGCTGATTCGGCCGACGTCACACAACGATGGGGACACACACGTTCCTCCCTGGCGTCGCGCGGACTCCCGTTGAGGGAGTACGTTTTGTTGACGGCGTTCCTTGACGCTGGCAAGCGCGCACCGCTCTCGTACACACGTGTGCACGTTAGCGGTCTTTGCTAAGGAGTGACTCATGCCCGCTGCACTTGACAATAAACTGGAACAAGGCGATGAAGCATTGATTCCGAGGTCGAGCGTACGATGCTTCTTGGTCCAACGATTCGTTCTTGGAATTCATCGATTTTTATGGTTCCCGTGCCGATAAGATTGGCTGGGTTCAGTTTCTACGGACTAAACCATTCTGGGCACTAGTTCGAGCTGAGGGCTAAATGAATCTCACGCCAGAGGGATCCTATATGCTCCACGTAGGCGAGCAACAGAAATAGCATTACTGGTGATACACATGAACGGCCCGGCATTTACATCACCGTACATAGGATCTACGTAATCCTTGGCTGCTTTTTCAGTCTTATTGTACAGGACACGCACAATTTGCTCGCAGGTAACAGTCCTTTTTTTCGCCGGAACGTACCGTCGTCGGCGACTTCGCGGCGCAATTACGCGGACTCGCTAACTGGCCGAAGCTTTTCCGGCAGAGAGAAAGGATAGGTGGCTAGAACAAATTGCAGGATAGATTCGGTAAAAAGCGTGCTGACATCGAGTGATTGCGAAATACGACCTTGTAGTTTCGCGAGCGATTGCAGTTGCTACCTGGACACGCTTTCTTTCGCTTCCTGCACATTTTTCGCTGCAATAAAACTACGATGCAAGGATCTAGCATCTTTCCCACTCAGGATTTTTTTCGTTAATGATACACGTACGGCCCGTCTGAATATCTTTACGATTCTCCCCTTTCCATAGAACTAATAATGAAACGGAAGAGAGAAGGCAGGTTTCTGCGCCGCACGTACATTGATTCATTAGCGCATCTAGCGTCGTTCTTGGCGTATGTTTTGCCTTTCAATAATCGTCACGGAACGTTATCTCCCTCTCCGTTTCTCTTATATTCCTAAAGTTGTGTGATTCACGGTTGCTCAGTTGCCTTTGTGCGCCGAGGGCACATTGTCTCGGCCGGCACTCAAGGCACAAGGCAAGTCCATTTTCCTTTCACTTGGTTGCAGCGCCGTATCCTGTGTACACGTGTAAACGTTTAAAAATGTCTCTGGGAGCTTTGAGCTGCGACGAACGGTTATCGAGTATCGGATCCAATCGAATTCTCGTCCGATCGATTTCCTTCATCCCCGGGCTGAGATGATCGAAGAAAGATCGAAAATAGATCTTCGAGCGCAGACTTGGAAGGAAACAGGCACTCTGAGGGATGCTTTCTTGGTAAACCGGAGGAACGTGGTTGGTCGTTGGATCGATGCCCGGTTGGCAACAGGAGGGTGGTTCTGGTGGTGGTGGCGGTGGCAGTGGTGTGCACGAGGAAAGGACGGCCGTGCGGCACCCTCGTTCCCTCTTCCTCCACCCTTTCTCGTTTCTTTTCTGCTCTTCGCTTCTCTTCGCTTCTGGTATCCTCGTTACAGCTGTAAGGGTGGCACGATTCTCCGACGGCCTGCTGCCGTGAATCGATATTTCGTTTCAGAAAAGATCCCACGTTAACCTCCTCTGTAACGGCGCACGCTACAGGCGTCTCTGACGCTCCTCCTTCGGTATCTACTCGGTGGATGGCTGTTGCTTGTTTGTTTCACTCGTCGCTACCACGAGCGACAATATCATGACATTCTTGATATTAAACGAACTCCGATAGGTCGTTGCTCGTGACGAGAAGCCCGTTCCAGTGTTAATTCTGTTGCGGTTTTATTTATCGGCCGTTGTGTCGGTTTATAGTTTCCGGCGTTGCGTCTACTTTCACTGGGACTACAGAATATTAGCCACGCCGGGGCCCAAAAGCAGAAGGAGTATGATGGAACGAACACGCCGAGCAACGATTAATTTTGCAAATGCCATGCCAACCGGGTTGAGATAAAACTTATCTACTCCGTTTCCCTCTGTCTCCCACACCCTTGATTCGTGAGGTTTTGCGCGCACGCACGCACGCACGAGGGGGGGGGGGGGGCTCGGTCTATTTACCTAGCTACCAACTGTATTTCGTTCCGTGACCCATATTCCCTGATGTTGCTGAAAGGTATCTCATTTTCTATGGATGCAGCGGTTTCTTTCCGTGTTGCGGCCGCGGTAAACCGGATTTTCAATTGAAACTCCTGTCAGTTTCGTTCAGCTGTTGTGCTGTTACAGCCTCATTGGAATACAATTCTCCCCGCTTGTGTAACACTTATTTTTACGCCAGCTGACACTAATGCTGTCCTTATTCTCACGTTTATCGTTGTTGTCGCCGCCGTGCGCTTCCCTATGTATTGGTTCGATCGCATAACTTATAACGGTGTTTTTGAAAAATACGTTTCTCGTTTCATTTCTACGACCATTTAAGGGGGGAAATACCTTTAGACGGATGAAAACGAGCTTATTTTTATGAATTTTTTCGTAAAGGAAAGGATTGTTTTAAATTTTTGGAACTTTGGTTATCATTTATTATGTTCTTTCTCTATTACAACGTATTTTTTGTTTTTCAAAATATTTCAAAATGGCGGAGTTATGTCCCTGTTTTTCGGGAAGGTTGTGGTGCCACTTATTAAATGATGTAAGCTCTAGCATTGGTTTCCTTGATTTGAAACAAACCAGCAAGACATATTTCGATAACTAACATTTACAGTTTGTAGATGAACCTAAAGAAAGTGAAAAATATTGAAAATTGAAAAAGTGGCACGCTTTTAAACAGAAACTTTGAATTTTTCATGAAATTTTCGCTATATTTTGCAATAAAAAGGTACTTTTATTTACAATTTATTTCATATCTCTAGGTTCATATAGAAAACAATATTGTTATAGATATGTGTGCAAAATTTCAGCAAGATTGATTAAGTAGTTTTTGAGTTATTGATTCCACCGATTTCGAAAATGTAGTTTTGATATAAACACGTTCAAAGTTTCGATAAGTGATAACTCAATAATTTCAATGACTTATCAACTAGTCTACGATTTCTGCGCCATACAATATTCCTTCTGTTTCCTCATAGAGCTGATTTTCCTCCATACGTTGTTCTCTTCTTGCTTTTCGAGCCTCTTTGGTAGTTAATGAGGTGCGTCGCTCCTGTCGAATTATTCTCTGTTCGTCGATTTTGTCGGCGTATGTTTTTGCTTGTTTTCCAATTACAGTATTCAAAGCACTCAGTTCTTAAAACTGAAGCATATCCTTCGTTAAATAAGCCAGCTGCCAAATATGCTGCAACTTCAATAATTTTTATTCCTGAGTGCAGGTGCTTTGGAGCGAAGCGCCAAACAGTTAAGTTGAAACTCTCGTTATTGTTCTGAGTGTGTCCGCCCAAGCACCTCTCAAGTAGATTCTCTTCAGATAAATCTTCGTACATTGGTAGAATGTGCTTCTGCACGTCTGGATATATTGGTGCAGGATGTTCTATAAGGTCCAAATTTGCTCCTGTAGCTAGAGCTTTCTGCCACTTGCACCAGCTGTCATTTCCTATCAGGCAGTATTCGTGCCTTGGATTTTCTTTGGTGGAGCATAAGTGATAATACGAGGCCATTATAGCTTTCTTCATATTTTCAACACTATGAATATTTCTTCGTATGGCTAAGCCATGGTATGCAGTGAGTTTCCTGATAAGCGCATCAGTCCGCTTGCCTTTTCCACCGAGGTTTTTTGTTTTTTTTTAATATTTCGAAGCCGGCAGTATGATAATTTTTCTTGTATAACGCAAACAATGTAAAGTAACATGTTTACAATGATTGAAACGAGGGAATTATGAAAGGCGGGTCCGCTTCGAGCGCGTGAATATATACCTGCGGTGGGCTACCGTTTATGAGTCTCGATTATGGGATATAGCATCAGAAGGGCTCCGAATTTCGCTTTAAAACTTTGGCACGATACTCTTAAGATGTTATACTAACATCCTATAGAAAAAAAAATATTGCAATTTTTTAAGGTTCTAGAGGTATTTCCCCCCTTAAAGAAACCTTCCAGTATCCAGAAGTATTATGTAGAAATAATTAATTCTTTCAATGACCTTGTGACATTGTTTTTTAGAAAAATATTTTGAAGAAACATTAATACAGCGGTATCAATCATTTTCAAGTATCTATTAAGAACTTATGACACTGTCCTTCAAAAAACATTTCTAACACGCTATGTTTCTTCGATCATTTAAAGGGGCATCAACCATTAACGTGTTTCACGTGGAAATATTAATCTTCTGAAGAATTTCTTCAGGAATTTGGTTGGCATGCATGAAATGGTCTCCATTTGTTCCTCTAAAAGCATGAAAAATTACGCGGAGCAGTTTCCGCACTGAAAACTGGTCATGTCGCCGCCACACACTGTCTTTCCATCCAGCCGACGTGTTTAACGTGTGCCGCGTGACAATTGATGCCACGATTTGCCTCACAGTTCGGCACGATCGTTCGTTCAGTTGTCTGACGTGTTATTACGTCGGGTTCGACCGAGCGTACGACACGCGGCGGGTCTCGTTGCGGAGAAACCCGCGGTAAAGAGGCCTCGAGGATTTCAAAAGGCCGCCAGCGACTGCGGAACCAGGGGGAGGGGAAAAAAGAAGAGGAAAGTCGACGCGCGGCGGTACGCGATGCAAAAGCGAGAGAGAGAGAGAGAGAGAGAGAGAGAGAGAGAGAGAGAGAGAGAAAGAGAGGAGGCAGTTGCGTCTGTGTTACGGTAATATGCCTGAGTACTTAAGATCCTCGACCTCGTGACGTCATTGCCCTCATTAGAATAATTAAGAATGCCGCTCGCTAATTACGATGCGGCTCACTCGGCTAGTACTTTTTCATCCTCCCGCTCGTGTTGCGTCGTTCCTCTCTCCATGCGCGATATTTCGAAGTGACCAGAAAGAATTCGTTCTTCCCGATTTGATCCTCGATAAACATAGCAAATTTTAATTCTTAGAAAAAATAATTACTGAATGAAAGGAGAACGCCCAATTGTCAAGGTATTACCCGTATAATAGGGAATCTTTTGTTTCTCCAGCGTTGCGAAATCGGGTCATCGTAATCCTCTGTCTTCCTCTGTGATTGCGTGCGTCAGTACTTAAAACGGAATCCAAAACCGACTTGGGAGCTTCAAATAAAGATTGCTCGTCTCGTGATGCGACTCGGCGAAACGATCAATGCCCGTGATACTGTGGCGAACCGTTCCTCGGGGAATCGAATCGTATCGAACCTGCTCCTCGCAGATAACAAGTTCACGTTCCTCTTAGTCTTCGTTCCGCTCGCTCCTTCCTCCCTGCCCCTCAGCCAGTCGAGGAGACCGCGCGCCGTTTTGATTTACACCCTTCTTTTTCCCGCCCTCGTATATAATTACGCCATTTTCTCGCAGGCCAGCCCATATTTCTTCGTCCCTGGAGACGCGCCAGGGAGCAAAAGTGCACGTCACGAGGGTGTGGTAAAGAGCACCTCGCTCGTAGAACCGTAGAGGGTGGCGCGCGGCGAGAACCCAAGGGCATCGTGGGGTTCGCCAGGGTGATGACCCTTTGGGAGTACCCTGAGACCTTACGCTCCTGGTATCGCCGCGATATAAACCTCTTTCTCTTTCTCTCTTTCCCTGTTCCACCCGTTTGGTTCCTCTTTTTCTTACCTCACCTTCGCTCTACTCCGATCATTGTGTTTCTCTTTTTTAGTCGACACTCCTCTGCTCTCCGTTCTTCATTCTTTCCTTTTTTTTTTAAATCCGTTTTGCGGGTGGGTGGCGGAGGAGCGAGAGCGGATCGACGCGGCTAGATCACCGAAGGGAAAGAGGATTCGAACGACGCGTTGGAATGCGGTGCCCGAACTCCGGAACGTTTTTTCTCGCGTTGCTCTGTTTTCGGGGCTGACGGCGAATGGACACGCGAGAGAATTAGCAAGCCGTACGCTTTGCTCCTTTTATCGTCAAATCCTTTTATTTCCGGCGACATGGCGTCCGTTCTCGCGTGGTCCCAGGATAGCGAGTTAGTTTCAGCTGAACGTTGTTGCAATTGTTTGTAATATTCCTCTCGGAAAATTCACTTTTGAGTTCTTGTTATCTTGCTGATTAGTTGTTGGTCGAAGCGTTTTTTCTTTTCGAAGTTCTTTACTATTATTATTCTCATCTTTATATTTCACTCGTATCTCCTTCATATTACTGGTTCTTGTGAATCATTGTTAATTTTCTAAAGTGATAACGTTCGAGGTGACATCCACGGAAGTAGATAAAAACCAGAAATATATTATCCCAGAACCTCTCCGGCAAAGGATAAATGGAACGCCGCCAGAATCGCGTTGTACGCGACTCGCAACACTGCATGGTTCAACAACGTTGTTTTCACTTCCGCTCTCGCCGCCCAATTGCGTTGATTTTTCTAGCGCCAGGTATCGATTCATTTCTCCCTCGTTCTTTTTTCTCCTTTCACGAGCCCACGACAATTAATTTGGAACACGTGTCGTGACCAATGGCTCGGGTATCGGGTATATCTCGATCCCGCAGAACGCTGGTCGCGTGTTCGATATGTGCGGCCCGTCTCGCGTTCCCAATAAATCTCGGGACGCGAGGTCGCATTAATTTCAGTCCGTTCTTAAATCTCTCCACGCGATGCACGTTCGTAAACGAGCACACCGCGGCTTGGCTCGTTTGAGAAAGTTCAGACGCAGCCGTCAGCGTGGGAGGTCTCCGCGATTCACCCTGACGTCCCCAAATCTTTTATAGCGCGGATTTCCCAACATTCCTCATTGAGGAACAGGACCAGCGTGCACTTGCACGCCTCCTGTTCCTCATCCATTCACACTTTCAAACTTGGGATCATTTTCCTGGGACTTAAAAATTCTTATTTTATCTAGACCTCTAGTTCCACAAGATTCAACTTTGAAATCTTAAAAGCCAGAACTTTGAAGGTTCAAACGTTGCATCCTTTGTCGATGCCAGAAATCACGTGGTAAAAGAATTACCAGTGATTCCTTCGGCCTCGGCGACCCAGTTTGCCACGAGAACATTTGTTAATTCCGTTGTTCTCGAATCCCCCTGTGCTCTGGGACGGGAACAAGGTTTGCAAAGTATATTTATTCCACAGAAATTGTAAAAATAAATCAGCAACGCAGACGTATACTTCTCCGCAGATGTTTTCGCCTCGCAACGCCCGCGAAGTCTTTCTTTTCACCGCGGTATTTTTCGTCCGGTCTCTCCCCTTATTTCCCCCCCTTCCTCCTCCACTCTTTCTCTCTCTCCATCTCTCTCCTTGTTCTACTCGAAGAAAGACGTAGCGTCGACGTGGCCATCGTAGTCGTCGGCCACTCTCCGTTGTTTAAATATAAACCCAGGCGCAGAAGTGGCCAGCTTCCAGTTCGGGCGTCGCGACGCTCGTGGAACATACACTCGATCGGAAGCTCGGTGCCCACGAGGTTCTCTTTGTTCTGTGTCCTCTTCGTCATCGGAGTATCTTGCTCGCGCCTTCGTTGGCTTGTCAAATAATTTCGTTTCTTCCGTTATCGTCTTGTAAGTCGGGTTCACGTGGTGTCAGCGGTGCGATCGGGACGTCGAATAGCTGATCATCATCGCGCCCAGGCGCCACAACGCAAGCCAAGAAAGTTCGTCGACCAAGGAGGCAGCCGTTGGGAACGATGAATAAGATCTTATTAATAAAAATCCATCGGTGCGCGCGGCAGTCGCGGCAGTGACCGGGTTCAAGCACCGTCCGACGTCTTCCCGCGAGCTTCAACGCCACCGTTGCCAGCTACGGCCGACCGGTGAAGGGAAACATCGAGCGAATTGTGCGCCGCTCGAAGATGGAACACGCTGCGGAGTGCCCGAAGTAAAACAATCGATGCGAAATCTCCGAATGGAGAGAGTTTAATTGGCAGCGACGGAGTTCCGAGTGTTCGGAAACGGCGAGAAGCGGTGGAAGGGTGAGCCGACGGGTTATCAAGGGAGAAGCGTTCAACGAAATTTTCAATCGGCTTTCAGCGTTCCCCGAGCTTCAAACTTTTTGAAAAGTTTTCTAAGTTCCAGCGGGACCGAGGGCGGAGAACGGGGCAGGGGCTTCGGTGAAATCGCTCGGATTTTCGCGATTACCGTGTCTGCACCACGCCGGAAAAGAGAGAAGACCGATTGTCGCGCCCCGAGGGTAGCTAAGTGCTGCGTTCGAAAAGAGACTTGCCAGCAGTTGACAATCGGAGACTCGTGAAAGAGTCGCATTCAGCCGAGGTTGATTTCTTCACTAATGTTTCGAGCGCTTCTATGAAACGTCGGAGAATGTCCTCGAACGTGAGGCAACGGTATCGTATAACGATCTTCTTCAACGACGGAGCAGTGGTGATCTACATCTAATCTCTCGATGAATCTTTCGCGTCAGCCGCCTTCGCTGAAACATCTAACACGTTCGTCGTCTTCTTTGCCAACGGATCAGGCTATCATTCTTGTTCAAAGCTGAACGAAACGTGTCCCCCGAAGATTCCCGAAATTCGTCGGCGCGAGCTGATTAATTCGTCCGCGGGAACAGTCTCCTGCCACCATTCGTCTTTGTCAGGGACAAGGTCCCGGAGGATCGGCCCGCGGAGAAAAATAGTCGGAAAGGGAAAAGAGAGACGCCGAGGGCAGAGAGGCGGCTGGCCGGGCGGTCGCGCGCCGCAAGAAAGGAACCACTCCTCTGGGTCGCCGTTT
The DNA here is from genome assembly GCF_051020985.1 of Nomia melanderi. NCBI lineage: Eukaryota > Metazoa > Arthropoda > Insecta > Hymenoptera > Halictidae > Nomia > Nomia melanderi. The sequence goes on along the minus strand of NC_134999.1, from coordinate 10,171,532 downwards.
AGAAAACGTTAGTTGAATTGCTTTGTTGGTCGTTGCACCGGAACGACGTCGGTCGGCGTGACAATAAAGAGAGCTTAGTCGAACAGCGCTCGATCGACAACACGCTCGGTGTAGGATGAAAAAGTCTGCAACTGGGTCGAGAGAAAGCGAAACCTGTCCTTAAGCGGTCTAGCTTCTAACTAGAGGGAATTTTGAGGTTTGAAAGTTTCAATACTGCCGCATTTAAATACCACAATTGAAAGCTTCGACGAAGAATTCAACCTAAGTGCAACAGAGGTCTTATAAACCACCAATAAAGGATTCAAAGTGATTCCAAGCGTCGCGGGAACTTCTGTTTCCTTCAAACCGTTGCGCAACTCAAGAAAAACACTTTCAGCGTTGACCAACAGCGAACGGGAGCGACTCCATCGATCCTCTCGAAGGATCCCGCAGCTGAATCGTTTACAGGGACGCAAGAATATCCTGCGCGGACTTTCTAATCGCCGGCTTCGCAGTTACCGAGTTATTACCCGATCAGCTGGTGAACGGTCCGAGCGAACGAGGCCAATGTTGGACTCGTTAGTGCCTCTGCTGAGAATCCTGAACCTCACGGACGCCGAGCCCGTGTGGTCTTCTTAAAGCCTAACTTGGCGGCATTCAACTATTCGCGTGTGAAACAGGCTCACGTTTAAGTTCGCCCAATCACGTTTGAAGCTGGAAATTGGCTAATCGGTTTCTGGATAGTTTACGGATACTGCGCCAGCGGTTTCCAGACCAACCATGACCTGTCCTCTGCCCCCGAAGGCCGCGACGCCGGCTCTAACGCCTCCAATGGCCAGCTATTATTCGCGCAACTTCCATTTGCCGATCTTCAAGCGGGTGACGGTCGTAAACACTTTTTCGGTGGTGATTCTGCCCGCGCCGCTGAAGATCGTGGCGAAGGCGAGGAATGATTGAACATTTTGGACCGGTCATTCAGCGAAAATAGCGGCAACCCTGGATGAGTCTGTTATACGTGTCGTCGAGGACCGTTTCCGCTTCGCGAGCTATTGTTCGGGCGTTTGTCCCGACGAAACGCGAAGCGGAACGGCGCGCACTCGCGATGTTGGTAATTTTAGAAAATCTCGTTGCGTAACACTGGGTCAATATGTCAGATAGGCTGAATCATCGTTTCGGGTGGCTCGATCGCGATGGAAATAGCGGTCCGCGTTCACTAATTGACGTGAAAGCTCGTGTTCACCGAATTTGACCGCTTTTGATAAAGTATCTCGATCGCTTCTCGCGAAAGTCGCGAGAGGTTTACGTAACTCGTTGTTCGAGATCTCTCAGTGATCAGAAAAAATGTTTCGGATTGCGCAACACCCGCTCAAAGTGCACCGAACGCTCGGTGGCATTGATCTAAAATCGGTGGACGGGATTGTATAACGTTTGCTTACACTGCCAGCTCATGCCCGAAGCTTTGAATTAGGGAAAATGTTGAAGTTTTATCTATTGCTTCGTTTGTGTTCAATTTCTTGGCTCGTCAAAGCGTTTTTGTACATACCTTGCGAATTCTAACGGTGATACCGTTCGTCGTTGCTGAAATATGTGCATGAAAACCATTTGCGACAGCAATAAATCAGTCGAAGGAATAAATGGAGTATCAACTTTCATTTTTTCACCTTTTGTTTTCTCTCTCCTGTCGGGTCACCGCTTCGTGAAGACAGCCGAGGCTCGCTAGCCCGTTTCATCGATGTCGATCCCATCGCGTCGTCATTATGGATTACCCGCATGTCTCCTCGTCGCACCCATTAATCTTCGTAATTAAGCGACTGCTTACATGCGACACGGCAATATCTCACACGGGAATCGTCATCCCGAAGGTGAAAGTTATTAAATGTTTCCGATAAAGTCATGTGTCATGGGGACGGAATTAATGAAACGATGGGAACGCGCTGTCCTCCCGATGTTTTCTCGAACGGTCCGCTACGTTCAAGATACACGCTCTGTTCTGTCGATTGTTATCTTTAGTGTGCATGCAAAACTTAATCTCGAAACACGATCGAGCGGAGTCGGCCGCGGGGAGCTCCCTCGCGCCAGATCTGCTGTGAGTGTGTTTCAGGATTAAATTCCACGCGTGTATGTACATCGTCGCTAAAAAAATATGATTATCTTGTCAAGTATCAATATTTCTGAAATTATAGATTCTCATCGGTTAAGTTGCGTAACACGTGATAAACAGACCTACATGATTCATCAAAGATTGTATCAGGATTCAAATAAACAGTAACCATCAGTAAGCTTCAGCCATCGAATTTAATATACTGAGCTTTAGGCGAACGATTCCGATGTAAGTACACAAAGTCATGCACGCGAATGTTTGAACGTTCAAACGCTCGAGCTCCAACACATATGAGTGCAGAGAAATAGCAAATCACCTATCATAACACGATAAATCCCGAAGCCTTTAACTTCTTCAAGTTTCAAAATCCCACACATTGTACCGGCCATGAAACAAACGTAACAAACGTGATGTCTCGTAAGGATAAGTGCCAAATCGAAGTTCGAGTAGCAGTGATCGAGGGCGTAAAAGTAACCGCTCGTAAACAGGCTCGAGGTAGTCCCAACAAAACCAGCATACCCGTTTCACGGACAATAACCGATTATGAAACAATATATCGCGTATCCTCGCGATGAATCAATGCAGAAAATCCGTCCACCGTCTATCTGCGACCTGTACGAACGTCCTGAACCGTTTCCAAAATTCGTTTAGGTGCCACCCGACGAGGGCAACTTCGAAGACACGTCGAAACAATTCTACGGTTCGAGCTGCCATCTCATCGTCCTTGAAGCCGATGACAAAGCCAGGTAGAAAAGCGAAGAAAGAGAAAACTAGCCGCGGCTGGCTTTGATTCTTTGTCCGTCTCGCACCGGTCGTTTGGTCGGTGTCGGCGAAACTCCAAGAAAATTAGCATCGCGCCGGAATCGCCTTCGTCACCCGCGTGTTCGGCCGAAAGCGTGGCGCGCGAGGGGCGAACTGAGGAAAATCGTAAATAAGCCGCAGAAGCGTGACGCGACGAGTTTATTAGTCTGCGCGCGTCTGCGGCCGTTCGCTTGCAGGTTATACGCTATATATGCGCGCCCGATTGCGAGACGGGACCAGGTTGATGCTCCTTGTCCCTGTCTCGAAATAATCGGACACGCCCTCGTTACGACGATTTCGTCGGTTCCTCGCTCATTAGCGCTTGAAATGAATCGCTGCGGCTCGCCATCTGCCCATTCGCCCCGAGGAAAGTTAATAGTCCGCTTTTAATAACGATACTAGCGGCGGCAGCGGCTTTTCGTGAGATCGCGAGTAGACGACGGGGTGGTTTCCATCGGCTGGCGATCGGGGGTACGGGGTAGCGGGATTTTTCGTATCCGTCAGAGCTTTAATTAATGACGAAGAGATAATAAAGAGGGACTCGAGGGAAACTCCGGGGCTCGAGAAGGGTCGCGATTAAAATAGAAAACTGGGTCAACCCTGAAGCCCGAGCAGGAGTCACCTCGCGACCGAGTATCGAGCACGTATGCCTATTGTCCGTCACCGAAAGTTATTTTCGACGATGGCAGCCGCGTTTTTCCACTCGATTTCGGATTTTTCGATTCGCGTTAGTGAATCGTTCGGTGAATTTAGATTGATCGATCCGAATAAATTGGACGGGTTCGTTGTATACGCGGTGCAATTAGAAAGGAAAAAAGACATTTGATTGTTGGGGAGGTGTGGATGGAACTGAAAGCTGTTTTCAATCTAATTCGGTATCATTTCGTTCGATTATATTTTAATGTTAGTGTGTTGAGTTGTAAACGGTGGAAAATGCTCAGTTAAATATTGTTTAGGTTAGAATGTGACGCTGAATTAGGTTTCAGTGAGATAGATCTCAATCAAACCTTCGATTCATATTGAACTTCGTTTGGTTAGAAAAACAATTTAAGCAATGTGAATACGTTGCGTTCAAGTGCAGCAAGGGACATCGTTTTCAATGGGAAAACCGAAGAACGCCCAGGAAATTCGTCGGTATTCAGAATAAAAGGCTGGATCGCAGCGAGTTTATTCCTTTTCAGATTTGCCGGGCGCACAATGCAACGATGTCTGGCTTCGAAACCTATTACCGGAATACAATGGCGAAGTAAATTTTCCCCCGACAATATAAAACAATAACTATTCTCCTTCGAGCTTCCAGGCGAACCTCTTCGCAGCTCATTGACAACTTTGCAGTTTTTCTTACCGACTACTATTCTTCGTTTCGCCTGTTTCTCTTGTATAATCGAACGTTTTCGTCATTGATGCGAAATGATCGCATTCGACTTTCTTTTGCTAGAGATGCATGTTCCTTTTCCAATAAAGATTTTCTGTCGGTGAAGAAAAGGAGTTTCGACGTTAATCTCGCGGCGCAAAAGCGCTAACTGCTGGGAGGATCTACGGTTGCGACGTAACAGAATCCAGACCACGCGCGAACGAACGAACGAACGAACGAACGAACGAACAAACGAACGAACGAACGACAATGATCTTGACCTCGCACGAATAAACGCGTCGTCGTCGTAGACCGAGGTCGCCTCTCTGTGTTTCCGCGTAAGCGCGCGAGCGCGTTCGGTTACGCGACTGCATTAATAAACATGAAAGCGCAGCCCAGGCGAACAATCGCTCATGGATCGCGTTCGACGCTTTGTAACGGCGAACGTGACGTTGACACCATTGTCGACAAATGGGATTCTTCATTTCCCCTACGGGGGAAAGAAAAATTGATTTTTGTGTTGGAAAAATGTAGATTTCTATCGATTCGATCATCCTTTGCCTCCTTTTGGTTGCAATGGAAAATTGTGTGGTGTTGTTATTGTTGTTTTCGTTCTGGAAGTTTAACCCTTTTCCTTGGAATATCGAGTAGAGTGCGTTTCGAAGACTTTATTACAGGTTTCCTGTTGATCCTAATAAGATATTAAAAATACTTGGTCGATTGAAAATAATATTCGATGCGACGAAATAACATACCATTTGTCATTGAGGCGTTAATTCGTGTACTCAATTTTAAAAACAACCGTCGAAACGCTTTAGCATTTTGCATGAATCAGCCATCTGAATAGTGTGTTAATATTTACAAACAGAATCGTAGGTCGAGCTAGAACAGTCGACCTATTGTCAGTGCGTATTTGAATCTCGAATCGAATCGGTGCGTTGGCAGATACAGCAGGGTAGAGCAAAGCAGATTCCTGAAGGAAAAGTGATTGTGGAGTTAATTTGTCTGTTTTCAATCGCAATGACAGTTCATAAGTAGATGTATCCAATTGTAATCGAGATCATAGTGACGCGCGCGAAATAGGATTCTTCGCGGAACGAGAAAAATTGATGACCGCGATGCTCGTTAGCGCGCGAATAACATCCACGTTCGGTGAACAAAGGACGCCCTATTACGCAATCCGTTAGCGACATTGGTGATAATCATCGAATTACCTGCAGAAGCGCAATGGGCCATGGTTTCGCATGATTCCCGCCGAGAGATCTCAGTTCGCGGGACGAGATTCTCACTGATCAGTCGTCCCTCGTGATTGGCTCGAAACGAACGTTACTTTGAACGATTCCGGTCTACTTCTAGTGATTTAACTGTCTGGAAAGGCTTCCTTCATAGGTGGACCAAGTTTGAGACGTTGTTTTTGTGGTTTATTTTTTCTTGGAGTGTTCTAACGGTGTTTTTAACTGCGAGTATTAATATGAATTTGGAGATCGTTGAATATAAATTTGGTATTCATGGGTTAACCTTTAAACTTTAAGCCTTATAGACTGTTTAAATTTATAAATAAGGAAGAAGATTGAACTTTCAGGTTAACGAAATATCTCCACTAACTTCTACAAAACTCGTGCAATTTTTAACGGCATTCGAAGACATCGCTGAACCATTTTTATTTCCATTCCACCGTACATAATCACTCATCTATTATGTATCCAGTTGACCCATAACTTGCGAATGTCTATTAAGGAACGAAATGCATGTTATTCTTAAAACGTCCGAATTTTACCCAATACTGCGTTCACCATTTTGTTTAATAATCTCTCACAAAATTAATTACCTCTCCTATCAATATCCATGAAATGCCAAGCGAGTTGGCTTTCACTAGGTTGAACCAAGATCCCTAAATTCCAAATGGATCCACCGTCGTACATTTTTATAGATCACAATCCATTACGCAAAAAACATGAAATGAATGCTACAGATTTTGCCATTTCAACTGATTAGACACGACATTATATTCAGAAACTCGAAAACTCTTCAGTTTAATTTTCTCCGCTACTTAGAAGATTCTTTGAATTCAATATAGTATAGCAACCGAGAAAATTGTCATTAAGACAAACAGTAACAACGAACGTCTTAACAACACAAGGACCTGCCTTAAGACCTCGAATCTTCTGAAAAGCCTTCCAAGTTCACAGCAAAGCGTGTACTAGGCTTTAGCCGCAGAGCAAGATTCCCTGGTTCATCGACCAGAAGGAACGATCTCGCCTCCAGTGTGCCTGCCATAGCCACGATCTTCACGGCTGGCCGCACGGTAGCGGCTTAAGGCGCGAAAATAGAGACCGCGGTGTGCAGCGTTGGACACGGCGCTGCCAGAACGGGGACTACGCATTTAGTCTTTAACTGGAAGCATCCGCGCGCGGAACGAGCCTCTCGTCGCGTCACCGCGAGAGGAGGACCCGGGATTTTCCGCGATCCAGCCGGCGACACCCGGCGCGACCGGCGATCACGATCTTTCCCGGCGCGTCGCGCGGCTCGACCGGATCACTGTTTCTCGACGTAGTGAGAGAGCGACGAAGATGTGACCCGGAGGATGCAACAAGTGCGTCGCGACGGGGTTCGCTCGAACAGCCCGGCCCGTAGAGAC